>NC_139483.1:8707722-9957722 GCF_008360975.1 Lichenostomus cassidix
AATACCTTAAGTGGTTAATCCATAGGACTGATACTAGAGCTACAACGACACGATAGACAGATCTGGTCCTTGCAATGCACAAGCCTTATTATCCCTCTTCACTTCTGGAGGGCATGGCTAATAAGAATCCTCAGGTAGCCTGTTCCCCATCCAGCATATAAGAAAGCTTTTGATTTTTCTCTTAATTTGGAAGAAAAATACCAATCAGTATAGAGGACTGAAAATATACTGTGACAATACAAAAAATACAGAGCCATGTATTTCCTAGATTTCACACACATACATTGTTTATTCAAACATAGAATTATAAAATGGTTTGAGTTGGAAGGGACCTTAAAGATCATCTAGTTCCAACCAGCTGCCATGGGCAAAGACACCTTCCACTAGACCAGTTTCCTCAAGTGTGGGATTTTGGGGACCACGAAATCCAAAGTCATGACTAACTCGATTTTGTGAGAGGACCCACTTATGACTTTGCCACCTGAACATCTCCTGGTGGGACTAACCAAGGCTGACAACTAGAAATCCCACCTCCCAGCCTGCCAAAACCAAGCGGAGACATCATACCCAATACAACCAAAACCAAGGGGGTCAGAATAAATCGTACATGTAGAAACTTCAAAATGCTGAAAAATAGATGCTTTTTACTGCCAACAACCCTTGCATAATCTGCTTCATGCAACTCTGATTCAAAGGTGAGTTATTTTTAATAGAATAACAACAACAAAGGCACAGGTTCAGATGGAAAAAACAGTGTTCCAAGTGTAGGGAAATAAGGTCGTTGAAATGACAGGCAGGCGATAACTCCGCCTGCAACTAAGCAGAACAGCGAGGGCGACTTGTGCACAGATGGAAACCTTTGCAGCGTTAGAGGAGGCAAGGCCTGGCGAACTAAAAAGCAGAAAAAATTCTGCATGGAAGTCTCAGCCCTGACCTGGATTCCCTTCCTAGCCCCAGAAAAGTCATAAGCTTTCTATCTTTAGTTTCCCCTTATTGCAAATGAGGGTAAGACTCTTCTCTAACTCTTCGCAGCCGCATAGGAAAAATAAGATATAAGCTGTCTTTATGCATGCAACACAGAAGACAAACAGATAAAAGGAATGAGAGAGAGTATCAATGTGAATACCAGAGAGGATAGAAAACTAGAAATAAACAGGACTTTTGAAACTGCATTTCACAAGGGCAGGATTTTACCTGAAGAGACCAGAGGTACAACCAACACTGCATGCTGTCAAAGGTCACCAAACCAACATCCACCAAAAGCCACCAGTGCTTTCCATTAGCTCTGCTGTCATGCCTCAGCACTGGCCCTGCCCAGGTGTGTGCAGCACAACACCAGCTGGGTACCCATGGAGGCATCTCTAACACAACACAGCCTTCTGACCCCCTCCTTGCCCTCAGAGCATGGCAGGGAGAGAAGAGGAAAGGGCCTGATGGTCCTAAACAGGATGAATGGAAAATGCAAATGCAAAAGGACAGGGTGATAGTGCTTTCCAAAGGAAAAAGAATAATTAGAAGCAGCAAACATAAACCACAAAAAATAAAGGAGAATGAAACGGAGATCATCAGACTGGGTGGGACGTAAAGACAAAGAGGAAGGAGAAAAACCACAGCTCTTCTCTTCCAGAAGGCACCAAAGCCTGTCAACTCTGCAGGGGCAAGACTTTAAAAAACCCATTTGTGCGTGTTTGTGTGCATACAGGGCTGCACGTGTTCACAGCTACACAGAGCCCCCCTAGCCTGGGCTGTGTTCTGTCAGAAGCACAGCTCCAACACCTTCTGCCTATGCTGAAATCAAACCTGCTGTGCTTGGGGAATCATCTCCAAAGTCCTTCCGGGGGGACAGCATGGGCAGATGGACTTTTCTTTGAGAAAGGACTCCAGAGGCACCCAAAGTCACCTCTGGCACTACCAAAAGCAAGCAGCTTTTAGACACTTAGACTTCAGATTTTTCTTCTTGCATTAGAGGCTGCTGCACGTGGTAGCCTTGATGGACACCTATGAAGCCTGAATAGCAACAGACAATCACACTGGGCCTTAAAATTTGACTGACCTTATTCCATTCCTTTTTCTTTATTATTTTTTTCATCTCAGCTCAACAGTAAACACTGCCTGCCCAGCCAGGTTAACTGAGCCAGCTGATGGTGATGCAGGGTTTTTGTCTCCCACACAACAAACATTGACTAGTACTTTCTATTTAGAGCAACCCCGCATTGTAAACCTGTCTCCTCCCTTTGATAAGAGACATATCACTAGATAGCATTAATCCCTGGACCTTTTCTGACACAAGGAAACACAGCTTTGCAGTCAGATTAAAATCACTGCTCCACATAGATTTTTTTTTTTTTTAATGTTTAAATATCATGCAGAAGCATGTAAAAAGTCAGCCCCAAACAACACTGCTACACCCAGAAAGCTGGTGTGCAAGTCCTTGAGGTGTGTTAGTCCTCCTTGGTTCCTACTAAATTTAATAAAACCAGAGAATTTTCCACATCTTTCCAGACCAGGAAAAAGGTCTTCAGAGACAAATAAGAGTTTCCTGTTCAATATTTCATGTAATGATTCCTCCAAAGGTGTAAACAGGAAAAATGCCTCGCCACTTAGCCTGAAAATGAGAGCCTTCCGTCCCTTCCTTTTATTGTGTTTATGTGTTAAAAGTCATTTAGAAGCGGACCTGCCAGATGCTCAGGTACAAATGAGACAGCCCAGGCTGTCAGATGACTGGCTGAGGTCCCAAAACTGACCTATCCAGACAGATCTGGGCAAGAGGGAGACCTCAACCTCAGCTTCTCCCACCCTCTCCCTTCTCTCCCACCAGGGTCTCAGCAGGCAGCCTCAGTGGGAGTCAGTGCTGTGGAGAGAAGTGCACTTCACCCTGAATATCTTGACTCAGACAAACAGCAAAGGCTTACTTACAGCAAAACCTACATCTCCAAGAATTCCCCTTACAGATTTTTAGGGATGGTACTTCTTGGGAAGACAAAAATTAACCTGTTGGGGTGCCCGCAGCAAATTTTCTTACATTGCTTAAATGTAGGCTCTGACTTCCAACACCCCATCGGCCCAAGTGGGGCTTCTTGGGCAGGGAAAGCACAAGCACAGCCCATGCTCTGCAACAGCCACGCTTCATTCCAGCTCCATCACAAGCAAAAACCCTGAGCTTGTGTCACAACTATCAAATGGTCTTTTTAGCTAACTGACAACAGACGCCATTCGGAGTCAGCGTATTTTGATTACAGCACATTGTTTGCAGGATTCAAGAGCCCGCTCGCCTTGCATTGTTGTTCAACACCAAAATTAAATTACAGTATAATTAGCTTTGCTCCAGCTACACCTTTCTGTCTGGCTAGATGCGATACCTGCAAAGCCTGTGCTGGGTATAAAATGTGTTGCTGATTATAAAACGTTTGCTCAATCTTGAGGGCACCGCCTTGTTTTTTAAGGCCCTCTGCGAGTCACGCACTCCAGTACGTGCTGCCCGTTATCTCCAGAAGGCTTAAAACTGGAATCCCCGTGATTCACATTTTCCAGCGCTCATGGCCAAACCCTTGCGCCGAGCAGCTCCCCCACTTTCTACCATTTCACAACGAGCCAAACTCGCAGCGAGGCGGCCGCGGCCGCACGGCTTGGCTCTGCGAGCCACACGCCAGCGAGCCAGTGGCCACAAAACACACCGAGCCCCAGCTGCGGGAGCCAGAGGCCCGTGAGCTCCAGGGGTGGTTAGCCAGGCTGAGGTGGCCGTGGCTCCCAGATGCCTTCACCCCCTCATTGAGGGGTGGCTTGGAAGCTGCCGGAGTCACCCAAAAATGTTGGGCTGAGAGGTCTGTGTGGTCCCACTGCACCTCCCAAGAGGTTTGGAGGAGCCAGTGATGCTTGTAGCAGCACAGGGCTCGTGGCATGGCCTCGTGGATCCATGCCTCAGGACAGGCAGATCTTGGGACAGGCAGGCTGGCCACCACCTCACAAATGTTTCCAGTCAACCCCACAGCTCTGCTCCTTCCGCAGAAATTACCAGCAGCACGGCTACCTACTCCATCCAGAGTTTCAGTTTACCCCTTTCGTCCTTTAAATACCTTTAAAAAATGCTAATTAAGTGGAAAATAGCAGAAGAGGCCAAAACCAAAGCATAAAGCCACCAAAAACAATGTTTACCATCAGCCTTCCAATTCAGCTTAGTGCTTTTCTGTGACACCAAACAGAAACATTTTGCTTTCTTTGCAACATTTTCTTTTAATTACCCACAGAGTGAAATAATTACTTCAACATATCACAGCTTATTCTTAACTATCTCCTATATATACCTTGCTATCGCTATATGACATATAAATTAAGGTATCAACCCTACCTGATGATAAGGGAAAAGGAGAAGTAGAAAATCTCAGCTCACAAGCACCTAACCATCTTGCTCCAGAACCTCAGCAACAGACCTAGGAAGCAAATCAGCATCTCCCCTCCTGCCTCATGCCGTCAGCAGAGCAGCATTTCCCACCCGTGCCCCTCCAGCATCGCTGCATCACTTCTCACCCAAAGGATCTCTCCAACACTTGTCACTGAGGACCAAACGCTGGCTCGACGCACACATGTGCATTTAACAACAAAATTAATCCTCCTTGCACATACCAGTCATGTGCACACCATCGCTCTGGCTTTAAGGGAAATAGTAATGAAAAAGAGAGCCCTAGCAGGAGTCAGATGAATGTAGCAAGACACGTCTGTACGTACCCTGCTTTTTCTACATACCCTGCCATGAAACACCACCACGGGCCTCAGGGACACAGGGAAAGCACAACAATGCTCCCATAGTGAGTGGAAGCCACGCCAGTAAAACTGGTTGCACAACAGGGAGGAGGGCCAGGAGCCTCCAGGGGTAACACAGCTGCAAAATCCTCCAGGCTGAGAGAGGTAAAGGAGGGAATGGCTTGAGCATAGTGCCCGAGCTGTCACCGGTGTGCACAAGCATCTCATCCCAAGCATCCATGCAAACACAGGGCCCCTCTTCCCAAGCATCCCAACAAATATCGAGAAACGACGGGAAGCTGCTTGCTACCGACTCACATATCTGCTTGAAAGGCTTCTCTGCCCATTACCCTCCTGTCACAGTGATGCCCAGCAGTGCTACTCAGCCACTGAACCCCTGACCATGTCAAGTGCTGCCCAAAATGCCTGTGTGAACACGAGCAAAGGGGAGAGCAAAGCTGTGGCTTCAAATGACCTTCTGGTGACACAGCTGCACCCATCACCAGAACACAGCAGTGACACTACTTCCTCATAACAATGCACAACAGCACACAAGAGAAAATTTATTAATCACAAGCCACTGGGACACTCCCCTCATCAAAAATTTGGCCCGCTTTACCTACATAAGGTAACTCCATGATGCAGGTGTGAGGAGGACCTCAGGGGCCAAAGTGTCTCTGTGACTGCACCCCAAGGAGAAGAAGAGTCCCCTGCACTGGCTGAAGCCTAAAACCAAAGTGCCACCTACTGAGTCTACAGTATTTGTGTCCTCCCAAGGTTTCTAGCGAGGGGGTGGCCGTGGTTAATGCTTAGCTCACAAGATTAACCCAAATATTGGCCAGCAGCCCCTGACCCCCATGTGAGAACACACATCTCGGGCTGCTGCTGAGCATCAGCAAGCCAGTGATATCCCACCTGAGGCCAGGGGCATCCCTGCACTCCCCAACACCATAGGTAGGACCAGCCCTACCAGGGGTCAAGACTTTCATGTCCACAGATCAAACCCAGCTTGTGCTGACACAGCTGGCCTGGGTTCAGAGCAGGGCACAACACCCATGAGACATTCCCCTGTGTGCCAGGCTGCAGACAATCGGTTCTACCATTTCCATTTGCACAGACACTTGTAGCCCTGCACCCCGACAAAGCCACGGGGTTTTTAATCTGCTCTTACTCTCCCTTCTCCTGAGAGCTGTGCAGACTTAAATGGAGCTATTTAGAGCCAGTGTGAAAAACACCAGCAATGGTCTGACCTTCTCAGGAACAAAACTGGACCAAAACCTAAAGGCCAAATGAATGAAAAGAAAATTACAAGGTAAAGTTTGCCTTCCCTGAATGTGTGCCAGCTGCAAGAATCTTATATTACATCGATGCAGCTTTCCAAAGTTTAAATACAATAATTTTCTGTATTAAGGACCCAGTAACCCTAATGGAGGCATAATTAGGCATTGATGCCATGCCCATATGAGAGAAGCTTGAAAAACTTAAATAAACTGTGAATGGCAGGATTAATACCGCAGCTTTGCGTTTTGTACAGCTGTTTGAATACAGTACACTGCCTGTGATGGCATCAGCTGTTGCTTTACTCTGGGTCAGTATTTCTGAAGTTAAAACAGGCAGTTATTTTAAGCAAATAAAAAATTGCCCTTCTTATTGTTGGCCAGTTTACTTCATCAAAGAAGATCTAGATGCATATTTGCTTTATATTAGAAAAAAAAATCCAAACAAAAAAAACCCAGAAGAAAAAGAAAAGGCCAAGCTGCAAACAAAACCAACTGGCCAAATTGAAAATCCAGTGACGCTAATAAGAGAATTTTAATTTAATGCAATGGCTCTTCAGGATGAAGAAGTAGGTAATGCAGTTTTGGAGATCATCTGCCCGAGTGGGAATATCATATAGATGCCTGGAGAGTCCTTGAGAAAATAGCTCACCTCAGTACTGATTGAAGAGGAAACACAATACTTTGGTGAAATAGAATTCTGTATTTCTAGGAAAGGCTCCAATAGCAAATTGCTTACTAATGCAAGAAGCCTTGTAAATTTTATTATGAATGAAAGGGGCAATGGCAAGCATGTGACATGGCACAGCGTATGCACACATGGCCTAGCCAGTAAAAAGTAAATAAATAGGTTACTTATAAGCTCTAGAAGACACCTGAAAACACCTCTAACAAAAACTAAGGCTCAGTAAACTTCAAGCAAGAATATAAAACAGCTTCAAAAACTATTTTACCATTACTTTTTTCCACCAGGTAAATTAGCTCTCCTACAGGCTAACATTCAATCTTGACTCTCTTACTAGAAATATCAGCTGAAAAATGTTAATCTAGATTTACTCACTGTCTTTAAAAAATAACTTAGCAGCGGACAGGGAAAAACTATCTATGCGGGGAGCGTGTCACGATCCCACCATCACAAAATAAAATGCTCAGATTATCGGGAGAAGGACTGATATCAGGAGCAGCCTGATCCCAGATTCACCTGGGAAATGCAATGCCCAAACCACAGCCCCCACCAGACACGGTACAGCCTGGCTGAGCCTTGTCCCTGCCACCTCAACTGGATTCTTCCCCAAATCCCTGCCACCATTCAAGCTTCCAAGTTTTTCCCCAGGCAGCATTAAAAACAATATCACTCTTTTCCTGCAGGAGCAGGAGGAGAGGAGGGCGTGGAGCCCCAGTTGGGGTGGTTAAGTGCTGCTGTGGAGATGAAATATGCCTGATGAAAAGCTCACCTAAAGCTGGCGGGGAGGCAGCACCCGGCCGGCCCAAGCTCTCCGGAGCGGCGGGCACGAGGCAGCCTGGGTGCTCGGGAAAGACGAATTAACTAAAAGTTAATGTGGATGTTCTCATTCAAAAGAAAAGTGGCCTACTCCAAAGGGGATTAGGCTAAAGTGAACTAAGGCCACTTTACTTCTGAATGAGAGCATCCACACAATAGTGCAATGCACTTTAACTAATGCACTTTAATTTTACACCCAATCAATTTGTCTTACCTCTCCTGAGTGTCCTTGTGTGGACAAACCCAGAGATTCATCGAGTTTTCAGGCCAGGCAGGGAACATTAGATCAACTCATCCCACTTCCCAAGTGTTGGGGGCGATTGCCTTTCACAGTTATCCCTTTATTGATCCCCAAAAATCATGGACAACTAACATATAACCTCTGACAGGGGCAGGGGGAAAACATTTCTTCAATGGGGCGCCTGGCCTGGATTCGAAAATGCTTGCAAAATAAAACCCACTTGCAAAACAAGAAGCCACCATGACTTTAAGCAGCCCATCCCGTTGCCAACAACAGAACAGCCAAATTTGGGCACAAATCCATCTACCTTCTGTATGTATGCCCTGCAAGTTCATAAGAAAATGGCAGTCCCTGTACTATAACTCTTAAATCTCTTTCGTTTTTTAAATTGCAAACAAACCCTTTGCTTATAGGACAAATTCAGTTGTTTTTTTTTTTTAAATCCACCTCACCAACATTTAAATTTTAAATATTTGCTCAGGCATCTACCAACGAATCTCAAACTCCCTTTTCCAAAACACAGTAACCCCCAGAAACCACTCGCTGCCTGCACCTCCATACACACAACAACTCGCGTAAGCCCGAAATCTCCGCGCCGCTCTTCACCTCTTGGATATATACTCCCAAAAATAAATAAATGAACCCGCAACGGCAACAACCAGTGAGGCAAATCAAGGAGTTGAGCCCACAGGGGCGATGGGGTTCCCCTGTACCAGCAGCCCTCTCACTAACAGAGACCAGACCCCACCAGCACCGCTGAGGGACTGGAGCTTTACAGGGATCTCATCTAAATTAAAAAATAGAGTTCTGAGAACACTGGCCTGATGGCATTCTGCTCTCACCTATGCCACTAAGGGATGGGTTACACCTCTTATTTTTGCCTTTTGAAAGTAGTGAAAGTGCAAAGGCCACCACGCAAAGCAGGCCAAAGAAGAGCTGAAGCAACTGCAGACAAGTTGTGTTTGAGACGCGCTACGAGTATCGGCGGTGGGTTAGATACGGAGCCATTAATCAGCGACGGAAATACACTCAAAGAAGCACAAACACGAAACGTGTGCTCTCTTAGAGCTACCCTCTCCAAATAATGCTGCAGCCATAGGGAAAAAAGCAAAATGTAACCACTAATTATTCCAAATTTGCCGTGTTAGTCGAAGCCTGCTCTGAGAATCAGAGCGTGTGGAGAAGAAGGTAATACACCAAGGACATGAGGTGACACTGCAGCGCACCCCAGTCTCTCCTTCTCTCGCAAAACCTTCATCAGGAAACAATTCCAGAAACCTCCAAAAGCGTTCATGACCAGAAACAACTCTCCTCTCTATTTTCTTAAACTTGTTTAGATTACACTAGATATATCCTAACTGCATGCTCACGTGACCAAAAAACCCCAAATGCAGAAACGCAAAACAAAACAAAACAAAAGAAAGATTTCCTAATTTAAAGAAGCTGTGCCGGATTTTCGCTGTTTTTTAAAGTAGTGTTTATCAGCACGATGTACACTTACTCATTTTGATTGAGTGCAATATAATCTGATTTTTTTAAGGTCTAACACTGCCCACGCGGGGCTGCAGTAACCCTTCTGCATGCAGAGCCCATTACCTTTATTGTTACCTGTGGACCAGCAGCCAGGGAAGACTCAAACCCTCAGCCATAAAGGTTAAACTTAAGGAAAAACTCTTTTTTTCATAACTTTCAAACCTCCAAGTTGCCCCAGAATAACAATGTGCAGTCCCTAACACAGACGCAGCGAGCCCTGGCTTACAGGAATGCCTTGGGATACACTCGCAAATGGTTAGGATCAATTCCTAGGTTAACTAGGGTTTAATCTCAGCTCTGTCAGATCTGATGTTGAAAAGAATTCCCAAAAAAACTGGGAATTACACTATCCTTTGCAACAAGAGATAGGTTCAGTTTTTGCCACAAGAGGTTTGGAAAACTTTACATGGAAGTTAGGCATGAGCACGCAACTTAAGGAAGGAAATCTTACACCCAGCTGTAAGGATGGCTGCTTTCAGGTTATTGAATGATTACAAAATAAAAAAGAACCCCAAAAATTCATTAATTGAAATCATAAACTAAAGAAAATATATTCAATCTTATGTCTACTCAACAACGCACTTACTCGCTTAAAGAAATGGAGAGCTAAGGAAACCTTATTTTGCTAATACAATTTCAGCCACTGCATCAGATGAAAACATGACCAGAACAGAAATTAACATGTCCTATCTTTACATTAAATACCCTGCCAAACTGGGGCATGGTAACAGCTTCTAAATATCACAGCGAAAATAATAAATATCACTCAAAAACAAACAAAAAGGGCTGGCTCAAAGTGACAAAGTCAGAGGAAGAAAATTAAATTTCAAGCCTTTTAAACATTATTTTATTGGCCCTTCTCAGAGTCCTACTTCGCTGTAATTCTTTTATTATGCAGAAATGAATTCTACCTTGCACCCTCTGCACCACATCTATTATTTTGATGCCTGTTCCTCCAATATGGGAGTACATATCCTAAAGGCAGCAATATTCTTAGCTCTCCTCTTTAAAACCATACGTGGTTCGAAAGTACCTGTGAATAAGTCCCGAAGTAAAATAGTATTTCTCAGTAATTTTTTCCCTAAGGCATTATTTTTGTATTGGCTACAAGGTATAGCTAATATATTTGAGAATTTGGGAAAGTTAAGTCTAGTCATAACTGGTCGATGCCCTGAACAACTCTACCACCTTCAGCTATGCTTTATATTGGATTCCAGTTTATGATGCTTTCTTTGTAAAGAATATATTTTAAGTAATTTTTCCATTTAAAAAAAAAAGCTGCTATCTATCTGCATTTTTGTTAGAGCAACTCTGGAACCGCACACATTAAAATAAAATCTATTGCAACATAAATAGAGGTGTTCCTTTATTATATACGTGTATATATATGTGATATATTATCACCCAAGAAGGGCCATCTAAAACACCACAGTTGCAAACATTTAAGACTGTAACAAAAATGACTGAGACTCTAGTATCGGTTTACTATCCTTCAACAATTTCCCTGACAGTGGAGTCAAATAATGTTGAAATATGGACCTTCTTGCAGGAAGTCTTATTTCATGTTCATTTTTTGATCGTTTCCCTTATAATTCCTATAGGAATTTGGCTCTTTGCCGATTTGCCTTTAAAAGTTTCTGCATCTGTAATTGGCTTGTGCATTATTAAATTGTAATTTTTGTCAAGCAATGCTACTGTAGATGCGCTCAACAAGTTTATTTTCAGTAAGAAAAATACAGTTTCATCCCTATAAAATCTATCCTATGCGGCTAATGTACTTTATTTGGATGTGGTGGATACTTTGTACCATGTTTTCCTTAAAGGACTTTCTAAAGGCTTTCTGTAGACATGCTCTTGGTAGGAGAATTTTACAGTTTGGACTAGAGCACCTGGGTGCCAAGGTGATGTGACTTCAAGAAAACAGCCCCACAGAACAGTTCAGGATTACCTACAAAACCGAATTTCTGCTGTTGGACTACAGTCAGTCTTTGGGCTTTTTTTTTTTTTTTTTAATCAGAAGGAGTTTTCCCAGACACATCACACAACAGCTGCGTTCTAAATCTTTCTGGGCTCTAACAAACATTTGAAAATTTAAACACGCAAATGTTTGAAAAGCTAATGATTAAAAAAGGTTTATTTTGAAAACTTCTGAGAATGGCTGCGATTCTTCAGCTAGATTTTTTTTTTTAAAGTCCCGGGGTCTGGTTGATTTTGAGTCCAACTATCCCCAGCAAAAAGCCCAAACTCCTGCCGCCTCGTTACTTGTGGAGCCGTGACGGTAAACACCAACTCGGCAGGTCTCACCCTGGCAGGCAGCGGGGTCGAGCCCGTGGGAGAAGGATGCTATTTTAGTGACCTAGTGCCACTGAGCTGGTTAAATCACCGAACAATGGTTAGTGTTATAGGGCTTTACTTTGCAAAATCTAGCATTAGTGTCATTGCTTTCCATTAACCGGGGGGACTTAAAGGCACTGCCTTTGAGGGGCCTATGGGGAAAGAATAAATAAGGGGAAGCCAATAAATTAAAAGAAAAAAACACCCTGTTAACTGTAACCTTTACTACCACAATATAAGAAAATGTAATTAAATCCATAATAAAAGCTTTTACATACTTACTCTTTTACTACTCTCCCAAGCAGAGCCGCGGGGCCCCACGGCCGGAGCGGCCCCTCGCTGCCATCCCACCGCCCGGCCCTGCGCGCCCGCGCATCCCGGAGCCGCGCAGCCATAAACGCGCCCTGCGCAGTCACATCCTAATTAGCCGCCCCGGCGACCAGCACTCAACACCTTATTATTGAACCATTAGGGCCGCGATACTGCCGGCCGCGCCGGGGCCGGGCTTGGCACCGCGCTTTACCGGAGGGGCTGCGCATCCCCCGCCAAGCGCCCGCCGCGCAACCTCCGCGGGTTTGACCCGCCGCCTCACCGCCCGGGGGGAGAAGGGAGGGGGTGGAAAAGCGCGGCTTTGCACCTCTTCCCATGGACGGGGAAAGCAAAGGGCCGCTCCCCGCGCAGCTCCGCGGGTGCGCACGGTGGGTGCGCGGAGCCGGAGCGCTCGCAGCAGCCGGGCTGAAGGGCTGAGCCCGCGGCCAGCCGCGCAGCGGGACAGGGACGGAGCAGGGCGCGCAGTGTCCGCGCTCCGGGCGGCAGGAAGGGGGGCGCGGGGCGGCGGAGAAACACAGCGACCCCCGGCAACCCCAAAACTATAGCTTCATTTCTTTAGCTTTCACTTTAATAAAATAATGATTCGTTGGGAAAATGGGGTATAAATCTTCATTTTGGAGGCAATTAAAGTGTTGATTTCATTCGTGCCCCTGAGCGATTCTTGTAATTTGCTCAAATAGCTTTATGTACCCAGCACTCCAGAGCTTTTAGAAACCCATTTTCTAGTTAGACTTGTTGGATTACAATTTTTATTCAACAGCAGCGAGCCGAGCTTCCCTCAGCTAGACCCTGGCTGGAGGGTTCCCCTCGCTCTAAGGCGCTGCTGTGCGGGGCCGGCAGCTCACCGGAGCATCCTCACCAGCCCCGGGCACCTCCCTGCCGCACCACCCTCCGCCCACTCTGCCAAGCTTTTCCCCTTCACAGCAAAATCGGGTGGGAAAAAAAAAAAAATCCCTTCAAAGCAGCCCACCTCTGTACGCATAAAACCCTTTTTAAAAGTTCATGCCTTCCTTCAAGCCTGCCTCCCCTGTCACGACACTACGCGATAGCCTTTGGCAGATAGGAGAAAATATTTCAGATACTGCCCACGCTGCAATGCAATGCACCTTCATGTCGGTGATCTATAAAATAACTCCCAGCTGACAGTGCCAGTGATAACAGCAAAGCAGCTGAGGAAACTCCTGTCTGCTTGGCTGCGCCTTGCTTGAACAAAAGGAAACCTCCAGAGTCAGGAGCAGATCACTCCTGACACTGTATTTACGTAGCTGATCATAAAGAAGAAATTACTTGGGGGGGGGTTAACCAGGGATTTATTTTTCATGGGTGCGCTTGGGGTCCCCTCTCTCACAGGCAAAGCGCTGCTACCCCTCGCTTCAGAGAAAACAATGTGAAAACCCCACCGTTGCACCCAACTCGAATAAAAGCCAAATCTCAGTCACTACCATCATCCAAGGAGCTTAATTTAGATCTGGGCACCTCCTGCATTAGCCCCAAATGCTCCCATGAAAAGGCAAGGATCCCAGTTTGAGCCCAGTGGCAGGAGGAGGGAAGGGAGAGGGGACAGCCACCTCTCCCCACACAGCTCACCCGCATTTCCCACCCGGCTGCAGCCGACATTAAAGGTCTGAACCATCCCAAACAAAACCTGGACAACCGTCACAGCCACGCGAGGCTTTGCTGCCTTGGCTTTGGCTTTGACTATATTTATTTTTTAAAGAGAGGGCTTGAAAACTTGAAAGATCAAGGAAAAGAATTTAAAACCTGAATCCCGTTTTATTTTCTCCCTTTTTTTTTTCTATTAAGTAAAATAAAATGGGCGCGTTTGCAGCAGGCAGGCGTGCACAAAGCAATGTTCACTCAAGTCTAAAAGCGTTCGGCCAAGGAAAACTGACAAGACGGACTAATGAACCGTAGAGACGGGAAGAAAATAGCCAGTATTTGCTAGATTTCAAACCCTCTCTGTCTTCTCGGGACCACCTATCTCAGATTTTATTATTATTTTGGTCAACGACTCCAGCCCTTCCTTCCCTAAGCTACAAAAAAGCCAGCGATTCACAGACACCACTTCTATTACTGGAAAGGGTAAATAAAATAAAGACAAAAATTAAAAGCGACAAGAAACAGGTCGAGTTTGCAGGCGATGCTTTTACAAGCTCATCTCGCCAGGTCGAATCCGGGAGCAAGCCTTAATGAAGCAATAATAGCCACATTATTCAAAAATTTTCATTTCGATGGAAATTTATCTAAAAGGGACTTAATCATATGCAAATAATAAAAGGAGGCGTAGTGACCCAGCGAGCGATCTGCATACAAATTTTAGCGTGTGAGACATTGGCGAGATCATACCTGATCCGTTAGATTTGCTGATCTTGTTATGTCTTCACTGTCCGATTTTGATCCGCCCTCTCTATCGTCTATGACCAAATCGATAGGCATTTTTCCTTTCAAACAGCTAATATACCGGTGGCAGAAATTGTCACATAATTCGTGTACCTACATTATGACAGAGGTTAAAAAAAAAAAAAAGGAAAAAAAGGAAAAAAAAAAGAGGGGGGAGGAAAAAAGGAAGAAAATATAATCAGGAATACATAAGTAAAATTGACAAGTGCAACCAGTCTCCCCCCTTCGCCCCTGTGACATCAAAAGTCCTAAATAGGGGAAACACACTGCAATTATCCCCCTGAGACCTCTAGACGCATCCAGAATTAGGAATAACTTTCTTTTCTCGCAAAATAGAGATATCCCAGAAAATTGACAGTGACAAGATGATTCACAGGCTACAACATATTCAACACCCGTGTTAAATTCATCTGCTCCCGGAGCTGTGGCCATTAGAGAGGTGACCTGCATGGGTGACATTTAAGGTAAACTATTTAATTTCATCCAGTTATTTCATCATAAACCCTTTCCAAAGGGGTATGAGGACAGAAAAAATGATTTAAAAAAAAAAAATCCCGATGCACTGGGCTGAAATACGTTATAGGCATCCATGCCCTGAAATCCCCAGTTGCTCTGATAGACTTGTACCTGAGCCGCCTTTTATTAATGGGCAGATTTTAACACATTTCGGTAGAGCGAGAACAACCTGATAGTTATGGTTAGATAAAGTGACTGAGGCTCATGAGAAACTTTTCAACTATTTCAAAACCTCTCAAAATGTTTATTTTTAGGAGAAAGGGAATTCTCTTCTAGGCCAGCTATCAATGACACGTAAAAATCCTCAGGAAACCCAGAGCACACTTCCAATTTAATGTGAGCTCAGATGACACCGCCTTCTTAGAAATTAGCATTCTCCCTACTAAGATTTCTAAAAAAGCCAACAAAAAAAATCCTGCTTTTAGGCTGCAATCTCTTTCTTCTGCTCGGAGGTGTACAATATTCCCAGGAACAAGAGACAGACAGAACTATCAACTCTGCTTTGTCTCTGCAAAATGTTACAGGACAATCCGCGCCCTGAGCCTGACCTGCAGATGGCTCTTAAAAAAAAAAAAAAAAAAAAATTCCCCCTTCCAACTAACTGCAACCGAAGTCTCTTCCTCACCATCACCAAGGAAAAACAATATCTATTTTTTTTTTAATCACAATTTCAGGGGCTTGACTGAACTAACCATTTCAAGTCTCATCTGCGGCACCACAGAACTGCAACTATTTATACAAAGCCAGCAAAGTATTACAATGAACACAAGGCCTGGGCGTTCGAGAGCTCGGTTTTAGAGGCTGAAATTGTAATTAAACTGCGAAGAGAAATGGACGCCAAGATTGGTCTTGACACTAATTACCAGAAAGAAAGACATTTATGCAAATTTACCAGAAGCCTGAACTTCAGCAGGACTGAAACGGAGGAGGAAGAAAGGCTGGGGGGGTGGGTAAAGGGAGAGAGAGAGAGAGAGAGGGAGGGAGAGGGAGAGAGAGAGACAAAAATTACCTTCTCTAATTCCAACAGATGAAACCTTAATACTTGTATGGCTTGAATCATCTGCAAAGACACAAACAACATAGGCATTAATCTCATTCCTGGATTTGGGGATATTTCCCACAGCCGCCCCGGCCGCACTTTGTAGCTTGACTTTTCTCTAGTAGTAAATAAAAAGTTGTTTTGATTTATGGCAATAACACTAAAACTTAATAGCGGTGGCTTTGTGCACTGTTTAACGAGAAGCGATCTAGAGTTAACAAAAAAAAAAAATCCCTATTGCGATGAAGCAACTGAATTATACGGATCATAAACATTTCTTAAAAAAAAAAACCAACCCTCTAAACACCATCACTGGCTCCTCGCTTTGCAAAAGCGAGAGCAGGACTCCTACAGTGGAGGCAAAATATTTATCCTTAACAGGGGAAGGAAAGAAAGAGAGAAAAGACCTCATTTTCAGTGAATTTGCCACTGGTGCATCTCCAGCCATTGTAATCCTCTATGTTTCCCATCGAGCTGCTTAAAAGGTGCGTGGAGGGGCTGGTTACAGCGGGGATAAATCCACGCTCCTCTCGGGCAGGCAAGCTCACCACCAAGCCCGCCAGCTCCCTTCTGGATGGGCTTTTCCTTTATGGATATCCTTATGGGATTTTTTACTTCCAAGCAATTACCACGCCGTATTTACTTGTAAATATAAAAATCATCATCGTAATAATTGTCGTTTTTAAAAATCCACGTGAGAAATTTTCAATTTAGAACCACCAAACCACCTCTCCAGATGACACAGAAGTTTAAAAAAAAATAATAAATAAATGGGAAGGGAAGGGAGGGTGGGGGTGGGGAGAGGAAGAAGTGTTAACTCTTACCAAGTTATCCAGTTCTGGATTAGAGGAAAAGAGGGGTTTCTCTGCTCGGATCTAAATGTAAGAAAGGGGAGGAAAAGGGGGAAAAAAAATAATAATAAAAATGATTTGAAATATGGAAGCAGAAAAAGCAGACGTTATTATTTCTTGCTTCATTACACTGTCGGGTCCATTATGTAACCTTCCGTGCAAAGCCCTGACTGCTGGATTTAGTACATCAGCCAAACACTTGAGCAAGTGAATCAAATACACTGAAAAATACCTACGGAGCTTCCCCGACAGAACCCGTCCGGCTCCCGGGAGCCGCACAGCGAAACTCCCGGCCGGGCACAGACCGCTCCACTTTAGCCTTTTTTTAAGTAAACGCCGAGATTTCCTGGGGGCTTTTTTGTGTTTTGTTTTGGTTGGGGTTTTGGGGATTTTTTTGTTTTGGTTTTTTTGCCTCTTTCAGTAAGAGAGGGGGGAGGGGGAAACGCGCATCTCTATCTCAACAGAGACTTGTTTTTCTCGATACGATTTTTTTTTTCCCCTCCTTTTTTTTTTTTTTTCCTTTTACTGTTTTTTCAACCCGGTTTTGCTGACCTGTTTGGCGAACACTGCTATGTCTTCATTGAAAGACTCAGAGGAGCAAACATCGCCTCCCGCTACCCCGGGCTCCCTGGGTGTGCATGTAGCTAATTCACATTTCTCAAAAATCAGTGCTAAAAGAGGGAACAGGGGGTGTCTGAAAGAAAATACAATAGTCACACACACAGAGGGGGGGAAAATATCATAACGAAACAAAAAAAAAAACCCACCACAACAATAGTTAGTCCCGTAGCAGCGTGCAGGGGGAAGGGGGAACCCACAGAGGGGGCTCCGGCACCCCAGCTGCCTCCCAGCCCCTTCCCACCGCCAGCCGGCCGGCAGCCCGGCATCTCCCCGGCCTTTCAGCGCTGGCTGGCCACAGATACTGTTAATACAACCTTAGGACAAGCCAAGAATAAAACCCCCAAGCCGGTTCCAGCAGCCATTTTGAATTAACTTTCCTTGTCTTTAGGAGAAAAAAAAAAAAAAAAAAGAAAAAAATTAAAATCCCTGGATGTATGCTTCAGACTCTCACGCTTTTAATTCCCGTTTTCTGCTGGAGGACTCGCTGGGAGCGAAAGGGGGGAAAAAAACAAACCCAAGCCAACAGAAAAACAGAAAAAGAATGAATCCCCGTCCAAATGAAAAAGGAAAAAAAAATATAAAAGGGAGAAGAAAAAGCCCTTAAACCCACCCAAGGCAGCTCGGAGGCAGTGGCAGGCGCTGGCCAAGGCGGGCTGCCTCCCCACGGCCTGCCCAGCTCTCAGCCCCCCGGGGGGAACCAGGTGCTCCTGGGCAATCCCAGCTTGGAAAGACTCCCCGGGAGAAAGGCAGCGTGTGCATCTGCTTCCCTCGCCCGTTTAATAATTTAAATAAATAAATAAGCGTGGGCGCACACACACGTATAGATGTATATTTATAACAGGGAGTTCTTTTTTTTTTTCTTTCTCCCAGGGCTTCGTACTTTTTTTTTTTTCCCTTCTGGGTACCATACACCACCGAGTTTTAACCAACCCTTCGGATTTCTGATAAACCGATAGAGAAACCGAACTCCACGAATTTTATTTTCCTCCCCCTTCTCCTCACTGTCCTGAGAGTGATTTTTAAAGGCTCTTAAAGTTGCCTTCAAACTCCAGCCGGGCAGATACATTTTTAAAAGCATCTGCGCCCAATGTAACCTCGTCAGCTCCCATCGCAACGGCCTAGAAACTGCTTTACAAGTTGCCACATCGAGAAACATTCAATGCTGTCGGATAAAAGGCTTAAAAAAAAAAGCAAAAAGAAAATTTAAAGAAAATTTAAAAATAAAAAGAGCTGAGACAAGCAGCTCTTGAGTTCTCTCCTTCGTGGCGCAAGGAAAGACGAACAAGGTGGAAAGTTGGGCGAAGCTCTCCAAACTCTCCCTGCTCCAAAACTCCTCGCACAGATTTCCCACCCGGCGCAGGTTGCGCCCTGGGAATATTCTTTCCCTCCTCCCGCGGTGATGCCTGCCGCCCCTCCAGCAAGCTCCTTTTTCCCCGAGCCAGGGAGACCCCAACCCTCTCCCCCCGGCTTCCCAAAACAGCAGCGACACAGAATTAACAACGCGGCCCTTTTCCGCGCAGCGCTCCCCATCCCTCTCTCCCCCCGCCCGGCTCCATCCCGCGCAGGTTGCGCGGAGCCCTGCGCGGCACCTACCCGTAGATGGCATCTTTATCTCTCTTGAGGGCGTCGTTGACGGAGGCGCCCATGGCGGGGGGCATGGCGTTGGCGTGGGCGGCGTGCGGGTACTGGTGCGAGTGCAGCGGCGGCCCGTGGTTCAGGTGGTGCACGGGCTGCATGGGGCGGGCGCCGTGGGGGTCCCCGTACATGGTGGTGGGGATGCCCACCCCCTCCATGCCGCCGTAGTGGGGCAGCTCGTCGTACTGCGGGGCAGAGAGAGCACACAGGCGTCAGGGGGAGGCGGGGGCAGCGCTCCGGGCAGCAGCTCCGCTCGCCTGGCCCCCCCGGGACGAGCCGCGATCCCCCCGAGCGCTGCCGGGCTGCGCCGCGCCGTGCCGGGCAGGGAGAGCCGCCCCGGGCCGGCAGCACCGCGGCCGGGCTGCTCCGGCCCCAAGCGGAGGAGAAACAACGACAGTAACAACAATAATAATCAAACAGAGTGAAAAAAAACCCCACCCTAACCCCCAGCCCCAAAGTTCCCAGCCCCCCACCCCGCCCCCCCACACCCCGTGCTCCCGCAGCCCGAATTTCCCTCCGCTGAAACTTTTTTCCCGCTGATAAGAAGTCAGGTACCTCACCCGGCGAGGATGCAAAAAAAACTTCAGCAGCGGTAAAAAACAAAACAAAACCAAACAAAACCAAAAACCAGAAAGAGGCGATTTGCGGATTTCCAGCAATTCCACGCGAACACAACTTTTAAAGCCGAAAAGCTGGAAACGTTCGCCCGGGCTCTCGGGATTTTGGGAATGCCTTCTTCTTCTTTCTTTTTTTTTTTTTTTTTAAAGGGTTTTCTTTGTTAAAGATTAAGGAGAGAAAGCTACCGCGGTTCCCAGGCAGCGGGGGAAACGGCCACTTTTCATCTATTAAAAGCGAAGGTGTGAATAAACACTTTTAAAGATCCCTGACACTTGCTTGGACCGAAAGAGTAAAAGGCAAGTTGTCAGCAGAACAACTTTCTTTCCCAACCAGCTCTCGGACGGCGACAGGCAAATTAGGCAAGAAAACGTCTTTCCAGAGCTTTTCTCCTTCTCCAAATCCCTGTTCACCCGACTACAGCTGATTTTTTTTTTTTTTCTCAAAACTTCAATTTAGGAGGTAGTTGGAAGAAAAAAAAAAAAAAAAAGAGATCGCACCCAAAATAGAAACAACAATACACATGGCAGTGAATGCTGCTAACCTCCAATTCAAATTAGTCACTTTCTTTCTAAAAGAGTGGGGGGGTTTGCCCACTGCACTGCACCTTTTGGGACAGAATATATTTAAAAAAAAAAGAAAAAGAGGGGTGAGGAAAAAAAGGAGGTAAAAGAAGAAAAAAAAAAGTTGTGCTTACTCCCAGCAAGAACTTATCTTCTGAAAGTGAAGCGGTATATCATCACTAACACAGCAAAATGCTCAGAGACATGCACACATTCAAATATTTCAAGCACTGGTGATTTTAAAAAAGACATTGGTAGGACTAGAGCTACAAAACCAACAAATACAGAGGCTTGGACATATTCACTTACATGCCTGCATGTCATTAATGTACAGAAAGCTTGCCTCTTCCCTGAGAGCTCCGGGATGGGGAGTAAAAGAATCAAGAAAACAGCAATATACACAGGTTTTAAGCCTACAAGTACAACTGATAAATCCTCCCGCTGCAGGACACCGCTTTGTGCCCCTACTCTAAAAAGGAGGAAAAAAAAAAAAAGAAGAAAAAAAAAGAAGAGAAAATAAAAGAAACTTTTTTCGCAGTGTCTCTGTCAGCCACGTTTCAATATTATTTCACATTTGAAATCCATTTTTTTTAGTCATACGTACCCTTTGCGCCATCGGCCTGCTTGCTCCCTTCCTACTTCAACTTCTAATATATCCTCTTTAAGGCCAGTGTGAAAAGAAAGAAACGCGAAGTTCCCCCCCCCTCACCCCCCAAAAAAAGGCAAAAATCCCTTAGCGTCTCCAGCAATGGAAGCAATCGAGCAAAATCTTCAGCTTGCTGGATCTCAGCGAAGCGATACGGTAACTCAGCATTAAAAAAGGAGAAAAAAAAATTAGAGGGAAAAAAAAAATCAACTCTCCCTCCTTCCTTCCTTCTTTTTTCTTTCTTTCTTCCCTCTCTCCCTGTCTCTCTCTCTTACTCTCCCCCTCTCGTTTCCAAGACAGCAGCGGGGCGAAAGCAAATATCCTTTCCCCAAATCAGTTTTTTTTTTCTCTTTTTTTTTTTTTTTTTTTTTTTTTAAAGTGCCCCTCAAACCCAACTACCAAGTCTCATGGCTTTTTGCCACTCCGGCTGTCAATCACAGGCGAGGTTGTCAAGGTGGTGAATGACTGATGATGATCCGCTGCGTGTGCTCCCACCGCGCAGGACACCGCGAATGTTAATTTTCGAGTGCGCTCACCCAAATAAAAAAATTTAAAAAAAAAAAAAAAGAAAAAAAAAAGAAAAAATTTGGAAAAAAAGAAAAAAATTTAAAAAATCGAGGGAGGAGAAGAAGGAGGGGGAAAAAATTAAAAATTAAAAAGGCTCGCTAACGCGCCGGCTCTCCTTTTATTATGGTTATTATGATGATGATGATGATGATGGGGGGCTTTTTTTTTTCGCTCCTCCTCGGATCGCTCCTAATTCCTCGCCGGCGCCGGCTCGCTCTGCCCCTGCGCGGCCGGCGGGCGAGGCTGGCGGAGGCGGGCCGGGCGCGGGTGCCGTGCGGGGCGGGCGCGGGAGGAAGGGCAGCGGGGCGGGATGGCGGGGGGGGGAGGCGGGGGGAGGCGCTGCCGCCGCCGCCGCCGCGGTCCGAGCGCTGCCGTCCGTCCGCCGCCGCCGCCGCCGCCGCCGCTCCGCCCGAGCGCAGCGCAGCGCCGGGCTGGAGCAGACTGCGGGAACCCGGAAGTAGTGGTGGCCATAACAGGTCGCGTCTTACACAATGCGCTGGGCGGCAGCAACTCCGCCACCGGCGCAGGGGGGCGCGCCGCCCGCCCCGCGCCCGCGCAGCGCCGCGGCTCGGACACACCGCCCCCTCCCGGCCCTGCCCTCCGCGCCCCCCCGCGCGCGCGCCGCCGGTGCGCCCGCCCCCCCCCGGCGGCCGCAGGGGCGCTCCCGTCGCCTTTGTCTGGCGGCGCCGCCGCCCCGCGCAGCGCCCGCGCAGCGCCCCGGGGTCGCGCCGCCGCCCGCCCCTCGCTCCGCCGCCCGCCTCGCCGGGCGCCCCCCCCCTCCCCGGCGGCTCCCCCCGCGGCCGCCGGCCGAGTGAGCTCACCCGGCCCCCGGCCGCCGCCGCCGCGCCGCCGCCGACCAATCAGCGCCGTGCCGCCCCGCGCCGCGCCCCCATTGGTCCGGGCGGGAAGCGGGGCTCGGACCGGCGCGCGGGGGGGGCGCCCCCATCCCCGTCCCCATCCCTGTTCCTGTCCCTGTTCCTGTCCCTGTTCCCATCCCTGTTCCCATCCCTATTCCCGTCCCCATCCCTGTCCCCATCCCTGTCCCCGACCCCTCCGCCGGGCTCCGCGGGCGCGCTGTCCTGCGCGCGGCGATCCCCCCCGCCGGTGCCTCCATCGGCCGAGCCGGGGGTCCGCTCCCTCGCGTCCAAAAGCACAGCCATCCCTCCCCGCAGCCCCGCCGGTCCCCGCCGGTCTGGGAGCGGAGAACTCGTCGTGTCCCTTCCTCCCGTACCTGCGGGCCGGGCTGCGCCGAGCCCCGAACGGGCGCTTGCGGGGACAGCTGCCCCGGCGCTACCGCATCTCCCGCCCGGGGAGCGGGGCGGGGGAAGGAGAACCCCCGGTACTGCGGTCCCGACTGAGCTGCCGGGGGGAACGGGGCAGTGACGGTGGGGTCCCTCCGCTAAAACCCCCGGGGCAGAGGGGACGCTGCTCTGCTGCTGCCGGATCCCCGCGGGCGGCGGGCAGCGGCTCGGCCCCCGCCGCCACGTCTCAAACTTCGGGGAAACCCGTTCCGATCCCCCCCTCCCGCCCCCTTTCCGCTAGGACCGGCTTTTTATCCCGGCGAGAGAAATCCAGACCTCTCAGGTAAGAGCCGTTTTCATGCACTGACCCCCACCCACCCAGCCAGCCGAGCCACTCGCGTGGGGTTCATTTCTCCCGTGATTTCCCGGGGGAACGGCGCTCGGGAACGATTCCCACCGCAGCGGTCCCTTGCTGTGACCCAACTCCCAGGGACGCGTTTCCTTCTCTTCCCATCCCCTTTTCCTAAACCCCCTCACCATGAGGGTGAAAAAAAAAAAAGGAAAAAAAACCCCAAAAGACCCTTTTTCACTGTCTCCACCAGGCCTTTATGAGCTTAATTCAGCGCAACCCAGCCCGAAACACTTTTACAATGTAATTACAGCCCTACAAATTGTTTGCCCAAACCTCATCCTGGATAAGGATTTTACAATTAGCAAACAGTTATTACTCTTAGGGCTCGCTGTGAGGAACTGCTCAGCTCGCCTCTCCGCCCGTGAGAGGCCGGCCAGAAAAAAAAAAAGGAAAGAGAAAAAAAAAAAAAAAGAGAAGATGAAGAAAAAAAGAGCTAATCCTGACAGCAATTAATCATCTATTAAACGGGAAAAAGTAAACGGCCAAATCCGCGCTATCCCGGTAAACTCCTGCCGCGGCGGATGCGCTGCGCAGCAGCGGGACCAGCGCAGCATCTTGCCCAGCTGCCTTTTTAGGAAAGCCGCTCTTTTTTTACTTTTTTTTTCCCCCCCAAAAAAAAACTTGCTGTTTTGCAGGAATATATTTACGCTTCTCCATCGCCTGGTGGAAAGGGTGAGGGGCTGAGGGAAATAGGGTTAGGGGGAAAAACAATGAGGTAGAGCGAGGGGGTCTGGTGGGTGCGGCGGGCCAGGCAGCGGCCTCGCTGAGGAGCGCTGCGCGTCTCTGCGCGCTGCTGCGCGGATCCCCCGCACCCCGCCTGGGCCTTTGGAGAAGGGATCCGCCGAGCTGAGGCAAAAAAAGGCGTCTGGGGAGCAAGGGAGCCTCCTCCACGAGGTGGAATCTGGGTCCATTTGCTTATCGGATAATAAATGAGGCTTTTAATCAGGCTGAATTTCCCAGCTTAAGGAAAGAATTAGTCATACCTAGGAACAATCAAATGGTTTCTAGCTGGCTTCCCTGCCGCCTTCCTAGCAGGGATTTGGTAGGAGGGGGGGGACGAGGATGGGGGGAGAATTAGCATCCAAGTGTGCTCTTTCACCATTAATACTGAAGTTTGAAAACTGAAATAGGAACAACCAGAAGAGCGAAACAAACAAGAAACCGCAGAAGAAAGCATTGGAAAAGGCGGCCGGGAGATAATCCAGGAATGCTTCAGATAAGGAAAGGGGGGGAGCGATACGTGCGGAGATACCCGAAAAGTCAGAAGCCTGACGGAACGGCTGGAAGAGGCACGGGGGGTGGGGGGGAAACCCGCACTTGTTTAGAGCCTATTAAAGGTCAGGCCGGGCTGGGGGGTGGGCTGCGCCTGATGATAAAAGGAGCTTAAGTGCGAGGGCTTTAAACGCGCGCATGAAGCGCAGCGCCAGGATTTGGGGGGTTTGTTTACCGGCTCCCGGTGCAGCAAACAAAAGAGCGGCGGCTCCGAAGCCAGAGTCAGCCCGAGGTCAGCCAGCCGGGGCTGCCCTGCGCCCACCGCCGGCACAGCTCGGGCCCTGCGCTCCGCCGCCGCCCGGTGCCCCGGGAGCTCGCAGGGACCGGGAGCGGGGACTGCCTGCTCCCCCACGGCCGGCCCTGATGCTAGCAGAAGTGATGGAGGGGTTGATTAATTAAATGGAGGGCTTCATAAAAGATTTCCTAATAAAATTCACGGTTGTCTTAAAAGTTTCTAAACAGCGCTTTAATTCTTTTTTTTTTCTCCTACTTGAATAAAATTAACTGGGAAATGAGTTACTGGCCGGGGTTTTTGAGACTTCAACGGTGACAGCCGTGCCGGCGGCGGGAGTGAAGGCACCCGCACACAAAAGGAGTCTTTCAGGGACAAAAGTTGCGACGGCTGCCAGGTTTTCCCCGCGGTGGCACCTCGGGGTAGCCCGGGCAAGGCAGCGCAGAGCCGACCTGAGCCTTGCCCTTCCTTATTTCACACTACAAATAGACAATTTCAGCCTAAAATCCGTAGAATAACCCCTGAGCTCGTGAGCACCATCGTGTTGGGGTTGTTGAGGGTTTTTTTCCTTACACGATTTAGGCGCTACAAGTTCATCTGGATTAATTTGGAAGCACTTCTCCGCGCCGGGGTTCGCGACGATCCCTGCCTTTAGCCCATCTGCCCCCCGGCGCTTCTGTATTCCCTGCCTATGCCAAACTCTTTCTCTTTCCTGTTGATATTCCTATATTTCTCGTTGAATTAAATAATAATAACAATAAAAGCAATTGCTGGGTAAAACTGTGGCTGCTTAATTAAGAAAAAAAAAAAACGGGGAAAAAAAAAAAGAAAAGCCGCTGGGCTGCTCTGCATCCCAAGGATTGAGCTGTTGTGCCGTCTACTGGGAGACGGGAAAACTACAGCCAGAAACGCTCCCAAATTTTCTGCGAGAGAAAAGTCCATTTTTCGGCAATTTGGAGGGGTCGGAGACGCCCAATTGCTCGGTAGAAGAAGAAGAATAGAGACGCCAGACAGAAAAGCCGTAGAGAAACTTATTTTTTCCTTTGGCTACACCTGTGTAATTGTATAAAAACTCCACTTTTAAGTATTTAGGATTTTACTGACTGCAGAGCTTGGAGCAATGATATGGTAAAGATGGTTTGAGTTTACCCGTTCGAGGCAATTGGGCATTAGCTAAATATGCAGGAAGGGGGAATTGTTTTTTTTAAAAAAGAGAAGGGGAAAATATTTGCGAATGGTTTAAAAACTTCTTCCCCGCCACCAGCCGGCTTGCAGCCCGTGGGGAGAGGGAGATCCCAATCTGGGAAGCTCGCACCCCGATGATGCTCTCGGAGGGCAGCGAAGGCAATCGCTTTGATGGCGCTCTTTGCTGGAGCAGCAGGAGGGGAGTTTACGCCGGCCCGGCGTTAGTCTCGGTTTAGAGGAAGCTGTTTTAAGTTCCCGAAGCTTTGCCCATGCCCGAGCCGCGGGTGTTCCCAGTCAGATGAAGCCTAGCTGGGTAATTTCCCTCTCCCCTCTCCCTGCCCACTTGGTTCTCCGCTCCCGTGGCGCCTGGGACCCTCTCCTCAAAAATACAAAGTGCAAGAAGAGATTAAAAAAAGAAAAAAAAAAGTTTTTGTTTTTGGTTATAAAAAAACCAAAAAAAACCCCAAACCTTTAACAAAACCATTGACTCTGCGAGAGCCGCAGAGGGGCTGTGAAATGCAAAGCCTCTGTCGTATTTACAGACAGTGTCAGCAGCCGGCTGGACACGCAGATAAAAATCTAGTGGTCTCTGTGAACTCCAAGGAGTGTTTCAAAGCAGAGATCTCTAAGCGCCTGTTCTCAGTCCACGCATATGCCCGCACGTAGCCTCAAAAGACGGAGACACCCGCGTAGCTAAACAATAGTTGGGATTTCTTAAAATAGGTTAAATGAAGGTAGAAGCAAACCCTCCTGCCACTTGTAGCAGACCAACTCCGACAGCTCTTTGCCCTCAGAGCCACTTGCCAGAGTTCAACAGAGGGTGACATTAGCCTAAAATATTCGATACTTTTTCTTTTATTCTGGAGACTTTTCCCACTTCTGCTATGCAAAATTCAGCTCCCAGATCATCTCTGCGGGTAAAATTGCTGTCTTTGAAGGAAACAACAACCTGCCTGATTTTTTAATTTTTATTTTATTTTATTTTTATCAAGAAGTTATTACGGATACTTCCCTCAGAGTACCTTAAGCAGAAATTAAATGATTGTGTGTCCCTGACGTAGAGAAGTCGAAGGCCACTCTTCTAAAAAGTTGAACGAACTATTTTACCCTTTCAAATGAGTCTGAAAATAGTTGCAACGTTGTATGAGAAGCAAATTAGAGAGTAACAAAATAAAACCTCAATTTGAAGTGACATGGAATTGAATATCAGTGTGTGACAGTACCTCGGCTGAACTAGAGCAAAGCGGAGTTTTGTCAGAGCTTTTCAATCTGACGTTTTCCTCCAAACTAATTTTCACTATTGCTCCATCCCTATTACCTAAGTCCATCTGCAGCTCGGCTAATGAGCCCATTATGGCATTATTTCGGCGTGCCTCTGATGCCGATCGCAGAGCATGGGCATTCATCAGAGCGGGGATTCTGGGGCTATTCAGCCCGGTGGGATGGGAGGGAACCCGGGGCTCTCCGAAGCCTCGGAACTCGCGGAAAGGGCTTCCCGCAAACCGTACCATCCAGGAAAAATTGGGTGCAAATCAATTGCGCTTTATAAATCAGCAAAATGAAGGAAAAAAAGGAGCAAAGCCCGGCAGCGCGGTGCGGGACGGGGCTCGGGGCGCTGCCGGGATCCTCAGCCCCGCCAGCCCGGCGGCACCAGGCACCGACCTGAGCCTGGGCTGCGAGGGCTTGGGGAGCCAGGGGAATGTCTCAGGGTCCCTGCAAACCCCGAGAGCTACCAGCTGCCCGCGGTTCCCCCCAGGACAGCCCCTGCTGCTTCTGGCTGCATCTGGGGGTGTATTATCGCAGGCTTTTGCATAATTGCATATTGACTTTACTAAATGGATCTGCGGAGCTATTTAAACATCCCTCTCCTCAACCCTCAAACAATTCTCTCGGCGAGAAAGAAAAAAATGCGGGGGTGGGGGAGCTGAAAAAGAGCTTCTAGATGCTCTTGCTCCTTCGTTTTGTAGCATTTCTTTGGGCACAAGTGGCTCGTCTCTAAGCAGTTTGGATCCAATTTGGTGCACACGAGTGCAGGGAAGCAGAGACGACCTGCAGTAGCGCAGGTGACAGCAGGATGGGTGGCTGTCACTCACTTCGGGGTCTGAGAGGTGAGTGCATGGATGTCCGTGTCTCTCTGAGCTCCCTGGGACAATTTTTGGCCAGCTGTGATGGCTGTGAGAAAAGCCTCTATGGGTACGTGTGTGTGCATGCACAGTGCAGGACTGCTCTAAGGACAACTTCGGAAAAATCCTCCTTGTTAACCTTTTTTAAAACCTCCCTTAGAGCAGAAGAACTCAAACGTGACACTCCCTTTTCCCTTTCCCTACACCTCCCCACTGGCAGCAGTGCCCCACAAGCCACATCAGCCCCAAACCAGAAAGCTGAGTTTTGCCTCCAAGGATAGGTGTGCTCATCCCACTGCTGCTCCTCTCCATCCTACACAGGCAGCTGCCCTCACCCCCGAGCCTTGTAGGGGAAGGTGGCCTCCTCCCTCACCAAGGCTGGGTCCCCGAGGCAGCAGCTGTGAGAAGCAGGCACGGAAGGGGGAAAACAGTGAAGGAGAGAAGGAGGGGAATCGGCGAGGGAGGCAGTGAAAGCTGCACTTTCCTCCAAGTAGAGCAACATCCCCTCGGAGGGGCCCCAGACCCAGGAGCTGCCTCCCGAGCCCTGGGCCTCCCACAAGGCAGCAGCAGCATCTCCTCCTCCACAGCCCTGCAGCCCCTCATCCTGGCTTGGCCCCTGAATGCTCCACGCTGGCCTTGCAGGTCTGCAGTGAGGGGACAGAGATGCACAGGGACAGAGCCAGGCCAGTGGTTTCAGATGGGAAACTCCAGTGGGCTGGGGATTCCAAGCATCCTTCGTGATGACATGATGCTAGCAGTCACTTTCTGTGGCTTGGTTAAAGGGTCTGTATAAAAGATTTGCTGGGATCTGCAGCTGTCAATTGGAAACTGCAGTCAGAATAATCCACCAAGATTTATCAAGAGAATGTTTGCTTCCAGTTTACCCCACTAGAGCACTTTTTTTTACCTTCAGGATGCTAGCTTTGATTGAAAAGCTGTAATTATACTTAAAAAAATGCTTTCCTGCTCTTATCCTAAACTTAGCTGTGGGAACAAGACAAGAAGTCAGATAGACACCCAAACTCTGGAAAGGAAGTACTTTTTACATGGAACCAAAGAAACATCTCATAGAATCATCATCTCAGCTCTCCTGCAAGGCTATCCCCTTGCATTTAGCAGAATTTAGATTAATTAAGTACTCTCTGTTTTAGCTAAGAAGGCTTTGAGGAGGACTATCCCCCATTCAGCTTTTCAATTCAGCTTTCCAAAGATGTTTTGTTTTTTCTCTCAACACTACAGTAACCACAGACCATAGAAAATTTGGCACCTAAGTTTCAGCAAAAGATATAAAGCACCCTCAGCGAATATGGACATTAAGCCCCACTTTAGGAGTTGCCTACCAGCCAACTCCTATTGCAAGTCACTGGGATTAAGTGCCTAAGTCACCTTTTGAAAAGGCTTGTATCTGAATGTACATGCAGATATGCATCACAGCATAAGTAGACATGACCAAAGTAGCTCTGAACCCCTCCATGGTGGAGCCAGTTAAAGCATGTCAGCAGGCTCTACCCACCCAAGCAGTTCCCAGGGGATTTTGGGAATGTGGAATACTTTGCCTCACCCCTCTTCTTGCCTCAAAACACTACTGTTATGAATCTGCAGATGCAAACACGATCAGAAAAGAGTCAAGTTCATGAGATACCATGCAGATGCACTAAGCCATCGATCCCTTCAGTCCCCCTCTCCATTCCTACCATTCCTTTCAGTCTGATCTTCCTCAAGTGCATCCCCTGAAATGAGACCTCTCACCCAAACACTGTGTGACAGCTCATGGTTTAGGGGGTGCCACTGTAGCAGCTGAACATCTTATGAGCATGTGTGCTCGACAGGAAATCCTCATTCCATGGCAGAGCACTTGAAACACAGAAAGTTTTCAAGGGCCTCGACCAAGAAAACTACGTGATGGCGCAAGAAGCAAAGGCAAGATGCTTTGCCTCTTGGGCCTCTGCTGGAAGACAAACTGTTCCCACCCCTCTCTTCATTAACTCATAAGCAGAAACTTTGGACCTTGCCCAGATCTCTCCCCCAACAGAATATCTTGCTTTAAATTATTTTTCCAATATCATCCAAGATCATATTTTTCCTTTTATGTTTCCAAGTTGAAGTTTATTATAGTTGTCTGCATTGCTGATCAGTTGTAACCCTCTCTATTATTTTCCTGCCCTTGGTACTGTTTGAAATGCTTCTTACTTGGATCCCCTTCAGATTTTATTACTGTACTGCTCATCTCACCTTTGTACCAAGCCCATTCTACCTTGCATTTATTCTCACCAAACTTGAGGACACAGCTGTTCCCTCCCCTCTGCTGTACAGCACCACCAGATCAGCTTTTTTCCATGCTTTTCTATACACAGTTTGCCTCTCTGCTGATGAAGAGACCCTTGCTGGGTTTAACCAGTGCCAGCCATATTGTCCTTACCATTAGTGTTACATTTCTAGTTATTCTTGCTTCTTCCCAAAGCCTTTGAAGTCGTGTAGAGACAATTTGATTCATTAGTACGCTCAGCCTCGCAGTAACTCTAGCTTCTGCTTTAGTTTCTCTATTAGAAGCACATGTTGGGTCTATAACTTCAGGGAAAGCTCCACCATCTGACTTCCCCACACAGTTCAAATTCTGCTCTGCCTCACTGAACTCGAGGGGCTGGTGGCTTTCTGCCCTGGGTTTCCATACCTGGGAATGCCACCTCGTCCTCCCTCCCTACTGGTATGACAAATTTGTGAGCAATATGCTTTCTCTTCCAGAGTGTAAAAGCCACACTAGAAGCTTTCACAGCAGTTGCATACGTTTGCAGTTCTCTTCACATTTTTTTCCAAGAGCTCCAATTATCCCAAATATTTCCTTACTGGCTTCACTTAGGCTGAAATACATCAGCAGCTCTTCAGTAGACATGCTTATGTCACCTTCGTTGTCCTTGTTGGTTCAGGAGACAGGTAACCATCTCATTTCTTCTTCTGGCCTTTGGGATGCAGAGCCAGGCTCCTCCAGGAGGGACCACTTGAAAGGATCTTTTGCCTTCTTGACTCAGGTGGCTCCTCCCAGAGCTACGTGCCACATCCTATTCCCAAAACTGGCAGTGTTGTAACCAAGAATATAAAATGTGCCTTGACACACATTCCTTGCCTGGTGTTCTGGTCTACCCTGCTGCTGTGCTGTGTCTCCACAGAGGGTAGCTCCTGGGTTTTCACCTCCACTGATTGTTTTTTCACTGCCCAATGGGTGTGAGTGTTGCTCCAAACACACGCCAAAAAACCATCACAAACAACCACTCACTCTCAGAGGAACTTTACCTCATGAGAGTGCTAAAAACCCTAGTGTTTCAAGCAAGAGACCTCCTAAGGAAACTCCACCATGGGACCACTTGCTGCTCTGGGCATGTAGTTTATTCCATTCCCTCTTTCCACTTTCCAGTGCTTTTCATAAAGTTCTCCTTACCTGCCTGTCTCTTAATATAGATTTTGTTTAGGATGCCAAGCCAGCCTGCCTCATGTTTTCCCTTGGATCTGTTCCCTGCTCCTAGCCAAGGTTGCCTGTGGATCCTGCTTTGAAGTTCCTCTGTGGCACGTTTGCTGCTGTTGGTGACTCTTCCCTTGGCTGACGTCACCTCAGGGGTCCCTCTGCAGCGGGCTGAGAATCACACTGCCTCTTTGATCCAAATGAAATCCATTTACAAGTGCCAATGAGCCAGCACAAACAGACCCACAGGTTTCTAGACAAAAGTAGCTGACATAAAAATATTCAAGCTTTAACTTCAGTTGAATCATTAATCTAGCTAAGGTGTACCCAGAATAAAGAAAAAAAAATCAGTTTATGAGGACTTTCTGTTTGTTTAGCTCAGATAATCCCTCATCATCAAAATCAATGTAAGATCAGGTTAAATCAAAGTAAGTGTCCATACAGGGGTTTAACTCTGTATTTTAGAAAGTGAATTTAAAATTACACTTCAAATAATTTTTCTGCTTGGAAAAGGCCTTTTTCTAGAGAGCAGCTGGGCCCTGATTATGAATGGTGTTCAGCTCCAGCAGGTCTGGGTGAAGACAGTAGAAGCAGATGGATCTCAGTGATGCTGGAAATCAGACTCAGTCTCAGCACCTAGGGCAATTCAGCCTGCACATCCTTCAACCCCCAATAAAACCTGGCTCTCAAAGGCTGTTCCTAGGAGCTGAAGTGGGCAGTCTGTATGCTGAAAAAGTTCATTTTTCTTTGTGATTATATAGTGAGACTCTGCCTGTGTTTGCAAAGTTACTTTCCTGAACTCAAGAAGAACAGCAATTGTCTAGTGTAAAAATGAGGGGTTTCAGCCCACAAGATTACTTCTACTTTACTAAGTTTTCCCCTTTCAAATATTTATAACTATTGATGGCTATGTCAAATCATCTTCAAAGGAAAGAAGGAAGGAAAGAAGGAGGAGAGTTTTTGCAGCCAGGTGACTATGGATAATCCATATTTTCTTTAAAGCTTTAAGCCCTGCCACGAGGAGGACAGCTCCAACCTCAGACAAGTTGTAGAAAATGGTTTAAAACAAAATACATTTGAAGCATTAGGGAACTACCTTCTCTGTGTGCTCAGTTCTTAGCTTCCCAACCATTTCCCAAGTGGCTTGCTGTGGTGTCCTGAATCCATGTGTATGCCAGATGTGCACTGCCACTTGTACTCATGCCACCATCCTCCTTCCTACCCAAAGCCATCCATCATCCCACCAGTTCCTCACCTGCAGGAGGGGGTAGCCTGAATTTATATGGATACTTTCTTCTCTTGATTGGTTTTCTTTGCTTCTGAGCCTGTAATTTCATTTTGCTGCCATAAATAGTTAACCCCAGCGCACGAAGCCACGAAACAATCCCTGAAGGTATTTGGCTGTTTTGATCCAATGGCTGGGTTTTAATACTCAGGTTTGCTTTCTCCCCCAAGACCCAGAGAAATGATGGGTTATCAAATACCACTGGGATCACTGGTGGAACTGTCACTATGCTGAAAAGAGGGTACAAGCTTTCATGCTGGGAAGAAAGGTCTGGAATAAAGAGAATTTGATCTCCAGCAGCCCAAGGCATTAGATAATCAACCTGGTCCCTTCACTTCCTCACCCAGTGGGATCTTATTCCCAGGCTGGTTTTATGTCAGCACAGGGACACAAAGGCAGAATTTATGTCCACTAGTGTGCATTAACTCCTGTCCTAACCAGTACTAATTACTGCTAATTATGTGGGACAGTGTTAATTCTTTTAGCAGCATTATCGCTGGCCTTACACTTCTGAAAGTGCCTTTGGGTGAGGCAGCTCACTTTGAAGAGATATTTATGTGGGGAATAAATATAGAGTAGCTAATACACTGTAAATTTACACCACTGGATAGCAGGCTTTAAAGGAGGTCTTTGGGCACAAAGACAGACAAACCCTCAAGTAAGAACTACTCAATGGAAAAGGTGGCAGGATCACCCTGTGTGATCCTGGGAAAGTAATTTTGATCTGGCATTTCTCTTCTGTAAAACTGGAAAAATAATATGTCCCTAACCCTCTCAGGGGTATAATATTTATTTTCTCTGCCTTGCCAATCATTCTCTTTGCTTTTAAAAAATATTCTCCAAACCCTAATTGTTTTTATGTGTTTGCTGTATAAGACATAAAAGACATAAACCCATCATATTTTTCTATACTGTATTTTCCCCATTGTGCTGTACTGTTAACACGAGCACTTTGCTGTGCAGAGGCTTGGCTATTTGCTGAAAGGATGAATTAAGACATCCAAAATGCTTCAGCATCTTGGCTGAGTGGCACTGCAGAGCTGGAAGGTATCATTAGGCCAAATGGCTCTTTTCTGCAGGAGTGAGAAGCCCAGATATTTTTCAGAGGATTAAGAAAAACGGGTTCACATTCCTCTTTGACCTCCATCCTGCAAATATCGGGCAGGAGGCCATTTGAATCACCATATTCCCTTCATTCCCTTTAGTTTGTGTGTTTCTCTCCTGACTGGGATGTCAGCATTCAGCTTGGGAAGTCAGAAGACATCAGATGACCCCAGCATCAGCATCTCTCCGTTCAGCTTGGTATTTCTCCTTCCAGAGCCTGCACAGTCACCAGGAATACTCAGCAACATGGTCCTGGAGGATTTTGTTGACGTGGCCATCTCCTGCAGCAAGAGCACTAAGTCAGGATGCTCTGCTGTTAGACCATTAATGTCTGGTCCCTTTGACCCCAGCAAGGGCCTGGTGCCCACCAGATCCACGGAGAAAGGCCAGAAATCATCACCCAGGATCTCCTCATTCATTGTTAAACAGTTGAGGGCACCCAAGGCGATTCCCAGCTCTTTCAGGTTTTCCTTAGAGGCTGGTCAAGGTGTGCTGGTGTCAGGGTGTGCTGGGGCTGGTGGATAAGTGATGCTGGCTTGGTGCCCTGCCTGGCAGGCAGGGTGTGTCTTCCCCAGGCTGCTTTCTCCAGGACCTGTGTACTATATTTGGGCTTAGTTTCATCCTTTCCTTGACCAATCAGCTATTTCAAATCATTTTCTGAGCATTTCTTTCAACAATATGTCCAGTAAACTGGAATCAGACGTACCACGAATGGCTTTTTAAGTAAGTTATCTTTATATCTGCAGATAGATGCCAAGGTTCTTGACCCTGAGTAAAGCAATTTTCCATCTGCTTTTTTGGTTTTTACATGAAAGAACAGGAGTCTTGTTTGTCCAAATACAGCAATAGAGAAACATGCATCCTTGCTGGGCCTGGACATTTGGCTGTCTCCTCCTCTGCCTACCCCGCCTACTTTTACGAATAAGAGGCAACATTTGACCTTTGCAATCAAAATGAACTTTTGCACTCGCTTCTCTCTCAATTCCTAAAATTTTAGACTTAATTAAAAAAAAAAAAAACCCAAACAAAAAGGAGGGAGGCTGCTGTTTCAGCAAGTTATGTTCCTTTTCCACTTTCCCCTGTGTGCACATGATGCTTTCTCACAGAAGTTCCCTGCAAACCAGCACCTGAAAAGGCTCAGGTGAGGGGAACAGGACAGCTTATTCTCTCACTTCCCCCAGTTTTAACTCACTTAAAAATGTACTGGCTTGATTTCTGGGGCTGTAAGCAGTGGGACCGACCTCTGTCCTTCCCTCCTCCCTGCCAAAGAGCCAGGGAGAGACAAGCAGCTTCTGAGAGGCTTGTTGGTTTGTGTTCATCAACTGCAGCTGTCAGACAGCTCTCACTGAAGCTCCCCATCCTTTCAAAACCATCACAGCTTTCTACTTCACACAGAAATATGCAGCAGTTTCGTTTGTATAAAACCTGCATGAATAAAAATTTAATCTAAGGCTATCACTGCTCTAACAGCAATAATTTCTCTTAAAGGCTCAATACAAAGAATACTAAATACTGTCTATAAATAAGATTGTATTTAATAGAGGAGAGAAGCAATTTAATAAGCTTACTAGTAAAATCTTCTCTGCCACTTTCAACCCCAATATAGGTCTTTTTTCCTGAGCAAAACTGGCTTTTAACAAGGAAAACTCGGGCCCCAGTAAACTGTGATTTTTTAAGGTGAAGTCATTCAATTCAAGCCTTCCTGTCCAAAAGGAAGAGGAAAAATATCTACTTAAAGGAAATATTAGTTAATCAGAGGACATCCCTTTCATAATAGAAGCTACTAGGGGATTTAAAAGCACATTCTAATTATAATAGTTCCCTAATTATCTGCCTAACATCTCATTTTTCTGTCTAATCCCACTTTTAATTATAGAGTACCTTTTTTTGCCCATCACACAACTGAAGTACTCTATTTTACTGAAAATAAATCCTTTTAACTGGCGATGTCAAAGAAGAAATATTGTCACTGCACCCTGGAACGTGCACACTGTCTGGGAGGGAAATGTCTTGCCAGGGGTTTTGGATAAAGCTCCTGGATGTGCCCTTTAAAAACAGTCTCATTTAAAGCTTTCCAGGTTTTCTCAAGGAAAAGAAAATGCTCTAAACCACACTGTGCTCTGCAACTGTATCTGGCTGCAGAAGTTTTCACATATTTAACTTTGTTTTCCAAACTCTTGCAGCTTGGCCTCCCTACCACTGATGTTTGATGGGATCCCCGCCACCAGCTGATGGTGGAATAGGATTTGGCCTTTGAACCAAGCCAGCATGCAACGTGCAGAAAGGAAGCAATATTTGAGCTGTGTTATCTATGAGCATCTGGTCATCAAGATCTCGCTTAGCGATTAGCGAGCCGAGAGGAAACCCTACGGAGGGGGGAGAGGAAATCCCGCATGCAGGGTTCCCATTTCCAGCCCTGCCATGAGTTTCCTGCCCGATCCTACAGCAAATCTCAGCTCTCCACTTCCCGGGAATAAAAAAAAAAAAAAAAGAATTACCCTTCAGGGAAGTTGTCAGGCTTAATGGATGTTTATAAATTGTTCGAACAAAAGGTGCTATGTCAGTGAAAAGTACTCATCCCGATGATTATTCAAATGCTCATTAAAATGCATTTTGCTCTATCCTTTCCCTTGGTTTGTGTGGGAGGTAATTGAAAGATTTAGTCTTTGTGGGAAAGCGGGAGAGCTGGAGCACTTTCCTTTGGGTGTGGGAGCGGCAGGTTTGGGGAGTTAAGGACCTTTAGCACGCAGGTAGGGATTCGTCCAAGGCTTTAGGCTCCCGTCCAGCCTGCAAGCTCTGACAGACCCAGGACTGGCAAGTTCCCTCCAGGAAGACAAGCCAGCGATTAATGGTACCAACCCCTGCTCAAATTTGCATGTATCATTTCCTTAGCTTTGCTCCTGATGGAATTAGGGATCATCCTTTAGTGAAAATTACTCTTAATGTGTATTTAAGCATTAAAAATGAATATGCACGTGTGATAAAACTTAGGGAATAATTTATAAACAGCTAACATAATGTGAGATATGGAAGAGCTGGCTGCCCTGCAAACCTGTGCAAATGCATGTATAATGCCAGGATGCTTCTTCCCTCATGGATGTTTCATTATGTCTCGCTGACCCCTTCATGGCAGCTTGGTCTGCCAGGGTCTGCTGGCTATTCCAGGTATTAGAAGCTGAAGAAGACACAATATATCTTTATACTCCTCACTGCATCAGACAGCAGCTTGGCACTGAGCTGGCAGCTAAGACACAGTATTTTTCACCCTCTGCAGCTCCATGAAACTGCATGTGCAACCCCTCAAATAGCATCCATGATGAACAGGAACTTTTTTTTTCTGCTAACTGAAAAAGCAGAATTTCTGCATTAGCTCTGAAAATGAAAAATATTAATTCTCCGGGGAAGAGTTTCTATCCAAAATGCAAAGAATTTTATGGTTTTGGGGCAAAAAGAGGCTGCAAGTAGTAGTTAATATTGTTTCTAATTAAAGTGCACTTACTTGCTTTTACCATCCTGTTTAGAGACGGGAGATGCTTCTGCAGCTCTCTCTATTCACCTTGCAGCTGCCACAGAGACCATCAGTAGTGACCCCTCCACTACCATCTTAACTTCTACTTTTTTCCTCTCCCCCTGGGGGTTACTTTTTCCATCTTGTCCTTCTTTATGCCAGGCAAGCCCTCACTGCCACTGCAGGCAGCTGCTGGGATGAACTCAGCCTCCTCTAGTGTATTGCACAACCACGTGAACTGGCACTTCTTGCACCTCCTCTGCAAAGGCTGGAACAGACTGTGCAAAGCCTGAACCAGGGGTGAGTCAGGCTCTGTGAATTTCTCTCCTCAATGCAAGCCCAGTCTGATCCTGACCATATCCCCGCCTTTTCTCTGTACCCACCAGCAAGCCAGAAGCAAGCTTGGTATCACCTTGTGCTCTGCAGTCAGACAAAAACCTGCCAGGTTTCAAGTCTTCCAGTGTGCATCTACTGGGCATATCAGTGGTAAGACTGGCTGCTCTTCCAGCAAATCTAGCTGATTTAGTCAATTATACTGGCAAGTGAACTTTTTCAGCATGGTAAACTACCCTATGCAGAGGGCTGATGCTCCATGACGCTGGTGAGCCTCAGGAAAGGGGCACTGTGACCTGATGAGATTGGTGGACTGACAGTAAGGGTATGTGAGGACAAATCTAGTCCCATCAGCATCCCACAACAGACTGAGGTTGCTTAGGTCTAAAGATCCTGCATCCCCTTGCAAATCTGCTCCTGGTGTGACACTCCAGTTAAATCTTGCACGTGCCAATGCACACATTCTTCCTTGTCAATTAATTAAAATGCAGTGGGTAAATGATAGGGTGGCAGGAAGGTGGGGATACTCAGCACTTCAAGCAGTGGACAGGAATTTGTCTTCCCATCCCCTTGGCAGATGTGTAGTAGAAATGTAATGATCACTTAGAGCAAAACTTCCCTACAGGTTCCCAGAACTGGCTTAAATTTCAATGAAGGTGCTTGATTTGGCACATAACACTTTATTAACCCAGCTGTGCTCTACATCCCAAGTCTAAGGCCTGAAAACCTGATCCTCAGCTCTTTGGAAGCTTCACCTCTCCAAGAGGGGCTGCAAGATCTTGTAAGACTTTCCACCACCCTCCATGACCTTCAAGTCTGACAATTTCAAATGCAAGAAGCTGGTTTTGTACAAAAAGGTGTTAATAAAACTGGTCTTGTTGGTACACAATATGAAGGTGTCTTCAACTCTGGAGCGACACAGGCATGTAGTTGATATTCCTGACCAACTAGGCAAGAGTAACAATAGATCTTCCTCATAATGCTACCTCTCTGTGGCCAAGAAGATAATGGTAAAATCTGATGCAGACTTATCCATTACTTAATAATCTAGAAATCAGCTCCCACACAATGCTTATCTTTGTGTAGATGCTTCTGTCCCCCAACAATGAGACCCAACAGCATGGTCCCACCACTGCCACTTGTTTGGAGCAAGTCTGGGATCACACTCCTCACAGATGACAGGCTGAGCCTTTGCCAGTGTAGGTGCAAAAGAGATTTACCCTGAGATTCTGCCTAGGCTGAAGATATTTCTGGTGGGGACGTAGAGGTGGATACAGCAGACCTCACAAAGGTAGATGCTACAAAATCATCAAGGGCATGAGCTGAAAGTGCAAATTGCTGGGGATTTTTATGCTGAAATGTCTCCCTTCAGCCCTAAAGCCTTCATCCCAAAACAACAGAAGAGGACATAGCCTTTGGTCTTGCTCAAGGATTCCTTTCCTTCTGCATCCTCTTGACCCTTCTCTGCCAAGTCTCTTGAGGCAGTTTGAGGTCATTTCCACATCTGAAAAATTACTGTTAGAGACCAACCCCTCAATTTGTTCCAGGACTTGAGGAATGAGATGGAATTCTTTCTTGCCATAAAGATATTTAAGCAGAAACTCTGGCAGCAGAAATGTATGGGTTTACTGGCTCTATCTGCATTTGGACACACTGTTGCACAGGATGATGCAATCCTTGTCTATCCCAACAAAAGCACAAATTAAGAAACTCTGTTTGTTCTGATGGTTGGAAAGGCTTTTCTCAGAGATCACAACTTATTCTATGTGTTTGTTGTTATTACTACTTATGTTCCCTTAGAAATAAAATCAAAGAATCCTAATAATGAGACATAAATATTGTCATTTCTGCTCTTTAACAAATAAACATAATAAATTCCTTATTATTATTATCAGTCCTATTAGTTTTCCAGCTCAAAATGTCCATTTTCTTGCAGAAATCAGGGTGAGATATTCTTTCAACAAATCCCCAAAACTAACAACCTCTAGAATTATCTGGAAGTTTCACAGTAAAAACTAGACTTACCCACATTAATTTTTCCGCTACAATCAAAGGTTTGACACAAGTCTTGAGAATTCACATCGAACCCAATGGCTGTTGGTTACTGCAGCTGTTGGAGGAACTACTTTCTCTACTTTGTCTCAAGTTTGGACCCATGAATTTTGTCCACAGCTTGAATTTACAGATGGCTTGGTTGCTCAAGGGCAGGGAGTAGCTCTTCCACACACAGTCATTTCTGCTTTACTAAATCATTTGGAAGTTACACTTCACATTAACAGATGTTTTTGCAAATACCCAAAAGTTGGTAGCACTTCCAAGATGGTATCCAAAACTAATCACACAGTAAAAGACAATTACATGATCCTCAAAATACTTTGCATTTTTTCAGAAAATGCTGTCTTGACAGTACAAATCACCGTAGGAATTTATCCTAAGTACCCTCAGATCTCATAACAAATTCCTGCTGCTTTTACAGGTTTAGGATCTTCCTCTCTGGATGGACAAACCCAGGAGTGTGTGCAACACTGTTTTCCACCAATTCTCGCTTCGCTAGAATTGACGTTGTTTCTTAAGACCAAATGACGCTAGACCCACTAAGAAGACTGAACTCCAAGAGGGGATTTCACCCTGGAAAAGAACTGGGGGAAAAAACCAAAATTGTCCCTCGCTGCCTAGTGTGAGAGACAGACAGGCAGGATTTCCTTGATGATCTTTTTCCAAGGAAGGGTTGTAGCACTGGGAGAGACTCTGGAAGCAGCTCTGCAAAGCCCAACCCCCCCAATACGTATTTTCACAAAACAAACCCCAAACTAACCAAACTTTCCAGCAAAAAAACCTTCCAAATCCCAGATGCTGCTGCAAAAGGCTACCTGTAGAAATATCAAAAGAAGCCACAACTAATCTGTTCATCACTGCTATTAATAATGAATTTGGCCTTCTGTGGCTCTTTTCATCCACAGACATATCAAAGGACTAAAGGACACAAGCATTAGCTAAGCATCACCTCTGCTGGGGTCAGAGCAGTTTGAGAGATCTGGAACTTGGCACCCAGGATTAGGCAGCAACTTGCCGGAGATATTAAACTCTGGAATCAGTGCCAGGAGCAGGAGCCAAACAAAGCCCGCACTGGAATCAATTTTCAGGCTTTTTTGGGATGGTTCTGTTTCACTTATTTTTTAAAACAAATATGTATTTGAGGAGCTGTGCTCATTATGGTGGTTTACTTACAGGAGGCAAAGCTCTGTCCATGGGTAATTATATGTGGGTGTCCCCCTGGAGCCTCTGCTATGTGGCAGACTTCACCCGTGGAGCATTCAAACACAAACACTGGAACAAGGTCTTTTTCTGAGATCCTGTTTATTTTTTGAGAAATGCTCCTGATTGAGATGGAAAACGCTCTCCCTTCACCCCTAAGGCCAAGAGCCCCTTCTTTTCCATGCTGGCCCCCATTACAGACCTCTCCCCCCACCCTAATAAATCAGTTAACACACCTATTTTTCATAATACATCCAGCTGCCTCACAAAAAGCCAATGAATTATTCTTGGTTTTAGTGCAACCACTGAAAATATTTCAAAGTGAAAAGGAATTGACCCAACCTACTGTGCACATTATTTATTCAGAGGTAGTACAAAAACGAGTCCCTGATGTTACTAAAACAAATCCTAATAAGTACAGAGAGCATCAATTACAGGCTTCCCTTTATAGTCCTATATATCTCTTTCCCTTTCTAGAGATAGTATCACATGTGAGGGGGCACAGTGTTGGCTTTCAAATCTATTGAGCTTTCATAATTATAACCTCCATTTTAACCTCTTTTATAGGACACACTATACTGTTTCATGTTATATTCCTTGAATCCCAACCAACCCTAGGAGAAAGTGGCTTTAAAGCTCGCTCCTGGTAAGATGTGCATAAAATGGGAAATATTAAGCATTCATAACCTCGTGCATACATTACATCAGGGTGCCAAGCACAAGGAAGAGCAAAGCAAAATATATCTTGGGAGCCTCACTTGGACTTTTGCTTTTAGCTCAGTAAATATTCAGCATGCACGTAACCTGACATAATGAAACCAGGGAAATATTAACTGCAGTAAAATAGCAGGATTTTTTTTTTTTTTTGGTCCAGTCTGTGTGGAATGTCCTTCTATTTAATCAAAAAGCTTGGAATGATTCCTAATCTATCATAAAAATTTTTAAGGACATGATTAATTCCATTGTTTAAATGCTGTTTTATTGCCATAAGAAACTCTCATAAATGATCCCACACCTTTCTCTGTGATCATTTTCTTCTAAAGTAATATACTAATTAATTTCAATTAAATATATGTAAAAGAAGATATATTTTGAAAAATGCTTCTCCCTTGCCATTTGCTAATATAGTGAAAAAGTGTAAACCTTGGAACATTTAGCATAGAAAATATTAATTTTTGGTAATTTCTCAAGGGGACAATTTATTAAATGAAAGGCTTTTAACATTAGCTAAAAGCAGCCCTGTAAATCATGGGTGTCATCAAACTGCTTCATCACTTCATTAATTTAAAAGATTATTATATGCGTAACTGACATAATTTTGAACAATGTTACATGGTTAATTTATTAATGTAGAAAAGCAGAAATGACATGCTGAATTGATTTATTATTATAATTGTATAATTTTAGGACTTTTCTCTGTGACTTTCACCAACAGAACAAATGATTCCTGGTGAAATTGTGCCATTCTTTATTTTTTTTTTAATTTTTTTTGAAGGCAGGACTACTCACTGATGTCTGCAAGGACTTAGGAAGAGCAGGTCCAGCATGCCTCCTTGGTCTTTAAGTAGAAACTGTTGAAAGACCTCCTTCACAACCCATAGTCACCTTGTGGTTTTAATAAATTTAAAGCACTTTTTACCCCTTTCAGTAGTCAAAAAAGATTTAAAAGTTACTGTAGTTATAGTAAAATCCTAATTCTGAGTAAGCTTGCTTAAATGTGTGTATCCCTCAGTTTTTCACATGCACAGAAAAAAGATTTTGGGAGGTGGAATTTGTCCTGCAGACCCAGAGCCTCACACAGCCCAGACCCACAGTATTTTTGCTCACAATTATATCGGTGAACAGTTAGTGCTGGCTTCGTGCCCAAGATGAAAATATAATGCAACATCATTTCTGCATGGAAAGCACAGTTCAACTTGTCTTCAAGAACTGTGTATCACGTTGGGGATTTATTTTTAGATTGAAATGATGCGTGACTCTGGAACCCTGCAAAGCTGATGGAACATTCCTTGTCGAGGGAGGCACCACTGAAACAACCTTGCCTCGAAAATTAAGGATAAGGTTAAATCAGGATGTGACTAAATGGGGCTGCAGATCATCACCTGGGCACACACTCACCTTTAGGAATATTGCTAACATGCATCCCTTCAGCAGAGCCTAAAAAACCCCAGCAATCCTCCCCAACATCCCAGAGCTCCAAAACAGGTGTCTCCAAAACCTTGGGTCACCTCCAGCCTTGCTCAAGGCTAATGAGGAAATCCCTGAAAGTTTGTGTCACCTCCAGCCTCACCTAATGCTCGTGGTTAAGCAGCCAAACCAAGCTTTAGGGCTTTGATTACAACCCAAAAGAGCCAGGAGTGGGACAGACACACTAACATCACAGACAAATTGGTTTTGTTAAAACCCATCTCATCAGCTGCATTGAGTTCCACTGTACTGATGGGAGCTTGATCTGTGAGCACCTCTGTCAAGCCAGGAATATGGGGCTTGGAGTGGGGAAATGTGGGCTGGGGGTGGGGAAATGTGAGCTGGGAATGGGGAAATGTGGGCTGCATGCTGAGTGATGCTCATGTGGGGTGTGAAAGCCTGGGCATGTCCCTGGACTCCTCTCTTTTTTCTGCTTTGAGTTATCTTTAGATGACCAGACACTCAGGTCTGGCCTCTAGGAGGGCCATCTGAGATGCCAATAATAAGGACAACAAAAAGCAGAGAATTTCACAGTGGATAAATTTAAAATATGAGTTAAAAGCAGAACCGTTTCAGAGCAGTGGTTAAGGTCCTCCATCATCAAATGGTGTCACAAGAGCATTCTGGCCAATTACTGACAATTTTTAAGAGAGTATTTTTCTTTCCCTCTAATCTTACATAATGCCTTTCATATGTAATACCTTGAGCATATGCAGTATGCAAAACACTCTACCAACTGTACACAGACAGAAATCATTTCACCATTAAACACAGCCATGGCCAGGGCTGCAGGATGGTGACCAGATGGTCTGAGCACAGCACAGGCTGCAAGACTAAAGAGCAGGGGGAACATTTTAGCTGGGGCAAACCCAGGCTCTTATGAAAAGCACCATGTGGTTTTTAATGTTCACAGAGTGAAGACAGGACCTCTGATTTTAAGATACTACCCCCCAAGATGTAAATTATCCAGAAAGGCATCCTTCATGCCATGAAGTTTCAGCCCATCACTCACGTATATTATTTTAGCGCTCACAAGTTATATAGGGCATATTATAAATCTCCAATTATCTCTGGCATGTGCACAGTTGACTTTTATTTTTGATGATGTTAATTTTTAATCTTTTTTCTTTTCTAAGGGTATCGCTAAGGACATGGGGAAACAATTTAGGAGATAAAAAAAAAAAAGAGGAAAGATTTGAGCCAAATGCTTTCTTACAGGAAACATTTATTTGCACTTGAGTGTCTCATCTAACAAAGTTCCCCCATATTTTCCCACAACAGACAGGAACTTGTCTGCATTAGCATTTTAAGAAATGAATCCTAAAGACCAGCAAGTGTCAATACGCTGTCACAAGTGGGATTGATGGCTCTTAACAGAGCTCTTCTCACATGAGTGCAAATGACTGTCTTTTAGTTCATCACAGACATTTTGGTCAACACAAACTTTTCTTATTTTCACATGGCCTTTAAAATCCTTACAAAAGCCAAACAGAGGGGTTGGTCCTGTCCTACTGCAATTAGTGGCAAAATTTCTCTTTGCCTGATGGAGAGAAAATGAGGACCTAATTACGAGCAAATGGAATATTGTAATTTTCTGTAACCTGATCTTGCAGATCACATCACAAATATAAAGCTTAAAAGGTGAGCTAGAGGGAATTTATAGAGAATTACAAATTAAAAAAATAATTCACACACTCTATGTGATCTATTCTGGATATGTACTGGGCAAAAAGAGCTGGTTTTGATCTGAATATTTAGTGCTGCAAACATCTGCTAGCCTTATTACAAAATTGCACTTTGGTTGTCATAATTAGCAACCACATGATGCTGTTCTACATGTGATATTCACAAAATCAGAAAAAGATGGGGTAGTGGAAGCACTCAACATAATTTCTGGATGTTATATACTACTAGTGTGTGACTCTCTTAGCTTCCCCATCCTCTCCTGACACAGAGGGGATCCCTTTTTCTTTCTTTCTTTCCTTTCCTTTTTTTTTTTTTTATTAACCAAAGTGACAGCTTAGTTACAGATTTTCTTTTAGTGCAGATTGCCACTGGTAATGTCACCAGCTTGAACAGGAGTGGTGCTGCCTCATGATGACTGAAGGAAATCTGAAAACCTCTCCCACTCTCAGGCTTAAGAAGACAAATCCAGACATGCAGCAAAGATGACAACAGCAAAGTTCAACTAATAGTGCAAAGCTGCAAGCTTCAGTCTGGCTATGCTTGGCCACGGAACAGAAGACTCCAGGATTACAGTCACAGGCAGTAACTTAATTCAGATAATTAACCATCCATAAACCTCCCAACAAGAACATGTGCAAAGTCAACGACAGAGTTCAGGGGTACTGGAGCCTGCCAGAAGTGGGGGAGAGCAGGAGGGTAAAGAAAAAAACAGGTTTGGGGTTTTTTTTGTTTCAAATATGTTACTGTCAGGACACGGTAAACCCAAGGAATGTCAGGCATCTTTTGTGAAAAATAAAGTAACAACAAGGACCCATTAATATTGTCTCCTGACTCTCCCCTCCTGCAGCCACACTTAACAAATCAACCTTTTCAGACCAAAAATGCCACAAACCAAAGAAACTTCTGACAGCTATTTCATTTTGGGTGCCCCTTCTCCCAGGGCATCAGCTCCTTCCCAGCTAAACCAGCCATGAACAAGAGGAGTTCACAAGACACCAATACATTAGTTTTGCAACACAAATCTGGATGTGGTAGCCCTTCACCACTTCCCCATTGTTGGATTCTCCAGGTGCCACTTCCAGCAGCACTGCAGACCTTTTGGCATCAGATCCAACCTCTCCCCAGCACCTCCAGCAGAGCAGCCCAATCTCAGCCTTTCTACCCCCAGGGAAGGACTGGATCCTCAGGGCAAGCAGAGGGTTGGCTATAAAACCAGGGGGCTTTGCTGTGCAGATGTTTCTCTGTGGCTGGCAAATGCACTCATGATGCTTGGCCTCGTTTGATTCAGCTCCCAAACAGGGCATCTAAGCTGTGGAGAGCAACAGCCTTGCAGTCATCAAATTTGGCTTGGCTTGGGCTTTGTCACTGATGTCACACCTAACGCTACTGTCTGTTTCCCTGCTTTTCTCAGTGGCAAAGTATTTAGATCTTTTCCACTTCATATTCTTTCCTTGCTCTTGCTTCTCACTGTGAAAGCCTGACAGAAAAACCAAACAGGTGAGCTACTTAGATTGATCTTACAAAGACAGCACCTCTGGCTAGAGAAGTCACATCCCTGAATTCCAAAACTTACCAAGTGGGACATAATTTGGGGGAAGTATCCCTGTGTGACGCTCTTGCTCCTACATTCCTTCCAGATGTCGTGGGTCCCCACAGCAGATGAGACACTGGGTTAGATTTTTAGCTTTGAGCCCGTATGGCTTTTCTTATGTTCTTTTTTGAACCTAGGAATCAGATATTAGCCTCTTTATAGTGGGAAAGCTCTCTGTAGTGAACCATATGAAATTGAGACGAGTGTTGTCCCTGAGGAATCATCCACACCATCTGTTGGAGACAGGATTATGTTTCCTTAAACCCAACCTTTACAGATGTGTCTCCTACAGCGGTGATTCCACACAGTTACTGAATATTCTGCTCCAGCACTTAACTGGTTTTGGTATGTGGAAGTTCTGTAATATCTCATCTAAATCTCCTTTACTGCAAATTAAGCTGATTATTTCTATTCCTTCTCTTAACAGATATGGACTAAAATCTCATTGCCCTCTCCTTTCTACTAACCTTGCAGAGAGCAAAAGACTGTCACCACTCCCTTGCTAGCTTAGAAGAATCACATACTATCAACTTTCCCGGTAATTTCATCCCAGTATTATAGAAAACTTAAATCTTCTTCTCTCCAGAGCAAGCCGTGCTCTTTCTGCCTCTGCAAGAGGCAATAGGGCAGGCTCTGAATTGTCTGCTAGAAAATGGCAGAGTCCATAAAGCGGGCAGGATGCCCAGGGAGGATTTATGGCCGAGGCACTCAAGAGCTGTGTTGTCTGAGTGTTTCTCTTGGAAAGCTCCTCTCTCCCTTACCCCTGCCCCACGGCATCACTGCCTTTTCTCCAGCAGGGTAAGGATGGCAATTAGCCTTTTTCAGGAGGAGTGCTGGAGACTACTAGAAGCAGAAGGGAAAACAAACATAAAATAAAACCCAGGCAAGAGGGTAATATTTCCATCATCAAAGCTGACATACTGCACTGCGAATCCTTTGAGCAGCAGAAACCTGATGTGCAAACCCTGCTGAAAGAGAAATCTTTGTATGAGCCTTTCTCGCAGGATAATTTTAGACTTTGGCACTTCTTTTCACAAGGACAATTTTAAATCTGGAATTTTTAACAGACATCCAGGGCCATTAGGTCATGGAATACGACTTCTTCTGAAACGGAGGCCAATGAATTTCACCTACATACCTCTACAAACACTTTTGCAGGGAGAAGTTTGTTCACAAGTGGGAGTCTCTGTAGGAAGAACTATATGGTTAGGAAGACAGCCAGGATACCAGGAAACCCAGCTCTTTGAACTGCTGGACTTGGACACCAACAGAAGAGTGCTCAGAAGACTATGTGTCCTTCCCTCCCCATCTCATTTGTACCATCCTCCTGGACGAAGCCACCAGTACTCACTTCTCCAAGCTAGACCTGGGCAGATCCCTCTGGGACCTTCCAACAAACAGAAACTCCTCAGCCCTAGTGCCTAGTGTTGCTGGATGGGCACTGGAGCATATTTTCTGCTTGGAGACAGAGAGAATTTTGCTATAAAGGAAAGATGACAAGAAAAGAGGAAGAAGACTGTGATAAAGCTGACACATCCCTTTGATAAATTTATTACGAATTTCTGCTTCTCCCTTCTTCTAAACAAGGACTGAAAATGCTTGGGTTTATTTTTCTCATGAAAACTCACACCAAGATATTTACTCCAGGAAAAGATAGAATGACAGAATGAGACAGGAGACCCTGAATGTATTTTGAATGCTCCAGCATATTTGGATTTGAATAGTTTTCTCTCTTCTTTACAATAAAACTACCTTTATTGTGCCTTTTCTGTTCAGCTCCCCAAGCAAACAACATAGGAACTGCCACAGCTCTAGTGCTGCTGCTTAGGAAGGACATGCCAGTTGAAGAGTTGGTTTTCTTTTAAAAACTCCCTTTTCCAGAGAGCATTTCTTTTCCAAGGCTTTGGAAGTGCTAGTGAGACAAGGCACAGTGCCATCAGAGAGGCAGAGTATCTAAGCATAAGCACAAATAGTGGAAAGCTGCATAGCCTTTCTATGCATTTCTGTACCTTCCCAATTCTCTCCTCAGTTTCCCTGTATCTGGTGAGACAAGTCTCTCCCAGCTCTCCTCCTTCACCACTCTGCTTTCCATCTCCCTTTGGAGACCATCAGCTTTGTGGCTCCTTTGTGAGATGCTTTGATTTTGACGATTGGTAACACTGCCTGGGAAGCTGGGAGTGGAGTGGGAAAGAGGGATTGATCTACACAGCTGTGCAGTCCATCCAGAAGATACTGGGTTGGTAACTCATCACTGAAGTCTTTCAGTGAAAATCACTTCATAATATCAAAGTATAAACCCCTGCCACACGTCAAAGAAATTTATTGGCCAAAGCAACACGCACGAGTATTTTTATGCTTGAATAGTGATGCTTCTGAAGGGCTAAATAAATGTTCAAGTATAATCACAGTTCATGTGTTGATGAAAAAGAAGATATCATAGAACTCAAAACAAACCAGCAGAACAATAAAACCCAACAAAAACTTCAGTTCTGCCTCCCTCCCCCGCAAGGTTAAAATCTCTTCAAATCAAGAGAGACCGCACGGGCAGACAACTATGGGAGGCTTTACATTGATGTTTTCTCTCTTTGAAAAGGCTTTAAATGCTTTTCTCATGTTTTCACAAAAGCTTTTACATTTTCCAGGGGTTCTCTTTCTGTCTGAATGCCACCGCTAGCAAAGGAAAGGAAATTCTTCATGTCCTTTTGTTGAGACTACGTCAAGGGCTTCATGAGAAAATTCCACGTGCATGGAGCCCTGCATGGGCTCCTTTAGATGGCAGGGAGGGAAAATCAATCCCAGCCAAGGAAAGGAACAGATGTTTCATTCATGGCTGTACCAACAAAGTGATATTAATCAATAATGAGATCCATTCTTTACCCCCCAGAGCTGACTGCCTGGCTCAGCTGGGCTGAATCCAAGGGGATTCTGCCACTCATGCAAGTGGACACGGAGCTGGTCCTGAAGTGGCAGCCACAGCAGCCAGGCTGGCTTCCTACCAGCCTGTGCTGATAAATGGCATCCAGCCTTACCTGGACATCCCTGACTAGTCAGACTAGTGTTTATTACATTTAGCATCACAGCTGGCTTAAAGGGAGCTCACCATTAACCAGTGCTTTGATGTCCATCCCCAACATGCTTTTTTAAAGATTATCAGGTCATTGGGGGCCATGTCCTGCAGAGGACATTCCCCAGAAGTTGCATGGACCCATCCAAAGCTCCTCTTACATCTGAGCTGCAGTTGGTGAAAGCAGAGAGAGAAGATGAGTGGAAAAAAAGTCAGTAGTTGGGAAATGGAAAGGAAGGGAAGGATTAAATGAAAAGCTCTGCCAGTATGTAGCCACGGGGAGCTAATTCACCATTAGCAGATCAACTTGAGTGAGGACTGAGTTTAAAGGGTCAGAGAGGAGCAGACAGCTGGCACTCAGCTGGTGATGCTCCTGTGGGGTGTGCTACTCCAGCGTCACTTATAAACAGCACCAGGATATATTCTGGATTTTTTTTCTTTTTTGAAGTGACTTGTACAGGAATTTTTTCCTCATCACATGTAAAAGCTGTTCCAATTCCTTGAAGTAAGAGACTTGGCAAGTCAATTAGAGGGAAAGTAGGATTGCTGAAGCATATGAATGAATTTTAACAACATGCAAGTGTAAATTTTATTGCCAACAGTAGATGCACATTGGAATTTGAAGGGGGGAAGAAATCGTGACAAAGTGGCAAAATACAGTTGTTTTTCTTTATCTACAGAGAATGCTGTGGTTTCATCTGCAAATGAATCATTTTGTTGTGATTTATTCACTCTGTAAATTGATCTGATTTATTTTCCCAGGGGTTTTGAGAGATTTTTTTAGTAAAGCAAGTTATCAAGCTGGCTTACAACCAGAGGCAACATAATTGCACCAAAATGTTTGACCAAGATCAAGTTAGGGTGTCACTTGCCAGAACATTTTGGCAACAAAACAGAATAAAATCCAAGAATACAAGAACATAAACAAAAAAGCAAACAACTCCCAAAACAACTGATAGATAGATGTAGATGTAGACATAGATGTAGATATATAGATACATACATGTAAAAACAAGAAAGAAAAAGAAAAAAAATCCTAGAATTTAGACAAACCAAACACAGATCTGCCAGTTGTTAAAGGAGCCTTTAAAGGAATACCCTCCCTTGGAGCACTCTGTTCCAGGGCACTATAGTATCAGCTTTGCCAGAGCAATTAAATTGTTTAATAATCAAACCTGGATCTCATTTATACATCACATGAACATTGTAAAACAGAATGTATGGAAAGCGTGCAGTACAATAAGATGTGGTTTATTTCATATCACAAGTTTGCTGATAATTAGATAGTTCATATCACAGGAAAATATGTCAACACCTACCAAACAGAATAAATACAGCCAGCAGATTTACCAGCTTCAATTGTTTTCCTACTCTCTCAGTCTTTATTTTTTTTAACTTTCCATCCCACTGAGAACATGGAAATTGCTCCAAATCCAGATCTCAAAACCTAGTGGAAAGATCCTCCAATTAACTCAGGAGCTCCTGTACCTGGCTGCAGAAGAAAGCTTCCCAAAGATGTCCTGGTTCTACTTAAACCTACATACAGAATCTATCATTTTGGCCATTTAAAACTAGAGGTGGTCCTGCTCCAGACACAAACAACTTTTCTCAGGAGTTTCCAGCATTTTGCTTCCTTTCTTATGCTTGTGGCAAACAAACTGGATACGGAGGGTTTTCAGCATCACTGCCACAAGAAAGATGCAAAATTTAGCTGTCTGTCCTCTGCCTAGGAAGTACTCGCTTCAAAACATCCACCACACCAGATGAAACCCATGCAGCCAAACACAGCTCTACAAACCACCTCCCATTATCAGAAACATTTTTGTTATGAAGCAGCTTTCATTCTCAGCGCAGAGGAATGGGCCAAGGCTCGATTTTCTGCCACAGAAGAATTGATTTGGATAATGTGGCCACATCTCCTGGCAGGAGAGGTCTCAAAGTTTATTTTAGCAGCAAGTGGAACACCTCCCACTTAGAAAGTTAGTGTTCCTGCAGCAGGTTGGAAAGAGTTTACAATAGGCTTTGATGCCTTTGCTCAGTCACATTTCCTCTTCCAGGATTTGTAGGGAAGAGGGGGAGGGAGAAAAGAGAATAGGTTCCAAACCCTTTACTATCTCTTCTGAGCTTGTTGTCTTTTGTAAGCCACAAAGAACAGATTTTCTTTTGTAAATCCTTAGTAATTAAATGAGTACTTCACTGGCTATATTCTTCAATGGTCTTGTTTCCTAGGTTTTGCCTTTGACAGTCATATTTTGCAAAGGCTGCTAAGATGACTAGGCACCTTACCCTACTTAACACTAAACCAATTGATGCCCGTGCACACTGCATGAAGGAGGAAAAGTTTCATTAATGGCACTTCATTAAAGAACTGTGCTGGAAAGCCCTAAATGTGACCGAACCAACCAAAATCCAGAGCGAGCTGTCTATTAGGAAAGCAACAAAGACAGTTTCGGAAACTGAACTCTGGCTCCACTGCAGCGGATTAGGAAGAGTGATGGGATTAGTGTTTAATGACCTGGGGCAAGAGACAAAGGGAATTTCGACAAAGAGGCTTAGATATGGAAGAATTAACACTCTCTATCCCAGCCATGCCTCTGATGACTTCCAGCATTCTTTCCTGGCTCTGCTGAAGTCTGGGGAGGGGAGGGGAAAGAAAAAAAAAAAAGACTAGTGGGGCTTTAATACCTCCTTATCCTTTTCTTATCACAGTTCTTTCTCTTTTTAAAGAAAGAAAAGATCTTTTAGTTTTTCTTAATCAATGCAATAAGCAGAGATGCTAAGGGCTCGTGCCTCAGCACACTGCAGATGATTGCATCCCCAGCCACATATTCATGAGGGATACTTGATGGTGGATGTTACAGACCTCTCTCTTTCTATATATATTTTATGCATCCCCATATTTATATATATACACATAAATATACTTAGGCAGATAAAGCACAGAATTTTAAAATTACTTTGCAGAGAATTTGCCTGCAATTGCATGGACTTGGGAAATACTCCTTGATTTGAGGTTGTCTTGCATAATGGGGAGCAGGGTGAAACAGGCAGGCATTTGCTCATAGAGTTAACCACAGGCTTTCCCAAAATGACATGATTCAGGGCAGAACGTTGCATTAATTATTGGTGAGGTCCAGAAGCCTGCCTTTGCATACAGAAGGTGTAACTCCATTGAAGGAACTGTTGATTAACTTCATCATAAGGGACAGAGAATGCTGACTAAGCAGGAATTGTTTAGCAGGGAAAACCTCTTGAAGCTAAAAACAATTTACTAAATAAAGAAAGTCCAATAACAAGGCTGATACCTCTCAACTATGATACTGAGGCTTTAACATATTTGAGCCCTGAGCAGCACTCCAGTCTCTGACCCTTTGGGCACTAATGTCAAGGAGATATTGCTTAAATAAATACACAGCAAGCCCCAAACACCCATGAGGAATGAGTTTAGGGGGACTTCTCCTGAGAAGTAATGTGCTCCTACTCTTCTCCAGGAGCCTTTCCAGCCCACTGAGCCAAGGCAAGCACCTGCACTTCTCTGAACCAGGGCCCTTTATAGCTGCTGGTCTGTGTTTCACAGAGGGTGAACCACCCTACAACTGTGCAAAATTTCCCTGCACTGTAAATAAACCAACTCAACATGTAGTTGTTATTTTTAATTTAATTTTTTTTTTCCTAAATCAACCCAAAGCGCTCACAGAAAAAGCTAGGTATTCATTTCACATGTTAGCCAATATGAAATGCTCCCAGAGCAGCTTTAGACTCCAAGGTATTATTTAACCAGTGTGGTTTAGTAGGACAATGGCAGCCCCCTGCCGTAATCCATTCAGGGGCAATACCATCAGTCAGTGTGAAATTAAATACATTACAGGGTAAGAGCTTAATGCGTTTTATAGGCAGTTGTTCATCCACATCAAACTTTAGCTTTTAAAATCCTAACATTTGATCCCACAACAGGAACCATGGCTCGAGAATGAGATTGGCACATTTGCACTGCCAGCAGGGCAGGAAAAGCAGAGCATAGTATTTAGTGGGAAATGCAATTGCCTGAGAGGGGAAAATGCTTGGATTGAGAGCTCTGCAGAGCCACTTCACTTGTAATACATACACAGGATTGGAAAGAGTAAATACAAACCCAGCTCTGGCTGGCTATGGGTCATTAGAATCAGTATTTCCTACCACTGTGTATATGGGCTTCACTAATATAATAATAACAACAACAATAACTACAAGAGGGTTGGTTTTTTTCAGAATCCATACAGATTCTAGTTCTAAAAACATACACAGGTATGGAAAGATGGTAAATAAAATGTCTATGAGTTATTAGAATGTCTATGGGCTGGATGTCTATGAGTTATTAGAATCAGTGTTTCCTACCATGTTGCATGTTGGTTTCACTCATATACCTGTACATATTAAAAAATTATAATAATGGGGTTTTTTGAATTCATCCATACAAGTTTTGGTTCTATAAACTGTTATAAGTACAATCCTTAAGTCCCCATGGATTTTGGTGGGACTGCTTGCTTGAGCAGGGGCTATTCCCATATTGGAGCCCACTAACTCATGCCTTTTTGCTGGCTAAGTGCTTTTCCTTTACCCAGCTGGCATGGGAGCTGTGCCCATAAGTGCTCTAAAACCCAAATGCTCTGTCTTCCCTTTGCCACACAGCCATCCTAATGCAAAAATAGTTTGCAAGAGAGAGGTACAGAAACCACCAAACAGAGGAGCCTGTTATACTCTGCTCTCTGTTACACTTGCTTAACGCGGGAGTAAATTCCATTTGTTTCAGCCGAGTTACTCCGGATATAAATAGGGGTAAGTGAGATCAGAGCTAGGTCCTTAGAGAGCCCTCTGCCTTCTGTGATGCTGCTTCTTGAAACGAAGCACTGATAAGCCCCAGTGGTAAAAAAAAATTATTATTTAAAATATCTCCAGAGCTATCTGTTGCCCAAAATGGCTTTTAACTGTTGAAAGAACATCAAACATTTAAAAACGCATAATCTGCTCTCAGCACCGGCGCACAGTGCCAGGAATATTCGTCAGCCTTATGTTTTTGGATCGTATGTCACAGCGGATTATCTGACACTCCATGAACATTGCCTGCTTCCTCCAGTTGCGGCCACAAAACTTGTTCTCAGGCATGTCACTGGATGCTGCAAGCACCGTGAAGTGGACTCTGCCTTCACAGAAAGGTTATTGTATCTCCCCAGCCTGTGAGCAAAACTACCCCTTCTATCCTGATAATGCCTTCCCCCTTTGAACAGCAAGACCCAAGAGGAACTTTGAAATGAGTTTTCTTTGGTGATGAACGTTTGGATAACACTTTAAAATGTTCCAGGGCTCCAGATGCTCTTTATCCAGTGTTGTGAGTTGAGAGCCATAAGCTCCACACCTAAAGAAAGGCTTTGTTGCCTGGGGTGAGTGGGTGGGGAACTCTTTAGGCTCCGAGGGGGTCAGTAAAGCTGCAAGGCGAGCACTGCAGCTGACTCTGAAGACAATGGAGGAAGGGGAAAAAAAAAAAAGGATCCAGGGAAATCAAAAGAAGAATTGAATTTGTTTGCAGACTCACATCTAGCTAAATGTTGATGAGAAAGGAAAGTCTGGGATCCTCCTTGGCAAAACATTTCAGCTAGTCAGAAATATTTTAATTCACAAAAAAAGGTCTTATTTATTTTTAGTATCCCCTCCTGATGCCAAGATTAGTCTTTTAGAATATACTCCTTTGGTCTCTACCTTTCCTTTCAATTGTGCCTTACGTGCTTTTCTGGGAAAAGTGGGAATCATGGAAGAGCCAAGATGAGGAAAACCTCTCTGCCACACAGCCACCTGCCTCTTCTCTGGCATGATTCCTCCTCTCTTTCCATTCTTTCCTGCCCTTCATTCTGCACAGTTATTAAACCACCTAAGGCTCAGTCCATTCCCAACCTTGAAGCTCTGGAGGCATGGGAAACTCAGCTCTGGCTGAGGCACAGGTCTGACAAAAACCTGAGAGTTAACCCCTTGGCCAACCTTATCTTGCTGCATGGCAGGAAGGAACCCACGTTCTGACCCTCTATGTCTGTTTTCCAGGATGTGGGACTAAACTCTTAAATTTTCTTCCCTTAAAGTACATTTTGCCAACTACCAAGAAGTCCAGATTTGGTGTCTGGAATTTCAACAGGGTGGATCAACACTGGCCACTGGTCATTAGCAGCACAGAGGCTCAGGCAATCGCTGTCAAGGTTCTGGAAATGCAGCTTATTTGCAATTTTTTCAATTAAATGTGATAATTAAAAACTTTTAAGAAATCAGAAAGAACAACTAACATATTCTAAGGTAACCACTTTTTTTTTTGTCTCTGCAAGCAGGAAAAATAAGCTCTCCCAAACCTATTTAATAATAAAACCTTCAAATATGGAACGTATCTACTGGGGAAAAAAGAGACACCAAAAATTAATTGGCAATATTATCTCCAGCTCTACCACACTTTTGTCTCTAATACCTGAAATGCTTGATCATCCAGCACAATTTCTAATGCAAGAGAAACCTGCAAGTGCCATCAAAGTCGACTTTTTCTCAGCTGCAGGTTCCAACACTGAGAAATTCCTGGGAGGAGGGAAATGGCCTCAGGCTTTCACACCAACTCCCCTGCCTCCCACCCCAAATTACCATCCCACTCTTAACCTTGCCCCCTCAGCATTTCTGGGTGGGTCCTGAAAATACACACATATTTCTTTGCCACTCCTTGTCTCAGCTGAAACCCAGGGCTGTCTACCATGACCTCACCCCGACACACAGGTGCACCTCAGGGCTTTTTGGGAAAACCTATATTTCTCACAAAACAGGTGTCTGTGCCTGCAGAAGGGTAAGTGGAAATGCACCACGGAGTGATCTGGGTTTTCCAGACCCAGCAACATTATTTTTTCCCCACAGTTTTGCTTGTTGATATCCTGACAGCATCTTTTCAATGAATAGGACTATTCAGAGCTCTTCAGTAAGTGCTTTCAAGTCATCAGAGAGCAAGTCCTCTCCAATCCCAAGCCATCCTCATCCCCAGTAAGTTTCAGTAGCTTTGGGTTTGGATACAAGCCTCAAAGCATAATCCAGAGAGTCAGAAATGGGAGGACAAGTAAAAAAACCCATCATCTTTATCACTGTGATGCTGGGGACTGTGGCTCCTGATTTTAGACCCTGACACACAATATACCTTACACACATTTTATGCTGGGACTGTGTCAGCAGCACAAGGCTTCTGCCTGACTTGGTATAGAGGGGACCAGACTCATGTCTGTTAAGTAAAGAAATAACAAAATTATTCTGGCTTTCCAGTGGTGAAACTGAGAAGGTGATGCAGCCCCGAATTAAACCTGGCAAAAAACCACAAAGCTTGGTTTTCTCAGACATGGAGAACAGAAGAGGTGACATGACCCCATCTCTTTGTGCTTTGCCTCCTTAAAAAAACCCCAACAACACCACAAAACCACCCCAAAACAAACAAACAAAAAAACCCCAAAACAACCAAAAAACCTAACCCCAAAAAAACCCAAAATAAACCAACCAAACAAAAGTGAGAAAAAAACTTTTGTGGTTTGTCCATCAACAAGTAATAGTAAAAGGCTGACCTGCTTTCAAGATATTTCTGATCAAATTTTTGGTATCTTCTTAAACCTGGAAATCCCAGTTGTGGGGTTAAACTATTTCCTACCCAGAAAAAACTCACACCTCTGAAATTTCTTCTGTTCTTTACTTCTCTCTAGCTGAAGAATTACCTGATTTCACCAAACTGAAACAAAGTTCACAACCTGTCTCCATCACTGTCCAGTATGGACACGTTCTTTACATGAGGCTGCTTTCAAAAAATGGATAATACACCAGCTGGCCAATACATTGGACTGGTAAACTAAATGGATACCTTAAAAATAAAGGTGGGGGATTTTTGTCTATAAGAACCATAAAAATACAGAATTCTGTAGAAAGAAAAACTGAAATGCTGCCCACTACACCTGCAAATGCAGCCATTTCAATGTGTAAATATCTTCAGCTTTCCTACAGTCCCCAGAGGAATAACATTGTTCTCTGGGGCAGGCAGAAAGATCCAAGGGCAAGTAAATGATGCTAAAGCCTCACAACAAAAACAAGCACTGTCTGTCCTTTATGGAGGCCTCTGGACACTTCAGCTACATTTAAACATCTCCATGTTTCCCCCACTTACTTCAGCTGACACTCACTCAAATTCCCAGCAGCCAGCTGAAATGCCAAACAAGGTTCCCTCCTCCTAGAAATGCCTATCTGCAGAGAGCAAAGCAACACCTTGTTGATCACATCTGGTGATGCCTTGGGGTGCTCTCTTAAGCAAGAAATCACCAAATACCAGTGGCTCTCTTGGTTCAGGGCATTACCCTCTGTTGGTGTATTTGTCTTTCCCCACCATAGAATATTTGTTGGCAAGAGTGAGCACCTATGCTCACATGGAAGGCAGACTCATACACCACGAGGAAGGTTTTTCCCAACCCCCCATCCTTTATGAACCGCTGTCTTTGATCCATTTTTCATATGTTTCCCTATGCAAGTGCACAAAGACAAATATTCATTGTAATATTTATGAACGCAGCCTGATAGTTACTATGGTTTCAAAGAAAACAGGAAAAATGGATACAAAACTGGATGCGCTTCACGTCAGGCAGCTAGAGGTATGGCACATGTTATAAATTCTGCTCAAACTGACTCACTTCTTTCGATGAGGTAAGTGTTGACGTTAGACAATTTGGTGGGGAGCATTTATTTCTGCATTTATTAAAATGTCAGTAACAGCAGGAGTAACACCTCCTAAAAGGCTTGCAGGTGCTTGTCTTCAAAAATCCAACATTTGAAGAGGATAAAAAGGCACAAACTGCATTTCAAATGATTCACCGGTGGCTGGAAGAGAATAGATATGTTTGGGTGTTTAATTAATGAGTGTGATGCATAATTGACATTGCCCAAATCCAGGGGACTGCCCAAACTGCTAGCTTTCAGCATGTCCAAAAAGCTCTGCAGAACCAAAGCAGAAAAGAAGGATCTGTGCAGACCTCGATGTGTTGCCAAAACAACACCTTTAATTTATTCAATGGCCATGCTTTCGACATTCCCAAATGCAGGTGAGCACTACCTCTGAAATGTAAAGTACTCAAGTGAAGAGCAAAGGGATGAAAAATATATCAGTAAAAATGCATTCAATATGTAAAAATAGATCTGCAGAGGTCAGGGCATTAAGCAGTGGAGGTAATGTCTAGAGGCTCCAGACAAAGCTTTGGGCTCAGGCTGGTACCACAGCACCAAAATTTTTTCATTCTCTCTCTCTGAAAACCTTTCAGGAGGCTACTTGCATCCCTCTTTGCTCAGTTCTCCAAAGAAATTGGTAAGGCCGGAATAAGACGTTGGCTTGTTCACATCAGAAGGAAATATAAACTGAGGTCAAGGAAACCACAACATCTGGAACGTGAGAAAAGGATTTACTGTTAAGGGCTTAATGAACTCTGAAAATAAAGTTCTCGACTTTGCTAATTTGTTTGGGCTTCGAAGAGGAATAAAACATGAAGCTGGAAGAAGGTTTTATGGCTCTCCCGAAGAAATAAGAGCTACATCTGTGCTAAAATTAGCAAAACCCAATGACAGTAGGGAGTGTGTCACTATTATTTAGCCGATGCTGGGGGAAAAGGCTACATTGTAACTGCTGGCCGTTTATGTGCAAATTATTGTGGGAAAAGAGGAATTATGGACTCTTTGGCTTTGCAGCTGGGGGATAGAGAGTATTGCTGAGCTGGGTGGGGATATGCAGGTTCTTGCAGGTAATAAGGATCTGCCTGATGCCAGTCAGTCAGTATTGGAGGGGTGGAAGGATGCATCTATCCTCTCATTTTAGCTTGAATTAGGAATGTGCACGACTATAGCAATTTGATTCAAACCGTGAGCTGTATTCATGGTGTGCAAAGCAGAGATCCATTCAGATGAAACGAAAGCTGGAAGATATACATCTAATGCATTCCAGGCACGACACCAGGCACTCAGTCCATGGGAACCAGATGAGAACTAATCCCAGGGAAACCCTTGCACTGTGCATGCACAGGGAAGGTGGCAGATCCTCAGCATTGACTGTCCTTCTCTATACACCCATTGAGGCTTTGCTGCCCTGGGTGCAAATGTAAATAGCAGCAAAGTGTAGCCATTTGAGAAGCTGAACTCATGTAATTCTTGGGCTATTTCTATGCAGCATCTCATACCTTCAGACAGCAGTTCTTTCCTTCTTTTCCTCAAAAAACAGCATTTATTCCCCAGTGAGCCAAGGGACAAGAAAGTGGGTGAGGACACAGGTACAGATTGTTCCCAGGGAACTTTTACTGCAGTGATGTGTCCAACAAACAAGAAATAAAAATCCCATTTGAGATTTTACAGCTCACTCCCACAGAGTTGTGAATGAGCTTGTCTTGCTACTGTCAACCAAGAGAACAAAAGCTTCTCTTGCAAAAATGCCACAGACTTGATCCCAAGTCTCCTCACTGTGCAAATCAGATCCAGTTCTAGTGTTTGGTCCCCAAGATCAGGATCTAATTAGGATTGACACATGCTTCCCTGATTCCAGCAAGGGACCATCCTCTGCCAAGCAATTGGAGCTGTAATAACTACAGTGGTCCAGGCCAGGAGATTAGTGGAAGGAGAGCACATGGAGCAGCAACTGGGTGATTTCCCCACCACAACACTTTGACCGGATTTTGGTGGCATTTATGACGCTTTTACCCTCAACCATCAATATAGCTAAGGTTCGTTCACCACACAGATCTGCAGGCTACAAATTGGATGTAAAAATGGGAGTTGAAACATAACACACCCTAGCTCTCATTAGGCTCCTACCTGGGAGATCCTGGTTTTTCTACAACTAGCAAGTGGCTGTAGGCTTGGGCTCCTTTTGGTTGGGCAATGGAAGACAAACCAGAGCAAGCAGAGAAATAGCACCTGCTCTCCATGGGATGTACCTTGAAGTATTTTCACCAAAATCACAGTTTTGCAGACTGCAGTGAGGGGCAGTGGGAGAATAACAGTGTTTGGAGCAGTATTCTTCAGCAGACAGACTGCTTCTGCCCTGCACATACACATCTCTGCATCACTGCTGTGGGCTGCATACTGCTGGCTCAGCCATGGAAAGCTACACATTTATGCCAATACATTTCCCCAGTGTTTGCATGCACATGTGCTCAGCTTATGGTGGGACAGTGCTCTGCTCTCCCTCTGGAAAATCACAGCAGGCATTGGCTTCACATGACAGCACCAGTGGGCACTGATTTCCCCACTCTCTCAGTTTGCTCCTACCCTCCAAGCACAGCATACTGAACAATGACCACTCACAAAAACCCCAACATGACTTTCAGTCTTTTTCTACACAAGGAAAAAGACATTTTCTTGTACCTCCATTGTGTTTTGAGCTTCCTCACTGCATGGAAACTACATAACAAAATAAAAGCACTAAACCAGGGTATATGCATTACAGGTTTGTGGTCCTTGTGGTGCTCATGGAGGTATTGGTGGGGTGCAGGTGTCCCCACTATCACTTCAGCACTACAGATAGTGGTGAATGCTTTTTATCTCCTGCCTGAAAGGTACAATCTCATAAGTATCCTTATTTTCTCTTTTCCAAATCACAAACCCAGTTACACAGCCTCCTCCCTGCAAGGCTGTCTAATTACATTACCAATATTAACAACTTATGACGCAGGGCACCTCCAGGGATGAGCATTATTTCTACTTTTTCAAGGACAAAACACCTCAGAAATCCCACATGCCTAGGGCAGACACCGAAAACCTATACAAGGGATGAGAAATGAACTTGAACCTCCAGGCAGACAAACTGGTCAAGGTTATCATGCCCATATGCAGCCTGGTGCAAAACAATGCTGTCAAGAGCCCAACCAGCCACCAGACAGTTCTGCCAGTGGAGACACAAAACAACTTTGCATTTCCTTAACCGACCATGCTGAGCCATAATTTCACCTCAAAGAGAAGTATGGGGTGTGGCTTTCACCTACTTCCTTCATTGAGGCTTCTGCCATGGAGAAGACTCGGGGAAGAGCTGAAGGTGACAGCTGGTAGGTGGCATGTGGGATGGGGACAGTATGGGGACAAGGTAGCCTCAAAAGGAGCATCAAAAGCACTATGACTCAGACCAATCCAAGAAGTTCCTATGACAGTAGGCATAGAGGCAGGCCTCCTCCCTTTCTACAAGTATTAATTGGAAAATAATGATTTCTTCAAGAAGGAACTTTAATTCTTCAAGTTAAGAGTACACCCACATCTATTTGCAGTAAATATTTCACAGTGACTTTGAGGAAGAAGGAGAATCCCCACCACCCAAATTTACATGAGTTTAAATACTGCTATTTCCAAACATATACTCATAAATTATTTAGGGAAGATTGATGGAAGTGTTGATGAGAACATCATATTTGTGATACCAAGAAAGTTCTTCAGAGCCCTACAGCTTGAAGCTATTCCCGTTTGCTCCTGCACTGATGGGGCATTGGGCTGAACAGAAGCAGCTCCCCCACCCTCCCCTGTCCTCCCCACTCTGAAAAAATGGCAAAAATTGACCATTAGCTGGGGATTAGCTCATACATTAAATAATGTTGTAAAATACTTTTATGGTGCTACTTCTAGTGGTTTTAAAAATTACTGTTCAGGACATCGAAAGCTCAGGGTAAAAGATATATATGCACTTTTTTTTTTTTTTTTGTAACAGGAGCATTATCTTTAAACTGAAGATTACAATTGATTGTAAAAAGGCAGAGCATTGACCTTTACAGTGAAAATGTTCTTTGTTACCAAATACAAAATATCCTAAGTATAATCAACTCATAATAATTACCTAATCCCTATTATTTTTCTTTTAGAATATTTATTTAGGCTTGGTAGCTAAAATTTCAAATAAAATGGGGTCTGCTGTCATGGCTTTTTATCCAAATGACTCGTAGTCTCTTGTAAACAGTTCTGTGATCTGATTTCCATTGGGATATGAGTTGTAAAAGGCCAGGGATTTGCGATGGATTTACACGTATACTGTTTCAGTTAAGTTACCAAGGTCGACTTAACAGCCCTTTTCCTCAGAGTCTTAAATATATTTGCCACCCTTGAGCCTTTTAGACCTTCCTCAAGGAAAAGGGTGATGCCCTTGCAAAGGGTGCTTGAACTGCACTGGAAACTCCAATTTACATTCTTTTAATTGGCAGTAGAATTTATTTCTTTATTTATTTGTATTTAGAATGAGCTTTATGAAGCAGCTCGAAAACTAATTCTTGCACATGGGCATGACACAGGTTTCTTGGAGTTTCGAAAAAGTCATTCAGGCTTTGGAATAAAACAGAAGCCAACACTTGGAACTTAATTGTATCGTAGATATTAGCCTAGCCCTCTGAAGTCCAAGTCAGGAAAAAAATATCAGATTACTGACCCATGCTAATAGAATTTTTTTAAAAGCAAAGGTCCTCCAGACTAAATACCAAACAAACAAACATTACCTCCCTTTGATGGCTCACCACTTCTCAGTAAAGTTCAAATAGTCTGACTTGTGATTGTGCAGAAATGTACTGATAATGAAGGCAAATGAAATTTGTGGTTATTTCTGAGGGCTGAATGACTGGTCTGATTGTCTCATTCACTTGGCAAACAATTGCTTTTCTATATGTTATTGTAGCCACAGATATAATTTCTCTAGCACTTTAGAAAGAATCAGATTAAAATATGATATAGAAGCAGCACTTACCTTGGGCTGATTAATATGTTTAAGCTGTTACCATGCCACCATGCTTAAAAGCATAAAGATAGGCCTTTCTACACTAGTCTATATATATTGATACCTCCTGTGTGCCAGGAAAACCTCTTTGATTAGTCACACTAAACCATTTCTTAAGTGGTATGAATTTCTCAGGCCTGCACTTTCAATAATCAAGTAATAAATTCTGTGACTAATCATGAGCTGCGCTGTCTCTCCTAGGTGATGTGCAAGGAGATTCATCAAGAGTTTCTCTAAGCAGAGGGAAACTAAAATGCTTTAAGTAATTAAAACTGCATCCTACAGTTGGTAGCAAAATTAATTTCAGAGGTCAAACACAGACTGTGTGCTATACACCACTCCATGGCAGCCACTTGACTCTGCGTTCTGGAAAGAGGTTTTGTTGGAGCATGAACTGCCATGTCCTAGTGGGTTCAGCCTGTGAGAAAAAGATGGTTCAGCAGGTAAAACCTAAGTGCTAATGAAATAAAAATACTGGTTTTTCCTTTTCATCTTTCACAGACTGACAGCAACAGCCCGAGGAGGCACATGCATGGTGATCTCCTGCAATCCAGAAGCTTTTCTCAACCAATGTGCCAGCTCTTGGAGCTGTAACAATCAGGGGGGAGGACATCTGAGCCAGACTTCTGAACTTGAATATATGAAACCCTAGGACCTGCAGAGCACTCTTAGCACTCTGCTGCCCCAAATGACAACATTCTTTAAAACTGTGCATGAAATTTAATCTAATTCTTTTGTACTCGTGTTACCATTCGCTTGGCTTAAACATTGTGTTTTTAAGCCAAAACACAAAGTTAATCTATCATAATGCTCCTCCAGGTGAGATTTATTATAGATCACTTTCTAAAACCCGTGTGTTCTATGTGCATGTGCATACCATATTCATCTTATTATTATCCAGTTGAAAAATTCCCAGTGTGTGCAACGCCTCAGATATAATAGCAGGCATGCCAACAGAATATGACACTTATGCTAATCTGCACCCTGCTGTGGAAAAACATACACAAGGATTCCATTACCACATTCATTAGGCTGCAGTGCACTTCATCTTGAATAGGGATTATGAACTATAATAGAGTGAAAACAGTTGATTGAATCCACTTAGCCAAATCTATGACATTAACCAAATATTTCGGCGTCAGGAAGAGGAGGAGTTGAACCTTCTCCTGGTGGGATGTGTTGCCTTCACCGTGTCCCTCCCTGGTACTTCAGTTTGTATGAGAAAAGTTTTGAGAAGGCCAAGGTCACAATGAAACTTTGCACTGAGACAGAGTTTTAAATATTCAAAGTGCTGCCCAAGAACCAGTCGAGAGCAACGTGACATAGATGCTGTTGGGACAGATGCGGGCTTTCCAGACACAGGCTCTATTTCTTGTTTTGCACAGGTTCTTCAGAGCACATTAGCAAATTCTCCATGCACCTGTTATATGTCTTTTTGGCACTAATGGAGACTTCCAAGCTGACCATACATGCAGCAAGACCTCCCAGTGACAACACTCCACTCCCTTAATGGTAATCACATTCAGATGAAAAAAAGGCATTTTCCAGGGGTTTTCTTTCAGGTTTCCTAAGTATGCTTTGAGTGTACATTCAATTTTTTGGTGCTACACAACACAGTTGCAGTCTGACAGCCTGCCTTTCTCAGCAGAAAATTCAAGTCAAACTATTTAAAATATTGTCAAAAATAACAAAGACGGAACACAAGTTATCACTCGAGAAATATTTTGGAATTCAATTGTGTCCAGAAAAAAAAGAAAAAAGAAAGAATGAAGCCTTCCCTGTGTACAAGATTCAAAAGATGATAATAAAAACCTTCTGTGCTTAGTATTTAGTAATTTCTGTGACTCTCCTGTTTATATACATCCTTTTAATGCAGCAAGTAAACAGGAAGTTCCTGTTAGGAGCAGCGCAATGGAACTGAAAGGAGAACTGCTGAAATTCGCAATAGAAGCTCTGCTGTGCTCCTTTCTTTCAGTTAAAAAGCCAAGGAAAAGGAAAAAAGTAGAAAAACACAGAAAGAGTCATTGAGCAACCAAATATATTCAGCATGTCTAAAATTTGTTTTCCTCCCATACATCTGACCCGCAGTGCACGGTACTTACTCAGGGGCACTTGCTGAGCTCTGTTATCCCCCACAAGTGGTTCCCACTCCTCCTGCTTTGTCAGCTCTTTTTCCACCCAAATTTTGGCAAAACTGGAGGTAGCTCCATCCAGGACAGGTGAATCCTGCAGTAGCCAACACCAGTCTGGAGACAGGACATCCTACCATTGCCTACCAACCTCACGAGGTGAACCCAGCAAGGATGACTCCAGAGCTCTTGCCTCCTAAAAACACAGCCTTGTGGAATTGGGGGATGAACAGCACTTGCAGGTGCTCCTTTCTGCACATTCTTCTGACTGAGGATGGTGAAGAAGCCAAAGAAGAATAGAGATAAAAGTTAGGAATATTAAAACAGAAAAAAAAGAACAGATGAAGTTGATGAGAAGGCTGGAAAAAAAGTAGGATTTTGTGGCAGAATTCATGCAAAGAGAAAGGTGGCAGAGATCAGATGGGATTTGGCAGTGGAAAAGCTGGGAAAGACCAGTTTGCAGATGCTATGGGACTAAATACTGAACTGATTTGGAGTTTGGGGAGAAAGAATTTCTGGTGAAAAAAGCAACTTGTATAATGGCAAAAAATCCAGTGTCACGTTAATCAAAGTGCTTGGGAGACAAGGCAACTAATCACCACACCAGCACTGGGTAGAGGCTGCAGGGGTTCAGGGATAAAATCATCTGTCACAGACAAGGCTTACCGCTGATGTTATTACACTTGTGTTTTTAAAAATAATATCTGATGTATCGGATTTTTGGAGAGTTAGCAATACCATCAGTGGAAATGGTACCAGAGTCCAGTGAGCTTCATAAATCCCGTGTTGGATTCTGTATTTGGCAATAATCCCTGCAGGTGAAATCTTTTTTGCTGGCATTACTTACCCAGTTTTCAAAGTCTTTCCCAAAAATAAAGAATTGGGTTTCTGCATACATACAGGTATTTATCTCAGGAAGATGCTGAGTTCTGTCTGAAAGGGTGATTTCAGCAGAAACTGAAGTAAGTTGGTATTTTATGGCACCAGATCTTTGGACTATAGGCTCAGTGTTCATGGAGAAAGTTTTATTGCTAGCTTCAGAAGGAACAACTCCGTGGCCTGTATAAAATATCCAGGAAAAGAAGCAGCACTCTATAAACTCCTGAAGGAAATGTGACACCAAGGAACAGCAAGAGAAAAACTGAAATTTTACTAAAGGTAAGCTTCTTAATTTACCAGAGAGAAGAAACACACTCTCAGGATGATATTTTTCTTTTTTCTTCCTTTCTTTCCCTTCAGTTGAGGTCCAGCTTCTGTTTTCCAAGTTTGAAAGGTAAGTGGGAGCATCAAACAGGTTGAAGGAGGCCCTGTTTTCTTGCTACAGGAACATGGCCCTTTGCACTGAGATTGTAATACAATCCATCCTCTCTGGGACTGCAAATGCTACAGTGCAAAACTGTGTTTGAAAACCTCTTTTATCATTCATCGTCTCCAGACTGAAATCATTTTTGACAACCTCTGCAGAAAACAAGCAGCTTTCTGGCTACTGGCGAGCCGATTAAAGGGAGGAAACACATGTTCACTGTCAGACAGAGCCCCTGGAGAAAGCATTGACAACCTTTTAACCTCCTTTCCCAGTGAAAGTGCCCAAATGTTTCTCTGGAACAAAACCCCAGCATTGTTTTAAGCATCTTTTCATTTAATGCACTATATTTTTCGAGATACGTTAAGAGTCAGAGGAATTCCATTTTAATGTGGAGGTTTCACAATCAGTTCAATTCCCATGCAAATGGTCATATAAACAATTACTAAGAGGGAATTTCTTTTCATGAACTTTTTTTCTTCTCTTTCTTATTTTTTTTTCCTTCTCTTTCTTATTTTTTTTTTCTTCTTTTTCCTTTTTTTCCCCCTTCACTGTCTGACCACAGTTTAAATACCAACACATTGAAAAGTTCACTAACCTCTACAGTGATTTCTCAAAACAAGCCAAAAAGCCACAGGAGTGAAATTTTCTGAGCAGTAGGAAGGCTGACTAGCAGACATTATTAGCACTTTGAGTATTCAAATCTGGCCATGGAAACTTTTGTGAGTTACAAGATGCTGGGGGAGGAAGCACCACACGTTACTGATATATTTGTTATCAAGGGAACTACTTTCCACTGTATTTAATCATCAGCAACGGGGAAAAATAAATTTTCTTTTGAGAAGTAAAACAAGATTTTTTTTTTTTAATGGAAAGTGCTTTCAGAGCAACTGGTCTGGCTTTCTTTGTAGTTATAAAAGTCCACTCAGAGGTTGTTTAACATTTAACCTTGCTATTTTTACCTTAATATCAGCAGCTGGAATAGTTCTGTCTGTTTTGATAAAACGAGACTTTTTTCCATGTTGCCTATTTGCTTTTACAGCTGAAAGGAACTGTTCCAGCTGAAGTAGGTAACTATAAAACTGCAGTGGGCTAAGCCGCCTGGGAGAAGAGTAGATTATTTGATTAAATGTTCCTGCAAGTAACTGCAAGAGGTACTGTCCAATAACACACAATATCTGCTAATGAAAGATAAAAGGCCGTGAGCTCTGCAGGTATGAAATCCCATGGGGATTTGCTTTTCCTTCTCCAAAGGCCTTGTTCTAGCCATGCTCAACAGCTCTGCTACCATTTCACATGGCTCAGTTTTCGCACGGATTATGACTTGGCTAGTGATAGTTGTGGTGGGGAAAAATTTTCAGAGCTGGAGCTTGGCTTCTTCAATGTTTCTCCAAAAGGACTTACTCCGTTTTATGCCTTTTTTGTTTCATTTTCCTTTCTTCAAAAATACCCTTGCTCCAATAACAAAGTTCAAAGCGCAGCCGACAATTTTTAGACGACAGCTTCATCTGCTTTTTCAGGCATGGCAGCTGCTCATGAGCTGGTTGGGTTTTTGCAGTACTCTTCATCCCACAGGCAGTGTTTCAAGCTGACATGCTGGGACATGTGGCACAGAAGATGTCCCTCCTGATGTTATTTCTGCTGGGTTCCCTGTCAGCTGAACCTACCTTAGGTAATGAAAGGAGGATGCAAACCTAGTTCCTGTAGCAGTGTTTTGCACCAGACTGGAAATCAGTGGGGCTTGTGCCTCTGAGTCATTTAAATGCCTTTGGAAAAAAGGCCACCCATGGAGGAAAGGTGTGTTTCAACTGAGCATCTAGAATCAGGGAGGTGGGCAAAAAATCACCACTTTCTTCTGACCCACTCCTGTCCTACCCTGGGCAGACATTCCTATCTAATGCATCTCCCACAGTTACAGGAAGCAATCTCATTCATATTTTAAGTAACACAACAGCTTTAAAGGAAAAATTTTCTCTCAGAACTGTGTTATGAAAGCAAAAGAAGCAATTCCTCAATGTTTCTCCTTTCCAGGAGATGCCCATTTCACAGCTTTGACTTTCCCCTCATATCCAAGTGATTCACAGCAGGATGTGACCATTAAAAAAGTCACATTCTTCACCTTCTTCTCCTCTCCAAAAGGGAGCCCTCCCCTCTTTTGAACTAGAGACTAAGAAAATCAGCTCCCATCCACCAACTTGTGAAATCTTTCAGAACAGAAGCCAGGAGTATTTGCAGAAGCGCCAAGAAATAAATCTGAGCAAACACAGTCAGAAATGCAACACAACAATAAATAGTAATAGCCCTCAACATTTTTTAGCTGAAGATCATGACGTGCTCTCTTAACAAGGTAAATACCGTTATGCCAATTTTACAAGTGAGAAAGTAGGGATCCAGCAGCTGAAGGATAGCCTGAAGACAGCCAGTTGGTGGCAGGGCTGGAAATCGATCCCAGACCCTCCTCGTCTCCATCCCACGTTCCACACCTCCCACAACATGCCCTGCTTGCACGCAACAGCTCCGTGCAATTTGAGTTTGGGGGAAACACAACTTTATCCAGGCTGAACTGTTTATCACAGGCTACGAAATGCCACGGATGAAGTTACCCTTGTAGTAAACTCTGCTAATTGCGTTCAGCCAAAATCACATGCTCAGCTACAGATAGATGCAGAAAAACTGAGTTTACCCAGTGTTAATTTAGGCACACGTAGCTGACTCTTTTCTATGTGGAAAACTCCAAGCAGGTGAGTTTAAGGGCTTTTTATTTACCACTGTTCTCTTATTAGAGAAAACTATTTTCTAGTAAACAGCCTTCTGTCCTAATTTGAAGGCACAAAAAACTACCTCTCATACTGGTAGTTCGTTTGAGCAGTTATTTATTCCAGGAACACCTACATTTCCAATTTGCATTTGTCTCATTTCAGCTTCCTGATGCCAGTTTTGTTTTGCATCATTTATCCACCAAATTAAACAATTTTGCCTTGCTAGGTACTTTCTTCCCCTGAGAGCTTCAAGTCAAGCCACCTTTCTGCAACTAAACAACGATTTCTTTTCTGCAACAATGAGTAGAGAAGGTCTCTCATCTCTATCACCTTCAGGGGTTTCCTACAGCTATTTGCTGCACTCTCACACCTGAACACCCCCAAAAGTGGAAACCCAAACTGCATGTCCCGGCAGGAGTCTCAGCAATGCAAAATATCAGTAAATGCAGCTCCGCTATTTCACTTCCATTTATATATCTAAAGATGGTGGCAGCAACTGCTGCTACACCATCATGCTGGGGCTTTGCTTGAACATTATAACCTCTAAATGTTTCCTGGAATCTAAAACCTCCCCAAGGCAGCTCTGTGCTTTTGGCATGAAAATACATTTGTGAACGTGGTTTAATTGGTGTAGGCTAGTGAGAGACTGAGCTTGCTCTAAATGATTTCTCTTCCTCATTATTTACTGGTGTAAATATAGAAATAATTCACTGTTATTACCTCATTATTATTTACTAACATAAGTTTATAAATAATTCAGTGATATTCATATTATTATTATGCATAATACCATGAATTATAGGAATAAAAAAAATCACAGTGGTTACCATTAAAAAGTCAACATTAATCAACTTTTGTTTCAAAGTTCTGTAAGAGATAGTGCAGTCTGCTCTGTCCTCAGAATAGGAAATAAGTGTGGGACCTCAGATACCACAGTATGGTAACAGTTGGCAGATGGTTCTCCTAAAATGGTAACCACTGCAACTAGAAGTGTAATTGGAAAACACATCATATCATGTTGATTTAGAAAAAGGGGAAGCCACAGTTATTCAGCGCTCACCTAAACTATCAATTGCAATGCCTTCAAACAAATCTGTCCAGAGAGATTGTTTAAAGTACCACCAAATATCTCCAAAAACTTTCTGTAGAGCTGATTGAAAAGCTTCTGTCAAAAGCTTCTGTTTGGATGTTAAATGGGTTTTGGGGAGGGAATAAGACAAAATTTATGGTTTGGGCTTTTTTTTTTCATGTTAGACTTTTTATTAAATACCACTAGTTTCAAAGGCAGAGCTACCAAAAAAAAAAGTAAATGTAAATTTTGTAAACATTAACCATTTTGAAAATAACTGTCAATAACTGTCATGTCATGTCCCAGACCTTTAGGCTATTGTCTTAGTACTAGGATTCTCAGACAGCAAAGGTAAAACATCACATTTCTTCACTAAGAATTTGTTCACAGCATTTGACTAAATTCACTCCACAAGGCTGCTTTAAATTCAAGTCTAATGCCTTGGCCCTGGGAATGGACACTAAACATCAGTGACTAATTCTTCCCTTTTCACTCCTATGTCTCAATTTCAAAAGAAGCATTTCCACCAGTTGTTATGGTCAGCCAACTTTGTGTCTCCTAAAGCTATTGTGGAACATTTTCCAAACCCCAGCTATGTTGGAGGTAACTTGAATTTGACATTCTGGTCACTCCTGACAAAATTGTGTGACTGTAAATCCATCCCTGTGGATCTTTCTGCCACCACACCAGAAACACACACACAATTATATAAGCTCTTTACACGACACTGGGGCAGAAGAGAAGAAGGAAGATATCCACATTTCACAGAAACATTAGTAGCTGATGGACCAGGCTCTGCTTGGTGGTGCAGAGCAATAGCACAAGAAACAGGCAGAATCTGATGCACAGCAAGATCCACCTGAACATGAGGAAGAACTTCTTTACTGTGTGGTGACCATGCACTGAAACATCACACAGAGAAGGTGTGCAGTCTCCCTCACTGAGATATTCCAGAACCATCTGGACACGTTCCTGTGCCACATGCTCAGGGATGACCCTGTCTGAGCAGGGAGGTTGATTCAGTCATCCCACTGTGGTCCCTTCCAATCTAACCCATTCTGTGAATAGTTTAAGGATGACCAACAACTTAGCAAGCTCTTGATCTTTTACTCCTTCCAAGCTTTATTTTGGTTCAAAATTCAAACTCTTTCAGCAAGAAAAATCACCTTCCAAATTAGTAGGTCATGTCTGGCCTGGATGAAATCAGATGACTACAAGTTATGGTTCCCCAATTATTGCAAGGTTCACCAAATCCCTCTAACTCATTTGCCTGTCACTTTATAGTAAGAACAGTGACCAAAGAGTTTGATCCTGCAGTACCACATGATGACTTTGATTAACAAGGGAATGGTAGTCAACATTTTCAGAAGCAAATTAGCTAGGTATGCTCAAACTGTAGATTAAAGTTCTTGTTAAGGGAATAGGGGAAAATAAAAAAACTAATTAAAATAGAATCCATAATTTCTTTCCGATAAAACAAGATGACCTAATCAGATGCTGTCAATGGATGAAAGGGATGTTTCCATGAAGAGTGGAGACAATTAGTAAATTAAGAAATAGTTGAAAATACAGTTTCATAAGATGTATAAATGCCTAAAATGTCCTTTTTTGTCTATTAAATGCTATTATAAGTAGAAAAACTAGGAAGAAAACCCCATCATGCATCAAATGAATGGAATATTCTACATGACAAAAAAAAGGAGTCAATATCCATCTCCTCACCTATTCCTCTCCCACAGTTCCTCCCTGCTTTTCTCACCATGGAGTGATAACCATACCAACTCTCTTAAAACTCTCAAATTTGGCATAAAACTACTCTTGCTATGCCAGACTATCCATGGGCTGAGAGGACCAACACCCAGAGAGCAAGAGTGATGAAGAACTCTTCCATTTGACAAAGACTTACTAAACTGACAAGAGATTACAAAGCATTTCATCAATATTCCATATGCATCCAGCCAAATGACATATTTTTCCTCTGAATCTAGAAGTGCTGCAGCAGAAATCATTCAGTGCTTTCATCACTTGAAAATTTCTGCGTGGTGATGCAATGGACATTGAAAACAATGATGCTCACTTTCTTTGATGCACTTCAACAGAGAAGATGCAACAGCTCCACATGACACACTGTTATTTATTAGATGCACCAACTCTGTTTCCACAGGAAAAACCAACAGTCAGCTATTTAGAGAGACAGCTTTCAGGTAGGAACAGCACAGCTCAAGGGAGGAATGACTGAACACTTCAAGGGCTTGATTCAAAACACAAGCTGTGGCATTTATTTAGCTGGATTGGGATGAAGCCCTTTGCAAATTTGTAACTCTCACCTTAATTGTTTTAAATGCTGAACCTAAAGTCAGGAAAGAAGACATCCTGCTCATCTGGCCACTCTGGGGATCATGGTCTTTCTGGAGTTATCAAGCCACCTTTCATTTTTTCTTTGCATATAAATAAATGTAAGGGAGTTGTCCGATACCTAAAAATGCAAACCTAATTACTTTGGGGCTGTTTCTCACAGCCTGTACATACAGCTTACTTGTTCCTGCCTAACTTAAAACTTGAAGAACAAGATACAGAGTGTGGATTTTTCCTCTGGCTCTTACTGAGCCTTAATACCAGTCATTTCTCCCACACCCCAGTAAAACATGGATTTAAAAAAAAAAATATTAAATTTAAAAAAAATATCCATCCTAAAGAAACCAAACACCAATTAAAGTTTGTCTGATGAAACTGGCTATCAAAAGTCTTGATAACATTACAATAGCAAATAATTCTTTTACTGTATTTCAGCTTTGTTTTATCAGTATATTTAGGAAAACAAGAACAAAACAAGACAATTAAACAAGAACACCCTTAAAGATAAGAAAAATGTTTTAGGGGTTTGGAAAAAATTCTGTCAATGGCTTTCTGCACTTATACAGACCCACGCTTCCTGGCTTTCACTATCTTCTCTCATTCAAGTGTGTATGCAGCATTTACCCCAATGCCATCTAATTCACAAACAAACAAGGTTTTGAGTTCTGCTTCCCAGTCTGACTGAGCTCCAAAACCCACCTGGGAAAGCCTGTCCGTGAGATTTTCAGGCTTATGCTGTGGGCACTAGAAATTCAGAGAGCTGGGAGAAGCCCCAGGAATTAAATGACCAAATTTTTTGAGGCTCGCCTCTCCGTAAAAAAGAGACCAAATCCAAAATGCAACTGTGTCATCAAGCCTAAGAGCACATTCTTCCAAGTCTTGCCTCAAATTCAATACGTGTGGTAACTCATGAGTCATTAAAATGGAAAGGCTCCCTTTTGGCTTCAAGGGCAACTGGATCTGATTATACATGGTGCTGTACCTCAGCACAATGGGATGAGTGAAATATGCACTGTCAGCCCCAGCTCTGAATTTGCTTTCTCATAGCATGAGCCTCACCTGAAACGGAGTACTTTATGTGTTAATAGCATATTTGTTACAGCTATCCTATGCAATGCTTAATTAAAGTGATATTTTGTTTCAGTTGAATGATCTCTGGCTGTTTTATTGTCATTTGACATTAAATTGCAATTTGTCGTGCCACATACACTTCTGCACACGTTGTCAATACGATTATAAAGGCAATGTTATTGACCAAGAATATAATACTTTCTGAGTGTCTTGAGAAAACGCTCAGATTTTTAAAGTTCTACAGTTTCTCTCTTTTCCTTTTTTTATTTTCTTTTTTTTTTCTGGTTGCTGCTGTTAAACCTGAATTGCTTTGGTTTCTTTAAAGTTCTTTGCTGCTGAATAACTCCAAGTGCTAACAGAATTTAATATTCAGTTTTCATGCATGTCTCAGCTCCCACCACAGTTCACCGTGTTCAAACTCAGGTCAGCTTTTAGGTGTGTGCTTATATATAGGTATATTTATTTTTCTGTATATATAAAAATATGAAATATACATATCTATATGTGTCACAGCTCAGGTCACCACATGCACACAGAACATCAGATGTGGTGCTGTCCCCTCCACACCTTCTCTGTCCCTCCTACAAGGGGAGAGCCTGCCACGGGGGCACCAGCAGCATCACCCCCTGCTCCCCTCTCAGGTCTCACACATCGAATTTAGGCTCCCTCCTCCAGGCTACATGAATCATTTCTGCCATGAACTTGTGACCCTGGCTGTGTAACAGTGTGCTGCTCTACCAGGACCATACGGCAGATAATGCACAGCCACTTTGGTCTGTAGGAGACCTGACATTTGCAAAGCTGCACTGAATTAAGGCAAGACAGTACACACTGCAGCAGAGTTCAGTGTGCGCTGGGAATAAAACGCTTGGGTACTATTTCCTAAATTCGGAGGGGAAAAAGCTAAATCCATGCCCTCTCCTATTTCACTCTGATTGAAGAGGTAAGTAAAATAAAATAGGCTTACACGAAAATGTTGTCTGTATTACTGCCATGTTATTTCTGCTTTACCAGCAAGCTGAAAAAAGTTGTTACATATATATAATTTTTTTCTATTTCTTGCCTTGGTTTTGGAGAACTAGAATTGAGCTAGTGTGTTTTCTCCAGCAAGAGTTACAGCGTACTATGTTCAGTTTAGGTCAAGTTCAATTTCAGCTCTATTTTCCGAATTTACAAATCTTAAATACAATATCCCATAAGAAGAATTCCTGTAATAACCTGAAAAAATAACTGACTAAAAATTACTAACTTGTAGCAGGTTACTGTTTCCCAATTGCAAATCCAAACATGATGGTAAATAAGAACATCCCAACGATGCACAAGAAAACATAAGCATGGTCTCGTCTATCAGTTACAGTAAGGTCAGCATTAGTTACTCTTTTAATGGCTCATTTAGTTAAATATGGAGCTATTGTCTTGCAATTATGTTTATCAAGTGGAATAAATACTGAAGTTCAATTAGGGATGTATTTTTTACTGGAATGGGTTTAATAAAGTTGCTGTGTTGCCACAAACGACTAATAATGAATATACTTTTCTGACAATGACAAAATAAGTATTCTCACAGAAGTGGCTGGTATGTGTAATTCGATGAGTTCGCTTAAATAGTTCGACTCTGGATCAAAAAAGCAAATTATACTCACTTGAATAGTTCGACTGCGGATCAAAAAAGTAAATTATATAAGTGGATACTGCAAGGCAGAAACATGTGGACACAGCTGTAGTGTCATGTGTCACAGCTTTGCTCCGTGCCAGCTGGCATCAGCACAAAGGCAGGCCAAGCCAAACAATTCCTGTTATTCATAACAGCAAATGTGCATTCAAAACATACAGTGCAGGCTTTATAAAATAACTTGGTATTCAAATGGATCCACACTGCGGAATTGTTTTTTAATCACACATTGCTCTGCGCCAGGCCGATATGCCAAATTGTGCTAGTAGTCCAGAAGTTCTTGTCTTTACCCAAAACAGTGCAAATGCAGCTCTTGGCCTGCAGATCTATGGGATATTTGTGCTCAGGGTTCGCAGCCTTCCTTGTGCCCTCAGTAAATAGATGTGCACCCTCAGTGCATTAAATATTCAGCCTTTCAATTAACAAGGGTGCACAACATGCACATTTGTGCCTATATTATAATCTGAACTTCCCTAGCATAGAAAATCACACCATTAAGAAGTCTAGTTAGCAAGAAAGCAAGCAGTTAGGATAGTCCTACAGACAAAATCCTGCTAGGCTGCATTTATATTTAGAACTTAAATATGAAAAGCAAGAGGTATTCACTGCACTCCTCTAAAAGGAGATCTCTTCCAAGTATGCAAATAGGCTCAGCGTATCTAACTTCAATGGGGACTTCATGAAATATGCCCCTAGTGATGGGAAAGAAAAAAAAAAAAGGGGGAACTCAATTCAACTCTTTTCACTGCTATTGAGACAACTCTTACTTGAAAAAACATCTCCCCCAGTCATCAGCCTCTTTCTCCTTTTCAGTGATCCAGACCAGTTTTATTACTGCAGGATGCAGCCTTATTTTAGTATATCTGAAGCGTCATCATACCAAGCAAATGAATGCTGCTCATGGAATGTAATGCCTGAAGTCATACAAAAATGGGAATTTTCAATAAAATTGGGTTCATTTTCTCAGAAGGTGTGTGTCAACATCGCCGCTCTGAAGTCCATGGCAACCTGCTAACATACACCAGGTAACAATCTGCGAAGAAGCTGAGAGTTTAAATATAGCCAAAGTTGAAATAATATTGTGTCACTTCCAAATTCCCCCTCCTTTAAGAAAAACAAGACCTCAGCCCTGCAGGGCAGGCCCCTTGGTTTCTTCTATTAGAGCCACCAAGAGCTTCATCCCTGCAGTGCCAGAAGAGAGGGGAGGGGTTGGGAGCAAACATTGCTGTCGGAGGAAACGAGGGAAGATGCATTCCAAGGAAAGGGAATATTTGGCTCTCTGACCACAATGCTACACAGCCTTCCACTGATTACGGCTTGCTGCTGGCTGCAGGAGCTTTGTGGGTGCTCAAGGCCATCTCCTCGAGTCTTATTAGCTTAGCTAGAAAAGGAATAACAAACTTTCCACAGAAACAAAACCACAGAAAAAGGCTCAGCAGTGACACCCCCTTTTTTCACCTTCCCCATCCCTTGGCTCCACGCTGTGGATAGCTGGGTGCAGCTTCTGCTGGGATGGGTTGACCTCACCCCAGGGAGGTCTATAGGACTATTCCTCCTCTCCACTTTCCTGGGGATCTGGCCCCTTGGATTTTTCAAAACCAGGCTTTTCTCCACGCCAAGAACATGAGACCTCTTTTCCCAGGAAACATAAATAAAGAGCTGCACATTGAGGTGATGGGGAAGGATGACATAGCTTCTATTACCTTGTTTACAGTAGCCACTCTTTAATGTCCAGCACCTAAAATTTGCCAAGCGCATTCCAGTTTTCCCCCTTTGGAAACAGAGATGAAGAAAATTACACTAACACATTCATTTCTGTGCATCTTTTACGGTCTGTGTTCGTGAAAAGTAGCCTTTTCCCCATCTTATGAGTGTAATTGGTATTCAGGTTAATAGATACCAGACATCTCCTATCAGGCAACATGGTTTAAATAGGCACATCATTAACATGGATTACTTAGGCCATGTCTCCTATTGAATTAGTGATCTGCAGGCCAGCTTCAGGGAAGGGGCTGGGGGCCTGTAGGCTGGATATTGAAACATCTAAACTTTGGCCCCAACCTCAAAAGAAAGTGTGAAACGCCTTGGAAAAAATCCCAGCTCTTAGGCTATAACTGACGTTAAAAGCAAAGCTCCTGCAGACATCCAGAAGACTGTTCCACCCCAAACTACAACAGCAACACGGCAAAATCAAGCAGGAGGTTTTAAAAGGACTTTGGGGCTTCAGTTTAACCCTTTGCCAGCTAGTGCTGCTGCCAGCAGGAGGCAAGAGAGGTAGGCATCTGTCCCTTTGGAAGCTCCACTCCCCTTTTAATTACGCAAATATTTTACAGGGTGCTTTTAAAAAATGGATCTGAAATGTCTGGTGAAAGATTAGACCAGACAGACAGAGAGGGTACATCTACCAGATGTCTGCAGATGTTCCCAAAGCCTGTAGTGGTCATCAGCACAATCCCTTGTGGCTGAGAAGGCAAAGATGGGTGGCTGGTTCTCCTCCTTTTTGCAGGAGGAGGGAAAGGACATGGCACCAACAAGGAGAGGTGGTCAGCATGAAAACAAAACAATCCTCCCTTTACCAGTGTTAAACTCTTTAGATATTAATAAAATGAGGAAGGGTATTAATTTGGGTTTTTTTTCCTTTAAATATAGGATATTTTGCATAATATTACTCAAATTTACATTATGCTAAGTAATAAAGTTAACTGAGTTCCATGTAAAACACCAGTGTCTGGGGTGTTTTTCAGCCCACATATAATTGCTCACAGATGTTACCTGCCCTAACCCAGTGATTCTGCTGAACCTTCTGGTTTGTGCTTAAAGTTAGTGATGAGCAAGTTAAAAAGCAGAATATAAAGCAGGGAACATGTAGTTGTTATCAGCTGATCTGTCAGATCCACAAAAGCTGGGACCAATGTCCCATGTAAGGAAACAAGAAGTAGACATTTTCAAGCATTTTAGTGCACATCAAGCCCTAGCTGAAACTCCTGCTGAGCCTGTTTATGACAGCATAATCCTATCCAAAAAGTGCTAATATAAAATCCTACTTTTTTTATTTGGCCATGATGTGGGTAGCAAAATTAGATTGACTGCATTGATAGCAATACCTACTTAACGGGGGGGACACATAAAAAAGGCAATACAATCTTGAAAATGTCCTGGTTTTCCTTTCTACCCCCTCCATATTCTAATGTAATAGCTTTACTGAGCTGTGGAAAAAAAAATCTCTGGAATAAAGACATATCGTTACAGCCTCTGAACTGGCAAACAAATACTTGTACAATGTGCCTAAATATGATGTAAAGTGTTCACAGGGACAGAGACACAATCCTGAGATGGATCCATGCTGCTTCCAACACTTGCTCAGCATCAGAGCCTGTGGACCAGGCTGTACCAAGCTCAAGCCTACTGCCCTGCTGTGGTCCCTAAAAACATCTGTGGATCTCACTCATTTCATGGGGTGTGCAGCAATGAGATTGGAGAGAAAAGAGCAGCAGAAATTCTGTTTCCCTCCCTCCACTGTTAAAGAAGTAAAGTGTACAGAAAAAAGGGGACATTCCTCCCCCTCTTTACCGAAATGAACAAGATGAGAACTTGAGTGGAGGTTACTGGTCTCTGCTGGGATGGTGTAGGTTTAAATTCAGATCAGCACCACACATGACATCAGCTTTGAGCCTCCTTTATGAAGAGAGAATGTTTTATTGGATATTTTAATTAATAAAAAAAAACTAAAACCAACCAACCAAAAAACCAAAACAAAACTAAAAATGCAAAAAAACCCAACCAACCAAACAAAAAAACCTCACCAAAAAACAAACCAAAACCAGAAAGTTTTTTTACCATTTCTGGTTGCTTATTTTCTAATTGGAGTCTATTCTTAAAATACCCCTGGCTCAAACAAGCTCATCTGCAAAGGTCTGAGCTACAGTTAGGGTGAAGCAGGAACCTCAAGTGGCTGTAGAGGTATGAAGTGCCTGAGTTTGACTGGCCTCATGTCCCAAAAGATGCTGTATGCAGTTTGGATTCAGACCCTGTAGCCTCACATATGTAAGGAGCTAAGATAGGAAAGGCCTTAAGGAAGAGAATTTATTTTAATTCTGTAACATTCTCGAGGCTTTTGAGGTGTCTTGGTTCTTTTGGATTGGTTTCAGTGGAAGTATTGTGCAGCTAGCACAGAGCATTTCTGAGTGCCACAGATGTGGCAGGCACAGGGACCCAGCTGTGATGACCACAAAAGAAGGCAAAACAACAAAAGTACCTATTATTTGATAATTTCTTTCCTTTAGTTTTGGGACATTTGCCCTTCAGATTACTTGCCTGGCTTTGAAGAAGCCATCTGGGGCTGCAACCATCAGGAATAGCTGCAGGAATGATAGAGGAGGATAGGAGTTTCAGCAGTCTCTTCCCTGTAGGTGTTGCCCTACCAAGCAGCCTGAGAGCTCCAACTAACTTGCACCTTATTAACTCATATCCCCCCTTTTTGCAGCATCACCTTTCTCCCTGACCAGTTCCCATAATCCCAGGGAAGAGTCTACAGAGCATCCATCACCAAATCATGAAAAAACCCTTAATTCCTACAATTAACTTCATGCTTGTAGCCATAGTCCTGAAATATTAAACCATTTATCGTGTTAGTCTCGCCAGTTTTGACTGAAAACCAGAGATCTACAAGTCTGTACTTGTACACAGTCACACAAATTTGACTACAGCTGTCTGCTAAGCAGTAACACAAGATAAATCCAGACTATATTCCAATAAAGCTTCTTCCTGTTGCAGTTTGTTCTGTTTTCTGTAGTTGCAAAATTTTCTTTCCTCAAAAGTCTTCTAGGAGGAGTTGAGCATTTTCTTATGACCCAAAAATGTGTTTTAATAAGACTAAAAAGAACAAATTGACCAGCAATTTCTGCAGCAGCTAAGATTTAGGGTGTTTAAGACTATATATGTGTTGATTGTAAAGAGGACAGATGCCCTGGCATTTTAGCAAAGATTTTGCCTGAAGCCAATTCCCTAAAATCATTAGTCAACATCCAGCATTGAGAACACAATTTTGCTTTACAGAGATGGACTCACAAAAGCACTTAATGGAGCTTGATGTGGCCAAGACATTGACTGAGAACCTCTCAGGAAGTCAGGAAAGATTTCTGCACGTTTATTTTGGAGGCAGGAGAACAAAAGCTCTCAAACCCCCTTGTTGCCAGGTCTGGTAGGAATCCAGCCCAGCAGCTCCCACATGTCCAGCCACGATGGAGTCCCTCTGCTTTATCTGGGTTTGCTCACTCCCCACCAACGTGTGCTGGGAGGGAATCCCATCCTGCAGCCTCCTTCCCCGGGAGTAACTTGAGGTCTGACAGCCAGTGAGGTCACCCCCAGTCTCGCCAAAGCCTGTATACCATTACAATGAAGTAATAATGTATTTATAACACACCTAACCACTGATGGCTTCTATTCCTGTTGAGGCTCTTTTTATTTTTTTCCTCCCCCTGCATTTGCACAGATGTTTTTTGAGAACTGGTCTCCAGAAAAAGCCTCGCAGAAAACAAGCTATGTCTGTTGATTCTGGCTGGCTTTTATAACGATAGTTGTTAGCACGCAGGATTTATGTTTCAAATATCATTTTAATTTCTTGGGCTGCATTTTTAACCACAAAATGTTAATTCAATGCTGCACTATAAATGCTGCAGCTCCTTTATAAAAATGTAGGACAAGCTGTTTCTAAGGAAATATTCTGAGAGTCTGATTCATAGAAATACGACTCACATACATTTTCCATGGAATTTGCTCTGAAATATGTGTGGAATACATTTTACAATAAATTATGTACTTTTGTGATTCATTAAATCCTCTCCGTGCTCACAAGTAGTAAGCTCTTCATTATACACAAAAAAAAGTGCAATCAGCCCAAACCAGCAACATTCTTATCATATTTGGTGGATGGTTTTTTGTTTTTTTTTTTAATCTTAAAAAAAAAAATCTATAAAGGCATTTAGAGAAAGCACATAAATTAAGCTAGCATCCAGCTTTAATTTACACCAAGGCAAATTAAGGATATCTACTCCCATAATTACTTCCATGTTCAATGGAAGGAGTCAGGGTTCAGAATGACTCTCAAAAATCACAGGGATTGTTAGGAATGGATGACTACTGAAAAAGACATCTTTAGGAATAATTCCTCTCATGTTATTTTTCTTTATATCACTTTGTCCCAGCAATGCTAACACTCCTTTTGTGCTTCCTAGCACCGTGCAGGTACCTGTGATGTGGTTTCACTGGCATGCACCTTCCTGAACACAGAGACTGGAGGTGTCACCTGTGACACTATTCATGTGCCATTTCAGCTCACACCTGTGCACATTGAAAGCACCTACTGGACAGCTGATTAGGAGGAAGAAAAAAAATAATGTGTAGCTTATGTGGCTGATGACATTGAAATAATTTTAACCAACTAGCTTGGCTAGCAAAAACCCAGATATCGACCTGCTCACAATCACTTCCATGGGATAAATGACCCACTTTGCCCTTCCTAGGATTACAGATATGTTGAAAATAGGTATTTCTGCACTCAGATTTCAGCTTTCCCCTATTCTTCCCCACTTTGCCAATAAAACCATTTTTCTTGGATGTCAATATCACCAAAGCTTAGTTAAACCATCTTTCCTCTTGCTGGGAGTTACATCCCTGAAATCCTCCTTTTCTCCCTTCCCACACCCTGCTGCCATTTGTCTTCAAGATCCCCACAGGCTCAGCCCTACCCTGGAGGCCCCTGGTGGGCACTGGCCAGGGGAAACTCAGGATCCAGACTGGCACTCCACCATGTGCTTTGGGTCCTGTCTGCAGCAGTAAGACAAAAGGGAGAGAGGGAGGAGTACACAGTGTGGCTTCTATTTTGAAGGCAAGAACCAGACTGGAAGTGCCCCACAATCACACACTTTGTACTGAGAGCCAAGAGGCATTCTCTCTGCACAAAGGAAAATAAGAAAAATAATTTCACCATTCTTTTTAAATGTCATGTCCCAGCATATCAAACTCATTTCATCTTCAGATCATCCCACCATGCTCCATTAGCTACCAGAAGATGCGAGCCAGTGTTACCACCACAACAAACTCCCAGTACAACCATATAATTTCAATTCTTCACACATTTTCTTCCCGTGCACACAATGCCTTTGGTAGCTCAGTAAAAGTCTCCTCTCTCCAGTCCACTGCCACGGGCTACCAGGCTGAAACAAAGCTCAGTTTCAAAGCTGAAGCATAATGACCAAGCGGGAGGGAAAGAATAAAAGAAATAATCGGCGGTAGCTGTGCCTGTGTCTCCAGAGGTTCTCCTGGCTGAGGACTTGACCCAGGGAGTGCCATCAGCCCTGCTGCCCGCCTTCCCCATCCTTCTTGGATGTGGGGTATTGAAATGCCACCTCTTGAAGAGCTGCATGGTGAAGCAGGGCAGGCTGCCAACCTGAGAACCATCAGCATGTGAAAACCTCAAGGCCCCTGCAGCGGAGATTTCTTTTGTCCCATTTTTCCTCTGCTGATACAGGTTGGGAAACAGGCTGGATGAATGAAAGATATTGGGGGCAGGAATCATCTTTTGTTGTTGTTCCAGGCTGTACCCAGTGTATTGGGGTCACGATGCCCATGATATGAGTGTTTGCAGCAAAATAAGCAGAAGTCATAAAAATAGTGAGCAGCACCAGATATGAGATCTCTGACAGGGCAAGGAGGAATGGGCTAGCAGTATGCCTGCCAAATAATCTCTGTCAGGCAAAAAAGAAGCAGGTAGTTCCCTGGATGGCATGGAGAAATAATGTCTAGATGAAGAAGGGGTTCAGTGGTCAGACTGTAAAAGCACTTATAAATAGAGCTCTAACAGAATGAAAAGCGCAGAAGGAGAAAGAGGGCAGCAAGAGGAAGAGAGAAAGAACATTTTTCCTCCTCTTATTTTTCTCCTCTGGGGTGAATTTCAATCCAAGAGATCTTTCAGCAAGTTTCCCTTTCCCCAGTGAGTCTGGGCCTGACTTTTCACTCTCCACACCTTGCCTAGTCATTTGCAATCATATGAAGCCAAGCCAGAGATAAATAAAAATGCTCTCAAATTTGGCAGCATTTTGCACCTCTGTGGTTAATGCAAAACAGAGCTGCAAAGTTGGCCTTTTTTTTTCCTTGTGAGAAAAACACACATATCTCACCAGCATAACCATCTGTTGTGTATCTCACTAGGAAAGAAATGATGGCTAATAAGGAATGTCATTACTCTGAAAGGGGGAAAAATGGTCTCAGAGAACATCAGGTTGAAGACAAGAGTCTCCAGCCAGTGTGGTAGAGGTGTCTGTAGGATTTCTTCTCTTCTCCCACTGCCCTATCACAGGACAACCACGGGAGGTCAGACCTCAGAGAGCATCACCAGTAGGATAATCATAAGGACTATTAAGCCTCTAGACAGTTTTCAAGACAGGGAGGTGTTAGGCTGGTGTTGTGTTTGGGCTTTGTTACCCCTGCCCTCCCCCTTCTCGCTGGTCAGGCAGGTATTTTTGGGCTTTTTGGCTAGGTGTTACCCTGTTTGGACAGACCCCTGGCAGCTGCAGTGCTCTCAGGGCTGATGCTGATCACTAGCCCTGGGCAGTCACAGAACAGGGCAATGACTGTGTGGGTTTCCCAAAGGAGCTGCTTTCACTGTCCTAAAACTACCCCTTGAATTCAGGTTTACCAAACTCAGAAAAAAGCACAGTTTTGTCATTTGTGTAGTGCCTATTGACATGATGCTGAGGCTGTGTGAGAAGACACAGCTTTCTACTCCACCATATAAACAGAGCTTATGTTTTAAAAATTACAAGAGTGGAAAAGAAAAGGTCCCTTTATAAAAGCACCTGAAAATATTATGGGCCATGAACCTTCATTTTTGATTTCATCTTGGAGCAATGGGTCCAAACAAGACCACTCTTCATATCTTTTTCCTGTCTCCTTTACCCACCCATCACTTCACCCACCTCAGAATTCTACACAATAAAATGAATTATAAAAATGAAATGTTACAAAGCTAAAACTTTTTTTTATAACACTAAATTGAAAAGACTGGTTTGAGTTTCTACATTTCCTGAGTACTTACAGGCACCTGCAGAAGAGCATAAGGACTGGCAGAACATGGAACACACTATCCTGAAGTAAGTGCATCACAATAAAACATATTTTGATATTGCAGCTTTCACAAGTAATTATCACAAAGTGCTTTAAAAGGATAAGTAAGTAGAATTTTGAGGGCAAAGTTTTAAGAGAATAAGAGACTCATCAGTATAGTCCTGAAAAAAGAAAATTTGGAGGGGAAAAGAAAGGAAAAAATTCTCTATCAACCTGACCCAGATTTAAGTGTTTGTTTCTTGCAAAACCAAATACACACACATTTATTTAGCTTGAAAATGCCATTAGACCTGAAAAACCCCCACATTTTGCTGCAGACACATGTAAGAAAAATCAAACAACCTAGAGGGCTGGATTTTTCACACCAATGCTACTGTTTTATTCCATAGTTCAATGAGTAGAGTGGTGATGATGCTTAACCTTTCTATAATCCAAGGTCCAAGTAACATTTCATACGAAACCAAGCAAAGACAGATTTTCTCCCCAAGAATTCCTTTTTTATTTGCTACTTCTTTGCAGATTTGCACAAATGGATTAAAAAGCACAATTACAACAGTTTCATGGAGCATAGCATGTTTCCTACAGCCTCCAACCCTCAAATGGGACATCTCCACAGAAGAGATCAATGTTGGCTTCTCTCTCTCCAAATGAAACAGCCTGGGGAATTAAGCTATTCACCACACATTCAAACCCTGCCATTACCCTGCCAGAACAGGGTTTTGATCCCAATGTCTCCCACGTCCTCGCAAAAATATCTCAAACCATCAAGCTTTAGGCAGGGTTGCCATAAATTTCTGTTGCTGGGGTTGTCCTTTTTTCACCCATAATGAAACATTAATGAAGAAAGGAATAGACGTGTTTATGGGGGAGGTCACTTGTGTATTCAGCTCCCTTCAACAAGTCTGTAAGACAAGTGCTGTAAGCTGCAGCCAACCTTTCATTTTCCCTTTTTATTTAAAACATCTAGCCCAAATTTTGTTTCTTTTCTGGCAAGTTTGGAATGAAATTTTAAAGTCTTTTCAAAGAAACAGAAATGTCACTAATTAGGCCCCAGTGTTTGAAAGCAATTCACTTAAGTCTGTTTGGTAACACTGAAAAATTCAGCTGGACCATTAGGTGAGGCAACCTAAGACATTCTTACAGGCCCAGGCCAAAATGAAGGAATGCTAAGAAAAACAAAGGTAGAAGAGGTGAATTTTGGGTGAATACAAGATAGAGATGCAAGAAGATGTGGGGAGCTCTGCAGCAAAACAGATTGAATTGGATGGAGAATCCAGGGAGAACAGGGAACTTCCAGCAAAACCACTCAGGATGAGAGAAACTGGTGGAGCAGTCAACGTTTCCAAAGGAGAACCAAGGTTTCCTTTGGTTAAATGCAGAAAATCAGGAGCAAAACTGAGATTTTTCTCCTATCCTGCACATTGCTCCATAAAGCAACAAAGGCTCCAAAATGTTAGTGAGAAGGGGCAACACTTCCCCAAGATGTGGGTTGGGAAATGTTGCAGGGCCAGGTGTGGGAGAACTGCACCATGTCTGAAGATGCTGCGTTTAATGAGCTCCCTCTGCATCTTGCAGGGAACTCCTTGAGCTCTTCCCCAGCAATGCATCTTCATGTCACCCTCTGGCTGCCAGCCACCATGGAGGTTTCTGTGATGACAGGAGAAGCCAGGGTTCCACAGTGTTTGGGGGAAAGGGGCCACGGCCCCATCAGCTCAGCCATTAATCCACCCCTGGGCAGCAGTGACAGGGGCTGAGTCTGACATAAAAACTCCATTTGCTGGATGAACCAGTAAGTGTACTTCATCATGTCCATGGGACACTGCAGCAGAGCTGCTTCTCCCTCTCCTGAAGAAAGGTTCTGCCTAAAATCTGGAAATTCCCTTAAGCACACACACAGACAAAATATCCATGGGGAAGCCGTGATAGGTGACAGATTAAATTCTAAGCAAGCTGGCTGGAAAAAGAGCAAGCACAGAGCAACACCACAGCTACCACAGCCTACAAAGGACCTTTCTAGGGACACAAAGTTCATAAAAACTACCATACAACTAAAAAGGGTGGAAATTTTGTTGAAAAAATACAGAGGATAAAGTCACAGATCTGGTGCAGTGTGAGGACAAGCATGAGTTGGGAATGTTCAATGCACTGGCCAGCCAAATGATAGATTGCCATGGAATACCAACCCAAAAGCCTATTGCCAAACAGATTTAAAAAAAACCCAAAAACCAGACAAACAAACAAAGGGAAAACTGAGGTGCAAAAGGACAAAAAAAGGAAAGGAAGCAGCTATTCTGCAAGATGTGATGAGAAACCATATTGGTTTCACCAAGTGTTTTAATCTCCTGACACAAAAAAGGAACTGAGTAGTTCTGTGCTGATCCTGCGGTTGTAAGAAATGTCCAACATCCCTAGAAGGAGAATTTTCTCGTGTGATGCCGAGCTGGGTTTTGGTGAACATGAATTCAGTGGGAAAAGGATGTTGTACTGTCAAAGGATTTCACAGTCTAGACCTTACTGGGTAATTAACTGAGCAGCTCAGTTTCATGTGCTTCCCAGTTCTATAATTCTTCCTTTTTCTACCTGATTTTTTTTTCCACAAATACTAAAGACTCACCAAATACCAAATAAATGTAATCAAGTAAAAAGGTACTTCCCATGGAAACATTACATCAGGATTGCATATCATCACTTTATTAACTAGAGGGAAAAACTGATGCACTGTGCATAGAAAGTGAATATCAGTTTCTTGAGCAAAACCAAACACCTCACAGCATAAGACCAAAATGCAAACATGAGAGGATCCTCCAAATTATATGGCTCTACTGCCCCTTTTCTAAGTTTACAGTCAGTAGAGATTACTACAGAAAATCACCAGGCTCTACTTCAGAAAGTTCTCCAGCAAAAGCACAGACTGTACATCCTATGAATTGTATGGAATTAAATTTTAACTATATTTGGCTTGATTAATTTATGCAACTGCCCCTGGTGCATATACATGCAGAAGTGACTGCAAGCAATTGAGACATACAATGAGCCTAACAGTGACACAAAATACCCTTAAAAATCAGGGCAGCAGCTTTTAAATAAACACAAAATGTAAAAAATGTCTTCTCTTATCAGAAAATCATTATCTCCTTTAAAGAAAGTCATAAAAGGAAAAAACACAGCAATAATGAATCTAGAGTGAATATCCTTTCAAAGTGGTTTCCAAAGAACAAATCCCATTTAGGACAAGAGGACATAGTTCTAGGCTCAGCCAGGGAAAGTTTAGGTTGGACATTGGGAGGAATTTCTTCACAGAAAGGGTCATTAGACACTGGAATGGGCTGCCCAGGGAGGTGTTGGAGTCACTGTCCCTGGAGGTGTTGAAGGAAAGGCTGGCTGTGGCACTCAGTGCCATGGTCTGACTGACACCATGCTGTTGGGCCACAGGTTGGGCTCGATGAGCTCAGAGGTCTTTCCCAACCTAATGGATTCTCTGATTCTGTGATTATTATTATTGGTTTCCAGATATCTGCTGCTATGTCAACAATGGCCAAAAAAATGCAGAATTGCAAAATTCATATAAAAGATTAATCAAAATTTCTTCATTCTTGTCTATTGGTTTGCTTTGTGATTTTTGTGGAGGATTGTTACCAAGCACAGAAGATGGTCTTTCCCAGAGTATTTGTCATAGAATCATAAATTAAAAACATGTCACCAAACGTGCACTGTTGGTTTTATTTTACTTTAGAATAAATCCAACCTTGTTTCCAGGTGTGGAAAGACATCCTGGGTACAACTCAGGATGGAGGAAAGCTCCTAAAGCAAATCACCCAGTATTTCTGCACTGTGAATAACTAAGCACTGTGGATCCAGGGGGTGCCACACTGCACAAGAGCAGAACAGTAGCTACACCAGGCAATGAGAGATGTTGGACATTTGACTGCTGGGGTTAATCCAAGGCCCACTGACCAACCACAGACATTAGTTACTGTGTATGTGTGGGGGAAATCAGTTGAAGCTGTACTCATATCTCTGCCTCTTATGCTTCTCATTGAGAGCATGGTCTGAATCCTACAGAGATTCCTCACTAGTGGCTGATCTGCAATGGGATTGCAGAGTCCAATCCCATCTTGAACCACAGTAGGTGCCTAGACATGGCTCCTTTCCCATCATATATAGAAAATCATCCTTATGCTACTTCTAAAAGACATCCAGTGAAAGCACAATGTACCCAAGCTAGGGAATGGTAACATCTGCTTGCAGAACTACTAAGATTCCTTAACTTTCACAGGATATGCTTTTATGAAGGCATACAGTTAGTGAATCTATTCAGATTTAGATATAGTTCATACCTCATTAGTAAGAGCATCAGCAGTACCCTCTAAAAGAAATTTGAGGCACAAGATTGCAGAGGACTGGCTACAATAGTAAACATTTAAGTGTTAATTCTTCACCTGGAAGAAATCTTCAGGGTTTCCTGAAAATGTACCAATTTCCTAGAATAGGATCAAGCCCCTGGGTTTCAAAGCAAGATTTTTTTGAAGACTGATATCAAGCTAGAAAAATATTATCTGAAATAATTATAGCCTTTGTGTTAGCTTTCAGAGTTTAGCCTTCTGACACAGAGCTCCCTAATAGTATTTTCAGCTTAAAGCAACTCAACAGTGTTTAAACAATGACCTTATTCGGGGTGAAAGAGATAACACAGCCCGTAGTTCAACACTTGCTGAATGTATTTTCTATATCTATAGATTTTGCTTAATTACTATTACTTCTACTTCAAGTAGTCATAAGTAACATTTATTAATTAATGGGGTATTTGCTAAAGTTAGTTTCCTTTCTTCTTTCCTCTTACTGAAAAAAGGCACAGGGGGACAAGCAGAGAAGAGCTGAAGACATGCGTATTCCATTTGAAATCCGTGATTAAAAAGCTTAAAAATTCAAATCAACGTAAAAAACTGTTTTATTTTAATACTGTGGAAGGTTTCAGTGAACTCCATTATTTTCACTCACTATTTGCTTGAATAATTTAGGCAAGAAAGCTAAATTATACATAAAGTGTACAGTTAGAAGAAAAAGTTCATGCACAGCCTCGGGCTATAGCCATCCCCTAATGATGTCTGTAGTCAGTGGAAAAGAACTCGTTAGACTGAGAGTAATTTCTCAGGGTTTAAATTTTTTTCTTAAAGCAATAATGTTCTTATAAAAATCTGACAAACACGCTCAACCAAAAACCACAAAAGAGAGGCCGTTCCTAAAACCACAGCCTTATAACTTTTCATTTAATTTCACTGGAAATCTGGCTTTTCACATACTATTTATTCTTGTTGGCTGTCTTCAGTGATCTGATTAAATGAGGGGAAAGCACGTCTTGATATCATCCAGCTCCTGCTTTGTTTAATCAGAGACCTAAAGTTTGCAGGGAGTTAAAATAAATGCTAGAAGCTCTCTGAGCAAAACTGAAATCTGCTGTGAAAGAAGGTTGCTTTTACACTCAGTACACAGTCGTTTTTGCTAGTGGTTGCAACTTGCCCCACTATTGTATTCAAGGAGCAACTCATACAATTAAACATTTACGGCTCAATTCGCTAAAGCTTTACACGCCCTTTAAACTTGACTGGGGAAATGTGCATGCCCAAGTGGACCAGGTTACCAATAAATTGCTTCACCTCTGATCTCACATTTCTTCTCTCCTTTCCTCAAGATCAGACACTGTAGAGAGCAGAGCTCCTGAGAGCAGCAAGCCGGGTTTGAGCTATGCCATGAGCAGGAGTAAGAACAAGAAGTCCTTGTATGGAAATTAGCTATCACTAAGTTTGTTGATCAGGCTTATCTTTTGATCAAAGTAGCTCAACTAGATCAGAGAAAGAGACAAGGAATTTTATTCAAATTATGCCTTAGAATCCTTTGTATAAAATGAATAACTTTCTATAATATTAATGGTTTTACATCACTTTATACTTGTATTATTCTGTCACATTAGTTTAATGTTACTACCATGTACAGTGGTTTAGCATTAATGTGATCAGAGCACAAATTACACGTGCACTACCATATTGTTATATTGAAATCAAGGTCTTCTATGACACTAATACGAAGCAAACGTCAATAAAATATGGACTGTCTAATATAAAGACAATTTTATATCCTGTTGGAGCAAGAACACACATTATTTCTTCTCAAAATCACTTGCAGCATGGCACCCAAGCAAGGTGAGAAGAATAGTGCTGTATGAAGATAGAAAGCAGGGGAGTCCTTCCCCATCCTTAAGGGATCCCACTCCATGGAGACCCACTCTGCCTCCAAGGTTCTGTGGGTGATACATGCTCCCCAAAGCCCACTCTCAACAGGGCAGGCTGCTGTAGCCCAGTTCCCTTGAAGCAGATGAAGTAGAGCTTCCAACATTTCAGGGATGATGCAGGCCACTGAATATTCACTGAGTTTCCATGTCTCTCTTGCAACCCTCTCCCAGCTGAGAGCAGAGCTGCACCAGGCAGGCTGGAAGGCTCTCCATACCTGCCTCTCTCCTGCACAGCATGTAGTGTGGCTCAGAAGCAGCAAGCTTTGGAATAACATGGAAAGGAAGGAATTTTGGTCCCTCTGGGGGACATCCCCTCCAGAAGATTGAGGACAGAACAGCCAGAGCACCCTGAATGCAAGAAGAACCAATGCAGCTGCCCTCACGCCCTTCTGCTTTACATGCTGTAGGAAGCATGGTGGGAGGACAAGAGCCAAAAATTGGGGAAGGATCAGAGTACAGAGTATTTGGCTAAAAGATGGGTGGAAAACAGTGCTTGCAGACACAGCTCTGTGTCTGGACCAAGTCAGAAAGAGCACAGGCTTTGTAGCCAGCTGTGAGAAGACCCCAACCTGTCCTGCACCCCTCACAAGAGCTGGAGGCAATGAAGAGCTCATTGATTTGTTGAAGTGCTCAACAAATCCACTTGGGCACTGAGCTATTCAGGATATTTCATATTACAAGTATAAAACTTCACTGCTATAAACAACTTTCTGGGCTTATTGTACTTACCTGTGTGGAGGATGAGGATATTACAAATAGAGCAGATAAGTTCATGAAAAATAAACAAAAAAAACCCCAAGGAAAACAGAACTGATAAATTTAAAGTCCCAAATAGGTGACTTCCACCTATTTGGTGGCATAGAAGTATGTCCTGCTCCTTCAGCTTCCTCACAGAGCCAAGACAAGCACTAGTCATCCCTCCTTCAACCTTAATTCCACAATCTTATCCTAACCCCAAGATCTCATTGCTGTAATTTTTCCTCTTTGGTAAAATAGAAGAGAAAGCCTTATTATGCTGCTTGTTTTGTGCACTTTCTACACTTGCTATATTCCATCATATCTTGAAAAACACAATCACTATCTTTCCAGTTTCTCTGGTAGAAATTTTTACAGAACTAATAGCAATGGAACTGAATCTCCAAGTTTTAGGTGAGAAAACAGTTTTAAACATGGAAACCAGCAACTGACAGGCAATGTCTCTGCAGAAAGTGACAGGAAAACCACACAACAGAATCTTTTTTAAAAAATGGTTCCTTTTAAATGATAGAAGCTCCCTCATCCCAAAACCCAGTTTATCCATGTCAAACTGGTTCACCATTGTCACTAAAAAAGTCCCTCTTCTTCCTCTCCAAGGTGCAGTCATCAGCTCTACAAACTAAATGGTTACCTACATTCACATTGCATTCCCCCCCAAGAGTTTTCTTACTGGCTGTTTTCCACACCATCATCATCAGGAGATCCCAGAAGAGCATGTCTACTCAGGAGCTCTGAGCTTTGCACATATTTCAGTCACTGAAGCTTTTCAGGCAATGGCAAGGTAGGGAAAAATTTCTCTTTTTAAGCACAAGAGCATGATTATAATTGCTGGTTTGTTCACATAACCATTGACCATTCAAAAGCCCACCTGCCACACCAGGGGAGCTTATAGCAAGATGACCCCAACTTTAGATCTAAAGAATGCAGATAGAGACTGCTTAGACTCAATTCCCAGCTATGCCCATCATGACCATTTGCTGTTTTCCAGGAAATCTCCCCTCCTCTTTCCTCCTAACTTTCCCCAGAGAAAACACTTCATCCAGAGGCACAAACACTTCCTTACCAAGCTGAATTTTTCACAGAATCATAAAAAGGCTTGAGTTGAAAGTGACATTAAAAATCATCTTTTTCCAACCTCCTGCCATGGGCAGGGACACCTTCCACCAGGTTTCTCAGAGCTCCATCCAGCCTGGCCTTGAACATTTCCAGGGATGGGCAATCCACAGCTTCTCTGGGTAATCTGCACCAGGGCCTCACTGCCCTCACAGGGAAGAATTTCTTCCTATCATTATCTCACTCACTGAGCAGGAAATGTTGATCAAGTTGGGCAGATCAAAATACCAACTATTGAAAGTAGGAAAATGCTTCTGAGTTACATGGAAGTATTTCTGCACCAAGAAATAAGCAATTCAGCTTCTGCCCTCACATCCTTCACCCACTTCCAGCACTGACCAAAACAGATTTTGCTGCCATTTTACAGAATATTCTGAGTTGGAAGGGACCCACGAGGATTATCATGTCCACCTCTTAAGTGAATGGTCCATCCAGGGATCAAACCCACAGCCTTGGCATTATTAGTACCATGCTTTAACGCTGAATTAATCTCAGATTTAACAGCTTTTATAATTTTCTCCCCAATTATGACTGCTGAACACCAAAAAAAAAAAAGTCTTCTGAAATTTTTAAAAACATGCTCCTAATTATATAAGCCATTAGATTGCTCTTCTGTTATAAAATTAACAGCCCGTCTTGAACAGAGGGGGAAAAAAAAAATGGAATTCATCTTTATTTAGATGCTGACGCAAATGAGAGGCAAACTGCTGAGCACATTCAGGCTGGGGCTCAGTCAGCAAGCACCAGACCACAACGCCATCGATTATGCAGCCATCAGGGACAAACATGCTCAGCTGGCACAGCCACAGTGCTTTGAGAGCTGATTCCTGGGAAAGATCTCTCTCGGAATACTTGACATCTCCTTTTGAACATTTTTCATGATGAACGACATGTTGCCTTTCCCTCTCAGCCCTTGGGAAGTTCATGATCTTCATCCTGTTACATTTTGAGGCTGAATGGGTCTAGCTCCATGGTTTGGGTGTGAGGGGACAGAGTGGGGATGGAGCTGCCCTGGGGTAGGGCTGTATGACAGGCTGGGAAGTCTCTCAGAACCCCTTCTGCTGCACTGGGATCTGGCAGATTTAACATGAGCCTTGTGTTCCCCATGCATGTTTTCCCAGCAGGTCATCGAGTCTGCCATAATCCTCAAGCTAATGAGGCTGGGCTTTCCTAAACTTTTCAGAGTAAATCAGGTCTCCCAATCCTTCAGTCATTCCTGTGGCTTCCCTGATGATCTGTTCTCCTGAAGCCCATACAGCAGAACTGTTGAAACCCTGACATTTACTCATCCCAAGTCAAGCAGCTTTAGCATTTATTTGCTTGCTCAGACACAACTGCCATCAGCCTTTATGGCTTTTGGACCCTTACACACCAAGACCTCCCCACTTCACTCAAGTACATCCATTCAGCAACCATCACAGGACAATCTCTGCAAGGCTGATATTGCAGGATGGATCCCACAAGCAGGACCTATAGGTCCTATAACACTGCAGACAACCATCTCAAATCTCAACTTCTCACTTACAATCAATTTTTAATTTTTTTTTTTAATTCCAGCAATTCCTGCAGGAAGTTTGCTCCAGTCTCACACTTCAGCTGGTTCGGCACTTTTTTCTCATCTCCAGCAAGAAGGTATTCATGCCCAACATAGAGCCATTTGTTGTCATTTAAAGCCATTTGTCCCTGTCCTGATGCAGGGTTGCAGGGTAGCATTTGCCTACTACAAAGGACACTGAGGACACTGGGATTCTCACCATTGACTCCCAAGGCTGTGGAATAGGTCACTGCAGTAGGAGTGGGGGAGGGAGAAGGGATAATCTTCATACAGAATACAGAAATATGAAAATAATCATATTCAAGAAGCTACTTTATTCTGATTTGTTTATACATTATCCGAGCATTTTATTTTATTATGCATTTTAATAATGCAAAGGCTTAAAAGCTGAAAATGAGCATATTCCATGAGCTCAATATATTTCAGTTTGTACATCATCAATTGTTTTTCCTTGCGATTATGCAGTTTTACTTTATCATCCCTTTGATAACAATTTCTGCATAAAACCTGACTTTATATTTCATTTTTCCCGTCTGTTATCTTAGCCAAATACATCCAAAACACCCTTTGTATTGCTGTACTAATATAACAGATCAGGAGAAGCTGTGGCATAAGAAATCAAAACCATAATAATGTCTTTGGGTTTTGCATTTTAAATACTGCATTCATTGTTGCACTGAGGTTTGAGATCCCTTTTCAGACATTACTGAGATTACCTTTGGTAATGCCTATTTCATTGTACTTTGATATAAAATAATGTATGTCATAAATCATCTAAGTGACTGTCATTAGAGTGAAAAGCACCTACTTATGATATGTAACAATTTGCTTTTCTAATTTGAAGAGGATTGAGGTATTTTAATTATATAAGGTCTAAAGCCCTTGTGAATGAAATTACAATTCAATGTAAAATCACTTTCTGCACAGAGCTGTAAGTTAGGAAATGATAACAGCTATACTCATCAATTTGTACTTTTTGTCTGGACTAAATACAGGAACAAATAGAAAAACTTTTAATGGGAAAAGGTTCATAATTTCAGTAACCAAAAACCTGAGAAAACGCCTCATATTTAAAACAAAAAAAAAAAATCTTTCACTATAGTAGGAAAAAAAATCATCTTTACAGATTATAAACCAAAAATATTTCAATATAAAAACCCCACAAACTCTGAGATGTATGAACTTCATGGAGTCATGGGCAGGGCTGGACAGAGAGGTTTATTTAAAAATTATTGGTGAGCTTCACATTTTCAAGACTGCTTCCATTTGGGGGTGAAATGGGGGATCAGAGCCTTTTCTGTGCAGAACAATTTAAAATTATTGGAGCACTTCACTTTGAAGGTGATCAGAGCTCAGAACATGTACCTTGTAGAGGGATTTAAAATTATGAGAGCTTTTCAAATTGTTTAAAACATTGATTTTTTTATAAAATTGATTTTTCAACGTTTTATTTCTTCAGTGGCTGGATAATTACAGTAGACCAGAAGCTGAGGTGCTTCTGTCTGAAACCCAGACTTGCTTCCAGCCTCTCTCCTTTCTCATTCTCCCTCTTCTTTCCCCCTCCCTTTTCTCATAATAAGTTTTCTGGCTTCCCTCGCTGCTGGGACAGACACATCATGCTTTGTCCTTGCTCATAAATCTCTCTCTGACCAAGCAACCAGGAAGTTATTAGGGGTGAGGAGAAGGTCAGGTTGAAAATGCAGTTTGATCAGACCTGTTCTGGCAAAATAGCACTATACCCACCTCACAAGTAACCAAACACAACTGGGATGGGGCTTTTAACCAGAGTTCCAGCAACAAGCACCCTCTGAGATGTCTCTCAAAGGAGGTTACAGGGACTCCAAAGGATTAAGGAGTAAACATTAAGCTGGGATTTAGTTACATGCACAGTTTTCCCCAAAACTCTTTTTTCTCTTGCTAAATGTGAACAATGATACTGAAAACCCCATGGACTCATTCAGAAGATTCAGGTGTGCAGCATTTAAAAATCTCCCCAAAGATTTTGATTTCATCAGACAGGGGGATGATGAAGACAACATTTGCATCCTTTGTCATATTTTGAATTGTAGGTTTGAGGGGTTTGGGGTGGAGGGGTATTATATATAATATATGTTATATATTATATATAACATATATAAGAAGTTTGGAATTTGCCTCAGTGTTATCATTCTTGAAAAACAAGAGCCCCAAACATTTTACTGATCCTCCACATCAGTGCATCTCAGCAGAGAAGCTTTAATTGTAAGGAATAATAATAAATCACTACTTAGGGAATAATTCAATTAATATATTTTTAAATAAACACACATGCACACATATATAAATTGATTGTTAATTTCTCCTAGTCCAGAAGATGCCCCATTTGCCTGTTTTTAAAACAAAACTATATTGCCAAGGTTTGAATCAGAGTTTCATGCATTTTTGTAAAAGACCATATCAAAGTAAAATGAACATATTACTGAATTTTTGTCAGCTTGGAATAACACCTGCCACACACAAGGTCTTTAGCCTTTCATGCACATCATAACTTCAGTCTAAATTTAAAGGAACAGGGAAAGCAATAGAGCAAAGCTACCCAGATGTTGTACGGTCTGTGCAATTGTAAATTTAAAAGTACCAGCTTTCCATCCAGATTTTAACACACCAGAAACAATATGAAAATTCCAAGCCACACTGGATTATTGAAATGTCTGGCCATTTTGAAATGAATTTTGGAACAGATGTACAGAGGTAGGCAATAAAGCTGTGATAATAAGGAACATTTCTACATCATCTCACAAAACTACTAATCTATAATGAGGACCAAAACTATTCATGGGAGAGGGTGGTTTTCATTATTTTCTTTTTTGGCTCCAGCTTGAGTATTCTGATTCCTTTACCCAGTTGCTAGATTTGATATTTTCGTAAAGCATTTGGTAGTTATTTGACTTTATCACTTCTAATCCACAACACAGGCAAGTGACTAAGTAACTTCATTTCTTTTTCTTCCTCTTTATTGAAGACAAACAGCACAGAGGAAGAGCAACTTAACTAATTTATTGTCCTTTATCTTACATTTAACTTCAAAATCTGTGCTTTTCAACAGTGGTTACTGACTTTAGACATGTCCTTTGGATACTCAGATTCAGACATCATGAGAGGCTCTGATTTTAAGGCAATACAGAAAATGTGCAGCAGAGAGCAGATGACCAACAAAGAAAATCTGGGTACCCTGAAACCTAAACCCCCCAAACCTGGCCATTCTGAAATTTTTCCTGTTAACACAAAGTAACATTTGAAAGAAAGAAATTGTTATACTCTTGGGTGGATGAGGTGGCCTCTAGACATCATGTAGACAAGGTAGAATAAATCCTTCATAAGACTAAGCAGAAAAGATTGAGGGAGCAGGCAAGCTTTAAGCTCCCAACTGTTTCCACAGGTCAGCTGAAAGCAAAGGTGATGCTTTCTTTTAAGCTTTCAGGTGGTCTGCAGAAGGGCTTATGTGCCTGAAACCTTGTCTAATACTACTAATAGATAGCCAACTAAATTACTTTGTCTACTAAAAGATATCATCACTTCCAACAAACCTTGTCATGCTGACATAAAGCAGATTAGTCAGGCAAGTTGGGTGCTGTGCCAGATTAAGCTGCATACCAAAGGCTTGAGTTTGCACATATTACTCACTGCATTTTTCAGCCTATCTGTTCAGTTCATCCTGTTCTGACAAAAAAAAAGCACAGACACACATTAATCTGGGTCAGTCTTAATTTTAAGGTTTCTAGATTTAAGCTTGTTTTGTTTGATTTTTTTTTTTCCTCAGTAGGGATGTGAAATTTTGCTCTGCATCTGAATATCTGCAATTTGTGCAAACCCATCTCACTTTTCCACAGCACAAAGAAGAAGCAAAAGGCTGAGGGAGGAGGGAAGAACATCAAGTTCCAAGGAAAGAGCAATGATCTCTTTATTTAGGCGAGTTATCCCCTGGAGTTTGGCCAGCTCCCTGAAGCATTAACCTGAACGTAGGTGACTGACAGCGCTGGCCTGACAGTCAACAGATACTCAGCTTTTAAATCTCTGCCAAAACCTGGCAATCAGGCAGCTAGGAGCAACTACTGGGCTGATTCCAGGAAAGCCACTGACTTGTGAATCGCCATTTCCCACTCCTCTTTCTATCCCCAGACCTGCTTAATGATTATGAAACAGGACAGGAACACAACCCAAGATAATTTTGCTTTGGTATGCACCTGCTCATCCACTCCAACCCCACCCAACAACTGCAGAGTTTTAGATGTTTTTCAGCTTTGTTTTAGCTTCAGGTGTATGTACAACACTCCCTGTGCCTCGCACAGGTCACCGGAGGATGAGGGAATGTCACAGAACGAGTTTGCTGTTTTCTTAACCTGAAGAAAGGCCTTACTAAGCGCACTCTTTCACACCCACGGATGTCTCTGAGATAGCACATATTTCTCCCTGAATAAGCTCCTATGGTTCAAAGTAGGGGGGGAGGGGAGAAAGAAATTGCTGAGTAGAAATTTTCATCTGATCTCTGCAGTTTAAATTATCTGGGGGAAGGGAGAGTGGGGGAAAAAGGAGAGCAGCAAAGAGGAGGTGTCCAAGAATGTCAGAAGCAGCGCTGATATCCCAGCCACCGCTGGCTGCAGCTCCAGCTTCCCACGATGGCACTTCTCTAACAGCACAGCTGGCCTCCTGTGTCCCAAGCCAAGGATCCTGAGTGATAACTGCAGCAGGAGTCACACGGAGGGCTGTGGCGACAAGTGTGACATACATCACAAAGGGGCAGGGAGGCAGCAATGTGGCATTCTTGACGCGACACCTAATGGGTCAAGCCTGATGCAAGGCTGGTTCCTATCCATTTGGCCACATCTTCCTAGCTTTGGTGTGAAATCATCATTTTCCAGTTAGTCACACACTTCACTCTTTCTTCCAGCAGAGTGAAGAAAGGTTTAATTTAATAACAAAATAGTTAAAGGCCTAAGTGATAACACTTGGTGTGTACAAGAGAACAACTCGGAAATTTAAAAACAGCCTTGTAATTAGGGATTTGAGTGAGACTTCACAAAATTCAGGCTTGAATCCATAGTCTGCCACAGTTTTTCTGTATTATTTTTGGACAGTCTCTTAGTTCTGCATGATTCAGTTCCCCATCTGTACAATAAATGCTTCTTTCCCTTTTTCATATCTTGAATTACATGCCTTTAACTGTACTGAAATCCAGATTTCATCTGGGACTTTGAAGAATTGAATAAAGGAAATTACTATGATTATTTAGACACAGAGGCGCATGCACACATAATAGCCATTCAAATGGCTGCTCCAAATTCACTCCCTATTCCAAAATGCAGAAGAATGGTCTTCTCTTCCTAAATGCTGTTCCAAGCAGTAAATTGCCTGTCCACACTTAAGGCATAAAAGCCAAGTAAATGCTTGAGAATGTAAAGAAAACAGTATTTCCAAAGATGATGAAAATTCAGGAAATTTACAAGTTTTTACATGTTTTGATAAATTAAGGAATATATGCTCACATTTGCCTTATAACTGACCTGTCTCCCAGCCTTCTCTTTCAGGACACTTCAATACATTTTCCAGGTGTGTGCTGATGGAGAGGATTCTATCTTCAGTGGTGCCTCACATCAGAGGGGAAAAGGCTGATTGGGGTGTCCTCCATCCTACCTGCCTACCCTCCCTTATAGTTTTATGCAGTGGTAACAGCTGTAGAAGACATCATGTAGATGTCTTGTAGATATCATGTAGATGAAAATCACGTAGAACATGATAAGAGAACAAGAAGGTGGGCATGGTGCTCTGGATGGGTTTAATACAGCAAAAATATATGTTTATATAATTTTATTTCCTATATTTGACAGCAAAATATCATCAAATTCTAGTCCAGGATCCTCTTTGGAATGTAATATTGTGATTGGGAGCAAAGCTTCATGGAAAACAGCTGTGCATTTGGAAAGCAGGTACCCCTGTGTACACAGCTGAGCTGCTCCCAGAATGTCCTGACCCTGATCTAGCTACTCAGAGAGAGTCTAGAAATAAACTAATTACCTGCAAAGATTAAAACAGTGGCATAAAGACATAATTGAGTAACTTCTGCCCCTGGATACTACTCCAAGTACTGTACTGATTGCTCTCAAATCCCCAGACCAAAAAAAGACCCCAAGAAGTCCTCAGTCGTCCCACAAGATAGGGGTGACTATATTAATCTCATTGCCAATAAACTAATTAATAAAATGGTCCTACCAACCACCAATAACAGAAACTGCATGGCCTCACCAGGCAATCTGCTCTAGCCTTTTGCTATCATTATTTCTGGGGAAATTTTCCTAGCATCTAATCTGGAACTCTCCTGCTGTGATTTTGGCCCCAACACAAACTTGTAAAAGAGGTGACTACCTAAATTTTTTTTAAAGTCTTTAATGTACCTAAAAAGTATTTATGCCTAACTTCAGTGTCCCTTGGAAGACAAGAAAACTTTACTTTTTCCAATTTCTCCTCATAAGCCATTTTCCCCAGGCCCATAATTATTCTCAGCATCTATTCAAAATCTTTCCAGCTTTGAAGGGTAGTAGCAAACCTAGTTGACACCTTATCAGTGCCAAGTGACATAATAGAGTCTTGGGAAGTAAATTCTTACTGAGTTCTGATTACAAGGTCTGCTTTTCTTTGCAATACCACGAGATGGCTGTTTTTAGGGTTACACTTGCATTCAGTTTGTGATCTAACTATAATTCAACAAAACTTTTCTAAAGTGTTGTCACCTGCACATTATGTATCCCATGCTCGTGCAATGACTTGTAAGCTTAGTTCCCAGTGGAATTTTATGCCTTTTTCTTCTTTGGTAGGGTTTTTTTGTGGTTTTTACCAGTTCCTCAATTTCTGTGTCTTTCTAAATTCCTAATTCTGTCCTCTAGAATATTTTCAGGCCCTTATAACTTCATGTTGTCTGCGAATTTAATAAGAGTATTCTGCACTGCACTGTGCAAGTCATTAATGAGAACATTGAACAGAGCTGGAAGCAGGACAGATAGCTGTGGAATATTACACATCACATTCTTCCAATTGGATAGGGAAATGCTGATAACAATACTCGGGATACAATTAACTAAGGGGAGTCTCATCTGGTTTAATCTCTTTTCCTTTCTCCATTCAAGGACATGTATTCTATCCACCCTTTTCCAGTCCATTCTCAGTGCAAAAAAAAAAAACCCCAGCCAAAAAACAACCAACCAAACCCAAAAAAAACGAATGTTTCAGGAATGGAATCAAAAATTACAAATCATCAGACCCTACACAAACAGGCAAGGTCCATTCTGTCTAGACACTTCCTCCTCTGGTCTAGGCTGAGATCTAACATCTTCATTGGTGCTATTCTGAATTTATTTATTAATTAAAATCTTTTGATTAGGACTGCATGTTAATTTTCAAAGACATCAAAGAATCTAGTTGTGCACCCAGCACTTAGGCCTGACAATTTAAGAGGAAACTCAAAGACCTCACCTACTCCTCATGGCTTCTCATCAAATTAGAGCCTTGGTTACTCAAGAAAAAGGTCAGATGTACCTGAAATACAAGTCCCAGCTCCAGTAATAAATTTGGAAGTGAAGTGCACAGACTGAATGGGTGGCAAGCCTAGATTAGGTAATACAAGTTCTTTGTTCCCCATCTCAATACCTCGGCTCAAAGCATGGGATGCTACAGAAGTACTGTGTCCATCCCAGAATGTGATGGCATTAGTTACTAGGAGAGCTAAGCACTTCTGTCTCTCTGGGGACAGCCAAGGAAAGTAATCCAAATTAATTTTAAAGAAGGATTAATTAAATCAGCGACTCAGCTAATTATATCTCAGCAAGAAAATGTATACTGAGACCTAGGGTGGACTAAATCCATTTTCAAACCAAGCCAACTTCAGGCAGCTTTCATTTTGCACAAGGGTGTCTACACAGCTCATACACTGCAAATTCACACCTAATCCAAATGAACTTCCTGAGTGTCCCTCTGGGGCAAAACTAACATGGAAAAGAGCAAGCACGGATTTTGAGGAAAAAAACCCAAAACCCACTTTTTAAAAAATTAATAGCTCGATGATTCAGACTTGGACTGAAATCTGTTTCCTATGTGTTACTTAATCAGACAGTTTCATTTGAGCAAGCAAAGAGCCAAAAATAGAGCTGTGTAAAAGCGCTCTGAGCAGCATGCAGGATGGAGCTTCATCCCTGTTCCCAGGCTGCCCTGGCGTCTCATGGCTTCAGGTGGCTGGGGAGTAGCTGATGGGGTCTACAAGATTTCAGGAGGATGTGATGCTAGTAATAAAACCTGCCTAAAATACAGTTTTGCATCAAAATCACGCATCAAAAAAAGGAGGAAAAGGAAGTAAACAAACTAGTTTAATGGCATTTTCACAGCAGAGCACAGAGAAAGTGGTGGGTCTTGAATATGTTTGCCATAAGAAAAGCAGAGGACAACTTATTTCTGATTCTTCCCACCTCCAAAGTGTTTTGTGTAACTGGTAAAGCAGCACTTTCCACTGACCTTTTGGAAGTAGTTAAGAGGAAGATATTTTTGAATTTCTACCTAAAAAGAGACTCATAAAAACAGGCAAAGATGGGCCAGCCTTACCCACCAATCTAGACAGCTGCTCTCTTGCAACCAAAAAAGGATATGTTGATGTTTTTATGGCCTTCAGTGCAATGCAAAAGCTTATACCAAATTCTCTGGCATCTAGTTGTACATCAAGGAAAAGATCATTTACAAGTGACACTGGAAAACTGCCACTTTATAAAGGACACGTAGAGAGTGGAAAGTCTGCACTTCCCTACAGATCGTTCACACCATTTGCTCAGACAAAACCGAGTTTTATAGGAGAGCTCTTAAGCAGCCTCTGAAGAGAACCAGAAAACTTTCTGTCAGTCTTCCTGGATGATCACAGGTTCTAGCACCTTCCCTGGGCAAAAGACCAACCTTGTAGCACAAGTTTTCCTATCAGCCTGGTAGTGTGGCCTGGCCTCGTGGCACAAAACACATGGTTGTTCCCATAACCAGGCTGCGTCGCCAGAGCAGGGGAAGTTCTGAGGGGAAGCAATGAAATTTTGTGCTCTGGAGAAACTGTAAGAACTTCAGATCTCTTTGACCTTTCTGTACCTCCAACACAAGATGATGCAAGGCTCAATGACAGACTCCTTCAGCGTCTCCTCAATCTTACACCACTGAACCAGATCAACACTTGGTCTGGGATTAGGGCTCCACTCAGTGAGTTTCAGCAGGAGCAGACAGCTCTGGACAGCTTGTTTGGGCCCAGAATGACTTTGAGAACATCTGAAGGGGCCCCAAGTGAGCCAGAACTGAACCTGCTGCTTAAGCAGCCAGTAACACACCAGCAGCTCCAAAGACACTCATTAGCTCTATCACTAGATGTTATCGGAACAGAAACTGCAGTAATTGACTTTTAAAATAGCTAAAAATCAGTGGGGCAAACAGAATAAAGAAAGGCTTTGTCAACTAATCATCCCATCCAACCTTCCCAAGGTTCCTGAGCTGTGGCAAACTCTCAGGCCTGGAAATCACTTCCTGACCTTGCAAAGATTAAAGTCCATCTAAATATCCCTAAAAATATGTTGCAAGGTCTAGAGTATCTCTTGTGTTTTTCACAAACCTTACTTGAGTTTGAGGACATACAGACCATTTTTGGCATTTTGCAGAATCAAGTACTGCTCGAACCTGCATTCAAAAAGCATCTCAACCAGACAGAAAAGCTGTTGAGTGGACAGGTGTTGGTAATGCTGATTTTAATAAAGAAATCTTTTCAGTGCCTTGAAAGGTCTGAACTTGAAGAATCAGCAATTTCGGTATCTGACTTCAGATCTGAAGCCCCCAAAGTAAAAATGATCTGTCAAACACAGATTTTTTTTTTTAAACTTCCGTAATTCCTTAAATGAGTGCATGTCTTCTATAAGGGTTATTCTTTTCCTGGGCATTTAAAAATACTTTTTTTTTTCTTCTTGGGAAGATAGAGGAGGAAAATGGGGAGAGTTACACCCATATACCTAAGGAAATGTTTAAGGAGTGGATGGAAATACTGGCTTTTTGCTTCATCATCTGGTTATTTACCTTTTGTTCAAACTACTGAGACATTGGTAATTGCATCTTTATGACAAGGACAGGTTTCTGCTGTAGCATTTGTATATCAGTGAGGAGTGATTATCTTGTGACACAGTTTTATTACACAGTCCTCCCACTGACTCATTTTTCTTGGTGTTACCACTTCAGTGGTTTTTTTCTTTCTTCCTTGTGCCTCAGTACAGCAGAATGACTGTGTGAATAACTCAAAAATAAAGAGTCCTATTTATCCAAATGCGTCCTCTGGTGCCTTCTTGCACCTAGGTTGTGTTATTCTATTTGGCTTGATTGATAAAAATACAAACAAGTGAGAATTCCTTCCTCTGCCAGCAACTAAAGGATGCAGTTGCAAATAAAACACACCTTCACTTGGAGACCTTTTCATGCAAAAACTCCTCAGAAGTGAATATATTTCCAGACCTCATGGGTAAATTCCTTCCCATTGAGGAATCTCCCCAAACCTGTCACCTTGGCAATCACAGCCAAAATGATAAGGCATGGACACAAGTGGAAGTTTTTGCTTTATCTGAGGGTAAATCCCAAACCACTCTCTACATGAAGCTGAGGGAAACACATGGCTGTGCTTTCCTAGGATATGAGACCTCTTCCACAAATATGATGGTGTAATTGCTATCTGCTACAGCGAGTGGCTCAGCATTGAGCCCCTAGTGATTGATATCACACAAGAAGAAAGTTATATTCACTATCAGCTTCAGTGGCCAGGCTGACTAAACTCTGGCATTGCCATCATCTAATCTGAGGTGTCAGAGACAGAAATGACAAGAGCAAGTCCCAAAAGGAACGTTTCTCAAAGGTCAGCTGGTCAGAAACCAGTGAAAAGCCACCAGGAATGGCAATGGCTTGATGCTCAGCTGAGGACCCAGCAATCCAAATAACAGGGTCATCCCCACTGTAAAGCAGACCACCACAGTCCTTGTCATTACCACAAGCCCGAGCTCATCCAAGGGCTCTTTTGACAAGGATATTTAAGTCCCTGAGCACTATCAGGTGTGGAGTCCTCAGTGCCAGCCAAGTGACAAAATTCAGTGGCTCACAGAGGAATGCTGCGGTGCTGAATTGCACTCCAAGCAGCATCACGTTGTTCCTGCCTTGGGTCTTCTCCAGCACACCAACAATGCTGCCCAAATTTCAACCAGGCCTTCACCTCTGGATGGGAGAGAAATCCTAAAAAACACTGTGGTGGCATTTATGGCACACATGGGCACACACATGTGTGGGAGAATCCTCTAGACAGGTTTCAGTAACAGAGGTAAAGTCCTTCCTCCGATTAAGGCATGGGAAGGTGCTTTATTCATCAGTGACACTGATGGCTGTTAAAGGCATTAGAGATTTTTCCCAGCTGTCACCACCCCTGTTCCAGTGTTAATCATAGGTAGAAGCTCTAGTTCTGGAATTAAATGCAGCTGCTCAGTGCACTTCAGATCAGCAATATGGGCTTCAGGTCCTTCCCAGGCTTACTCTGCTCTCCTCCCAGCCCTCACAGACATTGAGCTCTATGAATGTCTTGGGACAAAGTTGGTAGCTCTGAAGTTGCTAATACATTCCCAAGAAAACAGGAGAGGCCCAAATTCCTGTCACAGCAGATGCCCAATTACTTCACAAACTGAAGGGAAGGAAAAACCAAACAAAACCAAAAAAGACCCCAACAAATTAAAACACCCAAACAAACAAACAAACAAACAACAACAAAAAACCCAAACCAAACAAACAAAAAAAACCACAGGAAAACTTTCACCAAATCTGAAACCTGCTCATCAGTGTGAACCTACATACAGTTTTGCTATCCATCCAGCCTGACAGATACTACACGAAACAAGGAGAGTGCATCTGAATGTGACAAAATGCAGCTGAAAATAGAGAAGGCTAACGAAGGAATTGGTGACTGCACAAAGACACCACAGGCACAGCCCATCACTGCCCCCTGAATCTGTCAGAGCGCCTACAGTTATTCTGTCCTCAACAATGTTCATTTATCCAGGACTAAATATGAGATTTCTAAGCTGGATCTGTGAATTCCTGCAGAGGCTTTGATTTAGCTCCTGACATGCTGCAGGGGAGGCATAACTGGAGTCAAGAGTTACATGCCATGCTCACTTAATCTCCTCTGCAAAATGCTACAAAAAGGAGATCCCCTTAAAAAACACATGAGAAAAGGAAAGAGCAACAGAAAAAGCAGCTTCTGGTGTGTGGGGGAGACTTGCCTGTGCAAGAGGCAGGGCTGGTGGGAGACACTTTCTGCCATACAGCTAATTACCTTGGGTCCTCTTATCAAACAAATGGACTGGGATGATACACCAATAACAGGAGGAAGGATCTAATTGGGGGATACCAGGGGGTAACACAGATCATCCTGTTAAACTGAATTTGTTAATCTAGTGAATATGAGAGAAGGGCAAATGGGAGGGAGAATTTGTCCTTGTTAAACATTTACCAAATGTTGGGTTATTTGAGCCCTGGGGAGAAGTAAATGTATTCACTACTTAAAGGCTGGAGCATTTGGTCTTCTCAGTTGGAATTTATCCCTGATCTGAAAGGAACATTTTTTCCCACTTGGAAAGGTTAGCAGCCTTTGTCTGTGCGAGTGATTTAATATAATGGACCATGATTATTGTTGGATTATTATAATGGCACATTGGCACAGTTATAGTTAAAGTTTTGGCAGAGTTTGTCTCATAAACTGCTATTTTACAACTCGGCTGTAAAAGTTTACTTCGGTCTGAAACTTGAGATACAAGATCTCAGTCCAGGAGGAGTCTTTTTTACTTTTTTCAAGTCAAATTAAAGGGAAAAAAATGCTTAAAATTCTCTTGGCTAATGTTTAAGTTACGCAAGTATTAAATACAAATTGAAATCTACTGGCTGAAGACACTTGACAGCATTTGCTTGCTCCTGAATGCCTTTGAGTTAAATCAAAAATAGTTTCAAACACTTTTATGTAGAAACATGTTTTTCTCACTTTCAGTATTTTGAAGAAAAATGTGGACTAGTAAAACAGCTGGGATATTAAATAGAAAAATGAAGAGGGAGTGTGCCACAAGCACTTTGTTCAACAGAATTACCGGCACATATTTGTTATTAAGAATACAATTGATTTTTATTTTGCATATGTAAATACACAGTCATTAGTTTTAAACCAAGCATTTGCAAAAGTTTTCACAATATATACTGAGGAAAAATTCATCTTGTTTTAAGAGCCCTGTGGCTTGTATAGAGTAAGATGAGCTAAGTCCAACACTGTATCATCTGCACAAAGCTTCCAAATTTCTCAGTTCTTAAAGGCACAGTAGCCAAGTGACCACATCAATTCTCCTTTCTGCTTCCCCAAAGAACTCTAAAGGAATTCAAATACCAGACTATGAAAACAGCACTTACTGGTACTGTAACTCTACCATTTATATCCACCTGGTGCCAGAGACATTGCAGTTGGCAAATATACCATCCATCCTTAAAAATTAAAAAAGGCTGCAGGAAATATGGAGCAGTAAGTAATTTCTGGACTAAAGCCACAATAACTGTAAATAATCAAATCATTCAAGATAAGCTAAACACAATAAGCTGGGGAAGAGCCAACACAACTTTTTTTAGGAGAATGTCACGGCTTAGATTCGGGGATGTGAAGAAGGACCAAAGACACATCCAATACAAGCCCTGGCCAGTTCCAGATGCCTTTAGTCATCAAACTTATGGCCTGAAGCAATACCACCAGAAAGTTACTGTTTTGGCATGAATGCAAGTTTCCAAACTCGTAACATGTAAGCTGATTCTGCCCAATATTTTGAGGTTAATCTCTGTGTTTTCTTTGAAGCCTCTCTTTCCCTGTTGAGACATTTATATGCAAGGGCTTGATGCAAACAGCCAGAATCATGAACCTGTGGGCAGTTTTGAGGAGATGTGGGAGTACATCCCTTCCTGCCATATGGCAGCTCTTGGAAAATGCTGCTCACTCACTGGTGAGGATTTATCCATCCAGGTTTCTGGATAGCAAATAAAAACCATTTCCCCAAAATAATTTCTTTACGGAGAAGTTTTAGCACCTGATCCCTGTGGTTTGTGCTCCTGCTGTACAGACCACAAACAGGTAAATAGAAGTTATTTTTCCCTGTTTGAGTGTGGCCCATCAACATACATGGAGACTAGTCTAAGAGATCTCAAGGTCAAAAAACTCAAAATTAAAGCTAATCTGCTATCTGCTTAATCAGAGTTAACATTTTTCACAGGGTGAAAAGCATTAAAATCAGTCCATAGCTTTTATTATTGAGCAAAATTAATTTTTTACTTTCAAATCCCACTTGTAGCACAGTTTGTAACATTCCAAGTCATATTTATCTTTTGCATATTAAAATGTGATGCCTTTCTATAAATAGCTACAGGTTTCTTGGCAGCATTGGTGTGACAGAGGATTAATTAAACTGGAAAGCAGGGAGTGTGGGGACCAGATTTATATAATGAAAACAATATATCTGCTAACACCAGAGAAGTGCTGACACTGTAATAATGCCGATATTAATATTTGGTACAGAACATTGCAGAGCACATTAGTAAGGTTAAATCTGGTGGGCTGAGAAATTATCAGAAATTACCAGAAGAAAATAAGGATGTTACTTCACTATTAACATTACAAATCTCCCTCCCATTCAGAAAGATTCACTGGTATCTTGTATTTTAATACCCAGAGCCTGCAAGGAAGTCTGCCAACTTCCAATGTGAGCTCCACAGCAACTGTGAGAATGTTAGATGGATTTTGCCCCTAGATAACATCACAGCAATCTGGAGTCAAATGTGGACTAGAGAAATCAATAAGAAAAAAGAATTAAAATCTATCCCCTCCTCCAGTCTACCAGCTAGTAAATACAACCAACTTGTTATATGGTTTTCTGTTAACATAGCCTTGTTTACTTCAAAAACAGTGAGAGAATGAACATCCAAACACCACATCAAAACAACCCATTTGACCTTATGAGCATTTTCCAGGATTTCATAGAAAGTCACTAGCAAAAAATTACCTTTGAAGTTTATACAAAACAGGGAGGGAAAAAACAGAAAATACACAAAGAAACTAGTAAAAAAATTTCCTTCTAAATACAAGATGCCTCAGGGCATTTAAATATTCAAGAATATTAAAACACATTCAAACTTTACTTCACTGCACTTGGAAAACAAAAGGCACCACCTAGTAATTTCCACTTGATTCCTTCTTCATTCCAACTTCCTTCTCTTTCCAGGACATTGCACACCATGAAAACAAGTACTAAAACTAAGTTATTTATTAAAATTATAGAATAAAATGTCAGAGTAAAGATATATACTCATGTCGGTGGTCCAGATAAATTAGGGTCATTTTCATCAGTAGATGACAATTTTTACATTTATTATAATATTTTCCCCATAACTATTCTGTCTGGTGACGTTTTTGCACATATATTAAATATATGTGACAGTATATAACATATAGCTAGATATTTGACCATTGCTAAATGCTGCAGTATTTTGAATACATTTGCAGACTGTCAAATATTTTAGACTTTCAAGTGATGCATTTTAAAACACAGTAAAATGAAGATAATTTACAGAGGGAGAGACAGATTCTGCTCTCGGCTACTAATAAAAAACCTCAGCCTCCCAACAGGTCTGAGAGTACCAGACCACATCTTTATTATCTTTAAAGGCATGAGCCATGTTAGGAAATAACAGAGGTGGGAAGATGCTTACAGGACCAGGCTGTCTGTATAAATCTGCAGGGAGCTATTGATAAAGTTAAACCAGGTGTCACCAGCTGATAACCTGGTCAAATAACCTAAATTCTAATTCCTGAAGACTATGTGCTGACACAGGGAAAGGAACATGATCAAAGGCAGGGATGTTCCAGTTTTGGGGGCAAACTTTATCCTGGAACTCATCATTTTTATTTAACACATTTGACCTGGAATGAACACAGATGAATTTTATAGTGAGAGAATAACAGAAGCATCACCTACTTCAACACAGCTCTTGTCTCTATCCTCCTCCCCAGCCAGCTCTCACCCCTTCAAACCTGTGCTCCTGAATTCACAGCCCTGCCCCTCCATGCTCCAGCCTCTTCCCTGACCTCATCCCTCATCTTTCTGGCCACAGTCCAACGCCGTGGCCCTTTGCCAAGTCCCCACCAGGGATCATTGTTTCTTCCCTCCTTGTCCTTCACCTTTCCAACCAACTCCAGGCTTCTGCTCTCCGGTTGCCTTCCCTGCCACTCCTCTCATTGACATTCAGATGAGAGAGCCCTCAAGACTGCTCTGGCAAAAATCAACAAACCCAGAGGTGTAGGATTCCCAGCACAAGGGTTTGCCATCCTCTGAAAGCCCTGAGGGAAGGGGCAGAGCATGGAATGAGTATCTTCACCTTCCCCCCTGCAGCTCTCCTGCCTCTGCTAGGAGGCTGGCTGTCCTTGGGCAGAGACTGTCATGCACCGCTGAAATCCAACTCCTTACTGCTGAATATGCATGAGCCAGGATCCTTAAAAGCCTGACAGCTTTGCCAAATTTGGGTGGATTTTGACAAAAACTGCAAAAAGCATATCCTTGAAACAAAAGCCAGTTTGTTGCCATGCTCCAAAGCATGGGTGTGCCATACAGTTTTAAAGAAAAGATCACCAGAATTGGGTGTTTCCTCTTTTTTTTTCCCCTCATCTACTATTGCAATACATTGCTCCAGCCTTCTCCCTGCACTGCTCCACTCTACCATCCCTATTTTTTTTGGGATTGCTTCAGCTGAAATTTTGTGGTCTAAAGTAGATCGCTGGAGTGGAAAGCATGTCACTCAAATGATGAAACTTAGCAAAGACACACAAATCCAGAATCTCCTAAAGGTCTGCTGATTGTGTACTCTGTCTTCTTTCACAGACAGATCCACAGGCCACTGCGAGGTGTCTTCCAGCAGCCTTGGGATGGAAGACTTTCAGGGAGCTGCAGAGTCCTGCTGATGTGCCAAGGTGTTTGGGTTTTTGTAGGAAAAAGACTTTCCATTAAAAATCAGTTCCAGGAAAAAAAAAAAAAAGAAAAAAAAAAGATGAACCAAAGTACAAAAGATGTGCATCTATTATTTGTTAATGGCTTGTTTTAAAAATTTGTGAGGTGCTTTAAATTCAGGGTGGGTTCCAGACACACTGAATAAAGAAAAGCAGTATTTCCTCTCTGCCACAACTCGGATATAAGTAACAACTGACAAGCCCAGGGAAGGAAACAGATGTAGAAACTTTTATAGGCAATTCCTCAGATTCACTAGGAACACTGGTTAAGTGCTAAAAATGAAAGAGTTCAACATAAACAGTCATTTACTTGCATCTAAAACTGGCTTGAGCCAAGAGCCAAGCCAGCCTCCAAGCTATTGGAGATACCACCCTGCTCCTCACTTTCTCCAGGGGAAAACTAGCCAGGCAGCACCTGTCCAAGGGCTCTGCTGTGTCCCAAAAGGCAGCACAGCACCGTCTGTGCTTCTCATCTATTTATTATAAGCCTTGGAAGCTCCAGCTTCTGTCAGTTGTAACCACTAGTGGATTTGACAAAACTTTATTCTTCTGCTTCTTGCAGCTGACAAGAAAGCCAGGAGCTGATGAGCCACCACCACCCTTTCCTTTCCCCTCCCTCCATGCAATGCAAGGTTGCAGCAGACAACTATTCAAGCCCAACTGGCTCCCATTTCACTGATAAATTTACCTAGTGGAGATTTAAGAAAGGCCCCAGTAGGGCTTTCTGCTTCTGAACTGAGACTTCAAACCATTCAAGGCAGTTTCTTCCCAGACAAAACCATAGTGTGCTACATGGTTCAGGAGGAGCGAAATGTGGCATTACCAAGTAGCTCAGATGATGGAAAACTATGCAAACAGTTCTCTTCAGAGTATACTGCAGAAAGCTCTGCATGCAGGTATTGTACATGGCCAGGCTAGAAGCTTTACATCCATTAATGACATCACATAAAAGACATGGAATCCACTGAAATACTCAACTCCAGTTTTGGAGGTTCTGGGCAATGCCCCAAATAGCCCAGTAAGTGCCTGTCTCACTTTGAAAAAAAAAAACCACTCAGGTTCCTACAAAGCTGGAGAAATTCTCTGATCTCCAACCTCTGTACCAAGACAGGGGCTCATTTAGATGAGACTCAGCAGGGGATGAGATGTGTATTTATTTTAGTATCCCAGCAAAATCCTTCCCCTGGAGGGCCAATGCAGGCCAGGCAGGTCTGCCAGCTCTTCCCTCTGTTGAAGCCTCTGCAAGGTACACACATTAATTAAATCTCTTCTCTTGAGAAATGGTTTCATTTATGACACACAAAATGAAGGTTTTTTCTACAGGCTCAGCCCTGTCAGATGCTAAACACCTCTTCCTTGCTTGATGACCACCAAGTGACGGTCCTGAAGGCCAAAATCCCATCTCTAACTTGTGGCAAGATGAAAAGGAACAGCAAGCCCAGAATCAACCAGCCCTACTTCATTTACAATCCCTTACAGGTCAGTCAAGTTTGCTTGCAGGAAAGCTGTACCAAAGCAGAATTTCCCATCAATAGAGCACAACACCAATAGTCAAGAATCAATAGGTCAGCATCCCCTTCTTGTTAGGATACTGACTTGGTTTTACTGAATGAAACACTTCCTTTAAACTCATCGACTCAAATTCCTCTGCTGACAAACATCTGCACACACATCAGTAAGAGGAATAGTAATTATTTCCCCAGAGAACAACAATTTTGCTATAAATTTCAAAAGCAGCATGATTTAACAAATTAGGCTAAGAGCTAAGGACACTAAATGCATTTAAGTTCTTTGAAGCTAGTGGTATCAGAAATTCTTTGCAATATCCCTTTAAACACTTTCACTTTTGAAAGGAGGAACACACAGTTCTTGACAAAACCCCTGGCTTGGGTTTTTAAAGGGATGAGAAACTAAACCTGACTCTAGAGAAACATCTTTCCAACTAATAAATCACGGGTACCTTTCTCTTCCTGGCACTTTTCTAGAATTTCCTACATGAATTAATTGATATAACTGGAACAGAATATATCAACAGAAGCATCCCATTCAGAGAAGTTGCATTTTTACTTCCATTATTCAAACTTTGGGGTTTTTCCACATATTAAATGACATTTTTCACTTCTTCCTATTACTTGGCACAGGGAGGTTCTTGCTATTTTAGAACTACCTTATGAAAGACAACAAACTGCTGAAAAATGGCTGAAAGTAGTTTTCCTTAAGGAAAACAGCAGGAGTGTCCTGCTGTCATACAGCCTGGACATTACAACTGTTCAAGGATTTCTGTGCAGCTGAGGGCTTCTGCTCAAAAGTCTTTTTTTTTCCTCCCTTCTTTTGGTGACATAGGGAGGAACATATAAAACTCTGAAAAGATCCTTTCCTCTGTGAAATGTTCCTTTTCCCTCTGCTGTGATAAATGCCATCTCAGAGACGGCGACACACATAAACTATGAGGATTTATAGCACATTTCCAACACTAATATTAAACACATCCTTTAAACTTCTTCTTTGGAAAGATTTCGATTTTTTTCCCCCCTCCTTCAGTATCATTTAATAGCTGTTAAGTCACCTTCAAAGAATTCGCAAAAAGCTTTGAAGTACAACACAAAAAATAGACTTCAACATCTTCCCAACAGTTGCAGGTAATGGGCAGTAATTTTTGAAGGCACCAGAGATAGAGCTGTCTAATGCCAAGTTACCACCTCCCACCCCACAGCCCTCCTCCTGCCAAAGTCAATTTTACAAACATGCTTTTGTTACATTCCCTCGTGCTACAGAGGCATTGGGGATGAATGACACAGATTGCTGAATTTGGTGGTTTGTTTTTTTTTTTCTTTTTGGATAACTTACTTATTTTATTTTTAAAGAGCAGATTCTTTTCCAATTCCTTTGCAGCAGGGCTCAGGTTTGCAACTTCTTGCTTTCCCTCCATGACGACAAGGGATAACTTTGCTGCCTGATTTCTTACTTCAGATCTCACTTGGTCAGTAAGAGGGAGGCTTACTGCCTACCTGTCATAGATTTTTCTGTTTTACTACCACAAGCCCATGGATTGTCAAGAATAAACCCTTAGGAAATTTTTAGAACAAAGATTTACAATTTTAACTTGCTCCATACTCCCTTAACATGCATGTGGCCAAGTGATGCTATTGCCCAACCACACAAAAACAAAGATTTCTAGCATATGAAAAAATAATTATCTGTACTTTAAAAGTTCAGAGTGCAGAAGTTTTGCATAATTAAAACATTTTCTGAATGTTGTTAGTGGCCCAAAGGTTAAATACTTTTCTTTGCTAGCATAGACCACATAATTGAGAGGAAGCAAGTGAGTTTCTTCTTTGAAAGGCCATGAAGAAAAAAAAAAAAAAAAAAAAACAAAAACCACCAGAAGTTTATTTGTATTTGCAAATCCTTTCAGGTCTGTGGAACCAGCAAGATAATAAATTGTTTTTGCTGAAAACAGGAAGTTTGGCAGAGATGCAAAAGGACAGCTAAACTTTGGCTAGACAGGCCAAAACTCTTCATTCTGCTCTACGAGTATTTCCAAAATAAAAAAAAAACAAAAAAAAAAAAAAAGAAAAAAGAAAGGAGAAAAGAAAAAAAGAAAACTGGAGTGTCTTAAATCCATAGAAAGCTAAAGGAGCAGCAAAGGCATCTGGCAGCAGTAACTTGTTGCCAAATTTGTGGTTGTGTTATGCTGGCTTCCAGGCTGGCTTGCCAGCTTGCAGTAACTTCCACCAAGCGCAGCTGAAACCCACATTTACAAAGCCTCAAATGCTGTCAAAGCTAGGGAAGTCTCAAGTAGTCCTTTCTTTCTTCTTCACATCTGATCAAGACCAAAGGAATAAATAATCAGCACCATTAATAACCTTCTGGTGTATAAGGGGAGACAACAGAATTTTGGGTCTCAGGACCAGGTTTTTCCATGTACAACCCAATGGGGCAACACAACATCCTCTACTCTGCCATCCCATTGCCACTCCTACCCCATCATCAAGCCACCAGCAGGACCTCTGGCAGGAAAAGTCATCTTTTGGCACAAATGCAACTTGAGTGCAATGGTTTATAAGAAATGTGCAAAGTGTGGTCTCTTTGAAAAGAATGTATGTTCAGAACACCTCCATCCTGCACACCACTAGAGATTAGGGCAGACTCTAGCCTTTCAGAGGGATGTTGAATGAATTATGGGACACAACCACCAACTATGGGCTGTGAGCAAAGCCAGGTTTATGGTAAGCTCCAGCACTGCCCTCCTTTTGCTGCTGTAGTGGCACTTTCAGCCCAGTTCCAGCCTGGCTAGGTTGGCTCCCTCCTTGCCAAGGGCTGCCACAGGCCAGGGTTTGCTCCTAGGAGGCCACTCGAGCACTGCTGACTTCTTTTGGGAATTAAAGATTTCAGACTGCACAAACACAAGCTGCAACATTACATTTGCCCAAAGGAACAGAGAACAAATCCACAACACAAATCTAGCAAACGATGGAAAGGGTCCCTCCCAGTACAATACTCATATGAATGCATTCATGTGAGGAAGGGAATGTTAAACACATTAACTTTGTTTTTTGGGCAAGAACTGCCCATGATTAATCTGAGACCTTCCCCTCCCAAAATGTTGGTGGTTTTATGCCACCCTCTTTTTTTCCTTCTTTCTTTCCTCCCTCCCCACTCACATTTATTATGAAAACACAGATCCTCAAAACATCTATCACAAAGGACCACTGAAATCTTTGGACCAACCAAAATATAATCAACAGCACAATTATTATCTTCTGAAACACACAACTCTGAAATTCAATGATCATAGACTGATCTTTTTTTTTTTCTAAGACCCCTTACTATTGTTATGCAGTCTTAACACCTAACTTACCAACGAGATCATCTTTACTACATCTGTGTGGTTTTTAATCCTGAATCATGACCTCATGACAAAGTGCTAAAATAGAGTGAGCAAGAAAGTGAGCTCAAATCTTCAAACTTTTTTCTTCAATTCAATTACTTGCCTAACTTAATTGCAGAATCCCTCATTTGCACCTGTGGGACCACAGGCGAGACAAAGGCAACACAGTGGTATATCATGAAGATGGAATATGCAGAAAGCTGAAGTAGAAAGGTCCTGAGAAGTTGCAATGACCACCAAGGATAACAAAAAGGAGAGGAGGAAAAAAACCCCAAAACAACAAACACATACTTTTGTTTTACAGTTTTCACCCTGGGACTCTTAAAAATCAAGCTTTTAGAAGAGCTTCAGTCACAACCCTGATATTCTCTGTCCCTCTGGAAACCTAGACCATGTATTTCATATTTAGCTCTCCCAGCATCTTCTCTTTACTAATTGCAACGGTGATGATATCAACAACACCAGCACCTTACAACACACCACTTTCCATCTGCTGAAAACAAAACACTTCCCAGAGGAGGCAAAACATTATCATTCCTTGTTTGGAAACAGAAATTCAGCTATGGAAAAATGAAACCACTTACCCAAGACCATTCATCTGGAGCAGCAGCAGAGCCAGGAGAAGAAGCCAGAGTCCCTGTGCAGATCTCCAATGTGAGCCTTTAACACTCAACACAGCACCTTCAACTTCAGCAGAGCAGGTAATGTTATGCTCTCCTCTCTCACAGATCTGGGCTGAGCTTTAGTTACAATCTGGAAGCACTTCAAAAGCTGTGGATTAAAAAGCCCTGTATAAATGCAAAGCGTGATTATAATTCAACTGATATTGGAAAAATTACTGCAGTTTGTATTTGTTTTTCTGTATTTGTGGAATTTATGTTGTTTCAACACTTGAACAGCTTTCGATAATGACACCATCTGTTAATTCTCACCCCTCACTAAATTAGAACAAGTGGTGGAATTGTTAGACTGCAGTTTTACAGATCCCAGCTTATCAAACAAACCTGAACCCAGGGTCAGTGAGAGGCATCACCAGCAACAGGAGGCAGCAACCAGTCAGGTACAATTTCCAGGCCAAGCAGAATAAAAAGAATAAAACAATCCTGAACAACACACCTCTCAGCAACTCCTCTGGAGCTAGGCTGTGCTTCCTTTCCCAACCCTACCAGGTGAACAGCATTAACTCCAAGGCTGCTCAGATTGGTGGGGCAGCAGTGGGTGGGGAATTCCTGCTGTGATGTGAGATCACTGCCAGGTGGAATGGACACCTGGGTACAAGCTAAACACTCTCCCGTTGCAACAAGTGGGCAGAGCCCTGAGTGGCTCTGGTAAACTAACATTGCTAGATTGGTGTCCAAACTGGTGTAAATTACTATCATTTACACATGCTTTACCTCCAGAAATACCAACTGGGGAGCATGAAGAGTACAACAAACATTGGTAATACAGCTGAAAGTAAAATTGAAGTTGATAACCAACCTTTTGGCTACATCCCCTGCCCACCCCCCCTATTTTCCCTGCATATTGATATCTTTCAATCTGCTCTAAGAAACGTTCTTCCTCTGTTTTCAGGTTATATGAGAATTTGTTTAATACACTTGTATCTGAAAAAAGGTCAGATTGTGTTACATGGAAATCAAACAGTGAAAATACACAGATCCTGGTCTCTGGACTACATTTTGCATATGTTGTTACACATCCTAGCTCTTCTATAAACCTTTTGGTTCTCTCTTTCTAAATTTATGTCAACAATTTCATTATTTTCTTAGACAGTGAACCAGATCTCCAATAGCTGTAATCTATTTCATAAAGACTTTTTAGTAAAAGGACAGACTTTTACTAAAGACACAAGCATGATACATCACTGCACAAGGAACAGGGAGTTTGCTCATGTTATTTGTGAATGTTCAGGACACAGCTATGGAAACCTCAGCCCTTCCTGTTCCTGATGATGCAGGAGTCAGGCAGAATACTGCAGTTACACCTGTCTAGCAGTAGCCTTGGTGGAGTTCTTGCAGTTAAGCGCATTTGGTACTCAGCACCACAGTAACACCTAAATCCCTCCCACACCCAGGAATGAAACAGATTTCCCACCTGCCATTAACACAATTCCCTGTCACCTTTAGTGGGCTTCTGAGAAAGTTGCCCTCAGAAGTTGTGGATGCCCCATTTCTGGAAGTGTTCAAGGCCAGGCTGGATGGAGCTCTGAGCAGCCTGCTCTAGGGAAAGGGGTCAATGTATGAGACCACCACAGAAAATGCCCCAAGAAAGGCAGGTAAAGAACCTCAACCCAAAATGTGTTGATGCTGCTATGATGGGGTGAGAAATGTGTCCAAGGTGCAAAATCTGCCTGAAAAAAACCCTTTAGTCCTGGGTTTTGCTGATTGTGACTATTGGGAACACAGGCTAAAGAGACCTCAAGTGATCTAAATTCACTTGTTGCTGTCATTAAAGGGGTAATTATTCCTAAAAAAAGAAGAAGACTGAGACATTTACTGGGCATGATAGACACACAGTTGACATCATTAGGAGCCAGTACATACCCCTGAGTTCAGGCCAGCTTTCTAAAGCCCTTTATATCATTGGTTTACAAAAGGTATTTGGTACCACTGCTGCCTTCTCAGATGTGATCTCATCCTTGACCCTGAGTGGCACTTTTAGGAATAGCTCCCTCAGGTTTACTTTTATCAGATCGTAAAGTACATCATATTCCCTTGCCTGTGAGATGTGCTAAGACTTGTATCATTTGTAACTGGAAATCCTATAAAGCTGCCTGAAATTTTTTGTCCGTGAAAAATTGAAGTCAAAGTTGGAATGGATGAGAAAGAAGCTTCCAAGATTAAAAAAGTGTGTGTTTGGTGGAGAAAACTACAATCTGTTACACTTTTCCCAGAATACAGTAGAAGCTAATTTTTTTTTTGTATTACCAGCAGGGCTGTATCCCTTCTCAGAGTAATAAACACTTGGTCCCTGACTGATTTGCCTCACTAAAGTTACAAATACACATTATATGCTGTATTAATTAGATTCACTTTTCCTACAGAGAAAGCAAAGTGATGCACAAATATCCAGCATCACTCCTTACAGCACCCTGTCAGAAGAGAGTAATCCTTTATTTTGCAGATCTGCAGACTCAGTATGAGGAATTAAGAGACTTGCCCAAGGTCTCTGAGCAAGTCTGCTGCCCAGTCAAATTTTCACGGTCGAAGATAAGTACCAGGCCAGCAAACAGTGTGAATCTAAACAAGCAGACAGGTTGGAGGATGTCAGCAAAAGGGGCCAGGAAGACTTGAGTCACAGCTGGCATGGGTCAGCATGTAAGTCGAGGGGGCAGAGAATAAGCTGAAGCTAAATATACTCCAACTCCTTGTAGACTCTGTGCTGGCAGCAGGCCAGGCTGCAGCAGTAATGGCTGGGGTAGGTTTAAAGTGCTCTCCCCTGCCAGCTAGTCAGCCCTGCCTTAAATTAACCCAGCTGACTTTAGACTGAAACAGATGATGGTGCCTCATAAACTCAATTACACCAGCTCAGCCATGAGTGGGGAAGGCTCCAGATGAAATGTGGTGCTTTACCAATATCTTGAATCTCCACTGTCTTCCCTGCAGTAACTGTTGACAGTGACTTAAATTCTTTAAATCCATCTGAAAGACAAAACTTCAGGTTAACCTAAGCAACATCACTTTCAGGGGCCTCTGCCTAAGGTTGCTGTATAGATGATGAAAGGAGGCTCTGAGACCATTTCTCCACTGGATGTCAACATGTAGCAATGAATTCACTCAAGATGTTCCTGTGGATTTCTTTGCTGGTAGGGTCATCCATTTCTATGGACTCCTTTTATTACAGCCTCTGATCTTTCGTGAAAGAAACCACAATACTGCTTTCCTGGCGACTTGTTTCAGTCCTGATATAAAATGATGCTCATGTACACCCTTAACAATTCCACTGCAATCCAACCATTTAGTCTTGTATTAGTTTGGATAAAATAAAACCCCTGAGTCTGTAAAAGCATGTATATGTGCACAGATATAAGCATAGTTTGACTACTAAACTTACATGCTGAGCATACTTTTTCTGGAATAAAATATTTAAGTGGTTTCAACTTCACAGTTTGATTTTTAAAAAAATCTGAGATGGCAAAAGACATCAGCACAGGACAGTATCCACTGGACATGACCAGACACCCAGATGAGTACCAAAATTAGTTTCTTCCTTATGGACTGACAAGAACTGATACAGATTTTCCCAGAGAGAAATAATCTCAATACTACCACCTCATGCCGCCATAAACTAAGCTCAAGTCTTAATTTTAAGCTGCATTTCTAATGCTTATCATTTAAATATCAGAAAAGTCTGATAAAGAATTGTCCGAGGCTTAGCCAAAGCAGAGTAAATACCAAGACCACAGTAGCACAGGAGTTTGTGGAGGCTTTGAAGAACAGTTAGTAACTTCTGTGGAATCTAGTAAGATCTTAATTTTCTGACACCTAATTTTTTTTCTGTGCTTCTTCAGAAATTAGGCTCTCCTGTAAAGTCACCTTTGAGGATGGTTTGTCATAGCTGGGGCTGGACTAGTGGCAGGACTTGCTTGAGCTGAGTCCTGGTAGTTCAAGTAGAAGCTCTCTCACTTGTCATCACAGAATATATGACCTTATTACTCCTCCCTCGGTTCTGGCACTGATTGTTAATGCTGTTTGCAGCCAGTGAAGTTTCCTCAGCGCTCTCTGCTGCCGTCTCTCCCAGCCCCTTCTGCTTTTGTTTTCAAACTGCAGCAAAAAATATGCAAGTCCAATTTTCTGCCAACACCTAGGTGAACCAACTCCAGAAAATAGCACGGAAGATAGCAAAGCAGGAAGATTTGCTATCTATGTGTTAGGGTTATACTACTAGCTACGGATACATTGAAAATTGCAGGAATTTATCTGTGTATCAATGACATGATGCCACTTGCTACTGTAGGACCTGAACAAATTAGCTACTGAAGTCCAGCCCTCAACAGCTCAGATTTATCTCAGATTTTACTGGCAGGGAGAATGAGAGTCAATGCAGGACGAGCCCACAAAGAAGAAAGACAGCAGTAGACTGAGATCTTCTGGCTCACTTCCCTAAACATTTGACTTTCCACAAGCTTCCTGTTAGCCAGGGGTATTGTAGAGAACCTGGTTGCTTTGGGCAAAGCTTTTCCACTGGCACTGAGAAGGTCACCAGGCAGGACCAGAGAGATGTCAGGGCTGCAGCCTAGTCCTCTCTGGCTGGGAGCAGTCCCTCTGTCAGAGCATGAGCTCCCCTTGCTCTCTCACAGCCCTTTCCAAAAGGCATTGTCTGGAAGCAATTAGAGATTTTTAAAATTTTTTTTGTCTTTTTTTCCATCGTTGCCTGACAACTTCAGCAGACGCACATGTAGCCATCCCCCTACGCTTCTAAAGAACTTTGCTTACTGTTAACTATTTAAATGTTGAAAGTATTAAAGCTAATTGAACTCACTGTTCAGAGAACCAAGTCTGAGGTCAGCTGTCATATACGGTAACACTGCTGGGGAAAAGAATTTTGGGGTAGTTTAGAAATCCTTAGAGAAGCGTTCATGCCTGTCCACATACTTGTCAGTCCTACCTGTCACTGCTAATGTGGGGGGTGTTTTAGGTTAGAGAAACACATGGAGCTGCTTTGAGGAACTCCTCAAGGAACGGCCAGAGTTAGTGCCGAAAGTGGTGACACGTGATGATACTCAGCTGGCCAAATTTTAAACACCTTGCTTCAGGTTCTTAACCTGGCAGAGTCTTTATGGGCCAGGAGGGGTAAAGGGATGGCAGTGGAAGGGGAGAATAAAAGACAGTCTTTTCCACAAAGCAATTCAGATTCGTATTTAAATGCTCTAATTGCCTTCCAGAGCAACTGAAGGTCTCCTTGACAACTTTACTGGAAACCTGGAGAAATCCTCCTGTATGTGTAGATGTTGTGAATATGCTCTCAGTATCATACTGAAAAAGAATCTCAGATGGTAATTGAGAAAAATTCTCTTGACTTCAAAGGTGTTACTGCTTACTTCCATGTCATTGAGGATTCAGCCCAGTATTTTTAAAATTCTAATGCTCCTTGGCCCCTGTGTGAACAAATTTATTCTGAATGCCTTTTTTTTTTTCTTTTTTGTGAGAAAAAAGGAAAGGAAGAAGGAATTGGTGGCTGCTAATGGTACAGCAGCAGCAGACCTGTCCCTAAAGGGATCTTTGCCTACTGTATATCAAGAGCAACAGATACATCAGGATCAGACCTGTAGAGCAGATGTTCATAACGTTGTGAGAGCATCTTCTACGTGCACAAATAGACTTTCTTCCAAAACATTGAACTGGTGGCTTTGGGGGTACAAAGTCTTTTGTTCCTGGAAAAAGCAACATGCTAGAAATAAACAGCAGGTTACCCTGATTTTATAGAAGAGTGAGTTGTCTTTAAGGAATGCTGAGGAATGTGAACATTCTGCATATCTGGACAATCTTTGCCATCAAAGACTGAAAGGAAGAAAAAAAGACAAAAATGAACACATTAAGGAAGGCTCAATTCTTTCTCATCTGCCAGGTCTAAGGCCATTGGATAAGCACTTCTGATTTGTAGGAGGAAAGGAAGTCTGTTGGAAGCATGATTCTGGAAGGCTATAAGGAGACACGCTGCTGTTGGAGAGGTTATCACGGGATCAGAGGCAGCCAAGCTCCAAAGCATAGCTACAGTTATGGTTTGTCCACATTGTCTTGTCATTAACTCCATAGTCAGTCTTCTGGAGGATAACAGCAAACCTCCAGATGGCAAAATCCATGCCGTAGACACATTCATATCCTTTCACATCTGTGACTCTGGCCTTGCAAAGAATAACGTTTGAGATTATACCACACTTTGAACTGCAGGCAAGAGGCTTGGATCCCCAGCAGCACTGGGAATGGTCATGAATGACTTACTTACTTACTCTACAGTCAGTCAAACTTTGTAATCTGTACAAAACAATGAATTACTATCAAAAGAATACGAAAAGCCCAAAGCAGCTGCAGGGCTCTTCTGGGGGAAAGCAAGGGTCTTGCATTTGTCTTCCACTTATATCAGAATGGGAACAACCTGATGACCTAAGAAGTGGAGTCATTTTTAATACCTGCTCTTTCCTCCCAGTACCTGGAGGGGTAGAGTCCTGCATGCCTCATCTCACTGGTTATCATTATTATGTCATCCAGATCAATCATTTCAAGCTCATTGGGTTGTAAATGCAGCTTTGATCATTCGTTACACTTTGTTAGTATTTATCAGAGCCAGGGCTCTGTTAATCCAAAACAGCAGCGCTCAAACAGCAAGGAAACCTGGGCTCCAAGAGTACTTGCTGCACGTTGGAGGGGCGGTGTTGGGTTTTGTTTGTTTTCTAAATTTTTCAGTTCTAAAAATTTCTCAACTGCTGCAGTGTTCAGCTCGGAAAGGCAGAGGAAATCTTTCCTCTCTCAAGACAGGCACAGCAAGACAGAAACGCAGAGTGCTCGCCTGTTGCTGTAAACCCATCACTGCTCCAAAGGATCGGAAACAGGCACAGGAGAGGGAGGGATTCCTCTGTGGGCAAAACCTCTTTTATGTCAAAGCATGCATAAGCCTCCTGGGGCTGATCCACAGTGCGCTGAAGTCATCAAAACCGAGAGGCCTAACTCACAAAGTGCTCCAGAGCAGCTCTCTCACTGGCTTAGGCTCCTTGTAAGCACCAGCGGCAGCCGATCCCGCACTCAGGACAAGCAAAAGCGCTCCCCGCTAATTGCGAGCCCAGGAAGCGAAAGGAGGATTGCACTGCAAATGGTCTCCTCGGCGATGACAAGCACAAATTCTTTAGCACCATCTAGCTAGCAGCGAAGGTAACCCACAGCGACATTCCTGCTCCTCCACGGGAGCCGCATGCTGAGGAGGATTTGGCCAAACAGCCAAGAGTGGAGCGAGCATTTCGTGTAGAGCCAGATGGAGCACGGAACAATTTCCTTCTGATAAGAAAAGAGTTGCATAAATGGCCAAGGGAAGGACAAGTGCAAATTTTATAAAACAAACTAAATGGTACCTCGTCCAACAAGCTGAGATGTAGATGAGAATATGTTTTTTTACTGGAATGTCAGAGAGAAAACAGATGAGAAAAATGCTGTGGAAGCAAAACTGAGTGCAGAAAGCTTAACAAAGGGCTACAAAATTAATGGAAGGTGCCTAGAAAACTTTGAGAGAATAATCACACAGTCAATCAAATTCTTGAACAAGTTCATGTGATATTTGCTAAAATGTTCCAGTAGATACAAAACAAATACAGTAGGGTGAACAGTTCAAAAGAGTACAGGGTTTTGAAGTGAAAGACCTGCAATTTTCCTTTTCGAAAGCAAATTCTTTCTCAATATTTTATAATGCTGCATTATTATAAAAAATAACTAAATAAAATAATAAAAATCATATTGAATTACATACAATTAATATATACAGTTATATTATTATATAAAATGTAGAAACAAATCCCCAAAAACTAAGTTAGTAACATGCATTGTAATTTTTTTAAAAGGAATTTTTCCACATCCCTTTTTGTCCCAGTTGGTGGAAAAATTTGAAACTGATAGACAATGCATTTCAGAATGAAGCCAAATATTAAAAAACTCAAAAAAGGATTTTCCTCCTTAAGAGTTTCATGAAAAATTCTCAGAACTTTTTTCTCCCTTACAATTCTGATGAGAAGTCAGTTAAGCTGATATTGGAACTACCTGCAGGATAAGGCACAATATTTAAAAAAACTATTTGACTTGAGAATGTCAATTCTTTCCCAAAGAATTACAAAGTATTACAAAGTTATATTAGTAAAGTATGAATTTACCTAAATTATTGTTTCACATAAGACTGCATCATTTTCAGAAAATACATGCCTTCACCTTTCATGTCTTTGTCAAGTAAAAAGAATTAAAATACACAAAAATGGGGAGCATTTTGATTTAGCACTAGCCTAATTATCTCTTTATATATTTAGGCCTCCAGAAAAATCCAACTGAGTTTTATTTTCACAACCAACTAAACCAATATTTTAATTTTTGATATCTACTTTAGACCTAAGTTATTTTAAGCCACACGCTAAGCACTCTTAAACTTCCTCCCACATTATGTTTACCTTTTTTTGGTTGGTTGCGCCTTTATTCTTTTAAGAAATGACCCAAAAAAATGACCCACATAGCATGTTTCTGCAAGGAAGGACCATGGGCCAATTGATGCCTTTTTCCTCAAGCACTTGTACCCCATTTTTAGACAAGAAATACCCGAATTCAAGCCCTAGGATGATTTGTGGGCCAGTGTTAAAAGCAGTTTGTGAGTAGAGCCCTCCACACACATCTGTCCTGCAAAGGAGGAGATGTGAAGAGGCAGCTGGATCTTGGGGCTTGGTGACCATTTGGGAGTGTCACATGTCCCCACCAGAGCAGGCTGACAGAGGCTCCTCGCTCTTGATAAAACAGACATCACTCTACAATGGTTGCACAGAGAGTGCTCTGCAGAAAGGAGAGGCCCAAAGAAGGTCTGAATTTTGGGGATGGAGCTTGAGTGGGGCCAGAAGGACACAGAACTGCTGCGGAGTACAACCTCTTCCCTAGCAATACGGCAAACTTCTGCCAAGCCATGTTACACCCAGTGACACAGAGTGTAATATGGTCAAAAACTGGAGGAAAAAGAAGTTACTTGAAGTCTGACGAAATCAATACCTACGTTGCTGAGTGGTGGAGTTGCTGGTGCCAAGGAAATGGGAGCCAACACTCCCACGGGTCCTCCAAGCCACCCTGCGTGTGGCCAGCTCAGCTGGCACGGCAGTGTTCTCAAGGCTTTGGAATCAGCCTGTGTTTGGTTGGATCTGCTTACCTAAGGAGAGAATCAAGTGATGAGTTTTGTTTGCTTTCCTTTCTTCTCTTGCCTGTGTTACTTGGTTCTTTTATAATTGGGCTTGTACAAAATATTCTGTCAAGATGCATGTGGTGGAGCTGCCTCTGAGACTCCGAGCACACGCTAGTCCCACGCCCTCTCACACCCTCTAATAAGCTTTTTATTCTACTGTAATTAGCAACCAGGAACCAGCCCCTCTTTGCTTAAAGTCACAAACAGCCCTACACTTGATATTTTGTGCAGCTTTTGCTTTACCTGCTAATAGTCCTTTTCCCTCCCGGAATTGTTTTCATATACTCGCTGCCTGTCCAGTCACTACATGCTGAATTTGAAATCTCTGATTGCTTAATTAAGTAATTTTTACCTAAATATTCTATATTTCCATACCAAAAGATTCTATGCCCGTGAAATCAAGGCATACTTTCTGCAGAGCAGACACACGTGTTTTGGGGTGATGGACCACTGGGGTAAATGCAGCCCATCATATCCATATCCATATCCATATCCATATCCCTATCCATATCCCTATCCCTATCCATATCCAGTTTCCTGAATGTATTGTAGGTCCTCTTATTACATACATCCAAATTTCAGAGTAATATTTTGTCATGCAATGCCAGCATATAGAGTTTTATTCCTGCAGAAGACAGATGATTTCCAGTGGTCCCAAATAAGCAAGGCACTTATATCTTCCCTCAGTGAATTTGTATAGGCAATTAGGAGTCTCAGCCTCACTGAAAAAACTAATGAAAATAAGGTAGAATTAGGAATTTTAACCTAGTTCATGTGGACCATTTACAATATTTTATGGGCTTTATCTTCAAATATAGGTTGCACATAGGACACCTCTGCTTGAATTTATGCCAACTTAAACAGAAAAGGTGTTCAACAGGAGTGGTTTGGGTTATTAATAACTATTGGTAATTTTAAAGGATAAAAAATGTAGTGTTCACACAGGAATAGGATCCAAACTCCTTATGAAGCTGGTGGACTTCCCATTTAATATGACAGGCATTAGATCAGGCTGATTGCATCGACTGACAGGGGGACAGAAACTGACTTTTTTGGCTTCATAAAAGCAAACGTCTTTTTATCTGAATAATTATTATTATCATTGAAACAAAATGTATATTTTCGCAGCTTTTTATTTACAATGTAAAGTGCTTTCCACAGTAAATCAACAAATATGAGTATTCATGTCACCAAAAGCTGATGATTAAAAATAATTACTTTAATGGTAGCTGGCCTGATGCCAAACATGATTAGCTTTCGCATTTCAAGCATGATAGTAGATAATTTACATCTCCTTTCACACCAATACCAAACTACTCCTAATGGATTCTATTTTAGATTTTATGAATTAATAGAAATTTAGTGTCCAATTCAGTATATTATAGCCACCATTTGCTTTCAAAACCAAAGAATTGTTTCAAAAAAGGGCAGAAAGTAACCAAATCACAGGATAGGAAGCCAATAAACTCAGTTTCCTAGCTGACAGTGTCCTTGCCTGTGCCCTTAGAGCTGTCAGAGGCAGAGTGAGAAGAAAACTTTTTCCAACAGGCCAGAAAATCCTGTCAAGGGGGAAAACCCAAGGAAGTACCCAGACTGTCTCTATCAGAACACAGACAGATTGAAACCCTGTCCTAAACACCAAGGAAAATCTCCCACCCACTCCGGAGGACAGTTCTGGGGACAGTGAAGGAAACTGGACATTTGCCTTTTAAAAACATCACAAGCTGCTCAAGGATCTGGTGGGTCAAAGCAGAAAATATATTTACATTCTTCTAAAGGAGTTTTAAAACCAGTTGCCTTTTACCTACCCCTTAGGCCTGAGAACTGAGCCCTGAGCATATCCTGTGGGACTAAACACTGATGTGAGTATGCAGGATGCTCCTCACCCACCTCAGTTCAGGCTCAGGGTGTCAAAAGCATCCCAGTGTTTTGGGAGGAAGCTGTTTGTGAGAGGAAAATGAAGAGAAAAGAAATTCCACCTCCATCTGGTTTGGAAGGTTGTGCCCATAGGAAATGCGGAAGTTCAAAACACAGTGAGAAGACACAGTGAGAAGGTCAGAAGGACAGCCTTAGCTTTCAAATATGAGATCATTTCTTCTTGGCTGGAAATGAGCATACAGGATCACCAAGGCAAAAAATACCAAGGAAGTTCATGTGGAGGAGTCACTAGCTATGTGAAGCAGGAATGAAAGGTAAGATAACATCTTCTATATAGAAGATATCTTCACCTTTCATGAAGATAATAACCTTCAGCAGGCTGGAAGAAGATAGTTTAAGCTACCACAAAGAGTAAACCACCTTGGTGATTTGGTTTCCCTTTATTCTCAGGTCTCCATCTCTGACAGGTCCAGCAAAGTTCCAAGCTTTACTTGACTTCCAGCAAGACCAGGGTCTGAAAAGTGTAACTGCTTTTGGTGGCTACAGGAAGTTGGAACCTGTGTTTTCAAAGAACAAATTTGGGAACAGTATCCAAAAAATGTATAACTGAAAAGAAGCAAAGAGAAGTACTCTCCCTTTGCCAACCTATCCGATGTCCCTCAGTGCTATGGGAGAAAATTTCTGATGCCTGTAATTCCCTAAGACTGCTCAGGGCTGCAATAATGAACCCAGCCCAAGCTAATGGGTTTCACAGGACCTATAAACATCCATTTTCTGTTGCTGGTCACTGATTAAAAGAAAATATATTAGTCAAGTTTAAGCCTTCACCTTTCAGCATACTGCTGGCACAGCATATAAACACTTCTTGCGAAACCCTTCCAATTTACATTTCAATGGACCACAGCCCTCATCTACACTGGCATTAAAATGTCCAGCACTGGCAGCCTCAGACATACAGAATGGGTGTGGTACCAGCATCCCCCATGATGCTTCTTCTGACCTTCTGAAGGCTCCTATAGGTGCTGACAGCAAACCAAAGCTTCACAACACATCAGCTCTTGGTTTCTGCAGAGTCTCAGCCCCAGCAGCAATTAATGCAGATGGGGAAGATGGTTTTTACTGGACAGCCAGTGTAGTTTTCCTACAAAGGACAGTCATATCAGCTCTCAGAGGTTGCAGAGCAAATATCTGGAGGGGGAAGGTGCAGGGAAGAACACACAAAACTGGTGGGCTCTACCAGCTGGAGCAAATTTGGAACTGCTTACTTAGAGATAAAACCCAGTATCACAACAGGAAATCCCAAGGCCTGTTCCTGTCCCCTAGGCTAATTGCTGTTGGTCTGGCAGTACACCCCTGTTGCTGAGCCATCCCTCCTCACTAGAAAGAGCTCCCAACACCTCCCCCCTCCTTTTGCTTTGGCAGAAATCCGAGCGTATCCTCCGCACTCCGATCTAAAGTAAACCGCCATGTCATCGCCCTAGCACAAAAACACACAAATACCCTCCCACCTTCGGAAAGCAGCAAAACATTAAGCTTTATGGGTACAACAACTAATATAAAAAAAAAGCCTGACTATTTAATGCAATGTTGTGGTTGAGAATTTAACCACACAAAAGGCAGAAAATTCAAACGTACAATTCCCACAGAAACCATAACTTGGCCACGTTTCACATACACACGTCAAGGCAGAAACTTTAACAGCGCATTCCCCCAGCTGAATTATTGCATTTGCAGAAGAGGTACAGCTCTCCTCCTCCTCCTCCCTTTGCTTTTTTCACCTCGTTTTTTCTCATATACAAATCCCCAGTGGCAACGTTTATGAAAAATTAGGGAAAGGGGATGCCGAGGGGAGGCAGGGGGAGGGGAGCATGACTTTGGGTAAACACACATGCACTGGAGAGGGTTGAAAAGCAGCCCTTGGCCTCCAAACTGCTTCCAACTTCAGCTGGTTTGTGTCCAGGCCCCTGGGTTTAAGTTCTTTCCTGGGGCAATCACTGAAGTCTGCACCATAACTTGGCCTGATCACACAGCACCCAGCCCTGGACACCTTCCCCCCCTGCCCCAGGACTTAACCCTGGAGGGTGCTGCCCGACAGACAACCTGCCAAATGTCTGTTCCTTTCATAGCTCTTTAACACGAATTTCAATTTGGCCAAAGATCTACCCAAATCCACTTTGGCCAACACATTCCTGTTTCCCAAGTCAATGCCATGCAAGCAAACGAGGTGGTTCTGACTCCCTGCTTAGTGTGAACAAGCCATTAGTCTTTAGAGGGGAGGCTGAGTGAGATCAGCCCTTGCACCAGTCTGGAGTGAGGACATGGGTCATGGCTCTGGACCTAGTTAGGTTGCCTTCATCCCTCTACATCCACAGATGAAACAATGCCAATAATGCAAAAAAAACCCACCAATTCCAGACTTCTCTGCTCAGCTTTTAGAATAGTGACTGCTGGTGTTGTATATTTAGGCTTCCTCCATCTGCCAACCTTGCTGCTCCAGAGAAAGAGGTACAGCAAGCAATATGCTTTTTTCTTCCTCAATTTCCAGCCCAAGTTTGGAGTGGACATTGCTTGAATATCTTTACCTGTATAAGCAAATAGGCATTTGTACCCAGAGGGAAGATGTGGTTCCAGCCATTGATCTGGGCTACTTGCCTCACTTGGCCCCAGGCAGTCACAGAGGCCAGTATGGAATATGTTATACTTAATGTGCTGCACTGCATCATTTCTGGCTCTGAGGAGCCTGTCCTGAGTGGCCCAAGCAGTTGGAAATCTGAATTTCTTGGCACTAGTGAATTTCAGCTTGTAGAGGGGAGAAAAACGAGGTAAGTTCCCTATTCATTTTACAACAATTAAGAACATAAAAATAGATGAGCCATTCTGAGTCACTGATGGCCCATCCAACCCCGTATCTCGTCTCCCCCAGCGGGGAGCGCTGGGTGCGTCAGAGGCAAATATAAGCAGCATGGCAATTACAGTGATCCCTCCTCTGGTATAACCTCTCAGTTTCCAGCAATCAGCAGTTTGGGGACTTCCTGAGCCAGAGGTTGCATCTGGACCATCATGTTTAATAGCTCCCAGTAGACTTCTCCTCCATGAATTTGTCTAATCCCTTCTTGAACCCATTTATACCGTTGGCTTCTACAACATCCTGTGACAAGGAGTTTCACACTACAATCGTGCACTGAGGGTGTTGGGGAAGCAAGGGAGGGGGGAAAACTTCCTTTTCACTGATTTCAACTTGCTGCCTAATTATTTCAGGGAGTGCCCTCCCGTTCCAGTAGTATGAACAGCAGTAAAAAGTCATTGCTTGGGAACTTGCTCCCCACCATTTAGACCATTATCAGGTTCATCCAAGCTTCACTTTTATGGGTTAATCAGTATCTCATACAGTCTATTTACTGTCTCCCATAACAATTTAATTCTATATATTCACCACTTTTCTCTGTGCTTTTCTGTTATCACTGTAATCCTTCTGATACAAGAAATTTTTCTTTGGCAATGGATGGTCCTGATAACTAACCTGAGTGTATTTACCAGAAGAGTCTGGAATCCAAACTATTTACCCTGAAAATACAGGCACAGTTATAGAAAAAGAAAAGAGAAAGCTCATTTTGCACTTTGGTGGCTTCATTGACTTCAATTCAGCAACTGAGCTTTACTCAGATTTATGTCCAACCTTCTCTCAGCCACCCAAGATATCCCCTGAGCTCCTACATACACCTATATATAACAATACAATCGTATTACAGCATAATGATATATTATTTTTTTCAATAATTACTATAATTGAGTTATGTAATAACTCATAATTATATAGTAAAATGCTATGATATATAAGCATAACACACACACATATATATTTAACTTTTTTATACACATGCATTCATGCATATTATATGTAAGACAAACAATACAAGTTATAACTAAACATAACTTTCTTTGACTAATTTAATTAATTAATTCCCTAATTTAAGGGAATGTGTCCTAGTTAGAAGTTTATTGATATACATCTCTTTCAGGATCAGCATGCAGGTTTGAGGGGAAAAACGTCCTAAAACACCAGCTACACCAGCCTTGCACACTGCTTCTCAGGTGGTTCCCTCTTGCCTTTTCCCTCCTCACTCTACTCCTGCTCCTCTTTGACCTGACTTCTGCTGTCCTTTGCAAAAAGAAGATTTCATTGTGCCAGGCATGACTCCATAAAAAATGGCTTCTGTGCAAAACGCAGAGTAAGAGTAGACACAATGTCTTAAAATATCCAGCAGAAGTGAGTTTGTCAGGTCTCAGGGCAGAGACTGTAGCTGCCAGTAATCAAAAGAAAGCAGCTTCTGTCTCTGGTGCTGACTATTCCCTCATCTTTCCCCTTTTGCATGCATTTGCTTTGTTGTGAAAGAAGGCTTGAACTTCAGCTGCAAGAACAGACATGGTAACTCCAGACTACGTCAACTGTTTCTTTTCTTCCCCCAAAAAAGCATTAATCCTATTGATTTAAAGTAATTTTAAGAGACTTTAAAGCTAAAATGGATTTTATAAACATTTCGTGCAGTGAGAAAGAAAACCATATTAAAGTGAAAGGAGTATTTTATATTTACCACATCTAGTGTTTTAATATCCCTTCTTTCCCCTATCCATATTTTTAACGAAAGTTTAACAAAAAATATATAAAAGGATGCCATGAAGCCAAAATCAGATACCTCTTCTTTTGGTAAAGAAGACAAGGAGTTATAGTTCAATCTTGGCTAACAGAAGGTTTGAGAACCAGTTACTACCTGCCAGCAATTAAAGATATGCTTAACCAAATACCACATCAAATGACAACATCATACACCCACGTTACCATGGATGTGCCTTCGTGCAAGTGTGGAAATAAACATTTAAGAGCAATTAAATCTTAGTCAGATGCCAAGAAATAAAGAAATGTGAGTCTTGCTGTTCTCATGGACAACATCTGACCAAAAATTACGGAGCCTGATGCCTGATGAGGTTTCTGGGGCTTCTTTTTAATCTCTCATTGCCTTGGTTTGTTACTTCTTTCTTTGGGACAGATACATACACATAGACTTCTCTAAATATATTTATGTGTGTGTATTAAATACAAACATCCATTCTGCTTGAAAAGATTTTATGAGGGCTATTTAATGTCTGCACATCATAAAGAAGACTGAAAGGCACTCTGCATACACACTGTATCACTCTTATTGCACCTAACAGTCACTCACATAGTATCAAGCCAGGGAGATGTGAAAATGGGAAAACTCTCCCCTTGATGAAAGGTAAAGGCATGGAGGAGCAATCCATGCCAGGCAGCACAGGATCTCTTTTGCTGGCACCTGGCCCCTCACAAATGAAGCAAAGCAGTGCTAAGCACATTATTAATCTGTGTCAAATGCAAAGCCAACTTGTGCTCCTCCATGGGCAGAAATTCTGCCTGCTTGGCTCTGAGATGGATAACACCCCACAGAGGGGGTGCTGGGCAATGAAACAGTGCAACCTTGTGTGGGTTTTTTAAAAGGATTTCAAGCTAAACCTCAACGCCTCTGTGGAGAGTTTTCTTGCTGGACCAGAAACACCTGCACATTTTAGAATCTTTAAGGCTGGAAAAGACCTTTGAGATCATCAAGTCCATCAACCCAGCACCACCACCATGTTCACCACCAAACCATGTCTTCAGATGCCTCATTCACACAGCTTTTAAACATTTCCAAGGATGATGACTCCACCACTTCCCTGAGCAGTCTGTTCCAATGCTTTACAACCCTTCCAGTGCCCTGCATGTTTGGCTTCTGAGCATTGTGACTTGTACAGACCCAGGACAGCACAAGACTGACAGCCTGTAGAAGGCAGCCACCATAACCCATGCCTTGGAGGGACACCCAGTAGCCATCCTGCACATTCTGACCCTTTGAGGCAGGACCAGCCACACAGGTCCTCCTTGACACTGGTTTTTCTATCCTGTTCTTAAGGATGCCCAGTAGCAGACACTTACCAGGCTCCCCAGGCAACCTATTCCAGGGTTTCACCAAATTGCATCACTAAGGAGGTCCTTCCTACTGTCTAACACCACTTCTGTCCCAGGGATGGGGGACAGGGCAGGAAAATGAAGAGCAAACAGTCTATCCAGCCTTCATTAGCAGATGTGTTCTTCAGCGTCTTCTTGGTTGACCTTGTCTACTAAGACATACAGAGAGATAATAATAATAATAATTAGCACTTACATAGCACTTAATCCTCAAAGCACTTTACAAACATTAGCTAATTAACTAAAAGGCAGATTATATATGTCTCTGTACATATAAATAAATAAATATAAAAGATCTGGGAAGCCTGCCACATTCATCCTAGCAGAAGTAAGGCCCTCCAAGCTGCCTGCACTACACAAATCTTACTGCTTTCAGTAACACGTCATGCCAGCTTGGTTCAAAGCCCACAGATCAGCTTATGAGTGTGTACTCTGCCATCCATGTAGACCTGCAGAGTAGGGAAATTTCTTTAGGACAGCCATGAGATGGTATTAATTAAGCAGTCTGACTTAATTTAATACTCAATAGGCTTATTTTCCAACATGAGGAGTTGCTAATGACTGTAAATACTTGCATTACAGTTGCTAGCCAGTTTAAATAATTGCCAGATACCAATTAAACTCGCAGAAAAAGAAACAAGGTCAGGGAAATAGAAGTATTTTAATCTCCCACCATCTTACACAAACCCTGTGTATTTAATTTTCTTTTCCTTTCAACTCAAATTCCACATAATCTTATGGACATGCTCATTTTAGGAGAGGTTTCTCCTTAAACTGAGCTGCTTCACATGACAAGCCAGGGACTGATTTTGTCATATCCTTGAAAACTGTGGTGGTGGACCCAGAGCTTGTGTCAAAGGGGAGGTCAAGCCTGCACACCTGTGGGCTGACATGGGGACAGGGAGGCTGGGATCAGCCTCAAGGATAGGCTGCATGGAACACCACATTCAGCATCTCCTCATGTTCTATCTACTTATCCACACTTTGACACAGCTGTGGGCTGTCCCAGAGACATGAAGCCCAGCAGCAGTGGGCAATGCTCTCCTTGCTGGCAGTTCTGGCTGCTCTCATTTACCTCATGGACTTGGCAGCAGCGTTTTGTGCTTGCCTCCACCTTTCCCTTCACCTCCTCCTATTTTGCACCTTCTAACATTATGACTGAGCTTGAAACTCTGATCCATTCCAGACTAGTAGCCTGTGGCTGGTGATGAAACTCCAACAAGACAAAAAAATTCAGCAAATTAAAGAATGAGACTGTATGAAATGTAAATGGAAAGCCACCTTCCTGACTCGTGGGCAAGGTGGTTGCGACACAGTGAGATCAGATTCGTGCTTCACATTCCTCCCTTCGAGAAAAAGAGAAAAAAATCAAATTTAAATTGCTGTTCCCCTTGCACTTAGAAATGTGATTTGGCTGCAAATGTTGGCCGTGAAATTCCTCGCTGCTCTCAGCTTTTGCTTTCCCCTGGCACACATACACATGTGTACATGCAGCAGACACAAGGTGCCACACAACAACACCCACGTCAAATCAAGAAGATTTAAACCTCTGTGAGGGAAAAAAACCACAGAGGTCTACCTCTACAGTTCCTCTAGTGTAGTGGCATGGGCCAGGCCCAGTTTTCCTACAGTTAGAGTAACACCTGTTTCAACATTCTGGATCCTTTCCTCATACAGAAGATCTCTGCCTTACAAACCAGTTTTTACTCTGAATTTTCCTTAAGGCTGTAAAAAAACCCAAACATGTAAAAGAAGTGACAGGCAAAAGCTGAACATTGCCTATTTTCAAGAGAACTACAGATCCTTCTGCAACAGGGCAAGCATAAAACAAGGATACACCACTGCAGATCCATACTGTTACCCCTAGATTCTTATCATTTTACCTGACAGCAGTAATAGGACTTGTGAAATTGAAAAGGGGAACAAGAACCTGTCTCCAATTGCACAGGTATAATGTCCACAGAAGGCAACAGGAATCATACCAGGCAGCTGGGAGAATTTAAAGTTTTATACTGTAATTTATTCTCTTTTAAGAAAGGAATCAGACTTGAACACAAGCCTGATATGTGCTTGCAGAACACCTGAAATATTCCTACACCAAAACAAAAGCAGTAGTTGTATCATTTTTTATTTTATTTTTCCTAGTTTCAGTGAAGTCCCTCCCTCTCTGGATACAGCTGGACCATCTCTGCCAGAGGACATCCCTGGGGCTCAGAAAAACACTTCTAAAGAGGCAGATTTTTTTTTCCATTTGGAATGCAGTAGATTATATCAAGTGTCAGATATTTTCAAAACATTTCCCTAGGGACAGTACTCCTATAAATTCTTCACACATACACTTCTTAACTTTCCACTCTCTGAGTGCTGTGCTGTCCACAGACCTGCTGGTGTTACTGGAGGAATCAGTGTAAAGATTTGCACTGGCTGCAAATTGGACCAAGCTCCCAGTGCCTTTCAGAACTATGCACAAGAGAAAGCAGGCTGTATTTAAATACTTGAATCTATAGGATAGCAACTTTTTCACTTCTGTGAATACATAAGTTAAAGGAATTTTATAGTTGTTGAAATTACCAATTTAGAGGCTGACAGATCTTTAAAAAAAAAACCAAAAAACAACTGAGAAAAACTATTACTTTCCTTCTGGCTTGGTGATCACATAATATAATTTTGATATCTGCACATTTTCTCAGAATTAACACACTCAACAGATGTCCAGACAGAAAAGAAGTAATATTGTTCACAAAGAAGCACACTGCACAAATGGTGAACCAACATTAGAAAACTAAATCCACCTACATGTACTCAAACTTAATATGGTGTATGCACATATTTGAAAACATCTGTGTATAAGTTTCATTGTATTATAGAAAACCCTGGAGAAGCGTCTGGTATGTCTCCAAGGTCTTCAGATTATCTTTTCTATCCAAAGAGCCCATGAAATGAAACTTGCAGATCCACTGGCCTCGTTGTGCAGCATTTCCAACCTCTGAAGTTTGAGCTAAAGCCAACATGGGACTTCAGCAGGCTGAATAGATCTGGAAATGGAAGTGCTTGTAGAACACTTATCTTGTTTGGCTTTTTTCTTCAATAGGAGAACGTGCTCTCATGTTATGGGGTTCTCAGAGTCACAGAATGACAGAAAATACCAAGCTGGAAGAGATCCATCAGGATCATTGAGTCCAATTCCTGGCCCTGCACAGGACATCCCAACAATCACACCATGTCCCTGAGAGCATTGTCCAAACACTTCTTGAGCTCTCTCAGGGCTGGTGCTGTGACCATTTCTCTGGGGAGCTGTTCCAGTGCCCAGTTACCCTCTGGGTGAAGAACCTTTCCCTAATATCCAACCTAACCCTCCCTGACTCAGCTTTATGCCATTCCTTCTGGTCCTGTCACTGGTCACATCACAGCCTCCATTAGTCTGGAAATGAGGTGAAGAGGTAGTTCATAAGAAAAGAAGAGCAAAGGAGAATCCAAAACATTTGAAGGCGCTGCAGTGATATACCACCATCATATTCCTTATTCCATATTCCTCACTTGCTCCATGGCCTGCTGGAGGAGCAGCCCAGCCACTGAAGGGAGCCAGAGGAGCCCTTCCCTCGCCCTGGGGCAGTGCAGGAACAGAAACAGGAACAGAAACAGGAGCAGACTCAACCCCTGTGCCTTCTAACTCAGGGCAGGGAGGGAGGCAGGGAGGGCACACAATAGAGGGAGTTGCTTCTGCAGCCAGGAAGAGGAAGGAGAGCTGAGGAGGACTCAGCATGGCCTTAAGCTCCTGCTTTGCATGTTCCCACAAGCCAGAGGAACACCCACCTGCCCCTGGCAGGGAGATGATGTGTTCCGAGATAAATACTCACCCTGCCCACAGGCCTTCCAACACCCACAGCTACTGAGCTCTGCCCACACCTAATCCTCCCTTGCTGTAATTCCCTTGAAATAGGGCATTAACCAACTTTCTTTCCACCTGTCACAACCCACAGGGAAATCCCAGGATTCGCCCCACCCAGCCAGCCGTGGCATGGAAAGGTTGCAAGCACACAGCAGCCTCATCAGAACCAACCCTCATGAAATACTTGAAAAGAGAACACACAGAAGAGCTTCTCCCAAAAGATGCAAGTCCTCCCTTTGCTGTGTGAACTACTCTATGAAACCAATGTGCTATTTATGTCTAAAAATGAAAGGCAATAAAAAAAAAGAAAGAACTGTTTTATGTTGCTCAGCAAGCAATAGCACTCCTACATAACCCAACTCTTTGGAGTAAGGGTCTTTGCACACCAGTCTAACATTCCTTTGACTCCAGCAAAGTGGAATAAAATCTATTTCAAATATATTATTTGATGAAAGCAGATGTCAGCAGATACTGCCTATGTAATTGATATTTGATTTATTCAAGATTTATGCATGCTGTGCCTTAGATTTATTAATGATAATCCCCTGCTCTTGTGTTTAATATAGTGGAACCAAAACATAATTTGCTAGGATCAGTCAGAAATGCATCAAAGTGATTAACTCTACATGCAAACCATTATCCAGTGACATCCCTACTGTGCATAGTGCAAAAGGAGGCAATAATACAGTAATTGGCTTCACTTAAGCAAGTCAGATATTTGCTGTGATTGCTGGTAAAATTTGGTCCCTTTAATCTCAATGGTGCTACTTCTTCACATCCTTCATCTTCCCTTGATACATTCCTGTTTGCAAAAGAGTCAGAATCTTAAAATAATTTACAAAAAAAATTGAAAAGCAGCACAGCCAAAATTCCTCCAACAACCTGGTAATTTAACATGAGGAAACCATCAGAATCACAGTCAGCACAGCAGTGAAACTCAACTCTGCTCCTGAAAGCAGCTAAGAGGGTCTCTCCCCACTCCAGGAACATGTTATTTGCAGGTTGTTCATGGCATCCCTCTCACTGCAGGGATGGAATACAGAGCAGCACAGCAAGAATAGCTTGAAAAGAGCTCAAAGGAGGGATTAAGTTCAATGGGGAGGAGAAACGGTGACTCTGTGAGTAGTCACGGAGCTCGGAAAGGCACATCCTTGACTTCAGCTCCTCCTCACTGCTGGGTGCTAGTCCTCTATCCAGGGAAGAAGCAGGAGAGCCTGAGCTGTTGGGGCTGGAGACAGAGACCTGAATGAAGAGGCAAAGAGCAAAAAAGGCACAGAGAACCCCGGCTACATAGGCAGAGGGAAGAAAGCTGTTGGAATAAGGCAGCCTGTGAATTTTCTCACTGGAGTAATGACAGCCAAAGTCTCCATTTAGCCTAATTAATTTGTTCCACTCTTGAACAATACAATTTCGGTTACATGTCTTACGAGTTGTTACATTTCCAGGCAGATCCATTGCCATCGCAAGAGCAGCCATGTGTTTCTGTGTTGTGGAACTAAATTTTTATCTCCTGGACCTGCACAGTCATTCTGCTCCCAGTGACTTGCTGACCTACGGGTCTGGCTGGATTCCTTCTCTTCTTGCAAAACCCAAAAAAGCACCTTTACCTCTGAGTTCCTTAAGCATAACTCCTGAAGCTGTCTGGGGGATAATACTGCCCTAACAAACAGTAAATGTGGTGCTCTGACATTGTCTAATCAGAAAGGAGGTGTCTTGAGAGAGGAAAACTTTTTAAATGAGATGTTAAAATCCAACATCATTATCACTTACAGAAAGAACATGTGCTTAACACGATTTTTCTCTTTCTTTCTACCTGAAATGAACAAAATGTAACAAAAAAAACCCCAAAGTCTTGTTTCTCCTAGATACAAGGGTGATGTGCTACGATACAGAATTTCCTCACTAAAAAAGTTCATCCTGCATTGAGGGTGCTGGCTGAAGAACATGGTGCATGCAAGCCATAAAAAATTTGACATAAAATACAAAGTTCCAGCAGTGAGATCTGGACATTGGACCTTTGCTTTGTGACCTGCTAGACAGAAAAGAAGGACTCTCTGCATGGCCTGTTAGAGCAGATGCTGACAGGAGGAACAAGATAAAGCTGGGCAATTTTTATTCTCTCATCTTCTTGTCTTCCAAGAAGACAGAGCTAGGAGGCACCAAAATCAAGCAAGTCCCAGCCAGAAGAAAGGAAAAAAAAGGGAAGAGATAGCCTACTTTATTAGAAAATAAAAGGAATTCTAGATTTAGAGTAATTACTCTTGTTCTTGTTTTGTTCCCTCCCATCAAAACAGGCCAGCCTCCTTCCCTTAGCTGTTCCTGGATACCAGGACAGGAGAGTCTCTGCTAGTCCAGCATATGCCTCAGTCCATCAGCATTCATGGTTTTCACTTTCCTGCAACTATTTCTATACAGTACAAAAGAGTCCCCTTCTCATGGGCCATGTAATTCTCCCAGTATGGAGTTTGTGATCTAGCCAACTTCAGCAAGTCTTTCTCTTTTCTACCTGGATATTTAAATACGAAAAGTTGCTCTGCATTTCCAAATGATGTGGCTGACAGGCTGAGAAGATGACATCAATCCTCTCTGGTAGGAATGGTCTACTGTTCCCTACTGAATTTATCGTCGAACAAAATGAAAAAAAAAATTGATAGCTTCAATTAAAAGAGAATTCATATCACATGCAATTTAAAAACCCCAAATCTTCATTAATATACTTTTTCCAGATTGAGAATAATCACAGCCATCTGGAGATCAAACTATAAAATGAAGACTTGTGCTATAAGAAGGAATCTTGTCACTCAAACATTGTACAACTTCATCCTTAAAAAGATTGCTAACACTGATATTATAATGCTCTGCCTCATCCTTCTTCCAGACTGCTTTATCCTACAAGTTGTTCCAGAGCACTCCTGGTGCACCCACGGAACATCTGAGACAGGAGTAGCTCCTGATTACATCATTTCACTGCCAAGACACTAACAAGAGAAAGGAAAGGAATTACCAGGAGCAGAGGAATCATACATTAGGAAAGTGAATACCAAAACCCAGACAAACAGCCTACTCATCTCCATGGATTCAGAAAGTCCCAGAGACAGCCACTGTCCTCCAAGCCAAACAATCTCCAGATGGGGTCCCCTCTCCCCAGAAGGCTAAATCCAGAGAAGACACCTCACAGAGCAACTGTAGACACTACCAAGAGAGAGGCTTCTGGACACATAGAAATATCCTCCAAATACTCCTTCCTTCTCCAAAGCTGTATGACTGCAGCCTATCTTCACCTCCACTTTATGCCTTCCCTTCTTCCACCCCTCCTCTGTTACTTTTCCAGACAAACTGACCTCTTTTTCACAAAATCCAGCTTGTTCCACCACACTGGGGAATTGAAAGGGCCTCACACTGCTCCAATAGGGGCATCTTCCACCCACCCTGACTGTGCTCCCTTTCCCATTTCCACTGGAATATCCGTGAAGACAAGAGGCACCTGCGGCTCCATGCTCATGCAGCGAAGGATGTTTGTGTTAACCTCAAATGCCCTACAGTAATAAACACAATTCATGACAACTCCCACTTCCAAAGCTCAATGAAACAACCCTTTGCATTTTAATGGCACTAATTAAGCTCCTTTACAACACAAAACCAGAAAACTTCAGACCGCTTTTGCTTAGCCCCGTTTGAAATGATCAGTACTTTAAGCTTCACTGTCCATCCCCCAACACACACTCACACAAGAAACCAAACTTGCAGCCTCTTGCATCTCAGAATCATAGGACAGTCACCCAGAAATCATAGGATAAGCTGAGAAGGAGTGATATACTGAAAATACTCTACTTCAAAACTAATTTTTTACGCCTTCATGGATGTGATACTCTCTAATGGCCACATCTTCACGGTCTTTTCCATAGACAGAAGGCCTAGCTCTTTAAGGGAAAACTGAGGATTTTCTTTGAATGCATGCCTTCAGGAATTGCAAGATCAAGGGAAAAATGAAAGCAAATGCAAAACATCAAGTATCAGAAGAGTCATGGTTAAAGAAGAAGAATGAGCTGACAATCAGGACAGAAGGTCAGTTCATTAGGGAAATTCTGATACAAAGCACAGGAAATTTTTCTCAGGAAAACCAGGAAAATAACAGCTCAAATTAAACCACATATGTTTTGGTGTTTAAAAAGAGATGCCCTTATTTAAGAAGTGCTTAAATTATATAAATGGTTAATCAGACAAGCAACATTAATTCCCTACGACTTCTTCTGCCCTTCCATATTGTTACTGGGGCAAATATCACCCTAATAAAAACCCTTTCCATCACTGCACAGCACAAGAGGCTTGGACACACAGAAGTATTTCTCATCTGTGCAGCTATCCAGAACACAGATCTTTGAAAAGACTGGTGCAGACCCAAAGCAAGCAATGGGCTGACAGAACTTGTGCCCCACCAGTGAGTCAGCTTTGAAACCAGCCCAAATTTCCATGCCCTTCAAGGCTTTTAGATGAGCTGATGGAGGACATTGACAGTGGGAAAGAACAAGTTGATAAGTATTAATCTGTTTAAACTCACCGCTAAGCTATAATTATAATGCCTGGAAAATTGTCCTACATTCCAAACACACAAGGAGAAAACGTGAAATATCATTTTCAGCAGTGACATAATTCAGCTTTGACAATCCTCTAAACAGGGTCTCCCAGGGAAAACCATCTCTCTGGGTCCCTTCAGTGGTGAGCCATGTCTCTCTTGATATCATTTGTACCATTCATTTCCTCGGTGGTTTCCAAGTTACCCCCTCCACTACCCACATCTCTGAGCCCAACAGAGCTGAGCAGCTCTTTGCTTACAAGACACCCTACAAATACTTTATAAAAACATTTATTAAAAAAATGGTGGCTCTGAAACCCTCTTCCCCTAGGAAAAGGACTACTTGCCTGACCATAAACAGGCCACAAGTTACAGGACAGAGGTACAAGACATGAGCCACCTGGGGAAGGAAAGGGACCACATGGCACTGCATGAGCTGGGGCTAATGAGCAGGACTAGTCCCTTGCAATAAATCCATATCTAAAGACTGCTCCTCTGAATAAGGACATTTTAGGGAGATGAGGATGTTAAAAGGATATGGCGTCAATGATTTAAGACAGTGAGTGTCTCCTTTGAGCTAAGTGTCCCTGCCTTGGCAGAGAGATGATGGTATGCTGGAAATATTAAACTAGCAGCCTCCGTGGAGATACATAGCTGCAAGTAAGAACAGAATTTGAAACCCTGTCTTCAGGATAAGTCATCAAACAGATCCTCCTAAACAGCAGCCAAATATATATCCGCATCTACTGTTGTAGGTGTTAATGGAACAGCTCCCAAATATGAATGCTGAAATAACATCCTGATCTCCTGTAACCAGAGCTAAGAGGATTTGCCATTGATATACCAGCTCTGAGCTGGATTTAACTTCAAAATTCTCAAAAGCCCCTGCAATGGTATAAAGCACGTTTTTGTGTCGAAGGAATCCAGAGGAGTGCTTCACATGGAGCACTGGGCAATACGTAATGAATTCCACATTCTAGCTTTGTCCCCAGAGAAGGCTTCCACAGATTCCACAATGGAACAAGAGGTTTATTGAACAGGACAATGTGAGAGGAAATCTATTTTACAACTTCAAGCAAGCTTCTGTCCGCAGAGGATGAACAAAATTTGCTGCTGAAAAGAAAACTAATATTAAGCAAAAGAGCCTAGATAGAAAAGGAACAGACTGTCACCTTTTGTAGCTCTTCACCCATGTATTTGTTATATGTGTGCCTGTCCTACACACATCTCTGTGTATCATGTACACAGAGATATTATACAGAAGCACTCTCCAAACACAAAGGAGCTAAAAACGGCATAATCCTGTCCTCTGGAAGTTCTCGGTATGGAAACAGTAATTAGATAATTCTACATTTGAATGTAGTACAGTTAATCAGAGCTTTCCCAGAGGCATTTTAGAATTAGGAGGAATGCTATTAAGGAATACAAATGTTTTATTTCCTAAACTGCCAATAAAAGGAGATGATCAACTCAAAAAAAAAAAAAAAAAGAGGCAATGGAAATAGGTTGCTTTAAAAAGAAAAAATTCAGATCAATTCATTCCAATGTCGTGAACCTAAACAGGATGTCATTGTGCCAGGGAATTAATTGGATTGTAAATAAAAGTGAAACTGATCAGTAAGTTTTTATTGCTTGTGATGAGTGAAATGCATGGGGTGTACAAGAAGCATAAACGATGAAAGTTGAATTTGTTCTGAAAAAATTCTTTCAGTTTGAATAATCTGCAGGGTACTAATGGCACTGGTAAGAATTTTTATTATAAACATATGAGGACAGTGTGAATCAGGAATAAGTCTATTTAAACCAATGGGATTGCACTGAGGAAACATTTTTGAGGGCTGCAGAATGGAAACTAACTGAGATCTACATACCCTTTTCATGAGAGCAGAATGGGCACCACAGTTCTCTTTTAATTTTTCCTCCTTGCTCCGTACTCTTTTATGTGCTCTTACAGAAAACTCTTTTCTCGAGCTGCTGGCCCTCCAGACAAGCTCAGGTCTGGGTGTTCATGTCTGACTGTGGTGACAACATCCCTCTCAACTAAAACAAAGACAGCTACCAGCAAAGCCAGCCAGCTGGAATGAAGGACTCACTGAACTGAAGGATGCCAAAGAAATGTAAAATAATGGAACCTCAAATCTTTCCAAGAGGTGACCTGGGTGAGACAGAGGCATTGAGATGGTGAGGAAATGGGGGCAATCTCTCTAAGAGGAAGCCACGTGAAGTCAAGGACCACAAAACAGGAGAATCAGAGTGAGAAGGTATGCCCTCACTTTGTATTTTTGCCAGGATCTTGTGCCTCCTTTTTCAAGGAGCAGAAAAGAGTAGATTCTCAGGAGGTTTGTTAGAACAACCAGCTCGTTGCAGGTCATACCTGATAAAGGGAGGTGAAGGACAAGGACTCACTTCAGCAGTCCATCCTAACCAGGAGAGGGAGAAAGTCCTGCCAGCTTCAGGTGCTAAAGGATGGAGGGGGAAGCCGTGAGGGATTAGTGTCCTAACTCAGCCACACTAGTTAGAAGATATAAATACAGATTCTCCTCTCATCTTGCCCCTCCCCATTATCTAGAGACCTAAAAAGGCTCATAAAACCTGCATGTAGTATTATGAATACTCAAGGCAGACCAATTGAAATTGAGTAGAGCTACATAGTGTCATCACACAATAAAAGTGTGATTGCCATCTGAAACCTGCTGGGGTAGAAGCCCAAGGAAAGAGAATATCTTCTCATATTTATTAACAGATAACAGTGGCACAAAGCTATGAGTTTATTTAGGCTTGGAACGAGCACCAAACTCGTAACTAGCCAAGCACTTATATCTTGGGATGATCCTCTAAGAGGAGGCACAGCAGTGCCCTGCTGCTCAGATCTCCTGAGGATTTACTGCATGGAAAACAACACTACTTGACTTTCTTGCTGCAGACTGGATTTCTGCATAGCATGGGACAGCTGCACACAGTACTTTAATAGTCTTTCCTATGGAGCCTAAAAGGGTTTTAGGAGATCTGTAATGAGGGTTTCAGGAACTAAAACTCAATTTGTTTATCCTATCTCTCAGGGAAATAGCTCAAGGAAAAGCAAAACAGGGACAGAGGAAGAGCACATGCGCAAAGGAGATGGACTCCCCTAGAAAAACATGGCATACTAATTCATTCTGATCTTGCTATTTAGTACCTGCAAAGTCTACCATTATGCATTATTAAATTCATGTATTATTGAATCACAATCCTTGTTGCCTGGTAAGAAATGTGGATGATTTCTTAGCTTAAATTAAAGCACTGCTTTCCTTATTTGAATAAAACTGCATTACTGGCTGCCTCTCATGGTAATCAGAAAACTGCATTAGGCAGGTAGTACTGTATGAATTAAAAAATAATGAAACAAGACTTTTCAGTCAGACATTGTTCCCTCGCCTGCTTTTCATGACAGCAGATTCCCTACTCTGAGTTGATAAGACAACAGCAAATGAAGATAACAACATGAGAGCAAAATCATTCACTCTAATAGGCTCCACCTGTGCAGGCTCCAGCTCATTTACATGACTGCAGAAAAATTAGAAATCATGCAGCAATTAGTCTCTTCTAGATTATGCACTGTGTCAACTGATACCACTCTGGAGAGCACTAGTGCTAAAATGGTTTCAAAAGATAAATCTACTAGCCTGTGCAAACATTTTTAATTACCTGGAAAACTGGATTGCCTGTTTAGAAAACTCTGCTGTAAATGAGGCTGCCCACACAGCCCTGGAATCAAATGTCACCAGCTTCAAATGTTTATATAACTGACTTTTATAATGCCTGATGGCTTGGTGAAACAGAACCACGTATCTTCTTTTGCTGCTGTGCAGCCGAAGGAACATCTCTTTAGAGAGAGGTAATGGAATCGAGGTGAAAGGAATTCTTCTTTCTCTTTTTTCTGTTAGCAGGTATTGATTCCTTTAGTCTCAGATCTCATCATCCACTCTGGTCATCCATTGCAAAACGATGATCATTCACAGCACCGAGCAAACCCAGCAGCTATTTACAGGACAAAAATTAAGGGCTGCATTGTGAACCCTGCACTCTCCCCAGTAAGGAGCTCTTCACCTAAGAGGCCCAGTGAAGTCAATTTAACTGCTTATGAGCAGTTGCTCATCCTTGTGAGGAAGCAGCTCACAATCTGGGCTTCAATTCTCTGCCAGGGTTAGCATATGTGCTGGTGGAAAGGCAAGTCTGCATGCCCAGCTGGTGCAAATCTGCAGCTCTCCCAAACTCACAGAAGCTCTGCAGATTTGCAATGAGCAATGATCTGGACCCCTCACACAAAGCATGTGCTCTCCACACCTTGGCTGCTCTTAATGAGGTTTTGAAGTCACCTATTTGAAAATGGTGTTTCTTTGGTATGTTTAAATCTTTCTCAAAGAAAAAAAAAAAAGTCTTAGAGTGATTGGAAAGGAAGAGAGCAATGAAAGCACCATAATTTTGAGAGCTACAGAGTTCAATTCAGAGCCAGGTCCTTTCTGTTTATCTGACTCATTCTCTTAAGAATTCCAGAGCAAGGAAATACCTGACTGTGAAGACTGCAACCTCTAGGACTGCTCTTGGGTTCATATTCTGTATCTGATATTTCCACAGAGTGTAATAATGTGGCTTTATAATTAGAACTGGATGAACTCATGAGAGGCCACCTTAATGACACAGTCACAGCTTTGATTATGTAAACTGTTCCTGCAGGCTGACTTTAAATGCAGGCTCTAACCCTTGAAATTTTTCTTTCCCTTCTCAAAATACTGCCCATGTCTTTTTGTGTCACACAGAATAAATTCTACAGTTCATACAAGAGGATTTGGTGAGGGCCACCCCCATCCCCACAAGGTATTTACACAGCTCATTTCTGATGTAGCAGCACATCTGCGTTACTCTCAATTCAAAACCACTGAATTATCCCTTTTTAGTTTTCCAGACTTCTTCTTACAGTTTTTTAGTTTTGAAACCCTTGCCTGAGCATCTTCAGCATTTCCAGTTACAAATTAAAGACCTTACCTTTGTTGTCAAAGCTAGGTCCTTATAAGTTGGACAATTTCCCTTGGTTACACCTGGGAAATATAAGTGCCACGAAAGGACAGCTCCCCCAAAATAGCCAGAGATCCTTCAGAGCTATCAGGTGCACCTGGAGCTGCAGTGCTGTGACAGGGATGAGCTGAACTGGGGAATGTATTGCCACAGGAGGATTTGAATATTAAAAGGTTAGTGTGGAACCAAGAAAACAGACTGGAAAGGATGAGGGGGCTGAGTGCAGCTGTCCTGATATATATCTTAAAAGATACCTTATTCTTCCCCTAAGCAGCCCACAAGCTCTGTGGGCAGATCCCCGTGAGTGGGACATCACTCTTGTTATCCTTATATTTCTGTTTCCTTCTTGCTAAACATAAAAAACTTTGTTTCTGTGCAATTTATAAACAACTGAGAGGTGAAAGGTAGGTTGTGTTTGTCCTTCTGTCCAACACACAGCCCATGCAGAGAAGGACCCACCATCCAGGTAAATGGCCTGCAGGCCCAGGGTTGTTCTGTCCTGTTAATTGCTTTATGCAGCATTATGTGTCCTCATCCCTACATAGCTCTGTGATTACAACCTTCACAGAGGTAATAACCCAGGGTACTCTAGCACAAACCACATGTGCCATTTTCACCACGGCAGCTTTCCTCTGGCCTCTGCACAGGACAGACTCTCACTGGCTGCTCTGTTCTAGTTTTGGGTGCTCATTCTGGAATAGTCATCATGCACACCTTTGCTTCAGCTTTTCTAGTTTTAATTCAAATCCAATGCAGTTCAACCACGTTGAGGTTAATGAATATATGCTTTGGATAGCAGCATGATCAGCCACACAACAGCACTGCACAGGAAAGTGATGGGAGGATGGAGCCCATTGGAGGCACAGGGAAAGCTGGACCAACAGAATGCAACAGCCCCCCCTGAATACAGCCAGAATGCAAGAGAGAGGCTCTGGAGGTGCTGCCTGGAGATGTGCATATGGGCACCTACCCTTCTGCAAGCCAGCTCATCTGGGCTTGAATAGGAAGGACTGGCAAGGAGAGCCTCCTAGCTGCCTTAATTTATTCCTTGATGATGCCACAGTTGGTGGTACTGACTAGGATTCAAATATAAAATGGAATTTATGGAGAAATTTATGAGTTTAATGGAGAAATCTGTTAAGAGCCTTGAAAGCCCTTATATAGCTAACGAGGTGTTTTAAGAGCCCCAGCAAATTCTATGCTTGCCTGATGAGGTTCAAGTTTTATAGTTTAACCAGACAGCAAGGGGAAAGAATGACAGTGTATGTGGCACAGCTGTAACAGTGACCAGGGGCTGCTCATTTGGAAGCATCTTGGATGACAGGTTATGAGGAATGTTCATCTGTCATTATTAATGACTGAAGTCAAAGAATTAACTGAGTAAGCCTGATCTGAGATTGTTGTGTCCAATCTAAGTCTTGTGGACTTGGCAACGTGCACAGAAACTGCAAAATAATACACTGGATTTGCAGCCATATGGTATCTGAAAAGCATCAAGGATAAACAGTGAGGGAAAGGGGGATTCATGTTTGCCTCACTTATTGGGATTACCTTAAGGATACATGGGCGAGTTGAACACTGTAGAATGCAGGAGTTGCCACAAGATGGGACATTCAGCTCACAAATGTGGAAATTGCTGGCAGAATACTGAACTTTACATCTAATGAGTAAATCTGGCTTTATAAACAGTCACTTAAAGGAGACAATCCTTTACTTTCTGTGAAACACCTGCCAACGGGCTCCTACTAAAAACCCTCTCCTTCAGGGCAGGGGGAATTTTGACACTGGTGACAAAGTTACTGTTCAATTCTGGCTTATTTGAAACCAACTGCTGAAAACTGAGAGTTGGAAACTTCAACCTGCAGGAGATGTCCCAAATGTTTGTTGTTTTTTTCCCTTCAATTTCATTAATGGAGACACATCTATGACTGTGAAGTCAACTCACCAAGTGATGCCTCCACCAGGGAAACCTCAGCAGCTTTCTCCTTCAAAGGAATCCTCTCTTCTTCCACAAATTAACATGTATTTTCAAAGGCTGCTGTGGCCAAGCTTCCCAAGCATTCAGGCCACACAGTGAGCAAACAAGCAAGCAAGCTGAGCACAATGATTCCCTGCTGCAGACAGAACACAAGTAGACTCAGTGGCAGTAGGACAGCAAAAGGAAGTAGTTCCCTGAGTAAGGAAAGCAAACTTAGTTCTAGAAGCCAACATAATAGCATTCAAATAGTTGCTTTCCTATCTGCTTTTTGGCTGTTTTGGTTTGGTTTGGGGGGTTTCTTTTGGCTTTAGTGTTTTGGTGGTTTGTTTGTATTTTTGAGTTTTTGTTTTGTTTGGGTTGAGTTTGTCGGGGTTTTTTTGGGGGTTTTTTTTTGTTTGTTTGCTTTTTGTTTTTTGGTTTGGGGTGGGGTTTTCTGTTTTTTGGGGGGTTTTGTGTCTGTTTTTGGTTTTGTTTTTTTGGTGATAACTGGAGCTCAAGTCCTAAAGGCAATGCAAACTTGTGGCTCAAAGGTGATGGATAGAAACATAGCTCCTGTCATGTGTGTCACAATGAAGGGAAGGAAATTAGTTCACTAACCTGCCTAATGCACCATATGGAGATAGAAGCAAGGAAAGCAAGGCTGCTAGAAGTTAATGCAAAAAACACTAACCACAAATCCAGCACAGGGCCAGGCTCCAAAACATAAGTGGAAGTGGCCTAGAAAACCCACACAAAGCCAGTAATTTACAAGCAAAGGTTCTATGCTTCTGGAAAATAAGGGCGAGAATAAAAACTGCCTGTGTTAGATTTAGTTACTCTGCTCCAGATCCTAGATTACTATTGGGTTTAGACTGCCTGAAGGCATAACATTAAACTGGGGAGAGACATTTAGTTTAATCTCCAGCATGACAGATGTCCTTAAGGGGATTCCATGTAAATATGCAGTGTATTGTTTTTCGCCTTCTTAGAAAAGCTGGAGGAGTTGAGCCACCACTCTCCTATCAGATGGTATGGATATTTTCCTCTGGCTTGAACAAGATGTGGTTAAGTTTCAGAGCCTCCTCGTGATTCCAGTTCCCCCATCCCCTGGGCCAATGTAAATCAGCTGCATTACAGAGATGTTGTAAAGTAACCCTCAGCATGAAGTGCTGACTGCATTGTCTGTGCATATGCCTGCACCCCAGGAACAACTGATGTGGTCTTAACAGCAGCATCTCTGACTTCTCAGCTGCATGTAGAAAAAGAAATAATTATGGGTTAAAAGAGGCAAAGAGAGAGGAGAGAGAGATAAAACATTACCTTGAGATCACAGAATATAGGGCCCATGTTACATTTCCTTCACCAGATAATAAACCAATTTTTGGGGGGCTAATCTGGGGGGAAAATGTTATCTTTTGGCAGATTTTAAACTTCAGCTCACTTAGACAACAGTATCCAATATCTCACAACATTCATATTCCTGCCTGATATCACAGAATGAGATTTGAATGAGTTAAACTCAAGGACATGGTACGGGGCCAAATGGATCTGATAAGAATTCCTTTTAAAACCCCTGCTTTCAAAATAAATAATGCAGAAAAACACTTAGAGAGAAGTCTGAGAATTTTCCAAAACAGCCACTGAAGCAGATGAACATACAGATTCACCTGAAAGACAGGAAAGAAGTTTTTGTGTCAGCCTGCAACTTCACAAACATGTGGTGCATGCAACCTCCAGAGTGACTGAAATGCTGAAAGCTTCTCTAATCCAAAACTAAGCTGATTTTACACTACAACCACAATTATTTTCTTTTTAAAATCAAGCATGCCACTGCCAGCTCTGTAGCAGGTGCAAATCAGCACAGGCTTCAAGGGAATAGTCTGATCTACAGCAGCTGAGGATCTGGTGTAAAATGAGATCATCTGCTGAAAAATTAAGAGAAAGGCATTTCTATTTGTCGTCTGCCACCTCTTATAATTGCTCAGTAATTTCTGTCTTGCCCCTCTAGTAATCCAAGTGATTGACTTGCTTAGTGCTCTGCCTGTTCCCCACCCTCAGCAAGCTCAGAGTACTAATGCCTTGTGTCCAGATACACTCTCCTACAAGAGATTTATGCCCAAAGGATTTTGGCTGGCTTCCCTTCCAGATAGAAGCCACAAGGCCATATCCTGGCCTTACCTATGCTGAAAAAACACTGCACAGCCTGCACCACCACATCCCAGACTGAAAACGACAGAGATACTCTTTGTTTCACTAGCAAGGATCGCATCCTAAAAAAACAACCAGTGGAGCAGATCTGAGAGAAGCCCTTCCACCGCAGTGGGTTGTTCTCCAGAGCAGAAACTGTACTCCAAACTGTACTCCACATAAAAGTGCCACTGTGATGTCTGCCGATGGTGCTGTGCTGTCAGCCTGCTCTCCAATAAAGCCTTGGAGTCAGCACTGGGAGGAAATGGAGCACCAAGGCAACGACATCAACACGAGCGTTTAAGACACCATGGAGGTTTAAACTGCTCTAACTGGGTGGATGCCCAGCATGAGGGAGCTTTATGGATTAGTTAATGCTGGCATCTTTCTTCTGTAGAAAAAAAAAGACTGGCAGGAACCATCTGTGTCACGGTGTATGGCCAAGTGCCATGTGACACACGGCCCAGAGGGTTTACAGAGCATCTATTCTGAGCAGCTCCGTAAACTCTAAGCAAGATGATCCCAAGAGCATAGAACGAGCTAAATAGCATTAGTTTTTCCACATCTAATGCATCCAAGTATGCCAGAGAAAGAGAGCAGAAGAGAACAAGTGATTCACCAAAACCTAGTTAAGTGAAAATGTCTAGATGGACCATGAAAGTCCCCATTCCATAGCCCAAGAAGGTAAGGAGAATGCAAGAACACTGTTGCTGCTTTTCTTAGCTCCTTAATTTTGAGGTCATGAGTGAGACAAATGAACCACCATTCTCAGCTCACTATCTGCATTAGAACTATTTGTTTCCACCTCTGGCAAATTCCTATTCCTTTAGAGGAGAAGGAAACCCCCCACAGGTCAAATTATATTTATAGGAGAGACAAAAGAAAGCATTTCCCAGTCAGCTCATTCAACACAGTGCAAAATCCCAATCCCAGCAGCAGTGATTACCCCTTTTAATCACCATTCATCAAACTTGCCTTTCACAACACAGTTGTAACTCCTAACTTGCTTTCGAAAACGATGACAGTCAGAAGATCATTGGTTTCTACTACCAGTAGAAAAATCCTTGCCAAACTTTCTGAAGTCACTCAGAGTCTCAGATCTCCAGGATTCACTGGGACTGGATTTGACCTACCATTTTCCAACAAAGACTTTATTCACTGTTGTAAGTGGCAGCTCATGCCACATTCAAAATCACATTTTATAACCACCTTGTTAAATATCATGCAACTACTCCAGATTCTTAAAAGTGAATGCAATGTTTGGGAAATGGGTCCAGTTGGCAAAGATGCCCCCTCTTCATTTGCATAATTATAGGCTGTGCTTTAATACTACTTATGGTTAACGGTGCCTGACACTTTCCATTAAGAAATTCGGCTTTCATTTACTAAGGACATTGCCAAACTCTCTATGCTTGGTATTATATTTTCCTAGCCAATGTCTCTGTCTTAGGCTGAGTTATTTGGGAAAGTTTCAGTTAAAACCATTTGGCTGATTCCCAGAATGAAGTGAGGGGGGAAAAACAATTTGTCTGTATAGAAAAAAAAAAAGCAATAACCATTTAATGGAGAGGTTCTCACAACCATATACTCTGAAGAAAGAATTTATAGCATATAATGGGGGAAGTATTGCCTGTATCAAGCCTGTTGCTATCCCCCTTCCTTCCCATTTGGCCAGTTTTTCCTTTTGGTGGACTTCTAACTCTGTAGGGGACCCTCACCTCAGGCATGTTTTCTGGGCACTTATTCCAGAAAAATTCTCTTAAGATATGTCAGTCTCAGATTCACAGAGCTCTCACAGATAACTTCTCAGAAGCATCCCTGCTAGGCATGTGCCTACCCCAGGCACAAGAGTAATTTTCCAGAAGTCCAATTTATTTGCTTTCTTCATCTCCCCAAGCTGTGAAAATCAAGATCAGAAGAGAGGCAAAGACATGAGGAGTCCTTCCCTTTCCTGTCATATTGTTCTTCCTGTCTGTTCCTTGCCACTTCAGAGACAGAGAAGGCCAGCTGACATTCTCTGTTTTGGGATGGCAAGGTGGTAACCTTGCCCCAGAGAGCAGAAACTGCTCTGCTCTTCTGCACAAGGAGGTCCTAACCTGGGCAGTTACTTTCACTGGCTCAGAAACACTAAATTCATCCGTTAACTCAGCAAAAGGAGTCGTGCTAGGGAGCTCTCTTCCAAAGGGCACTAACCAAGAAAGGGATGAATTGAGAAAACAAAACATTCCTTCTTCAACAGCAATCAAAAAAAGCCCAATGCAAGAACCCCAAATTCCACATATTCTGATTCATCACTAAAAATCATTTTCCCTCTGGAAGTATCATTCCTGTTCTCCATATAAATAAGCACAGGATACAGCATACTGAGAAGAAGAAATGCTGCCTAGTAGTTAAACCACAAAGTCAAAGATTCCAATTCTATTCCTGGCAAATACCCAACACCAGCATTTGCAAACCAAACGCCTGCAGCAAGGCACCAACATCCATATTCAGGCACTTAAACACGAGCCTTGTATGCAAGAGCATCCAAGGCCAGTATCAGTTACCCAAGCTCCAAAATCTCTGCCTTAACTGTTTGGTGTCTTGGTGTCTAGTTAATAGTGTTCAACTTGTGGGAATATTTGGGGAGGAGAAAACTGGACAAAAACCCACTGAGTCTCACCTTCTTTCTACTGACCACAGGTTTGCTCCCCACTTAACACTTGGCCATGGGAAGAGCCAATTCCCTATTTAGCAGCTGTGGCGGGGCAGAGACCTACCAGTGCCCAGGACAAACCTGGGTTAAGTGTTCTCAGACAGATATCCCCACCTTCACAGCATAGCCAGGAGGAGGATACAGATGGTTCAGGTGTTGTAAGACTTGTTTAGCAGTAGCTCCATGCAGGAGCACTCCTCCAGTATTACACTGGGAGTCCCACCAATCACAGTGGGATTAAAAGCAAGAGAAATTGCTATCTGTCATGATCTAGGAATAACTGGCTGGTCTCTCCTATTTAATCATCAGAATGGAATGTCTTGTAGTTTCAGGTTCCCAAAGGAAAGATTTCAGCAAAAATAGTCTGCAATTAAACGGTCGTCCTAAATGTTCAGAAAGAACTTTCATCTTTTCAAAGAATCATAGAACCACTAAGGTTGGAAAAGACCTCCAAGGTCATCAAATCCAATCTTTGACTGATCACATGTCAACAAGACCATGGCACTGAGTGCCACGTCCAGTCATTTCTTAAACACTTCCAAGGATGGTGACTCCACCACCTCCCTGGGCAGTCTGTCACAATGCTTGACAACGTTTTCAGTGCAGAAACTCTTCCTGATATCCCACCCAACTAAACCTCCCTTAGTGCAGCTTGGGGCCATTTCCTCTTGTCCTGTCACTGATTACCTGGGAGAAGAGGCTGACTTCCACACCAGATTGGAGGGACAGCCTCACCAGTGTTGAGTCGAGTACAGGGGGACAATCACACCCCTAATTTTCCCCTTTTCTTGAAATACCAGTGATGTCATCTATAACAGATATATAACACCTATAACAACAGATGCCAACTGTGAGCCTCTGCCTTGAGACAAAAAACAAGAAATTAATCTCCTATGCAGAGCTTTCTCTAAGCACTATATGCACAGAACTTTTCATAAGTATAATACTTATATATTTATAATAAATATATATCAATAAAGACATGTTACCTGTTCATAACAGAAGACTGAACTCTGCCCTCAAATTCCTTGGAAACAAACAGAGGCTGAAGATAGCCAGAGCCTCACTCATGTGCTGGACCTTAGCAGAAAACACATCATTGCAATCCTTCCAGCAGATGCTGCTTCTCAAAGAGGAGCTGAACTGTTCCCTTCATCTCCTGGTGAACACAGAGCCTGTGGGAGGGGAGGAAAGTAGAGGTGTGCTTTGGAAATGCTATTACTTACCAAAATAGTCTTTGTCCTGATGCAAAATATCTTTATTTGAATGCATGACATGCCAGTCCCAACCACTCCTGGTACCACAGATCACAGCTATTTCTCTATTTCTTCATTCAAGCTGTGCTATCCCCCCCAGTCAGAGCACGAGCCCATCCTAGCCCAGCCAGCAGTGCCACCCTCATGCAGCAGGTAAGGATGACTGAAGGAGCACAGCCACCTCATCCAGGGTCATGGTGCTAGGAGAGCTTGGAGGCAGGTGGCAAAAGACAAGCCCCACTCTTAGTGAGTTATGCTTATATGTCAATACAGCTTTAAATTTTGACTTCTTTCTTAAGTGGTTGATCCTATTTCTTAGCTGGTCATTAGATGCAGCTACATTCCTTTGCATCTTGCTAGAAAGAATTCCTTTCTTCCTGAAGAAATAAATAAAGTGAATGCATACTAAATGCCTAACAGATGAAGCCATAACAAGCTGTTGCAAAGCACATAACTTGGAAATATTGTTAAAACAATGTGTACGCCTGTTAAACACAGAAACATTTAATGTTAATATTAGGTATGTTTTAAAATCCACCATAATTTATTAAATAATATTAATAATAAAGTATTTATAGATGGACCCTTCTTTGCTAAGAAACTGGTTACTACTGTGACAAACATGCAATGCCAAATCTACCATTTAAGCTTTTTAACTTTCCCGAAGTGTTTTTTCCCCTCCTATGAAAAAGCGGACGTTCTAAAGCAACAGCAACCGTAAACTCCCAATATGCGCTCAAAGGCTGAAATCTAATATTTAAAATGAGCTGTTCCAGTACAAAATGTCTCCATGGTGACCCTTGGTAGCTGAGTGGGAACTAGATTTGGCAGCAAGTCCGAGCGGATGCAGCTCCTGTTGGTGGCATGCACTGAGCAGGGATCCATTGCATGTGAGCTCCAAACCAGGCCAAGGTGTCAAGAATTGCTCCACGCTCTCACCAGAAGGAACTAAAGAGGGTTTTCAGCAAGCTGCTTCCACCCAGCCAACAGATAACATGCCCAGTGTGTTGTGAATTAGTAATTTATGGAATGAGGTCAGGCTTTATAACAGGGTTTAACCCTAACAGTAAATCTTGCTACAACCTGCGACCAGTAAATAATCAAAGAATTTTCTAGTGAAGTCCCCACAGAATTAAGAAGACAAAATTCCATCTTCCAAATTACTTATATATCCATATGCCTGTGCCCTGTTGAAACAAAATTAAAGTTTGTGGGTTTTTTTTTAAATTATGGAGTTCAGACAACTCAAGCCTCAAAAAAGTGTGTGGCAGATCAACCAGTAAATACAGTACCAACCATTTTAACAAAATATTTAAGCATCACGGACTATGCTAGAATTGGAAGAAAACAATTGCTCTGCTTTATAGAAAAAACTCAAACCCTGGAGTTCTCCCAAATTGTCCTGTTTTCTAGTTTTAACTGTAGATGAACAAAAGTACTAAGATAAAAAATTCAGTTCTCTGTCTCAATCCAGAATCTCTCTGCAGATGAAAGCTGGATTAATGCCAGTGGAGCTGACAGCAGTCCTTGCTCCCTGATGGGGAACACCAGAAAAATTATTGTTACTAAAAATTCAAAACCCTACATAATCTGGTTAAGATTTAAGAATAACTAATGTTTTCTCTAATAACAGTTTTCATAACATAGCCTTTCTCCCATGATGTATTTTTCATACAAGCAGGATGACATTGGCCAGGGACTGGGGATGGTTGCCAGTCAACTTGAAGTGCTCAACACCCTCCAGGAGGTGGTGAGTGCACATGACTGCTCCGTGTATAAGCTAGAGAGAAACCCGGGGCTGGAATGAAATTCAGATGTGGGGCTGGACTCTAAAGCTGAAGGAGTTTATTAAAGCCCACCTGGGAGGGGAAGCAGGTTGTATAAAACAAATTCTCAACCTTCTGGAGGTCCATAAGCCCAGGTGGTTTGAAGGAAGTCAACATGATTTTAAAAGCAAGTCCTTTCTTCTGCTTCCTTTACAGACTTTGGCAAATCTCAGCAGGGTGAGAAGCACTAAAGAATATACTGTACTTGCTGAAATGAGTAAGGCAAAACTTTACTGAGACTATCCACAATATTTTGATTTCAGATATAAGGAAATGGATCTGTACAAACCCTGCTGATTTCAGATGCAGGATGTGAGAGATTTACCCCTAGGGATCAGACCAGGGAAAGGAAAAGTTCTGTTGCTGAAGTTGCACTTCTCTCTGGGATGTTCCCTCATATTTTCTTGCAGCACACACACCAAGAAAAAAAAATCTTGTTTCAACAAGGAACAATGTAGTGATCTCACCATGAGGTTTCACTTCAGCAGAAATTTTTTATTTTGTTCTTATGAAAAAAGCACGGTAATTTGGCAGCAGTTGAGCATTTTAGTCACCAAGTTCCCAGGTTGAGTAAAACTGAGCATCTCTTCGTGAGAGAGCCAGGGAATTCTGTCCCACTGCTGGTCAAGAGGTGCACATCTCACACTGCAGTTTGGATAGCAATGATCTTGGCTTGAGCAGACAAGCAGGCAGGTCCAAGACGACAATCTGCCAACTAAAACAGACATCCCAGGCTCAAATTCCCATCCCCGCCATGCACGAGTTTCTCTGTCCTAGCTCCCATCCCTATCATCACCTTGAAAAGAGATGGCTCAGATCCAGAATCTATTTCAGGACCAGGGAGCAAATGAAAGCTGGAGCTGCAACTCTTGCTTGCAAAATCTCAAAGGACAGATGAGGTAGCATCTTTCAAAGCAGGAAGCAAGTCCTGTTCCATTTCTGGCTAAGATTATGACTGGGAAAGGAAAAAGAAAAGTTTTTGGAGATCAGCCAGCACAGGAGCTTTGGCTGTAAGCACTCAAGGAAGAGACCATGCCTAAGAACAAACTGCCACATCCTGGACCAGATCCACTTCCCAAGTGGATTCTAAGACACAGCCCTGTATTCATTTTTGCAAGGATCAAGTATATGTGTATTTATATGGCTTGGACAAAGAACGTTGACCAGAAATAAACAAACAAAACCACCTTCCTATTCTCTGGCTCAGGCGGTCCCATTGACACCACAATTTCTCAGCTGAAATTGCAGATAGAGGGTGCCAGCAATTTGTCTGATGCCCATAAATGCCATTGCTCAGGCTTGCCTGGGCAAAAGCCATCCCAGAGCTCTGCTGGGTGATCCTGGTCTATTCTTGCTTTTTTTGCTACAGAACAGTAACTTTGGCCCAGTGAAACACATAAAGTGAAGGAAACACTATCCTGGATAGGCACAACCTCAGTGCTTCAGTCTGCACAGGCCTCCCAAGGTGGGTTTTCTCCAGATAACTCAAAAATCCCTCCTGCATCCTCAGTCCATATCAGGAAATGCAGAGCCACATGCAGAGATGGCCAGCATGATGCTGTCCAGTGTGACAGCGACAAGAAGGGAAGAGTGAGCTGCAAAAACAAAGTTCTGAGACAAAATCAATCTGTTTCAATAGACCAACAAGCACACTTGGACAAGTATCCTGTGAGGCATACACATTCTTCTGCAGATTACAGAAAACACCTCTGGATGGTGGTGGATCAGAGATAAGTCTGTGCACCTGAAAGCAGAAAAGCTGATAAAGACATTATTGTTACCAGCAAAGTTTTGTCATGCATGCAACAACATTTATACTTCAGTATAAATAAGAGGATTCTGTGAAGCATTTCAGTTTAAAGCTGAAGAGCTGCTTGAATTTGCTCTTCCAGTCCAGGTAACTCGGGGTTGACTTTGCTCCTTGTCTCTTTTCACCCTCCTCAATGTAGAAGCTATTCTGCCTTGCTGCTCCAGAACTGATCCCAGCGCTTCTGTCACCTCTCAGCCTGGTCAGTTCAGTTTGCTGCATCTTAGGTTTCAAACTTTGGTGATGAACTTTCCATGATTTCAGACTTCAGAAGGCCCCCAGGCTGGCAGAGTGGCAAGTCAGGATACAATATTTGTAGTGTAAACAAAGATGCAGATTTTTATTTTTACTTTGCACAAAAAAATATCCAAGAATATATTCGATGTCAAAGAATTAATTCAATGCCAGAACATACTCCCTCTCCAAGTCATTCCTTCCTTCCTTTAAGCACTGTTGGTTAATCTCTATCATATTTGCAAATGTTAAACTGCACCCTCAGTAATGAGCATGAAAATGAAATGTAATGCAGTTCAGATAGGGGGAAAAGCAGGTAAGTGGAGAAGGCTCAGACACAGCTGTGTTAGAGCAACTTAAAAATTTATCCAAGCTCCTTCACACACATACACACACTGTGATGAAATGCTATTTTACTCCAAACACTGGTGGAAAAGGAGTCTTCACTACCAAAGTCTGCCCTGTAAAGGCCACTGGGAAGAAAATTAACTCTACTCCAGCTGAACCCAGCACATGTGGCTTCAACTGCATGAGCCCTGCAAGGGATGAACAGCGCTTCCAGGAATGCTAAAAATTTGAAATTGCCTCTCTTGGTCTATTTTTCTTCTTTTTTTATGGCAAATGAATCCAGACAAATAGGGACAAACCAAACATTTAGTTTAGGATAGAGCAGATCAGAATACATCACAAAATAGAGTAATACTTGGTGTATATAGGAAAGTGCTTAGAGTGCATTCTTCATTTCAGAATAACAGTATCTGGGAAAAGTTACAAATATGTGCTACACATTAACTTTTAGGATTGGTTTGGGTTTCCTTCCCTTGGGAAGAGAGGAGGGAAATAAAAAAGGAAAAGACAATATTGAAAAAACATCACTGATTTTTACATGTAAATCTAAATCAAACCTACAGTATAAAATTTAGTTTATGAATAAGTAGTAACTATTTGAGATACAAAAGAAAGTGGGGTTTCAGGAGAAGAATTGACTTGCTATTCTTGTGTATATGCTAACTATAACTTCACTAACACAATCTTAAGGGCTAAAAATAAAGTTTGGCTTATAACAGATATGGATCATAATTGCCAAATGCTGTAAATTTTGACAAAATAACTTCTTCAAAATGTATTTGTTAGCTCAGACAGAAGTTCTGAAGTGTGGCAGTAATAATATCGCCTTATATCATATTCTAAGGCGATTTTTACTGGTCCCAGAGAAAATAAAAACAGTTTTTGTACAAGATTTTCTTCCATATTTCTTCCCTTTTTTTTTTCCAGACCTCTGGAAAAAAAAAGAAAACAGTACTACAAAGTTAAAAGAAAAGAAGTCACTGTTTTTGTGTTTGCCCACAAGCTGTGTTTGACTCGTTGCTGTTTCCCAATGCAATATCAGAGTCAGTGGAGAGAAAAACCCTTGAAATCAGTGCAACTACTTGTGAGTATAAGGAGTCATCAAGACAAGCACAGGCTCAATTTTTGGAGCTGCTATTCTGATTCAGTTATTGTAGCTAAATGAAAGGGCATGATTGGGAGGCATGAAAGGACTCAGCTTTTCTGCCTTATTCACATTCAGGGAACTGCTGAGACTTTCATGTTAAACTGGATCCTCACAAGGGCAGGCTTTGGCCCAAAAAGGCATTTCAAAACAATTCAAACAGATGGTAGCACTTAATATATCCACGAGAAGTGTTTTGCACTCCCATGCAAGCTTTCTGAGTGCTCAGCTGGGCAGAATAGGGAAATCTCCCTTTCAAGTCATGTTTGTTTTTCGTATGAGCATATAGAGTTCCATAATGGGGGGAAATTGGTGAAAACTACCCAGTATCACTCTGCAACAGGTCAAATTGAAGAGAGAAAAGGAGTCCTTGAAGACTCTGAGTGCTTGTCCATGTGCATGACTTTCCTTGAAGGCAATTTGAACTGTGCAGTTTCGCATTAAGTCAAATCCTCATATTTTGCTGTAGCTATTTATTACACCGTGAAACAAATGTTCTTTGTTCAGGGAATTTAATTCCTAATGATGAATATGAAATAGTTTTGTCAAGTGACTCTTTTCTCAAATAACAATTTGTTATTGAACATTAAAATCCTATTTTATCCTTATTCTCACACAGGCTACACGTATGATGAACTTCAAAGCGAGTATTCCTTTAATCAACAGTTCTGCAGGAGGATTTTCACAGGATTATTGTTTGTTTGAGGTCTCGAGAGAGCTGCTATCTTTCTTAAAGCACAAGATCCTGGATTCATGCAGATTACGAGATTATTTAATCTGCAAGGCAGTTTCTAGCAAATGTGGTCATGTATAAAAATTAGGAGAATAAAATTTAAAGGTAACTTGAACAACAACAAGAACTGAAACTCCTCTTCCAAAGCTCACTAGTAGTATGTTTTCTGGGGCCTGACTCCAAAGTCATGGCTATTTGGAATCATTAGCCTTTTACTTAGAAACTATGCAAATAAACCAATTTCTGCAACCTCACTGAAGTTCTTTTTTGTATAAAACACACTCCCAGACTAAAACTTCTTTTCCTAGAAAATGTTTTCCTCTGAAGCAAGTGACAGCTAAGGGACCCTTCAAAGCTTTAAGCAGATCCTTTCAATTAAAAAACAACCAAAATATAGTTTAAAGCATAGAAGCAGTTAACACTTTTTTAAGCAGTACAAAGATTTCATGTGTGTGAAATTGGAAGAGGAAAGTGCATTAATATCCTTCACAGTTGTTATTATCTTTAGGGGTGCTCTGCTTTCTTTCACTGAATGAAAGTCTCACAAGATACTGTGCCTAATTTCAGAAGAAGGGTGCTTCTTCATATTTATTTCATATTTATTTCAGATTATTTTATCTGGATAAATAAAAGAAAGGTCACCTCCTGATATGATATATTTCTAGCCTCATGGTTGTGCCCTTTTTTCACAGATAATTAAAATAACTTTTGAAGCTTTATCTTTTTTAAAATCAAAACATTGCTTCTCAGGCTAAAATCTCAACTCCCTGAAGTCAGTGAGTTTTACCCCTAATTTAATGGAGGCAATATTTTACCTATTGCCAGACTTCTCTTTACCAGACTTCACACAAACAGAGAAATTGGTTTGAATCTCCCCTCTAATTTTGACATTGGTAGCAGAAAATGAATTATTGAAATTAATGCAAAGCTACATGAATCTGTGTATTTATAACATGCACCAATTATATATAATACTGAATTTGTATATATTCCTTTCCACTTTGTGTTCAGCAATATTTTCCTTTAAGTCACAGGGTTAAAAGGTACCTTTCTCTGAACCAAAATTATGAGATTATATGATGTGACTGGAAGAAAAGAAAAAAAAAAAAAAAAGAAAAGAAAACCTTAAGAAGCCTTATCTGAAGTCAATCTCTTGTCCTTCAGATAGCTCCTCTCCATCTTTTTATTGGGGAGAGTGAACCCACAGTCCCTCCAGGGTATAAGGACCATGCACTATTTTCCCACTGCCCAGTGGGTTTCTTTTGGCTATTTTAATGTTTCCAGTCCTTCATCTCCATACACCACTAGCCATCATGCCCCGAGCAGCCTGGGAACATGACCATTTGCTAAATCTCGCTGGCGTCAGCTCCAAATTGTGCCAGCTCCAGTCTGAATTTTTATTCAAGTGTAACTATTAGCTCTACTGCTGATAAAAAGTCTTTGAAGAACCTCATCCTTTATTTGTATTCTCTGCTGAGTTGAACACCAACAGCAATGTGTGCCCAGCCTCACACCTGGTGGAGACAGTCAACAAACCTGACTGTTGTGACACTTCTATTTAAGAGTTTTAACCATTTGCCTGAATTTTACTGCTGTAGGGAAAACTTAGTATTAAAAAACAAACAAAATAAGCAGCTAAACCCACCTGCCTGGATTATATAAAGTTCATTAACTTCCCCTCTCTAAATCTGCTTTTGTATTGGGTCACAAGAGAGTCTGAGAACAGTGCTTAGATTCAAGGGCCAATGTTTAATCAGTTGGTTTGTATCACCCATTCACACATTCCATGTAGGAGAAAATATCATTTCAACTACTTGCAGTCCTAAGGAAAAGTAAATGGATATTTTCACCTGTCCCCCTAGCACCTTCTTTTGGTTAATTTGAGTCTTTGGATTTGCTTCAGTGTTCAGAGAGCTGCAATTATTAGGTTATTTGGCTGCTGGTGAGAGGCTGGCTCATTCTCCCCTGTAAGATCAGAGCACTGTGCCCAGGGCTCCAGGCACAGACCTGAACACAGACAGATTTTCTAAACACAGAGTTAATGCAACCATGTCATCTCATAACCACTCAAGTGGTTATTTACCCCTTCAAGTGTTTCTCGCTCAGCTGCTAAGAATGAGTTCAAAAGGGAGGAAAAGTCCAAACTGAACACGAAAATTTTACCTACCTCTTTTTGGGGCATAGTCTAAACCACATTGATTTCATGGAAAGGCTCCAGCTGGCTGCAAATCAAATCCAGTATGGAGGTCCTTAAGTGTTACTGAGTTCTTGTATCATTAACTGTGGAACAATTTTTATAATTTTCATATCAGTTCCTCAAAATATGAGAGGGCCTTTTGTATTATTTATGTCTCGTGCTAGGGGTTGGTAAAGTTTATTGTAGCAAGGATATTAGTCACTGATTGCAATCTTTGCCAGTTGTGATAGTGCTTGGGGTTTCTTTATGTGGATTGAAAGAACAATACGATGAATAAATAAAAACATAGAATAGAAGGGAGAAACGACAGAATTACCCTCCTTACTCAAATATATAGGAAGCCAAATAAGCTCTTTACCCTGCCAAAACATGTGTGGGAATAAAAGCAAAATGTGTATGTTTGGGGTAGTTATCATCCGTGTATTTTGGACAAGCTGCATTTGTTTCTTGAGTGCTCTGTAAGACAAGGGAGGAAACCAATGCCAGCATTGCAAAAACACACACAAAAGCCTGGAGAAAGCCAACTCCACTGTGCACTTTTGGTGCTAAATTAGGGATAAAATGTTGGAAACCAGCCCTAACATAGCAAAAATTAAACAAACTACCCAATGATGGGGAAACTGCAAACAGCTTGGTTCAGAGACAGGGTCTCAACTTCTTCCCTGTTCAGGCCCCATAAGGTTCTCTCAATAAATATTTCTGGGAATTCTGAAGACATGGGAGAGTAAGGGTGCAAAAAAGAGATTAATTTCCCTTTTCTAACAGGGAAATTCCTCTTTAAGCATTCAGTAAATATATAAATACATTCTGCAATGATTTGCTTATCATCACTAACCATTGGTTTTTTAAACATGGAATTAATTAGCCCATAGGAAGTACTACTAATAAATAGATAGAGATTAAGCCAACAAGTATGAGTTCTTTACTATGGAATAATGACAGACATACCAAGACATGAAGAGAGAAACATGCTGCAATGCACAATGTCTTTTTTTTTGGCCAGCTGACAGCTCTCTAAAATAGGAGGGAAAAACAATGAAAAGAAAAAGCATCAATAGCATTGATTTGTGAAGAAAAAAAAAGTTTATAGTGTTATGTTTAGAAACCGTACGTAAACAGAGACATAGTAGTATGCAAACACAGAAGAAACTCATTATTCTAAAGAAAATGCTTGGAAAAAATCAACCTGACATGCCTATATATTTTCAATACTGTGTAGTTAATGGAGAACAACATGAGGATCGATCTGCCTTTGGCAGGCAGTACATGGGAAGCATCATTGCAGAATCCCGTAAGTTTGGGAATAAAACAAATTCAATGGAATACCTATCAGCTGGAGAAAGCAATGTGAAGGACTGAATGGCAGCAGGAATGCCCTTAGTTTTAACATTGCTCCAAAATATTTCACACCATTTCTTTTCCCTCACAGATTTCCCCTTGCTACTGTGTTGTTGTTGAAGGTTATTATGGTGTTCTAGACTTCTGATTTCTTTATCCAGACTCTCAAAGCCCTTTTTAGAGGGACAAGCTAAGAGTGAACCACTACCATCCATCAAAATGAGTAGCTGCATATTTCCATCCCTAGATTTAGCCACCAGGCTTCCTCATCATCGTTATTCAGCTGAATTCATCTTGTTCTGCATAGATAGGAAAAAGTGGTCCTTGGATTCCTTTTAGAATATCCTATATGTTAATTTTGTAATTCTACCTCAAATACTACAGCTAAAAGTAAGTAACAGACTAGAGAAGCAGAAAAATAGAATTAAGAGACATGAGGCAAGAAGAAACTGTATTTCCAAATGGCATTTCTATCAGAAAAGGAGGTGAAGGACACAGAGAGATACATGAAAACTACTTCAAATGACAGAATAGCAGAGAAGTTGCCTCTGTGTCAAGATAATAGTTGTTGTGAGGAGACAGACTTTAGGCCAATACTGAAAATAAGGGAAAATCTGATCTGTTGTTTGGATGTAAATCTACACTAAATTAATCAGTCTTATTTCCAATTTATCTCCATAAGGTAAAACCAGAATATAACACAGTATGATTAAGATTGTAAGCAAATTTCTCCACACAGACAATTTTCAGCCACAATATAATGTCTGTATAATCAGACTGAATCTGCCATTTAAAACTTTCCTGAGTACAAAACTTGATATGCAAACAGTTTCCTTTATTTTCATCATATCCAAACTCTCTGTTCGTTATAAATCCTGGTTTAATTCCAGCCCTAGATCTCACAACTTTTTCCTCACATTAAAATTCAACTTAGATTGATTGACTTTTTAATGCAAATCATTCCCAAAACAACCTTTATCAGCTCTGGGAAGAAACACCTTCACCTATCCCTCCAGACAAATGGGGAAAGGTGAGAAATGGAGACACAGACCAATCCAGCTCTGGCAAGAGGACATGCTAAGTAGCTGCAGACATGTTCTTTTATACATTTGGTAAATCCTGTGAATTCCTGCATCTCTCCCAAAGCCCAGACCCTGACCACCACTGACAGACAGAGGACCACAAAGGAATACAGTGTCACCAGCTACAGATCAATTCCTTCAGTGACAAGCTGTGGTCAATTCTGACAAAATTGTGTGGACTTCTACCTGGATTCCAAACAGGTACTACAGAATACATTCAGAATGAATTCAAGCATGTTTTTGTTTGCTGTCCATTGTAGAGCACAGGAAATGGATTGTTTTTCATACCTTTAACAATACCCATGCTAGGTTTCTATGAAATATTCTTGTTCCTTAAATAACTTGTTTAGAATGGCTACTTCATTAAATTGAAATTTTGAATCAACACCTGTATTAAATTGATAGATCCCTATTGAATTCTCTGGTGTTTTCAATAAAGGGAAAGGAAACTATTTGTGCCATTTCTAGTTTGTTATCCTCTCATTCCAGTTCAAACAGAGCTGATGCCTTCCTGCTGTCTGCCTAACCCCACCAACACCTTCTAAATCTGTTGTCCAGCTTCAACCAGATTTGCTAGAGGGCTACAAACTTAAGGGATTAGGAAATTCCTATAGATTTCATGAAAAGCAGTTGGATTGATGAGAAAGGTCTGAATCAGCATCTGCCTTCTGACAGAACACCAGGCTCAGCTGTTACAAATGTGCTTGGGAGCAGTGGCCCAAGCAGCAGAGTCCCCTCCCCTGCTAGTCTGTGTGCACAGAGCTCCAGGAAAACACACACCCAACAGCAACCAGAGGTGCATTGCAGCCACACAGGTTGGTGGCATTGCAGCATGACAGCGTGGCACATGTGGATAACGAGAAAATCCAGTTTCATTAGTTCTGCCACTCATGGCACAAAGCATCCCCTCCTAAAGGCCAAGCCCAGCTTGGGTAGGTCATCCAAACTAAGAACATCAGGCTAAATTTTGTGTTTGCTTTAGCGGAATTTACTAATGAGCAGATGAAAACAGAGATACAAAGTCTATTCTCCAGACAGTGACTGGTCATCTCCTTTAGCAAACAAGAGCCAGAGGCACCTCTTCCCAGGCACTGAAGTTGAAAACCTTTGCTTCTTTAAGCCAGGCACACCACTCCCACTGACTTCAAACAGACTATGAATTCATTCCAAGCCTTTAGAGCTATTCAACTTGTGCTGACAGTTCGGGAGAATTACAGCTCTACAATTCAGAATAAAGGGACATTTGAAATGTCTTACCCTTCACTAAGAAATAACCAAGATCAGGTGGCCATGTGATTCCATTATTTATGTAATGCCTCAAAATGTCGTTTGTCTTTTAATAAGAGATGACAGGTTTCACATGTACAAGTTTTCTATAAGAGTAGTGTGCTCATCTTGATCCACTCAATACACGCATTGCTAATTTCAGATAAAAGATTTATCACACAGATCTTGTAGTTAATTGTCTGCAGTAGCCCCTTTTTTTCTTTTTACTCTGTTGATTTATTTGGAATTTCTTTATACACGTGCCAATTTTCAAAACTGATATATTTGGACCACAAGCTTCTTTTGGGAAAAATTTTATTTTCACTTTCTGTATCTCAGTACCTCACAGTATGTGTTCCTGATGCCTACTTGAGGCTCCCATGTGCTCCTGCATGCTCACACAAACATACTAAAAGAGGATTTAATATAGAATTCATGGTTCTCTTTAGGCACCAATAGGAAAACTGCTATTTTTAGTTATCAAATCACACTTGATATACATAAAACAGTCTGTGACTTCAGTGAATTACACTCTTGTACTGAAACTAAGGTTTAACTATGTTTGAAATTAACAAAGCAGGGCAATACACCAGCAATGCTTTTCTTCTCCCACCTCAAGGAAGCAGCATCTATCATTATTTGCCATTGGTATCCAAGCATTTGACAGCAGCAGGTAGTATATAAGAACTGTAACTGTGACTTGGAAAATGCCTCCTCTCCTGAGAGCAAAGTCAGGACTTTGGTTTCTCCCCTCTCCATCACACATGTGTTGGAAAGTCCTCTCCCTTTACCTGCTCTAGAAACTGATGGGTTTTTGTATGGTAGATTCCTTTTCTGTCCATGATTTCTAGAAGACCAGCTTTCTCCTCAGACATTCAAAATCTGTCCTGTCTGCAAAGGTGTTAGGTAGAAGGCCAAGGATATGACCTGACTCTAGTTTGTAAAAAGAAAAAGAGAAAATAAAAGCGCAACTTACGAAATGTAAAATACATAGTCAACTTAAATTGACCCTTTTACCAACTCCTTCACCTCAGAAGTAGAAGAAATCAGGCATGGAGACACCACATAGGTATGATGTTAAACTGTCAGAGGTGTGTAAAAAGTAATGTTGTTTAGGCACAGCTACAGAAATTCCAAAAACAACCAGAGTTTTGCTTAACTAAAATAAATGGTTGGAACAAGAGGATGTGAAGCAGCATTGCAGGTCATTGTTGACTATTTTTTGACCTCGGACCTCATGCTTTAAAAGGACAGAGATAATGACAAAACTTCATTTCTGTCTTGATACAATCTTGCACCTAGGCTGTGAAGACACACATTGTAAGGTGTGCCCTGAATAAAGCCACCTCAGAAGTGGCAAACAGCAAAGACAGATCTATAGTGGCCACTGCCCTGACACCATGAACAGCAATGGGTTTTTTCCTGCAAGACTAGTTGCTTTCTATCACTTATATCAATGTGGTTCTTAAAATTCTTTCACCTCCTGCATTTGTCCTCACAGATACAAAGCAAAGCCCTAACATCATTTCAGATGGGGAGTCCTCCCTTCATCCCCACCCTGAGGGTCAAGGGCAGTGGCTGATGCTGCATCCACTGGACTCCTTTGATCATCTATTTTCTGAGGAAGCTCTGGGTGGGTTCAGAAAGAACCTCTCATATGAGGTTTGGAGAGCTTGATTTGGGCTATTTTTGCTGAAAATAATCTAGCATGAGCTAGAGTGGGTAAATCTCCTGTAGACGTACAGAAGAGAAGAAAAACTCAACACTGACATGAGCAGAATGTCAGAGGTGATCCTCCACAGGATCACTTTTCTAAGACCAAGTTTTCAAAATTTGGCAGCTAGAGTGAAGTGGATATGACCTTTCCCCAGAGGGACAGAGACAAGAAAGAAAATTGAGTCTTGGAAAAGACACAGACTCCTAACATTATGATAAAAAGAAGCCATCCTTCCTGGAAAAGAAACACTAAGGGGCCTGCGGCCAACATTTGGTCTGTGCTAGGAACATTTGGATATTTTTATGAGCAGCAAGTTCATCAAGAATCTTGCCTGAGGTTAAACCTTACAGAAAAGACAAAATAAGGTTAGTAAGGACTGCTCATGTGAGAAGAGATGTACAGGAAGAGGCCAATGTGTTGATCTTGCATTATGGAAATCAATTAAGCATTAATTATAAATGTTCCTGAAGGTTAAGTGAAGTGTGCCTTGCTACAGAGCCAGCAGCCTGCCGGACCCATCGGGCTTCCTGACACAAACAGCTATGTGTTCCTTGGGCACAGTGCTGAGCTCCACTGCCCCTCTGCATCTGGGCACCTCATCCCTTAGGCTTGGTAGGGTTGGCCATGGGCAACAGAGGGTCCTGAGGAACAGCTCTCTGGGACCAGCACCAAGCACTGGGGCAGCCTTGAACAGGGGGAGACCAAGAGCAATCAACACTCCTCCTGGGCATTGCTTGTTTCCTAAATACCCTCACTCCTAGTCTTACTAGACTAAAATAGCAAGCCCCTCCAAAGTTGTTCCCATCAGTGAAACTTTTGCCTCAGCAAGACCAGAAGAAAACAAGCTTTGAAACATTCCCTCCCTTGGCAGCATTCCCAGGAGAAAGGCTGCAAGAAAAGGCCTCAGTGGAGCTTCTGTTTGCTGAGGACATGGTACAAATAATGTTGATCAAGCAGTTTCTGCCTTCTCCCCCTTCCCTGAAATGCAGTTTCTAAAAAAGGGCTTCTCCTGCTCTGCTACCTCTGTGGAATAAGGTGGTTTGTCTCCAGTACTCTGATTATGTACAGCTTAATTATCTACTGACTAATTGCACTTGCCTTCTTGAATGTCTCCAGGTAACAGGAGTACTGCTTTATTTTTGCTCATTGGGCCGTGAAGGCAACCAGTTTGTCTCATCCTTTCTGGTACTTCCAGACAAAGGGCCTTTCAAAAGAAAAAAATCCTGAACAGATAATCTAAGTAATCCCTCTTTCCACGCCCCAAATAAGACAAATATATGTGTGTGCTTGTGTCCATCCTAGAGTCAGCTCTTAATGCAGTAATGTGACAGTACCACCCTGAGAGCTTTACCTGGACCCAGAGGGAAGAGCACCCTACCCACAGCCACCTTCCAAGTGATTTATTAAAAGGTATTTTCAGGAATGCAGGGTTAATCCTGACAGCCATGCCTGCTAACAGCTTGAAGCAGCAGCACAAATGAAGATGTTGTCACTCACTGTGCATAGGTCAGTGTTCCTGCCTTTCACCCGGGAATGGCCAGCTCTCATCCAGAGGAAGTTCCTGCCTATTCCCCCATCACAAGCCTCTGAGGTGGCTTCTGTGAGAAGTTGCCAGAAGCTTCCACTATGTCTGGCAGAGCCAATCCCTGATGGCTCTGATGATGGACATGCTGCTGGCCAAGCCTGGGCCAACTAGAGATATTAGTAATGCCTTTGCGATAAAACATCTAAGAAGAAAATCAAAATAAAGTGAGGCACAGCTTTTTCTAGCCAGAGAAGAGGAGGAGGTGAGAACACGTGAGGGAAACAACATGGAGATACCAAGGTCAGTGGAGAAGGAGGTGCTCAAACTGACAAACTGACCAAAACCTCCATGCCCTGTTTCCCCACATTGTTGGTGGGAAGGAGAGAGGAGCTGGGGGAAAAAAAAGTGTCTTTATGGGCTTATTTTATTTTTCATTATCCTCCTCTGACTCTGTTGGTAATAAATTCACTTTATATTCTTAAATTGAACCTCTTTTGTCCTTGGATCCTTTTCTCCCAGTCCTTATCTCAAGTCATAACCCCTTTTTTTAATCTTTTTCCTCCTCTGCCCAGTTATAGCAGGGGAGGGCGAGTGAGCAGCTCTCATAGGTGCCTAGCATTTGACCAGTGTCAAACCACAACAAATGGGAACCAGACAAGAAACTGAGCATTTCCAAGAGGTCCTTGAGCCTGCAGAAGTGCAGGTCTCACTACACATCTCCATATGGGAATAGCTGGCATGCTGGAGCTCTCAATACCTTTACAGATACCCTTCATGAGTTCACCACAGCTGGAAAGAGCCACTGGATAACAGGGAGAAAAATACTTGCTCTGAGGAGCCAAATGGATTGTGAAGCCAACAGAGACCCAAATCCTGTTGGGAAAATTGTCAGGAAAAACAGGCTCTATGTGTGTCAGGAAGTGAACAGGCAGATTGGCACTCTTGCATATTTTCTGTCACTGTCACTTATCAAAGCCCAATGCAGAGGCTTTTGAAAGAAAGAAACACACACAGCCAAACCAACAGAAAAAGGCTGAGGCTGTGGTAGACAACTTTCCCTTTTTGGAATATCAGCAGATAACACCAGCCTGCCACAGAAAATTTGTCTTTCTGAAACCTGAGTTGACCAACAGCTTGAATGGCACAGTGTAGGCTAGTCCTGAAAACAAACTTCTGACCAGACAAGCAGGGCATCAGACACTGATGTTTCCACTTTTACAGCTATTGCAGCTGAACACACAGTTTTAAAATCTGTGTGAAAGGCAGTGGCTTGGTCAGTAGATATGAAGGATGATACAGATTTTCTTCAACTGAAATGATACTATAATTGTGCTCCTAAAAAATAGACAAATCTCCTCCAAATGATGCATATTCCCTGACTTCCCCTGCTCAAATCTCTTTTTGAAAATTGATTCTGGGAGACAAAAATTTGCGTAAATCTGCGCTAAAAAGTATCTGAGTGTAATCCAAATCTGTATACCTTGGGATGGTGGTATGAGATGGTTATTGAATAAAATGTCAACTGAGCTTTGGTTTTATGGCAACTATCAGCTTATACTCCCTGGAAGTCAATATTTGCAATTTAAATTTTGTATTTTTTGGGTTATCAGAGTTTCTCTTTCCTGCATTGTTTTTTTGGAGGGATTCCTTCCAACCCCCTCTGGTCAGATGTAGTGAGTTAATTCATTTAATCCCCTTGATTTCTCTCTCCCAAGAGTCTTCACCATCCTCCCTTTCCTATGAGTCAAACTCAGCCCATTACTAATAAATTAAAAATGTCCTCTTTTCCCACTCTCATGATTTTATTAGCTCAAGAAGCACAAACAAGCCTCCTCTGAATTTCATCAATCCCCTCACCACTCTTACACCCTTTCATGGGGTCTTTTCTTGTGTCACTCTGAGCCATGGAGTTCAATCCTGTTCAACACAAGTAAAAGCTGCTGATCAGGTCTTTGAAACAGTTTCTCCTTTGCTAAGGGAAGAGGGCACTACTGTCTGTCTCTGGGTCAGTTTTAGACCAAAAAGCCCACAGCTGAGTTCTGTGAGGGGTCCAAAGACAGCCTGAAAAAGGACCCTATAAAAGCATTAGCATGTTTGTCTGTGTCTCACCAATTTATGGGGGAAGCAGGGAACAAACTGCTCGGAGTGGGGCAGTTGTGGGCACAGAGAGAAACACATCCTGAAGGTTGCTGAGGAACTCAGAGCCCTACCTAATGAGAGTTTTAGACCATACACATCAAAACAGCAGCTGAGAAGCACCATTCTACTTGGAGAAGAAAAGCCCATCCATAGGTCTTCATCACCAAACTGGGGCACCAAACTCTTTCTTGCACAGTTCATCTGCAAGGACAGACTCAGAGAGGGAAGGCTTGGGATTAGACACGGAGTTTACTCCTGTGAGAGACTAAAACTGAGCCATAGCATCCTTCTGAGATTTATACTGCTAAAAGAGAAAACATCTAGTTGGGCAACAAATGCCTTATTTGCTCTCATGCTTGAAGTTGACCAGAGCTACTCTCAAGAAGAGCCACTGCTGCAGAAAATAGAAATTACCAGGGAAAAAAATTACGACACACATAGGAAGACAATGCCAAGTAGCTGAGAGAAATGGGCAAGTAAAGGCAATTATCAAATGCCATATGAAAAGACAAAAACTTCCTTTTAACACTCTGCTTTTGTACTCATCTTATCTAGACCTATCATATATTGGCATTCGGTGAAGTTAAACAAGACGCTCAGCTCTTCTCAGCACTTAGGCACTGACATTTTTTTCAGAAATAAAAGGGTCTTGTAATTAATTTGTAAGGCTGTGCATGGTTAAATTTGATCCCTTGTAAATGCTAATTATGAAAGCAGATGTTAAAGGGTTCCTTAGGTAATCAATACTTTATTATACAATAATTGCATCTGCAAGTTTAATGTTCTTCATAAGACTCTGAAAGAATGGATGAGGTTGGGAGGCCAGATGAAGCAAAGGTGGCTGCATGACCTGGAAAGTTATCAAGAATTTGAGGCCTAGTAAAATCCCCAGATGTCATTAAAATATTTTCAAAAACCCAACACTTACTATAGAAAGCAAACTGCAAGTTTATCTGTCTAGATGACACTTGGGCCCAACACAAACAAGGCACACAAAATTGAAATGGCTATTTTGTTATTAATCCTAGAGCTTTGATTACACCTTTGCCTGAATGATTTGTTTCTCTCAGGAGCACCATTTCAGCTCTGTCCTTCCTCATCTTCCCCTGGCTCTCTCCCCAGTTGTTCCAGCTTTCTACATAGGAGTCAGCGAGGAGCTACCATTAGGGTTGTAAGCCCTGGAGACAGGATACAGCTGAAAAATCATTCTTCCAAGAATTTCTGGGTCACTGTCTAATTGATACTAGCATTAGCATGCTTCATATTCATGTTCCAACTCCACAGGCAGTACTTACTCTGTACCCAGCCATGTGGGACTGCTCTAGGCAGTGAGTGGGAATCCAAAACAACGCCACTGTATCAGCCTAAGAACGCACTAGCCCCAAGAGTTTTACAACAGCAAAACAGAGAAAAAGAGTCTTTCTTCCACTGTGGTCATCAGTGCAGCAGCACATTCCTCTGCTTTTTATTACACTCTTTCAAAAAGAAATATACAATGTTTCTTAGAGCTTATTAATTTGTAAAGAAACCACAAGTTATTTCCTTGCATCATGGGGTTTTAATTTTTTTAATCCTTACGGACTATGAAAATCGAAGGATTTAAAAGGAAATGAGTTTAAAACTCAGTACCTTGCAAAAGGAGTCCAGACCACGTTCACAAATATGATATCTTTTGCCAACAGCAAAGTATTTCACAGGTTGTATTGCAGCTTATACTTCATTGAGAAAATGAATGAGAAGGGAGTAATGATTCATAAAACAATCTTTACATTTAATGCATGATAAAATAAGATAGTATTGCACAGCTTTCTTAGAGAGGCAAAAGGTGGTGCCTTGTGATCAGCCAACTAGTCAAATAAAAATCCATCAGGAGGGGGTGTAATGCTGACTTGCTGCAACCACTCCTAGTGATTCATCTCATCTCCAGCAACTCACCCAGTCAGCACATCCAAAATGCAACAAGAAAATTTAATGCATGCCCGTGCCCACTCCCCCTTACAAAGGGAAGAAAAAACTCACATGCATGAGTTCACATGTGTGCTGTGCACGAAGCACTTCTCTGTGAAAGGATGTTCACTTCTGTGCTGCTGTGAGAATTTTGGTTTAGCTGCCTTACAGACAGGTTGGAGGGAATTTGTCTCAATGCATCAGCCACGTGCTGACACAGGTGGTTCCAGGAATTTGGTTTTTCAGGAGAAAGCTTGGTGTTTGCTGGACATGGCAAACACCCCAAGAAATCTTCAAAAGTAGGAATCCTGACACATTGCAATATCCTCTCATCCCTTTTTGCCCAATGATACAATTTTCTGGCACTTGTCCATGACCAGCAAGATGTAATATACATCCATTTATGAAGGAGTGACACATCACTGCATGACACCCATAAGCAAAACATGCAAAAGAAGTATCCTCATGTATACTGGAGAATTGGCAATGCCAAAAAGGAATTTCTTTTTCCAGCATGTCAAACATGACCTCACTCAAAACCATTAAGAATGAAGAGCTCTATCTGTATATTCCATAATCCCTGGCTCACAGAAGCTGCTTTGCTCAGTGCTTTGCATCCTGCAGATGTAGTCAGCATAGGGAACAGAAGTCAACCCACCAACTTATTTCCAAACTTTTCTAAAGATATTACTAAAATCTGAGACATGCTTTTTGGGGACAAATCAATACCCAGATAGCCACCAAGCTAAGCATCCCATTGAAAACCCACTCAGCAGTGCATTGGAAATCTTGCTCTTGCTGTGAAACCTATTGAAAACCTATCCTGAAAGTAAATTATACAGGGGCAGCTTCTCCAGATTTGAATGCAACCTAAGTGTCACTTTACAAGTCCAGGCAAGGGAATTAAATGCTTAGTTTAAAAAAAAAAAAAAAACAACACACAAAAAAACCAAAAAATAAAACCACACAACTAAAAGCAACAACAACAAAAAACCCTACCAAAAAACAAAACAAAAAAAAAACCCAAAAAACCAATACTAAAATACTAACCCATTACAGGGATGAATAAATTTGCTTACCCCTAAATTTTCCTTTCTTCAGGAACAGCATCCACTGGTATTACCCAATATCTTCACAGCTGTCTGCAAGTCTGAGGACCCAGTCCAGACTCATCAATCCCTGCTGAAAAGCCCCATTAGCTGGGATGACTCAAAACTTATGACTGAAAATGCATCCTTCTGACCATGAACACCTGCACTTCAGTCAGACAGGAGCACTGTGTGTACACACTTAGTGGGGAGCGCAAGAGCTCTGCCATTACTCAGTTACACAGTAGCAAGCTTATCTTTGAGCTGCTCCATAACGTGTAACCAGCATCACTGCCTGAAGAAAGGAAATGGCAAGGTAAACACCTGAATGGGCTTTCTGTTCTTCTGCACAATGAAAATCACCAGGGCATCTTATCGTCCACACAAGGTGTGGAAGGAAATGAGATTAGCTTTGTAAATGCAGTGTCCATCAGGAAGAGATCATTAGGCACATTAAGTCCTGCTGCCAAAACACTAGGCTGATTTCAGGCTATGGAAAGCTAGAGATATTTCAAGGAGGCAGGCAAAACACATTTGGCAATGAAGTGTTTGGTCTCAACAGCAAGACTGAGGTGGGGAGAGGATGAAGAAAGGTGCTGCTGGAAGGGCTGCCCAACCCCTACTGAAACCAGCCATGCCATCTCAAGCTGCTTGCTGAATAAACTCTTCAAATGCAGTTTACGAAATGCAACTCAATGTGACCATCCTGTGGATCAATTCTAACAACAGTGTTGCTTCCCAAATTGTCTTAGGGATTTCAGGATGTTTCCTTTTACTGTATTTCTCAGGCATGAACATTTTCATGTCCCCAGACACTGAAGAAATGTCTCCAGTCCCTTCCAGGCAGATGATGAAGCTATAGTTGTAATCTTGGGCATGCTTTGGTTGTGGAAAAGCTGCTGTGAGGACATCTCATTTAACTACAACTACTGGACACAGCAGTTTGGCAGGGAGGGATGCTACAAGCAACAGGAGAAAGGAATAGAGCTGAAGGGGAACTGCCCCCAAAGACATTCTGACAGTATGTAGGATTTTATCCTGACATCCCCAGGCAAGGCAGCTCATATCATCTCCCTAAGACAATAAGAATTCCCCACAACAGACAACTATACTGCTCCTCAAGGTTTTGCCAAGAGTATTGTCTGAGAGAGTAACTCAACAGTGCTGTCTCCAGGGGAGCTGACTATCTGCTGCTGGCAGCCTAGACATGCTTAAAGAAGTCCAAGTATTGAAGGAATAGTTCATTGGCTTTTATATGGTCTCCCACAGCACCTGATATTGTCACTCTGGGATGATGTTCCACAATAGGGATAGTGATCTTGCACTGTGCCACCTCAAGGGCTGCTTTGAAGTAGAAAAGCAGCACAAGAGCAGCTCTCACTAGAGCCAAGTGCTAGTCAGCACTCATAGGAACGAGTTACAATTTGTCCACAAGAAACAGATGCTCCCCATGAGACTCAATTGGAATGGAGACACTGAGAAAGATCATTCCTGCTACTGACATGTGGAGACGGACAGCTCAGTGAGAAAACACACACCCATCACCCTTAGCAGGGTAGGATGGCTTTTCCCCAAACACAGAGAAAAGTTAGGAAGGGAGTAAATAATTTATTTCAGTGAGATGACACATACATGCACACAGATTCCCAAACAGACTGCCTTGAGTGTTAAAAATAATCCTTTGGATTTCTTAATAGTTCAAAGAGTACCTTATTAAATACGTCATTTAAATGAGGAAACAAAGCAATGGCTTTTCTACTTTCTTGTGGGGTTTTTTGAGTCTTTGGGGTTCTTACTTTCAAGTCATCTCCAAAGCCTTAGGACCTCATGATTTAATGAAAGATAAGATTTTTACACAACATCTTGACTTCAGAAGCTTGAATTTTAAGAAAACACAACTACTGCCAGGCTAACGACAGGCTAATGATAGTTGGCCCTTCTCAAATTTGGTACAAACACCACCTGTTGAGTGATCAGCAGATGCCTCAGATTGGAATTTGGGCAACATTCCTTTGCTATGAAGTCTCTTATGTGCCACTCTGAATAAGAAGAGAATATCTACATCAACTTAGAATTGTCTGGTTTCTGTCGAGTTTTCTGTCACAACTTTACCACCAGTGCTGTCATCTCAAGTTTGGCTGAAATTACAGATTTTTGCCAAATAAGCTTTCCCAGCATGTTACAAGAACCAACACATTCCTATGACTTTAAGATGAAAATTCCAGAGCAAAAAATTGTTCTGGAATAAATGGAGACTTCTGCAGTGCTGGGAATTTGGAGGTTGAACCGATTATGGAGAAAAACAAAACCCACTTCAACACCATGTTGAAAAGTAAACCCTGGGGGTGGGGGGAAGAAAAGAGGGGAAAAAAGAAACTTAGGAGCATTCTAATTTTTCCCTGTTGTCTCAATTTAAAGATTTTTATAAATAACACATTTTTGAAAATTCACTTTCCTCCACTGACTTCTAAGTCTCCAGCAATTTTTCTGCTATACTAAAGATCTGTTCTTTGCACTAAAGTATTAGTTCAACAATATCTGGCCCTGATGCAATTTTTGTTAAGTAGACTTAAAAGTATCATTATCCTCATTCCATAGGTGAGGAAATAGCTTATGTAAATTGCTGAAGGTCACTAACCAGTCAACAGTGCAGGCTCAAGGCTCTCTTCTCTCCCCCCTCCACCACACTTTACAGGAAATGGAATTAAAGACAATTTCCAAATGAAAAATGTTATTTTTCCTTTTAAGTCCTGTCCTGAATAACTGACACAGAGACCACCAATTCAATGCTCTGAAACATCTGAGAGAGGGGAGAGCTATCTAAACTGAATTAGCTGGTAGGAGCTTATATCAGTAAATGAGTGAAAGAAACACACTTTCCTTCTGAAGTATGGTTGCTGAGCCTCTACTTGATTTTTTTCTGCTTCATATAGTTGGGCATGTGTCAACTCATAAACATCTGTGCATCTTTGCTGAGCAGAAATTTCCAGCCAGCAGGTTTCTCCTTTGCAGGGCTGCAAAAAACCAAGAGGATTCTCTGCTCTTTGTCTTGATCCAAGTTTAAAGGGATCTCACAGCCAAAGGATTCTCCTGCTCCCATGTGCCCCTTTAGCTTGAGGATTAACATAACAGGACACGCTGAGTCCATGAAAACTTGACACCACATGTACTTTGCACAGTCTTCATCTACTCTCAGCAGCTTTCCAGCTCAAATAATGAAAGATCAGAGGGAGTGGCAATAAGGAAAAGTTTGTTGTGGTCAAGGATGCTACCAGCCCCCATGTGAATGCTGTGCTCTCCCAGCAGCTTTGGCTACCTTGCCAATTAGTTATTCTTCTCTCTTCAAAGTGATTAGTCTTTTGCTCTTCTCTTTCTAGATTTTTGCACCAGAATGTTCCCCTATGCTTTTGACCAACATTTGGGGAAACTCACAGTATTGACAAAGCAGAGCTCACTAGCATGAAGAGGCCATGCTGGTTTATATATCTACCTAGCATATCACCTCCTCCATGCAAAAAAAAAAAAAAAGTTATTGAATTCAAAGAGTTTCAGCTGGCCCTTAAAGACAGGTGATTTGCATGAAGTCTGCTTTTCCCCTAAAGGCCAAACATTTTAACCTGCCAGACAGATGTCATGCTGAAATTTGGCAAATACAGTTTTTGTGCCATTAGGTGTTGACTACTCATCAGAAAATTAGATAGATAGATAGATAGATAGATAGATAGATAGATAGATAGATAGATAGATAGATAGATAGATAGATAGATAGATAGAATCACAGCCAGCAAGAGCCAGTTAGCATTTACAGAACACCACTGATGGTGGCCCTACCATCACAGAAACCTCACACATTTAAGGACATCCCTAAGCAAAATGCTGGAAATTCACATCAGCAAGTTTCACCAAGATGACTGACTCAATTTGGCAAAACTTCTACAGCTAATTTTAGGCAAAAACCTATTGCCTTCAGCAGGATATAGGGATGCTCAGAATGTAAATTGACTCTGTGATTTCATACCTTTTAACTCAAGTGGATGCCCCCAAAATTTTCTAGTCTTATTCTCTTCATAGAACAGGTCAGTGTTTCCTGCATTAACCTCTATCTGTGCTTCAATATAGCAGGTTTTATGTTAGCAAGAATTTTCCACTTTCATTGCACTCTGCCCAGGGTTTTTATGTCTAACATACTCTGGTTACACTCAAAAAGGTCATTCAATCTGCAGCCAACATTTCTGCAAAGGGATGGAGGGACATTCCCATGCTTCACTGCAGCTAGGACCTTCACTAAGTGAAGGCAGTGCTCATGATATCTCCACTGGGAACACCCTCAGGAAAACACATGGCATCTTACTTGGAGAGGACTGGTGGTCTTTCCAATGTGTGGTTTTTAATTTACATGCACTGACCTAGACATTTCAGGAAATGGATTTGGCTTCCTCAGTACAAGACAGGCTCAGACAGACAAGAGGAAATCCAGTGAAGAGGAACTAAAATGATTGAGGCACTGGAGCATCCCTCGTGGAAAGAAGCTGAGGCAGGTTGGGTTGCACAGGCTGGAGAAGATTCAGGATCTTATCCACATGCATAAATATCTGCTGGGGATTTTGGGGACAGTAAAGAAGATGGAACCAGGCTCTCCTCAGAGGTGCTCAAGGAGGCAACTGGCAGAATTTGTATTACAGAAAGTTCCATTTAAATGTAGTAAAAACATTGTTCCTGTAATAGTGGTTAAACAGTAGCAGGTTGCCCAAAAACTTGCACCATTTGCCCTGGCAATATTTTAAAAAAACCACACTATACATGGTCCTGAACTTTTTAAATTGAAATAATTAATCAATTATTAGCAAGCATGACTGTGAACATCCACAAAGTACAAATGTTTGCTTCTTTAGATTGAGAAACCTTTTTTCAGCCACCTGGATAAAACCTCTCAGTTGTCCTATGAAGATCTGCCCCTCATCAGCTACTAGGGATGGAGAAGTACCTCAGCCTTGCCTGTGACCAAACAAGCCATCTCCTTCCAAAGGAAAGGTGGGAACTGTGACTCCAGTACAGGACAGGCAAAAGGGACCAGGACATGGGAAGTTCAGAAACAGGAATGTTAGGACACAGTGGCCTGGAATTCAGTGAAACCTGTGTGCCACGTGGAGTCTGAACTACACCCAGAAGTCTGGGCTACAACATCTCCAGTGCTTTAGCACCACAACAGCTAAATTAAACACAGCTCAGGAGAACTAGTCTCTCCTATCGTAATAGCATGGAAACACATTAAAATGGAATTCCTTCTGTGAGGGTTTTTTTTAAGGATTCCCCCACATGTGCCCAGCCCCCTCCCCCAAAGAACCCCTGAGCCTTAAAAAGTCTCATCTAAGAAGCAAAACTGTCCTATTTTCATCCCCCCCTCATCAAACACAGCTGTATTTGAAGTGCTGGCAAAACCGGGTTAAAGTATAAACTAACAAAGCAAGTAGGAATTTAAGGCGTGCAAACCTTGCCCTGATGAAGGTAATTATTAGGTCAGCCCAAGAAAAATTGATGAGCTTAACATAACACTCCCAAACAGATCAACAGTCTTCATATAAATTTTGATCCTGGCTCCTATAAAACCATTTGCATTCCCTAGTATTGTAATTTACAGCCTGATGATGCACTGAATCATATTTTAATTTATCTGGAAGATATAAACAAACGTTCTTGGGTGGAAATTAATACCTGATCTTTGGCTACCTCTTGTGGCATAAAAATCCAGAGAGGAATTACATTAAAAAAAATAATAATTAAAGAAAATCATTGCACAACTGATGTGCTTGTCAAATAATTCTAAGAAGAAAATTAATTCTTAGGGGTTTTGTGTATAAGAATCCTGGAAGATCTTGCTGTGAAAATGAATACTAGGGTATTAACAGGGTGAATATTTCTGTAAGTATATGCCATGTATGGCATCTGTTTTCACACACAAGTGGAGGGCAAATAAAGAATTAAAACAAAGCCTCAACTCTTTCATTTTCCCAATGCCCACTGTTCTGCAAAATGTTTCATGATCTTGTAGGAATTCCATGTTTAGAGGGAAATCTGTGAAGCACTGCCAACCTAAGGAGAAAAATCCCTGGGAGCTGACATGAACCTCTGCTACGCACCAGGAGCTCTCCCACATAAAACCTCAACAGCTACAAGTAATCTCAAGTATAGTAAAGGTGCAAGATATACAGTTATGGAGAGGAGAACCATAAGTGCAGCTGGCATGCTGAGAGAACATCTGTACACTTATTGTACCACAGTTCATCAGCTGTTTATTCCAGCAAGTGCCAGATGCAAGGGAGGAAATGGGAAGAGCATGAACACGAATCAGAATTTGTTCAGATATAGAGAATCAGATCCATGGTCTGAGTCAAAGAAGAAAAGCTAAGAGATTCTCAAAATGAGACAGGATGTCTATCCAGCCTCTAACAGGAACAAATCAGTGTAGCCCCAAAAAGGCTCATGGCTCCTATTAGTTCTAATCTACTTGTATGCGAACACAAAACTTTCTTTGGTGGTTACAGCAGTAATTCAAAAAGCAAACACACTCCCTATTTAAGGTAGGAAGAGAGATTTGTCCAAAGAAAAACAGAATTTGTGCAACTTCAGTGTCTTAAGGATTTTTAAGGCCTGACAATTCTGGTTCTAGAGAAGAAATTCAGGTCTGACTCAAATAATCTCTCACCACCCTCCAACAAACTGAAGAACCAGCAAGATCCCTGGATCACATTAAACAGGGAAAAATACACACACCAGTTAAGTAGTTTCTCTTCTGCACAACCAATTCAATACAGATGAGAGACTTTTTTCCTGAGTATTAGCATTCTCTAGCACTCAAGAAAATGCTCCTACCTGTATTGGCAAAAGCATGGCTTGTGAGAACACTGTGCAATATATCCTGCACATTGTGCCATGGAAGATAATCCAAATGATAAGGGCCTAGAGGGAGATGACTCCTGGACAACCAAGAGCACACAGCAAAGGAGATCTCCACGTGGGATTTTTCAAGAAAGTAAAGTGGAAAAAAGAGGGTTCTCCTAAGGAGGAGTAGATCAGAAGAGTGCAAGAACATACCAATGTCCAAATTGTCCTTTGTAGCCCAACAACCTGAAGAAAAAGGCACCATCTCTCCTCATGTGCTAATCTTTCCATGGCCAGCACTCATTCAGATAGGTACAGAGAGAAATAAGATTTCATCACCAACTCAAAAAGCCATTACAAAATTTACTGAGGAAATTGCAAACCCAAAATGGAAGCCAGCTGAGACCACAGCTGGCAGGGTCATGTATCATTAGCGCCAAGTGAACCAAGTCCAAATGTCCAGCTTACTGTTCAGAAGGAAACAAAAGCACTACTATATTTGTGGGCAAAGCATCATCTTTTTCTAATCAAACCTGTCTTAGGCCTGGGCTTAGAAAAGCACTCAAGCATGTGCTTAAGGCTCTCTTTTTTTTATTTTCAAAAAACAGCTCAAAACACACATTTACCTGTAAGCACTTGCTAACAGCTGTGAATAACAGTGAGAACCATAACTAAAACCTTCTGAGAGAAAGGTGTTATAAAAAAAAGCAAAATGTGATAAGATGTGATTGTCCATTATATTGCTTTATCTCCTATCTCTCAGCTAGGAATACAGTGGGACAAACAATGAATAACACAAGACTGATCCAAGACTTGGACAGCCACAGACATTAGACACAATATCCAAGTCACAAAAAAATAAGTAATCAGCCCACTAACATATTCTTGGGTTTATTTATGGTATCACCACATAGCCAGTAAGAAAGAAATTAGAACAGCTCCAGGTTTGAGAGCGTTCTCAGCCTTGCAACTTCCAAAAGAGATGTTTTGCAAGAGTCTGAAGTGAAAGTGATGACCCCATTTAGTGCCATTCTTAATGGCAGTAAACATGACACAGTTTTCACACCCCAGCTCAGCCCCGATGCCTGCTTGCAGTGCATTCATAATCCTGTCAGAGCTGTCAAGGGGACACAACACTTGATGTTCTAGTGATGCTTTTTCCCTGTCTCCATTCAAATAATTTGTCTTTCATCACCACCAGAATTGTTTTCCAGCATTTCTGTTTGACTCTGTGACTTTTGATCTCTGGCCTAATATTCCATTCATCCTTATCAAAAACCCCACAAATCTGAATAATTAGCTAGAAAGTTGCTGGCAAACAACTCTAAAAGGTTGCAAAGGCAAACTGTCACTAATCTTATAATGTGATTAATACAAGTTGACTTACATCCTGAGGAGGCAACGTTACCTCCCTGGGAAATACCCTTCTGCACCAGTTATTCTTAGGTGTTATTTCTGATTAATTATGCTCTCGCTCCATTAGAAAACTGATGGCCAACTTTGCATCTGTCTCTTTGCTTTGGATCTTACAAAGACAGCAGTTATAAAAAATTCATAGGAATGAATGAATAGATGGTCAGTGTGTCCGAGGAGGTGTGGCAGCTCAGGTTTGCTCTCCTGGGAGTAGAAAAGTGAAGGTCATAGAAGCATCAATTGATACAGAGCCTCATCTTCCCAGGTAGAGGTGCAGTTTTTCTCTCACAAAACTGCAGCTGCAGTTTCACACAATAGAATTATTAACAATTTCATGAAAAAATACCAGATGCATCCTCAGTTTTATGAATGCAAATAGCCCCATTGGAGCCAAGGGGAATACTCACATGTGTTTAAGTTGGACACATGCATAAGCAGAGGCAGGATCAGAACCCCAGCTATAAATATTTATGTCTGCAGTACAGCACAGCCTCAAATATGCATTCACAAAACAGACTATAATGCAAGATCCTGACAATGCAGGTTATTCCATAGAATTTCAATGGGAGGAGCTTCTTTCTTGGGTCCCTTTGAAAACCCCATCCTCTATTATTTTAATAAAGCCACCACTGTCTTTTCAGCAACCTTGGCCAATAGAACCCAAAAGAAGTAAAAAGAAATAAAATACAGTAAAAATATACTAAAATAATTTGTAACTGCCAATGTAAAAATATTTTCAAACCACGTTTTAGCTCATTTATTGATTATTAAGCAGGCTACTAAAAGGATCTGCCTTTTCAGCATTAACATACATCTTCAACTAAGATTAGCACAAATCAGGCAAACTCCCACCTCTCTCTTCCTTAGAGATTTAAAATTAGATTTGGGTGACTAATGCAGATAAAAATATTCATTCACTTCAGCCATACAATCTGGTTTCCTGGCACAAGCATTTGCAGAAAACAAATGTTAAAGCAAATGTCATTATTTACTTTGGAAGAATATTTCTACACAACCAATAACAGAATAGAAACACCAACAGGTGACTTATGCAGCCAGTCAGAAAAAATATCCCTCATATTTGAAACAGTCAATTCACAGAGGAAGAACATTTGGGAAAAATTTTATCAGATCCACTGAACTCAGAAAACATAAAAAAGAAACCAGAAAAGTACTGAGGGAGAAGATGGACTTAGTCAAAACAAATCCCCCACTCTAAACCCAAGCCAATAGAATAATTTTTCCCCTCAGTTCAAAAGATTTTGGATAGCACTTGGACTGCTATAGCATTGCAGGATCAAGTCTTGTAGAGCATCAAACACAAGTTGTAATTAAAATAATTTACATGCTGCTAGCAAGTCAGCTAAAGCAAGCACATCAGGTCCCCAGCATGGATTTCAATTTGCTTCAAAATTACTCAAGGATAGGAGCTCATATTTTCAACATCATCCTAGTTAGCCTAGGAAAAAAATGGAAGACCCAAGTGACAGCTATTTGACTGGAAGAAGGTGGGGATGGCTATTACTTGGTAGGTGTTTACTTACTGCCTGGATTCATCACAAAAGCAAACATCCAGGCTGTGCATATGCAACCAACAAAGGTGTCATCAGCTGCAAAAGAAACAGGCTGGGTTGCCTTCCCATAGGGAAGCATGCACAATGCAGCACAATGCTCCACAATCAGGGCAGCTCGGTAATTCCTAGTGGGATCTGCCCTAATAGGAGTCAATCCCAACACACAGATCCTGTCCTCACCCTCCCTTGTAATCCTCAGGAAACCCAGTCCTGAATAGAGCTTTGCTCTGCTGGCTGCTTTCTTTACCTTGATGCTGTTTCTTCACAAGCAGGAATTGCTTAGCCAGCCATAAAATCCAGAATGAGCTGCCTAGATGGACCTTTTACCTTTTGAAATAGTAATACTAACTCCAGTGGGTCTTGGAGCAAACAGCTATTCTTCTACAGGACCACCTATATCTCCACAAGTGACAGTGGAGGTGGAGAGAGTTGTGTGAAAATCAGCTAGCGAGCTAGAAATCTAATTTGTCCCTCTGTGGGTAAAGCACCTCAGAGATAGTCAGCCAGTGATGGAAAAGACCTTACAGAACATCATCAATGTGACTGCAGCATTTTCTAAAAGCCATGCATATTACCTACAAAATTAATATATATATATCCTGCATTCATAAACCATCCATCTCAGTTGAAGTATGGGTTCTTGCTGTAAGGAGAACTAGAGAGAACTTTTCTTTTCTTTTACTTAGGAGCAGTATAGTGGCTGAAATCTCTTGGTGTTCTTGGTCTTTTGTGTTCTTATTTGGTTTTTCCATTGTTGAAATTAATATTTTAAGGTCAGAAACAATTTCTCTCCAACATTTATGCTTGCTAACATTACAGTACAGGTGGTGGATGTTCAGGGTGACTCCTGCCCACACAAGCCAACCACCTTGTCTCTGACAGATAAATTGTGAAATGTTTAACTAAAAACATTTGAGGAGTTACCCTACCCAGGAGCTCAACCTCCAGAGGTAACTGTGCCTACTGCAGAATCAACAGATTGGAGCATCTCTGCTGGTGCTTCTGAGATTCCAGCACAAAGCTTGGAGTTTCCTCTTACAAAGACAGTTAAATTTTAAAACTGAAACTGAATGCTGACTGGCAGAGACCAAAATTTTAACTTCCTAGAGGCTTTTCTGGAGCCTCTGGTTTTGGACATTTCTAAACAGGCCACAGAGGTCTTGATAGATCTCACACCTCATCTGCAGTGACAATTCCTTTGTTTCTCAGAGCAGTAACATAAAAGTTTGTATTTAAGGTTTTGCAGCAGGGTGGCTGCACATTAAGTCTCATTTATGCTTTGTCACTTACTGAGCTGACAAGTCATTTAATTATTGCATTTCTGAAATAGGAAAGTTTATATGTTGTCCTGACCCTACTAAGAATAACATTTAAGAAGCCTAATTCATAGGATGGCACCTGAAACCAGCAGATCAGGAGGGAAAGTTATTAGCCTCAATTCAAGGCTTTAGCTGGAATAATGTGTGCTCTCGATCTCCATGGATTGTGTAGTCAGAAGGGAGATATCTGGCTAGATGGGATTTTGCACATCTGTCAGCTACATCAGAGATCCAAATGCAAAAGTCAGCATGTAAGAACATTATGTGGATTTGTGACACTCTCCTGAGGATCTGGGGTCCATAAACCAATGAATGGATTACAAAAGAAACAGAGTTATAGTATTTTCATCTGTGACAGATACTGCTGCAACTCCAGAGTGGCTCACAATATTTAAAGAAAAACTGTACTCATTCTCCACACAGGCCTTGTGAAAATGCAAAAGGCACTGTTCAGCATGAAGAAATTGGAAAATTTATGCTTAAATTGGTTTAGCATCTAACTTGAAAACTCCAGAACCAGCACACCATGGGAACATTTTTCCTCATTCATACTTGTTCTGGATATGATACCATGTAGAAGAGTGAGTGGTTATATACTCTGAACCACACATTAGACACATGCAAAGAGGCTCATCAGAGGGGCTGGAGTTCATATTAACCTGGAATTGGATGGCATTTCATAATCAAATTACATGTCCTGTTGGTGGACATTTCCTATCAATCCATCCCATATCTCTCAAACTCTGCTTCAGATGTCTTAGCATGAGAACTGCTGAGCTTCAGATCTATTTGAATGCTTTAAGGGAAACCCAGGAAACACCAATAACAGATGAAACTGAACGACTAGATGTATTACAGCTTAGAATTTCAATGCCCATGCCCAAATGTAGCAAATTTGCCACCTTTACCAAGGGAAAAGCTGTGAAACTAAAATTCCAAGGGAATTCAAAATACCAAACAGCACTAAACCCACAAGAGAACACATGTGAAACCATCAATTTCCATTTGAAAAGAGACCACTAAACGCTAAACGTGGTACAAAGAGGTGAGTGAGACAACAGAATTCCCCAGTTCATGCAAGCCTGTTCATGCTCACACAGACATGTGCATTGGTGATGACTTTTCCTCACAAAGGTGATCCCAAAATCTCTCAGTGCTTTGCACACCAGCTCCACTCTCAGTACTCCACACTTCTGAGAGTGAACTGCTGAGCAACACATCTCTTGGCTTCTCCAACATGGTAACCACTAATATGGCTCTCCACAAACCTACTGAAAAATTACATTCTCCCCACTGAACACCTTTCTTTTCCTTGCAAAGGCTATGCCTTCACAGTCACAAAGGCATTATTCTCATCAAGTTGCATCCTTTAAAGCACTTTCCTCACTTCCATTTTCTTTTTCAAGCCCAATGGCACACACAGGCTCCTAACAAAGTACAGGACATACCAGCCAAAGAGGAATTTGCTGGAGATCTCTGAGGGTTTTACTCACCAGAGTGACAAGCACATCACTGTACAGATACTTCAGACTTGGAAAGCTAGGAAAGCAACATGTGAACATTTTTATTTAGCCACACAACATAAAAATGTTTACTTGACCCACTGGACCATTCTGTGTACATCCTAAGAGAGAGGGTTCTTTGTTCCTATGTGCTCATGAGGGCAGCACCATTAGAAGAAGTCTTATTTGTTTCCTTCAGATCTTATCTGGAAAGACAGTCATTTTAATTTGAAGCCAGGACTGACACTATTTGCACCATGACAAGACATTATCTGTTGGTTTTTCTCCTGAGTTCACCTGTTTATGTTCAATGAAAATGCTCTTTTGTAACTCATGGTGGGCTAGAGAATTCCCAAACCATTCAAAATACTTTAAAGTTCTTTTGGGACATAGCCAGATACTTAATATTGTATTACATTTTATAGTTGTCACTTAATCAAGCTATTTAATATTATAGTACATTTTAAAACTGTCACTTAATCACATTTTCTTGACCCTTTTATGTGAATTAAAGATCACTGTAGATAAAAAATGGCATGCTTTAGTTTAAATAGATTCAGTATGTCCAGTCTGACAGTTACTTCTGAGACATTAAAAGAATTTTCTGTGATTAATGTGACCCCCACACGTTAGGTAGTATAATGTTCCATTTCTTCAACCATTAGGGGAAACAGTATTAGACAGAAGGAGCCAAAACTTATCTGACTGTATGTAAAGCTAAGAAAGCCTAAAGAGAATGTACAGCTTTGTGTGCTATACAGTGAGACCAACTTAAACCAAGTATCTTCTGATTCCTTACAATTCAAATGAAAAAAAGAAAAGTTCAGTAGTAACACAGTAAGCCTACATTCCACAACAAAAGAAAGCATCTCACTGCAGCTTACTCAGAAATGAAGGAACAAATGCTCTTTCTGCCATGGCATGTGAGCAGGACTGTCTGTGTTTGGTATAAATGATTGATAGCCATGCATTCTAATATTGGAAGAATTCTTACCTACGCATTTACTCACAAGAGCAAAAAAATAAGCACATAAGACATGTCCATCCTCAGAACCATTTATGATGGCAATCATCATCATCATTTTATGTGGTTGATCCAGACCTGCATCACTGAAAGATTTTATGCTTTCAAGTCATACATAGTAAATTACCTTCTCTTATAGGCATGTTTAAAACTATTGTCTTTTATTGTAACCTTGGTCCTCAGATCCTATTTCATTCATTGAATTCTAATTGCTCTTCCTTTGTATCTTGATCTCAAATCAGATGTATCACATTTGTTAACAGCTGTGACTATAAGTGCTGCCCATTTTTAGAACATTCTGTGTGCTTTTCCTGATAGTTTAATTAGAATAAATACCCTTTTTAATCCATGAAGTGGGACATAGTATAATAACATTGATCTTTCATTTGACAGCAAATTTGTTTGATAACAGAACAGGGTTTAGTGTAACCAAATCAGCAACAGTAATTCATTTGGATAGTCAATTAAAAATAGTGTGTGTACAGTACCTCTGCAAACAATGAACAGTGGGCTAAAATAATCAAGATGTGAAAAGAGCCTGCACAGAAATCAGGATGTTGATGGAGAAAAATAGTTCAAACTTATTTACAAGAGCTGCCAATGAGATGCATGTGGATTTAAAAGTGTCTCTCTTCAAAAATGTGGTCACACTGGGGAAAGAAGTCAATTAACAGGGTCTTCTCAACAGAACTGCTCATTTAGTCAAGAAGGATATTTTGTGAACCTGAATTTTGCAGACAGGACAGCCTTTGCCTTCTCCTGGGAGAAACAATCCAGGTTTTACACTGGACTTCCAGCAGCTTGGGAAGAAGACACGTCCCCCTCCATCCAAGGGCAGACATCATCTCCAGCAGCTCCTCTCCACCAGCCACTCTGGCAATGGCCCAGGATCTGCGAGCAGGCGAGCCTCAACACATTGGGCTACAGCTTATCTAGACCCTTCTCCTATGATATGGAATAAAGCATCTGAAAACTAAGGTACAAGCATGAGGAGCAGCAGAGAGTTAGATACACACTTTTCTCTCAATCCTAAAGAAATTATAGCCATCCAGACTAACTGAAGTGCTCACTCAACCCAAATTGCAGAGTCTCCGAATTAATACACCTTGTTGTGTAGTAGGGATGTCACAGGCATTGAACAGTGCTTGAATGGAAGCACAGCAGTAAAGAGGACAGGTATTGCTGCTACCAGTAGGTAAATGGATATTCTCCTTTTCCCTTCATCTATTTTTTCCCTTCCTGTTTATCATCAGCATTCTTGGATCTTCAATTAGATTGTAAGCTCCCTGGGACATAAACCAGGTCATTATTGTGTCTTTAAAAAGGGATCATCACAAGGGGCCAAAACTGTGTCAATGCTGCCTGGGAGCCTCTGGGCAAAATATTACTAAATTGCCCTTCAACTCCAACCCAAAATTATAGGCATGCTGCGTGCAGAATTTTGTAAGCCATTGTTTTGCAACGTGGAAATATGCAAGTGAACATGATACTTGAACAACATAATTCATTTTCCATTCATGAGCCACAGTGGGTATCTCATGGCACTGTTTGCTCTTCAGTTTCAAATGTGAACTTGCATACAAAGTCAAGCAAATGATCTTTCCTTCATGTTGTTTTATTAAGCTCTTGGACTACACTCTAAGCCCTAGAAGAAGAAATTGCAGTTGCTGTTGTCTCACAAAAGCAGTGAAATTCCCAAAGAACTGAAGAACTTGGCCCTAGGTTGTGTATGAAAGTGGCTGCTTTTCTTATCCCTCCTCGTGCCAGCACTGCATTTGTGTTCACAAGTGAAAATTAAGTTTTACAGCAGCATTCCATAAAAACCCTCATCTTAACTTTTGGAGGATATCCTTAATGACATTATCGGTTTGAAAAGTTTAAAGATAGCTTTGTTTTATTTTCTCTTTAGCTTTTCACTCAAATACCCCATGTATGACATTATTATAATTCTTCTGCTGGCTTTATACCTGCAAACTCCTCTCCTATTCTTTTGTTCTTGGGCTAATCTTTCCTTTTATATTAATGAAGCCCTTTGAAGTATCTCTTCAAATCTTCAGCTAGATTCCTTTGTGACTCTTTTCCTCCCCCTAAACCTGATAGGGTCTTTTTATCATGAAAATTATTAATACTTCCCCCACTTCAGGCATTGTAGTGTCAGCTTTAAAATGTTCTATTATTATTTCTGATCTTAAGCTGCTTCCTCCTGACCCAGGAATATTGGCAAATTACCGACCTATAGCCAAGCTTTTATAGGGAAGGTCTTGCATCAAGTGGTAGCCTTTCAAGTGCTTAACCACCTAGTAATAATCTTTATGACAAATGGCCTCCTGGTTTGCAGTTATGCCTAGAGTGCTGAGTGTCCCTTAAAGTGGTCAATGACTTTTTATAAAACTAAACCCTGAGTATCATGTCAGCTCTTACCCACCTCGCTATTAGCGCACATCGCGCCGCTGCAGATCACAGTAACCCTTTCTGACCAGAGGCCAAGTCATAAAACACAGGGGGCTTTGTTCAATCTGAAGACATCAACTTGTCACTCTGGAACATCAATCATCTGCATCAAGCAACATACATCATTTTCTTGTGATCAATGCAGAGTCCACTGCTCCTGAGTGTTACTGCAGCTAATCATTAAGATAAATTTAATTGTTAAGAGTACTGACACTCCTTCCAGCTCTTTGCTTTATGCAAAGAATTGATTTCTACACCCACATTTTGGCATTTTATTGTGAACCAGTCTTTTCCTTTTTCTCTTTCTGCTCCTTTATCACACTGCCCTAAGGGCAATGCAGTGGTTTAAAATTATGGTTTTTGCAACAGGAAGCACTTGTGAGTAGCAATTTTCCAGAACTATTTGTTAGGTCATCTCCTAAAATCAAGAGCATGAGTAAAACTTTCTGCAAACTAGAAATCAAGACTATTAGCCATGAAGCAACATGAAACAAAATGTTCCTTAACAGGTTCTTTCCTGGCCACCCAGCTCAGTACAAATTCCACAGGCAAACAACTTTCCACCTCCCAATCATATTTCATTGCTTTTAAAAATTGCCTCATCATAATCAGAGGTTTTGTCATGGCTTTCATCAGAAAAAAAAAAAAATCTAGAAACAAACACAGATGACAAGAACTGTGACAGATGCCTTTGTTTGATGCAGTGATCCTCCCTACGTGGATAAAGAACCACAGTCAAGAGTGGTGACTATTTTTTGACATGTCTCATTTTGCTGGAATGGAAATATTGAGGGAGGAGGTGGCTGATGAAATTTGTTCTCTTAATTAGAAAATCTTCAGCTAGTCCACAGACAACAAAATCTTTCTGATTTTCTCTAGCCCAGCTTCCAATTATCAAAAAGATTTTTTTACCAAAAATAGAACAAAAAAAGAATCAAACCTATAGACCGACTTTACAATGTTCGGTTATATTTATCTCCATTTGGTCTAATTGCAATATTTGCTGTGCTTAATCTAAAAGATGAGACAAATACCACACATGAATGACAAACATTTGGCAAATGCCCTGTTCAAATAATCCCATTCTCTCATATGCCCACCAGCACAAGACCTTTTGCGTATCCTCAGCATTCCCTAACACAATGCAAGTCTTCCTGCTCTCAAATAACTCCTACCACGATCTCACAAAAGAATAAATTAAAAGGCAGTCTGTAGACTTCTCGAGGCTCATACACAGAGACTTGGGCAGAACCAAGAGTGGAATGAAGAAACCTGCTGGCCCCAGCAAAACCAACCTGAGTCAGCTGAAAGCTCCTAAGGGATCATCAAACTTCTAGGTCAGGTTGCTGGTCACTTCATTGCTTCAGCTCTTGGTCACTGAGAAACATTACAGGTGACAGGTGCTTTGCACACTCAACATTATTCTGAAAGTTCTCTCTTGAAGCTGGGGGCATTTCATAATTGAAACACATGTGAAAACACACACACACACATGCACGCACATACACAAACATGCAATTTTGATGCTCTGAAGCTGAGCTTGGAACATTAAATGCACACACCAAAGGACTCCAACCCAAACCAACCCTTGTTACTGGCAAAAACGTATTCATTGCTGAACTGGGGATTTGACTCTAAGCTTGTATACAGTCAACGTTGATGAGGGAGGGGAGCAAGCTGAATATTAAAAACTGCTGCCTCAAGAATAATATAATGTACAGATTTAATCATAGTAAAAAATGATCTGCAAGTAATTGTAGTCATTACTACATCTGCTCAGAGCTGTGGGTAATCATTATGTATGAGTGAATTAAATCAAATTCCGTATCATGGGCCTGATCCTAGAATTTCTTGAGTAAATTTGCCTCATATTAATAATCTCCCTGAGTGTAGTGAGTCTATTTGCTTCTAAGGATACATTTCTTACATGAGTAATCTTGCGACCCTTCCACACTTTACCTTTGAATTTAATTAAAACCTAACCCAAAAAACTTAAGAACGTAGACTAAAACATAGATTTCCAAAGATGGGAAATGAATTTGTTTCACTCTGCTCTTCTCTCTGTAAAGGCACTAAATGGGGTAGAAAGAAAAAAGTTTCAGTGTGGAAATGAATAGTAAGTAATGGAAAAGACAAAGCCTTCCAAGATAAAAAGTTGAGCTCAAATTCCTTCCTTTTGTCACTAAATCCCAGGCATTAGCATGGTACTGAAGACACAGGTGTAATTTATAGCACAGAGTAGGAATGTCAAACCCTGACTCATGAAGATAAGAAAAACCTGTTTACAAAAAAGCTGCTGAAGGGCAGAGCTGGAGCCAAACTCAACCTAGATCAATAACCAGATGAATTATTAGTAAAAGAAATAAATTATTGGTGTAGTTTCTTCTCTGTCACTTATGCCAAATGTTAGAGATTGCATTTTAGTATATAATCATGAAAATATATCCAAACCAGAAAGTTTTTACTACAAAACTCTTGTGCTGATCTCTGTGTATGTTTGAAATGAGGAGCAAGAACTGATATACCCTTTGTGGAGAGGGAAATTTTTAACCACCTAAGAGTCCCAAGCAGGCACCATGCTCTTCCAAAGATGCAGGAGAGAAAACAAAGCAGGTCTGAATTCTTCCTCTCATGCCTGCGGTGAGGTCACAAGAAAATAAGTCATAAACTGAGTTTAGGTGACATTTTTGATGTCTTTTCCATGGTAGATATTCTAGCAAAAATAGACTTGAAGGCAGCTGGTGCAAGGAGAGACTATAGTGGTTTTTTTCTGTACATCCCCCCCTCACCCACAGCTAGATTCATATTCTCACTGCTAACGTAGGTAATAGAGTGCAGTAATGCAAAGGATCATTTTTTTCCTCCTGAAACAGAAATGAGCTGACAAGCATAATCAAAGAATGAGAATCATTTTTCCAAAGAAGAGCAAGAGCAACAACAACAAAAAAAAAAATCCAGTGAGAATTATGACAACAATGTAAGAAGGCAATCAGTAGAGAAATCCTGATAAATGAGGATCTTACATCTTTAAATGCCTTAAAACCAGTACAAATAAATATAAATTTGAACAGAATTCAATGCACAATTGAATTAGAAGGAAAAAATTCAACCAAATTGTTAAACTTCCACTATAGAACTTGCAAGTACTTTATCTAGATAAAGCCATAAAATGAATAAAACAGCAGCAAAAAGGATTGAACTTTTGCTGTCAGTAAGAAACCCAAATCACGGATGAGAGTATTATGAATGCTGCATAAAGAGCTCTGCAAAATATCCTCCAGTGAAGAGGAACTAATGATAGATGAATGTGCACATGTAATTGAACATGCAGAAAAGAAAACCAACATTCCAAGAAGGAAAGCAGAAAAGCTATCAGGAGCACTGGCTCATGTGAACATCCACAAGAATGAGATGCATACAAGGAGAAAAGGCAAATTACCAAAAAAGCAGCCTGCTCTGTAAAATAAAATACATGTTTGGGTCTACACATATTCTTCATTAGATTATCAAGGGAGTGTGTGTCAAACACACAGCCATGAGGAATGCTGGCAGGAACATTCAACCACAGAAAGTTCACCTGGTTTTGGGTTTCATTACCCATGTCAGGCCCCATGTTGTTCCCATCTTAACTGATGGCAAACTTCCCTCCAACTTCCTGAAGAACAAGATCAGGCTCTTGCTCAGCAAAGGGTTAAAAATAAAGTGTAGCAAAATACTTGAAGTGCACCTCAGCCCAGAGACAAGCCATTCCAAAAAACTGATCCCTTTTGCACTCCGCACCATGGGAAATACGATTTTCCTACCTGTGTTTTGTGTTAAGTTGTCGGGCTCAGCTAAATCAAAATTCAAGCAAAGCAAACCCACACAAACTTAAAATCAAATGAAATTTCACACTCCCCCTGCATGCTGAAGCAGCCCTACACAAAGGTACTTTCAGCAGACAGGGCCAGTGCACCTTTTAAGAGTAAGCAGAAATAGAACACATTTGTAACAGACAAATTAGAAGCGCATCAAGGTACTGGATGAAAACATTTTTTGAACACAAGCCAAGTACACAGTAGGAACAGGTTAGAAGGTTAAATCATTTCTAACCACAACTTAAAGAAGACTTCATAGCAAAAATATCCTTTTTTTTTAACTCTTGTCTTCCAAGCACACATCACAACTTTTGTTTCCATTGGTTTTAGTCCCTCTTTCAAAAGCAGCATTTGCTGTAACAGCTCATTTTTTCATGCAAAATACTGAATCTAATTGCGGAAATATGTCATTCCCTCCTCTCCGCCACATGGCATGAGTTAATGATGATGAATGAAAGTAATAAAACCCAAATCTTTTTCAAACTAAAGCTCCTGTTAAATTACTGGAAATTATATGCATGCGTCTACAATGAGGACACTGCAGAAGGTCAAAGATCTTGCTTCCTGCATTTGGCCAAACTATTCAACAGGCAGCTTGGCTGAACCTGCACAGACACGCTTTTACTGAGGTCTGGGGGAGCCACCTAAGAAAAGCAGCTTAGTTCAAGGCTGGTGATTTCATTAGAGCATTTCTCCCTATCCCCATGGAACACTAAATATTGTTCACCAGAGTCTATGACCTGCCTCACATGTCCATGGCAAGCTATTTTTGGATGTTTGAGATCAGGGTTTGGAAGAGTAATATATCACCTAATGTGATATACATTTTTAATGAAGGTCCCAATTTCCCTAATACAAAACTTTATTCTGTGGCATTGACATGAAGCAGAAGGAATACAGCAAATTTAGAGCCAGATGCTGCCTCTCATTCACTCTGAATCACACCCAATTTCTCCAGTTGGTCCACTAAGAAGACAGGTAAACCATTCAGAGATTAAGGTCTGTCATGGTTTAACCCCAGCCAGCAACTAAGTCCCAAAGCAGCTGCTCACTCACTCCCCCCACAAGTGGGAAGGGGAGGAGAACCAGGGAAGGAAAAAAAAAAAAAAAGGAAAACTTATGCATTAAGATAAGAACAGTTTAATCATTGAAAAAAGTTTTGAAAATTCCCAAACCTGGTGTTACAACTAATAATAATAATAGTAATTGTAATAAAAAAGGAGCCAGGGAGATGAAAAAACCCCAAGACAGACAAGTGATGCACAGCACAATTTCTCATCACTCGCTGACCAAAGCCCAGGCAGAGATCAGCCCTGCCTGCCAACTTCCCCCAGTTTATGCACTGGGCAAGATGCTCTGTGGTATGGAATATCCCTTTGGCCAGTTCTGGTCAGCTGTCCTGGCCATGCTCCCTTGCTTGTGCAGCTCCTCACTGGCAGAGAATGAGAGCCTGAGAAGCCCTTCACTTAGGACAAGCAATGGTCAGCAACAACCAAAACATCAGAGCATTAACTTTGTTCTCATCCTAAATCCAAAATACAGCCATGTAGCAGCTGCTAAGAAGAAAATGACCTGTATCCCAGCTGAAAGCAGGACAAGGTCCTACTCAACAAAAACACAACAGGCAAAATGGATTCCTTTCCTGTCTGCAAACTCTGTTTCTAATTCTGCATGCTGCAAACTGCATCAGCTTATTGCTGTTCTCCCCATTCATTCGTTTCCTCATTTTTGCTTAAATGGCTGGCAGTTCTGTGGCCCCTTCTTTTCCTCTGGGCATTCAGACACTGTGTTCTCCTTTCTTTTCCCCCAGTTCACCCACAGCTCACTTTGGAGTCTTTTTTGTCTCCCTTTCTTTCATCATCAATTCATTGAGGTTTTATTGTTTTTGTCTTCCCACTATGCTGATCTCCCACTCCCTATGCTTCCCTCTTATGGTCCATTTCACAGATGGACCACAGAAGACATGGCAAAACACATAAGGAGAGGAATTCCTAATAACCTCCCTTAATGCATTTCCTTCCCACAGAGGAGTTTGAATGTTTTGAATCTTGGATGGGTATAAATCAAGGTGTTACTTTGCACAAGTCAGCAGAGGTTGTTTTTGCATTAAAAAAGTATTTGTAGGACCAGGTTTATCAGCAGCAAATCAAAACTTACCATCCTTGCAAGTGTAGTTTCTCTATCCATGAAAAACAGTTTGCAGAATTGAAATGCATAGAATTAGAAACATTGGTTTTCAGAAACAAAAGACCTAAATTCTGCCACTCATGTTCACAGCAAGGGATAACTTACTCTCTAAGCAGGGCTCATTTGGAACACTCATTTGGAGGGCTCCTTGGAGCCATCAAGAAATCAAGTGGAATTCAAGTCCACTCATTGCCCATTATTTTATCTTTTACTGTATAGGCAAGAACAGAGATATTATTAGCAGGTAAATAACACAAGGCTACAAGTTCCACATTTTCCCTAAGAGTAGTGTAAATATGTGAGCAAGAAGACAAAAACCGTCCATTTGTTTCTGGCCTTGTCAGTGTGCACACTTGGCTTTCAGAAACTGGATTTGGGATGGTTACACGGAGTTCCCATGTCTCCTCTACACTATTGGGAATAGCTAACTAATCTACTGTGAGGAAGTCACTTCATTTTGATTTTGGTCATGCACAAAAGGAGGAGGAAATCTCTTAGAGCCACTCGAGATGGTATTTCACAAACTGTTTTTGAATACAATGGACAACCAGAAATTTCAGCCATCTCCATCACCTTTGAAAAAGAAAATGTCTAAGGGATGTAAGAAAACTAACTACAAAACACCTCTGCAAGCACAATCTTGATCTTAACTGCTGAAGACTAGGTTTTCTGGTTCAGCAGTTTTGCATGGAGCTTATAAATATCACACAGAATATATTGTTTCCTGGCATCCTATGTCCACAAACAGAGCCACGTGTTTGAGTGGGATTACATCCATTTGCAAGGCTGCATGTGCAGTTTAAAAGCAGCATGTTCTAAGCTTTATCTCACTGTAGGCTGAGATAAATACCCTCATCCTACAACTAGAGGCACCACTTCTGAACACAGGCCTTCTAGGGACAAAATGACACCAACTGCAAGAAGTAGGTTTCATAATCAAAGCTTGGCCATGTGAGCTTTTACATTTTAGCTCAATATTTATAAGAACACGTCCTCATTTACTAAGCTTCTGGGAACATTTTCACAATTAAAAACCAAAACAAAACAAATTGAAAATAATTGTCAACATACTGACAACAATTGGCAGCTTTCAAAACAACTCACAATGCCATCTCCATGCCTTCAAAATCTCTCCCACGGTGAAATTTTGTTACCATCCAATCCAGATGCTCATGTTAAGCCTTGGAGGTTCCCTTCATTCCCATGCACCCAACTATCTAAATGAAGCCCTAAGTCATGGTTGAATCACAAACCCTATGCCATGTTTGAGTCACACTGAGGCAGTAAAAGGAGAGAATTCCAGTTCTTTGGACTCACTTCAGCCTCATGGAATGGGTTGTTAGCAGTGTCATGGCCTGAGTAGAAGCAGCAATTCATAGTGAGGTGAAACAGATTTATGGAGAAATCATATTTGTGGCCACTGCTGTCAAAAAGGAACCACAGTGAAGTTGATAAGCATTCCTGATGAAGTTGCGACTTACCATCAAAAAGAGCCCAGGGCCAGCTCAGGAGAAGGGCAGTATGCAACACCAAAACATTTTGCAACTTTACCTCACCCATACAGATACTAGTGACAGCTGCTGAGAGCAAGGAACTCCAAATCCCAAAATCATGTCCTCTAGAACGTCTGAAAAATGAAATGATTCAGCCTTGGCAAATTCTACAGGAGCACTAGGACTCAGAACACCAGCACAGGGAAGCTGAGATAATGGGGAAGCTCAGATCTCACTTAAGTGGTAGAGGAGGCTAGCGTGACCAACCCACTTCGCATTTTCTAAAGGTAAATCCAGCAAACACTTCAGCTCTCTCAGAGCAGAGGCTACTCACACAAGAAAAGTACAGCCAGAACACCTGGAATAATGCCCTGCATAGACACAAAAAGGCCATTTCCAAAACCACACTATGCAAATTTCACCGCGTTGCACAACATTCCCTCTTTGTGCAAAAGTGTTGCATAGCTGCCATTTCACGACATCCAGCACTTTTCAGGAAAGGAAGAGGGAGAAATGTGCAGGGCAGAAAGCTTGCCTCTGGCTTCTGCACAGCCAGCATGATGGAACTCTGGAGGCATGAATCACCAGCCAGCTCCAGGAGTGCTGAGTTGTGGAGCCTGTGTGACCGGCACCCACAGAGACTCGATTTAGGAGGAATAGACGTCTCTGAGCAGGACTGCGACGAGCCATGTAACACTTTTACAGATGGCACAGTCATAACCATTAAACAGCTATGACCAGCTTGAGTGAGAGAGTGAGGAATGTGTGCACAGGGTGATAAAACACACCCGCTAAGTTGAGAAAAATACACATATTATGATTTTAGACACATGGGTTATCAAAGATGAGAGAGCCCTCACTATGGTATGATCTGTTATCAGAAACCTAAGGCAGCTGGTTGGATTCTGAACTTTGGCTCACAGATTCACATATGGTCACAGTTTTCTGGAGGGGGGGGGTGAGAAAAAACCATGCCAAAGCTCTTTTAGCACAGTGAGTCTAGTATAGTCAAATGGTTTCTTCTTCTCTCCATCCCTGACCCCATTTAAGTGCTATCTTAAATATTCCTAGGGACCTGCTGGTCCATAAAGAAAAAACGCTAAAGAAAACATAATCTTTCAAGGGCTGACATTACCTAGTTCCCAGCACAGCTACAGACTAGATGCTGTGAAATGCAACAACCTGGTGGGAATTGGAAGCTCTCTTTTAACTGCCATTACTATCTCTAAAGCCTCTCTAATAGCAATCCCAGAATATAGGTTTAAAGAAAAATCATTTTAATGGAGGTCCCAGTACTACATTTTTATATTGCACCAAGTCAAGCTATTGATTAGCTTTACATTAATTTTAAAAGCACAAAGAATTTGTCATGATTTTTCTCCCTTTGATATCAGTGTCCATCAGCAACTGCATCAGTTTTCTGCTGAGCTGCCAAGCAAGGTTAAATGATGATGAGCTTCCTCTCCCTGACTTCTTATTCCAGCTTGGTTCAGCAATCTCGACCAGCCACTTCCTGTCTCCCCTATTGCACCGTCTGGCACTTACTTCAGACAAGTCAATATGTTTAAATTATACCTGTACCAGGCATAATTAATCATAAAGCTTTCTGCTTTGTAATGTTATTTGAACTTCTGCTTGGTGTTCATAAGCAGAAAGCAAAACAAAAGTTCAGTGGTGAAACCTGTGAAACCCCCCTGCCTCCTCGTTGAGTTGGAGCTCCTTGGATTTCAGAACAAGAGATGATTTCTGTGGAAGTCTCTGCTCCCTGATGGTTCAGATTTACATTGTTGAACTTCAGTAGACTGACAATATGTAGGGAGAAAACTCCAATAATCAGAGATATTTTGTATGGAACCAGCCTGGAAACACAGAGGCTGTTTTTTATATCAGTCAGAGCTTGGTGCTCCTTGTGTAAGAGCACAACCATAGAGGTGGTGAGCATGGGACCCACCTCTGAGTCACAGCTCTACCTTTATACTGCTACTCCCCAGAGCATGCAGTAATTTATAGCCATTAGAGGCCAGCAGTAAATTACTCCCCCCAGTCTGGCTCCAAGTCAAGCTCTCCAAGCAGCCACTGGAGACTCGGCAGGAGGGAAATGCAGAGAGCGAGAAGTGGTTGGCATCCATCCCTTGTCCATTCCAGCCTTGTCTACTTCTAGAAACGAAATAAATCGACAACTTCTAAGATTCAGCTGGACAGGGTGCTGGGCCACCTAGTCTAGACTGTGCTTTTACCAAGAAAGTTTGGGCCAGATGATCCTCAAGGTCCCCTTCCAACCTAGTACTCCAAGATCCTATGATAAGTAATGTTTTCTCCCTCCCAGGCATGCAGCTCAAAGGTCTGGACTACCGTCCCATGGTGGGGCAACAGGAGCTCTATCCAGGACCCTCAGCAAGAGCTTAGCCAGCCACTGAGGTATTTCTTTCAGGTGTTTCAGGAGCAAAAAGGTGTTTATCAGCAGAAATGAATCTTCCAAATAATCCAGCAGAAATAAGTCTTCCAAATAATCCACAGCACAGGCGCCTTTAAAACCCCTCAAACAAAAAATAAAAGCAACAACAAACCCTCTTTTCTTAGAGTATCCCAAGTAATTTTACAGAGATTAATTATCCTTATTCATTTTTGTCTTTCCATATATTTCAGCTCTCCCACAGAAAACTAATCCACTGGATTTCAAATTATGGCACAATTAGCATGAAATTAATTAGCATCTGACCTATCCCCTAGTTTTCCTCCAGCTGAGACTGCCAACTTTTAATATAAGCCTAAGGCAAGAACTGTAAGACTAATACAGCAAATGGGACAAAGGGCTTTTAAATTAAAGGGAGTTTTAAAAAATGCAATTTACTGCCATAAGTATTTCCCTGACAACAACCCCAAAACTCCAGTCCTCAAAGTGTAGAGGAAAATTTCGCCTCCCCCCAACACACAGAGTTCATTTGCAAAGCCCACAATCATCACTCCCGTCTTTAAAAATTCTCATGGCCTCTTAAAAGCATAGCCTATAGTTATCAATTAACAATGCCTTTTAGTTCCATCCTGGAAATTTTCTTTTTCACGTAACCTCTCCAGACACCTGTAAGGATTTTTAAGTCCATCACATATATATAATCAGTCCCCCAACTGTATCTTAGCTTTCACAATTTTCTGCATCATTTATAGACCTCTGCAGTGTCTCTTTTTGTCACTGTACACATTTTCCACATTCCTTCAGGCTCCTATTCACTATCTAGTACTCAAATTTCTTGCCCTCCTTCTTCAGATTTCAGCCATCATTAACCAAATGCTCCAGTTATTCTTTTTCATAGTTGCTTCAATCACTGCCATCCCTCTCTATCACATGAAGCCTGTAAGTCACAGATATCCAATAATATTTAATTCTTTTGCTTTGCCTGGCTGAAGTGGCACACAGAAGCCTGGCAGGAATCATTGCCTCCTGTGGAACACAAGTTTTAACTCAGAGAAAAAGGACTATGCTCAAAAAATTAATCAAAGGAACTTTATTTTATGTTCTGCCATGTTCACGTTTTGCTACAGCCTATATGAAATTAACAGGCTCTCCCCTACTCTGGAAGCACAAGAATTCCAGGTGCAAATTCTACTGCCCATGCACTAGAAAGCAGTACTATAGACACAGCTTCAAGAGGAGGATTTTACAGCCCTGAAAGTGAAACATTCAGGTGTTACCACCATCACAGCAGAGAAACTAACAGCTTGGATAAAGCTTGCAGTAAAAATGGGACTAAAAAAAAAATACATTTTCAGGCACTGCAGGGAAAACAGCATTAAAAAAATTGAAGGGTACAGAAGCTACATGCAACATATAGAAGACTCTTGGAGAACTTATGGACACCTTTAGATTCGATGTGTACAGTACAGAGTAAACTTCATTCTCTCATCAGTAGAGACTACATTCAAATCTGCATCTTGGTCAACAGACTGCAACACTGTCAGTCTCCAAGAGCACTGCAACTCACTAAGAAACCACAGAGAACAACAACCAAAAAAAGAGGGAAGAAAATAACATTCTATACAAACACAATATATTTTCAATATTAGATTTTCTTTTTACAGGTCTTTCATTTACCTGGGAACTTACTGACATTGTGGTCTGACAACTCTGCTCTTATAGACTGCATTGACTGCTCTTTCATCCTGTGGTTGCTAACATTGTTTTTTCATGATTTTTCTTTGTTTTTTGGGGTTTTTTTTTCCCCTAAAGATGAAAAGACAGCGCTCTACTTTTTTTTATGATGTGGCAGCAGCCAGTGCCCCAATCCACATCACTCCAAACCATTCTGCACTTCTTTTAACCAGCCCTGGACTCTGGTGCTGCTGTTCTTTTTCCTTTTGGCAATACAGAATCAAAAGGATCCTTCCAAACTCAGGCAGATGAGGAGCACAGTAAAAACTACAAAAGGAAAAGAGCATCAGTTATCACAGCCAGTTTGAGAGCAGGAGGAACCTGCTTCATGCCCAGGTGTATTTTGGTCAGAGGAGGTAGGAGTGGGGTGTAGTCCAGCAGCTGGGATCTGCAGCTGCTCAAGTTGCCTCTTACGCACACAGATGGCATCTGCTCTTCTGGACAAGGTACAACAAGAGGGCAAACAGCAGCTCCTGCCCTGAAAAGGTATTACAAACCCACATGTTGGCACACATGTCATGTGTCAATGCATTTCCACATCGCTTGCCCAGTTCCCAGCAACAGTAGGCAGGATGTCAAACTGATGAACCAAAATTAGGTGACCTTTAACTTAATTTCTCTTCTCCTACCCTTAAATACTTCTATCAGAATGGAACAGTTTATGATAACCTGGCTCACACTAACCCTTCACCCCTCCAGAATCCATACTATTAATTCTTATAATAAAGCCTATTTTAAATATATCTTTAATCCTCTGAGAAAACCAATTTCATCCTTGAATGTTCCATTGATCTACAGTAAATAAATAGGCATTAGGGAGAAACATTGTTTATTTATTTGCTTGCCACTTAGAATTTAATCCTGAGATTCTAAAGGGACGATTATAAATTTCTCTAACAGTCCCTAGGGTATGTTTTGAATGTAGTCATCTAAGATAGGACTCTTGCACTCCAGGATGCCAGTGCATTACAGCTTAGAAAGATTATAGCCAAACAGCGCTCATTTATTATAAAGAGGGATGAGTAGTAATTCCAGGACACACACTAGATGAGATTTCAGCACTATCTAGTTTGTGTACAGGGTGGAATTTATCTGGAAGCTTTCCAAAGCCTGCTTACACACAGCACAGTCTCACCAAGAGACTTCCTGGCAAAATCTTGTTGGTGAAGAGAGGGGTTTGGAGCTTCTTCAATGGAAAAGAGTTTCTACCACTTATCAAGCTGAGTTTGCACAGCTGCAGATTTATGTGGATGTCCATGTGGACAGACACTGGAAAATTTAAGGTCAGTGGTTGCCTCACTCGACATTTCATTCTTCTTGAAAATCAAAGGATGGGGCTGGTTTTGGAAGACACAGGCCTAGGAATACTGATTGTGCTGGAAGGGACCAGAAATGTCACTGCAGCCAGTCACATACAATAGGAAAAATCAAGTCTTCTTGATCATCAGCTCATACAACCAGAGGCCATAAAACCCCCTCTTGACTCCAGAAATGGAAAGCTTAAGTTTAAAAGACTGAAAGTGATGAAGACCTCACCACACACCCAGGAAAGCAGTGGTTAATCACTCTTACAATTTAAGGGAAAAAACAAAACCAAATAGAAACAAAATAAAAATACCCAAACAAAACCCTCATTTCCTATTTTCTCCAGACTTTTCCTGGGACAGGAAAAAAATATGAACTAATCAAACAGCTCTTCATTCAAAGTACATCTAGGAATCATTAGGTCATGGTGTTGGATAAACTAACTAGACCGAGCTTTTATGTGTAGGGTTTTCAGGTCTCTGATCATTTTCCTAATATCCTTTTCTAAACCCTTCCTGGTCTGTCAGCACAACTTCAGCAAATCTAGACAGCAAGGAATGGTAACAAAATGAGTAAACTCTTTAAGCAACATATTTCTACCGTATTTTCAAGGAGTAGAAGGATGTAATTCAGTGGGGAGAAGCAAAAGAAATGGCTGCACCACGATACAATCTTGCTTAAACGCCTTGGAGACTCCAGATCCCCAGTGCATGTCAACACACAGCCTGAAAGAGTAGCTGAGCCAGAGCCCTAGGTTGCACACAGCCAAACTAAATGCTCAACACAGCGAGGGTGAAGTCTGCTTTTTGTCACTGGAGAAAATTAGGCTGATATCTAACAGATGACATTTGCCAGTAAAAACGATTGTTCACGTTGTGTTTGTCTTCTGGGAGACATTCCACATCTGACATGCATCCACAATCCACGCAGGTACAGAGTGTAACCTTGCTGTAGATGCCTTCCAATCTGCTACACAGGTCCTTCCAGGATACAAAGTCTCAAGATAACAGTCTTTTCCATTTAATTTATGAATCTCCTTCATGCTCATGCATGCTTCATGCTTTAATTAATATTAATTGAAGAATAATCACATTCACTGCAGCCAGGTGCTGAACAAATTTGTCATTTGTCTTTGCAGTGCAGAGCATCGTGGGCCCAGGCCATGTGGAGAGAGAGGCAGGGATGGAGACTACCTCTGTTCCTGCCTTGTGTTATCTCTGGGCTCCTATTGCTCACTTTGGTGCTCAGAATTACAGCCTGCAGCCTCATTGCATAAGGAGTTCTGTGAACATAGGACACTAAGGTGGTCTCTGCCTCAGAAATACCTTCTGTGCCCCACCATGAAGGGAAAATGCAGACAGCCTGTTCACACCACCACTCTGATTTCCCTCCCTCATTACAGAGACTCTGTAGTGCAAATACAGCTGCAGCACTACAACATTTACCATGTAAACCAGTGTTACAACTTCTGCCTAAATTCAGAGACAATGAAGAGCAGAAAGGACAGTGACTTGCCCCAAATTGCAGTGAAAATTGCCAATGGAATTGGAAATAGAGATCTGCATGGTATCTTCACTATATGGTCAAAATTCATCAAACTGAGGATTTTGCCACTGTAACTGATTGCACACAGGAACACAAGGGCTCAGTTTCCTTTAAGTCATTTGCAAATCAGAAATTGGAGAATAAATTCCTGTTTCTATATTAGCAGAGGCTTGGTTAACACTATGAATCACATGGTATGGAGTGAGACATCGCTGTCTCTTCTAGATCTTATTTAAGTCAGACACAAAGAGTTTAGCCAGGCAGATCATGCACACAACAATTACTTGAAGCCTATGAGAAAACCCTCCAAGGGCTCATCTTGCTTCTTGAAGAGCCAACACACAGAGGAGTTCCCTGCAACGCCTTTCATGATCTCTATTGTTCACAGGGTACTAAAGTAATGAATAGCCTTTATTTTTCCAAGTTTCAGTCACAGAATGCGCATGCTACCATTAAAAGGAAAACAAAAGTGCAGAAATGCCAAGATACTATGTAACACACAGCCCTTCATCACTTGCATTGATGCACAGTGTTACAAATTTTATCTAATCAACTGACATTTTAAGTAGTGGAGAATTTAACAAGAATAACAATGTGGTGACAATTTAGTCTTTCTTACCCCTCCATAAAAACACTGTCTTCTGTTTGGTCTAGATTTAGGTCAAGACATTTCACTAATTTGCTAGTCATTAAAAAGATATTTTTATACCCAGCCTGTAATATTATACTCTTCAGTGATTATGATAGTTCCCAACAGAATTCCAGACTTGAAAATGAAGGCTGGGAAGCTGAGCTGCAATTATGATACTTTAAATAATTCCACAAAAGTAGAACCACTGTTAAATAATTTATAGTCTTTGATCTTGTCACAGATCTACTGAAATCTTCACATCACTCAAGCTAAATATTTTCAAACAGAAATGGGATAGGTTACTTCCCTCCACCCTCTTCTGTCACTGTGGGAGTCGAGGAAAATAATGGTGCCAGGGGCCAAATTCTTCATTACTTTGGCATAAGCTCCTTTTTGCGTGAAAATTCTTCCTCTGGGGTTCAAACACATTCAGAGATAAGTCTTTCATCCCAGCACCTTGAAAGGCTAAGAAAGTAGTGGTTATTTTTGAATTGTAGAATTGTTAAGGTTGGAAAGGACCATTAAGATCCTCAAGTCCAACCATCAACCCAGCACCACTACCATTTTCACTCTTAAACCATGCCCTCAAAATGGATTTTCCTCCAAAGTGAAATAATTCCCAAAATTTTACAAACCAGAAAATGTAAACTTCCAACTCTGCAGTTTGCACAGCTGTGGAATCATAAAACCATAGGACAGCCCAAGTAGGAAGGGACCCATCAGGATCCTCAAAGTCCAGCTCCTGGCCCTGCACAGGACACCCCAGGAATCACACCATGTGCACAAGAGCATTGCCCAGACAGTTCTTGAACTCTGGCAAGCTTGGTGCTGAGGAGCTGCTCCAGTGCCCACCCATTCTCTGGGTGAAGAACCTTTCCCTAATATCTCAGCTAAATCTCCCCTGACTCAGCTTCAGACCATTCCCTCAGGTTCTGTCACTGGTCACTACAGAGAAGACATCAGTGCCTGCCCCTTCTCTTCCCCTTACAAGGAAGCTGAGGATTGCAAACAGGTCTCCCCTAAAGCTCCTCTTCTCCAGGCTGAACACATCAAGTGACCTCAGCCACTCCTCATGTGGCTTCCCCTCCAGACCCACCACCTTACAGGAAAGCAGAGACAAGAGAAGCTCCACACAGGCCACCAATCCTCTCACAAAGTTCTGTGGGTCAGTGCCAGCAAGGTGAGGCAGCCTGGCACAAGAGGCTCAGCCAGACTGCCAGACCTCAGCAGATGGCCTCAGGCCTAGAGAGGCACTGAGCACAGCCACTACTCCAGTAAGCATCAGCTCCTAAAGGCTGGTAAACAGGGACATACATGAAAACACAGGCTGAAATGCTAAATTGTGTGGTTAAAACAGAAAAGAAAACTCTATAATTTGTGGTCTGTTCAGTCGTAATCCACCTCAACATGGTCCTTAATGAGGTCCTCAGCACAAGAAGGATGTGGACTGAGTTCAAAAGAGATCACTAAAGATCTAAACCTTTAGATAGAACACCTCTCTGATGGAGAAAGGCTGAGAGTTGGGGTTGTTCAGCCCAGAGAAGAGGAGACTCCAAGGAGACCTGATTGCAGCCTTCCAGTACCTTTACAGGGGCTTATGAAAGAAGGAAAAGGGACTTTTTATATAGGCAAATAGGGACTGGCAGGAGGCAGTGATTTTAAAATGGAAGAGGGCAGGTTTAAATTAGATGTTATGAAGAAATCCATTACTCAGAGGGTAGTGAAGCAGTGGAATAGGTTACCCAGAGAGGTTTGTGGATGCCCCATCCCTGGAAGTGTCCAGGACCAGGTTGGATGGGCTTTGAATAATCTAGTCTAGTCGGTGCCATCCCTGTCCATGGCAGGAAGATTAGAACTAGATAGTCTTTAAGGTCCCAACCAACCCAAAACATTCTATGATTCTCATGTCCTGCTACTCCTGGGATACAGACTGTTCAGTTACTATCAAGTGCAGAGCTCAAATAACATACTCTCTAGTGAAAACTGAGAATCTTTGTCAAAAACACCTTAAAAAGTCAAATTCAGAAGCACTGGTGTAAATTAAATATTCACACACAAGATCAAGTTATGCTGTTGGAAAAAATTTACCTCTAATTAGCCAAGCCCAGTAGCTAAGACAAGATAACATATCTTAAATGCCTTTTGCTGGAGCAAACCCAAGTCTGCATCCCATTGCAGCCCACAATGCCTACGCACATGTTTACGTACAATTACAGCAGCTCTGCTGACTGATAACTTGTTAAATTGACATAAGTTGACTGTCAGGGTCCTAAGACTAATGAAACATGTAAAGTATGCCAGAAGTAAACAGCAGCTTTCCAGGAAACACTTAATTTGCATTCTAATTAATGCAATGTGGGGCAGAAGTCATAAATAAAGGATTCAATCACAGCTCACTGTATAATAGGCAGCCTAGTTTTACACACCTGATATGACAGGCAAGTGCTAATGTGGGGTTATAGAAGATGCCAGACCTAAACCAGCTCTTCACATCTGCAAGAGACAGAGGTGCAGCACCAAAAAAAAAAGAAAAGAAAAGGGTTTTATGCTACAAATGTCTTTTAAAAGTTTCCCTCCCTAAGAATAAATCACTTTTTTTTTTTAAGAAGATGACAAGTGTAAAGAAAATTTCATCTAGAGGAGTCCTTGAAGGTGTGACAAACAGGATTTGAACACCACACCTTCAAGCTTGTTACCACTGGTGATGAGAGGTGCTCATACCCTGAATGCTCCAGTAAAACCTGGAGTCTCACTTTTCAAACAGCTTGCAGAGCTCTTCCCAGAATAGCTGCCACCACCAAGGAACTCTGCGCATGCTCTCTGAAACGGATGAGCACCAGGTCTGAATCTTGCTATTACATTTTTCAGACCTGTCACACATAGCATATTGCCTGCAATAGGCATTTTTTGGATTAGGTAGAGTTTGAGAAGAGATTCCTGCTTTGCTCTCACCTATAGCCTCACTTGATCAACCATTATGATGTTCTGGCCACTCCCTCCTAGGGACCATATTATGCAGTTAATGCCAACTGGTGAGCTCTGAACACAATGGGGCAGCAGAAAAGGAGGCTGGTTACATTTAGCCACAATAAATTAATTTACATAAAACCATTCAGAAATTCAATTTTGATGTCCTTTCTTCATGGGATGGTACATGTGGTTTACGTTACTTTGAGAACACTTTGGTAAGGGCTCTGTTGTATTTATTAAATGCAATCAATTCAAGAAAAGAAAAAGAAATCAAGTTGCTTGCTTTCTAATTACAAATAAACGAAATTATTTTAAATATCCTGCTTTTCTTCCCTGATGAAACTACAGTAGAACAATTAGCCTATGCAAGTGACCGAAGGTTATTTCAAACCAAGTTGATGAAATGAAAGGGCATAGTAAATATCAGCACCATAATAAAAGTAAAGTCCCTTATTGCTTTTACCTACTTCTCCTCACTTGCTTCACATTTCCCCACTACTCCACCACAAGCAGCAACTCTTTCCATGGAACCCTCCATGCTCATTCATTTTTGTGAAAAATACTTCCTTAGTGGCTATTTGTTTTTTTGCAACCATAGTGATAAAATATATTACTGGCAGAACGCTCGGGATTATAAATAGGTATCATTCTTTGTTTAATTTCAGTAAGCCAGGACAAAATCACTGAGGTTTTTGCACACATGACTTTCATTAGGAGCAATGTACAACTGAAAACACATCAGGCTCTTGCCTTTTATTTGTTCTTATTTTTATTTGTTTATGCCTTCATGTAACTAGAAGGCTGGACATTTGGGGGGTGTAATACCAAAGGTCCCAGGGAAAAAACACTGATGACTGAGGAAGGGGTAAAGTCACTCACACCAGAACAGTAACTACCAATCTGTCAGAAAAGTATTTTGTTTTGAGGTTTTTGCTTGTTTCCATTTTTGTTAAATGATTTAAAATGAGTTACTTTGGTAAATATCCATCTAACTACAAGGGCTATGAGTTGAGCATGTTGTCAACACTATGCTTGAAGAAAGGCTAGTCTGAAAATTTAATACATTATTCTAGCTGAAACCAAACAGACAGTAACTTGCTTCCCAAATGCTCAGAATCCCTCACTGAAGCCATGAGAGACCAGAGCTGACATTTCATATACCTCTAAGACAGAGATGCAGTGCCAAAAATAACCAGAAAAAATGAGTGCAAACTTTTCTTCGGGTCAAATCTTTCAAGGATTTTCCTTAAAATTCATACAAATGATCTTTAGGTAGGACTGGGAGTTTTTTCAGGGCTTGCAAGCACTCTGTATTATGAGCAGAGACTTAATAAAACAACACAGAATTTATAGGAGAAACAGACAAAGTCCTTAACACTTCACATTTGGTACTGAACCCTGCAACAATCCCCATCTTGCCACCATAACCACAGACAGAGGAGCCACCACCAGGATTAGCAAATCTCCAAGGGTTAATCAACAATGGGTGAGGGTGGGGTCATATTCCAGACTAGCCGTGGAGCTAATCCACAATATTCACAAGAGGGGATCTGGAAGGATTTGCTGTTTGGGAGCCATTTCATGCCACCCTCGGACAAGTCTCTTGTAGAAGCCAGCAGGAAACTCCTCTGGTTATGGACTGCAGCAGGATTTGGCTTTGGCTCTGAAGAAAAGAGATTCGTAGGGGGAGCTTCTGGTAGCAGCATGTACACAAGGGAAGTTGGGCACAGCAGCATTTTTGTTTCAAAATCTCCCTGCTCCTGAAAGGCCACCCATGGGACACAGCCATCTCTCATGTAGCTATTGTTTTCCGTGGACATGTGCCATGTATTAACAGCCTCCCGGGCCCTGTGCAGAGAAGACAAAGACTGCCCTCTGCCTTTCTGCCTTCAGAGAGGCTACTCACAGCACAAACAAGGCAAGGCACCAGAATACAGCCACCCTCCCACGACAGTCTCCAACAGCATCCAAGATAATTCCTACAGCTGGCATGGCAGTAATGGAAGGAGCCTTGCAGGAAGAGTTGGAGGGCACCTAGAGCACATCACCCCAGGTCACTGATTTAGTAGGCACCTAATCCAATTTAAGAGCCAGGGGCTGTATGGTAGTGAATTAGGAGGAAAAAAAAAATTTCACCAATGCCAGGTAGAGGTTCCCCAGTATGGAGAAAATGCTAAGAGTGGGAGCTGGAATGAGCAGGTGTGATTTCAGAGCCCTTTCTCAAAGCAGTGTTTTAAGGAGCACAGGGAAATTTCCTTGCAGCCTTCCCCTTCATTCCCTCCTTAGCTTTCATTTGGGGGCAGGGTAAACATTCCCCGCAGAAGCAGGATGAAATTTAACAACAGCAGAGTTATCAGAAGCCTCATGTGTCAAATAAACACTACATTTCGCACAAATAGAAAACATACATTCCATAAATCAAGGGTCCAGCACCGAGAGGCTTGTCGCTGGGAAGGTGTCAGTGCACATGGATTTGGATGGCTGCTGCCCTCAGGCTGCCTGAAGGAAGTTTTGACCCAGGATATTAATACAGCTTATTTGATACAGAGTGAACCAGGCTGGGGCTCCAAGGTCTGTTTACATTACAAGACTGTGGGCCTTTGGGAGATTAACACCTAGAGAAAATGCATCTGTGTTTGTTCTGGGTGAGGCTACAATTTAAATTCTTATGTTATCACACAAACTAGACATGATAGATAATCAATGCCCTGTGATAGTTAGTACTGAGGAACTGAGCTAGGTTTTTTTGGCTTTTTTTTGCAGGGTCATTATTCAGCATATCATTCCTATCATGTTCATTTATATTTAAAGTCAAATCAGGCATTTATTTTCCTGAGACTTTTATGAATGCCTACCTACATTTTCATCTCTCAACATAAAGCAAAAGTGCCTGGATTATGTCAGTTCTGTGCTTTTTTTGCAGGGATATAAAATATATTGTATTATTGCTAAACATTATGTCACAGAAATCACACAGACATCAGACTAAAAGGAATCCTGAGAGGACACCTGGTCTATCTTCTTACCTAGAAGCAGTATCAAGTCTATTTGCAGCCATGAAATGTGTCCATCAAACTTCTCAAAACCTTCACAAGAGAGTGGTAATTTATTCCAGTGATTAGCAATCTTATCCATACAGATATTTTTTAAACTGCCAAAACCCTTGTTTTGCTACAGGTGAAACCAATCTCTGGATTTATTTTCACATCTTTAAGGTAACTCCACCCCTTTGAAAACACTGACAGCTGAATGTAAGGCAAAAGACACACTGCACTTATAGATATCAAATTAAATGCAGAGACATGATGGCAATCTGGGCAGAGAAAGCAACAAGCACAGATCAGGGTCAGTAGCACTGCTGAGAGCTAAGTGTGTGATACACTTTCCACATGCCTGAGCAAGTAAAGCACTGATCTGCTAAATCTGAGTTCAGATTAGTTTTTACAGAGAGCCTTCTATTAAACATGTGTGAAAATACAGTGCTTGCGATCCTACGCTCCACAGCCACAGTGACTGATAGACCTGCATCCCCTTTCTAACAGCAATTGCCTACAAGCCTTATATCCTTCCTCAGACATATCTTTTATAGACAAACACACACAAATCTTTCAGTCTTTCAGCACAGATTGTATTTTCTAAGCCTCAAATCATTTGGGTCATTCTTCTAGGTTACATCCCACTCATCTGCATCACTTTAAAAAGAAGTGAAAAAACACAGGTCCAGAAATCCAGCTGCTGACTTCTCACCACTGGACAGAGATGTCTTGCACACTAAGAGTTGCTCTCTTAATACCTCATCTTTTATTCCCATTCCACTTTCCAGGCACCAAAGCTCCATTTTCCCTCCTGCTGCCAAGCCCCCGTGTGGTTACAGATCCTCTGACACCGACTACTTTTCTATAATCTGAGTGCCTTCACACTGATACATTTTCCCCAATGTATCATGTTCCTTTGCTCTTCCAATCCTGTGTTCTAAAGCACTTCTGTAACCTCAGTCTAAATGTTACATGTTCACTTTCTATTCTATCATTCAAGGCGCTAATGAAAATATTGACAGAAACCAGGCCCATAATTAAGCCTCTTCAAGAGCAAAAAATGAATTTTCCTTTTAGGAGGGCATCACTGCTATCTACTTTCTGAGTGTGGGTTTTCAAAGAATCAGGCCCTCCCCTGTTATCTAGGCCAAATTTCTCTGGTTTATATGAGAGCATACAATCTTCCATAGTGTCAAAAATCCTGGTTTAAGTCAAGATGTATCACATTTACCACTTTCACCTTATCCACTAAGTCAGTTTCCCTGGGAAGGAAGGAAACTAGATTGGTTTAACATTATTTGTTCTTGACAAATATGTGTTGACTCTCTTTTATCACCTTTTTATCTGGATGGTGCTTACACATGGACTGCTTAATAATTTGTTCTAGTGTCTAATACCTTTTGAGATACCAAGGTTACACTGATCAGTGCATAACTTGCAAGACCCTCTCTCTTCTCCCTTTTTGAAAATAGATACTTCAGTCCATGAAAACTGTGCAGGAAAACATGTATTTCTCCAGGAGAAGCAAGACTTTGTGTGCACGGTGATAGCATCGTGCACAAATTTAGACAAGAAACACTGAACTATTTTCTAGAATGCTTGGACAAAAATGTAACTTGAATTTAATTTCTTATCATATTGGGATGAGACAAAAATAAGCAAAGTCTAGGGTACATGACCAGCAATGAATATTGTATAAACAGAATCATTCATAGTCACAGAAATACGATCCCTATTATGTAACCTATTCCAGCCTCCTGCCAATGGATGATTATTTCCTACAAAGTATTTTCCACTGCTTTGTTCAACAGAGATTTAAGCAAATCAGTAAATAGCTTCCCTGTACTTCCCCTGGGAAATTGTTGCACAGATATATAATAGTCAGCTTGGTCTCACTGAAAACAATAATGCAATACTGAAACATATTTAATAGCAGCTAATTGTAACAATAAATATGTAGTAGTAATACTACCCCTCCTGGCTTTATCCCACAGAGACAACTGTTCCCATTCACAGATATTATACCTACTTATTCTTCTAATGTTTCCCCTCTGATATCCAAATACTCTCACCTTTTGTGTTTTCCATTCTACACAATCACAACGCACTTTAGTATCTGCAGAGGTGCCTGGAGTCCCAGTAATGCCTGACCTTCTATATTTTGGGTGCAGTTGTACCACCGTCTCATTGGTCTCTACTATGGTTCCTGGTGCAGAGATCAGCTTTTGTCAAAGAGACAATCTTGCAAACAGGAAGAACAGGAGAGAACTCTACGTCGAGCTCCCTTATATATATAACATATATATATATATGCCATATATAACACCATATATAACGCCTCATCACAATCACTGCTGAGACTTATTTCTTTACACCAACACTCTCATCTATTGAAATGAAGTGGGATTAGATTTGATGTTGATTTCAGATGCCCAGCATCCTGCTCTCCCTTTTGGGTAGCAGCTGGGAGTGAAGAATAGCTGCAGTACCACATGATAAACCCACTACATGAATAAACGCTGTTTCCCATTCTCCATGCGTTTAAATCAGAGGCAGTTGACCTGTTTAGGATATGATCTATTCAGATAATAAAACCCACATGGCACGTAGTAAAATGTTTTAATCCATGATCCATGCATATACTTCTCTAGAAACAAAGATGGTTACAGACTGTAGCATATAAAATTTGCCCTGAGCTAGAAAGCCAAAGCCCTTTAGCACAGAGACATTTTTGAATTGTGAACTTTATAAAACCCAACTCATAAGTTCTGCAGATGTAGCTTATTGCTGAGAAAAAAATCTAAGATGTTAACTGCCAGTGTTAGCTCATATAAGCTGGTATTTTCAAGTGTGCTGTATAACTTGTATTGTTTTTCTCACCTTTTCTATATAGTAAAACCAAGACATTGTAAATTAAGGCTTTTGGAGGGGAGGGGAGAGGAGGGGAGGGTTGGGCTGTTCAGGAGTTCAGGGGGGCTAAGGATGTGGTTTTGTCCTTTGCCATTTCTAAAAACTGTACAAATCGAAGCACATTTTTAAAGGAGATTTTACAACCTGTTTAATAACTTTTAAAAAGGTTCTAGTATTGCATCATGGGGCTATGGATACGGTAGGTCTGTTCCTTCACAAATGAACAAAGAACACACCCGAGCAATGCTTGGTAACGTTAATAGCAGTTGCCATCCAAAAATCCTGTCTGCGTTTTAAGCAAAGGAATCCAGAAAAGCTAGTTGGCTTGAAATGTTATTTAAAGACATGGGGTTTGGACACAGACCCACACAAGCTGTTTAGCAGCAGATTATCCAGACTGTATCAGTTTTCCTCAACGTTATGGCTGCCTACAACTATAAATTTAAGTTTCTTTTAACCAAAAAGCCATAGAAAGTTAATCAAGGTCTTACACAGAGGCATGCCTTAGACTGACAACCATTTGCTCTTTCCTTCACCTGGCTGCAGACAGACACCACTCAGCTCTGTCTATCCATGCTAGAACTTAGCCAGAGCCTTTTCCTTTTGGCATTTCATGCTTGGGAGAAGCTTCTTTGCATGCTAATAAAAATGCCAGGAAGACCAGCTGCTCTTAAACAGTTTGCAGGAAGGCAGATATAATTAATTCACAAGTTGGAAGCACATTTGACAGAAAGAATTGTTTAGTTACCCCCAAACAATATGTGAAATGTACGTGCAAGTACATCTGCTCTCACTTAAATCCATACATTTACACCACCCTAACTGAAGACACTGTAGCCATCTCTCACAGCTAGCCATGAAGATGATTTGCAGAATACTCTAAATACTGCGGTGCAAGGAAAAGCTTGATCAATAGGCCCCATAACTTAGGAGGTATGTATTTATATTACTTTAATGGTATGTCCAAGAACATTAAAACCAATCAAAGTCTGCCCAGCTGGCCACATTTACCAGGGCTTTGGCTTTCTTTGGGTCATCACAATCCTGACTTCCACCAAACCCAGTGTCCAAGCCTTACAGCAAGAACAGGGTTATTTAAGCATTTTCCCCTTGCTTTTTCTTTTTTTCAACCATATTCACATAAACTTGTCACCCATTTGCATATATTTGAGCAGTCTGCCTGACTATAAGGCATCTGCACTTTTATGTTCAATTCTCTGACATCTGGAGTGCTATAAATTCAGTGTTTGCCTTCATTTTTTCCTTTTCTCTCTCCCCCTATCCCCTAAAGAGGTATTGGCAGTAGCACAGATCGATCCAGTCACATTCAGATCCAAACTCACTGGAGATTTCCAAGCTTGGCTAACCCAGTTGGACCAAGAAGTTAAGAGTGATGGAAAAAAAAACCCATCAGTGGTTCCTCTATAAGGAATAAGCAGCATTGCCATCCACTGCAACAAGATTCAAAGGAAAATACTAACAATGAACAACTGAAAGAGCTAGAGTTGCCTCAGGGCACTTTGGGAGAGAACACTGAGGCAGGTATGACCAGCTCCCACTCATTTCTGCCACGCTGCTGTTGGGGAAGTGGGAGTTGATGCAAACACCCCAAGGAAAAATATGCCTCAGAGCAACTTCCCTCTGTGCTTCCCTTGCAATAACTAGGTAGGTAAGAGACCACCACGCCAGTGAGCATGGCAACCTGGACATTGTACTGTGAGCATGGAAGCTGTACACGTGTTTAGTAGGAATTTTTGGAGTAGCCAAGCGCCCAAAAGAGATCCACGAGAACCACTTTGCAAACCTCCGAGATATTGCAACACACAATACAAACGTACAATTAAGTTTTGTAAATCTGGCCAGACACCAAAAGCTTTGGAATTTGGCTGAACACAAAGTTCCCTGATTCTTCCCCTGACTCTCAGCTTTCCCTGCAGACTGAATCAAAAAGTACAGATAATACCAGGCTGTTCATTCTCCTGCTGCCCATACAGTGATATATTTTTCTTGCTCCATAGGGACAAATGAAATAAGAGAAACGAAAGCAAGGTCAGCCTGGTGTCTGTTGAGGGATCATCTCTTACTAACCAAGAAATGGCAAAATCCTCCTAAAGGTTCTTTGGGGAATATTTATTTTGTCCCGCGCTTTTACTGTAATTGTGTTAATCCGATAGATTTGCTAAGCAGTAAAGCATTAACTGGCATGTCTGAGGAATGCCTGTTGGGGAATGTGTCTGCATGGGAAGAGGACTGAAAAAGCAGTTTACACAAGGGTGCAGACTGTATCTGACAAAGAATACATTATAGCATATGTTTCCTTCATGGTAAAATATGATGAGGTAATGGGGAGCAGGGTTAAAAGCTGAAGTGACTATATTTATGTGTCAAGTTCAAGGGGTTGCTTCAATTTCTAGACCAAATCAATGACAAACTTCAGCCTCTCTGCTTCTGTACATGCTTCGATAGCCTGTGAGGGGTGGCTACTGTGTGTCCAGCTAGCAAACACTTCTGCACTGGACTACTTTTATTCTCTTAAACTGGCATTTTGAATGTAGTGCCAAGCGTGACAGAAAAGGCATGCAGGGCAGGGAAAGAGTGAAGTTAAATTATGTGGAATTGACCATAATGAAAAATCTGGGGACTAAATTAAACCTGCAGCTGTTTTGTTTATGACTCACCTACGCATCTTCCCTCCACCCTTTGAACAGGTGATTGTCTTTACAAGCTGCAGGACACATCAGGAGAATATTTCAACAGTTTCATTTTCTATCCTACTGAGTAACACTGCCCACAGCCTCTGGAATCACACAGGATCCAAGAGCCCACAGCTTTTTTTTTTTGCTGTTGTTGGCTGCTCTCACTGCTAGAGCTCAAGTCCTGTCAGCAGAAGCTTCACAGCGGATGCATGGGGAACCTGCCTAACATGTTACGAACTGACACAATTCCAGCAGTAGCCAGTGGTCTCACATAATGCAGTTATTTTTTCCAGGCCTGTTTTCTTCTTCCAGCTGAGTTCCCAAAAGGCTGCAATGCTTTAATGGACCCACACAGTGAAAAAATGAGCAACAGCAGCATCCAAAAGGCTTTTGTTCATTATTGCATCCAGCCCTTCTGGAGTTCTCAGATGAGCTAGAGGGTGAGCTCAGCTTACATTTCCTGACTGAAGTACTGAGAGGGACTGTCCCAAAAGTTTCACATGTCAGAGCCACCCCACTTTCCACTGTGCTACTTAACTAATGGGAAATGAGTGTGTCAAAGTATGTGAGGTCTCTCAGACACCTGCCTGCTTCGTCCCCATTCACTTGCTGGAGGACACCTGGTCATCTCCAAAGATGAGAGGACATATCTCTAGACTGTGAGACATGCAAGGGCTTTTGTGGAGCATGAGGAACACTTGGGTCACTAATACAGCATGATGCAGCTTCACCACTCTGAACAGAGGAGATATTCCAGGGCTCAGGACTTGTTTGGTGGTTTGAGTATTGTTAAGCAACATCCAAGAATCTTTTTTTTCAGTGGAATCTAAGCTGCTGAAAGTCTCAGCTGGCTCTGGAACTCTTTGCCACGAGGTTTTTAAATCCACAGTGACCAATGTTACAATCAGCCATTTCCACCATCAATAGAGCTCTGGCTGACAGCAGAGCCAGCAGCTCAGGACAAAGGCTTGTCCATGATAGATGTAAGAGACAACCTGACACCAGCCCAGGTGAGAGCTTGCTTGATCCACGCGAAGCTTTCCCAAATGCAAAGGAAATAATGGGAACTGCAAAAGTTCACACTGGCACAGGCATGCTGAAAAGCTGCCTACTCCATGCCTCTTTCCTTCTTGCCATAAGAACAGCAATGAAAAATATTCTTTAATTCCTCTGAGGCTTCATGCACACAGTTACCTACAGGCCATGCATCCTGCATTGTCCCTTCTGCCTCCCCCCACTTTGGCACAAAGCTCCACATGAACAGTTTCAATTGCTCGAACAATGATCTTGGAAGTAAAGTATTTCCCTCCTTGCCACAAATCTTTATAAGTAGTGAAATAAACACCACAATGTGCCTTCTTCCAACAGCTGGAAAATTATGGTCTGACTGAAATGACATCATTGTGTTTTCCTATGGAATTTCTGTGCTGTGAGATTTCAGGGAGAAACTGTGTGGTGGCTTGAGGTGGGGTGAGAGAATGCTGTGGTGAAGTGGACAAATAAAAAAGGTGAAACTGTCTTAAAGAGGCTCTACTGTGAAATAAATGTTTACACAAAAACTGGAAAGGTTCCTCAACAGATCAGACAGGATGTTCCTTGGCTCATAGTCATTCCTTGATTCCAGCCTTCAACAACCCTAGCTACTCTAGCATACAATATGAAGTTTCTCAACATCTCATATGGTTCTTCCCCTTTGTCTGATTATGTCACTGAAAAAAAAAGAAAAAAAGATGTGGAAGATATACCCTACTAAGGGAATACCTCTGTCAAAATGACACTGAAATTCTAGCAGCTTTTCAAATGAGACAGCACTAAATCTACACCCTTAATTACATGCTCTGTTGTGGATGTCAACAGAAAGCGTGTGGCCACACTGGGGGCACTGAAATTCCCTTTATTGCACAAAGCTTATGTGGACAAGGAAGATTACTTCCTAGCAAGTTTGAATCAAGTCCCAAAATGTGCCTCTGGACCAAAACAGAGTGCAAAACGTTTGGTGGCAACAAAGTTTAAAATCGAATTTGAGCAATTAGTGAGAGTAGAAACAACTGCTCACTCCTGCCAAGAAATGGCAAGTTCAGCTTTTCACTGTCATAGCATTATTTTCTTAAATTTGTTTTCCTTACCATGCCAGGGCTACCTACTTTGCACTCCCCAGTCCAGCAAGCCCCAGCATCATTAAAAGGTTTGGTCACCTACACTGAAACTCCTTTGGGCACAAGACTCAATAGTACTCAGTGCAACTCAGGACTACAGTTTGACTCACTCAGTAGAGGGATTAACAAAAAAGAAAAAAAAAGAGTCACTGAAACCTAAGAGAAATTCTGAATTGTCTTTGTTAATCACTCTTTCACTATGAACTACCCACTTACACCAACTCATAGCTGTGGGAAACCATCAGCAGCACTGGGGCTGACTACAGGCAGTAATCAGGCTGAACATGAAAATCAGAAATGAAACGGAGCATGCAAATAAGAGGAAGACAAAGAACACCTTTGCTGAAATTCCCTTTCTGTTTTAAGTCATATAGAAGGTCTTGAAACACCTTCTCAGTGCTTAAAAAAAAACCACAAACATTTTCAATAGCTCTGGTTTCTACACAGTTTCTCTTTTTTCACCCTGCCCCTCCCAAATAACTGCATAAACAACCAGGATGGCGTTGCTAAAAAGTCAATGTGTATGTTAAAACTTTCCCCAAAACAGGGATAAAACTCAATCACCTTGCAAAGTTTTTCTACATTCCTTTCTGTTATGCAAATGAGTGAACATCATATATTTACACCTGGAATTCCATGTTCCATTTGTTAACTTTTCTTGCCATTGCTACTGTGATAAGCAGTTCCACAAATTATTAAGTTTTAATTGCTATATTTAGTGGCGTCAAGAATGAAGAGCAATGAGGATCTATCATCAATACTTTGACAAAGAAGAACAAAACTGATGTATAACTGTGCATATGATTTTAATGTACCCAGCCCTATATATAAACATAATTTTGGGTGATTTATATCCCTAATTAGATTCCCATGGCAACATTCTTCAGCTAACAATGTGTATCACAATCACCTTTTCTTCTTACAAATTATTTCCTTAACTTTGCATGCATATCTTAGCAGGTTTTATTTTTAAAACTCATGTTAACAGTTTCTCTCTAGTTACCAGTAGGGGTGCTACAATAAGAAACTAATTTGCTGTAAAAATTACTCATTTGTCAAATAAGCATTAAAATAATTGTTCCCCTTTTGACTGTTACCCTGCTGTTTCCAGTCATTTTCAAAAACTAAATTATTTACTCATTTGAAAGTTCAGCTGTGCATATTTTAATTGATATTCCCTCATAGGACTCATATTGTTAATGACAATAATTAACCTGAAATGGCTGCTAAATAATTATGCTGAAAAGATACAAAGTATTTGTGCAGAAAGTAAAATCAGCATTTGAGAAACCATCAAAATGTACAACTTTCCTATTTTATGGCAAAGCATGGTAATAGTTCATAATCAAATTAAGGATGAAAAGGAAAGATGTAGATTACATGCTTTGATGCAGAATACTTTATGTTTCCAATATAGCATGGTATCCTAGCTAACAATGCATACTCAGTCATTTTAATAAATCCCTAGTATTGCTATTCCAGATAGTAATATAATGTATTCTCATGAAGTCAGTGCAGTTAGGAACGTAGTAAACCATCCATTAATAATATTTCTCTGCCATCTATCTATTGAATTTCATTCCAAGGAATCAGAGACCTGTAATAATTTATAGCTTATGGAATTAATGCTGAAGGCTTTCTTCTGGCAAGCATTGTTGATTTCAATGATGAGAGCTAAAAGCTATTCAGGCCCAGCTTCTTTCTCTGGACACATCCCAGGCCAGATGCATTACCAACCTATTGTTTGTGGAACCATTTATACCAGTACAAAATCATTTCTGATTTAGCTCCTCTGCTTGTCAATAGTGCAAGTTATGGGTGAAGCAAGCTCTGTATGTCCTGCTCAACAGACACAGGATGGGTTTGTCTACAAGGGAAACAATCTGAGTTAACTAAGGATGTGATTTTAATGTGGGTTTCTGTATACAACTATATTAAGCCCATGTGGACTCACTCATTCAGAATTAAAACAGCTCTAATTCACTTTAATCTAATTCACTTCTAAAGACCACAGAGGGGTTTAAAGTTGTTTAATCTATTTGAACAGCTCATTTGAATCCACATGCCCAAGTGTCCCCACAGACACTCACACAAGCAAACAAAAACCCAATAAAGCAGTAGAGAGGTTAAGAGAGGTTGGCAGAAAGTTTTACTTCACGGCTTTTTGGTGGAAAATTTGGTTTTCAACTACACAGGCTCTTTGAAAAAGGTGTTGACATTGAGCGTTCCTAAATTTCAGCTGGAAATTGAATTCTCTTTCTTTCAGAAATTAGAACTGCAGTCCTAGTAGTTAGCCCAGCACACTGTGGTCAGAAAAAAAACAGGGTGATAGATAAACCCAGGTTAATCAGAGAAATGGATTTGGAGCCAGAATACATATTTACTATCTTAGACCAAACCACTTTTGGCCCTTGATTTGAAATTGAAATTCAAGATTTTGAATGCAGAAATAACTCTCTCCCCTTACCCCCTAGGCACCCAATCAGTCCTACCTGAAAAAGCTTTTCCAGTAGCCCACACCAACAGCACATCCTCAAACTGAAAGCTTAGGTGGTGCTTGTAATAAAACCAAATGCTCTATTTGGAGACCAACCACTGTATGATCTTGTGCTAAGCTCTTGGAGGAATACAGGTGCAGCTGAAGCCACAGTTTAAAAGTCACCAAATCCTGGAACTTTGCTCTTGTTGGAAGAAAGGGGAGGTTTGAAGGAGAAACAGGCCCCCTGTTCACAGGCTTAGGTGGGTGTTGGCAACAAGCATATTTAAAAAAAAAGAAAAGCTGGTACTTTTGAAGAAGTAATGCCTAATTTTCGAATGCTGTCATTTAGTAAAATGCTTCATTACAGCAATTTAAGTACTCCTGGCCAGAGAACATTAATATGAACGCATCTGTCTTACTCACTTGAATTGCCTCTGCAATTCCTGTACGTTTTCATGTGCAGCTCTGGGGGTTTGCATGTGTAACCAGCAGCACTCACAACTCAAGCATGCCTCTGTGAAAGTTTGGCTCATTTAAGAGCTACCTTCCACATGCTCTAAGTTATATTTTGGATTTTGACATTTAAGACAAATAGCCAACAGACAAAGAGCATATTTATGAAAAAAAAAGAAAATAAAATTCTTTTAATTGCTCAACCTATTCCTGTCTGAAAAATAAGTGCAAGCTATTACTGGCACCAGACGACTCCCAGTTTTCACTAGCCAGCAAAGCTGCATCTGCAAGTTCAATGAGATCAGTAAACAGTGTAGGTTAAGTAACTGATTACTAATATTTTCCTTCAGCTACAAAACTTTTAAATAAACAACAACAACTGTGATCACAGTAACCTTCCAGAGGTTAACAGCATGCAGGTGGTCAGTTGGAATTAAATGCAAACCAGACGGCTGTGGCATTATAAACTGAACATCTCAGCTCAGTTTGCTTCAGGAATTGGGTCTTCTTTCTCAAAAGCCTCAATGATACAACACATAAATGTCAAAATGACAAAAATAAGGAAGTATGTAATAGACTAAGCATTTTAATGCCTTTTCTGGCTCACTTTTGCAGGCTGAACTGTCTGTGTTGACCACATTTGATGGCATCAGTACTTAGAGTGGCTGTGTGCATGAGTTTTTAACAGCTGACATAAACAGAGATGGCCCATCAACCATCTGAGCTGTGCTGTGGGCTTGTTGTAAACCACTGGTATGATACATTTTATACTTCATTTATGGTGCCACTTCACTGACCTTGAGAGACAGCTCGAAGAATTGGCAATCAGATATTAAACTGGAAGCAGGTTCAAATCCAGCTAGTGATGGTATAGTCACAGTGATCAGAATGGACTATTTATATCTATAGACCTTTTTTAAAGCAGCTCTCTCTGTCTATTCCTAAGCAGAGAGGAATAAATATTACGAATATTGATCATCAAGAAACTTATTTGAAAGGTCCCCCAGAATAAGCACAGATTTGTGTTACAGAAGCTGAGAACTATCTTGTCCAGGATAAATGCTTTCTCCAATGTCATCAGGAGGGGCTGTGAAGGAAATCTGGGTACATCATCACTGATAGGGACTCCTCTTCGAGGACTAAGCAAAAGGCAACTGTGTGGTTCCCAAACACACTTAAACTGAGCACTTGAGAAATGTAACACAAGTTTGGCTCACAGTGGACATAGCCTGGCAGAAAATTTCCTACCAGAAGGGAAAATAAAGACAGGAGAAATTATGAAAAGGCCTTCATCCCACAACAAGCTATGGGTAAGTGCAGTGCACGAAGAATTTGCTTTAACAGCTTTTAGCAAAATGTTTTCTGAAGCTGGAATCTCCCGCTTATTCACCAGCCCATCCGAGCAAACAAATGTCCCAAACGCACAGGCCCTGCAAAGAGCAAGGGACTGAAGTGTAAAACACAGAGCCATGACCATGTCCACATACACCAGCCAGTGCTTGGATTCCGTGGAAAAGCACCAGCACTTCTGAAACTTGACGCTGCTCAGAGATACACTTTCAATTTGAGTGGCTGCCAGTAAATAAATACAAATCTGTTGTCATGGTGTTTCATAATTACTGGCTCCTTAAAGCTAGTAACACCCTCCTCCTAATGAAGCGATTTGCCTCTAGGTACAATTGTTTCTCAGGCTGCAATATCACCTCCCAATCTGCTGTCCTGTATCTTAACCCAGGCTTAAAGTCACAGGTGGCTCCAGCGTGCTTGTGTGCAGCAGTATGGTGCCAGTAAGGTCAGGGCATGTGTCCCCAGTCATCCCCCAGCAGCTGCTTCAAACCAGCCAGCAGAAATAGTGAGGTTGCAGAGATCTCTAAGGTGTGTCATCACCTTGGCATTTGTGCAAGGTTCATGTAGACTCACAGAATAATGATGGTGGGAAAAGACCCCTCATCATTAAGTCCAACCATCAACCCAAAGCCACCACCATGTTCACCATCAAACCATGTCCTCTAGCGCCATATCCAATCATTTTTTGAACATTTCCAGGGATGGGCACTGCTTCCCTGGGAAGCCTGTTGCAGGGCTTTATAACCCTTTCCATGTTTTCCTAATGTTCAATGTAAACCTCCCTCGGCACAACTTAAGGCCATTTCCTCTCATCCTATCACTTATTACCTTGGAGAAGAGGCTGAGCCCCACCTGGCTACAACCTCCTTTCAGGGAGCTGTAGAGAGTGATAAGCCTCCTTTTTTTCCCTAGGCCTAACAGCCACAGCTCCCTCAGCTGCTCCTCATGACAACTGTGCTCCAGACACTTCCACAGATTTGTTGCCCATCTCTGGATGCTCTCCAGCCCCTTTGTTCCTTTGCTGTGCTGCTTATGGAGGACAAATTTACTCTGAGCCCTCCTCCATGGCCCTGCATGGACAGGTATCTGCTGGCCCTAGATCAGAGCTGCACACGTGCTCCACACCTCCGTGTTTCTCCCAGCCAGCCAAGCTGGGTGGCCAAACCTAAGCAGAGAGGGGCTGAGCTCCAGCTGAAGCCTTTCCATTACTGGTACCACCAGTTGTTCCATCTTCTTCCGCTCAGCCAAAATTTTTCAGAAAATTTATAGGAATTTCATAACCTCCGTAAAATCTGGTTTAAATTGGCCGGTTCAGAAGTTATTAGGGAAAACAAACACTCTGGAAAGCTTTTAACACACTAACGAGGTCTTCAGCCTCAGCAAACACTTAGAAAATTGAGTGAACAATTGAACACTGAATATTTTGAACCTCTTAAAATGCAGGTTAACCTGTGCTGCAATGAATATCCAATGTTATCCCTTTCTAAAAACAGCTCTGTTCTGCTTGCCGTGTATTTGCTCTGTGTACATTTATATCCGCTCCAAGAGAAAAAAAAAACACTGAACAAAGATGTTCCTCCAAAAACCTAGGAACACTTCCATTACCAAGAAATTCAAGGAATAAGGTTTTGTATCTCACCTGAAGCAATGGAGCCTCAATTCCTTAATGATACAATGATTCTGTTACCAACAGAAACTTGACTTCAGCTCCGAGGCAAGAGCATGTAGCAATGGACTGCATGATGGAGAGGAGTATTTTTCAGCCTCTTCAACTTCAACAAGCATTACCTGTGAGTGATACATTACAGAACTGAATGCCAGAAAAGTGGATTTTAGAATAAAAAGTATAGTGTTTCATAATTTGATTTAAATCAATTATACCATCTCTCACTGGAATGCTCACAAGCTTCAGAAATAAAATATATAAATGAAAACAGCTGCTCTGGATACTCTTTCCTTGGGATAGATTGCACTTGAACTCAACCAGCTTTCTTCTGCAGAAAGTTATTGTAATGCAACATCAGGATGGAGAGCACATAGTGCTGTACAAGTAACTGCAAGGTAAACAGTTTCAGTCAAAAAATGCAGAAGATTAAAATCCTTTCCTGCAATGGCTGGCTAAAATCTGAGGAATTATCAATTCCTCTGGGGCTGACAGGGAAACCGAGGTAGTTATTGGCACCTCAGCAAGATCCATTAATTTATAGCTATTTACTATATCACATAATCTTTCTGATTTGTTTCAGTCTGGAGCCCCTCTGTGCCCAACAGCATGGAGGTCTGCAGTGTTTAGAATGAAGAATAATTACAACTGGAGAAGCACATGCAACCAAAGCTCTATGTTCTTTAATCTCCAAGTCTAATGCATGCGTAGATTTTGGCATCACTCTTGAAATGATTGTTTGTAACTAAATACCGTATCTCAGTGCTTAGATACCACAATGACTGAGCTTTTCATAAATCAGAATAAATATATAAGGCAAAATCCTGGCTGTACTGAACTCAATGGGAACACTGCCAGCTACTTTAAGGGAGCCAGGGCTTCATGCAAAAGGCTTTCAGCAGCCCAAGCTGTCCAGTGTTTTGGTTGCAGTATTTTCAACTCCATTTGAAGGTCTCTTTTCCCATCTGGCATCTGCAGTAGCGTGACACTGAGATAAAATTGCACACTCAACTCCCAGCCAAAGTAACAGGAGAATATCCTCTGTTAAAATAAGAGGCAATTCCAGCTTCAGTTGACAAAAGCAACATACAAAATCCTCTGAATCTGTGCATGTAGATTCCCCCAGGCTTTTTCTTTTCCTTGTAGCAGACAGGCTCCAGAGTGGAGGGGAGCATCCTTGCTGGGTTTCTGCTCTGAAGCATTCCAGGAGTTCCCCAACACTCCTTTTACCAAGGTAAATGCTCCATCAACTTAAGCAAGGAAGTCCTGCCAAGCAGCAGGCAGAGAAGGATGAGGACATCAAGTGCCACCACCACCAATTCCAATATTGTTTTTGCAGCTCACATTATTTTAGAGTTCATTTTGAAAACATGTAGAAACAAAACAATGGAAAACTCAACCTCTCCACTTTTTTAATGTTTTCTTAAAGAAACAATCATAGAGATGCTGATGTATCTTCTCCTGTCATGTTATCCAAGTGTTTTATTCTTCTCTAGTCTTACACCAGTTCTGTTCAAAGTAAGTAAATGCCTCATTCTACAATCAGAGTACCCAAAGAGAAGCTAAAAAACAGCTTTTAGCTGAAAAGAAGATAATTTTCATAGTTACTGTGTACTTAACTTTTCCCAGCTCAAATAATTTAGAACACAAAAGCAGGTGTCATATGTAATAAGTGGTGACTAAGGAGAGTCAAGTAAAATGATGACTTATGCACTACACTTTCAGGCTAACAAACTCCATTTACATTTATATACATAAAAGACTTGCATCCCTAAGAAGTCAGTACCAGAAATGTGTTTGTATAGGATTAACAGTGTCAAATTAATGTTCGTGACAAGATGGCAGCTTCTAAAACTATAAAAACCAAAGTGATTTTAAAAGTACTTATGTCTGTAAGTCCAAGTATTCTTGTAAATGAAGAGAGTAAAGGAGGAGAACACAGCAAGAGACAGAATGAAATGGGCTTTTTCCTAATGGGGCAAAACAAGATAAAAAATGTGATTCCCTTTTCTTGAAAGATTCAAAATGCAGATACTATTCCTAGAATTATTCAAAGTAACAACTAATAAACAAAATTATTTTGGACAAGAACAGGTTATTACTACAAGTTCCAATTAAAGAATAAAGATTTTTTAAAGACCAAAAAAATGTTTGAGGAATGGGAAGATAATTGTAAATGGGTGACATTTCAACACCAGGAAACTACTCACTTGTGAACAGACTCATATTCACATTCTTTGGCACATTCAGTTGATGTCCCACATGGCACAACGATCTCAGGATCCCCCATTTCTTTTCCACTATTAAAAAAAAAAAAAAATCTTATAGAAAAGGACTTAAGGCAAAGTGGGTTGAGGAAGCAGGTGTTGTGGTGTATTTTAAGTAACATATTCTTCAATGAGAAATGGAAGCATGAGGTTTGACCCCTAACAACAACATCACAGAGAAGAGATGGGAAGGCTTTAAAGTTTGAAAGATTACTCCCCTGAAATGTGCATGTGACCTGGTAACCTCTGTGAGACAAGGCAGAGTTGAGTTAAGGAGGAGAGAAGGCTCCAAGAAACAAGCTTCAGGTTTTTTGGAAACAAAGAGGCTACTCAGGCAAGTCCTGGAAACTACCTTAAATGTAACTGCAGGGATCTACAAACTCTCTGTTGTTAGAACAACACTTTCAATAGCTGGGAGCACTACCCCATAGAAAGCATACTAAAAACAAAATATGTCTGTGGATAGATGAGGATGTCTGTGTCCAAAAACTCATTTTATTTCAAATTTCAGCACTGGACACCTTACCTTTGACATTATCTAAGTTAAATACCCTTCTGGCTTGACTGATCTGTCTTAGAAGACATCCTTACCTTCGGTGGTGGAGATGGTAATTCAAGGACCACACAGCAGTAGATGATGGCCATTGAAAATATTGTATTTCCTTTAAAAATACCAGTAGAAGACTGGGGGATATATGGTTGAGAACTAACTTACAGAGGAATAACCACTAGTAAAACCACCACATGGATTTCATATCACTCAGTTTACTTAAGTGTAGTATGAGATACTAAATTCTTTTTCTTCTGATCTGAGGAATAACAGGAATTAAACATTCCCTCATTTTGACAAAGGATCTGCAAGGCTGTTTACCTGACTATAAGAACAAGCCCATTCTCTCAGAAGACAGAGCAGTGCAGAAATTAATTACAATCAAGAGAGGGTTCAGCATGACGCCTAGAAACATACTGTAGATGTACCAGGAGAAGATTGGCCAGATTAGGCACAAATAAAGTCACGTTGATGAGACTACTCTCTTGTCTTACCAAAGAAAGGACTAAAGCTGATGCTTAAAGTGACCTGGAAAGGCCATGAAAAAAACCCCACAGATTTAAGAATACTGCATTCCTCTCTTCCTTTTTTTTTTTTTTTTTAAATTTATTTACTCTTTCGGAGCCTCCAATTTACAGAAATGCAGACGGATTCCTCTGAACCCCACATTTTGATATTCACAGACCATCATGGAAAGCTGTGCGAAACATTTCTTGTGCCCTCAGGAAGCTGCTGAAATTTGGAAAGAGAAAAAGCACACAACTTTATTGAGGTCGGTGCAAGCCCAGAGATTTCCAAGTTGCATGTCTCTGTTAATCAAAGTGACTGTGCCAACATGATTAGGATACCCACAAAGCCAAGCCAATCAAGCAGCTAACTGAGGGAGACCACAGAGCAGATAGCAAATACCACTGGAGTTGTACATTGTCTCAAAAGATTATCACTGCAGTTGTTCAAACTCTTGTGACCAACTAGGGATTTCAGTGACTCATTGCTATTGTGTTTCTGCAGCTCAACATTATGTCCCATGCATATTCTGGAGCTCCATAGCACCACATGTGTATAACAATGTGCCACTCTTAATAAAATATCTTTGCGGTAAAAGAAGTACCAAAAATATTCACACAATAGCAGAATGCCAACCAAGCACTGAACTACATTAGAACAACTCATTGGGTGCCATTCCAAAACAGCATCTGCCATGGCCCCGGGAAGTAGCTTTAAAAAAAAAAATTATAATAAGAGATTTTTCTGAAAGATCACAGCTTTTAACATACCAAGGAAACGTCAAGAACAAATTAACATATGACTCACCTCCCTGAGGTCTATCCCATGGTTTCATTATCAGTCAAGCAGAATCCATTGTTGAAAAAGCAGTTCAAAGCATCCACTCCATCCATGTGCCACACTGAATACGCAGCAAGTCTTCATGTATATACAGCATTGTTTAAAAAGGAGGATGGCAGGATAACATTTAAAAGGAAAACAAACAACCTCTCCCACACTGGAGTTGGAAAGGCCAGCAAAGCCCATACACGTCAGTAAGGGCTGGGAAAGAAGATGGTCATTTTTCTGACACTTTTCAAACTTTCCCAAGAAAATGATGGCCTGCAGCTGGGGCACACCAATCAGCTGCTCTGGCAAAGGTCACTGAAGGAAGGATCCCCTGCTAGCTCAACAGCGGTGGTTTCTTAAATAACCTTGAAGCAAAGAATAGCATGTGAACGTGAATTTTTCTTCCTCCACAGGATTCAGGCAGGAAAACAGGGCCCAAAAAACTGCTGCTGTCCTCCTGAAAATATTGCTTCCAAGCAGAGCAGAGTGTTTCCTTGGGATCAGAGCAACCAGGCGTGCTGAAATGAAAACAACAGACTTAACTGACAACCTGGAAAGGAATCATGGAGGAGTCCCATCCAAGAGACATGGTTTGGGCTCCTGCCACAACTAAAGAGGCAGATGTAACTTCTGACACTGACAAGCTCTGAGTGCCATATCTGATGAAGGTAGGAGATAACAGGGAAACCCTCGATACATCAATCATGTCACAGAGAGGTGTCATGCACAGTAAGAATCTGGCTGAGTTAAGGTTAAAAAAAAAAAAAGGAATTGTGCTATTAGGCTCTTCCTTGGATAACTGGGGGAAGGGAGGAGGACTGTATTTTCTAATTAAAGTCCTGATGAAAAAACACACATGCAGAGGGTGCTCTAGCAGCAGATTTTGGCTGCTCAAAGGTAGGTGAGCACCGGGGGAAGCCATGAAGAGGATGGTCTAGGGATGCTGCTCCTTCTTCTCTTTTCTTCCAGCTGATGATATGACAGGTAGGGACTGAACTGAAAATATTCATGCTCTTCTCTTCCCATAACATTTTTCCTTTTCAGACTCCTGCACTGGGTTAGTAACAACATAAGAGGAGTCTTATGGATATGATGGATCAGCCCACACTGGCACCAAGCCATACAATGCCATCAGATCTTCCCTTCAGAAAACAGTCCCTCTGCTTGCATTCCAGGCACCAATAGAAGACAGTGGTTAAGGACTTCAACTCTCCTGTAGACCCATATTCCTGGTGTACTAGCTATTTGCCATCACTGCACTATAAGAAAGCCTAAAATCTGGCAAACATCTCATGGTGAGAATCCTGTTCTCCATGATAGGTCTTGAAAAAATTTATGTAGCTGAAAGGATGGATATAATAAATTGGAACTTCACAGCCTCTTTGTGGTCACCCACTACCACAGAGACAGAGCATCCCACTCACAATGCTCCACAAAAACAACCAAAACATAAAAAGCTTAAAATGAACTCAACTTTAAAGCATCACTGGAGTTTACTATGAAAGGTGCACTGTGCATATATATAGAACAGGAACCCTGCAACACACAAAGCTTCCTACTGATATTCAAGACACCCTTTCAACTTTGATTCACTTAAGCAAAACATCACTGAAGCAATGTTAATCCTCTTGTTTACAGTTACACCCACGAGAGAATGGGAATTCACAGCTCAAGATCAAACAGATACACTAAAGGCAGCTCTTTAACATCACTAAGGATAGCACCCTGTAATTACTGTATCTGAGAGGTTGGATCTTTCAACACAGGTTTTGCTTTAAGAAGAAGAAAAAAAAAAAAAGAAATATGGAGCTTTACTCAGCTCTGGTTTTGCCCCAGCCTCATATCTATTTCAAGTTAAAACTGAACAGAGTACAAATTTATCAACAGTTGTTTCAGGACTCCAGATCATCAGAAAACTGTATGAAAGAGGCAACAAAGATAAAGCAGCATCAAAAGCATAGAGCAACCAAATGCAGCTGCATACCCAAATATAAATATTTTTACCTTTGCACCTGCAAAGCACAACTGTTACCAAGGACATGTTGGAAACTGGAGAATCTTGAGGAGCTCAGGGCAAACATAACCCTTGTTGGTAAGACCCTGAACATCCTACAGTCTATGTGAGAGGTTTTATTAACTTTCACAGAGTATTTCTTGGGCAATGTGGGTGCCTGCTTTTCTGATCCTGTATTCATATTACCATCAGGAGTTGGCTTTTCCAAGCAGCCTTAGCCTCAGGAGGTAGAGTGCCCTAGCTATATGAAGCAGATGTCCAGAAATGCAGACAATCCAAATTTGGGACCTTTTGTCACACTGAGAGCATTTCAACAGAATCTAGGCTTGGCACTTCAGTTCTAGTAGCAGCTCTAGGTTCAACATGAATGCCACTACAGAAAGTCCTTTCAACTATTTGAAAAGAAATTATTTAGTTAATATTCCTACCAAAGTTTGCAGAAAATCAATTATTCACAAGAATTCACCACAAAGTCCACAAGACTTTGTGAGCTCCTTCAATAAGAACTGTCTAAATACAGCTGTAGGATTCCTGATAGCAGAGAATTTCTTCATATCTTGATACCCTCCATAAAAAAGAAGAAAAATAGAAGGAAGCCTGTTCCTATGAAAACAAATGGATTTTGCTAGCAACTTCACTCAAATGATTCCTGTTGCATTAAAATCTCAGTAATGCAACTCCTCTGTGCCCTTGAGAAATCCCATTCACTTTTAGCAGCTAAAGCATTCAAGATCTACAACATAAAGCAATTGGATTTTGAATGCAGGTTGCTTCATTTTAAAACATTACTGCTCTTTGATGTTTATCTGTTTAAGAGAGTTTATTGCAGCTAATTCACAGCAGGAGTGCCCTGTGGCATCCTCAAAAATTATATTAAAAATATAAAAGATAAGAAAGGAAAACATAATAATTATATAATCTAATTTTTTATGGCTACACAACAAAAATTAAATCCTAATTCTGTAATGTATATGCATAGAACTATTTCTGACACATACCAAAAGCATGAAGCCATCATACACAGGCCTTTTATTGGAAAGTCTGACAAACTGAAACAGCAAGAGGCTCAATACCATATTAGTTATGTTTCAACTTTATTTAGAAAACGAGTTGCAAGGGTAAGCCAGAAACATATGGGTGGCAGGTTGTTATCCACAGAGTGAATGCACAAATGGCATTTTTGGATGAACTAGTACTACAACTGCTGCAGTTGCTCCCCTGCACCACTTAAATTAAATTAATGGCAAAAAATGGCACTTTTTGGCCATTGCATGTTGTTCCATTGCCCTGTGCCATCTGATGGGTGTCAGCTGCCCACATGTGCCAAGGCCAAAAGTGCCACATGAGTTCTTTGGGGTTCCACTGAGCCCTGGTAACAAGGAACTTCAGCCCAGGGTAGCATTTGGGAGAATTCCCTTGTGACAACTTGAGATGGTCATGGCATGGACAGCTCTGATGCATGGCCTGGTTTGCCCAAGGTGCTCCTGAAGGTGCCCATAATACACCAGCAAATGCAGTCAAAATAAAGTAAAGCCATTAAGACATGAAAACACAATTGTGCCAAGCCCAAGGTAATGTATATTTAACAAAAGAAATATCATTACGATACTTTTATCTTTAACTGTATCTTTTGAAGGCAGAAACTTTCAGGCTGCATCTTGAGTCACTTCCTGAGTAGCAAATTTGGTCCAGCTGCAGTATAGATCAATCATTATGGATCACCTTATCTGCAATTTCACACACAAGAATCAGAGAGAGTTATTCTATACTAACACTGCGAGCAGAAGCAACATTTGTGGAAAAACATTGCAAAGGAGTTTTCACAAAGGAAAGCCTCGACTGACAGATCTTCCACTGAGTTGTCCCTTTCAAAACAACCCTTCAAAAGAGTTTTGAGATGCTTTCCAGAGGTCTATGGATTAGACTGAATTTTCTTAAAGCCTCAAACTTCTTTTGGGGTTTGTGCCTTTACAGCACAACCCCAACTCAGTCCATATTTTACTGGAAGATTTGCAATTCATGTTATTCCACAGGACTGGTAAACCTAGAGGGTTCTTTCAGTGCAGGGAAAAGTTTAAAGATTATCTATCCCAGATGTAGTGGCTGGAGAAAAATGGGTGATTCCAAAGGATAAATGGGAACAGACATCCAGGTCCCTGTTTGTGCTAAAACAAATGAGGATGGATTCACCAGACATTCAAAGGTCAGCTTTGAGCTCCTAAGTTTCACAGTCTGAGACCCACATGTTAGGATCAATACAAACACCTTCCCAGGTCAAGGAGGGTTAAGGATAAAGACTAACTCTGAGGAAATACAAACAAAATCAAAAATACTCTTCCACAATGACTGAACTTTCAGATAGCAAGGCAGTTCAATAGAAAAATGGGATGTATTTTAACACCCCTGAATGGGCTCAAGTAGATTCCTCAGGAATCAAGTTCTTTGAAAACACAGACAAAGCAGTTTTGATTTAAACAACTTGGGAATGCTGGAACCCACCTGAGAATCTTATGTGATAAACAGCCTTTAAAAAAACCAAAAAAAACAAAACAAAAAAATTCTGAGAAACTGTGCCATGGACTTCATTACATTGTCAGTTTGTCCTTTTATTCCAGTGTTGAAGACTGCTTATGCAGTAAATCCTGCCTAGTAAATAGAAAAACAACACAACAATAAAACAACAATAGAAAAGACAAGTACCTTTCCAAAGAGGCATGTATGGGCAGAGGACCCTGTGAGGAAAAAACCCTTGCTTCAGCTATTGCAGTCAACCCATGTGCCTCCTTTTGCTGTCAATATCTAGTCTATCTCCAGACCAGGTGAAACTTAAATATTTTCTGAACTCCCAGGTATAAATCCTCTTCATTTTCCTGGCCATCCACCAAAAATTAGATGCTTCACCTTGCCAGACACACTAATAATGTTGCCTTCAGACAAAAATTATACCTTGAATTCCAAAATTTTAGACTTGAATATTTCATTCTCCAAAACTATGCTCTTATGGGAAAAAAATAAAAACACAACAGCCTACATTCTGTCTAAAACTGAGTAACATTTCCTACCAGACAGGTACCTCTGAGAGCTTAGAGACAGCAAAAGGCAGATGGGAGAATCTAAGCCAACTGACTACAGCCCTAGGTGCACACTTATCTCCAAAAATTGACCAAAAGACACACTTGCTCTGCAGATGGGATCTGCAAAGGCAATTCAATTCCATTCTGCCCTTTGCAGCTGAGATACAGAGGCCTTTAGTTATCCTCTGTCACTATTTTACTAACACCACACACATTTACTGGCTTATTAACGAGGGCTACCCCTGCACAGAGGTGCTGCTGACCAGAAATTTCTGCAGAAAATGAGAATTTAGGGAATTTACACAAGTCCAATTTATATGTACATATTTCCTCCGCTAAAATCCAACTCAGATTTAAAAGGAGAAACAAATAAAATTGGAGATCTTCTACACTTAACATTGTCTCCATAAACAAAGGTGGGAATGAAAGACTCCAAACCTGTATTCACTATTTTTATGCAGCTTCTACTTCATGACCATCACCAAGGTACTCCTCACACACGAGAGAGGGGGAGAGAGAGAGGAAAAAAGAGATTTAATAAATAACAGAGAGGAAAATCCTGATGACGTTAATCTCAACCACAGTGAAACAATAGTTTGAAATCACGCCAGGTCTCTCTCCAGTCCCAGGCTGAAGCCCAGCATCCAGCTCATTAAAGTAAATAAAATATAACGGTGAACGAAACAGAAAAATAATAAGAAAGATCACATGAATAATAGAGAGAATCTGAGCACAAGTCCAACCAAATGATGTCAACTATTATTTAATTTTTACTTTGCTCTCTCAGAGAAAACACCAGAGAGAGCAGGGGGAGGGGGACCTGGGGAAGTAGTGCGTTAAGGAGAGAGAAGCAAGAATAAGCAAGGATATCCCAGAGGGGTTTTGATAACATAATCACTAAAATAATATATATACATTTTAAAGCCTTCTGACATTATTCCCTTCCAAAGCTAATACAATGGAGAGTCTGCAGGAAAATAAAAAGTAATGTTCAGAATTGCAGGAATATTTACACTGAACAGTTCTGGGCCATTGTAATCCAAATGCACTTTTAGTCAAGGACAGAATCTAGCCCAGCATGGACACTTGTTTATATAATTATTATGTGGGTTAAATCAGTTCTTGACAAAATAAAGAAGATTGACATTAGTAGGTTAAGTCATTCTTATCTAAAATTAATAATATTTGATCAGGGATTAAAATTTGGATGTAAAAAAGATGCTATGTCCTTTCTTCTGGTTTAATAGGAAGCTAATCAGAACCATTGTGAGAAGTCTTTTATTCCCAAATTCATGGAGATCTTTTCCAAACACCTAGGACAATTTTCAATACACCCCTTCCTCCTACAAATCTCAGGAAAACATTCTGGCTTCTGATCAGCACCACTAGAACTGAGGGGTTTTGGGGGCACATTCGAAGACCCAGGAGATTTGGTCTGTCACAGGCAAAGGAAATCCTACTCCATAAGCTCCCATTGGCAAAGTTTTGCCAGGTACTGGCATTAAGCACATATTACAAAAATTTGTATTAATAATATTTGAGTAAAAAACTTCAGATTCTCAGAATCCAGGTTGTGCAGGTCACATAAAGTTAACTATTACACTACCTTGATAAACAGTCCTTATTCTTAAACCCAAAAAAACCCCCAAAATCATGATGATTGCTGTTATCTTCAGTGATGCCTGATTTTCATCTCCAGACATATAAAGGTCACCACAAAACCAAAGTGTTCCAAGTATATTTTCATTTCTAAGCATTGAGCAAAACCTCGGTCACCTTTGTTACCAGCCTGTGAATTAATGACAAATAAAGACTTTGATGCTGACCTGTTTATGATTCTTGTAGAGCTGAATGGACAGTGGCAGGTGGGGAAACTGTCCATGACTATGCATTTCAATGAAGCAAAGCAGATTAACTAATTTTTTAGCTGCCTTTGCTGTCATTTTGGGTTTTGATTTGACTGACCTTTTGTATCATCCTTCCTTAGTGTAATATACACATGAAAATTCGTGTATGAGTAGGCATTCAAATCCAAACTTTGATTCTTGGACATGAATATCACAAGTAATCAAATATTGAAAGCACCATATTTTAAGTTAAGCAAACAAACAAACACACTAAAATAAAAAAAATCATCTCTACTTCTACCTCAATATAGAATTGCAATATTCACAAGTTACATTTATTAATCAGGAAAGCTGGTTGTCCAACCAGACAGCAGACTAAAAAAGACTAACAATTATAAAATATGAATTGCAAATCACGAGTGCACAAACCCAAGTATTTATGAACAATCTTCAAACAATGAATTATTAATTGAAGAACTTTGTGAGCAACTTCCTACAGCAAATAAATCAGAGAATTCTGCAATCTGCACAAACAATTTATTGAATAAATTATTCATTGTGATTCAACTATTCACTCAGATCTGAATCTTTCTTTTTTAGTTAATCATTATGAAGATTAATCAAAAATCTGCCTAATTCTATTGCCATGGTGTAAATTAAAATGTACCCACTACCTATAGTTTTATTATAAGTAGTCAAGCACATGACAGAAAGTTATTGAGGTCATTCAATCTATAATCTAATCCAAATCTATTTTATCATAAAGTGAAATTTTGGGTATTTTAGAAGCACAGTGATATACGAGAGGAATTTCAGATACCTGCAATTAATGGACTCCCAGAGAAAATCTGACTGTAACTGCATGAATTTGTAGCCCTTACTCATAGTAACAAATGCAAAACAGATTTGAGAATAAGATCATCTTTTTATTTTCTTTAAAAGCTAGGATAGGAAAGAGGAGTTTTGTATGGATTTGCTTAGCATGCCCTCCAAGGCATTCCCTGCCCCCCTAAGACCTTCTGGGTGAACTTGGCAACTTTGAGCTCATTTGTTCTCATTTTGCCTCAGTTGCCCAGGTCTGTAAAGAAAACTTCTCTGGGCTGGAGAATAAACACACTGGGCTGATCAGGACTTAAGATGAACAGAAAATAGTAAGCTTGAAACCCGGAGTAAGGGACTTTGACTTCTAGGAATGAGCATCATGTTTATAAAACAGGATCACAAACAGCAGCTTCTAATTTCCCTTCTTGATAAACCTACACCTTCTGCCTTTGCAGCTAACATTTATGACTAATGCACTGGTTTAGAAATACCATTCTAAGCTACAGTGAACTTTCAATGTATTGGGTAATAACATAGTAGAAAATAATCCAAAAAAAGAAAAGGGTTAACTGCATGATCCATTATTTGGGACATACACTGAGCACTCAACTACTCAACAGAGAAAGAACATCTGTGATGCTGCTGACTGTGGCACATGGGGATCCCTGAACACATCCCAAAGCCACACCAGGCAGCACTGAAACCCACAAAACATGGCTCTGCTGCTACCAGACCACAGGCAGAGGAAGAATCTATGGCTATGATCATCACATATCTGGCATTCCCAATAACCAAGGGTTGACTGTCAATTTTTTTTTGGATGAATATGGCCCTTGAGGTTTCCAAGCACTGTGGGGATTTCATAGCATAGTTCTCCATCAGCAGCACAGACAAGCACTTCCAGGAGGAGCCTGGGGAAGCCAGGAAACTAGGCAGGCACAGACAGCTTTTGCTTCACAGAGCAGACAAACCTTTTCTGAATCATCCTCTTTAACATAATGGGGCATCTTGAGATAGAGATGTAAGAAAGGCACATAGCTAATGAAGCAACAAGAAATCTCCAGCAAACTATTTCTTAATCTCACTTAATTCTCACTTTATTAAAAAAAACTTTTGATGAGCACAAATGCCTATTTCCAAGCCATCTTCATCCACCTGGGAATAGGAAATTTAAAGTGGAATTTGCCCAAGCTAGCCTAAAAATACTGTACGACAAATACAAACCAAACTGCAATCTCAGTTTGGCAGCAAAAATTAGAAAACTGCATTTTAGGTATATTGCTGCTAATTATCTTTGGCCCTTAGAACATATTACTCAGTAACCCATGGCTTTTAACTTCAGCTTTTAAAAGTGGTATTTACATTAGATCACTTTAAGAGCTTCCTCAAGTTTCTCCAAGAATTGCTAATTTTACTGAAGTCAGCATGGATAACTCTGGATTCATACTAGTACAATTGTGGTAATAATCTGCTTGCTGGCTCTGAGGGTTTAGGCTTGGTTTAAACAGCAGAGTCTTAATATTATCATTAGTCACCAAAAGAGAATGAGCTGACATAAGTGCCTTCCAAGAGTGAATACACACAGAAATAACTGGGTGCTGTATCAGGAGGAAGCACTTCAACTTTTTTTTTAAATAGAAACCAGAATTTGACATTTTATTCACCTCTATTTTACACAACCTATACAAACTTCATCTCAGAGCCCTGACACAGAATCCACCTCATTTCTTCTCTCAGTGCCTACCACTCACCTTCACATCTGTCTTATGTCTGATCAGAAAGGCTGAGCAGCAACAAGGAAAGGATGACCCATTTAGAGTCACATCCCTCCCAATTCTAATGCCCTGTTGAATGTTCTCTCACCTCACATCTCTCTGTTGCAGCTGCAAATGGTTTTCACGTTTTTGTTGCTTACAGAACAGCAAAAAGGATACTTGCTACAGTTGCAGTGAACGCATTCATTTTCTCACTTCAACAATATTTTTTTTTAAATATCCGTTTTGCCCTTTCAGTTTTCCACAGGAATTTAAAAATAGTAAAGTCATGCTTAGAATAAATAGCTTGAATTCTCTAGATTTAATTTCTGCTTGTTTCATAGGATGAGTTAATTTGCCATAAAACTTTAACCACTGCTGATACTGGATTCCAGCACCCACAGCTCCCTACAGAATTTTACTGCCCCTAATATAATAAAATGTAGTTTAACCTTCACTACTAATTTCAGAATTAACTACTACAAAGCTGACTAAATGGCCTTTTTTATCCCATGCACATTATCTGCTCATCATTCACCTGAACCTGCCTTTTTCCACAGCTTAAAGTTCAGTAAGGGGTTCAATAGAAGATTTGGAGTTATGAAAGGTATCTAAGCACAGAAAAGCTTCCAGAGGAAGGATGTTGAAAATATTCCTGCAGGGCAAGTGTTCCAAATCCAACACTGCTACAATGCAAAATAATCACAAATTGTTGTGAGTTAGGGATCAGGTGAACTGTGCAAACTAAATGTAATCTTGCTAATAAACATGTTTGAGTTATAGTAACACAACAAATGATGCCATGAGCTAAACCTCTGTGAGAGGTAGAAAACTTCTGGCACTGATGGCCCTTAAGAAAAAGATTCTCACTAGTCTAAAAACAGGCCTTTTGAAAGCCAGGTGAGACACAGCAACAAACATTTTCATGCCTTCCCATCCATTTCCTTTTGGCAGCACCAAAAACCAAACAATCCATCAGTATTCTCTTCGTTTGGATAGGCACACAAAAAGGAATACGCTGTTTACTGAAAAGAGAATATTGCAATATTTTGGTAAATTTATTTGCTCGCAGGATTAAAGATACAACAATTTAAAATAGAAAAACATTTTTGGCCACTGTCTGTCTCCAAACCAAACCTGCCTCAGTCAGACCTAAAAATCCCATTAATTCACACTTCCTACTGCCAGTGCCCTCTTGCATAGAACACCATAGGCACTGTAACGGACACTCACAGTGTGGATGTGGTGATGAATAAAACCCAGTTTAATCTCTGTCTAAATCTTGGGCCAGCTATTCAGCCATGAAAGCACCTAAGAATTAGCAGATTTCCTTAAAACCCACCAGCTCTAGTGATCCACCATGCCTATTATTGCATGTTCTGTGTTGTCTGTGTTGTAGCAAGTCATTACAAAGCTGAAGTAGAGATTAAATAGAACAAGTCTTAATAGAACCTTAAACCTCACACCTCTCATTGCAAAGTTCAGTTCAGAGAGTCACTGAGTGTATGGGAAATGGAGCTGGGTTGGTGGGCAATTCCACCACCATCCAATATTTTTTATTCTACAGATGTGCTAAATAGCTCCCTTTGGAGTCCGTGGCTGGATTGTGCCAGCAGCTCCCACCGAGGGCTTGAGCCGACCCCCACAGGAAGAAGGTTGCTTTGACACGAGGCATCTTCTCTGACCTCAGTTTGCCTGGATTTCCCACCATAAAACATTTCAAGCCTGCCTTGACTCCCTAAAGCACATCTGTCTCCCACTTCTAATCTGGATAACACCCTCAAGTTGTCTGAACAACCCTCTACCGACACTCTTTTGTTTTCCCCTTCCCTTCTTCGGCTCAATAAAGCTGGCTTTTGGCATATTAAAGCTTAATTTGTTTAAGAACAAACAGCTGGGGGCCTGCATCTCACAGACGAGAGTGACAGATCACACGAGGAGACCAAAGACTTCAGGGGCAGAAGATTTGGCAGGTTTGTGTCTCAGCGGAGATGCAGAGCTCATTGTCATGTTTCCAAAAGGCATTACACAGGGCTCCAAGGTGGAGCTGTTTACCAATACCGTGATCTCTCCCCAGATGCAGTTGCTACTGCAGCTAATTAAGAGAACAATTAAGACTAAGGCAATCAGTCAAGTACACAGATTCGAGTCATTTTCTCCACTCTCTGATGCTGTGCTGGCTCCCAGAGGGCTAAACCTTATTCACTCATTCAGAAAATGACAGGAAGAAGCTATTAAATATCTGAAAACCATAAAAATGCAATCATACTGTTCCTGAGCTAAGCCACTCACCAGAGACCAATGCCAGGCAACTTAAGAAACTTGCTGGCCCCCAGAATTCACATACTTACAAATAAGAAAATTAATCAAAAGCAGTTCAGATCAAAATTTAATTAAAAAGAAAAGGATTGCAGAAGACTTCCTGAGATTTCTCTGTTTTATGTTTATGACTGATCAATATTACGTGTTATCAGCTCAGTGTATGACAAATTCCACTGGGCATCTTTAAAGAGGAAGTAACAGATTAAATATTGAGCTAAACAATTTAATCTCTGCTTTAAAAGGTTTTCAGATATTTGTAAAGGTAAATCCTATTAGAGTATAAATGTCTCCATGTGCTAGTGCTGTAGTCTCGTCACAGAGGAATTTGTAAACACCAGGAGACAGGCCCTCATTAAATATAAATTTCCTTCTTTTGTAGAACTATTGATGAAAAAAGAGAAAGCATTTATGTCTTCAACAGAGGGGGGAAAGGGTCTTAGAAGTGAGATTTAAATGTATCTATAGGAATAAGTAAATATTTATCACACTTCTAGAACGGTCAATGCCAACTGGCCCCTAAATCCATTTAAACACAACTGAGAGCACTGATCCTTCACACCTCACAGTGATGGTGGAAAAGACTCATCTCCTGGAAATCAAAACATATTCAACTGTGCCAAGCACAGACAAGAACAGAGAGCTACATGTGATAAAGAAACAAATTAAGGGAAAGGCTAAGTCAAAAATATACTGCATGCCTATTATATACAGACACTGTATATTATATACTTATGCAGGCATACTATAAATGTGGCATGTCATACACACAAAGTTCACACTGACAGTGTAGAGGTTAAGCCATGCATCAAGGAAAAAAGCAGAATGCATGTGCCCTCTCAGCTGCAGGGCAGAGGTGCAAAAGGTGCACAAGGCCTTCAGAAGTACTGCAGCACCCACCTTCTCTACACTGGGGAATACCTTAAACCACTGAACAACATCTGTTTGCAACATCTGCACACAGGTATCTTCACTGGGACTTGGAGCTCACACACGACCACTGGAAGAGCTGTTCCAAGCATTGCTGCAGCTCCCCAGGTAACATCCAACACAGAATGCAGTCCAGAACTTGTGCTTATCTACCTGTATTCACCTACCCCAAGGACCAAACCCATTTCTAACAAATAAATGTCAATCAGTAAGTGATCAGCAGGAACACCACCAGTTCCCCAAAAGCCCTTACTCAAGTATTTTACCACCTAGGACCACCCCACCACACCACTGGTGGAGCACCAGGCCAAGCCAGTCTCCTGCATACATTCTCCCAGAGCCCTCCAGGCAGCTTTTCTGGTTTTGAGCTAGTGGTTTTCTTCATTTTGCATTTGGGAATTAGTCTATTTTTTTTCCCAAATTTTATGTGAAAAGGGATTAAAGTAATTAGAGGTTTCACACGGTCCCTTCTCCTATCCCCTCTCACCCCCACAACCATGAATCAGCTCTATGCAGTTTCAACCCAAGACAGATAGAGAGAGAGAGGAGGAGAAGAAATGTTTTGAACATTTTTTATGGAAGGCTGGGTGACTTAAGAAGCAGAAATACAAAACAGAAACAAACAAATCTATTGTATATAATGTTGTTGTGACAAATAAGAACATTAAAAATTGGGACAATCTTTCCATCAGATGAGAACAAAATTACAGTAATAAGGAATTTAACAGTTTCTCAGTCAAAACGAAACACCCAAGACCTAAATTTCAAAAACAAATGTATTTTAAGTTACAGGAAACGTCTTTAGTACAAAAGTCCAAGTTAATCATATATAGTTACTACATATTTCTGTCAATAGAATCACTAATATTTCAAAATAATGTCTTTCTTTCAGAACAAACCTACATATAAAATTGTTAAACTTGGTCCTTTCAGCTCCCACTCACCTAACATTTGTATATTTGGAAAAAAAGATAAAATTTTGTCATGAAGACAATGACCAGGATGGCCAGTCTTTTCCAACCCTGAACTGAGAGATGCCAAACGAACTCCAAAGGAAGTGGTATAAGATGAAAGGGAGACTCTCACCTTGGTGGTCCTACCCTAGGACACCAACAACTCTAACAGCCAAAGAAGGCATGGAAAAGTTATGAGGACACAAAAGGACAAAAGCTCCCTGCTGGTGAGTTTTAAACAAAGGCTAGCTCTGCAGAAAACCCCATCACAACAAACTTGTGTAGGTTAGGAGAACCTGTCCAGGAAATGCCTGCTCACACACTATCTCCTGCTGCCGAGACAAGCAGCTGCACCAGGTGGAACTGAACTATGGCCTTGTCTGACTATTATGTTTTATATAAGTGATTTTGAACAGTTTATCACCATTGAGTATTTGCCTTTTATCTGCTGTCTAGCCTTAGACTCCCATATCACCTTAACATCAGGATCCAGATGTTTGGGGGCCTTATTTAAATATTTTCATGTGTAGTGGAAAAGGGAAAAGATCCATGGCCTAGTGTGATTGTTTCAATAAAAAGTAGTGCAGAGTAAAACAAGGGAGTTTTTCCACCCTGTGTTGGATAGAGTCAGCATTGTGTTTGACTAATTATAGTTTTACTTTCAATGGCACCACAATCAAAGTGTTCATTTAACACTTGGGATAAGAGGCAAGAATATATTTCTACAAAGACATCCCCCATCCTCTTCCCTCAGCTAGAAACCTGGTGCTGAACCTGAGCAGCACCTACTAGGCAAAAATCCATGGGACTCCTTGCAGGCACAGAGATCTGGCTATGCACAGCTGGTAAACCTCTGCATCTGGCTGCTCCCTGCAAATTCTTACAGAGGTTTGCCTTGACTGGAACGTGTATGGGAGCTGCCATGAACAGAAGGAGCCCAGCCTTCTCTTTCAAGATTAACATTGGGTCTAAATTAGGATTTTTTCCTTAATACTCTCTAATAGTACACATGCAGAACCTGCCCTTATAAATTTCCCTTCATTAGCATGCTTGAGTAAATATTGAACAAATAAGCAGTGGTATAGATGTGAAAATGGAGTCTCAGAGGACTCTCATAGACACTGGGCGAGTGCAGAACTGGAAGAAGCAGTGACTGTACAGGTTCACCACCTTCTTCACTTTGCTTCCCGCTAAACTATATGGTTTCTGGCTATTGTCAGAGTATTTCCCACTCACAAGATATTCAGCAGCTTTATAAAGCAAACAAGAAGGTGAAACTTAACCAGTACATTTAGAAAGGCAAATATTCCATGTGCTGCTTTTGCAAAGGGAACAGAAAGCATCGTGAATATGTTCAATACAGCATTTCAGGACATACCAGGGCTAATCTGCCTGGAATCCCAAGAATAAAGGGGAGTTTGCCCTTTAAATGAAAACCATCTCATCTCTTTTGTTGTTTTAAAAGTGTTTGTTAAAAAGCCAATTCCTTGATACAGTCTCATATTGTGCTATTGATTATTATGTGGAACCTCCCACTCCCTTCCAGCTGAAATTTTGCAGGAGTTATGCTTTATAATCAATAGCATGCTCCATACTGAATGGACTTGCCAGTGCAGCAGCTCTCCTCCAACACCCCCAAGGACAGCTGCAAAAAATGAGCAGGCTACCTCCCGGAGCTATCTAAGGACCAGATCCAAACTTCATTGAATTCTATGGAAAAATTCCCACTGACTTCAATGGGCTTTGGATCAACCCCCTGCAGAGGAACACTTTTTAAAATAAACATTAGGGAAAAAAAAAATCATTAGGACTATAAAGCCTTTCATATTATCTCCTGGATACATTTTAAAGCAAGAGGGTGGGAATGTGCTCTTTTCTCCTTATGAATGCGTAACTCCCGTTAGTGTCAGGAAGAAGTCATTCAATTGTGAGATTGCAAAGGGGGGAAAAAGAAATATGGCCTAACATCTACCAAATCAACCCCTGTCTAGACCTAGATTTCATTAGGAAGTTTTAAAAGATATGAGTAAGCCACACAAAATTTAAAAAATCCCCTTAGAAAAAAATAATTTAAAACCCCCTAGATTTGTAAAGCAGTTTGACAGTAAGTATAATCTTGGAACTGTCTAAAATACAAAGGAGAAAAGGAAAAAAGTTAGAATAAATTACACTCCACATGAGCTTTTAATGAAAATGTAATATTATGCAGGCTTAAATATTATTAGCAGAAACATTCAGTTTGTTTCCGGTTCTTTGTGCAAAGCATGCTTAGCAGCATAGGAATAATTCCTGGGGTTTTGCATCTCCAAATATACTTCCACCTGGACTTGTTCAGGCTGAGCTCACAGGGAGGTACATCCACTAAACCCTTCCAAAGTGTGCAACCAGAATGATTCCAAAATGCAAAGTTTCCTCCTGGCTCTCAGAGGAGGAAACACAGGGCTGAGTCTTAAACCAGTAAGCTCCAAAACCAGTAAGCTATAATCATTTCTAGGATCAGGATCTGAGATTTACCATTCATCTTTGCTAGTTCCTGGACAGTTCCTTCACAGTGAGACAGAGGATCTCCTGTTGGCAATCCCTCTACAAAAGTCTTATTCTGCTCAAGAGCTGCAGATGCATTTGCTGGGCTCAGTCATCCTTTTAACCTCAGCTTTTAAGTTGCCCCTGCAGATTGTACACACAAAAAAAATTAAAAAAAAAAAACTCCAGCTTGGTCATGAATGTTGACTCCAGTTTGAAGAGGTCACCCACAAAGAAGTGACGCTGTCAGGACCATGGGGTGGATGGGCTTCAAGGTAGGTTTGGCTCAAGGTCCAGCTGGTTGCAGGCATGAACTAACAAACTGCCTTATCTGAAGGAAGCTCCATGCTGTGAGAAGCTTCTGCAGAGGCAATGTCCTCCGACTCTCCCTTTCATTCAATTATTCCCATGATCCAACCTTGCAGATTTAACTACAGCTACATGAATATGAAAGGAAGTTTTAAAATGCATAGGCTCAGGATGACCAGAAACCAGATTTTTCTCAGCAAAAATGAATAAATAAGAAAATCTTTCTCGGGGTAGAATGAAAGTGACATGTTGCACCAAAAGTATTTTAAAAACAATATGTTCTTTAATAATGAAAAACGCCATTAAAAGAAAGGAAAGTTTCTTTTAGATCAATATTAAAATATTTTCTTTACACTTTCCCAAGATTTTGTCCTTTTACTCAGCCCAAACTAACATTTGAATTTCATCCAGACTTGCAAATAATTTCAATAACCACAAAACTGAATTTCCATTTCTCTTTTGGGATAGCTGGGAATAATCTTGTCTGAAAAATAAAATAATTCTAACTGGAACACCAAGAAAGAATAAGTCATGCTCAATACTGAAGTCACTGCATGCAACATTTCAGATGCCTGTGCAAGTCTGCATTTGTACATACATGCAGTTTTGGTTCCGGGAATTCAGACAGAATCCTTTCAGCTCTCTAGTTTCCAACAGTTTGAGACAAACATAGCATATTTAAGGATAGGACTATTTCTTTTACTATAATTACTTAATGACACTACTGAAATGATCAAAGAATTTCCAGAAGCTGAAAATTCATTCCAATGCAGACATAAAAATAATTGGGCTAAAGAGTCATATTTTAGCACTTTCTTCTCAGCTATGCCCCAGAGATTCACCCACAGCCCACAACAATTTCAAAACCATACTTCTGGGGAATAGTACAATATAACCATAAAATTACACTTGAGATAAGATTTAATTGTCATTCTCACCTTTCCAACACCTTTCAAGAAGTAATCCTTATAAAGCTCACAAGAAAAGATATTGCAATTAAAATTATAGCATGCAACAATGATATTAAAAGAAAGACAAACTGCTTTATAGGTTTCACAGAAGCTTAAGTTCAACAGCTTTATTCAAAGACATTACAAGAGAACCTGTCTGATGGATTTTAGATATTCACTTTGGGCCAGAGGATGTTAGAGCTAAATGAAACAAACTGACATTGCACCCTAAGAGACCTTTTAATTTGCTTGAGCCATGAGGCTGGAGAAAGCCAATGGAACTGCAGCAGGTGGACAATCACAAAGGAAAAATCATGTTACTCTGTGGTTTCATTTCAGTGCTGGTTCACAATAAGAGCAAATGCCACTGTGGGACAGCACTACTCCATGGTACTAACTTTAACCTTCTCCTGCTACCCCCTCTACCCCATGTTAATGAGTCTATAAACAGTACAACAGAAAAAAAGAGACTGAACCACTCCGGACTGCAAGACGAGGTTCACCAGCAGCTAACTCAGCCTTACAGTCTTACCCAGGGCAGTAGCTGTCACACCTGAATGATGTGACTTCTTTGTAACTTGTGTCTGGAGCAGAGCCCAACCAATTTGTGCTTGGGAGATTTCAGGCACAAAGGGAGAAAGCCTGGGAGGACAGCCAGTTCTACGAGGCTGCCAGCATCTCAGGAGGGTCAAAACCCTCTGCTGCAGCTGCCATTTTGGTCTCTTATGCTCTCAGGGGATGTATAAATCATTCCCCAACTGTGCATGCAGTGCCTGTAGGCAAGACACACCTCAGCAGAAGGGAAAAGGAAGCACAGCCTCAGTCACGTATCCTGCAGCCCACCGTACTTCCCCCCACAGATAAAAATGCTGGAGTCAGCTGGACCTTCCAGACAAAGGGGAGGTGTGCCCTGCAGACACCCAGATACCTGGAGAACTGAAATTATTTTAATTGCTACAGCAGGAAGCCCTAATTTATGTTCCTAGGAAGGTAGCACATCTTAGGGTGGGGAGTTTACTTGTGGCAGCTGACTGCCTGAAGCATCAGACAAGATGAAAGACAAGACTTAGAAGTTGCTCGTGAATTCCTTAAAACAAGTAAGGTTTTATCTTCGTGTTCCCTGAACCAAAGGCTAAATGGCAACTGTCATTCATCTAACCCAGAAATTAACAGGGGGCAAAGGGAGAGAAAAAGTGGTCTGGTCTTACTTTTTAATCAAAGGAGGCCATCTCTTCATAAATATTCCCAGAAATGCTCCCAAAAAGAAAGGTTGATCCTTCACTCATGATTATGTATGGAAGGGAAGAGTTCTACTTGTTGCCTAGACCTTGAGTAGAAGAGGAGGAGCATCATCCAATTAGTTGAATACCTACAAAAACATGGACTTCATTTTATACTCAAAATGAATTCCTCGGGGTCAGTCAAACCAAGATTTCTTCCTCTCTTTCCAGAGCAAAGAAAACCCAAACCAAAACAATTCCGTTTTTTATATTCTTGCAAATAGAAACTTTCCTTTCATTCTTTCTCAAGACAAAATCCAGCTAGTAGTACTGCTTTAAAAATTCCTATGAAGAAGGTAAGACTATCGAATTCAGAAGTCAAATCACTGCAAAGAATATTTTACATTAAAGCCAAACACCACATCCTCCTGAAGCAGCACGAATGCCTTCAAGGGAAGATGGAAAATGTAAATCACTGGAAACCCTGAATACCCAATAAATCACTGGCAAGCTGGCCTGGGTTTCAGCGCTGAACAGAAGGAAAGCAAAAGAGTTCCAGAGTCCAGCAAAGATGGAAAGAAAGCGTTCATTGTATTGGGTATGTTACACGATCCGTATCGGACCTTTGTGCACCATGCTGGGGCAAAGAATTTACACGGATGCAAGGAAGTGGGAGGTGTTAAGAAGGGAACGGCACTGGAGTTTATACAAGTGTTACCAATGTTAGAATAATGTTTATCAGCTTACAGTATTTGACTTAGCATAGCTCTAGGGAGAAGGGAGAGATAACAACAGTCCAAAACACGTTCCTTTACCTGAAAAGCCGGAAGGAGGTCTAAATTCTCCATTTGAAAGGGAGCCCAATTAACTTTATCTTGTATATCTGAGCTCCTGCTGGGGAGACAAGTTCACTGGGGGTTAAAATAATAATAACCCATGTGCAAACATTTTGACTACTGCATATACTGAAACATCAGAGGAGGAATATAGTATTGTAGAGAAGGTTTATTACATCAACTCCTTTTCAGCACCGTTTTTTGGAAGATGCTTAAAGTCAGGCACACACTCAACCACTTTTATGATAGGAAACTGAGCAGTTTCCATACATATCAAAAGATGTGGCTAACCCAGCTGTACTGCTTTTCTGAAATCAACAGGGCTGTGCTGATTTATATCAGCTCAAGAGCTCACTGTCCACGATTCATTCCTCTGCACCAGCTTAGAGCAGGAGCAAAACAGAAACAAAATACTCAGCTTCTCTGCAGGAGAACTGGTCAACAACAAGCCCTATGATGATGTTAAGGGACAGAACAAAAAACACTTCACTAATTCCAGAAATTAGCTGCTTGGAGTGGGCTGGCATGAGAATGAATGGAACTTGGATTCAGCCACCTCCTTTGCAGCAACCTTCATACACGGCTCAGTCATCTGCCATCCAACACAGACAGAAAGCTAGGTTTCATCCACACACACTTGGACGTTCAACAATGTTCTACACAAAACAAAATAGGCTGTGACACTTCAATCTGGCAAGAGAAATTATTCTGGGTGTGGCAAGAGCCTAAACAACAGCACATAACCTCAAGAGGAGAGAAGGAAAGGACCATTAACCAAATCTTCCAATACTAGAGCAAAGGATCATCAAATAAAGCTTGTGGAAGCAAAATTCAAAAGACACCAAAGGAGGTCCAACACCTCTGTTGTATGAAGAGCCATCTGGAGAACTCTCCCAGCAAAGGATGCTGGGACTACATAATATTTTCAGTGGTTTAAGGTGAATACTCCATGTGTACATACCACACATTGATCAGGAATTCCTTTGATTAGAAAGTATCAGAGGATTAGGAGAGTATTGGTAAGGGACACATTAATCTTAACACTTACTTATTTAATCATCTCTGAGCATTCATTTACAGCTATCAACAGGACAGGATGCTTGATTTGCTGAACTTTTGGTCTGAAGAAGTACAGCAGCTTTTATTCTCTTGGAATGTTCATGGATATTCTGATCTTTACTTAGTTTATCTTAAAATACAAAAATACAGGGACAGAAAGCCAAAAACTGGAGAAAGATAATAGATGGTTAACAATACCCAACAAAAAGGAGCAGAGAATATTAACATTTAATAGGGAGCCATCACACAGAATCACAGAATCATTTAGGTTGGAAAAGACCTCTGAGATTATCAAGTCCAACTTCTGATCATCACCTAGTCAACTAGATCACAGCACTGTCATGTCCAGTCATTTCTTGAACACCTTCAGGGACAGTGTTTCCACAATTCCTTGGGCAGCCCATTCCGATGTTTGAAAACCCTTTCTGTGAAGAAATTTCTCCTAATGTCCAGCTTGAACCCCACCTTGGAGCAGCTTTAGACTGTGTCCTCTCATCCTGTCCCTGGCTGCCTGGGAGAAGAGCCTGACCTCTGCCTGGCTACAGCCTCCTTTCAGGGAGTTGTGGAGATTGATAAGGTCACCCCTGGGCCACCTTTTCCCCAAACTAAACACCCCCAGCTCCCTCAGCTGCTCCTTGTAGGACTTACCATCCAGACCCTTCACCAGCCTTGTTGCCCCTTTCTGGACTTGCTCCAGCACTTCCTACCTGAATTGGGGGCCCAGAACTGGAAATGGGACACAAGGCGTGACCTCACCAGTGCCAAGTACAGGGGAAGAATCACTGCCCTGGTCCTGCTGACCACATAATTGCTGATACAGGCCAAGTGCCATTGGCCTTCTTGCCCTCTGTACACATGCTGGCTCATGTTCAGCTGCTGTCACTCAACACCCCCAGCTCCTTTTCCATTGGGCCACTTTCCAGCCACTTTTCACCTGGCCTGTAATGCTGCAGGGCATTGTTGTGGCCAAAGAGTAGGACCTGGCACTTGGCCTTGCTGAACCTCGTACAACTGGACTAAGCCCATGCATGCAGCCTGTCCAGGTCCCTCTGCAGAGCCTTCCTGTCCTCCAGCAAATCAACACTGCCACCAAACTGGGTGTCATCCACAAATTTACTGAGGGTGCTCTCAAACCCCTCATCAAGATCTTTGATAAAGATATTAAACAGGACTGGGCCCAATACTGAGCCCTGGGGAAGACCACTAGTGACCAGATTACATGTAAGCAATTTAATAGGAAAGATGGTGAAGGTCCCAGAAGTAATTTTAATGTGTGCTACACACTGCTGAGGTTAACAGGAATTGCAAATATTCACACAGGACTTTTGGCTCTGAGCCTATTTTCATCAATGAAAGTTAGCACTAAGTCCACAGCAATCAGAATTTAGGTCTTTGGTCACCAGAGCTGCTGCAGCGTGGTGTGGGAGCCACTGAATATAGAAATTAGGGAAAGGCAATAACAGTAGAATTATCATATTTTCATGCACTCCAAATCAGCCACTCTCATTTAAAAGTACTATTCTACAAAAAGAATTCTTCACCTCTGGGTTAAACCAGCTATGGAGAAAGAGATACAGCAGGACTAAACATCTCTATGCCAAACAGGTCATTTATAAGGCCCACAAAATTTCAGAATCAAAGTTTAAAAGTTTCATTTTCAGACAGATAATCCTTGGATTATACATGTGAAAATGTGGTGTAATTCCTACCTGACTGGTAAATTCATCCTTACTGTAAATCTTTGAACCAAGGAATATTTTCCACCCTGCTATAGACATAGCTTTATGTCCAGAAAACAAATCTGGCAGAGGTTCACTTGCCAACAGATCTTAAAAAGTTCCAGTTCTTTGATTAAACACATCTATTTCTGCAGAGTTCAGTAAATGCGTGAATGGAGCATGTGACAAGCTGTTGGCAGTGTATTTATTTCTACAACACTCAGTAAATCTTCTTGTCCAGGCTGCCTCTATCCTCTCATTTTCTTGTCTCTATTACTGTTCTTCAGTACAGCAAGTCTGTGCCATTCTCAGGCACTGAGATGTTTGGGGGCTGCTGGCCTTACCCTCTGTGTGAGATGTACAATGATTCCTCAGAAATGCACTGGCTCCTGTGTCATATTGCTAAAATATTTTTTGGTGCTCAACCAAGAACTTGCAAGGAGTACCTCTGCCGTGTAGATCTCTCATAAAGTATTGACATTGCTAGAAAGGAGGACAGGAGGGGAGTGGAGGTGAAGGAAACCTCTAAACTCAAAAACATCAAGGGTGTAGATGAAGTTTTCTAGGGAGAAAACTTCACTTTTCACTGTCAAATGAATTTTCTGACAGGAAGATACACCGTTAATGAAAAATGCCACAGTGTCATTATGACCTGACTTAGAAACAAATAAAACAGCAAATTAGGCAAGATAGCTTAAATGTAAAAAATTGCCCTCTGGCCCTGAAATTCCAGGTTTATTTCCTGCAGGAAGAGGTGAAGCCACCAACAAAAGGGCAAATTTTTTCCTTTAAGTTTACTTGCACAATGGGACCTGCAGAACAATGTATGTCAGCTGCTCATGGTATAAGAAGAATTATGATTTGATAGTCCCATTTACAATCAAGAAAGAGCAAAAATTCATTTGTACAAAGTTTAGCACATTTCACCTAGCAGATAGCTGAAGGCAAAAAGCTCAAATGCTCTTGATTAATCACAGAAACATACAGAAAAAAATAGGGCAAAATTAAACCAGGACAAGTAAAAAGTGATGTTGGAGTATTTAACTACTCAAACACAGGAAGCGTGTGGCTAATCAGCAGCTCTCCAGAAACATGTTTAGGGGTTACTGGATCAGAGTCAACACAGCTCTGCTGTTGAGAAAAGAGAAAACATAATGCTGGAAGAGATAAACAGGGTATGGAGCATGCAAAACACTCAGAATAACCCCCCTGTCTCTACAGTGTCATTAGGGCTTCACAGGAACACTGCATCCACTTCAAGAGTGGATGCAGCCAAGCAGCAATGGGATGAAGTTTCTGGGAGGTTCAAGACACATCTATAAAAGGTAAGGACTACAGAAAACACCACAAAGCATTACAGCTACATAACCTCCAGCATTCATTGCCCCTCAGAATGGGTTGGGCAAACATGCCACAGGAAAGCATCCATCCAATTCTACCTGGATTGCTGTAACTTCACACACACAGGAGGGACACCTTCCTGCCCAATTATTAATGGACTCAGTATTCCATGGAATTGGAGAAGAACTCCCTGGGAACGAGTCAAGGGGATTCACTGCTTTCTCTCCAACATCATTCACACTTCCCCGCTTTTAGGAGGTCATCCTTACCTTCACATTCAGAGAATCTTTTGGGTTGGAAAAGATCACCGAGCATCATTTTCAGTGCTCAGCTGTGTTTGGCACCCCTGTAAAATAGTTACACACATTTAGATCTGAATGTGTATAGAATTCTGGGGCTGCATCCCATTTGCTCTATCATCAGTACAATTCTGAGGCCTCTCCTTTATTCAGGACTGATCTAGCTTTGTGCTGACTTGATTTCACAGGTATACACAAACATCTCTGCCTTGTGCTACACCATTCTCCATCCCTGTGCTTCCTCCCTTGGAGCTCCACAGGCATCATCCCCAGCCCTGCACCAGGCTGCAACAAACACCTCTCTGCTTTAGGAGCTCTCCTTTTTATAGCTGAGGCTGATACACTATTAAAAAGGATCTCTGCTGCCCTCTTTCACCACTTTTAGTTCACTTGAATATGACAGAGGAGAGAGAGAGAAGCCAGCACTTCAGGGAGATGAGAGAGGCAGTAATAACGATGGAGAAGCATCAGGCACTCAAATGGAGATGGCTAGAGAGGATTAAGCAGAGAACTTAAGGGGCCTATCCATGCTGGAGAAATAAACTTGAACTGAAAACAAGTTCATATAAAGATTTCACCTATTCTACTGATCTGGATCATAGTAAAAATCTTACTGAATTCAAACTGAAGCAAAGACAGCTTCAGTCACAGCTAGACCCAACCCCAGAAAGGAAAAAGAGCAATTACTGTTTCATTTCCTTGGTATTTGATCAGTGATGTGTAAGGTGATTGCTAGAGGTGATCCTAGAACTAGGATCTCACCTGGAAAACTGAGAAGTCAGAAGAATTATAATTCCCATTGCCAAATAAAAAAAAAGGAGGAAAAGTAATGGCCACCACAGCCTAGTACAGCACTGATGCAAATAAGTAACTCACTGAACGTGGCTGTGAGTGAGGCTAAAGTTAAGACCCTTACTATGACAACCTTAGCATCAGTTAACATGAGTAACAAACACACAAAGGAACTTTTTACATTCATTCTTTTGCCTTTGCTATCAACATAGAAGTAGTAAGAGAAAGATCATTGTCCCCACAGGAGGGCAAATATTAGGGCTACCACACCCAAAGCCCACGAGGACTTGTTCAGCGCTAGGTGACTGGACAATAAAATGTCAATAAAAACAAGAAAACATGGTTATGAAAAACGCACAACTCATCCAAGTCTAGAAGACCGCAGATAGTTCTGACTGCCCCACCTGGAAAAGAATCCAACAAAATGGAGAAGGAGCAAAGAAGGAAAATCAGCTTCTGACCACAGGAGTAGACACTCAAAGTGGGAAGGTAGTAATCTTCAGGATGGAAAATAGTTATCTGAAGGAGACATAGCAAATTTAAAATCAGGAGGCAAATATGGGAGACACTATTTCTCACCCAAAAAACACTAGGCAGGTCAAAATCCCAGCAAAAGGAGTAAAATTTCCACAGCTCTCAAATTAATTGAGGAAGGCACAGAAAAAGGAGGCTATGAAGACAAGAGAGTGGTTTGGGAAGAAAAAGATCAGCTTCTTCAAGAATTGTGTGCTTGCAATTATTCAATGTGACAGACTGAATGGAAACTATAAGGTCAAATTGTCCATTACACTGAGTTTTTGAGTACTGCAGAAAGCAGAGGCAAGAAAGAAACAAACAAAAAACAAAACAAAACAAAATCAAGAAGTTTGCCCTTCTGCAGGGACCACCCTAATATTTCCTCAATTTTCCTAGCCCCAGCTCTAGCATTTGGGGATAGTCAAAGACTCCTCTATATACACCATATTCTCGTGGTTGTGCTACAAGCTGAGACAACAGGCAACACTGTGGTTCCACAGTGAACTGTTTGATAGGCATCTCCAGCAGTTTCAGTAGGCAGCACAAAGTGGATGAAGCAGACCAGAGAATTCAGATCCAGTAACCTGACTAACCCACCTCTGTTCTTGCTGTCGCTAGCTCCAAGCACAAAGCATCAGTTGGACTCAGCTGCTGGTTTTAATTTAAAACATATACAGATTTTGCTGAATATTATCAAGTGGAGCTTTCAAAAGGGAGATGAAAAAACACCTCCTATTAGTCACACATTAAAAGTTGTTTGTTTCTCTTGGAATAGGTCTGAAAAAATGTCAGCTCCAGCACCTAAACAACTCTTTTGGGCTAGGGCAGGTCATCAGACAGGCCTCAAGAAAGTACAGTAACTCCTAGAGATACAGAGTCCCCCTAACATTGTGTGTCACTAAATATGATTTACCACTACAGATAGCATACCACAATGCATGAAATAGCTTAGAAGATGCAATCCAACAGTGCTTTTAGCACAAAGAAATTTTTTAATGCCTAAGGGTTTCAAGAGAGCCTAAAATGCACCTTCAGTCTAACTGAACTAGGGATTTGTGTTCCCTTTGGCACGGAATAGCCAAAGATGTCCTGATCCAGCACCCTGAGTAAAGGCAAGGCAGCTGTGCATCTGCTGGGCAGTGATGCCAGGTCACTGCCAGCCCGACCTGGCAGAAGCCAGGCGCAGTGGCTGCAGAGCCAGCTTTGTGCCCCATGAGGACCTCCCTGAAAAGGAGGCACACACAAAGTCACATCTGCAGTGTCTTTAACCCTGACAATCTGCAGCCTAAAGCTGGAGCAAGAGGGGGCTTGGCTGGGGCTGGGAGGCGAACACCTCAATTAGGAAAATCGAACATACCCGGCAAGAAAGAATAACGCTGCAGTGCAGCCTTCAAGACAGATTTTTCAAGGGAGGAGAAAGAAAACAGCCATGAATCAGCAAGAGAAATATGACTTTAAAGCCCTAACAAAGGGGAACAGATGGGAGCATAGCAAAGTGCTCACAAACTTGAACTGGAATAGCTGTCTCTTAATAAAACCTCTCCAAATATGAAAGCTCCTCAGACATCTGCAAATAAATCCCCTATTAATCCTGACTATATTTTAAAGGCAGTTGAGCCAGCCTACTAATAGTGCTATCGACAGCCTGAAAACTACACCAGGAGGACAGAGATGGTGAAATAGAAATGAGAAGAGCCAAAATACAAACTTAAAAACCCAGGATGACTGGGCTGGTTTTTCCACCTCTGTCTCCACATAATTAAGATCCTCCTGTAGGTTTTATCTCTAAGTGCTGGAGGGGGTTAGGACTTCAGTATTTCTGACTCACCCTGATTTCTTACATGCTCACAGGAATGAAGATAGGGAAAATATCACCACTTCTGTATTATGGAAACCTTGCAATTAATAATTGAGAATCTTTTTATCTCTCTCTCCCTTTTTCTTTCAGAACTAGAGTGCTCTCTTCAGCTTGTTAAGCTTAGTTCACTCCCACTGATAATTCACTAGAGATCATAATTTATGGACAATTGAAGCTGCAGAAACATCTCTTAGAAGGAATAGAGCAGATCCATAGCAACAATTCTTCAGGGGAATATTAATCCCCAGCTTTATGTAGTGCTAAGTGTACAATAGTAATCAGAACTTGAGTAGAAGCTGCTAATCATTGAGGGAAAAGGCTGTATAAAGAATTCATAATGGAATTAGCCTGCGGCAAACAAAGAAAGACAAAATTAAATCAGCCATCAAATTGCACCAAGGAATTTTAATTTACAGGTTAATGTAGGATTATGTAACTAATCACAGCTAACATTTTCAATGAACAACCAATAAAATTCTGCTCTTTTTTTATTCCTGCTAATGGTATTCCAATAACACACTTTTATCACCATATAATGTGTTAAGAATGATTTTCAAAAATTCTAAAAATCTTCCGAAAAGCATTATGACTGAGCAATCAATGCAAAATGCTGGCTTTAAGTTAATTAGCATAAATATACATCTAGATGATCTACTGTTTGTTTCAATCCAATACAATAAAGTTCCTTGGAGTCTGCATGGGACAGATTTACATAACCAAATGTGCATAACTGTAGCCTTAAAATATATGCATGACTTCCAAAGAGGGAGATACAGCAATACAGAAAGCCTCCAAATTAAATAAGTCAAACAACTTCTGAGCACCAAAGTGCATCGGCTAATTCTAAATAAAACCCTTATTATAGTTTTTTCTATCAATACAGCATATATATCCTATGACATACGCACAAAGGATTGCTCTAACAGAGTTTGTGCTGTTTATAATGTGAATATCATAAAAAAGAATAAGGTTTCTGGGATCAAGAGTTGATTTGCTTCCCCTAGAGAAAAAAAGAAAGACCTTGTATTTGACCCAGTTATATTTTGATATTGGCCAACGCAAGGAGATTTAAAAAAGACAGAAAGAAAGGAAAACCTCTCTGTTCAAAAACATGTATTAAAAGACCACTGCTTACTGTATGCAAATGCATAGAAAAGACTCACAACTCTTTGCACATTTTTAAAGGGAAACACCGAAATTATACTGTATGCTTCAAAACACATCAGCTTAATCAAAAAGATCTTTTTTGCAACATATGGCAGCATGAAAATTTTTATAAATTGAGTAAAAAGCACTTTCACAAGCTTTACTTCACTTAAGAGGAATGCTGGGAAGAAAGGCAACAGCATTCTTCCTGCATATGTTTTCCTTCTTCTGAACAATGTGGGAAAACCTCATTTTACTTTAATCTAACAGTTCATTTTATGGGAGCAGCAACATTCTGCCCATTTATTAGCACAGAGGGTTTGGGGTTGCGCGTTGTTTTTTTTTCCCCTTCCTTTTATAAAGTCTAATTTTAAGATGCACACTTCCAAAAAACATTATGGTGTCAATTGCACTACCCTTCAGCAATCCTGTAATAACTTTATTCAACCATTTCTAATTATAATTATATTTTCAATTCCTTTTAGCTATAGAAACTCTTTATCAATCAGAGCACAAGACAGAAAATTACTTTATTACAGCTACAGCTCGTTAGTCTGAGTGCTCTTAATGAAGCAGCCTCATAATCAGATGAAAATCATGCTGAAGAAAACTTGCATCATTAGTCTGGGCCCTAATTACCAAGAAATATAGTCACTAACAATGATACTCCATTTCATGATACGGTGCATGCACCTTCTACAGTACTTGCAATTAATAATTCGCAGACTGCTACAGAATCTTTCTATTTATTCATAACAATGGAGGGGAAAAAATTCTAAATTTAATTGAGCGGCTCCAAATGCACTCTCTCATTCTCTCCTGCTCAGATTAAAATGTCAAAAGGCTAATATTCTATCTTACAATAATTCATCATTTTAATTACATATTTTATGTATGTGGAATGTCCTTTTTATTTTTTCTCCTCTTGATCATTTAGGGCGACATTTTGGGGGGACACGTGTATGGGAAAAATATCTACATGAATGTAGGTGGCCCACGCCAGAGAAAGTTGTAATAAAGAGAAGAAAAAAGCATTTCTTTTCCTTGTCAGTGAATGAGGATAAGCTTCAGACATAAGCACAAGACGTTCATTTAAATTAATGATGTCCTTCATCCAGTACACTTATCAGTAAGGATGGAAAGATTCTTGAGCAAGGAAGATGTTGATCCCTAAAATCCTTTATGAATATGATCCATCACCAGGCTAGTAACTTTTATACACAAGCCTCTTCTAATCCACTGCATTTTCGGTATGCTTTCACAGCAAATGCTCGTCTGAAGTCTCCAGTAAGCTTCCTGCACACGGGAGCATCGGGAAATGCCGTAAGAGTTCCCTTCGTCCAGCTAACGAACCCGCTAAAAGATCAGATCGCAATCCCAACACTAAACACCTGCAGGATATTTCACTCTAATTTGCAGCATGGAAAACTATTCCACAGACATCAGTGGGAACACTGGCAACCCACAGCAGTGTCCCCGAATTCTGTCCCTGCTCCAGCTCTCTGCCTCCTGTGCCTCGTCACCACTGAAGCCCGGCGGGCTCTGGAAGGTGATAAGGAACACAGTTTTCCAGTGGAATAACTGAGGCAGGGAGCACTCCTGCTGCTCTGCTGGCTGCAAAGCTGCACTTTGGAAACTGGGGATTCCACTCCACATCAAAAATATTTGACATTGTGATTTTTGCAAAGAGCCCAGTCCTTGGCTGCTCAACTGCTATCTGAGTAAGTCACATTACACCAGGAAGAGATTGCTCTGGAGTTAAGTTACCGAGCCTGTGATTAATCTCAAGGGCATAAGCTAAATAACTCCCTTGTACCATTGAATTTTCTAGCGCTCACACGGTGCTGTGCTTTCATGCAAGCACTTCAAACAACAACTAGCCATTAGACAGGCTAGATGAACTTGCAGTAAAGATATTCAGCATATCCTGCTTCCCGGCACTCTGCTGCACAACGCATCCTCGCTGTTGCCTCTGCTAAATGATCTGCTGCATCTTCCAATGATCTTTGACGATCATTGGCATCTTTGGAAGCCTTTTACGTCCCCTCCTAACACAGAAAGTAAGCTCCCTTCTCCTGAAACTGAAAGTAAGAAGCTCCCTGCTCTGTTTTTGCTACCTCCCATATGTGGCAAGAGAATGAAAAATGAAAATCAGACTAAAGTTCTGTAAAACAAATCTGTAGGTAGCTGGAATGAATAAATAAAGTAAATAAAAAGGCTTTATACCCAGTCTCTCCTGCAAATCTTATTTTCCTACCCTCCCACCACACCTCAATATTTTTTATTTTAGGAGAACTTCTTTTACGTAGTTGCTTCAAGAATTTGCATCTGGCACCAGAAGCCGACAGAGACAGGAGACTGACAAGATGGACTGTTGTGGCAATTCCTATGTTCCTACTACATTCCTAAGCTGTGCATTTTGGCATTGAATATGGCAAAAAAAAGACAGCGTATTTAGAAACGTGACAACTGGAAAAAACATTCTTAAACCTTACAGTGCCTTCTAAAATTGCAGAATAAAATTAATTTATAGTATGACTATAGCTGGCCAAAAACCAGGGGCTCACAGTAAACCAAATGGGGTAAAAAACCTGGCTCTGAAAGCGATTCTGAGGTTTTGGCTCTGTCCAACGAGTACACTTACAAACTTATTGTATAACTTACTGGCAAGAGAGCAGCATCAGACTGACCTCCACTTGCACACAGAAATTACACATTCATTGTCTTGAGGGGAAAACGTTCTTATGGTACCATATTAATATCCTTTGTGGGTTGGGTCATGAATCAGCATTGGCAGCCACCTCTGAAGCCGTCCGCCTGCCAGCCTTCCCAGCTGGAAAACTGGTAAAGCAGGAGAGATGTATACATAAGGGAAGTGATGGTTTCCCAATTCCGAATTGATTTGGACATGAATCCGCTCAAGTTTAAAGCGCCCCAACGTGCCAAAAACCTGCTCCAACGAATATATAGGATGGTGAGCGCTCCCTGCGTGGGCTCCTAGTGCACGTCAGCGAGGATGGCTTTGTGCATCCCTGCAGTCCCACAGCCAAGTGCTCCTCGCGGGGGGTGACGCTTCCACGAGGAAAAAGTTTGGGCTAGCGAAAATTGGGATTTTTTTTTTCTTTCCCCCTAGATTTATTTTTTTTTAAGTTTTATTTGGTTCTTCCCCTGCCCTTCCCCGTGCGGAAGGGGCGAAGGGGGCGCGGAGCATCCCCGCTGGGCTCCCCCCGCCAGGGCTCCCCCGTGCCTGAGGGCTCGGCGCCCTCTGCCGGCCACCCGCCGCACCGCCCGGAGCGGGGCCGCGGGTTCGAGTCCCGGCCCCGCCGCGCCCACGCCCCGCAGCCGGCCCTAGCAGTGCCCGCAGCGCAAAACCAGACGGTGCTTCCCGAATAATTGATAACGGAGAGAAATAAACCACCACGCCGTCACTCAGGTAAAGCTCTCAACCCCCCCACCTAAAAGTATCAAGCGACCGTGATAAGCAATAATTTATATCTGCCGGTAGTAATTATTAAACAGTAAGAAACCACGCTGATAGGTGCAGGTGACCGACTGTCCCCAGCCCACCTTCCCTGGTAGGAGGGGCATCACGGCTGGATTTCAACCTAGATGGCAGAGCTGGACCCCGGAAACCCTCCCAGACCATCAGAGGTTTAGAGTAGCAGTGCCACAGCAGTCGGGGAATACTGCAACCTCAGTCACAAGCCATCGACTGCCAGACCTTCAGGCCTTAGACCAGGAGGAGGACATGCATTCACCAGCACAGAAACGAACTCTTGTAATTTACCTGTCCAGGTGTTTCTGTAGTCCAAGCCTCAGCTTCATAGCTCACATCCCTGAACTACAGTTTGGTGATTAGATCAGTCTGTGTCAGCATTTCTTCACATTTTATCTTCTTAATTCTTGTTCCAAGTGACAGTTGTGTTTGCTTACTCCTCCTCTTCTTCCCCCAGAAAGATGTGTCCCAATCTTAGAAACTAATCCTTCAAGGAGAAAACAGGATTAGACTGGCAAAGCCATGGGCTTGGTAGAGGCAGCATAGCTCTGTTTTCCCAAATGCTCATAAATCCAACCCTCCAGTATGAGCCATTGGTCTGAGGTGCCACACAATTGTTCCAAAGGAGCACCACGCTGCCCGTGTTCCTTGGCCATGCACCCTCCTCAGCTGCACTCCCTGCAAGCAGCCAGGAGAGAAGGTCTGGCAAAACACAAGGAAGCTCCAGACATGGAGCCAGACTGCTGCAGCAGTAGGAAAGACAATTTTTCCTCAAGTAAAGACACGCCAAGTCTCTTGGTTCCCTTTGCCTCTCACTGAAATTGCCTGCTATAAAATCCAGGTGGAATGTAAAACACTGTTAAAAAAAAAGGCTAAACCAAGATAGGATTTCCTGACTTTTCCTTGAGAAAGTAGGCTAGGCAGCACACAGGGTCCCTTTCTAGGCAGAGATTACAGGCAAAGGACATGGTTCACCTAGATGGAGAGCAATAGGCAGCTAACAGAACATGCAGCAGTGACAGTTTGCTTGGAAAGGAGGCTGGACATGAGACATCTTGAAGAAATCAGAGTACAGCTATACTATGTGACAGTCTGCAGTCACTGTATAGTTACAATCCACTTCTACATAACCTGTTGCACCTTTCATTAAAGTATAGCAGCATGTGAGATGCCTGCACTTCCAGCAGGAAGATTGTTTTTCATCCCCATCCTGGTTTTGCACTTAACCTCAAGGCACCCCTGCCTGCTCTGAGGCTGCAGAGCTCACACAGACACAGACCCACAGGGCAGGTGAAGGACAGGCCTGGAGGAGTCTCTAGATCCACCCAGCTCTGGACAAACTCCCTGCCTTCTCAGGGCAGAGGGCATGGCTGCTGTCCTCTGCCTGCTCCCAGCTGGTGGCCACAGTCACTTAGGCCATGAGCACAAGGGGGAAGTGCAAAAGCCAATTCACCTACACTGACCCCCAGCCTGGCAAGACAGCCAAACCTCTCCCTGTCTCCAGGCTGCAAAAGGCATTGCACAGAGGTGTTCCAGCTGGCCACACAGACCAGTCACCACCACCAAGGTACACAGTTTCTTCTCCTCCCACACCACCATTCCCTCACCTCCTCTCTTCCTGCATGCAGCCAAGACTCACTATTTATTTCCCCCACATACTCTGGGAGAAGGAAACCATGGCAGGATTTTTTGTTGGCGGTGAGGCGTTATTTTGTTTGTATGTTTTCCAAAGCCAGGGTGAAGCAAGCCCAAGCAAGTGTGCAGCAACACTGCTGTGTGCTCCCATCAGCCCAAGTGGCACACTGCCTGGGGACACTGACGAAATACTTCTGCTTCCGCTTGATTGCACAAAATGCCCCTGAAATTGCCAGGTCAGGAGGAAAGGTGCAGTGCAGAAGGTGACAGGCAGCAAAACCCTAAAAGACCAGCCAAAATCTGTGACCCCTTCTGCTCCTACACCAACAATCCAGGAAACCCACCTCACACCCTTCAACAAGCCAGGATGGAGTTCACAGACACTCCAAGTTTATCAGCTCTTCCTTCACAAGCATCCACAGAATCACCCCCAACCTGTATCTTCCAAGTGCTTTCAAGACTCTTGCCATGTTAAAACATCTGGGAGTTTTTTGCTGCTGTTGGATGATTTTTTTTCCCCTTCTTATATGATGGCGTGGTTTATCTTGTTTGCCCAATGGGATCACTGCCTTTCCACTGAAGAGCCTGTTTTAAATATCAACAAAGGTTGGTATTTTAAGAGTTATTTAAAATGTCACCAGTCACAGAATGTTTAATTATTGCAAACATCTTTCAAAAAATTCCACCGTGGGTTTCTTGCACCAAGTGATTTATTTCGGATATAATTTCTGTTTAATTAATAGGGGATTTAGCTCTGACCTGGAGGGTGTGAGAACCAGCAGAGGAGCTGGAGTTGAGTTTGGTTAACATTAAACCTGCTTGTGCCTGTTGGAGACTGCGAAACAAAAAAAAAAAAAAAAACCAAAACAAAAAAAAAAAAAATCAGGCTGGCACTTATTCAGGTGCTGCTGCTACCCAGCAATATTCTCATGTTGATTGCAATGGAAAAATTGTAAAGGCAAACAGAACTTGGGGGAAAAAATTAATCACCAGAATATGAACATTGTGCTTTGTTATTTATTTTAACTATGTATATAAATTGCTATAGAGTATAATTACCCCTAATTTCAGCTGAGATAATATCTGGGCCACACTTTGTTCACATAAGCTCAGGGAGCAGTTTCTCAATCAGTCTGGCCTGAAGTTCCTTACACCTTGAGAACAATTGGAATCAAGGACCAAAATGTTATTTTGGGAGGGGCAAAAAAAAATAAAGGCACCTACTTAAAAAAAAAAAAAGTACAAACATGGAAAATGCCTAATCTATGCTGCTCAAAACACCAGGTTACATCAGAACCAACTTTAATATCCTGTAAAAATCTTAGTATGACGCACATACAGCTGTCTAATATTGCTGCTTAAAATGCCCTCGCATTAAATAAGATTCTATGCCGTAAAATTTTGCAAGGTGATAAAACAAAAAAATGATATAATAAATATAAACCATCTGCATTTTTTAACAAGCCATTTGGAAATGGATTTAATTTATATTTAGAATTGTTTTGAAGTGTTCTCTTTTTTGAAAATGTCCCAGTTACAGTATATTAGGTTTTCAGTAGAAAGATTAAAAGAGCTGACGCACAAATAAACACGCATGCACACCCAGAGCAATTTCCAGAGCTATGAGAGCATTTGATTCTTCAAGGATACTACAGCTGGCTTTTAGTCACATAAAAAGGGTTAGTGTGTGCAATCGGCAGCTCTGGAAAATGGATTCACGAACACAAAAATGCATTAAAACAACATTAAGATTTTGGCAACAACCAACATAAGCCAGGAAACCGAGCTTCAGGCTGAACTCACATCCTTAACTCCTTCCACGGCGCTCGCTGAAAGGGTCTGTCACACTCTGCAGGAGGGGAAAGCCTGTCCTGGGGCTTCTAAATGTCAGAGCAGAGACACCAAGGGGAACCAGGGCTCAACTGGCAGGGTGAAAAAGGGAATGAGGCTTTTTGGTATGACCCAGCTCCCGTGGCATTATCTCCCTTAACACTCACACCTTGTGTCAGAGATCTGTGCCTAGCATCTCCATCGAGAAAGCTTTTCATTTAACTCCTTCCTATTACTTCTACTGCCTTGCACTCCCACCTCCACTGCACAGGATACTCCTGAGTGTTTCCTGAGCATTTGTTTCCAGCAATCCTCCAGCACCAGTGAAACAGGGATGAGCCAGCACTGTATCTCAAAATTGCAGAGAGCTTTGTATGCCCTTGCACCAGCACTCAGCACCCTGGGCTCCCTTCCCCTCTCACCTTGCCATCAGCTGCAAGTAACCCCCCAAAGCTTAATTCAGTCTGTGGGACACTGGTATTTGCCTTTTTGAACTCACTTCAGTTCAGCATTCCCAAAAGCCACAGTGTTTTTGTTCTAATGAATCCCACATCTAGAAGAATTAATTGTTTTGCCTGGTTTCGCCTCCTGTTAGTTTCCTCTCTACAAATCCCTTCTTAAGATTAAAAATCAGGTTTTTCCCCCCAGTACATGGATGGTGGTATAGTACAGAAAAAAAAAAAAAAGGAAAAAAGGTATTTTATGCCAGACCAAGCAAGCAATGTGGCTGTAACCACTTTACTTCTTTTGCCATTTCTTCTCCCAGTAAAGCAACATCTACCGGGAACCATTACAGAGTAGGACAAAGTTACTTTTCAAAATAAATTAAGCACTGTATTAGAACTACAGGTATTATCATGCCTACTAATAAATATCTGAATGGTCATTTGTTAAATTTTAAATCATTCACTCTATTAATAAGCAAATGCACTATTGACCAGATATCAAATGTAATTCTTCTACCTGAAAACAGCTACTGAGAATGTTAAGTTCATCATCATTAAGGAAAAAAAGGAGCTTTTATTGGACTTTCTCTTTCTATTTTATCATTTAATTACCTGGTGCTAACACCTGATCAATGAGATCAAAGTTTGAACAAGCCAGGGATTTTTCAAAGACGCACCTCTGGACAAAAAACTGCATTTACAAGCCCAGCATTTTGCCTTTTCTGGCACCTAATTTCATTCCTGTACCAATCAATGTACAGCTAACAGATCTACTCTCTTTGCTGTAGGATACACAATCCAAATTCTCTATGCCCTCCCTGGTGTGCTTCTTCACAGCTTCTCTGTTAGCATCATCACAGCTCACTCTCTGCTTGAGTATTCGAGCTTCTCACTTGTTTTTGTTTTTCCTTTCCTTCAAGGAAAGCCTTCACTACTTAATCAGCCTTAGGAATGTCAGGACTCAGAAAGAAATTTTTTAAATATGAAACTTGTATTTACATTATCACCTTTAAGTTTTTAAGGTATGAGAGAGAGGAAGACTTCCTTCCTACCTCTGAAATGGGGAAGTTCAGCCAGAAAGATTTACACAGCTGGCATCTCACCCCAATACAGAAGGTGGGGCAGTCATCTTCAAGCAATTCCTTTTGCCCTTCCTATATAACTCTTCTGTTCCATTTTCTTATTTCTGGAGACTTTGAGTTTGTGTTTTCTTTCCTGAACAAAATAAAACACTAGAAACAAACAGAGGAACTTCATAGCTCATTTGTAGCTTCCTCCTCTCTCAGTCTTCATTCACTCAATCAAGAAGAAAGCAAGCTGTATTTTGGGAAGACAGGAAGGATTTAGAAGGTTGTCCTTTGGCTGTTTTCTGGATTATTTGGTTCCTGGTAAGAATGCATGCCAAAGTTGCTGCTCGGGGAGTTGGAACTCTTCAAACAAGAAAGATACTGAAATGGCAATATTGCAAGGCTTACAAATAATTTCTCATGTGTTCTCTAGCTGCCCATTTTCAGCATCAAAATACCCCAGACACAGTGGTGTTACAGTACCCACAGCATCAGAATAAGAACTTTAGACAAGCAACTCTACAGAAAAAAAAAAAGAGAAAGTTAAGATGATAAAGGTCTGAAAGGAAGGTAAAAACTGCTTTGAGGGCAGAATGTTTTCCCCTCTGGGTTTCCCACTTCCCCCTAACAAGGACTGGAGAACCGAGAAAGTCCTATATTAGGAAACAATTTTGTCCTTTTTTTTAGATCTTCAGGTGCACACAGGGAGCATCTGAATAGCAAACAAAATAGCAACCAAATAGCAAACAAAACTACAGATCTTTAAAAAAAAATACAACCACCACCATCAAGGCATGAAGCAGGATTGGAGGTATGTAATACCAGTGGAAACCACTGAAAAGGACAATCTAAGCCTATTCTGAGTAATGGACCAAGATAAGGCACAATGCTGTTTTCAAACGAGGATTTTTTCATTTGTCATTAAAAAAAAACCAACCAAACAAAAGAGAGTCAAACAAAACATCACTTACAGAATTTGACCTCAGAGTTCAGCATCAAACCACTGAGCACAAGATAGCAATCCTCAAGAATTTGAAAACTGGTATTTTTCCCTTGCTGTCTAAAAATCTCAATTCTAGAACACACACTACATGTCAGTTAAACTCAAGCAAGAATGAAGGGCAGCCTTTTGTGGCCTGGCTCTAGCTCAGTACCATTCCAGAGAACAGTCATCCAAAACTGGGACAGTCACCCAAATGCTCACATATTAAAGCTCTGCTCAGGGGCAAGCAGGGAAGCTGAAGTCCACTGCAAAAACAAAATGGGTAAAGGTCACTTATCACTTGCCTCTACATTCTTAATTTCCAGGTGATCACCTTGTAGAACACTCTAAAGTCCGTTGATGGACTGATGGACAGGCCAGAGCAAAAAAACACATTTCAGGGCTTCCTCCCTCCTTGGCAAGGACCAGCACATGAAAGAAGGATGCTCCTTCACCTTCTCCCACCCTGGGCTCAGCTGCAATAATGTATTATTCCTCTTCTTCTGCCCCCTTCTTCTCCTCTACATCTTCTATTTGTGTTTTTCTCCTTCACACTGCAGTAGAGGCAGTGGATGTTGATGAGGTGATAGTTGGGGCAATTCTAGTGAGGCAGCTTTTTACATAATTTTTTTCAACCTTGATATTCAAGCTGTTTGTTTTAACACAGAATACAGATCTACTTGCCAATATATCAGCATGTATTTTAGTAGTCACTGGAAAAGTCTGAAAGATAGGAATATTTGACAGGAACCCTGATTTCATTCTCTCTCACCCCTTCTCTCAAGAAAAGTTACTTGCAATCATTATCTTTGCTCTAAGAGTGCCCATGTCTAATGGGCAGCAAAGACTGTAGCAGAAAAAACAAAAGGTAAATTTCAGTAAAAGCATTATTACAAAGTCTAGTCAAGCATTGTAAATAGAACTGCCATATTATTATTGAGAAAAGGTGTAGTGCCCATGCAAACTACATATTTGATTAGGATCTGAACTCTTTGCTGAACCATGAATCTGAAATAATTTAGGTGATACATATAAATTTAATTTCTTTGTTCAACATTCCACATCTGAAACGATGCACTGCAAATGTGCAGCTCTCACTGAAGTCTGCAAAATGAGTCTTCTTATAACTCGCCTATACTGTGTGGAAATAATCTGAAATAATCTTAAAGGAAAAGGAATAAACCTATTTTAAAAACAGCTGAGTCCTTTAGATCGTATACCATAACCAATTTATGGAGATAAATGGAATTCAATATTAAAGAAATACTGGGTTTTTCCCCTCCTGTGGAAAATTTAAATGCAGAAAGAAAAGGAAAGAAAAAGAAAGAAAAATAAAAGAGAAATAAAAAGAAGGAAAGAGAAGTGGTAAGGTGCAAGCAACACTTGGCTATTGTTTCTATATCAGTGCCTGCTAGAGGCACTGCACCTTGTTTTTCCTGGCCCAAGCTAAAGGCAAGCTGATTGTGGAAATGACTCATTCCGTCTCTATAATGGAGCTACACCAGCTATTGGACATCTTTATTTCTCATTCATTAAATGAATCCAGTGTCTACTGCTGTGATAGCCATCAACAGAGACAGACGAGGAAATAAAAAAAAAAGAGGGGAAAGAGCAAGAAGGGGAATACAAATTAATATTATAGACTACTGTATGGGCCCTATTACTAAAAATGAATACAAAATACTTTAAAAAAATACATTAAGCTGGTATTGGCTTACAATGAGGTCAATATTGTGATTCATTTAACTCAGGGGACAATAAATCTTGATATTGACTGAAAACATAAGTCAATATGCGTACTGTTGTGTGCATTCCATTATAAAAATGAGGAGGTAAAGTGTAATGGAGGACACTTTTAGAAGAAAATTAGTTTTGCCAAAAGATTTTTGTCCGCTTTTTAAATTCACCACTGCAGACCATCACAGCTGAATGCTTGGTCCTCACCTTTGAGGCTGTAGGTTGGGCTAGGGCTGGTGACCATCTCATCCCAGACATGCTGGAAAGCTCCAGCACAAATGACAGCCTTAGAGGCCCAGAAAAGGTGACAGGCTGTGGAAGACAGTGACCTTTAAATGGCTGATCTCCATCACATTTAAGGCTACCTATGCTTTCTCCACGGATAACTTCAATGAGTAGAAGTTAAATATAACCAAACCGTTCATACTAATGTGGAAGAAAGGAGCCAGTGGATCTATCTAGATTCTTTCAGCTTTAAGTTGTGTTCAGCTGTAGGATTCTCCTGTTCTGCTTCTAATGATCTGAAAAAAGAATTATTTAAAAACAAAAAAAACCCACATACATGCAAAAAGAAAACCCTCACATTTTTAAAACATCAGATAAAAGCAGAGGCTGTATGCCTAACATCCAGGTTCCCAGGGCAGCTCAGCTCCCACTCTGGACTCTACCAGTGCAGCCTGGCACTGACACAAGACCAGGCAGAACAACCAAGAAGTCCTCACAGTCCTCATAGCTCTGGAAGATGGTAATAAAAAGCCACATTTTGCAGAAACATTTTGACGTCAGCAGACTGGTTGACCCAACACATTGTTCTGCTGGAAAACTTGCAGCTACATCTAAACTGTAGATGGTGGGCTTACCTGCCTGTGCTGTCTAAGCACAGTGACATTCTCACTTGCTACAAGGTCTTCTAAAACATCTCTTAAAGATCATCTGGGCTAAATGCCACAGGGAGCCCACATGCAGCTCCAGCTGATTCCATTAGCACCTGACCTCCTGCATTCATGTACAGGCCAACCTACTCTACAACCACTGAACCTGCACAGTGAGCACTTCCTAAAAAGTCAAAGAAAAAGCACTATGCTGTTTTAAAAAGCCCTGCTCTTGTAAAAGCATCCTGTTTAACTGAAAAATAGTTGTGCTACTATCAGTGAAATGGTTCAGTAAAATTAAGTTTTCCACAAGCTACAGGAAGAGCGTGTGACATCCCAGGCAATTGTCCAGCCCCAAGTCACTGACCTCTGAAATCAGTCAAGGTGAAGAGCAAAACTTACTGACTCAGCATGTGACCAGCTTCAGCAAGTCAGCAACTGAGGAGGATTCCCTTTCTGCCCTTATATCCAAAGGCGCTGAACCTTCACCATCGCTGCCCAATTCCCCAGGAAAACAGATGGGCAGCACACACAGATAAGAAGAGAAAAATCTCCCCCCCACCTGTAAAATTGCAAAAGGAAAATCACAGGACCAATACACAAGCATGCACATCCAGCTCTTATGGCACTTAGCCCTATATGGGTATGTGTACACATATATACACACACATAGCTGTAAGTGACAGTGCTTCAGCACGCAGTCAATCACAGGGAGAAGGGAACATGAGTAGGGATACCTGTAGTCGGTGCTTTCTGCATAAAAGTAGCATGGCAATACTCACAAAATCATACAAAAGAGCAGAAGACCACTTCTCAGAGGACAATCTTGGTGTCACAGAGCCAGACTGTCACCCATAGTCATTCACAAGCCAGCACTGCCCTCTTCAACCTGCTTTCACCCACACTGGCTCCGGGACAGGCGGCAGCGATCAATCCCCACATGCTGAGCTGTAACGACTGGGGGCACTCCTGGGTTAATGCATCTCGGAGAGAAGCCAGGAAGCTCCATGCCACTGGCATGCACAAAACTCAGAGGTTACAGAAACAGGGACCCTGCCCAAGGAAGTGAAAAATGCCTGCAGTTGCTTAAGAGAGCATATATCCAGGCAGGCTTAGGGACAGTGAACTGAGGCCAGGTACCATAAGCCATCTAACACCATTGTTTCGCTTAAACATCTAGGAACAGTAAAATTACTGCTCTTTACTCCCACCATTCCTATCTGGAGATGGAGAGTGTGCCTCTCCACTAGTCCAACATATTGTCCTGGTTCCAGCAGGACAAGGTTCATTTTTGCAGTAACCAGGAGAGGGCATAGCCAGAACCCAGAGAATATTCCATATCACCTCATGCCATTGCTGGAGTATGGGGAATGGGAGTCTCTTCCAGGAAGAAGGGGCTTCTTCCTGTTGGCATACCATGGAGAGGGAGCAGTTGGGTGTTGTCTGTTATCAGAGTAACAATTATATATTGTTACTCATCCACCTCTTTCTTATACCCTCTGTCATTAGTACCATTGCTGATTATTTTCTTATCTCATTGGTGTTTCCAGTGAACTGCTCTTATCTCAATCTGTAATTTTCACCTTTTGTGCCTCTAATTGCCTTTTCCATCCCACTGCAGAGGGAAGCAAAGTGTGAGGGAACCAGTGGTTCATGGTTTGGAGAATCCCAGTGGGAACACTAAATGGGTAAGTTCCATTCCTAGATCACAACCCACATGCTTAAAGGAAAGCAAAACAGTGCATAGACAATGATCTGGTAAGATTTCTGGCTTTATGTGACACCTTTCTTAATATGCAGCACTGATCTGCCTATCCCTCTGGTGCTCTTGACCAAAGTCAGCTCACAAGGATCAGGCCAGCAGCAGAAGCAGAGGGAAGGACATCTCAGTAATTTTAATGGACATGTCAGCACTCTGTTGTCCTGCCAACCTTGTTTAATGAGCTTTCTCTCAGCAGAGAGCACATCTTTGCTGGGAAGGACTAGTCAGAGCCTCGACCAAGGCCTATCACTAACCTCAAGTCTGGCTATAGGCACTGCTGGACCCCAACAAGCCTAGATGCAGATCCTGGCTATGCTACTGCTTACAGCTTCCTCACCAGCATGTCAGCAGTCCAGAAGGGCACTGGATCAGGGGGAACTGCGATGCAGTTCCCAAAGACCCCTAAAATAGAACAAAGGCATAATGCCACTGCTTTCCAAGTCAAAAACACTAGAATTTGTTCCCATGGAAAACTTCAGGAGCTTTTACTCTTGTCCCAAGTACAAAGAAATCTCTTTTATATTTTTAAAAGGCACTAATTCTTTTGGCCCCAAAACCACAGAGAGACTCTCCTTGGTGTGCTCAGATTTTCTCTCCCCCAGCCCAGTTCACCCCTGCAGTGAGTGCCGAGCCCCCAGCAGGCAGCCAGGCTCTCAGCTGGCTTGGAAGTCACTCCCAATAGGTGCCAAAACAGGTAAGTTTTGAGAACACCCTTCCTGCTGCCCAGATGTAAATCCACCTGTGCACCCACTGCTGCTTCCATGCAGCAGGGGACAGCAAGCCCAGGCAGCAGTGGGAAGGCAAAGGTGAGCTCAGAGCCTGCAGGCAGAGCCCCAGTTATTACCAGATTATTATAGGGACACAGCCCTTCACCCCCATGTCCAGGCTGGGAATTTAACTCCTCTCCCTGGGTTTGGCCTCCCTGCTCATACCTCCATCTCACAAAACACTGCTCCCTCCCCTCCTGGGGCTCTCCACAAGCCCAGAAACCAGGCACCCAGGCACAAAGTGTTCACCCCCCAGACTGTGGGAGGTTTGGGACTGTTACATGTACTTCACAGCTCAGACCCAGCTCAGCATAAAACATTCTGGTTTTCTCTCTCTCTCTTTTTTTCTTTCCCTTTTTCTGAAAGATTCCTCCAGAGATAGACAAGGAGGAAGCATTTTTGCCTCCAAGAAAGAATGAAAATTACAACCCTATCTACATAGCAAAGGATACTTTACCCCTGGGTGCAGAACAAGAAGGCTGAAAGAAATGTAAGCTAACACAAAAATTATGAGCAACTTTGGATGTGGGTAGGTCTCTGGTGTGAGACCAGCATGCAATCCTTTATTTCTTCCCCCTTTCTGTTTCTAAGATGCAGATAGATATTCAGATCATATAGTGGGCAAGGCAGATAAATAAATAAAGTTTTCAAGATTTCAGAATACATACAGCTCTGTGGCTGGGACTCTAATCACACAGGCAAGGATGAAGAATAAGTCCTGTAGAACTAGTAAGAACAGGAAGATGAAATACATTCAGTGCTATGATAATTAATTAAACTTCTTCAGTTAGGGACACAGGTTGGTGCCATTTCTTGTGCAATGTATTTACAGATATATCAGTCCAACAATGATGGAAAGTGAAACCTTGTCTGAAATACTGCTCTTCAACAGCCAGATAAGCACACTAGAACAGCTCTCATACATGTAAAGCCAGCTCTTCTCCAGTCCTCAGTTATTCTCTGCCAGCTGTTTAGTCTTCCATAAAGAATACCTACATTTTTCCTGCATTCAAACATTTTATCAAACTGCCATATAAAAGTCAATGGATATTAAAACAGAGTAGTACTGTATATTCCTGCTACAGCCCAGAATTCAATTATAATCCTTCAAGACCCCAGGGAAAAGTTACAAGTGGAAACATTGCGTGCTCAAAAAAATGAGAAACTATGGCATTCAGCATTTGTAAGTTTATTTCTAATGCCTTTCCTCAGGAAAGCAGGTACAAATAATTTGCAGTCATGATATTGTTTTTGTTTGCAATGCCTCCTTTGCTTTGCTGCTAACTGCAGGTAATCTTTACTTTAAGTTGTCTTGCTTACAAGGATACCAAAAGATTCCCCTCCCTACCTAGATGCTTCCAAAGCATTAGGCTTGTGGCTAAACAAGGGAGTTGATTCAAATCCCTTAATATTTTTTCCATACATACAGTCTCCAGCAATCACATTAGAAAAACAAATAAACAAAAAAAGGCTTTTTTACTTCCTTTTTTTTTTTTTTTGGCATAGATACCTTTAAAGACTTTTACTTCGAGTGAATATGGGACTCGTCACTTGATGATTAATTTGCATGTTGATAGGCAGTCAGTGTAGCAGCTTTCAGATTAGGGACATTCCGCTGCACACTAAAAGGCACAAAGAACAAAAAGTGAATTTCAATCTTGCCCTTCTTTTCCAGTCAGTGCATTCCCAGCCCATGTCTATTGATGAGCAGTTGGAACAATACCAAAATGCAGTGTAAGATCAATCCTGCTGTTTACTTCGCTGAGCTGAAGGAACAAAGGACAGAAGAAAGGACTTAAACCCAGCTATAGTAAAAGAGTGGGGATGAAGGATGAAAAATGTGCCTGATGGGCAGTAGCACAGAGTAAACTCATTTAGAAAATAGGCAGCTCCAGCTGAGATAAAACCAATGATGATTTGTATTTTGTACTGTATCTTCAGGGGATAAAAGCACTTCTATCAGATACCATTGGAGGCAAACTTGAAACACTGCAGTAAAATGCTATGTTCCCTACTAGGGAGAGAATAAAAATTCCCATAATTGCAAAGAAGTGTTAAATATCTGATGGTGCATGCCTTTTTTCCTCCCATGGTGAGATAACTCAACCCGGTCCTCTTTTTAACTTCACAGGACCTGTCTAACAGAATATTCAGCTGGATGCTTTTGTATCAAATGCAGCATGACACCATGTTTTACTTTGATAAATACTGATAATTGTAATTTGGGGGATTATTAGCCTTTAAGACTTTTTTTTTTAAAGGAAGCTATTTCAAATGAAAAGGCACTCAAGTGCCTGAGCAGGCAGGAGGATGCGAAGAGCAAGGAAAAAGTTCTTCTTCAAATGCAAATACCTTAACAAACTGTAATTAATGAGAAAGAAAATAAAACACTCCCTTCTATTGCTAAACATAAATTATCCTAAATCAAAAATCTATTTACTTTTACTGAAAAGGAAGAATATCTGAGACAATGAACTACCACCATCTCAGTCAAGGACAGCACAACACAGAATAATAGAGATGGTAAAAAGGAACAGCAGGAGAACTGATGATATCCTTGCTGACATTAAAGTACAGGGGAATTTGGTTGTTTACTGATCACCATTTACAAGGTTTGTTCACCTATTTAGTTCAAAAAATTATTTCCCAGAGGCTATTACTTGCCAACAGGGATGTGTTGGCTCCTCACTTACACTGATCCATGTACATTTTTCCAGTAAGGATAAAATTTGGAGTAATTTATTTGATTTTCTATGATGCTTCAGAAGAATATCTGACTCTCACTGAGCAGCAGATAAACAATCCCCCCATTTGCAGGAGTAAGCACTTAGAGACAATTATAAATTGACCTGGCTAGATATCAGCCCACCAGAGTGTGAACATTGTCTTTGAAAATAGGGAGCTGGTGTAGATACATATATACACACTTATGTCTGTGTATTGTGGGGTAGGGAAGGTTATTGTTTAAGGGAATAAGAGGCAGCAACAGTGGAAAGTAGAAAATCTGAGACTTGCAAAAACCCCACATTTGAGAAAAGCCTCCATGGTACATCCAAACTGCAGCTGAGCCAGCACAGCAGGAAGGATAAAAGGGCTAAAGTTAGGTACAAATGTCTCTACTGCTGACTCAACAGCTGAGATTTTTCTGTGGGTTGATGAAGATCCAAAACATTTTCTCCATTTCACCTCACTTTCCAACCCTGCTGTTTACTCTAAAGTGACCTGACGTGTCTCTTTTGTCCTGAGATACAATAGCTGAGAAACTTGGGCCCTGATTCTGCAACTCTCTTCTTTCACTGTTATTCAGCAGCAGACGTCAAACCACTGCTGATTAAAAGCCAGCATATTAGAATGAGAAAGGAGGTACACTCTGTCTTGTGTTAACATCGCTCCTGCCAGCCTATTTCTGTGCTAGAAATTTAAACCTTCTTTCTTACTAAAATATTACACCTGTGGGTGCTCTCCTGCAATCTAACAGCCTGCCAGAAATTAGTCCAGCTGAGCAATAACACATCCACCTTGCTCTGGTGAGGGAGAATAGCACTGTGTATGGACCAGTTCCCAAAAGGAGGAAGGGGTTTGGGTCTATTTATGGCAACTTTCTCTGAATTTAGAAGTATTTCTGTTTAGTTCTGAGTGCACACTCTCTCCTTACATAACAAACAGCAGAATCAGATAAACTGCTGTTAATTTTAACTCTCTCTTCAGAACATTCATACAAGCACACCCACCCATGTTTGGAAAGAATCCTCTATATTTATCCATAAGCATAAATATTTGGTACACTGATGGATCTTAAATTTTTAACTACGCTCTTCCAAGCTTGAGAGTTCATGTTGCTTCAGAGACAACACGAGCCAGTTTATAACCCTCTAGAAACACACAGACTCTGATAAAGGTTCACAGCTGAAATAACCCTTACTACAGTGTGAAAATACAATGCCATCAGTATAAAATAAGGCAGCATTATTCTAAGCAATCCTGTGTCCATAAATAGTGCAAGATTAAAGTGCTTATAAATTGCAGAGTCTTATTTACTTCTAGATACAATTACATTTACAACAGATAAATGTCCAAAGTATTTGAAATCTTAAGTCCCTGGTGTGAATTTCTGGATACAAAACTATACTGCATGTATGTGTAATGCACATTCCTGTCAAGAATATAATTCACAGGGAGTCTAGTGAGAAAAAGTCTAACTCCTTCTTCTAGCTTTTTCCCCCCACTGTCATTTGCCCTGATGGAATCCATCACAGTTATCTTGAACTTCTGCAGTGCTGCAATTTGAAAAAATAAATAAACAACTCCGTCATATTCTTTTCCCTTCAAATAAATAGTATCAGCAGGTGATGCTCAGGTCTGTAAAGCTGTTTGTGGCCTCACCTCCCTACTCCTTTTCAAGGTGATAGGAAGTTCTCTTCACCTTTTGGGAATGGCCTGCTTGCATCCCCAGCAGAGCCAGCACAGCAGCTCTTGGAACACCAACAGCTCAGAGCCAACAATGCAAACACAAAGCTAAATTTTCAGTAGCTGCCAGGCATTTGAGGTTCCCTGACATATCAGCTGGATTCCTCAGGTCACAGAAGTTGAGACTTTCTGCTTTTGAAAGAAATTGTCCTTTTGCAATAGAAGGGCAGGAAAAGAACATTTGAGTGCTGTACCTTTGCCATTAAATGAGAGGACAGCCTTAAAAGGATTGAAAGCTGCAAGGGGAAGCACATCATGTGAAACAGGAGCACACAGACCATCAGCAAGTGCTGATAAGGAACTCGTTCAGCACACCCAGGACAAGCCCTCTGCCCCCCACCCAAAGCTCATGCCTAAACAGGCAAAACTAATATTTCATCTACACACTGCAAAACAGGAGTATAACAAACAAAATGCACTGAGAAACATCATTCAGCCTCCCCAAAGAGTTTTTGAAATCTCACGATGTTATTTAATTCCTTAATTACTAATTACTTATATCCTAATTACTTGAATCCCACAAGCAAGAATGTTTTATGTAGCTGACACATATTTTTAGAGATTATCTAAAATTTCACAGACCTTGCCAATTCACACACATCAAGTTAGTTCCCTGAACAATTTTCTTGAGTGAAAAAAAACCAAAACAGACACCCAACCAGACCTTGAAATTGCACTAATGTCTTTAGAATTTCCTCCTCTTCCTCCACTCACCCCCTTTCTCAGTTCATTGTAAACATAAGAATAAAAAGATAGAATGTAAGCTAAAGTATCTTTTTGAGGCTGGGCATGCTGGTATCCTTGTTTTAAAGGGAGAAAAAGTTCCCAAAACTATAGAGATCTTATGATCCTAGAGATGGACTGGTGTCAAGAAATCAGCCACAAAATCCAGGATATGTGGCTTATCTTGGCAGCTGAACCATCAGCTCAGTTTGTCTCTAAATTCAAGTTCAGTAAGAGGTATTAACTGGAGGAAATACTCCAAAAGCCTCTGCATAGATCTTGGTGATACCAACAACAGAGTGTTGGACACAACCAGTTCTTGGAATCCCTCCAAGTGGCTGGTGGGGACAAAGTCAATACTCATATCTGGGAAGATGCATCATGAAATCTTACCTTTCTTGCCCAGTGCTACTGTAAATTTTCTGAACCTTCCCTTATATTTCAGCTGGCTTGGACCAAAGCCTATTTATTCCTAAAGATTTCCACTAACATTCTATCATTGCCTCCCTACAAATAGCTCAAGTCTTGGAGCAGACACAGCTGGCCTATCCAGAGCATCCTGTCCAGAAGCATTTTGCTGTCAAAGCAGTGGGCAACATCCTCTTAGTGACCTCTGCTCTTCAAGCCAGAATAGTAGACAGACATACCCTGAGAAGGCATGGAATTGTTCTAAAAGGCAGCCCATGAGAGAAAATAAAATATCCAGTGCAAAGACAGAAATAAAGAAGGAGGAGGACTAAGAGTCTCTCTAATAAGTGTCTGTAATTTGCATCTAAAGAACAAAAAAAAAATTTCACAACTTGAACTTTGACAAGAAACCAACTCCACAGGCTCTGTGAGGTAATTACAGCAGTTTCCAAAAGAGGTTCTGGAGCACACAGATGACAGGCAGAACACGAGCTAAGAGACTAAGAATGGGAACAGCAAGTAACAACAGGTCAGAGTGCAAGGTTTGAACCTCTGCTTTTAAGGGGTTAGCATGGAAATAAAATAAATAAATAAATGAAAGAAACCTGAAAGGCAGTGCTGACTTTTATCAGGGACCAGGGTCAAGGCTGTGAATGACTGCTCTAAAGGCTGGACTCCATCAGCACTTGAACCACTGACATCTGTGGGATTTACAGATTATGGCAGTAGACCCCAGGCTGATGTATTGCACAACGTGGCTCTGACCTGCAGGGACCAGCATTTCCAGAGGTTTTCATAGGACCAGCTGCCTTTCCCAAGACAAAGTTAAAACTACTCTAGGCTCCAAGCATAGCCTGTGAGCCCTCTCCGTGCTCCATACCACAGCAAATTACTTTGATGAGCAACAGTGAATTTCAGAGCTAAAACCAATGCAGTGGGGCAAAGCCCCAACAGCTGCTGCTTCAGGTTGCCTGCAGACTCAGGAATCCACTACATTTGTGTGACATCCACAAGCTATAAAGGATCCACCACCACCAAATGTTACTCTCATTCCTGTTTCTTGAGATCCCTTCCCTTGCTTTCTCAGCTTTCACAAGCTTCTGTGTCATATGCTCCATACCAGTCCAGCCTTATCCAGAATTATGGGAAGAAAACATAATGGAGGTGTTCAAAAGCAGCAGTTTTCTAAAAGGCTAAACCATACAATGGACTAAATCAGATGTTCAGGCTCTGCACAGCCAGTTCTCATGGAATGTCTGCTGTGCAGGAATCAAAGGTTATCACTATCTGACTGATGGGATTAAATGAAACATGTCAATGGTGTGTCTGGTTCCTCATGTTCAAATGTCAAAAGCTCTTTCCACCCTCCTGAAAAACCAAACCAAGAAACTTCTCTCCAATTACCATACCTTCCACTTTTCCCAGCAGTGAGGTCAGAAGCTCCATAGATAAGAAGGAATTATTCCTTATGCTACAAGAGGACTAGTGGGTTTGATTCTGTATTTGCCAACTGAGCAAGAATTCATACAGATCCTAAAAATAAGGTCTTCATCTGAGGGTGGCTAGGAGGATCAGCTCAGGTCCCTAAGAGGGAATAGCATGGAGAAGTCTGCTCAGATGAACCATATATAGGCAGCAGTAATAGGAAGACCAAAATAGTCTCTATGACATCCTGCACACCTCCATATATTTACACATTTTCCTGTAGAAAAATGGTGCAAATGGCTCAAGCATAGGGAAGAATTTTATTTTCTCCAAGAACCAAGTATCTCTCTCCTCAGCCCTCACACTGCAAGCAGAAAAATGGTTTGGCTTCAGATATATTTGCTCGATTTGGAAAGCTTCATAGCAAGTTTCACCATCCTAAAAAACCAGAATCCCTGGCAAATTATAAATGTGTAGATATGGTAAGAGCAAATTTACACCAAACTATCCCTCCACCCTGTAATGAGAGCAGCCTGGGTCAAGGGGAGATAATTATCAAAAGGGGATTAAAAAAAGAAAAAAAAAAAGAAAAAAGACAGAATAAATCAAGGAGCAGGGGAGAATGGATGTCTGAGCTCTTCCCCTTTTGTACTTGGGGTCACTAGCTTAATTTTCTCTTACATTTGAGTTGTTTTTAATTTCCAGGAAGTCTTCTCAGATATCTTGAAACTTTGCCAAATTATCATTAAGCCAATATTTTATCTCCTCATAAAAATGCTACAGTATCTCCCCCACTCAATACATACTGCAGAGATAGATCTTAAATCAGGGAGGATGGGAATTTGTTTTTAAAATGACTTAACTATTTCAACCATCTCAGAAAGAAGAAAAAGCTTTAAGGGGAAAAAAAAATCCCTTTAGTGCTGTCCTCCCCAAATATAATAATTATTTTCCTGTGACTCTGAAACATCAGCACCACAGATCAACATTATGATTGCTCTTCACCTTGCACAGCTGACCACAAATGAAGTATCACAAGAAAAATAGCTATTAAACCTCCATGTGTGAGGCACTTACAGTCATGGGATCTACATAGAAGCTTCACAAACCCATCATTAGCCATGGTCTCCAGAAGCCCTGTAGGGAGGAAGCAAGAAAACCAAAAGCACACTGAAGTACAAACACTCCTTTGTGGATCATAAGAACTTGAGAGAGAAAAGGGATGCTCAGACAGTTAACAAGTATGAGCCCAGCCCAAAATGGATGTTTGACAGCCCTTCCCTTTATTAAAACAGTGCATTTTCAGCACAGAGATTTTTTTTGCTCCTGTTGTCACTACTTCAAACAAACAAACAAACCAACCCAGAAAATAACCCCAAATTTGGCCCAGCAGAATAACTGCACCATTCAGTACATATGGCAATTTGGTGGGGTCCCTTGTCATAACAGAAGAGCCTAGTGAAGAGCACAATACCAGGTAAATGATGTACAGGAAATGCAGGGAACTCATCTAGCCCATCATTAACCTCATTCTGAGACAGCCCCAGAGGCAGTTCTTTAGCCACCAGCACAGCCAGCTGTCAGCTGTGTCAAACCAGTAACGTGCTCGTTAGCTGGGGAGCAACCTGAAAAACCAGCCATAGATCCAAATGCCTACAAAATATCCTCAAATGTGGTAATTATGTCCTGCAGCTGCCAAGAATGTCCTCAGAGAGTTCACAGATATTGGTTGTACCAGTAAATCAGAGCAGATACCCACTGTAGGCTCAGCTGGAGCATCAACAGCAGACAAGGCTCCCTCAAACTTGGAGGAAGAGATTTTGAACCATCAGCAACAACTGGCAAGGTAATTGCCACGCTACTTAAACAGTCTGCTTTTATTTTTTAAAAGCACACCAACCTAGCATATTCACTGCTTAATACAAAATTATTTTTAAACACAGTGTAGGACATGATGGGATCACAGGGATGAGCTTCAGAGACGGATCCACAGAGATCCTGGAAAATGAAGTTCCCTTTGCAGTGCCATAAGTTGGGTCACTAAGTATGGATGCAGGTCACAGAGAAATCAATGTCAGCTTTTGAAAATGCTCCCGTATTTTGAATGGGAACTGAAGGAACAGCCTGTGTGTAGCCTCCTCTCCAAAGGGATTTACCAACCAGCCTGAAATTAGCAGGTGTTTCATGTCCATTTTGCAATAGAAAACATTACTTGTGAATGATACTTGGCAGCTAGTAGATGACAGAGCAAACTTTTGCTTATTTGAGTGAGAAGCAGCTAGCTAGCAGGACTGATAAGGTCTGGCAATAGTGACAGGAAAAGTAGCTATTACTTCTGAGCAATTTCCGAAGGCAGAGATCAGAATAACCAGGGCAGAAGGAGCCACCCCACAAAGCAGCCCCAAGAAAACCAAATCCCAGAGTCCAGAACCCACTGACAAAATGCAGCTTTTAAACTAAACACTACTGTGCAAAACTGTTGACTTTGTTTTCAGTCCGGAAAAAAAATTAATGGGTTGGTTTAGCTTTTTTTTAAGTTTTTCTGTGGTACCAAAATGCTGGATTTCACTAATCTGAAAAGTTTTGATTCAAATTTTCATTTTAAGAAATAATTCATAATAAAATAACTCAAGCTTTTCCTATAAATCTCCTTTCTCTTTTCATCTGTGTTTTCGTTCACATGCAGAATGAAAATGATTGTTTCTAAGAATTTGATTTTTTTTTAAAAGGCTCTAAATTTTAGTTTCACTTACCACAAACCAAAGAGAAAAATCATCCAGATTTTGTCCAGAGTCCTCACATTCCTGAAGTCAGAAGAGCCAATATAATCATATGTAAAGTTTGCCTATCATACCACAAACCAGCCACAACTTCCCTTATGAAAGCTAACGCTATAGAATAGAGAGGAACAGAATGCAGACTCATCTCAGCTATAACCCAAAGTACATCCTAAAACATTAAGAAATAATGGATTCTGAAAACTAGAACTTCTGGGGAATGCTCAAGTGAAGAAAAAGTGAGCATTTCAGAGACAGAGCCTGGAACAGCATCAAGATTTGATGGTCCCTGCTGACATGCAGTTGCAACAATCCTCAAAATAGAAGTTTTAAAAGACAGGATACAGGAAGATCAACTACAAGCAATTAAGACAATCTGGAAAAGAAAGAGCCTGTCCTTTAACATCAGCTAGATCAGGTTTGCTTTCCAACTTTTGTTGGTATTTCAGCATTTAGCACTGGTTTATTCAGAAAACCTAGAAGGAAGGCTCAACAAAAACACTCACAAAACATTTCTTGATGTGCAAATGCCAACATTACAGCATTCTCCAGAATGCAATGACCAACATTTATCCAGCTTTAACTCCAAGAGGCAAAAACTTCAACCAATAAAACCTGCACACACAGCAACTTAATAAGGTGTGTTCAGAAGGAAGTTTATGTTGCATATGATTTGCAAAACACATTGCACACTTTAAGTCTACACCAGAGAACTAAAAAGAGAAAAAAGCCAGCAGCAATTTTAAAATAGATCTCAGAGTTAGTCGGTGTGACCACCCCAAATAAGTGAGGAGCAGCATCCCCATACAGAGGGGACAGAATGCCCAGCACCAGCTCTGACCTTTGGAGGAGGCAGGTGGCCATCCATACCCTTTTGAGGCATTTCCTCCTGCCATCATTTCTTTTCCATACCTTGATATAGGAGAAATTAGGCAGGATGCTAATCCAGGAAAAGAAAGAAAGATTAAGCATGATGAACTCAGATAGAAGAGACCCCTGACTTTTAGTCCCTTTCCTCAAATTTCTTCTCAATTCCAAACCATTACAACAGCCAAAGTATCTACAAACCTCTAGACATTTGCCAACAACAGAATAGCACTTCCAAAGGGTAAACCAGCAATTTTTAATTGAAACTAAATAATGAAATTATGGTATCCCCAATGGTCAAAAATAGACTGTTTGTTAGGCTGCGGCTGCTGCACAATGGAAACAGTTGATAACATTCATCTGTTTAAAAATTCTGAGCACTTTTGTTAGGTCAAAGAGATCAGCTATTACTCCTGTTCCATTTTTAACAACATGCACATCTAAAATGTTCTTGTCAATAGTCAAGATTTTCTTGTCAATATTATTTGAAAAGACAAGGCAACATTTTCAAGTCCACCCAGGTGACATTAGGTTTTCAACACCTATATTTATAAGTGACTTAGAACTTTTTAGCTTATCCAAGCTAAAACTGTAACATTTATGTAATTTTTATTTTCCTCTGGACAGCTTTCATCAAGCTGGATAGAGAAACAGAACTCCTGAATCTACTGTAACTGGAGAGCTTATTTTATTTAAATACAGAAAACACCTACCACTCTCATTTTGAAGAGGACCCTGAAGAAGAGCACATATGGCTCTGGCTTTCCATTCCAGACGCTTAGAACCTTGAAGATGACAATAAATTTTTTTTTAATCTTAATTTTAACTATTCAATTCCTCATTATTTTAGCAGAAATATCCTTCTACCAATGAGCCTCTTGCATGCTTTCTGCTCACAGAGGTGGATATCAGTTAAACCATCTAACCTTTGAACACTTTCTCCCTCAACAAATGTCACAAAACTATAGCTGTATGCTATCCTGAGAAATATAATCAGCACACACATCAAGTCAGGTAGCACAAAATGGAATGCTCAAGAGAAACAAATAACAAATTCCACACTTCAATTCTCTAACCAGAATCAATGCCCTAGGCTGATTTGTTTCTTGGGAAATGCACATTTTGTATGATTTCTTACATCTTAACATAATGTTCTCTAAACAAACTTTGTAGTTAGAAAAATTTAAATATTTTAAGCCCTCAGTAGTCCTCTTATTACTCCAAAGCCCTCAGGTTCATGCAATCTCATTGCAGGGAAGAAAAAGAGGTTGCAAAACACGGATTTTTCTGTGTGTGAAGTCCACGTGAACCTCAAGCACAGCAAACAGTGCAAAAGCAACGTGTTTGGATCAAATCTTTTAAAATGCTAACAAGCTTTAGAGCATTGTGATTAAGCATTGCTGATGATAAATAGATCAGCAGCATGACAAAAGGACACCACCAGCTCTCTCAGTAAACCCTTCACTACCACGCATTGATGTATCATTTTCAAGACTCCATTTCCTAGGTCATTTTTTCTTCTCAGTCTCTCCACTAACACCCAGGCAGCCCAGGGCTCCCTCAGGGGACAAAGCAACCACACAACTTTTGTCTTTACCAAGATACCAGAGGTTTGAGTTTGGTACATGGCTGCATTGCTTACATAAAGATTATCTATTTGACAAAACTTGCATCAATTTACTTTTCACAAGTACCAGGCAGCTTTCCTTGACTCTCTAATATTTCCTCAGACAATAATCCAAGGCACAAGTTTGGCTTCTGAAACTATTCCCACTCCTCCCTCCTCCCACATACCCTTTGCTGGATTTCTTGATCATGGGTAAGAGACAGACACTAGTGGCTTATCATATCCTCTCCTGAACTTATTCACCCTGTAAATCTACCAAAAAATAGTCAGCAAAAAAAAGTTCTCCTCCTCACCCATGCATTAGCCATGACAAACAACATCTCCTGTCACACAACTTGATGATGACCTGCTTTGGCTCTGCAAGTAAACAGCCTGTTTGCAGGAGGGATCAGTGCTTTGATCTGCTGAATTTGGGGGCTTGTGCTAAAAGGGCACACTCTGCACTCCTGCTGGCTGGACCTGCCACGCTGACTTACCCCACTTGCAAATGGGGGAAAACTGTTCTTAGATAACTGACAAACTCAGTAAAATTGCTGGCAAACACAAATATCCTCCTGAGTCCAAAGTGTTTCATACTTTTATTGTAATTCACCAGCAAAGTACTTTGCAGCTACCACTGTCATCACCAGCACCAGCATCTTTGCTGGTCTGTGCTTTAGCATTCTACTTAATTTGCTTTTAAAAATAAAATGCCAAGACATTTAATATCTCCACCAGCGGGAAGTCAAAAGAAAACTATTATTCCACCAACAGCATTGAATGTACATCTAAAAGATATTCCACACACAGGTGAAAGTGGTCAGTGCAAAGCTGTAACACTGCTGGAAATACTTTCATTTACAGGCTTGGCTCTCACAGCCAAATATTTAAGATGATAAAATAACTGGCCGAACACTGGATTGGCTGTGCCAGCAATAAACATTTTTCTTTTCAGTTGTATTTCCCTTTCCCAAATGCTGCTTGAACTCATTATTTATGCCCCCAAACTGGATCCATCTCTCTATTTCTTCCCTGGATTTCTAACATTATTCCAACTAATGATTATGGGAATTCATTTTCCAAGAAAAGGTAAACTCCTATACGTCAAACCAGGTTTTGCATCTGGTGCTCCCTAAGAAAGCAACTGGAACTTATTCAAGTGTTCTGAATTGAAATATTTGAAGCTACTGGAACCTTTCTCCAGGAGCAAGCACCAAATCCCAGTTTCTACCCCCAGCTCTGATGCAGAAATGGAGCTCTGTGTATCCAGCGGCCGCTGCAGCTTCTGCAGAGTGTTGTTTCCTACAATATTTTCCCAAAGAGATGGAATAATTTCCTTAAACACTCACTCTGATTGTGCAAACCAGCTTTCACCTTGAGACTGAAGCAGATGACACCATGTAGGTGAAAAGAAACATGACAGAGGCCACTGCTACTCAGCACTTCACAAAGACAGAAGCGGCCTCAGGGTACACAACAGAACGAGAAACTTTTTTTTTCCTCCCCTTACCACTGATGTTTATTGATTTGTCCAGTTCATAGGGAGCATCCCTTAATGTTCTGCTTTCATGTTTCTGCTTTGTTGCATGAGTACAGAAAAGAATATTGCAAATTGATCTTTCTTGCCTGCCTTTGTCGGGAACACACTCCTATTACGTTAGCTCCCCTGGCCTGTCAGCTCCTGCTCACTTTGCCAGTATATAATCAGCATGGCTAAACACCGAGGGCTGAGCTGATTAATTTCCAGCCTTGGCCACTGAGCCCATTGATGCACTCCCTGTTTGATGATCTGTGCAAGAGAGGACCACTTTTGATTGCTTGACCCTTGCCCTTAAACCTCGAGCTGTCGGCTCTAGCACCTGTCTAAGTTAACAGAACACACATTGTGTTTATTTTCAGTTTAAAAGGAAACCCTAACAATGGATTAGCATTCACAAAACACAAAGAGCCTGATTTTCTGCTCAGCACTGAACTCTTGCAACTCCCACAGATGCTAGATGATTTCGGGGTACTTGGTACCTCCACAGACATGCCTGGAATACAAGCTTAAACAAAATACATCTCACTCTGTATCTGGACACAAATTTATGAGCCATATCCATTAAGTAAAATCAAGATGGAGGAAAAAACTCCACCAATTATTTCACATCTTTATGCCTTAATTATTCACCTGAACTGGTTAGGTAAGAACCAACAGTATTTTAAATGTAGTGAGTGGAAATTTTAAAGTGTACAGCATTCATTTTTTCAATGGTGCCAGAGATGCTACTGTTGTTTATTTCACATTAATAAACAGAGTCAGTTTATATTCCAGGAAGGAGCAGTGAGTGATTAGTGTTAAGGCTGTAAGAGCCACAATACCTTCCCTTACACAGAAAAGAAGTTTTACTTAAAGGCCCAACATTTATTTTAAAAATGTTATCTTGGAGTTCTAGGGATGTTTGGAATGAAAGAAGGGAAAAGAGAGGACAAAAACAGCAAAACATTTAAAGGACAACTGGTTAACCTGATTTTTTTTAATGTAAATACATGTGTATAATTCTGTATATAATTATAAGTGAATATCTGCAGATATGAGCATTATGTATCCTGTAAAATATAGATATACAATTTAACTGTAACAGCTTAGCCTGGCAGCCACATTTTCACAGCAGCCTAGAATAATATGCCTGGTGCAGTAGGGGTGCACCTGTGAAGCAAGGAAAAAAAAAAATCTGTATTCATGAGTGCAAATTGGGTAAAATTGACAGACTAGCAGTAGTGAGGTTTTGCTTCCCTTAAATCTCATCTTTACTGCTCATCCTACAAATGCTTTAGGTAATGGCTCTCTGGGAAGAGTATTTCTTCTGCTGTTCCAGAGGTTATCAGAGTGACCAGGTCAGACTCTCCTGTCCTCATGCCAGCTTGCAGATCAGGCTGGGGGGAACGACACTTCTCTGTTGGAATGCCAAATTTAATTCCAGGTGCTGCTTCCAGTTTTATATGGGACTTAATCCTTTTGTCTGGGTTTGTAGAGAGGGTAATGGGCTCCAAGGGGACAATGCCATGCACAAGTCTAGTCCCTAGAAGAGGATAGAGAAGACTGCCTGCTCCTCAACAGCCTGAAGGAAACAGGAAATTTCAGAAGATGTTTCACCTACCAGAGCCCCACAGCAAGCAAAGGTTTCATGAAGTCTTCATGGAGGATCAAAGAGGAAAAAAAAAAAACATACTCCCAGCCTACTAGCAGCTGTTTATTCTTAATACTTATTATCATTTATAATAAATAGTTTTTTCCCTATCCTTATTTTTTGTGGTTTTCCTTATTTGTTATGTAAAAGTCAAGCATCCTTGAGTTTAAATGGACTAGCCTTCCCTCATAAAAGGAAGCTTCTACTTCTTCACCTCTCTACACATGATCCTGACTAAATTCTTCATTCTTGAACATGGATGACCAAAATGGTGAACAGTGTTTACACAAATTTTCATCCAAGTTTTTCCCACTGCAAAAACTCCACATGACTATCTGAGGCTTGTGTTACCCACAGTAATTAATAATGGCCAGAAATTAGTGATCAGGTTAACCTTTAACACAGGTAGGTCTGGTTCAACCATTATGTCCAAAAGCAGAATTCTCCTGCTTATAGCAGAAATTGTTTCTATTTCTTACACTCGTGACTTAAAATTTAATGCAACAATATTATCCCATTCCTCTCCCTCCTCAACAACAAGGCTGTCCAGTTCTTTATGATGAGATGTTCATGTTCTATCTTTGCATCATCTGCAAATTTCAAGAGTAAGTTTCAACAGTTTGGCCCTATGACTTCTGATGAAAGCATTAAACATGACCAGGTCTAAAATTCCATCCCTGAGGACAACCTCTCACTGGCTTCCTCCAGTCAAGCAGTTCCCTTTCAACTTGGCCTTTTCAGCCTTCTCTTTGGCCAGGTTACAGTCGTTCTAATCCCCTTTCACTTCACTTGAGTAAATTCCTTTGCAGCCGTAACACCATGATGGATGGAACTTGGAAAATTTTACCTACTGCATTCCCTTCTTTAAAATCAAAGATACTAACCCAAGCTATGAGACTAATCTTTTGCAAAGATGAGCAATATTTACAGATATAATCTAATTGTCCAAAGGGAGGATAATCTGAGGTCTCACAAGCAATGTCTACAGCTGAAGAGCTGATTCTGAAGAAATCATCTATCCTCCACAGCTGCAGGTCTTAGGAAAGAGAAACAGGGGTCTTATATTAGACATAGACACTTATAATGGTATTGGGAATTAGAGTGGAACATAGATGGGGGAAGCTCATTCTCATGCCATCATACAGCTGAAGACCATGGATTTGACAGACCCTTGGAAAGCCAAAATTTACTTGATTTCCATCCAAATTTCTATTACTATGAAATTTTCTATTTGTTCCCTAACCTTCTATTGCCACACTGCTGATGTCTATTTTGAATTACATTTCAACACACACACACACACGTGTTTCCTTGCTTTTTCTCTTATTCTTCCTAATCCTTTGGTCATCCAAAGGTAGCCATTTTCTACCCACCACTGCCTGAAAGGTGGGTATATCTTCTACTCCTTGAGGTTTTTAGTTCATCTTAATTCTTACATTTGCAGAAAGCCAAAACACAGACTTTATGCACACACTGAAGCAAAAATCACACCACTGGCATCAAAAGTACAGTCAACCTTCCCAGCACCTACAAAAACTCTAGGATTCCTGAAGACCAAACTCACCTGTCTTAACGGGGATGAGAGCCAGACCTAAACACAAGCAGAGTCCAGAGGCATCTGGTTCAGGATTCCTATTTACCAGGATTCTTGATCTGAATAATCAATAGTTTTTCTTTCCCTATTTCCCTTCTACTACTCCTGTACTGTAGACTAAATATATTAATTCAGAATTTCAATAGCTATGTCAAATTACCATACAATTGGCTTTAATTCTACTTACCACTGTTTCTAATTAAAACATAATAAATAGGAAATTATATCACTGTCAAAACTAAAACTACATTGTTTTTTAAAAATCAGTGGATACTTAAAATACAGTAATTGTCTTAATGCAGCTTAATTACATCCTTACAAGAAGACAATTTGAAGAGTGACCTATTTTATTCTCTAGATTTACATAATACAGCAAGCAATCAACGGTGTCCTGGATACCTGAAGCAAATACTTTAAAGACTAAAGTGACTGATGAAACAGCTGTTTTTCACAGGGTTTGTTTTAATACCTTGATGGGTTTTAACCTGAAAACTATTTGGGGTAAATAACGCTCTATAATGATAACATTTCTGAGGAAAACTGAATTTAAAGCTCTGGAGGAAAAGTCAACAAGAATTACTGAAAGCACACAGTGAGAGACACTGCACTGACTACAGTCCTGTATGAGAGACTGAACCAAGGGTTTGGGAATGTGGGGAGAATGCTGGGGGGAAAAGCAGCACAACACTTTCTCATATTCCCCCCACAAGACTGTTCTGATACAAAAGCAGTCTTGACTTAAGGATATACTTCTTTCCATGAACCAAATTCTTCGGCAGTCCTCAAAACAAGTCTTTAACTGCTTCTCTGGATGGGGTCCTTATTCCCCAATAACATGGCATCCCACTGTCAAAGCTATCAGGAGCTGAATGTCCATCTCCTCTTTGATCCCCAAATTCCAGTTCGGGAAGAAATTCCTTCCCCAGAGCACTTGCACTCAATTCCTTTGGGTTAAATGGCACTTTACAGTGCACAGCCTGAAGTGTATTGCCCAACAAGGATGGCCTTGGTTGCACCAAGTGCCTCAGTGAGTTTTGGTAGCAGTGAATAGTCAAGGTGAGCCCTAAATTCACCTGCTTCCATTAGAGAAATGCTTCATATAAACCTAACTCTCAAAGCAACTCTGCATTCTGAACAGTTAAGCCCTCAAGTATTTTCTCATGGCTCTTCACACATTTGTATTGGAACAGGACAAACACCCTATTTTATCCACATTGCTATGAAACCAAAGTCATGGAGATTTCAAATGGTTTCTAATATAGTAAATACAATATGCACCCAAAACTCTCACCCTGCAGAAATCAACAGGCAAGAAAAGGCAATATGACCTTCCAATAACTATCCAATCATGGGAAACTGCTCGTGTTTTTCCCAGAATATCTAGGGTCATGCAAAGTTAAATTTAAGTAGCACACCAGAAAAGCAATATGTGTTGCTCAAAGAGAATTTGCATCCCACATCAAAAGAAATTACTGAGGCAGGTTTACCATGGTTTTGACAGATCAGAGGAGTAACCTCATTCAGCCAAAATCTGAATTCCACAACGCTCCCAGAAGCAGTAGTACAAAACATGAAGAAACTATTGAGCACCCTTTATGCATTGAAAAGGAGTCATCACATTTCTGCCTGTTCTTTTCTAGGAAGAAAATCCATAAAAACAAAAGAACTGACGTTGCCACACAATCTTTGAACTGATCACTGGACCAAGGACTATGTTCTGTCTAGGTGCAGAAAATGGCTTTCTAGACTGACAACTGATTAGTATACAAGGATGATTATATGCAAATCTCCAATTTCTATTGACTTAATTGTGATCTGATGTAACATGTATAATTAACACATGCATTTAAAATAAATGTATATTTAATTAACATGCATATTTATAAAATGAATATTTATATTTAGCATATAATTTTGGGGGAATTTAGGTGGCACAAAATTGAGGGGTTATCATTACCGATGAGAGCTAGTCATAGCAAAACAGCTTTCACACCTCAGGCTCTCCCAGGGGATTTCAGTCCCAATTTATCTCACCTCTGGCAGGCCAGCCTTGGGCCTTCCTCCACAAAACCCAGTCTGCAAGTCACACCAGACAGATGCGACTCTGGTAAACATCTTCATTAAGGCTGGGGGAGGGGAGTCACTCAAATCAGAGTTTGAATAGGAAACAACTGTATGACAAGCTGAGTCCAAATAAATCTGAAGCCAAAGGTCAGGAAGTTGGGCATCAGATTGCCCAAAACTGTTTTGTATTTCCATTACGGATACAAGCTGCTGTGTGACTCCAGCAATTCAGGTAAATTTATTCCCATGAAATCCTCTTCTGCAAAACAGAAAATGTAAAGCTTTCCTAAATAAATTTGAGACACTGATTTCATAGCAATGCAAAGACCTGATGCCTTAAACCCACTGGAAAGACCAGTGCACCAAACTCCAGCCTTGAGTCAGAAATGCTGGTCTGGAGAGTCCATCCAAGCAGCCTTGCTTCTCAGTACTCTCATGAACAACTGAGTCATGGTGCTTATCACCAGGGCACTCACTGCCATGCCTACATGGCACCAAAAGCCTGATGCAAGCAAGATTTTCTACAATAAAGAAAGGCTCTCATTCTCAGATACTCCTCAGGGAATAGCGGCCTCAAAAAGCAAGAGAAATTTCACTTCTTTCCACAAACAAACAAAACAAAAAAAACCCAAAAAAAAAAAAGCCAAACCAAAAATCGACAAAACTTCCATGGCTCTGTGTCTGTATTTCTTATCTCTCCTCTCCTTTAGGAAGAAATACTGAACAAGTAGCTCAATGCACTGCTGAGAGGTGCTCAGTTGTGCTGGTGATCAGCACCAAAAGGAAACATGTGAAATCCAACCCAGAAATTCAGTCATGGGCTTAAGCACCATTCTGAGGCAGGGCTCATGTCAGGCAACCATTTGTTTCCTACTAGCCAGAGTCAATACCTGTATGAAAACAGTAATTAAATACCTAGATTCCTTGGGAAAATCAGGAGGAGAATAACAGCACATCTCTAACTGAGTAGTCATCCATTTCTCCTTAGGGAGAACAGACATTTTCTTCTTCACTTCCCAGGGAAGGTAGAAATCCTGACAGCTGTTGTAAGGTTCGAAAATACCCTAGTGTGCCTCCCCTTCTACAATACAATGGAGCATACACTCATTATAAAGGCCTAGAACACAAACTGTTCTACTTTGCTATTCTTGCAGTATTTTAATAAAACATCATCTAATTCTAGACAAATACTTCTTCCAGATATATTTAAAAATCAGGTTTAATAGTTCTCATACAGCTGATGCAATTGCATTAGTCTTCCAGAAATTTACTGACAAAAGGGAATATTATGACTAGAAAGACACTGTGCCTTTCAGTACCTTGCAATGGCAAAGGTTACACATTCAAAATTGCCTAGTCCTGCAAACATTGAGTTTGGCAGAGATGTACTTAGACAAAAATCAAAACTTACAAAGGAAAAAAAAAAGGATTAATCAAACACCACATTTCTTCATTAGTAGGATGTGATCTTTCTTCTATTGCACCAGATCTATCAAATTACAGATTTTGTAGTTAATCATTTGGATTGCACATCTACAGGAAGCCAAGGAATCAATTTACAGGCGCCTTTGTCCATTTCTCCTTCTGCCCCACTCCCTACACTTTTCTTATGTGGTTTTATTGCCTGTCCCCTCAGACAAATCTCTTCCCTGCTGCCATGAGTCTCCCATTCTGCAGCCTCTGTTCCCCAGAATGGTTTTCATTTCTCTCCCTGAATGCTCAACTTTCCCTTCTATTCTTTTCATCTTTGCCTATGTCTCTTAACTCAAAGCAATAAAGAAGAACAGATTTCACAACTGTCAGGATGCCTTTGATAGGAGAGCACGTACACAAAATGAGTCTGCATTGTGCTAAGGAAGGGAGAGCGACAAAACAGTGTTAATATTTCTAGTACTATCAACAGGTGAATCAAAGCTTTGTAACATGGAAGGCAATATCATTTCATCATTGCCATTGTTAGTAAATGAAACTGAACTTGGATGCTTTAGGAATAAGCCTTTTTGCTGGCCTAGATATAATTTCAAGTCATGGTCAAGGTTATTTTCATTCTCAAAGATTTCCTGAATGTTCGTTTGAATGTGCGCTTCCAATATGTGTGTTAATTTATAACATACACACTCCTCTTCAAATAGATCTAAGTAGTTCATAAAATGGCCCTTCAGTCACAGTGAGAAAGAACACACCAAATTCTATGCAGAGAACAAAGTTGCTCCAGGGCAAATTCTCTGCTAATATATATGTATTGTTCACCATAAGAACAACTACACATTGAAATATGGTTGCCCTGAGAGGTAGAGGAATCTCCCTTGCTGGAAACAGTCAAGACTCAGTTTGACAGGATCCTGGAAGAGCTGATCCAAGGTTTTCAGAAGGGAGTCAGACCAGGTGATCAACAGAATTCCCTTCTGGCATCTTTTTCATACAATTTTTCACTTCCACTACAGAGTTGAGGCACACTTTCTGAAGTACCCACAAAATGACATGAATTTACTAGAGGCAGATATCATAAAAGAGGCAAGGCTTAAACTGACAAGGAGAGAGACTCTGAACCCCCATCCACACCTCCTGCACATCCCAGCTGCCTGCTACATCCTAACACCCTGCACTCCTGTTTGACTTACGTTTTCATAACCAAATTATTTTTTAAGAACCATCTGGGAAAGGAAAAAACCCACAACAAATATGGACATGTTGAGTGTCTCTCCGACAAGAATATCTTCTGTCTCATACAAAACTTGGAAAGAAGGTGTATTTACACAAAATCACTGTTTAGTAGTTTATATGCATCCCAGAAGGATCCCAGAAAACACCTACAAAGGCTTCAAAGGATCACAGCAAGACACATCAGGTGGTGTATTGTACTAAAGAGATGCTTCTGAAGAGCTGAAGATGCAGAGTTTTTCCTTTTGTGTATCAGACTCCTCAGAACATCTGCTGATCCAGCAGGTATTATTTTGGAATTTCCAGTTGGTTGTATGGGGGTTATAATAGTTGTTCCTCAAAAAACAAAACAAAAAAAAACCAAAACAAACCAACAAACCTGTATGTTCGGTGAAATTACAGATTATAAATTCTAATTACTTATTTTCTAATTAATGAAGTCTTCCCTTTCTTTTCTCTCCTCCCTGACTCCCTCCAAAATAAAACAATCAAGCCAACCAACCTTATATATGATACATTAAAAAACTTGAGGTCACCAGCACTAACTTTATTTTACTCCAAATTAGTTGGTACCTCTCCCAGTACTCAATACTGCATGGAAAAACTGTTAACTTTCCCAATGCCCCAGTGGACTTGCCTCTGCTCTGGCAGGAGAGCTGGGAGCACACAGAGCCTCTGACACACAGTCTATCTGTACTTGGATCACTTTGTTTGTACATAAGATTACTGGATTTTACTGCAGTTTGGTACACTCTGAGCACAGGAAATACTATTTTGTGTGCAGGATGAATAAATGAAACTACACAATGTGGTAATCAGTTCTCACACTTAGAAAACAGAGTTATAAATAAAGGAAAGAAGAGAGATTAAAAATAAAGGGAAGGGTGGGGGAAAGAGCCGTTTGGTTTCAGTATAGCACAGTGTTCAATTCTATCATTTGCAACACCTTGTAAACCATTTTCCCCTCTGCCTTCTTCATTGGTATCATTGCTAGTGGTGAATACAGCAGGAACCTTGCCTTGTTTGTCACTTGTGAGAAGAAATGGACAGGACAAGTGACCCGACAATCACTGAGAAGGCTCATCTAATTAGACAAGACAGAAGATGGATGTTTTTGGGTATTTCTTTAGTGAGGAAATCACAAGATAGGAAGGAGGAAAGTGGAAATACAGACCAACACCTTCTAAAGCAATTGCCCAAGAGCCTGCAGGTGATTTTAGGAAACACAGTAACTGATGCTGTGTTCAGGAGAGTGTGGGCACAGCAATCTTCCACCAAAGCCTTTTGACTTATTCTGAGTGCACACACCCACAAGGCAAGCCTGCACACTGAGAACAGCACTGTACATTTGTTTAGGAATGAGCATAAGCATTTTTACATGACAGGAAGATTTAAGCCAGCATTACCTTTACCAAGGAAAAAATTCCAAGACAATCTCATATGAAAACCTGTATTTAACAAAACAGGATTTTATGATTTCTAATGTAAAACTTGTTTTTAAACACCACAAGCAGAACTCCACTGCAGCACCCTAAACCCAGGTTGCTGGTCCATGGGAACAAGGCCCTGAGCAGCCTGCAGGGCAAGAGGTGAATGAGAAGAGCCTTTAAGCATGTCAGCTCTGCCTTGGGAATCTCAGGTGTTGGCACAAGACTCCTTAGCTACAGACACATACTTGCATTAAGTGTCAGAAAAATCCAAATTCAGCCCAAATGATACGAACTGCAAAAAATCCTTCTTTAATAAGTTGGCAGCAGAAAAATTCATTAATAATTAAATAGGAGGCACAAAACTACAGCCTGATCTTGCAACACGGATTACAGATTGTCATGCTGATTTGGACAATAAAACCTAATGGAGGCTATTTTTTTATACAGTTCTGTTTTACTTATTTATCCTTACTCCTACCATGCTGTTGGCCCTATTTTCTGCTGGTATTATTTCCTGGGTGGAGATACTAAATTCATATAAAAATAACATAACATTCCGCTTACTAGGGGTGTTCAGGACTTTTTAGGCACTTTTTAGCCTATTAGTGTAGGTTAAAATCCTCTGCTTCTAGAAACATCTTGTTTAATTGTGAACTTTAAACCTATCTTAGACTGAAATTTGGGTTTAAGGGGACCAAACAAACAGCACCTATTATTGCTAACCTCAGTGAAACACAAGGAAATCCTCTCCATGTCTACAAGCTTGATCTCTCCTGTTTGAAGATGACACGCAGCTTCACCCATCTGGATGGCTTTTCACATATTGCTGGTGATGTGTTACAGAGAAAGTAACACCTTATTGCTTTTATCTGCATTTCAATCCTGTAGTCAGCTCTAATTATAGGGAATATGGACAAGCAATAAGCAATGAACATGTGGTCTCTGGGGAAAGTATTAACAGCAGCAAGATCATATCAACAGTGACTTGGGAAGCATGACAAGAGCCAATCGATGAGGGATCATACAACTGGAAGCCCTTTCTTCAGACAACCTTCTCCCTTGCTGTCAGTCATTACCCGAGCCAAAGGTCAGCAGCTTGGTGCTTGTTGGAGGCAGACTTCAAACACCTCATGAAAGAGCCCAGAGCTAGGAGCAGGATTAGTGCAAAATGAACACTGTGGAGAAGCAGCTCCAACCACCCTGAGGCTCCCACTTCTGAATTCCAGGAGCTGGTGCTTTCCCCAAAGGCAAGATATTGCTCTGAGGCCTAGGGTATAGCAATATGCTTCTCAAGGAAGGACAATCTCCTAGCCTGCCCTGCAGTCCCAACTTCAAGCTTCATCTCAAAATAGAGAAAAGCACAACCTGTCACAATTCCCTTCCAAAGACTGCACACCTCTGGACTATGGGACATCACAAAACATCAGTAAAATTCATGAACACATTTCTGAGCATTCCCTTCCCAAAATGAAACAGGATATCAAGACTGAACAAATGCAGTAAGTGACCCTAAGCGGGCAAATTTAATTTACAACAGGTTATTTTCCCCTCTTCTGAGAATACCAGCTCTTGTTCTGATTTGTCTCCAGAGTCACAGGTTACACACACCCTTTGCAAGCTGGGAAAGGGTGCCAGCTATGCCTGTTCAACATTACAGAACTGATTTAATTTTGCAGATGCCATTTAAAAAGTCTTAATTAAAAAAAAAAAACAAAAAAAAACTTGTTCCCTCCAAGAAAGAGTGGAGTGCCCTGAAACCTGGTTTGGAGGAACAGAGTGTTTTTCTTTTAGATTATGCTAATTTGGCAGTCATTTAGTCCTTTGTTTTGACCTAAAAAAAAACTAAAAAAGATGTTTTAGTGTCTCAGTCCTGGATTACATTGATTGGATAGGTCTGGCAGGAGTCAACCTATTCTAGGCTAGAAAGGACACATTTTACAACATGCACAAAGCAAAATTTCAGCCTTACAAAAGTCAGCAGCAAAATTCCCATTGACTACCCAAAGTGTAGAATGTCAGCCAGCCTTTCTTCCATAACCAAAGGTTTATTACATCATTTATTTTCTAGTATGTTTTCAATCCAAATGTATTGTTGATCTTCTATACCAAACTATGCCAACTTCCAGAGCTGAACTCCATCTATTTATCTGATAAGAGCCACTATATTTAAATAATAGGAAATTGGCCGAGAGAAAAACCTGCCCTGGTCTCTACTCTGCTTCAAGAAATTCAACCAACAACTGTGTGCCTCTATCTTTTTGCATTTTTCCTTTCGTCTAAAGCCATTCAGCAGGACTGTAATAATCATTCCTTCTCTCACACACCCACCCCTTAACCAGCTGGCTGCACAACCTTCTTTCATCTTTTTTCTCCAGGGTAGCTGCAGGAATCAGACCATACATAATAGTTGCCAGTGTTTGCTTACAAGGATAGGTATATGTACACTGGATCTGCTTCCTGTTCTGGACAGGAACAAATATGATCCTGGTTTTTTAAATTATTTTGGAAAACTGGAAAGAAAACATGTTAAAATGCCTAGGAATCATGGTGATTCTCCAATGCTTATACCACAAATACAATGTTTTTCCAACAGCTACATCTGGTTTATAAATGTTGTTTTTAGAGATGAGCACGTGTCAAATCCTTTTAGTAGTCTTAGTGCAATGCTTACTGCAACATGCCTTCAACTAGGATGCTTTTTAAATTATTTGGAGATCCCTCTTCCCTGATCAGAACTTCACACTCTGCTTTTACATGAACAAATGAAAACTGAAGCCTGAAGAAGATTCATCAAAGCTCAAGCAGACAATGGAGGAAAAAAATATTTCCTAGTACTGTGGTTCTGGTGAGCCTGGTCATGCATCTAACCTTTGCTTTTTTCTGTCTTTTTATCTGAACAGGTCAGGTTTTGGGCACACAGCTCCATGGCTAAGGGGGTGTCAGGACTCCCTACAGCCAGCAAGTTGGGCTCAGCCTCTATATAACCTGACCAATTTAAGATCTGCTTTCACCAGGAGCCACAGCACACCCAGCAGGAATTCACCCAGACACTTGGAACACACAGACCATCTTCTCCAACAGTATGACTTGTCTGTCCTTACTGTTCTGCATCCAAAACTTCTGCTTGGTTTTTTTTATCCCAGAGAAAATGATGCCATGACACAGTTCCAATCGATATTTGACACAACATCAGATTCCTTGCAGTAAAAAATACTGGCTGAAAGTCTCATACATGCTTTCTCCAAGAAGCGTATGGTAGCACGCCTTGCCTCAGCAAACCATCAATTTAAATGATTGGGAAAAAAACAACACATAATAAGTGACAGATTTTTCAAATCAGATAAAGATGGGAACCAGATTATCTGTCTGTGGGTGATAGATTGCAGCAATAATAAATTCACTTTAAGACACTGGATCAATTTTTAATCAAGCCAAGAATTATTATTGCAGAAAGATAAAATGACCCATGAGGAGATGCCTTAATTTTCCACCAATCAAATTATAGCCCTTCTAAATAAGATGTAATGAGATCCATGGAATATCCAGGTTACACAGCCTACCTAATTACCCATGTTCCCTGTCATGTTGTGATATAGTAGTGGTAAACTGACCTCTGAATTTACCAAGATGAAAAGGTAATTAGTTTTTCCACAAGGCTGTAGTGAAAACAACAGCAATGACACATGTCACCTCCTTCCACCAAGTCACAATCTCAGAGGTGTTTGTTCTTAAAATATATACAGGATATGACCTACTGGGTAATAAACTACAGTCATTAAGGGAAGCATACATCTGACAGAAAAACAACCACTATCTGCAAGTTGAGGATACAAGGTCTGAAGGCAAAGCAAATCAACCCATATTCTACACGAAACTTTATCAGTGCATTACTACAGAGGGGCTCAGGAGATAGAGTGTTTTCTAATTAAAGAGGTCACAGTGCCATATATAAAGGAAGCTTTCCTGAGCCCACAGGCACCATGAGTATAATTTTCATTCCTATTGTCCTTAAGCACCCAGGTGCTTGTTTCTGCAACTTGCAGCATGGAATCATTGGAAAGCATTCCTGAACACATCCTAGGAACCTGAAGGCACACTGAGATCAAACTGGGAAACTGTAATCATTATCATGAGCCAATAATTATTTCAGACCAAAGATTCCAGTTTTGGGTACGCTCAACAAGACTAATCATCTCTTCACCAAGTCTTTGAAGGTAGAATTAAGAGCCACATTTGCAACAGCTTTTGAGGCCTGATATCTCCACCAGAGCTATTAGTGAGAACAGAGAGTGAATTTTCTCTGGCAATCTCAGAAAGCAGGAAATCCCCTCAATGATTTGTCCCTGTCTATGTGCCCTTTTCTTTGGGCAACACTGCAGTTTAGAGATACAATGACAGACGTAATTGGCTCATGCAAAGAAAGCCATCATAAAATTAATGAACTACAACAATTCATTCCATCTGCTGCCTCTTTCTTGCTAATTTATTAATAACAATTACACCAAAAAAAGGGTATGGATTATAAATTTCAATTTCTCCTCTTTACCTGAAAATTTAGTCTGAGAGTCTTAAAAAATGATTTCATATTATACCAAATAGATTTATGGCTTATTACTAGTAATGTGGCAGTACCCAATTGACCATAAAAGCTAACTATTTAAAAGTAACTCAAATTACCCCTTCTGAGCAAATTGGATATTTGGTTTACATAGCTTGCACTGCTTTTACAAGTGCCCCCCTTTGGCCACCAACCCATCATAGTGCTCTGCTTGGATCTTCTTCAGCCTGTCACAAGCATTGAATGGTGGAACAGCTTTGCAAGCCACAAGCCCAACCGTCAGTACAGGAGTTTTCCTGCAATGGCAAAAATGTAGCAATACACGAAGAATAGGAAACATGGAATGGGTTTTCCACGGGTTCAGATCAATTCTACCCCTATGTGACTGTCAGGCACAAACTTTAGAGGAAGAAATTACATGAAGACTAAGCATTGCAGAATGGCCCTTTTGTGAAATTAACAGGTGCCATCGACATTCATTATATGGGAAGCATGAACTTCACAAAAACCTGCAGAATTCTCCTGCTGGGCATCCCCCAAATGTGAGTGTGTGTGTGCTGAGCAGGAATCCACCACTGATGCTTCTCCATTTTGCACTGAACCATGTGAAAAACCCCACAGAACTCTGCCAAGTCCCTTCAGGAAGGGTTAGGACATGCAGGAAAGACTGACTCCCTTGTATCAGGGCATTCAGCTGGATTACAGCTTCCCCTGAGGTCTGATCCCCACACCAATACTATAGCAATAACTGCCTAAGTAAGGGTTTTTTCACTTATTTCTCCAGTGTACCTCCTACTATTAATGCAGTTCTATTGATACAAAAAACACAACACATAGAAATATCATCCCCTTTACTGCAGAGAAACAGCCATATCAATACAACATATCTCTACATCAACCTAAAGATCTACGCAGTAGATGGCAAACTCCATGGCTTTTGTAGGACCAGGCACCAGAGCAGTCAAACTTGAAGGGAATTATACATCCTAGACTGATTTGCTAACACTGTGGAAAGTTTGTTTTAAGTGGGATGGCTGCGTATTACCTAATAGGTGATGAGGTAATGCTAAAATGCTAAAAAAAACTTCAACACTTTTTCCAGTAGAGATTACAGCTGCCGTGGGGGGAACCTATTACTCAGAAGTAGTTCAACAGTATCAGAGGGCTATCTGTTAGGATAGTTTCACTTTGCATCAATGTTCCTATTTAGATGTTTTGATCAAAACACATCAGTAAATTAAATGCAAAGGCTATATGTTGATTAGAAAAAAAGATACATTACACTAAGATTAAAGTCTCGGTATTAAGTAAAATATCTAAGCACTAATTCTTAGTTCTGTAATATTTCCATCAATACTATTATCTCCACTTAATTAGGACATAAAAGTAAGTAAAGTTAATTTAAAAGGAAATTTCAAACAGCGTTCTCATTTGATTTTCTAGTAAATTAACACTTTAAAACCTCTAATGGGCATCTTCAAAAGAAAATGTTATTAACAAAATATGGGATAATTAACATAATTAAAACTCTCTAAAGTATACATTTTTTTAATGGCAATTGTTCTGTTAAAAAATTTGCAAGAGTACTGAATCCCACTCCCCTCATAATGTAGACATGCATTAGATAGCATAAACATTGGACAATTCCTCGTGGATATCCATTAACCTAGAAATTGCTAGCATTAACTCATAACAAGATTACCTTTTGTGGAACTGGATTAACTCTTACACACTCCCTTACTCCCAAAAGGAGCTCAGCAAATAGCTGCAAGTACTCCAATATTTCAAATTATGCAGTTATTAATTTAAAGTAGGAGTATTTTCTCTGATCTTACCCTAAATGTATTTTAGTCTCTTCTTAGTCCCTCTGTTTTCTAACACCTATTCTGGCACACCAGAAAACTATCAGTTTTCAGATAGAAAACTATCTCACACATAAGATCAAACTGGCAAAGACAATTTTTACCCTGTTGAAGTGTCTGAATTAAAAGATTTTGTGATTTTCAACAGTTATGATATCAAGCTCCACAAGGAGCAAATATTTTATTGATCCTTAGGCTGTGTGAAAGCACCTCTCACCTAGGAAAACCATCACATCTTTCAGGGGACAAACTCAATGACCTCAAGGAGATCGTTCATGCCTTCTGTACTCTCAAGAGATTTATATGTTCCAACCAGCTGGGATAAAAGCATAAAAACCTTTAGTTACTTATCTGAGCTGTTCAAACCTCTAGAGTCTGCCCAGGGAGTGAGATATCTGAGGAGAGGCCCTGTGCTTCCTGCTCCCAATCCGCTCGGAATTACCTCATGAGCTGGCACTGCGTCACTTCACACAGGATGGAGCAATGTCCTTTCTTGTGGCTAAGCTCAGCTCCAGGTGCAACAGCACTGCTGATAACACAGAATAAAGGCAACTTTCTTCATGTTTGGCTTCCTACCGCATTTCTTGGGAGGGGAAAAAGAAAAAGATCGAGGGAAACATGTGAACCTATCCCATGAATATTTCCTGTTTTATGCTCACTCTGCAGCCACAGAAGTGCAAAGATATACCCGATATTTTTAGTGAGCAGAACTAGTGGGGCCCACACTAGTGGAGGCAGGACCAAGGTCAGGCTGGGAGCACAAGTCAGAGCCAGGATCAGACCTGCTGAGGGCAGCTAAGTCAGACAAAGCCCAAGGGTCAACAGGGACATCCATGATGACCAAGTCAGCCCTTTAGATCAAGGGTATGCACAGCCAGAGAGGGGCATGGCTGCAGCTAAACTGGAGACTAATTCTCCTTTAGCAAAGGTCAGCTCAAGCAGTGACAGGGCTTAAATAACTTGTCTGGGAAGGGAGTCTGGTGGATGCTCCTGGTGATGTTGCCCATTGAGGCCTGATGGTGTACTCGGGGCACTAGCAACCAAAATGCAATTTCTTTTGAGACTATAGAGATAAGTCTGCCCCAAACCCATCATGTCCTTGATCCCAGGGGACAAGATCACTTCCCTGCACCTCTATGTCAAACCCATTTATATCAAGCTCTCATGTGCACGTGCCTGCATTCCCTACCTCACACTACTGCTCAGGAGGAAAGTTCAGCTCTGCTGAGCTCCTGAGGGAAAAAAAAAAAAAAAAAAAAAATGTCCTGTGTTGCACAGCATCCTGAGCAGGCTCAGTGCTCCTACCCTGGACAAACCCATACAGATGCCAGTTGAGAGCAGAAGGCAGCACTGGATTCAGCAAGGTTCTTGTCAAACATCACCCCTCGAACCCCAGTGAGGGCACATCAACAGTCCTGCTCATGCTGAAGCCTTACTTGAGTCCTGCAGGGCTACAGGAATTCTCACAATCAAGTAGGAAACTAGGATATGAGAGAGTTAACACCAAAAAAAAAAAAAAAAACCCCACTTTTTTCTCAATGAAAAAACATGTGCTCCAAGAGCAAGAACTGGCTGAGTATTTGGTTTATTTTCTATTTCACTTGAGCCTTGCCAGCCACAGCTAATAGATATTACCACCTGAATCATGAGCTGATTTACTAAATAACAGCCATGACACTCTAGTAGTGTAACCTTATAATAAGGCAAATATTTGCCACCATCTGCAGTAAATTCAAAGCATCTGCTGTAACTTTTTTTGATGAAAGTAAAGTAGCATACCCCACTGTAAATTCTTTTGATATTGTTATTACAATATTCTGTGATAAATAAAACAAATGCACAAATACAGCTCAGCCTAACAAAATAAATCAGTAAAGCTTAGCAACTGCTTTAATTATTATTAGAAACAATTTGGCATTTTTCTTACCTGTCATCTTACACAACTATTTCACTCACCACTTAGAAAAAAGCTTTTTCTACTCTTTGAATACCTAAGAAAAAATTTTGAACAAAATCTCAGTGTTTGTTTCAACCTTGACTGGAATTTTTCAGAATATCTCAGAAGTTGCTCAATCTCTGCCTCCACAGAAATCCACACAGCTTCTCCCATTGCCTGGATAGGTAGAAGCCAGAATGACGTGCTTTACAAAAATTCCACCTCTAGGTATCAATGCTGTGTTTATCATCACGTTATCCAGGAAAGTATCACTCTTTGCACTAAGTGTAAAAGTTTCTCTCTGTCCACCCACTAATGGCAGCTTGGCTGACTGTGGGAAAGCCAGCAAATCTTGCTTTTTTGCTCTGTGGATGGATGAATTCCCGGGCATTTTATCTCCTGTGGAAGGGGTTCAGTTACAGCCGACTGGCCTTCATCCAGGTACTGATCTTTCCCAGGCAAGGCAGAAAGCTGGAGAGGGAGTCAGTTGCCTCTGGTATAAAGATGATGTGCAACAGCAAGTTGTCACACAAACTCCACCAGACATTTAAGAAAGATGCTGAGTAAGATGACATGAGACAATAAAAAAGAAAAAGGAAAGAGAGCACTGTTGGAAAGCTGAACAAAATTTAATTGCTCATTACAACTGTTCCAGCTTTCTTGGAGTTTTTTTTTTAAGAATAAAAAGCATCATCTCAAAAAACTTCGTACAACTTTAAAGTAAAAAAGGCAACTTTAAAACCAGTAGTGGTAACAGAAACAGTTGACGCAGCCACAGAGCCATAAATGACCACAAAATGACCATAAAATATTAGCCAATAGCTGAAAAAAGACTAGACCACTCATGAACATAAATGTCATCATTTTGGATTACATCATTCCAGAAGAAGGATTCAAGACACCTGCAACAACCAGATGGAATGGGAGTTAGCTATTTATTAGCTTTTTAGCTAAAAAAAGATGAAAGCACTACACTGTTTTCAAAGTTTGGGATGCATGGACACAGGAATTTTCATCCTAAAAGATGGTGTTGAAGGCCATGAAGCATGCACAGAGCCAAGAGAGAACATCCTGCTCTTGCTAAAGCTGCTTCAGGGAAACAGCCTTTTCCATGCCTAGTGACCACCTTCTCCTTTTCAGACTAAATGTATTCTGTATCTGCTCACTTTCCATTGGGTATTTAAACCCACATTTTTAAGTTCTTCCAGGTTTGTTTCATGGTAATGTTTTTTCAGCTCTTACTTCATACATAACATTTTCCTACCTTTTACTCGTGATTTTAGAACAATATTATTCCCTTTCAGCCTTGTTTTCTCTAGGTGAAACAAATTATACTCCCACAGGAGATAAACCCAGAGTATCCTAGGAACCCCTCCCCAAATTTCTCTTCTGGAAAATGGTCTTCCTGTATTAGCACGTGGGAATATTTGCACAGGGTAGATCTTTTTCTCATCTGAGAACACCATTTATGGAGATACTTCACATATTTCAATCATCTCATTGCTAATACTACATTCCAGTCTCCCTCCTACTTACATACTTCTAAATTATGAGTTTTCAATGGAAATAGGATATTTATGAGGGCAGCTTTACATTTTTCACTAGTGCATTTAATTTCCTTTCTTTCACTTGCTTTCTCAGTGTTATCTTAATTTTCCCATGGGAGATTTAAGGCCTCCTCTGTATTGCCAGTGCATCTCGGTTTTCCCTATCAATGCAAGCACACTCCAATTTTCATGCCAGCATCATTAAAGAAAAATCTTCAACCAAATCCAGTGCCAAAACTCACTCGGGAGACCTTCCTTTAGTAACTTGCTTTCAGCACAGTAATATTTATTTCAGTATAACTGCTTTCTCTCTTACCAGTTCCAATCCACATGACAGTTCTACTAGCTGCCTCCTTAGCATTTTAAATTAAGAATTGTCTGTGTAACACTATAGAGACTCTAAAGATGCCATACAGCAGATCAAGATAATTTCTTTTGTTTGAGAAATTAGTTACAAAGAGTAATTGATCTAAAGAGACAAAATACTTTTGGTGAAGTTATTTCTCTTTTACTGATCCTTCCTTCTAAATATTCTTTTGTCTGTTATTGTCCTGGATTCTTAAAACCATGACAATTCCTAAGTTTGGAATTTGTGATTCTCTGAACCATAACCAATTATGTAGATATTGGTATGTCTCCAACTCTTGCTGACCTCAGTGGTTGATCATGAGTTCTCATCTTCAGTCACTATTCTTAAGACAACTGACAGTTTTTCAGATAGTTTGACACTGAAATTTCTGGAGTCTAGAACATGCTTCAACAGTAAAAAGTCCTTGCAAAAATAATTTGTCGTTAGCTGTGAGGATTTAAAGGAAGGCATTCTGGGTTGCCAGCAATATTTTCAGCTCAGACTACCACTGAGGGACATGATTTAATGATTCACATGGGGACAATGACACCAAGTGGTCAGGTCCACCCCACCATTGGGCTTATATGACTTTTGCCCTGAAAACCTTTCTATTCATATTTCTTCACTTCTCATGTTACAGTTTCCCTTATTTTCTCCTCAGATCACAATGACAAACTAAAAGTTGGGGACTTTTCCAACATAAAACTTCTAAGTACTCCATGTGTCTACAGGGACCATAGCAACAACTACTCTGGGCATTTGTGAAATCAAGAATTAGCATTAATAAAAGCGATAGGTCCTCAGCTTCTGGAAGCCCTAGACTTTACATCTATGTAAAAGGAAAACCAATGACCAATGCTTTGAAAAAGCTTCCTAAACAGAAAGACAAACATGGAACTGTATTAGTTTCTCTTCCAAATTTCATCTGTCTCCAAAGCCTAAACTTATTCAAACTATTTTCATTACACTGTTATCTTTAGATACTTAATTAATTTGCACCAAAGTCCCCAGTATTTTCATTCCTTAGCATCATGCTCAGAGTGGCCCCAGAGTAAAGAATACATATTCACTCTCTTAGAAGCTAGAGATCTTACCATATTTAACAAGAAGCATCTGACAGTAATTGGAGTTTTGTATCAAGGTAAATAAATGGTAAGATCATAAGAACATACTCTAGTGGCCACATGCATCCGGCAAACAGTAACATCAGAGAGTGAATTTAACATACAGTCTCAGTGGATATGAATTTTCTGTAAACAAACAATCTGAAGAAAGTCTTACTTTTGTCATCTGTTATTCCCATTGAAGAAAAATGAATATTCTGTTCCATACTTTTCCTACCAGGTGGCTTCATTATTTACCACCAGTCTTTTTTTCCCCTCATCATGTGTGCAATACTGTAATATCCTCAATGACAACAGATTAACTTTCTTTCCTCAACAGTAGCACTTAATGCAAATTACCCAAATTACCCAATATGCTAGAATGATGGAACTTCACAAGGGTACATTGGAAGGCCAGTTTCTCATATTGCTGGGGGAAAAAAGCTCACTTCTATCAAGATACAAAGGCACCTCCTCGAAGTATGTATTCCCACAAGTACAGGGCATGGAGTGGAAGAGCAGTCAAGGATGGGGACAGTCACAGAGACCCCACTCCTCCTGGTCACTGAGCACATGAAGAGCATTGGGCAAGTCACACACTTTCCCTGTACACTGGTTATCCCTGTGCAATACAGAGACAGCACTGCTTCCTCCCTTCAAACAAAGTGCTGGAGGCATAAAAAATCCTAGACTGAGAGGTGTAAAATCCCTTGATGATGAGGTAAGTGCCTTGAGCAAATAGTGGCTGGATAACTCAGACTGAAGTTTGAGCACTGTGTTTAAAGAGTTAAGTTCAGAGCAGAGAAGGCAAAGAGAGGCATGAAGGGCTCCCTTCTACATACCTAGAAATCAGTGGCTTCAGCATTTAGAGGCCAGTCCTGTGTTTGCTGAAGTTGTGCTAAGATGTCTGCTACAGAGAAAGAAATTCTTATTCTGACCTGGAAAAAAAAAAAAAAGAAAGGCAAATGCCATGGCTTTGAAATAAAAGAGCAAAAAGAAAGAATAGGCTCAGGAGGGTTTATAAATCCTCTTAGGCAGCCTCTTAATATTCCCTTCTCTACAACTTTAGAGCAGAGCTTTAGAAAATTTCAAGGAGGATGGTCAGACACTATGATTATAGCCATTTCTGGCTTCATCCTGATTAGAATGGCAGTCAAGTTTGATGGGGTTAACTCATCAGGTCCAAACAAACCTCAGTATAAATACAGCCTTATTGCAGTACCTCTGCTTTGGAACAGCCTTAGTTTGCTTAAAGCTTATTCAGTTATCGCTTATATAGAAAACAAAGTAAAAAGAGATTTATAGTGACACCAGGAAAGGTGAGGGACAATACTCAGATCACCCTCATAATCAAGATGAAACCTCTGAAATATGTTTAAAAGAAATTGTTGCTATCAAATATTCTAGTACAAGACAAAGAAATTAAAAGTTTTGGAAGGATTTTGAAGTGTTGAAACAGCAGGACAAAACTGGGGATATCCCTTTTGTACAGCTCTGGGATATGACAGGGTCAAAAGTGCTGCTTTAAGGAAAAGGACAATTGTGAAGGAAAGAACAGGCTAGAATTGTTCAAGCTGCTCCACCTTGTTGTAGGGGGCTGACATGATCCCCAGGCAGCTGTCAGGAATGAAACAGGGCAATGACAAATCACAACTACATTTGCCCCCTTCCTCCCTCAGACCTTTAACACTGCATGCCTAACCCCAAGCACTCTCCACAGCACTGCTGCTAACTTGCAGCAAGCCATCCCCTGTTTGTGAGATTCCAACAGCTTCCCAGCTGGGGAGTGCTCTTTCCCCCCAACTACACAGCCTAGTTTGCAGTAGCTGCATTATCAATGGCTTTACCCTCGTCAAAGCCCACTCAACCTTTTCACAGCCATATCACAAAGGCGGGAGATGCTCTTGTATGACCAGATGTGACAATGCCCCAGGCTGTATTTCCCAGTTCAAACACCCACCACAGACCCATGGCAAGCCCTTGTAGCCTCCAGGTATTCCCAGCAGGGCAGGCATTCCTATTAACTCAACATTCAAGAGGTGCATGACAGAAGGGGGGAGAGCAATCAAAGCATTTGAAATGCCAGAGTCCTGCCAAGTTGCCCGTGCTGGGCTGTACCCTGCTACACTAGTTATAACTGCAAATAGCTACTGTCAGCAGCTGATTGAGCAAAAAAGCTACTTTGGAGCTTCAGAAAATCAAGACACTCTCAAGATGCAGATAGAATTAAAGTGGGAAAGTCTTTCCCTGTATGCTCCTCTCCATTTTAAATACTAGCTCCTTACAACCCAGATAGGAAGCTGAAGTCTCTAAGCTACGGTTTACCCAGAGTGAAAAATAATCATCACAAATCTCTAGTTCCGGTTGCAAATGCTGAAATATTTTTAGGAAGCTGAGAAAATCTTTTTATTTAGCTGGCCCATCATTTCTCTTGTCACTTAGATTGCCTTTGTTACTGGTGATGTCCAAAGCCTTTCCATGCAGGGCTGCCAAAGAAGCTATTGCTGAACATCTCCACATCTTGGGCCATGACAGGAGTGTGCCAGATGCACATTTTAAAAAGCAGAGCATGTATCAGCCTCCTCATAGAGCCCTGTCAGAAAATTTGATTAATGGTAACGTGCTAAAAATCCTAAGCAAAAAATGCAGCCCTTCATAAGCGTTCTACCCAGATCAAAGCCATGTGGCCATGGATACTCAGCACCAAATGTAGTATCTGAGGCTCTTTTGCCACTCAGTGTTTCAAAGCAAGAAAAGATTTCAGGCTAACAAAAGGTTTGGGAGTCATTTTTTCATAGCCTCTGAAATTTCAGAGGTAAAAGCTTCACGTTAGACTCCAGTGATTTGAGAAACCTGAAAGTTTCAATGAACACTATATTTAAATTATTTGGGGTAGAAGGAAGAACAGGCTTTTCACTCCTGCTCCATGACCCACAGGTTAATGGACTAATGTGATAAAACAATAGGTTATAATAGGAGTCTCAATACAATTAAAATCATAAAACTGATGGTGATCTGTTTCAGATGAAGCCACTGATGAAAAAAAAGGATTAAATATTTTTTCCATTTGTTAAGCACATTGAAGATTTCAGCCATGTAAAAGTATGATCTTCATGCATGCACTTTCACACACAGGCAAATCTATGTAAACATATTCATTCAGTCATTAAACCTTGCACTACCAGATTTCACTTACTCACACCAAGGAATTCTACTAATTTCTACACCAAGAGGATTATTTGAAAAGCAGTTTAATAGAGGTAGCTAAAAGAAGAAAATACCTGCTGAAATAGACTGTGATATGCTAGAGAGGACTGTAAGAGGAGTAAAAAGACTGAATAAACACACTACTGAGAAATGCTATTTGTCTCAGCAGACTTCACCAAGGGCAGCAACACAATTCCATGCAGTTGGCTGTTTCCAACTAGGCTTCCTACTCTAGGAAATAAGCTTTAACTAAAATGTGGGAAGTCAGTGGTGCTAGTTCTCGTGAATCCTCAGGATAATCATGAGTCACATTTTACCTCTAAAATGAAATTATATGAAGAATTTTCCCATGACAAGACAGATGTCTTGCCATTGTGTTTTGAATACATTTCTCCAGTATCTAACACAGCAAAACCTCATCTGCTGTTTCTTGAGAGAGTGTGATCTAAACAGACAGATTTGAAAAGAGAGAAGGAGACCAAGTTTCAGCTGGAATTTACATTTAGGAAGATACCTGCTGTTGAGGTGAAACAAACACAAGAAGTCAAGCATTTCAGAGGTCTTTATTACTGTCAATTCATTTTTGAAACCTTTCCTGTAAAGAATCTACTCCTAGGCAAGAAAAGCAGGTGATCCACAAACATGATGGATCCTTCTCCTTTTCCAGTATGTTGGACCAGCACTGGGGAGGCCGTGAATCAGTTCAGGATTAGAAAGATTGCAAGGCAGGTCCAACACAGAGGTACCTGTTCCAAAAACCTATTCCCTGCAGTTGACATTACAGCTGACGCTCAATAATTGGTATTAATAATTTGTATGACAGTAAGACTGAGGGATCAGCTGAGGAGCCATGGGATATAACACCCCTTGTAAAGGTAAAAAAGAGCTTGCAATCTAAATAACAGAGCAGGAGAAAAGAATTTACCTTCAGGATGCAGATTGAGAAACACATTACAGACAGAATGGAGTGACTTGTTGAAAAGGAGCTAAACCAGGAACTGGTTGAAACTAAACACAGATTTCTCACATCTCACATCACAAGGTTCCATTCCCTGAACCATAGCTGATCATTTCCCACACAGCCTTGGAAGACTTTCACTTCTAAGTTCCTTTGAGGCTGCTGCACTTTGGCCCCATCCCACACAGCCCAGTGTGCTTTTCACTTCCCTTCATCTGAGCTGGCCGCAGCAAATGTTTTTTCTGTGGCCTCTCTGAAGCACTTTGTGGACATACATCTGTTATCCTTTCAAAGACACAAGGCCCTGAAGTTTAGCTACTTTCTGCTCCTCACACTAATGCTGACACCCCTGGTGTCCCATTAGTAGAGGAACACTCTTTTCCAGCCTCACTCACGGATGCTCCAGCTGAACAGCTGTCCTCCTGAGGAATGTGCAGCCCAAGCGAGTTGGACACGCTCATTTGTAATGGCTGCAAGAGCCACGTGCCTCTCCGCTTTATCTGGAGACTCTGGCAAAACAATTCACACCTATACATATTCCTGTGCCTCCAGCACTGCTCAGGCATGGCTCAAAGTCATCTCACTTCAAGAACCTCTTCCCTTATACACGTCGTTTTCTCTGACTCCCACAGTCTGTCTGTCTCCCTCTCCAGCCAGTTCCCTTCTTGCTTAGCCAGTCTTAGAGTGACACCAGAGCTCTTACCAAAGCACACCCCTCCATTCCTGCTTCCTGCCCGCAATCCCTTCATCTCTGCATGTGCCTCCGAGGTCCCTTCCCCTTCTCCCACAACCTTTGAAGCTCAAAATGCACCATTAGCACTCAATGCCTGTGCCTCCGCTTCTGAGGAAGTTTCACAGCTCCAAACACCTTTTCCGCCAGCAGATTCAGCTGGATTGATTTCCCTTGCCTTCAGCTCTCCCACTGTCCACAAGGGATCCCACTTGAATGAGAGCCAGACCCCCTGCTTGGGGAGCTGCATTGGCCATATGCTGCTCAGCCTGTGCTTCTTGCTCAAAGTGTGATATTCAGCCATATACTGAGAATTCCGAGTCACAAGCAGAATTAATAAAGTACATAGGGACACCTTCTCCCTCCTCACCTTTGATTATCACAACTGCATAATGGGGGGTTATGCAGCTATTTTCTTGATGCTGACTGAGATATAAGCAGCCTAATAACACTGCGGCATATTATTTTTCAACATTTGTTTCCAGGCTGGAAAAAAAAGCCATAAAAACTGTGAGTAAAATTGAGAACAGATCCTTTCAGCTGGTGTAAATCTAGATACTTCCATTGATTTTTGGTGGATTTATGCCAGTTTCAAAGTGAAGATTCAACCCTTAAAATAACAAGTCACATGTTTTGCACGTCTTCCATATTCTTAATAAATTATCTAACAGGTTTTCATTTAATTAAAACTTGACCAAGATATTTTTGTAAGGAAGGTTATTAATGGAGATCTTATTAATCCTGGACAAGTTTCTTTGCCTTTGACACTGGTGCAATACTTGGAAATTAGAGTAGAAAAATAGTATGGTCCCACTCAAGTAACTGCCCCACTAACTTGAGCTTTACCCCAAAAATGAGCAGATGAGGTCACACACCAAGAATTTCACTCTATTAAATTACTATGTGCTGATTCCCGGCCTCGCTTTTAAAAAGTAAGGTGACAAAGATCACTGTAATCTACATTTAATGAAACATCATATCTCCTGTGTATTCTCATTGATCGTATCATTTTTTTATCATTCTTAAGAGAATATTGTGCTTTTGAAATTACAGAGGCTCCTTTCCTTGAAGAAACTCTTGCTGTCTGCCAGTGATCTTGTCATATGCTTCGAGAGTCTGCTCCATTTGTAATTAGAGTCAAACTAACAGGGAGGTTTTGAACCACAGAATATCTGTCCAGCAGCAAAATCTTGTCAACATAATGTAACTTGCACTGCTTTCTTCAAGTGTCAGACTGCTGGGATTGTTGTTTTGCCAGAGATGCACTTTGAAATAGTACAAAAAAAAAAAAAAGGCAGTAAAAGAATTTATTTTAAAGGAAAAAAAAGGGCGGGAGGCTAGGGGGGTAGGTGCTGAAAAAACTTTGTGACAATGTGACAAAAAATGGCTAAAATTGCAGGCAAGCTGAATCTGTCTTCTAGGTAACACTCCTGGGTGACACAAGTATAGTTGTTGCAAGCTATTGCAAGGTATTCCAAATATTAATCACAGGATCCCAATTTGGGACTGTCTTTTGCCCAAGACCTTTTCTGAACAGAGGCAGCACTAGGATACCCTAGAGCCACCTTCTTTAAAGGTTCTCCTGCAGCAGGAGAATGCTGAATACTTCATCTTCTGATGTAGAATCCTGTTCAGGATCGCCAGATTTAGAATTGTCGACATTGTAACTCTTTAGTATGCCACCATTGCTGCTTTTGCAAATAAAATTATTGTATTTGGTTGCTTTTTTCAGAAATATCTTTGTATTTCTTCCAAGTTTTGGAAATGGGAAGAAATACTGCAAATTCCCTAATCCACTTTGCACATCAGAATTTAGCCACCCCCAGTGAAACCGCTGAATTGGGATCTAGTGCTTTGACAAGTGTTATTTCATGCTGTGGTCAGAGGACATGATGTTTGCAATGTTATCCTGGAGGGGGTCAGGTTCTTAGAGGACTGACAGCTCTTGATTTGCTTTCCATTTTTTCAATACTCACTAGTAAACTGTTATTTTTCTTCAAGTTTTCTGCGCCTTACCCCTAAATCAGTGGATGCCAAAACCCTCACCCCTGTTTGGACTAAAGGGGGTATCCAAAACAAAACATCTCAATATTTGACTCCAGGAGCTGGGGCTTCATGGAAAACACCAAGCAGCCATTTCTTAGCCCTTTTTATCATTAGCTAAATACAACCAACCCAAAAAGTGACCTTAGCAGTCATATCTAAACAATAGGAGGTCTTCCTTTCTACACTAAACAAAGAGACTAAGAACCATTGAAATAAAATCACTCATGTCAGTAAAGAATCATTGACCTTGTTCACTGCTTTTGGGAGGAGGCAAATACAGCAAGAATAAAGTGTTCATTTATGTCAGTTCTGGTATTGCAAAGCACTTGGGATCAGGTGATCCAGATGAAGCACAGATTAGAGTAGCTAAACATGAATTTCACTCATATAATCATAGAATATCCCCAAGTGGGCAGTACCCATCAGGATCACTGAGTCCAACTCCTGGCCTTGCACAAGACACCCCAAGAGTCACACCATGTGCACAAGAGGATTGTCCAAATACTTCTTCAGCTCTCTCAGGGTTGGTGCCATGGCCACTGCCCTGGGGAGCTGTTCCAGTGCCCAACCACCCTCTGAATGAAGAAACTTTTTCTAATATTCAACCTAAACCTCCCCCAACTCAGTTTCATGCTGCTCCCTGAGGTCCTATTAATGGTCACCACAGAGAAGGGATCAGTATCTACCTCTCCTCTTCCCCTCAAAAGGAAGTTGTACACCCCACTGAGGTCTTTCCTCAGTCTCCTCCAGGCTGACCAAACCAAGTGACCTCAGCCACTCCTCATACAACCTCCCCTCAAGGCCCTTCACCACCTTCATATCTGTCCTTTGGGTTGTCACTAACAGCTTTATAACTTTTCTAAGTTGTGGTGCCCCAAAACTGCCCCCAGGATGTGAGGTGAGGCTGCCCCAGTGCAGAGCAGAGAGGGACATTCCCTCCTTCAACCAGCTGACAATGCTGTGCCTGACAGCCCACAGGCACTCTATGCTGTTGTTTCAGGCTTTGAGGAACAAGTAACAAGATAAAAGGGTCTAAATCTAAAAACAGAAACATACTCTAAGCCTCTGACATTTCATCCAGGTGGAAAGCAGATTTGATGCCTACATGATTCTCTCCATAATGTTCCCTAAGACTCTAAACCAGCGAATGCCTACACACCTCCTCAGACCTGACACTTTGTCCCAAGGTCTTCCATTGAAAGCCATCTTGACCACTGCTCTTGTCTGTCTTCCCCTAGCCAGGGAGAGAACAGCAGCAGCTATCAGTCAGTTTTCTACACTTTATTTCTGACTTATAGACTGGTTTCTTCTGAAAGGTCTGTGTAGGTGTTGCCAGGAGTTTGAGCATTGAGTCCCTCTAGGCCAACACCTACAGAGACAGAAAAGGATTAGCCCCAGGGCTGGCTGGACAGGAGAGATCTTTCATTCTCTGTAACAAGCCTCAGGCAAACAATCACTGCTGCTGGATCTAGCAGTGGAGTCTTCCCCTAAAGCACATTATGGTGTTCCCATCTTATGACCCCATATGATGGGGCTTAATGCAACAGCAACCTTTTGCTTCTCTTTTCCTAGGAGTACCAGATACTACAAAGACCTTTTCCTCTCTGCTGTGCTTACACCTACCTGATCTTTCAGAAAGGTTCCAGTGCACACCTTTGACAAGCAAAGTTCTTAATGCAAAGTCTGCACAGGAATTCTCAAATAATTTCAAAATCAAAAGTATTTACAAAGTCTGTAACATTTAAACATTTGCACCTATGCCTTTACCCAGAAGGCTCCTGAAGTATTTCCCCAAGTTTTTGGTTTCGGTTTTTTTTTCCCTTTTCTTGGTAACTACATCTTGTCAGAAATATGAAATGGAATATTAGTATCTTCCATTTATGAGTTGATTATAGCTAATGGACTCAAAAATTGTAGGATGGATTTTTTCTTCTTTTTTTACTTCATTTTATCCAATCACAGACTGCAACAGCACAAAATACAGCCTTTATTCTTTATTTCATTCAATCTAGTAAGTATTCTGAGTAGCCCTTACTGACAATCTGATTTCTCACAAACGAGTATTTGCAAAGTGAAAGATGGATATTCCGTGAAATATTTTACTTGTCGTCAGTTTTGTGTTCTTATATCTCCGACTGAGACATCCTCTGACAGATAAGTTCAGTCATCAGAGAAAAGACTAGCAGTTCCTTTCTCAAAGGCTGGACCACACTGCTCCCGTGTGGTTTCTGAGGAAAACAGACCAGGCTGAAATGACTCTGACAGAGAAACTCCTCTGCTTGTATAAATCAGGCCCTTCATATGTTTCTTAGATGGCACTATGCATTCTCTTGATACCTGACAAAGTAAAAATGACACTGGCAAGTTTCAAGCAGAGGGGGTTTGGGTTTTTTTAAAGTCCACTGTAATATCAGTGCCAATACAAAATTCCCTTGTGTGGCTGAACACTTGGTTATTAGCACGTGGCTTATCATTTCACATCTAAAGTAAAGGAAGAACTCTGCACCTGCTGAGAAGATCTCTTCAGACACTAAAATCAGATGTCTGGGCTGCTTCACCCACAGGACAGAGACCCATGTCACAGGGGCTGCAGTGAGGAAGTACCAATTTCTGATAGAAATGCTGCGCTTTGGCACCCAGAGACATAGCACCATAAAATATCCTGAGTGGGAAGGGACCCACAAGGATCAAAGTCGAACTCCTGGCCCTGCACAGGACCACCCCAGGAATTGTGGTGACATTGGTCTCTGTCAGACACTGTTTGCCATTTGGCTGCCATTCTTGCACATCTGACAGTGGGAATGATTACTGCTAGGATTAAATCCCAAATGCAGCAAATATTTTTAGTAAGAATGCAAATATTCCCCTCCTGAGAAGTCAAATGCTATTGATGACTAAACACCACCCCAGCAGAAAGCACTGCCAGCCTCAGGTCCTTCATTTGCAAAGTATTTAATCCATACTACACAATTACATCAAATAAGGTGACAGATACAGGTATTCTGGAACCCAAACCACTACACCAACCACAGTAGAAAAATAACCAGAGAAATAAATGTATGCTGGATAGACTTGTTTTTCAATGTGTGTTAAGCCCAGTAGCATTTCCTGCAAAAAGATGACATTTTCCTTTGATTATTACACAGCTAATTTTAATTCAGTGGATTCTTTTCCCATTGATTTAAATTGTTCATATCCAAACTATATCTGCAAATAGCGAAAACAGCTATCATTTTTCAAAGTAAAAGTATTTTTTTACCTGCTTCATAAGATAGGCTTGTCTGCCTTAAAGCCAAACTCAAAGATATTTAGCCTTATCTGGGGGACATTCAGACAGAAGAGGTGGGACAAGAGGAGTGAAAGAGACCTAAAAGAAATAATTCCATAGAGAAACAAGCTTTACAGAAGAAACCTCAAAAGCTAATTCTACCCAACTCCCCTTTTTCCCTTTCTATGGAAAACCAGCAGGCTGACAGATCATATAAACAGAGCAGACAAGTTCAGCATGAAGGAAAGAAGGAACAGAAATTCCTATTGGATTGTGGAAGCAACAGCTATCCCAGAGCCTGTTACTGTATCATCTCAGATTGCTTGCAGGCCTCATTTCAATTAAAAACGATATTTGTGAATCAGACAGAAATGTGGTATCTTAGAACTGAATCAGAGGATCTGTCAGCGTTCTGGAGAGTTTACTTTTAATGTGTACCAGGCCTTAACCACACACACACTGAGGACAGAGCATAATGAACACAGACTTAAAAGTTCAAATGGTTCATAGACCCTCAAAAGGGATGAACAGCTCTGAAGAAGATGTTATGGTGCATCAAGCAAATCCTCCTTAGTTCACACAGTTACTGACCCGAGACATCACAATTATTCCTTCAGAGCCATTAAGGGTCAAATGTGTTAATCCCATTGCCACCACAGATTATTTGTTACACAGTTTAGTGAGTAGGATAAGGAGGATGTTATATGGGAACTGCATGCACTCATCATTTGGCAGCTACCTCTGGTCCTCATGCCAAATTTCAGCCTTGATACCCAGGGCCTTCCATTACTGACAAGACACAACAAGGAGTGCAAGAGAAAACCAGGGCAGCAGGAAGAGGTACAGAGCCACCAGAAGGCCACATGTCCTGTTGGGACAACCCAGCTGCTCTCCTCCCTGGGTTCAGCTGTGTGCTGACTGGCACAGAGCTGAAGAGATATTTTCCTTTTAAGTGCAATATGCCCACAGAGCACATAGAAACAGCTGCATCCCTTCATTCCCTCTTGATTCCCTCTGGGAATCACTGTCACCAAACTTTCCACCAGATTGCAAGGAAGTGGTTTTGCATCCTTCTGCATCTGCAAAAGCCTGTGGCAAGCAGAGGCTTAAGCAGAGACAAACCTAGAGCTGTACCAGCTGAGAGAAGGAGTCCCCTGGAACACTCCACAACCCTTGTGAGAACACTGCCAAATAGCCAAATCCACCAAAGCTAGCATTTAACTGCAGTGTGTTTCCATGTGCCTTTCAGACCTCTTGGATGAGAACATAAATCTCTCAAAGCCTACTCCAAAAGCTTTGTGCACATTTTTCGCCAAGAGACACGCTTGCACCCTCTTTTGTGGGCAGCACCTCAAGGAAGCAGGTCATTCCAACTGCAGGAGCAAAACCCACAGTGAAGAAATCGAGCCTTTATCAGCCTCTGAGAGAAAAATGCTGACGTGTAGTAGCTGTGACAGAGATCAACATAAATAAGCATTTCTGAAGTTACTTCTTTCTTCCCTGTGCCAAAAATTGTCATAACCAGCTATTTCATACTTATTAAATCTCAGTATTGGAGCTCTTTGCCTTTTCTAAGAAAAAAAAAAAAAAAGAAGAACAAGGATAGTCAAGGCAGGAATTGCTTGAAATGCCTAAAAATAGCTTAAAACTATTGTTTAGGGCTCTCAAATTTACTTATGATTAATAATCTGCTGAAAAGCTATGCTGAAACTAAACAAATTTATGTTGCGTTGGGCTGATGATTTTCTACTCAACTTGCTATGGTATTCTTCCTGAAAACAAGGACACAAAGTGGGCTATGAAGCAGTGGAGGTACCTAGAAGAGGTAAATGGGAACTGTGCCTAACCCCACAATCCACCAGCTGTGGAACCCTGCCATTGGATGCAATATGCAAAATACTGCAGGCAGTAAAATAAAGGGTCCCTTAACACCATAACAATATGCTCAACACCACATAACTCAATCTAGCATGGCTGCAGTCTTCTGCATCATTCCTGTGGCACACAAATGCACTTTCAATCATGGAATAAGCAAAGAGGATATATATAAAAATAGCACACAACACGAAGAGGAATATAAACCTTTTACTGCATCATCTCTCAGAAGATGCAGTAAAGAAGTACAGAAGACTGCTGTGAGGTTCTCTCTTTGCTGTGCTACTTGTAAGCTTTGATTCCTCATTGCACAGCAATGCCATTTGTTACTTCCACTCATGTTGTACATCACTCTGTCCTGTAGGACAGACACATATATGCTAATATACTATTAATATGATAACACAGGGCCTCGTTTCCTTGCAATTTTTTAATACTCTGTTGGTAACAGCTGCACTTCAGCTTCTGTTAAATTGTTTTCCAGTAGCAGAATACTTTCACAGAGCAGGATAAAGGAAAAAATAAAAGCGTCTTCATTTGGGGCTTAAATTGGCCTCAAAAATGTCATCAAAACACTGCTTAAAATATGCATTTTTGCAAAGTGTGGGAAAACTCTTCAGTCTTTGGGTTATTCATTTGGGGAAAGGAAAACAGATTTTGGCTATGTGCAATCTCAAATTGCATGCAAGCCAAGCATTTATAATTTCCTTCACAGATAACTTAATATTACAGAGACTGTGAGAAAGATGGGAGGCAAATGAAGAGAGAAATACAGGAAGACAATATTTTTAGTGTATACCACACAAAATTTTACATTTACTTTGTTTTGCATATCTCTAAGGGAAAGACAAGTGAGTACTGCAAGCTTGTAAGTAGGTTATTGACCTGTAAAGTCAAATTTTATAGCAGCACCAAAACATTTCACAGTTCCTAAACAGTGTAAGAGAAGAAACCGGATTCTCCATTTCTAATTGTTTTTGTAAAGACAATGAAGCTCAGATTCAGCAAACTACTTAAACTGCTTAAGTATTGAGCAAGAGCATTATCTCAACTAACATGTATGCAAGAATCCAGAAGATTTGAGTTAGGCATGCCTTGAAAATGTTTTTTAATAAATATCACTCAATTGACTGAGAGCAGATGTGAAAAATGAATAACTATGGAGGCTATCATCCATTTTTCCCACAAACCCACAAATCCATAACTGTACCCAGCCATACTGGGCAAACTAAGATTTTCTACTCACTTGTTATGAGCAAGAAATTCAAAGCCATCTTTTTTGTGTAACTGCTCTCCTGTGATGGGAGGAAAACTCTTTTATGCTTTTATCTTGAATTCAGTAAGCCCTGTGAGAGGGGATTGTTTACATTTGGCCAAATGTTTTCATATTTGTGCCAATTTTAAAACCACGGATTTGTTCTTTGCAGTGATTATCTATGCTGAGATGATGATCATGTTTTGTGTAATCTACTTACAAGTATAGCTAAGGTTTCTACCAAAAAATTTCCTTTAAAACCTGCAAGTAAGACAACATCTTTCATATACAACCCGAACTGAATATAAACAGAAGTCTTTGGTAAAGGCCTTCCTCTGTGGCTACCATTATTCACAATAAATGTTTTCAGTTTACCCTAGATGGCAAAACTAGAAATAAAACCTCAGCTTTATATTCAAAAGATGGTCAAGCTCATGTCACTATTCATAAAGTAATATGAACATCAGTTCCAGCTACATGCTGTAGGGAATGCTCAATAAAGATCAGCACTTTGGATGCATTTTTAGTTTGTGAAATTACAATAGGGGCAGGGCAATCAGAAAGGGCTGCTCTATGCCTCCCATTCCCTATTTCCTCTTGGGAAACTGAGTCACCATACCATTTTCCCCTTCACTTGCTAACTATTTCAGGTTCTGGGGCACAGACTGATTCACACTAATGCCCAGGTCCAATCTTAGCACCACAGTTAGTACCAACTACAGGAGCTGAAGTATCCCAGCAGCTACAAACGTGCCAGTGCAGCATGTGCAGAACTCAAAGGGAAGTGGCCTGAAGCAGGAGGGCTATGATGGTCAGAGCTGTCTTGAGGTAAAACTATGACACATATGTAAAAATTTAGTGTAACAGCTCCCTCAGACATCAGTCAGTCACTTTTCATGACTAGAAGGAGTTTCTTGCTGCTCTTATCTACAGAACTGTTTCCTGGCCATTAATTTTGTGATATAGCTATTTTAGTGCTGTTGGTCACTGAAATCACCTGTTGGGTGTTTATTTATTAAAAAATGCCAGTCAGTAAGTTCTATTTTCAGACACTAACATCTAACCACATTATTAGCATCACACATCCTCATTCCTGCTCATCTCCCTCCTGGTGAGTACAGGACACATTAAACTGCTGCCACAATGACAGAGCAGTTGCAAAACCCCATTCCTCAGAGCTTCTATACCACAAGATGTCTCTTCCTTAGTTTTGTCAGATGTTGTGGGCAGGCTGGTGAAATTGTTTCCCCAGGACACTCACTTCTCTGGGGTGAGTATCAAAAATAGCTTGATTTGAGAGCTTTTCCTGCTTTCTCAGTTGATCAGAAATTCAAAACAATGCATGCTGCTCCAATAACCTACTTCGTCTTCCCTTTTAGTCTTCAAAAAGTCCCAGGAAAAAAATAAAACGGAAAAAAATTGCCAAGAAAGCAGAAATTGAACTGTTTCTCCAGAAAGTCATTTCATAGAAAGACTTCTGGTACACACAAAAGTCTGCACAGCAAACCACTGGGTATGAAGCATTGTAAGCATAAGGCCTCAGAATAAATGATTCCCTATAAAATGCCCCCAAAGAAAGTAGACTACTCAAGTAATCTCTGCATCAAGAGATTTTCTGCAGGATTTTCTGCTTATGAATCCTTTTGCAGACCAGCCCAAGTGGTTTTAGTCTCCCTTTTCTCCCATCACAGGAGATAAATGTTTCTACTGTGAGCTCTCAGGCTTGTGTCACTCTGAGCTGCATAAAGCAGATGCTGAACTGACAAGTTCACTCAAATTTCTACCAAATTTCTGTGAAATGCACCCATAAATAAAGTCTGTCAACACTTGCTGTTCTACACTGATTGCCAACATCTCACTATTCTCAAAATAAATACCTCCTACAGATACTTTCAGTTGCCTGGAGTACTAGATGTTTAAATAGAAGTTAAAAAATACAGTTTCAAATGTGGATCTTTGCTCACTCTTAAGGAACCAAAGTCCATCAGACAGATATGAAAGATCAAATCAAAGTCAGTTTCTATCTGTTTCCACTGCTGGGCCTCAATGGCCTTCAAACAGCCACCAATTCTGCCTCAAGTTATTTATGACAGCTGATTCATCATGCAGTTATGCACTCAGTAGTGCATTTCCAGGTTTTCTTAAACCCTAGGCAGAGAATAACTCTTCCATTATTTCTTGTTTCTAAATGTCTGACAATCAGAAGCATTCAAAAACTAACTCAGGTTACATAAAAGGAAGAACATGCAGTTAAAAAAAAAATAATCACTGTTTGAGCAAAATTCAAGAAATTGGAATAGAATAGATATTCCATTTTGAAGCATTCTGGTTTTACGGTTTTTAGTTATTTTTTTAAGAAGAGAATAAGGAAGAGTTTTAAGGAACAGCAGTATTCACTGTTAGTTACAAACCAGTTGGCAGGTTATAAAATACACAGGGAAAGCACACATCCACACCAAATATCAGTTCATGTCTCAATCCAGGTGTCAAGTGTCTGACACTGTTACAGACAGACACACCAATACTGAGTTATCACTCTGAGCAGCAGCATTTCACTAAAGGTGAGTAACTCTGCAGAGCAAGGCTACCTCTGCCCAACTATCACTGAGTACTGGTTTTACTAATCACCTGTAGAACATACCCAAGGTTTGTAATGATGGAGACAAGCACCAAAATAATCAAGAGTTTGTGTTTTCTCTGTCTATGGGGTCATCATACACAGTACAGTCCACTTCCTTCCTTTCACCAAAGCTGTAGAGTTTAGGTGCTTGCAAAATCATCTATGACAGCAGGTCTAGATAGAAAGAGGTAATTTCTGCCAGCCAACCTTTTAATTTAAAGTATTACAGACTTTAAATTGGGCTCAGGCTATGCCTCTGTTGGCGGGACACTGACTATCAAAGAGCCTGAGCAGCCACATAACCAGTTCAGAGAGACTCCTCAGCACAAGGAGAAAGACTTTTACAGTACAATCCCACACTTTAAATTCAATCATAAAAGGCCTAAAGTTAAAAAACACATTTCCAGTTCAGCTGCTGATAGATAAATAGGTCCTTTCAGATTAATAAGTCTCACTCGATTGCCCCAATATTAATTCTAAAGCCAAACTGAGCACTAGCACAAGGAAATGAAACTGTGCTACAGATTGTGCCATTCCCAGTCCTTAACCAGGAGCTCAGAGGCCAAAACCCCATCTCCAGCAAGAGAGGCATGAATCTTCAGACTCAAATTCTTATCCTTCCACTCTTATCCTCCCATTTGATAAAGCACAGAACATCATTACAGTCGTCTTTTCAATGAAAGGGAACATTTATTTCAGACATGCAAAACCAGGCAACTTAATTATGACCCTTCTGATGAGACAGTTCCTAGATTTTCTATCAACATTCCCAAGCCCATTCCCAGGGGAACTCAGTGGTAACATGAAGAGCGTGACCGTTTATTTGGCTTAAGGAACACATTAATTTATCTGGCTTATAGAATTTAAACATCTGACGAATGACAGTGTGGTTGATTTTATTCATCAGCTAATTGCTTTGCCACCTGGAGCTGCAGCTTTATATATTCAGCTTATAAAAGATCTGAAAAGGATCTCAATTATTCTTTAATTTGTTCCTTGAATTTAAAGTAGGAAAATCTGGCTTAATCAAACATTGTCTCAATTCTATTGGGATATGTCTAGTTACCTTATAACAAGGTAAGCTTTCATTTAATCATATGATATGATAATTCCCCACTTTCAAGCCAAGTATCCTCTTAGTTACAATCAATTTTCCACTGAAAAAATAAACATTGTCTCTTTACCGAAATCCCTGTAGAGGAAAACAGTCCTTTTAAAGTAACTTGCTGTTAGTACAACCACCCCAGGAATTTTTGTGTTGGAATTCATTAAACCCCCTCATTTATCCCTGACGGGTAAATTGCCATATCCTGATTTTTCAGAAATGACTCTTCACACACAGGACAATTTTTGGCACAGTTAAAAAAGTTCAATAATGAGCATTTGGGCAGAATGGTGGGATAAGCAAAATCTGGGGGTTAGCTTTTATGTTGCCATATAAAACAATTTTATGTAGCATCCTCTGAAAATTGACTGCCCAACAGTCCCAGTACTTATTTTGACGGCAAATAACAAAGGGGTAAGAAGACATATCAAGCACAAAGTAGCTTTTCTCCAAAGCACGGTTAAAATTCTGTGTTTCCATAACAAGATAGCACTAAAAATTATATAACTGGGTCAGAGCCCTGCATAGTCACATAACATTTTCCCACAACTGCACATCCCAACAAAATGCTTGCCAACCCTAGTCCATTTTCATGCTTTACCAGAGAAAGCCTAGATCTACAATAGTTTTTAAAAAAGAGTGCAGGAGAGAACACTGGTAGCCTGAGCATCTGAGTGAGGGCAGTACTATGGAGCTTGCTACTTGGAAATAGCAGATAAAATTAGAAGTTTAAGATGCCACCACATGGAATGTGTAACAAACCTAAGTGTGTGTTTACACAGGAATAATTGAGAGGAAAGAGAAAACGAGGAAAAAGAAAAAAAGAATACTTCCAGAGAAATCGTAATGAATTTGAATGGATGGAGTGCTGAGCTAGACATAAGACTTAAAATATGAGGAGTCCAAAGGTTAGTCTTTCTGGAAGGAACATCCTTCTGATGAAAACAGCATGACAGGCACTGGAGAAATAATTAGACAAGGAGATGATATGAGAAGAAACAGCAAAACTACTTAAAAGCAAAATTATTTGTACCAAGTCCCAAAAAGCTGTGGAGCCAGAGGCAAGAAGGGATAAACTGGCCCTGCCAGTGCTTCTATAGACACTGAGAACAGCTCAGGCTGTAGCCAGAGCACTGAGGACCTGTAATGCTGGGCCACAGAAAAGTCAGTGGCAATAGCAGTGTAGAGAAGGAGTTTGAACAAGGAAGTAAAGCAGCTGACACAGCCCCATCAGGGTGATGGAATGGTTTGGCCTGGTCAACACACTTAGGAAAGTTCTCTGATAAGGAAAACAACAAAAAAGTCACCCAACAGAGGAAGCAAGTGCAGATCTACCTAATGATACCTATTTTGCATCAGAGGCTTTGGTAATACATGGCCCAGCTCCAATTGCCTTTCATTTGCATAGGAAGCTCCTGATTTCTCATATCTGGAATTTCATAGTTCTCTAATGCACACTAATGGTATTAGAAATAGTGATTTCTAGTATTACCATTAGACTATATATTAATTGTTTTCACCTATTTTTAAATTTGTGCTTAGATTTGAGCAATTGTAGCAACTGAGATGCACTAAGTGGGAGCAGACACTGGTGAAGTATTTGGAGGACAGGATTTGCTTTCCCTGAAAGTAATTTCTCCAGAAATTCAGATTCTCACTCTCTCTGGAAGACTTTACATGCAGCTGGAGATCAGCAGGACACAGCATGAATATAAACACACAGCATGAATGTAAGCACTTGAAATTCAAAGGACATTGACTTGAGGAAATACTCTAGATGAAACTTGGGATTTTTGTCATGAGACAAGTGTTTCTGTATCCAAATGTTATGCTCTGGATTCATGAGGCAGAGTGGAAGCATTCAGTGAAGGAGCCTGGTATTTGGCAACACTTCCTTGACATCTCCCTGGAGCTCTCATCTGTGGGAATGTCAACTTTGTTCTCCTCTAGCATCTGATACACATATGAGGTTGAAGCAACAGCTAACTTCTCAATCAGCTTTGTTCAATGAATTCAGGCAACAATGCCTATATTTTTAGCACCAAAAAAAGTCTTTTAATCAGGCTCATTATGGCTTCAAAGAATGCTGGATCTTGGATGCGCTCAAGCTACTGTGAATTCCCAGTCTGTTTACTCAGAGAATTCTGGAAAATGGGCCTATTTCTAAAAAGAGAAAAAAAATACTTCCAAGGCTAACACCCAGACATATTTTTTGCCTTAAAAATATCAAAGGCCAAAATATGTCTCCTCAATGTAACCTGTGATTTATGTGTCATAAAACCCATAAACTGATCTAGAAAACAGCAAAGTCTGAATTCAAACAGGTGGAAAAGTCACAAGAAGAATTTAGACTTCTGCAAAAACTACATTTCAAGGCAATATCTGAATGATAAAGAAATTGCAGCATGGGTATATCACCAGCTAAATATTCATTCTTTCTTCCCAATGAACTTGCATTTCTGCAAAGTAATGCAACATCACCTACAAAGCATCACAGAGAACAAAAGTGATAAGGTCTGCTCTGGCTTTCATACAGTGCCAGCATAAGAACAGAGAGGGGAGGTTTTAACAGTTTTGTAAGAATATAAAAGCACTATATCCAATAGAATGACTCCTGGCAATACCCAATACCTATCAGATACTTACCACTGGAGTCACTATAAAGAAGAGAAATGAAGTATCCTTTGCTACAGCTTTTAGATCATCTACTGGTGCTCCCCCCACATTTTGAAAAACTGCCAGGAACCAATCATGGGAGTCATATCTATGTCATTAGCGTTCAGATGTTTGCATATGTTCAGCAAATACAGCTATCATATTTGGAACCCAGGTGGGCCCTTTTGCCCTATTCCTATCCTCTGGTTATGAAAATAGCAAGGGACAACAGTAGCCCCATTAGATTTTGGCTAACATGAGAGAGGCTGTCCTGGCCAGCAAGGAGCATGTGCTTCATTCTCCCAAACATATGTCAGCAATCAAGTGGAGCACTCAATTAGAGCTATTCAGTGCTCTCCCAACTTCACTTATTTCAATGATTTTTTTTCCTTTCTTAAAGAAGTACCTACCCATGAAAAACACATGTTTCATGGGCATTTGGGACAGCATTTCCCTTATTAAAAAAAAAATCATCTTCTAGCTTGTGTTACTCTTTTTTTCCTCCTCCTTCAACTCTTTTGCCTCCAACAACAAATAAAGTAACGAGTCCCACCCTCCCCAAATTTTAGAAACTGAAAAGCCTTGAAAGTTTCTTTAAAGCAAAAACAAAAGAAAAAAAAAACAAAAAGGAAAAAGAAAAATCGGGGGGGAGGGAAGGGGTAGAGAATTAAAATCAAAATAACTTGCGGAACAGATGAGATCTTTTTCCCAAGTTTCCAAGCTCCAAGCATTGACAGAGCGAGCAATACTTCCCAGGCTCAGATTAAACACCACTGCCAGTGCTGACCCCTGTCCCACTGATCCTCTTGCCAGGGTGCAGCCAGCTCAGCCTTAGAGAGCTTGACAGCACTGGCAGGAGATGCTGTGAGCTGAAAGCCCACAGAGCTTGAGTATTTCTTTAAAAACAATCACTCCATAAACAAGTAGAGACTTAGTAGAGGGATGCAACTGCATCCTTCTGTTCTCTGAGCTGGCTGCTCTCTGATTGAACAAACTGTACTCTTAAGCACATCACTTACTTTTAGCATAGCCCAATAATATCAATAGTCTAATTGTCAGGGGTAATAATAAACTAATGGTATGAGGACAACCTCAACAGTTTCCCTTTAAGCTCAGAGTTCCTGTCTGTTCAGCTACTTCTTACACAGAAGACATGAGAAAAGATAAGGAGAGAGGAAGAAAAAAACAACAGGGAAAAAACATCCAAATTTTCTCTGCCAACTTCCTACCACAACACATACAGACAGCTTTCCTACCAGCACTGGCACATAACTTTAATTCCTTGCACAGCAGTCTCATTAAAACAGATATGTCCTGAATGGACACCACAGCTAAAATTTACTCATGAATTCAGATACACAGAGCTCAACACCAGACTCAGCTGGACTGATTAGAGGAATTTGTAATTCTTTCAGCACCCTTCTTTTGATAGATACTATTATTTCAAGCTTAACAAACCTGTCTTTCACAAAAATTTAGTATCTTCACACTCTTACTGAGGAACGGATTTATCCCTGAAATAAAGCAGCACAGGGGAAAAAAAAAAAAAAAGACATTATCAAAAGAGTTATTTCCAGTAGAGGAACACAGTCCAATGAATTCAAAAATGTCTTGAAAAAGCAAATGTTTATTTTATGTCTACCTTACTGTGGATCTTTGTCAGAAACCTTGTTATCCCTTGACAAGGTAAGGCTGAAGACTTTGGAGGGAACATAATCTAAAAAATGACCTGTATCATGGAGAGAAGAAACCCAAGAAAGACTAATAAGACCATCTCAGCTAAAGCAATAGGAAAGAGAGAGTTGGAAAAGCAATGTTAGTGCATGCACACAAGCCAAGCCAATATTTTGTAGCAGACAATATTCCAGCAGAGAGCACAAAACTCATAATCTTCATGCTATACAGCTCAGATACAGGAACATTACATTAATCTGTGGGTGTGATATTATGAGGATGGCTATTAATTAAGAGGAACAGAGAAGTGGTCAGGGATCTAAGGAGTTAAAAATAATGAGACTAGAACCTGTACAAGCTACAAATGGATAAAATGAATAAAATTAATCCAAGTGAGATTTATTCCTCAAAAACAAACTACATTTTAAAGATAGCTGAAATGAGGCAAATCCTACCCTTAGATAAAATATAAAAAGGGCTTTTGTTTCTGTTGTTGGGCAATATAAGCCAAGGAAAATAAGAGTTGTGACCAACTCTTAGACAATAACCTCAAAGACAGGATACTGCCACATGCTGGAAGCATTCAAATAGCTACTTTTACACGAGGTGGTCTGAAGTTCAGCCTCCCACCTCCCAAAGAAAAGACATCAGTCTTCTGGGCTAATTCCACCTCTCCTGTTGATTACACTCCATTTTGCACGCCCTGCTTATATACTCAGAGATATTGAAAAAAAACCAAAAAATTTTTAAATTAAACATCAGCATTTAGAGAAGGATATGGAATGGCTGGCTGCAAGGCTTAACCTTTTTTTTCAGTCCTCTCAGAGAAGACATCTCAGTAAAAGAATTCCAACTCCTTTCCACTGTGATCCAAGCTCACTTGGATTTCATTCCACAAACATGGGAAATCAAGCTATCATTTCAGCAGTCCACACAAGCATCCTGTTGCAAGATAGAGCTCCCTGAGATCTGTCTTGCCTCAACTCTACTCAGCATAGTACCCACACTGTCTTTAACCTTGCTTTGTTTACTAGCACTGCAATCCCCTTCCCAAATACTTCGATTAAAATACTTCCAGGTATGGGATTAGCCAGTTGTGGAGTTCCCTCTCATGGTAAGCAACAACAGCCATACTACTTGAAGGCTTTAAAATAAGACTGGGAAGACAGTGTAGGGAAGAATTTCACCTCTAGGAAAGGTAAGTATGTCAGACAGCCCTCAAATACAGTGCTGGAAATGACTGTTGTATTCTATAGCATCAAGATTTAATTTCACACAGATCCACTGGTTTCCTCTGTTGTGGATCTACTCTTCATACTATCTGTTGATTAAATTAGGACTAAAACCATAATTTCTCCTTAATCTCTATATACACAGAGAACATGAGGGCTAATGTCATGTTTCAGCACTTTCCTCAATTTCCATAGATTGCAACCAAAGCCAGAAAGCCTAATTTTCCTACAGCACATAGGGGTAAAAAAAAACCTAAGGTGGTCACACTTAAATTAATGGAATTGTACCCATATAAAACTGTAAAAATAAACTGAGCCCTGAATCAGATTTTCAGGCTTAAACAGACTAGCAAAAAGCTCATGCAAATCACAGTCCATGGAATGTATGCAATAGCTGCCTCATCAAACCAGGATGCTATGTAGAGATAACATGACACTACAACCATGTACTTGGTTACAACAATATAGGCAGCACTGTAATTACAATAATGACCTCCCAGAGCTATTGTGTCTTTAATTAAGCCTTTAAGAGTAGGCATTTGCCACTTAATCCTAACTCACTGTAACTACTGCAGCATATCATCTACATTTTCACAAAGAATTACTGTGTCATATTTCTGTCAGAAAGATGAAAGGGAATATTTTAGTTCAAGTGGCATTTACAGAATGAAACCGTATGAAATAAGAGGCCCATAGATGTCCTTATAACAGCACTTCAGACCAAGTAAATGCTTCTGTTCCCTTTCTTTCTCCTACTACTCTCTTCACAGAGTAAACTGGGAGAAAGCAGGCAGGAGGGGCTACACAGAGCCAATATCACACCTGATTACATGGATGATAAAGCTGTGACAAGAGATTTTAACCAGAATACAGCACGCAGCAGCAATGCCACAAACTAACAGTTTTCCTGTTTCACTTAACTCTTTATCACTCACCACAAACAAACCAGCCAGCAAATCATTCTTTTTGGTGCCCACCAACTGTCTCTCTGCTTTCTTTGATTGGGAAAGCTTTCCTGAGATCCCTTTCAATTCAAAAGAATTCTCAGCTAAAATAACATACAGTGCAACGGGGTGTAGTTACGTTATTTTCAACATCATTAACAAACTGTTAGGAGTATTTTTCTAACAATGGTTCTGCAAAAGTGAGGAATTCTTTCCAAAAATGCACATGTGAGTATGTAGAAGAGTTAGAAGAGTTTCTGTCTGTTGTCTGAATGGCACCACTGTTAAACATAGGGACACTGAGTAGCTCTGTCGGTTCTACTTGACTTTAACAGACTCACAGGCACCAGAGATGAGAACAATTTTCTGCTTGTTTATTTGAGGGATTCCTATTCTAACTATGGAAACCTGACTCTGCCCAATTTCCACATCTTTTCAGTGTCTTCTTTGATATGAGTATTTTCACTCCACTATAGTCCATGCCTCAATCAACTCAAATATCACATCCAAACAGTTTGATGAATAAGAATAAAATCAAAAACTATGGAAGTAGTAGGGGAACTTAAAAGGGATCATCAGCCCCTTGTGTATTTCTGGATCATCACAAAATACTTTCAACACTCCCTTGCCACTGCAACCAGAGAAGAAACAAAACCAAGATAATTTTAAATTTTTTCAATAAAGAAGGCAGGGTCTTTTAGTCAACAATGAGCACTGGTTTAACCCAAGGACTCTGCTAACTTCTAAAAGCACCCCCATCCCAGTGTCCTACCAGACTTGGATGTCTTCTCTGAGCCTTCTGTCCTTTCTCTCAGCAAGTATATTCAGTTACTTCCCAGGCTGGCCTATAAAATACAAAAAATAAAGCATTGTTTGCACTAATAAGCTACCTAAATGACACATAAACAATGAACAAAAAAACCACAAAAATCTTCTTTATCACCAGAAACATTAATTTCTCTTCTTCAAAGTCCTATATTGCTGTCTTTCAGACCTTTGTCGTGCTATTTCTACCCTTTTACAAGATTTTTCATGAACCTGAAAAATACTCACTGTTCACATCACAGGATAGATGTCAACTGCTGCCTGAAGTATTTTTTCTCTCTTCTTTCCCTTCCTTTTCTACCCTTTGCTGGAGTGTTAAAATCCTATTACCTTCCCAAACTGATCTCGATAATAATCCACAATGGATTACCAGAGCATGAGAGAAACTGATGCTGAGTGGCTCTCTTCTGCCACTTCAGGTGTAAGTAATACTGCTATATCAGGTGCACAGAGTCAACCTCTTAGCAAATTCTAATCTCCTGCCCACACATCTTGCAAGTCTAGTGGAGTAATCAAGGCTGACACCCACTGGTAAAAATTTGAACAAAATTACTTTGCATTATAGCACCCAACACTTTATTCATACTACAAAGCAAATTTTGCACACATAAGTGGAAAGATTTACTGATAAATACCTGTTGGCATGGACAAACTACCTGTGGAAAGATAGTTTAAAATGTTTGCAATGGTTGATGAGCGAGTGGTTGTTTTCTGCCACTTCAGGTGTAAGTAATTACTGTATCAGGTACACACATGCAACCTCTTCTCTTTGTTAGGAAGTAATTCAAGCTTTTCTTAAGCATCCAGAAGGGTCTACAAGACTGGCATATAGCCAGCATTGTCTGGTGGGCTATCATTCAAAAATGTTTATTGAAAACTGGATCCCTACAAGCAATAACATAAACAAGATCTTTTATTTTGTGACTAGATTGAGGATGGGAAGGGAAATGACAATACCTTTTTAATTATTTGGCATCTAACCAAAGGAAAACACAGATAAAAATATAACTTCCAGTATTTCTGCTCAATACAAAATTTTGTAGTCCAATAAAACAATTCAGTTTCAGTTTTCGATTAACTCTTTTTTATGGGCAGATAATTTTGAAATTAAAACACATCAAAATATTCAAAGGCTCAAAGGAAAAATACTCTGCATTTCTCTAAATGAAAGGTATTACTTTTACATTTCAGACTGGTTCTCTTTGTGTTTCTGCTTTTAAAGAATGATCCACCACCCCTGTGAGGATACAGCAATGTGACAGACACATCTTAAATTACTTCCCTAAGGTGAGAGAAAGGAGATTCAGCCCTAATGAACCGGCCCTCTTGCCAACACTTTTGCATATCACCCTTAACCAGACCCTTCTCTCCAGGCTTGATGTGAAAAGGTCACTGGCCTTTTATCTAGAGAAGATAGACCCTGCGAAGTCCAACCATCTCTTCATTTCATTTGACACCAGAGCAACAGCCTCTGCTTCGCTGCTACAAGGCAGGCACCTCCAAATGCCTGATCACATATCTTTCTACTACTACTTGACAGGCTTACAGTGTGAAGGATGTGTTAGAGTTCATTCCATTTGGAAAAGAACATCCTTGACTGATGAAATTGTATCTCTCTCTGTCTCTTTAGAAAATGTACTAAGTAACTGGAAGTTCTTCGAGACAATTAGAATCGCATCCCAAAACTTGTCATGGATTTCAGCAAGCTTTGGCTCAAGCACATATATACCAAATGAGTCTATTTGGGCTTGATTTCTTGAAGGAATTTAGGTTGAGTCTGCAAATGCTAAAATAGGCTCAGGCAGCAGCACAATGTGACTTACACACTCTCATACTTCCATACCTGAAGCAGGATGGATTTCCTTCCTCACACACATACAATTGCCCCACTTTTTAAAACTTGTTTATTAAACATAATAATATTTTATTAATAAAACTCTTATTTCTATGCAAGATAGAATTTTTTTTTAATTTCACTGGGCTGAATCAGTCTTTCAGATACTGCTTCTGATCAAGATCTGAGACAGTTTATTTGAAAGTCATCCCTGGAGTGTGAAATGGGTATCATTACAAAGATGGCTGAAATTCTATTCTGTCATAGCAAATAACCTTATCAGAACAAATAACCTAATATTCCCTAGAAACAGGAGAATCCAGTGAATTTTTTTAGGTTTTAAAGATCTTTTTCCTAGTATTTTGGGAAAAATATCACCAGTAGGTCAAACCTTTCTGATCATAGAAGCATCTAGCTCCTAAAGACAAAAGGAAAGAAAAAGTCCAAATTATGCATATGACTAGTAGCAAGAAACTAACAGGTGCATTCAAGCTCAAACTCAGCATCAAGTTCAAACTATCATGGATGGGTAGAGAAGAAGGTGCATTTCTCCTGAAGAGAACACATAACCTGTGCTCACAATGCCTTGTGAAAGCTGTGCAGCTCACCAGTGACAGCAAAAAAGGTGGGGAATGGTTCCCCACCCCCAGCATTCATTGTCATACATTGTTAGACACAGAACTGCTCTTGTTGACTGCAGTGAGCCAATTGGAAAGCAGACAGAAGTAGGTACTGATATTATACCAGAACATATTGTCACTTCTACAGCCAATGTACCATCACCGAAGCTGCCAATTATCCCCAAGTCACTGATACGTTATTTTTTTTAATCCCAGAGAAAGATCTTTTGCTGGAGGCTTTTTCACACCCATGACTGAAGTATCCCTGGTGGCATGTTGGCTAATTAAGAGCAAAATCCATCTCTTGATGAAATAACACTGCCACTGAAAGAGATTTCCACAGTTAGAAAAAAAAATGTTTAATCAGGCTAGTAGGAGCAGCATCCTAACACTTGCACTAAGCATGGGAAAGAGGTCTACAGCTAGCAATTAACAATGATGAAAAGGACAGTGATTTAAAGCATATTGCCATGACATTTTTATCAAAGTAAATGAGTTTGCTAGGCCCAGCGGCTGCATATGCTTATTGTCATTTAATGTTTGGATAGCAACACATCAGGCAGAGAGTATCAGGAGGTGCCGAATTTAATAAGTCATTTTGACACTGGCGTGAAACGAACAAATCAGCATTCTGAGGAATGTGTTCACACTCTGAGCAGACAGGCAGACATCCTAAGCATGTGAGGTGACACCAATCAACAAAAAAAATGGGAGGCGGGAAAGAAAGGGAGTGAGAGATGAAAGCCAGGAGAAGAAACAGGCAGCGATACTCCAATGAAAAACTAGTTCTGTCCTGTCTGCTGGTTTGCCTGGTTGGTGTCAACAAGGCAAATTTCTTTTCACTAAGGCTGAGATACACTGCATATCTTCGATGGCATAAATCTCATGTATTATTTAAGCCCTACATGGATTATCTGAAATGAACTAAAATTAATGCCATGGAAATCTTTCAGGACTTTTCATTGCTTTAGTGGCAATGCAAAATTCCTGCCACGTGCACAGTTAATCAGAGCTTGTTTTTTAGCACAACAAGGCTGGCTCTGCACACATACTTTGAGAGCCTCTCAGACACTTTCTCCCCGAAGCCCAGAGGAGTTGTGCCTGTGTGAGCAAACTAAGGCTCTGGCTTTTCATGACTTTCAAAGCATCGGCAGCAGTTTGATCCCAGCTCCTCTGCCCTCTGCAGATTGGCTGCTCGCTCTGTCCCTCGCCTTCCAACCCTATTTATATTCTCTTTACCTCAGGGTATGTCTGTAGTGCAGAGGTACCTGAGTTAGCTATAGAACTCCCCAGCTCAGGTGCTGCTGTAGACGTGGTTGTGTGGAGCACAGTGCAGACTAATTTACCCCTGCTGTCCCTAAGTCATTTAAAGCTACTTTAACTAGGCTTGCCTTACAGACTAACTCCCCACCACCATGTCCCTGTTCTCACCTCTTCCCTTCCAAATACCCAATATTTCACCACCAGTTTTTTCAATGGGTTTCTATTTCTAAATTAAGATTCAAAACCCAAAAGGATTGTTGGTACAAATTCAAAAATCCTTTTGCATTTTGAGATTTATCTCAAAATGTGCCTTAACATGGCTGACAAATTCCCTTTTCAGCCAGTCTCAAATGCCTAAAAATGCACATAAAAAAAAGTCTTGGAAGAAAAATGTCATCTCCTTGTCTTGCAGAACCTCAAAAAATACATTAGGATATGATAAAACAACTGTTATGATTAAGAAAAATGAGGCATGAAGGAATATAACCAAGAGTAGGAGCAGCATTAAGGAGATGTGGCAGAAAGGGAAGAAGGAGAGAGACCAAGTTATCCTATTCATGTTCTGTTGATTTCCAATCCACAAAAATCCATAAATCTACTTTCCTCACACATACTGTTAGGACTTACTCCCCTCCTCTATTTGAACTTGGACTCTTTCCCACAAAAGACAAAAAGTTTGAGTTGACGGTCAGGTAAATACATCAATAAAGCATGAAAGGAGAAATAAGGTATCATGGTTACTGGAACCAATTCTATCAACCTGGCAAACCCACATTTGATGGGGTATCCACTAAAAATAAGGACAGTTGCTATTTTTCTGGGCTAATGGAAGGTCTCAAGAGAATAGTGTCAGGTTTGCAACATCAAATTAAAAACAGGCTGAGGTGATCTCCTCACTTTTTAGAGGAACTGCCCATCCCCAGACACTGCTGCACCTAATCCAGTCATAGATTACATCAAAAAGCTGGTGGTTATCTGTCCCTTCCCTCCCCCTCAAAAAACAGTGACCAAAACAAACTGTCTTCAGCACAGCTTCAGCACTGAAGCAGAAGACAAACATTCCAGCCATGAGCCTCCTGCAAGAGATGGTGCTTCAAGCCCTAGGGAGATTCAGGGCACAGCACCTCCCACTTCAGCAGGGTCATGCTCACCAAATTACACACAAGTGGGGCACAGGCTGGGAAGCATTTCACAGGCCTGAGGGGTTGGAATTCATTGGGATCTCTCTGGCAGCACATGATGACTCTGGGTTAGTAAAGTTAAAAGTGTGTTATATTGCTTGTTAAACTTTCCAATAAGGACTGAAACAAGAGCAAGAGGGGCTCTGGGACCACAAAAATCCTAGTAACAGGAAGAGCTATATATAAATTGGACAGGGAGCAAGGAACATGCAGCTGTGAAAGACCAGGGGAGCATGATTATTGAACATGCAGTCTTGCAAGTGTATCTGAGCCATGCAGCCACAATGTGCTAGAGAAGGCAGAGGGGAGCACTGATACTCAGCCAGGTATGAGAATCTTCTCATGGCCCAGAATACATCCCCCTCCTAGGATTTAGTTGGCTAAGCAAACAGTTTAGCTGGATGAGTTCAAGCTCAGCTCCATCACTGATAAGAGCTGCTGTGAAGAAAGCCAGAAGCAAGGACCTGCCCCTCATTTCCCTTGGGAACCATTTTTAAGCTGAAGCTTTATCACAGGTCCCCACTTTTGCTGTCAGGGGAGCAGCGAGGGCAGGGGACTCTGTAAGGCACAGGGAGCTGAGAACAAAGAGGGTTAATAAAGAAGGTTACAGCACCAAGAGAGTTGGGGCAGAAATCAGCAGCTCCAGGTCAAGACGAGGGCAAGAGGCAGTGATCAGTCAGACACTGTCCAGTGATCACACAGCAAATCTGCTGCACTGGGGCACATCTGATGTCAAGCCAGGAATGCCAACCAGCAGGCCCAGGTCTGGGTCAGAGTTGTGTCAGTCAGAGACCATCACACATACAGCTGCTGCCAGGCTGTGATGGAGCACAGGTAGGGCCAACAGAAAAACTTCAGTTTAAGAGCAGTTCCCAAAGGAAAGGAGGGGCAGGCCATCACTTCCAGCTTTCTTCACAAGAACTCTTATCAGTGAAGGAGTTGACCTTGGACTGTGCCAGATAAACTCTAACCTAGCCAGATGAACTGCTATGAGAGGTCTGTGCCCAGGTCTGATGGCTCCAATGGCTCAGTTGTCTCTCACCGCTGCTCACAGGGAAGAGCACAAGATAGAAAGGAGGGTTTTATGGACCAGCCTGTCTGCTCCACTACTATGCATTGTAAACTCCAGCAAGACTGAGGTAGAAGAAAAGAAAAATTGCTGAAGGCAAAACCAATCTCTGCTATAGCAAAGTTTAAAGGTCATGTATCAGTTGAGGAAAATAAGTTCTCAAACCTCTGAAATTCAGTCCCTTCTCTGCCACCACAGGTTGCAAGTATTTTCTGATTTTCTTTAGTGTTCACAAGCCAGCTCGTCTACATGCTAAGTCACTGCAGGGAGAAGAGCTAGGGCAAAAGGCAGAGGGAATGCTTCTAAGACCAACACATCCTCCATTCATGTTTAACTTTGGGGGCCAGGGAGATAACTATGGATCCAAACTGAACATTGGTTTTTTTTCTTTCATCCTTCTTGGAAAAGGTATATCCAAACACCACACCAATACCACACCTGTTTTCAGGAGGCAGCATTTTGCATGGTCCAATTTAAAATTACTTGCATTGCCCGCAATGTGTAAAAGGCACAATAAAATTTTTACTATCTAAAATTATAATAGACTTTTCCCTCTTGTTTTTTTCTTCCCACACTCTCCCTCCTAAGACCTCACAGTTCAAGGTGTGGGCAGCAGAGCATTTTGCCACCCAGACGCTACATTGCAACATTAATATTAGGCAGCAAAGGCCTGTCAGCCCAAGATGAAAAGATGCCTTGGAATCCTTCATATTTAGTTAATATATTTTCCTTCCATGTAGTTATGCTGGCTCTAACTCCGTGCCCAAGAGGGCAGTGCAGTGCAGCTCTGGCAGTCTGATGGGAATCTTTTTGGTTATCTGCCAGACTCAGCATAAACAGTGCACAAAGCCCTCACAGCCCTGCAGAAGAGTAAGAGCTTTTCCTGCCTGTCCTCTGAACTGATGCTGCTGAGCTTTAAAGTCAGCACTGTCCCTAGGCCTGCATCACCAGAGCTACAATTAGGTCATGCCGGGAGTAAATGCTTCAAAGGAGGCCTATGACAGCTTAAGTGGGCACCTTCCACTTGGGAAGGAACACAAATGCAAAAATACATCCCTTTGCTTCCAGATTAAAATTAAATAGCACTGGTACCAGAAACACTTTCCAAAAGACCTGTGGAGTCTGAAAATGGCTCTACTTTGTTCTGTGTGCAATAACCCATTTTTTTGTGCCTCCTTTTTAAAACACTGGCTCTTCTCTACTCCTACATAGCTTGTTGTTATGTTGCCTCATTCCAGTCGTGTTGCACCTGCTAAGTATGCTCTAAATCAGGGACACCACCCAGAGAGTTCAAGCTAAATAGGAACAGGAGAACTAGGCCCCAAGGGAGATTTACCCTCTGCATCTTCAAGCCCAAACAGCTCTATCTTGTCATTCTTTCAATTTGAGGTGGAGAAACCAGAATATTAAATCACATCAGGAGATGCCCAAGCGTGTCTGATATTTTTGCCTTTCTTTTCCCCTTGGCCTACCATAAAAAAAAATCAATAACAGTTTCTCCATGATTGGAAAGAAAAAAAACTTATATGATCCAAATGTTGAAACCAGTGGCAAGTCAGCTATGTCAGAGAGTTTGTTTTACTAAAACAGGTACCACAGATGGAACAGAGAGGGGCTTCCACTTTTAAAAAGAACGATTCAAAATCAGTAAAAAAGCCACTGAATTGTGTAGCCCAAATACATAACTCTCTGCATGTATCAGGTATTATATAGGAAAGAGCAAGTAAAAAAGTGGCAGATTGAGAAGCTTATGGTCTGTTCATTTTCCAGTCAACTTAGAATGATAGCTGCTTGATTTCTGTCCCAGGCTTGCAGTTTTTGGGGTCCAAAGCTGCAGTCTGACTATATATGACACGACAAGATTTGACCCATTTCTAACAAACAATAGCTTCAAAAAATGTGAGCTGGTAAAACGCTTTCATGTTACTGCTACAAGAAACTTGCAGATATTAGTTAAAATTTCTATGAGGACACTACCAAGATAAGAAAGGTAAATTTAGAAGTGTCTACAGGTTGAGTCTCAAAAGAGAAGAAACACCCTCTTTAGTGCTCCCAACTCCTAAAGCAAACATCTGCTGGCTGAGGGGACAGGACTGTTATCAGCTGCTCCTCTGACCTCCACAGGCAATTTCACTGCTCTGACTTTAGCTGAGGAACCATACCACCCAGCAGAGAGAAGACAATGCTGGGAGAACAGAGATCTCCGAGAAATGGAAATTAGGTGATAGAACTGTCATCATCACAAAAGTAATGAAAAATGAAAGGCAAAAGGGTAGCACAGCCTAAGTAAGAATAAAAAAGACTTTTGTATTCTCTTCCTCTAGGTCTTCACTAACAAAAACAATTTAGTTTTCTAAAGACCAATGTCCCAGCATTGCTAATGCACAATCTTTTGCAGTATCCATTTTCCAGGAGGTATCCTGCAGTATCAGGAGGTAAGAATGCATTATTGCTCCTTCCTACTGAAATAGGCTGGGAACTGCCCTGTGTTCTTGAATTTTTCTGGTGGTTTAACTTTGCTCTTGCATTAAAATATCTTTGTTTCCACGGACATTTCACGCTGGCTCAGGAAGCTATATGATGGGAAATTACATTTTAATGATGAGTGCACAAAACAAAACAAAATCCTCATATGGCAACAGAAAGGCCAGAACTCTGAGCGGAGAAAGCCAGCATCCCACACAGCTGCTTTGTGGGTCCTAAAAAAGGATCCAAGTTAAAGTTGTACTAATTATACCCAGGTGTAGAACGAGAGCTGTTTTTCATTTCTTTTCAATACAAACCACAGGACTGGTTTCCAGCCTAGATTAATTTGTCCAGGGATCCTTTAAGGGGTGTGGTTTAATTTGCATCTGGCTTTAGTTTCAGGGTTCCCAGCTGTGGCACTTCTCTGAACTCTTATCAAATTAATTGGGCGCTCATGCATAACTTAATTGGGCACTCATGCAAAAATTAATTGGGCATGCAAGCATGAAGAAATTGGGTTCTCATGCATGAATCGATTGGGCACCGATGCATGAATTAACTGAGCGTGCAAGCAGGAGCTAATTGTGTGCTCAAGCAAGAGCTGATGGGGCACTCAGGCGTGATCTCATTGGGCACTCATGCGTGAACAAGTTGGGTGTGCACGTGTGAATGCAGAAAACCCTGCAATTTCTGCCTTATAAGTTCCACCCTTCGCCTCTGCGAAAAGCACATAGGAACTGTTTCAACATCAGTCCGTTATAAACTCTACTTTCGACATCATCACAAGCTTAATATACACCGATTACAAACTCCACTCTAAGCCCCACTGACCAGGCAGTAGAAATAAGCACTGTGTGGCTCACACTTTGCCCAGCACAGCTCTACAAGCACTGCTAATAATGAACAAGAGCCTTCCTTCTGCGCTGAGCGCTTGTTAACACTTCTTTTAGCAGGCTTCTTTTATTTTAAAATAAGAGACCTTCTGCTCAACTCCCCAAGTCTGCCATGTGCTTCTGGGGTCTCTGGAGATCTGTTTAGAGGATGCAGAAGTTCCTCCACATCCCACAGCACAGCAGCTTTCCTGGAGTTTCCCAGGCACACAGACTCTCCATGGATGGCACTCTTGAATCCCTGGCTGTGAGCCACTGGGGCAGGGGGTCAAAGCTGACCCCATGTTATCCTGTACCAGTCACCTTCCCATCTCTCAGGATCTTGTTCATTAGCCTTGAACTCTCCATTTCCTCCTACCTGCTTACATCCTGTTTGCACGTAACCCTCCAGACTTGAAGGACATACCACAACCTGAATTCCCAATATCACAATCAATACTCCTTCCTGAGCCTCAAAGTCACTTAAATTATTGCATTCCCAAGCCATGTCAGACTAGGGTGCTGCCTGCATTCTCCACTAATTACTGTAGTGCAGAAAACCACTTCTACTGGAGGAATTTTTTTTAGGAAGTTGACACAAATTTCTTTCTAATCGGGCTCAAGTATTGAGAGACAATAAAATACAAGAATTTCAGCACTGAAGAAAGCACCTTTTCTCCTCTTTTCCCAGACTCCACTTAAGCTAAATATACCTTGCTAAACTCAGCTCCTCTTATTTGCACCACAAGTTACACGTGCTTTGCCCCAATCATCTCACTGATCCAGTGGGCAATGCAGGAGGTTGGGGATGTGTACACAAAAGTATCTTCTGTCTGCCAGTCCTTCATGGGTCTCACTAGGTCTCTTCCACCCCTCTGGCTTCCCAGTGTCACTCTGCTGGCACGGGTCACCCATGGCCACAGTCAAAGTCTCCTTGCCTCGGTGTGTGTGGTCTGTAGGCTGCAGTGATTCAGGCATGCATCCCTTGTGTATGGAGCATCCTCTTTGATACGTGTCTTCTCTGCCACATTTTTGATCATATGTCTCCTCCAGCATCTCTCCATGCTGTCTGCACTTTGGCACTCTGGGGTCCTCTGAGAGCCTGGCATTTTAGGATAGCATTTCAGTTTCAGAAATGCCTGCACAGGGCAGTTCATGGCCACCTCCCACACTGATTATGCTGGAACCCCTGGATGCCAAACCCTGCCAGGCAAGTCCAGTGCAGCACTGGGGAGAACTCATGGTGCACTTGGGGGATGAACTCATCGGGTGCTCATGCATGTACTAATTGAGCATTCATGCATGAGTAAATTGGGTGCTCATCCAGATCTAATTGGGCTCTCAAGTGTGACTTGATTGGGCTCTCAAGCATGAACTAATTGGGCGCTCATGCGTGAACTATTTGAGCAATAAAGTGTGCACTAATTGGGCACCCATGCGTGAAGTAATTGTGTGATCAGGCGTGAACTAATAGGGGGATCATGCATCAGTTAATTAGGCACCCATACCATGCATGGACTAAACTGGCACTCATGCATGAGCTCATTAGGTGCCCATGCACAAACATAGTAAACCCTACAGCTTAATCTCAATACTTTCCACCCCTTGCCTCTGCAACACACATATTGGAGAGATGTTTCAACATGCAAACATTACTATCTCTACTTTCAACATCTTCACAATCTTAATATACAGCAATTATAAACTCCATTCTTCCTCCCTGCAGAGCAGACAGTAGGGATTAGCATTGCAGCAATGCTCTTTAAAATCATGTTCCTTGCCCCACAAATCACATCACAGAAACATTTAGGTTAAAAAAGATGCTTAAAATCATTGAGTCCAACCATGTACCTAACACTATCAAGTCCACCACTAAACCATGTCCTTATGTGCCACCTCTACATAGTCAGAACACCTTACCCATCACAAACTCTACCCTTTGTACTGGTGGACAACACTGGAAGGAGTTAATATCATAGCCAACTGCATATGCACTTAGTAAAATTCTACCCCCACCCCAGGGAGCCAAACTACAGGGGTTATTGTTATCATCATGGTCTCAATTTTCATTTGTTACAAGCTCTACCCCTTGACTTGGTGGACTGGATTATTGGGGTCAACCTTATCAAAGTCTGACTACACCTACTCTTCACAAAGTTCAAGCCCCATCCCTATGGATCAGACTGTAGGGATTATACTCAGCCTGAACCTGTATTATTATGCCCCTCGGGGCATACATTGCAGGGGGCACTGCATTCCTGCATGAGTGTCCCATGAAGTCACACTGGGATGCCCAGCTAGTTCCTGCTTGAGTGTTCAATAACCTCATGCATGAGCACCCAATCAATATGTGCATGAGTGCCCATCTAGTTCATGCATGGGAACTCAAATAATTCACACCTGAGTGATCTATCAGTTCATGCATGAGGGCCCAGTCAGCTCACCCTCAAGTGCCCAATGAACTCAAACGTGGGTGCACAATTAATTCATGTCCAAGTGCCAAATGAATTTATGCCAGACCACCCAAGTATTTCGTGCATGAGCGCCCAGTTAGTTCATGCATGAGTGTCTTGCGAATCGACACTTGATCATCCAATTAATCCCTGCATGGAGGCACAATTAATTCATGCTTGAGCACCCAATTAGCTCACACATGGGCATCCAATTGGTTCAAGATGCCCGTTTGCTCACACAAGTCTGCACATTCAGGTCACACATGATCAGTGAATTCATGCATGAGAACCTCACTGTTTCATGCATGACGGCACAGCTCACAAGCATCCAACTTACTCCTACATGAGCACTCAGCTGGCATTTGCATGAGTGCTGGATGACCTCATGAGTGCCACCCTGGACACGTGTGGCAGGCTTCAACAGGGCTGTGAACTCTGTGCAGGTGGCAGCTGCCTCTGAAGCTGTTGTAAACGCCCATGGTATCTCCAAACGACAGACCCTCAAAGGAGCCCACAGTGCCCCATCACAGAGTTACTTACAAGCAAGCAGCAGGCACAAGAGACAGAGACACACAGAGGGAGAGGTGTCAGAGGTGTCACACGGAGGGAAACACAACAGATGAGGATGAAGTGGGGCAGAAAGCCCACCAAAACTGACACAATTGCAGACACAGGGAAAACAGAAGGCGCTGTTAACATTTTTCAGGATGTGGAGCAACATCCAGAACAGTTGAGCCATTTGGTGCACCATTTTATTGCCCAGGTTGAGAAATACCTGTGTTGTGTCAAGAGAACACTCTTCACCACACATTTTATGTCTGGAAAAAGCCCTACAGCTATTTGAGTCATTAACCTATCCATACCTCCAACAGTGCTGGTGATCTTTATTTGTACCATTGTCATCATCTGTTTTGTATGCTAGAATATAGTAAATAAATGAAAAAATCTCTTGTATTCTTATATTTGTGTTTTGCATGGAAAAGGTATTAAATTTGTAGCAAGTGCTCAGCATATGTTAACCCAAAAAACGCAGTCCACAGGGGCAAGGGGTGGCATATGTACACGTTGTGACTTGGTCAGATTTGCTGCAGGAGAAGGAACTGAAGTTTCTAAAAGCATGAATTCAGATTGTTATAATATCAGCCACTATAGTCTAGCCCACTGGGATGAGGGTTGAAGTTTGTGAAGAGTACATATATCCAGACTGTGATAAAGTTGACACACATCCTTTCCCATTCTTCCCAACCCTAAAGACCTTGTTCAGGTGCCTTGAAACTATATTTCCCGCTCACTTACTCATTGTTCACACCTACTACCCCTCCAAAATAAAACAGCTGAAACACCTAAAGTCCAAATGCCCAATACCAGAACAAAGGTTCCCTGGTGAGCCTCAGAGTCACTCAAATTATTCCAACCCCAGATCATGCCTGGTCTGCATTTTCCAACAACTACTGTCCTGGGCACGCTTCCTGCAGTTAGCAAGAAGGCCTTCACTAGGAGGGGGTTTACTTAAATTACTGTAAATTAATTCAAATTTCTAATCACTGACTAAAGAAATGAGAAAGAAGAAAGCAAGCCATTATACACTTAATAACCTTAACCTTTCCTCCTTACTTCCCAGTTTAAGCCTCCTTAGCTTTCACCAAAGTTTACAGAGAGTCCTTCCCAACCTCTCTGGTGCTGGGCAGTGCAGGAGGGTTGTGTTGTGTGCATAATATTTTGCCATTGCTCTCTGTCTTTCACTGGGTTTCTTCCACACCTTGTGAACCCCAGGCTTCCAGTCCTGGCATGGACTGGATGAAGGGCAATGTACCATTCCTGTTCTAAGGACACAACTAAGTGATTTTTTTTTCTTTTTTTTAACCAGTGAAAACTGCACCTAACATCCTTCACTCTCGTAGCAATTATACAGAAAGCCTTGCAAATGTTCACAGTATTCACAGCAATATAAAAGGTCAAGGCCTCAAGAACATGTGTAATAGTGAAGAATAATGTTTTATCCCTAAGAAACAGTGCAAAACCAAAACTGATTCGATGCAATATTCACCACACCACATGAAACAAAAAAAATCAAAAAGAAATACTGAGACTGTCAAGCACATCTCAGTACCTCCTGGACTACTCTTATAGCACTCTAGCCATGAAAAGCATTCAGAAATGCAACGTGACTGCCTATACCAGAATGATAAGTCCTTTGCAACAGGCAGCCTGGATTGTATTTGAAAGACTGGCCCATTTACTGCGTGCTTCTGCCAAGATATATCTTAACTTGCGGCTGACTTTGAAATGCAAACCACTTAGCAACTCATAATATGATGCCTTCTAATCTCTAAAATCCCACACTACCGACTAAAGGCAGGAGGCTTAGGCCTTGAAATGCCAAAGTGTTAAAGAGTTGCATTGACAGAAACAACATTTGTTTTGAAAAGTCTTCAAGAGTATTGATACCAGATCAGGGCCCATCAGTCTGTCAGCTGAAAGTCACTTCTCATGTTCCTCTCTGTGTTGACTGGTATACTTGCTAAAATGTCTCTCAAGCTATGCAAAGCCAGGAGGGAAAAAGCTGTAAACTGATCAGAGTAAAAACTAAGCCTGCTCTGTGGCTATGTCTTACCAGTGCAGCACAGCTGGAATTTGTGGCCATGGAGGTTGTAAAAGTACTATTGTGTGAGCGTAGGACTGTCACATTCCCAGAGCCCTCTCCATCAGGAAAGGGACGAGTATTTCCTGACAGACAGGAGGAGAATATCTACCAAAAACTTGCCAAAAAGCATATTCTGAATGATGCTTCACATTGCTGAGATTTACACCCTGTAAGCACCACTTCCTTTCCAAATTTGTACAAATCAGATTAACATGGCTGCCTACAGTGACAAATAATCATCATTTATCTCTACTGGCATCCCTGTGTTTAAGGGAGCCTCCAGCAGATATCTGCAGGCAAGAACCAAAAATGAAGGGCTGAAAAATGGGAGCTGTTCTTCATGTACTACTGTCTTCTCTTCACCTTGCAACATAACCAGGACTGACAGAGAAGAGGGATGGACAGTATGGACACTCAGAGGCACGCTGCCTCAGTCACCCCATGGAAAAGACACTGCCTCTTCTTCCATCAGGCAAAAACATGATCCCACCCCACCTCCCATGGCTGTCAAACTACCTGAAAATGCCAGTAGTGGCCACCCCATTCCATGCAGTGCAGGAAGTCTGTCCCCACACTGCTGCATGTGTAGGTACACAGAGGTTTTACATGGCCAACAAGTCTCCTGTGCTCTGGGCAACCACTCTGGGCCATTTACTTTAACCACACACATTTACCTCATCACCCAGCCCCAAAATTTGCATGGAAAGTAAATGAAAGCGGTATCACAAGAGCCCAGTGTTTAGATGCATTCTCATTCCCTACCTCAGTCCAAATTTTGCATTCTGCTACAAGCTGACAAGATAATTGTTAGGTAATTACACTATCTTCATTTCCAAGTGCAGCAAATATGCAGCAGCAAGAGAATGTACTAGCATGATAAAAATTACATGTTTGTCTGCTTTTCAAAAAACCAGCTGGCCTGTATATTACCAAATAAAGTAGTAGGCTGAAAGGAAATGCTGGCTGGAGAATGCTTCAGAGCTCTGAACAACATGTGAATCTGCCATGAGGAGTTACCAATGTATGCTACAACTTACAGGCCTAAATAGATGAGAAATAACAGGGGGCATGCATATATGTCATATTCTTGGGGGCAAGCTTTGGATAATCTCAGTGTATGAACTTTACCAGCAATATGTCCAGAATATCTGGGGAACACTCCAGCTCCATTGATTGAGATGCTCCGAAGCTTCTCTAATTTTGAACCAGGCTGTCTGCAGCTTTTCACCTATATGCAGATACCTCCTCCATCAGCCATGAAGAGACAGAAGAGAGATACCTAGAGAATCTCATCAGCTGAAGGGCTGAAAAGAGCATTGTGAGTAGACCAGACAATTTCAGAATGCCTTTATTTTAAATAAAGGACTGTTGATACAGGACTCTAACCAAAACCCAATCGAGGAAGAATTTATCCCAGTTAAACTCAAAAGCCTGACTGTATGTTGCAGCACTATAATTTGCAGTTCAATAGCTTAGAAAAATAAACTAAGATTCTTGGAGGAAGTAGATGAAAAAGTGGATGATTTCAACAGTAACCCTATCCTTTTACTGACAAAGGAAGGATCCTTGGGACATCTCCCTGAAGCCAGGAAGACTACAGCAAGGCACTATAGCAGGCTTAAGCCAAAGAACCTCGCCTCATCTGCATGAGGGTGGTGCTATTTCCTCAGCCTGCTTGGTAGCACAGTCCAAGAGCACCTCTGAATGTTGGTGACACAGGTAAACTGCTGCTGTGTCCAGATAACCCAGGGAAAGGAAAAGCAAAGGGAGGTCCAAACCCATGGCTGACATGAATCAGCCAGCTCCCTCACAGCTAGAAGAGTTCATCCAGCTTGAGACTGAGCCCTGTTTATATATTGTTTTCCTCTTCACAGGAGTAAGTGAAGTTGCCATCACAGAAATGCTTTTGAGGTTGCCTTGCTAAAGCAACCTTGATGAACCTTGCTATTCATCACAACAAGCACATTTGAGCGCTGCAGTCCCCAATAAATCAAAACATGCCAGGATGTCTGTAATTCTTAATCAACACTTTTGAATTTACACTCTCCTCAAACACCCTTAGAAAAAAAACAGAGAGGATGCCAATTTCCCTGCTGGTGCAAATGAGTGAATTTCCACTGAAATCGAGAAGCTTGAGCCAATTTAAACAAGCTAAAAATTCAGATCTTGTGCTGTTTCTGCTCCTGCTTAGAGTGGTTTTAAGATCAAGCAGAGTTCTTCCAGGATGAGTAACAATGAAGCAGTTATCTCCTAAAGCAGCTTTCATGCAGAGGTTTGCAGTCCTTGGCAAAGGAGATCTCAATACCCACAGGTTTTAATTCAGGCAAAGGCAGAAGTGACTTTTTCAAGTCTCTTGGCAAAACAACAGCCAAACAAGGATATGCCCAAGCCCTGGAGACCAGGCTTCAAGGTGCCTGTTTCACAATTATGTTTAACCAAATAGCTTTTCAATGAGGGACGTGAAAATGAGGAACCTTTTCATTTTTTTTATATTGCTGAAAACCACAGCTACCACACTGAGACACATTTCTGAGCTTTAAAAAAAGGCTGCTTTCAACATTCCTAATTTGCACTGCTTATAAGCCATGACTTTACAGAATGATTTTATTTTTTTTCCTGTGTAGTTGAATATGCCCTGTATCTAGAGGGTAATTTTGGCTTTAATCTGCTCTAAACGCTAGAATGTCGGACAAGTGAAGCATTTGATGGTGATGATAATGAGTAGCCCATTAAAGGTAATTTTTAAAAAGTTAATGAGCTCTCACCAAGGGACCGACACGTACTGTAATGAAAAATGTTTGCATAAAGAATATAGCTTTCTTGCTATTTATTTTACTTTATAGAGAACCTATAAAACTTTTTAATATGCCTTCAATTAATTCAGCATTTTAGATGATGCTTGAGTTTTATTTTCATTTTTGCTTTGCCATTGTAGGTTACAGAAATTTAGTTTCCTAAGGAAAGCAACTGATATCTCAATTAATCACTCTCTTTTACCACCATATTCACTATTGAATGTCCAGGGATTCAAATTTTTTCCCCCCTGCTTAATTAAGGGAACTCAGCAACAAAGTGATTTAGTGATAATGACTCTTGCCATTTCTTTAGCTCTGTGGCACTGTTAGCCGCTATTTGAATTTACCAGCATAAATAAAGCCCTTCAGTGACTAAACAAAGTTAAAGTAGCAATAAATTAAGCTTGCCATGTACACTTGGTTAAACCTTTAGCCAACATAAATACAAGCAGCCTTTTGCTGTGATTTGCTTGGTACAATGACATCATACATTTCCAAACAGAACATGAAGACCACAGCCAAAAAGCTAACACAATTCCCTTACGTGAATCAAATTACAACAATCCAGAGTTTGTTGCACTGACTGTTCAGTTTCTGGCTTCTATGCCATGTGCTCTCATGTGACAACATTATAAAATAATCTATATGGTGATCTCAATTTTGCATTTTCTGCATGATTACATTTTGGCAAAGGGACTCCCCATGTCATCGCTCTCTGCAGGAATGCTTTGAAAGTTACTGAAAAGTCAGAATTTGCCAGCTCAGAGTCAAATCAAACCTTCTCCTCCTGAACCAGATCCTAAGAAGAATAAAGGCTACAAAGAGCTGTGTCCAGAAACAGACAGAAAGGCAAAAATCAGGGGTGGAGCTAACCAGGGTGGAGCTAAACCTAGCTAGGGCTGATAAAAAGGGGTCTGCCTCTTTGGATGACAAAATTTTTAGGTGGTGAAGAGGACACCAAGGGCTTGCAAGAGGACACAAAAATTTCCATGTTATCTTAGATTGTCTCAAAACAGGTCTTGACCATAATTCTGCTCACCTTCTGATCCATTAGACCCTCTCCCAGGGAATGTGTCTGCACTGCAGGACAAGACAGAGCTCTGAGACAGCTGAGCTACCTTTACAGAAAGCATCTTCGTTGTTAAGTACAGTCCCAGAACAGCACAACAATCCCAGGAAGGGCTCACTCAGTCCATCAGCACCACAGTGACCCTGAGTCAGAGGCACAAACCTCCGCAACAAGGCAGTACCTGAAACCTTCTTTCAGAAATAAGGCTGCTCCTCCTGAGGGTGGTAGTGCCCTGCAGGGTGGACTCTGCACTGGCCCGGAGCAGCCGATGAAGAGCAAAGCATTGGGCCCCTATTTGCATGAGAAAGGGAGATCCTCAGCTGGCTCCCACTGGCAGTGCTGGTCATCCTGCTCGAAGCAGAGGAAGCATCATTTCTGGTGCACCTGCAAACAGCCCTTCCAAAAGCACAGTAGGCAGCTTTGCTGGACTACAGCACAGATAATTTTATATTACTGCTACTTAAAAAAAAAAACAAAAGCCAGAATTGTTGGTGGATGCTGATTGGGTTTAACCCAGAACTACAATTTACTTCTGAAGAGTCATGCTCTTGTATTTGTTCTCTATTAACAACTTCTTCACTAAATTGAGCAAAACAATTAAACTTCTTAATGGGAGAAAGCATCAAATTAAATACAGCATCACAGACATATTATTGAGCCATAAATTAACAAAGTATGAGAGAAAGAGAATACCTTTCTGAGCCCTTGTTCATGACAAAGGATTAAAAAAGGAGAAAACTTAATAACTAATTGGTTATAACTTTATGGTGTAGCCATAAAAATGGCAATAAGAACATTTTGCCTCAACCAGTATTGTGCTGAGCTGTGTAATTTTATGTCACTTTTTATTTATATTTTCATCATGAAAGTCTTGTTGAAAGAGAAGCACTAGAAAAACTGGGTGAGCCTAGTCTTCACAACAGATTATACTTTTACAGTATTTTAAAAATGAAGAGATAGAGCAAAGTCACCCATATATCAGCTTTTCTCTACTCTCTCTTTATTCTCCTAAGCCTGTGTTGAGTAATAATTCTTGCCTACTAAATCATGATATATTAAGGATGAAAAAGATTTCACATTGGTTTTCTCTCCTCCCTTTCTTTTTATTATTCTTTTTGAAAGATCTGTAAAGGGCTAAAATATCATCCAGGCTTCTATGAAGCCAATCAGCACAATGCTTATTAGGCACAAAAGAGAAAATGTGATCTATTTTTAATTAAGCCGTCTTTGAACAATGAAACATAAGGAACCTGGCTTTTGAATTGCAAGGCAATCAGTGTATGGATGGTGAGTGAATTAAAAGTAAACAGGAGGGAGAATTCCTAATACAGGGAAGGCTCAGAGAAGATAGAAAAAAAAAAACCCAAATTAAAAAACCCCACAACTTCTCTCAAGGAAAGGAAAAAAAAGACGATTTTCATATTATAATTTTGAGGGTACACTTCATTCCCTATTTTGACTCACTTTTCAAAGCCATATCAGGTTGTTTGTAGAAACAATTTGTTAGCAAATACATGGTTTGCCTCTGCCCGGAACATTAGAAACTGCAACATATATACAACACTTACTGATGTTTAAGTATCAATCAGATTGTGTATTATTTGAGCAGAGTACACATTCAAGTCCACTTTACACCGTTATGGAACAGACTAAACAAACCTGACCTCAGGGGTGACCCTCATAGGATCCCTAAAGATTGCAAATGTATAGTAGGCAGTCACCATGAGACTTTTACAGCCTGGTAATGGCATGCAAATGACACTCTGTCTCTGTAAGGCAGCCAAATTCTGGGGTTGTATATGAGAGTAATTTCCTGAAGAATTTGGGGAAAATGTGATACTTTTCCTTTTATGTATGAAATTCACATCTCCTCCTTTTACTAGAGGACTACAGGGAAAGCACTCACAAACTTATCGCTGAGCCGTACTGTTCCCTGTAGCAGCACCTCTCAAAACTTGCCCTCTGTAAGCAGGGTGGCCATGTGTCCCTGGGACACAGAGAGCACAGTGTTCTAAGCCCCATTTCCACACCCAAGGAAACCTGCTGAACCCCTCACTGAACTATCTGTGTGAAGCATTCTCCTCCAGAGCTCAGCTTCAGGCAGGAGACAAGGAGAGATGCTCTGAATTGCCCTCTTAAGGATCCATTCTGCCTCTCCTTTATACTGGATATGTGGAAACCAGATATGGCTGGCTTCTTAAAATCAGTAAAAGGAATCCTACTCATAGCCCTCAAGGCTGATTTTTTTTTATTTTTCCAATTGAATGTACAGAATGGAATGTCTTGAGCTGGAGGGGACCTTCAGAGGTCACCTAGTCCAAACTCCCTGCCAGCTTTCACAAAATCAGGTTGCAGATGGTTCAGCTTGAATGAAGTTGTCTAGTGAGTCTCATGCCAGTGCATGGGTGAAGGCTTAGCTATGGTTGCTGCACCACTGAGGATTAAGCCAATTTTCACAACAGCAGCCACACCTACATGTCACAGATGTAAGTTCTTGTCCACACAGTTCATATCTTTCTTGGCACTTTCAGCGCTGTAGTCATGTTATTCCAGTTTTGCTTCAAGGCTTCCACTGCAGCTGTGTATACACTTGCCATAAATCAGCTTATCTATTCCCACTGGAGCTCTTAGCAGAGGAAAGGAGACAACAAGGGAAAGGTAAATGTGTCTTCCATAAGCCTTTGTACTTCTGTGTACAATGGATAGTAAAGGACCAGGATCATCCTGGCTTAACACAGAGGAACACACTTGTGGTTCCACCCTGGGCTTTGAAGAAACAATCCACTCTAGTCACGCTGAGTAGCAGCTCCCAAAGGACAGCCTGCCATGGCCACACTCCCTCACTCTGTTTTTATGACAGCTCACAGATGGACATCTGTTTTAAGACATTCTTGTGACCACAGGGACTCAGGAGGGCTTTTTTCCTCCCTGCCTGGCCATAAGATTTCTGCTGTCATTTGGGGTCCTCCCTAACATTACCTGTGCTTTCACCAGGTTGCTGATGCATTGCCACAGTGTACTCCATGCACAGACACATCATGGATTGCTAAAACCAAAATCTGAACCACTGAATCACCAAATAAGCTGAGTTGGAAGGGACCCAAAGAGAAGTGCAGCAGCACCACTTTTTTGCACCAGTTTTCAAGGGGTGTATTGGTACTCCTATTACACAATTGCTTTCACACAAACTGACCTCCCCTGCTATGAGACCCAGGTTACTGCCTCAACACAGGACTGTACAAGGGTTCAAACCAATTCATTATTTGGCCCTATGGGTGAGGATTCCTCCGTTTGCAGTGATGGCATTAAATGGAGACACTGGGAAGCATTGCCAAATGTAACAAAGCAGTGTTAATCTAACATATCTGCTCTGTGGAACGCTTGGGCAGACATGGAGCTTCATTTGGAATGTGGATCTATCTTCCCCAGAGTGCTGCTGTTAAAGGTTAACCTTCCATGAGGACTACACAAGGGCTGCAGGGGGGAAATGTGTTGGGCTCCTATGCTTTTTAACAAAAAAAAACCTCAGGGAGATTTCATCACTTTCAAGACCCACTCTAGTAATTTCTTCCTTTTCCCAATGCCCCTCTTTCTTTCCTCTTCCCCGAATCACACTGTTAGCAAACTGTTTTCTTCCAATATATAACATTACAAATCTATGTGTATTTTCCTTCCCTCTGCAGTTCCAGTCTCTTCTGGGGAATTAAGTTATGCATACTGCATGAAACTAGGACCACAGGCTGGGCCCCTACAAGCTGCTAATTGAAAACCTTGTCAGAAGTAGGAGGAAGTGGCAAGAAACTTGGCAGACCCTCCTGCTTTTCATGCTGTACTTAGCTCTTGGTACTTATGAATGGCAGCTCTGCAGTACTTTGCAGAGGTTTACAAGTTGTGCCAGTGCTGTCTCTGCAATTATAGAACAACATGTTCTTCTCTATGAGCTGAAAAAGAGGAAAGAGCATTTATATTCAGAAAGCCACATCCTGTGTTTTTTATCCAGGTAATACTGCTGCTGAAATGAAAGTGAAGAAGACAGCAGACAAGAATTCACATCAAACTTATTAAACATGCGTGGCTACCAGATACAGAAAAAGCTGATGAGGCAATATTATGCTTTGAATTAAAAAATTCATGTGTTAGATTCTTGGCAATGATCTTATTCTGGAGTAGGCAAGAAAGTGCAAGAAGGCTCAGGAAAGATGTCTGGACCTGATCTTCCAATTCTCAGCTCAATCTTGCTTCAAAACATTGACTCACATGGGAGCTGAAGAATTCAGCCCCATAAGAAATTACTACAAATTACCTGATATGAAATGCTTGCATTATGAAAACAGGGATGATTTTGCATCTGTTAATGAGGATAATGACTAATATATTCAGGCACTAGACGTGACAGCTGTCTGTATGTTTTTAGGAGCATGTATTTTTAGATCCCATTTATCTCCAAACATATTAACTACTACATTCTTCCCAAGTGCTCCAAATCTCTGAAGCTTAAGAATGCAGGTTAAATTTCTTTCTGCTTCTGCATCACTCAGTTACATCACTGTCTCATTATTTGAAAGCTCTCACAAATCTGCTCCTCAGATCCTCAGCTAAGTGCCATGGTAAAGGGAAATGGCTAATGTCAATGTGAAACAAAACAAATTTGAAATCACAGTCCACTGAAACACTGCTTAAATATAACTGCACTGCCTGCTGCTCTATTTTAACTAGTTTAATTGCTTGCTGACCAAGCAGGGCTTATAACTGCTAAGGAATATATGCTTGTACTTTTCTCTTGTTTTTCAAAACCAAAGATTTGCAACACAAACTCCAATTTTAAGACAAAAGTCACCCCATTAAATCTTAACAGATGTTTCTCAAGTTTAGAAGATTAAGAAAGATTTCAGCATCAAAAATCAAAGAAAATATTCTATGACCTTAAAAAAGGATAAATCTCAAAGCTCTAAACAAACCAAAAGTCCACTTTGACAGCTGCATCTGACTGAATTGATGAGATGCTATTGATGTTTGGATTAAACTATGCCTCTGTGATCAAGTACTCAAACATGGGATAAAAGAGGAATATATTCTTTAATCCCACCAACTAATTTTGTGTAGGCAGCAGTTGCAGAAAGCAGTGGTTACAGAACAAACGTTGGAAGTGGCTTCACTTTTGCTTATTGACAAAGCTATTTTTATTTCATTAATTCACCAAGTATACTACCAGCGTTTAAACTAACACGGGGAAATCTATATCAAGCACAGTATTCTCCACAAACAAATCACTGAAAATTTCAAAGTCATTAAACGTAGAATCAATAGGATATGATTCTGAAGGGCTAGGAAGATGCAGTGCTAAAGTATAATAGAAAAATTAGATATTGATTTTTTTATATAATCTTGATAAAGAAAGTAAACAACACAGGAGATTCCAGTTCTGGTTTTATAGCATGTCTTCTCCAAAAAAGGGGGAAGGTTTAGAAGACACTTAAGTAATTTGTTAATTACTGTCTTCATCTATCACTCTGTAATTCTAGATCTCTAGAAGAAGACTACATGGCATGTGCTTTTCAACACTCCTAGAAAGAGAGGAAGTGAAGAAAACCTATGCTCCAGACGCTACATTACTAGGAATACAGATGGGAGAAACTCTAACACAAAAACAGACACCTGGATACCTGGATCTGACTACAGCCAGGAAAAGGCCTTGGGGTAAACAAGAACCTGACCTGTAATGCATAAACAGTGGCATTGCAGCCACTGCTGTGCTCTAGGATGCCTCCTGGAGCTCAGCCCCATTGTGAGAAGGATAATTTGTGAAGGAACAGGAATGATTTTGGCTACTTGTAGAAAGTCCAGTCCCACTGTGACACCAGGTTGCACCATAAACTGTCAACATATGAAGCCTGCAACCTGAGCAAACAGCTGGGTACATCATTTTCTGGAGGGGAAAGGCCAGTGTTGAACAAAATAGACTCTCAGAACATAGGGATCCCAGATCTGCAGAAGGCAGGCACAGAGGGAGGGAAAATTCACCAGCAGTAAATTTGTGTTTCAAATAAAGCTTCCTTGCTCATGCACACGAAACAATATCTGAACATTTTTTTCACTTGAGGCACTCAAGAACATGATTCTGAAGTAATGTACTGGAGAATTATGTCATTTTAGGGGAACTCCCACCAGTAAATATTTACTGTGAGAATTCTTTCACTAAAATAAAGGGCAAAAATGCACCCTGATCAAAGGGATACAGTAAATGTAGGCAGCCATTCCCAGAGTAGACTGTGGTGGGGGTGTGAACCCACTGAAGTGAGTGACAAACTTCCCATTGGTTTCAAAAGGGTTCAGACATCACCTCTAATTCTTCCCTCTTCTGCCTCTGTTTTGCTACTTCTGTTTCTCTTAGCAGCTGCTCCTTCCATACAGGTAAGGAGCACCTACTTTCACATCCAGATTTGCATGCACTGGTATTTTGTTGTGCATGCATGAGAAGAAGTAAGTTTATAATTCTGAGAACTGTTTCTGAGAAGAGCCAAGCACTCCGAAGCTGAACCAAACTAATGTATACATTTGGCAGGATTAGACCCAAATTAACAAATAGCAGCTGCCTTGCACTCGAGAGATGTGGCAAAAGTGACAAACAATAACATGAACCATGAGAGAGAAGAATGAAAATAACAGATGGTCTCTTTGCCTGACTTAGAAACCTAAAAAATGCGTATTCTTAGCTTTTGGGTACTCTAGACTCTCTATAATTTCTTCAACCCAGTTAGATGCACATTTGCAGTAAGAGGTTGGATGTAAACAAAACTTTAAATTGCTATCAGTTTAGTTCTCTCTTTTCAGTCACGTGATCCTATGGGATGCAAAACCCCACAATAATATGACTGGAAAACACCAGATAAAAAAATGTATGTGGTAATATGCTATTTATATAAAAGTATTATGTTCCTCTGTTGTAGAAAAATGCATAGAATATTGGCAAAAAGTTTGAACATATTGCTGGTTCAGGATTTTTTTTATTATTTTCAGTTGGGTAAAATAAATATTTACAATTTTTCCTCAAAGTCTTTTTAACTCACAAATAGATCTGCTTATGCTTCCAGAATCATAAATATGAAACTAAGCAACATCACTGGTTATGATTTATATAGCTGGTCTGTGACTATTATGCAAAGACAGGTTTTACCATGACAATTATACTTAGGTAATTCTGACAGTTTTCTTTGTGTTGCTAAGGAATTCTGTAAACAAACCAAATAAAACCACAGAGTACTTCAATAGCAGTGACAAAATTTTGTAGCCACAATACTGAGAATATGGTCTAATTATTCTATAAACACACTTTGATTTGTTTACTTCAGTGTCAAATTAACTTCAAATATGTACCAACAGTCACTGATTTGATACGGTATACAATGCTGCCAGTGACTGCTTTCATTGTGGTGTGTGTAAATCTATCTCTTCTTAAAATGAGTTCATTTCTGAAAGCGTCTCTGCTGTACATCGTGAATACTAAACAGGGAAACACATATGCAACTTATTTAAAAGAAAATTATTTCCAATTAATTTTGCTATGATCCAGCATATTTTGGCTCCTTTTTATTTTTCCTTTCGTACAGTAGAAGGAATACTTTTTAGAAAGATTAATAAGTCATGGCGTAGAGAAGCAAATTATAATCTTACTCGGGAAAAATGAGCTGAACTAACCTCATCTCTATCCATGCAGTTGTTCTGAACCAGTAGATTGTGCCATTTTAAAAGAAAGACAGCATTTTGACTGTTGCAACCAATATATTAAACTGGGACAAAATCAAACTTTTGGAGCAGTTGCAAAGAACACAGATCCTGAAGAGATGCACTGAAGAAGCAAATGATTACACTGTGGTTTTCATTTTTTTACAGTATTTACCTAAACTATACTCCAGGGAAAACATCAATGGCTTACAAAAAGACTCTGACGTGGGATTTTTCTCCTTTTCAAGAAGCTCTTTTCAGGGGTTGCTGCATACCATGACCATCAGTGGTGGCAAGTAACAAATCCGGTAATGGCAGCTGCTGCTCTGCACAAATGACTTTGTGCACACCACAGCTTAGGAAACCCTGGTTTGTATCACAAAGTGCCTTTCACAGAGAAGGATCTCCAAATGGCTTACAAGCTCTGCACCATATAGACAGGTCAGAAGCCCTCCCACTGAAACAAGGCCAGCTCAGGAGAGAATGAGGCTGCCAAATGCCATGTGTAAAACTAAATAAGATAATTAAGCAGAAAAAAAGAAAGCTTGTTAGACCCATGGCTAAATGGGCAGCTGTTTCTGTACATTTACCCAAATAGTATGGGAGGTGTGACATTATCCAGTGGACCAGTACTGCTCAGGTTGTTTCAGCCCTCTGGTCTCTACATAAACACTTGCTGAGGTGTCTTGCTCCTGTTCTGCCATGAAACAGTTAAGGGCCTCACAGAGATCCCAGTGACTGGGTATGGTGGGAAGGATTCCCTCCCAGGGTGATAACATGTGCAGTATAACCATCAGCAAGGCTCCACAGTGGGCTCCAGTGTTCTCAGCAGTGCAGCTCAAAAGGCACTGAGCAGGGACACAAGGACTTATGCCCTTTGAGGGACTCAAATCTCCAGGGAGAAAACACTGGATTTATTGCCATTAAGCTGCAAAAATCTAGGAACTTGTGGAGAACGCAGAGTTTTAATTCTTGTGAAGTAGAAATCATGGAAATTAACAATGAAGTTGTGGAAATTAGAGGTTATTATTACAAAGCCTCTATTTAAGGGATAATGTTCTTGGCAGAGAAATATACAAGGCAATAAATTGCATTAGTAGGTGATTATATTCCCAAAGCAAAAACTGCAGTGATGGCTGAATAAGTAACCACAAACACCATTATACAAGAAGGGAAAGGATAAAAGCCACACTGTGCCTTCCAAAAATATTTTATAAACGCACATTATTTCCATCCATTACTAGTGTACTAAAGAGTATTGTGTTTCATTGTTCTTAGTGTTTCCATATTTACCTGAGTAGAACAGATGAAGTCTAAAGGAATTCAATCCATAGGTGGGCCTTGGACACCTGACTCATCTGATGTACATTGGTAAGGATACAGAGACAATTTGTAGATCAAGTTCATGGGCAGAGAAACATTTTCAGCTTCTCCACAAGCACAAGCACAAGCATACAATAAGAAATCAAGGAGGAAGGACCATCTTCTTATAAATCTGTGGTCCAAACCTCTGCAGGTGCTTCCACTTGTACAGATAATCCCCACTCTAGGACTGAGCCCTAGGTTAGCCCCTCAGGCAGACTGGGTTATGGAGAGCAAATCCCTCCTCCTCATCCTTAGCTCTCATTTCTCAGAAAAACCTCTCCTTCCTCCCACTTATTCAGGGTGAATTCCATCCAAGAGAAATAACTAGCCCAGCATACAGCCCACATGATTAGCTGAAACAAAGCAAACTAAGAAAATACAGGAAGAGCTATACCTTCATCTTTCCTGTACTTCACACTCTGCAGCTTGTGGCTCTGATGGCTCTTCAGCTATTCCAAGACTGCTAAGAAGGATTCTCTTTTCTCCCTCATTCTGTATGGCTGAAAATGTGTAACACTTTCACCAGCCATGAGCCTCTCTGCAATTATTCCTGCCACTGTCACGTCACTATAAGCCTGCTTTATGTGTATGGAGCACGCACTAACCCCAGGCTACACTTCAACTCACTTGGAAATAGTAGAGGGATGCAACATGCCATTGTTATGTGCAAGTTCTTCCTCTCCTACAGTTTGCACTGACTGCCAGTAGGTTTCCATGAGGGGGAGGTGTAATGGAGCTGGTTTTGCCCTATAAATCTCTGCTTAACTGCAGTCTATCTACCTGGCAGTCTATCTACCCACACTGTTTCCAGAAAAGGGGGGATGCTGGAGCCTCGGCAAAGACTAGTTTCAAGCTCTCTAGTCAGCTTCTACCAGCAATAGAGGGAGACTGATTCCTCCAAGGAACTGGTGAAAACTGTTACTTTCTGAAGTCAGGTGGCTGAAATGAGCATCTATCCCCATTTCCAGAGTTTGGGCTCCCTACAGTAGGGTTATCCTCTGTGAACACACATCTGAAAACAGTGACAGGGTTGTGTGCACAAAAATTTCCTGGCTCCACCTCCACCATTAACCCCTCTCTAGCTGATTAAACAAGTTTAGGAGAATGTTCCAAAGTGTCTTCTGGTGTGGTTTTACAGATGCAAAAAGTGAAGGGTGGAGGGGCTGAGAGGCTGGCACATTTTACCTCGGATGGCTTGGCTAAGGGGAGACTTGAAAGACCTGTTAGAAAGAAACCTTCAGATTCAGCCTATCAAGAAGATGCAGAGCTGGTCCCTGGATTCAGTAAGTGGCAGCTGCAAGACTTCCTGCAGGAACAACAGAAATACACTGCACCAGGTGATGTGGTCACCTGTACCAAGCAAGGACAGGATTTGAGGGTTTAGACGTTCCTTTTCATACTCTTGAGGGGGGATTTTCAGATTGGTTGAGTTTCTAGGTGATCTGAAATGTGTGTTAGAGTGCAATTTAGCTTAGAGTGCAATGAATTTTAAAGAGCCTAATTCTTCAGATTTCCACTGACTGTGCTGTAAACATTCTGGTACTTGTTTCAATGTTTCCAGGGCTGGGGCATCTATCACCTCCCTAGACAATCTGCTTCAGTGTTTCTCCACCATCATCATAAAAAATTTCTTCCTTATATCTAGTCTCTCTTAAAAGGCCACAACAAGGTGTCCCCAGGGCCTTCTCTTCCCAGGGTGAACAACCCCAAATATCTCACCCTGTCCTCATAGGAGAGGTGTCCAGTCCTTTGATTGATGGATGCATTTCTGCAAAAGAGCCCATTAAAAGCCCAAATTTTCATATTTTCTTTATGTGGCTGATTTCTTACTTTTCAGGGTGAAACAGAAACAACTCTGTCCTTCCCTCAGCACTCCAGAAGACTTCTTTGTACCCCAACTCCCCACAGTAACTGTTGCACAAGAACAACAACAAGGCTCTGCTAGTTTAGGTTTTACAACTTCTAGTAGTACCTTTGAAACCCCTGCACCAAAACAACAAAGCTATTACTGCAAAAGTAAATTGAAACTTTATTATTTGTCCCTCTAGGAGCCTTTTTGAGAAGTCTGGTTGATTTTCAACTATCATTTGCTAACCCAATAAACTGGTCATTGGCTGACAAACTCAACTGGGTTTACCTTCAGCAGTTCAGGGACAATGTATATGATCCCTTTTGCAGGCAGAGTTCTAACACTGGGAAAAACATCTGGATTTTTTTCAGCTCTTGCAGCTGCTTGCAAAGGTTTGGACACAACAGCAGCAATATTGAGTGAGCAACAGTCACTACAGGGGCTGGAGTTGGTCCCTTGTCAATAAGGATGCATTTTTAGCCATGAATGGGTTTCCAGGCCTTAAAATTGGAATCAGATGTGCCTCTGTTACCTGTGAACTGAAGAGAAGCAAAGCCAAATCTGGAGTAAACCTGTTTGGAGGAAGATCAGAAGTACCTGAAAGTAATGTGTTTAGAAGGGATTTACATAATTTTCTTTATATTTTTTACTGATCATAAGAGCCTACAGAAAGGAATATGCCATTGTGAGTGAGTCTAACTCAAGACATTTTTGCCTGTCTTTTTTAATATTTATCTCAAGGACAAGTTAACTTTTTTACCCAAAGCTATGGTCCTACACATGTAAGACAAATACCAGCTGCATTGACAGCTATCCTGCCAGGATTGTGTGCAAGAACAAAAGACTGGGGATTTCTAGCACATGCATTTGGTGTGTCAGACACTTCACAGAGTGCTGTAAACTCTCAGTGTAGGCTTTGAATTTGTGTATATTGGCTGTAAGCAAACATTTCTGGTGGACTCCACTGTGCTCACAGAGGCCTTGTGTCATTCATGTCCCCATGCAGGCTGACCAAACTGGCTTTATGCATATGCTGCATCAGGTTACATCTCTGGTGGAAGTCACCTCAGGGAAAAATAAAGAGTAGACATCACAGTTATTTCTGTTCTTTTGTCCTAAGACCAGATACAGGCAGGACACAGAATATGCACCAAAAAAAAAACAACTTGACTGGAAACTTGTTTAAAATATTAACCCCCTTACAATGATAATGAAGTTTCCCTGTCTTTCTCCTTACTTCACTCTGTCTTCCACTTAAAATAGAACATTCCATCACTACCAATGCACTAGTAGTAACACAGCTTCCAGATCAACTGATGCCAGCTGATGGTGCAGATAAAAGACCTAAAAAACCACCCAGTATGTTAAATCACACTGAGAGTTATTGGGAGAATTGCTGCAGATTATTGTCCTGAGATTCAGAAAGGGAAAAAACCACCACCACAAGTAACAGGTAAGGATTTCTATTTCCGCACCTTCAGTAGAGCAATTTGTAGCTGACAGGATCTGACAAGCATCCCACAAGAAAAAATTACTTCCACAGATGAGCTTCAAACCCATGGGATAATCAAGGCAGAGGATGGGGAGAAGTGTGTGGGGGTGGGGGGAGAGCAGGAAGTTCTCTGCTCATTGAAGAGCAGTCAGATGCAATAAATATCAGCAACTGTGTATTGACAACCATCCTGCCAAGGTCTGCAGCTAAGAAGAAATCAGGAATAAAGTATGCTCTTAATTCAGCATATTAATTCCTGCAAGAGCACTGTGGGCTGTCCTGTTCCTGTCGTGTCCTGTCCTGTCCAGCTGATGTACTCTGGGCATACATCAGTGCTGCTAGATCCTTCCATCTGTGCAAACTGAGATCTGGTGTAAAACTGAGATCCTGATCTCCCTCTAACAGGAAGAAAAAAGTCTTTCTCAAATCAAGAACATCCTGATTCAGTTCTGGACAATGACTTCCTAGAGTTTCTCCAAAATATTTTTCTTCTCTGCCTGCTCCTGTGTGTGAACCAAAGCTTGGGAGGGTGAGGTGCTCATAGTCAAGGGCTAGGAAAATGGTAATTCAATAGGAAGAAAGGCAAAACATAAAGGATAATTGAGAAAATATGGTAGGTATATGCTTATGAAAGATCCCCAAGACGATTTATTGATGCCTTATACAAGGCTCACAAAATTGTCCCTAAGATTACAAAACTATCTGGAATTCTGAAGGAACCACTTACACCATCTTGGATCAGAGCAGGAAACATGGCAGTAAAAAGCCTTCCACGTTCAGTTCAGGACCAATTCTCTCTCTAGATGTAGAGCATTTGTGGGATGAGCTCTCCCTGAGAAGACACTGAGATAAGTAGCCAAGCACAAAGCACAGGAGAAACAGAATCTGATCTTCCCAGAAGATCGTGTTATGTGATGCTGTTGGCAGAGGCTTAAGACAACAAGTGACCTTCTGGGTAACCTACATCAGTGCTCAGCTCAATGGATTATTTCATCACTGCTGTTACTCACTCACTCACTACTAAATCTCACTCCATCCAGTACAACAACTAACCACTAAAACAATGCATAGCACATCCCAAGTCAAATATCCTCAAACTACTGCAGAGAAGGACAACAGCAAAGAAAATATATGTTCATTAATTCTGGCATCCTAAACCAATCTTTCTCCTGTTCCCTCCCTTTCTGGCTGCATATCATGCATGAACTTGGTCTTTCAGAACAGAGACTAAAGAAAAGGTCTGTCTCTGTTGGTATTGTCTCTGTAAGAGGCTTGATGGGAAATAAAATGCCAAGTATAACAGCAGAGAGGGGGACAAATGAGCATAAGCAAAATAATTTTTTCATTTAGGTAAAAGTGCAGGGAGAAAATGCACAGAAAAATCTTTCTGTCCTTCAGATACAAGGATGAAGAAGCTCAGTTTCAATGTTTCTCTCCAGTAACATTTACATAGGTACCTTAAAGGCAGATATGGAAATATCAACAAAAAGGTGCCTCAGAGGTGTGGTGCCTCTTTTCAAATGATGCCTTAATAGACAGTGGATGTGTAAGACAGGAGTTGGCACTGCTGCCTACACTAGAGACATTAATGGTTTTTCAACACAGTAAAACACACAGAGACAAAAGTGAATTGGAAGACAGAAAGCAAATTGGGAGTCAGAAAACCAAAGGGCCTCTGTACTTGGGAGGAGGAAAGGCACTTTAAGCTCGGCCAGGAGCCGGGAGTCACCACGAAAGCCCAGGCTAGAAAGAGGCTGCTTTGCTGGTGAGATTCTCTCAGTTGTGAGTCTACCTGCCGACTCCACAAACGCATTAATAAAAGCAGACCGAGACAATTTAATAAGCTCACTCCTGCTGCCAATTCCTTTTCCTCCATTAAAAGAAATAACCCATCACTCTGGTTCCAGTCTGCTAACCAGCTGGCATAAAGCCCAAGTGGAGCTCGGCTCTCCGGCCCTGAAAGGCAAGAGGTGAAATCCAGTCCTTGCTTAATACCAACAGTGTAAAGCCAATTTAAAAGTCTTTAAAAATCTATCTTTGATCGAAAAGAAGATGTTGTTTAATTGAAAAGTCTCCTTTTCTGGAACAGATGGATTTTCCTCAAGCTGCAGGCACTTCAAAAGGATTCCCAGTAATGTCAGAGCTTCTTAGGTTTAAACTGTCAGCATCGGAAGGGCTGCTATGGGCTTTCGTCTCCTGCAGGTTCCTAAAGACCTCTAGTGTATAAAGATCCATTTTAAGTAATATAAATGCTTTAAAAATACAGTAGGGAGGGAAAACAGTAAGAAAAAAATGCCATCCAAATAAAAAGTTATCATGGTTTCTGCTGAGGACTAATTTCCATAGTAGTTAGGTATTTTTGTAATATTAATACTTTTTGCTTCTTGTTCCTTCATTTGCATAATGTAAACAGTAATGAGGTACCCATTGCTGTAGACACACAAAACTGTGTTTCGGAATTGCTGCTTTACTTCAAATGCATTGCATTTAAATGAAGATGGAAAATGCACTTAGGCAGGCATTATTATTCAATAAAGTGTGCCCTGTCATGTCTCATCATGCTTGACTAAAACTTTGTAACTCTGGCATAGCTGGCATAAAAATAGGGATATGCCAGTATCTGGATGGAGACATAACATTCTCCTCAAGGGAGAGCAGACAGCAGTTTAACTGAATTGATGCCATAGCCAAAATAAGATAGACTGTGCCCTCAAAATAAGATAGACTGGCTTTCTTAAATTTCAGAACTTCCCTCTGCACCTTAACTTTCATGACCCATATGAGGATTTATCTTTTCAGCATTTATAGTTTAAATTCCTGTCACGTGCTTTCTTTAGAAATTAGCAAAAAACATGGGCAATTTGCTTTAAAAACAATTCCTCCTCAGACACAATGGTGAGGTCTATTCAAAATGAAAGCAGATGAACAGAGACACACCTGATTGTCAAATACATAGACTACTCAGGCTTAAGGACAACAGATCTGAGAGCATTTCACTGTTGGACTGGGGAGAGATATGCTCTAGAGTCTGACAAACACCAGGCAAGCTTAGTCCCCCTGTTCCCTCAACTCTCTGCCTGGACTCACACAGACCATGTTCAGCTGCCATGCATTCTACTGCATCTCCATGCCCTGCTTGTCTGGCACATGGGCTCTAAGAGACTTCCTGTAGTTCATGTAAGCTTTGGGACTTTCCCTCCCTGGAATTAGTGTCTTTAAAGTGAGGTCCTCTGTGAACCTCATCTTCATGTTTCATTATGCTTAAATTTCTCACTTGCATAGTAAGAGCCACAGGACTTCAAGAGGTATTTGTGAGGGAAAACAGTGCTGCACAGAGTCTGTAGGAATGGAAGTGGGACACCACAAAACATGACAGGAATATCTTCTAAAACATATGCACATATACAACTAATTTTTTGGTTCCCCATGCATCAGGACCCATAAGAAATCTTCTGTCACGTCACATCATATTAGTCATAGCAGTGTGTTCTCTTCACAGCAACAGGGCTGGCTGGTTTTCTGAACACTCATGTTTGCTATCAGTAAATTTGGGAGTGAGGGACAAGGGGTTAGATTAGGGCAATTAAAAGCCTATTTTGTTACCGATTACTTATATTGCTATTGCACTCCTGTGCTATTCCTGGTGTAATTCTATTAAGTTTTTGGAGTGGCAACAGGGACAAATTTGGCTCAGTGTACTTAATTTTTTTTTTTATTCGATACTCATGGCTGTATTTATATCCAAAGCAATATGTCTCTGATTGCAAACATAAGTCTTTGTAATGGCATAAGCACTGAATGCATAGGACATTTAGCCCATAAAAATAACGAAGGTCTGATCCAGTCTTCATTGAAATCATCTACAAAACTCTCATAATTTCTAATGGAAACAGAATCAGGCCCCAGTTTTTCTGCCCTTTAGAGGGGAGAGTTGCATTAAGAGTTAGTGGTAATATCCCCATATTGATGAGTCACTCACTTTGTAGTACATAACATTTTATGAAGTAGAGAATCACTTTCCCTAAGCAATTACAATTTTGAGACAGGATCTCAGGCACTGGCAAGTTCCTTTGTTCCACAGCCCACTCTTGTGTGGTGCTATAGCCATTCTTAACATGCCTGCCTGGCTATTTACTAGGGTAAATAATTTGTACAATGTGGTTTCTGTGATAAGAAGAGATCCCAGCTGGGTATTAAAGTGTGGGTTAAGATCTCAATGAGTGATGGTTTCCCTTAAACTTCTCACCCCATTTCTTCAGCTTCTCAGTTAGGGGCCTGTCAGTAAGAACAAGAACGTCCACCTCTGAACCATATCAGCCCTCCTGAAAGGAGTCCCCTTTAACCCTTGTCCAGTATTGAGTGTGAACGATAGCTTATCACATATGTAATAACACGAGCAAATGCAACTACTACAGAAATCTTCAAAAACTTATACATGTTAGCTCAGCGCTGGCAGAAATATAGACATTCCTTCCACCACGTTTTGGGGGAAATTGCAGACCACTAGCAAAATCTTCAAATTTCTCCAGCAAGACTGGTAAGAGTTACTTACTGTGAGCTCTGCCCACAGGAACAATGGGCTGCACTAAGAGCATTGCAACAACTGAAATTTATGGCTCCAACAGAGGGGAAAGTATGTATTGATATCAATAGCTTACCTTTGGTCATTGAAATAGGAATATTTAGTTATTTGGAATGAAGGCTCTAAGCCACACCTCTGTATTAAGAAAGAGAAAAGATTTAAAAATGGACAGACCATCTAACGGAGCTTGATAGGCTGCTCCTGAGGGTGGCTGTGTTCTTTTCAACTCAGAAACATTTTTCAGTACTTAAGCAAAGCATTACCTTGGCCACTCGCTCTCTCTAGTGGCCACTGTGCAGAATAACCTGAGCCGTCAGCAGCATGTACAACGCTTCAAATGTTTCTAAAGGAGAAGCACTTCCCGAAAAGAAAGGCAAACTACGGGCTTTAAACAGAGAGCACTAAATGCTTGATCTGCCACTCAAACCTTTGTCATCTCACCATCACGCTGGGGAGGATGCAGGAAACAGGGCTGCAGTATCTGATTTTCTTCTAACACACCTCCTTGAACTGCTCACTGAACTACCTGCTTCAATTTCTGACATGGTCAAAGTGTCCTTGAGACGCACTGCTAATGCACATGCACAGAATGACTTTTGGTGGGAGACAGGTGTGATCCACACAGTGGAGATCTTAGTTCTGGTGAGCTTTTACGTGGTATCCTAGAATACAGAATAAAATCTGCTCAAAGTCCAAGGGCAGCAAAAATGACACTCCTAGAAAGTAAATTGGTATGGGCTCTTCAAAAGTGTCTTTTTTTTTTTTTTCAGTCTTCTCAGCCAGGCTTTCTGACACAAAGTGTCTTCCTCCTCTTCCTCTACAGCTTCTGATTTACAAACTTCAGATTGCCCAGCGGCACTGTAAATCCATTTCTAACATTTCCCAAGGACAGGCTGTTGGCCTTTGTCTTATATTCCTCCAAAACTGGAGAAGAAGACTTTTAAAATGTAAAGAAAAAATAGAAGTTATAGATTATAGACTAAACAAGTGGAAAATAGATGCAAATTAAATGACTTACTGCATAACAGTAATGGAACAGACAGTGCCAAGGCTTTGGTTTTAAATAGAATTTTCATTCCATGTAATTTTCCTAATCCAGAGATTGAAGTTACAAGGCACTACCTCAGTCTATTGTTTAATGACATTTATAACTCTATAATAGTATTTTGCGAAAATAACTGCTCAGGCTTAACATTTCTGATTATGGAATAGACAATACAGTGATGTCATGAATACAAAGTTAGTAAATTATAATCTGTCATTTGGCTTTAAATAAGTGTATTTCTTCAGACAATAGGTATGATGAATATAAGCGCAAATGAACCATGAATCTCTTCAATTATTCTTATTTAGATTCATTTTCCTATGAGTTTTCATTTAATTCCTATCACAATCTCTTTACCATAAATCAAAGGCAGCCCTGTCTTGTGGCAACATGTCTACTTAATATAATGAAGAAACACCTACAGTCATTAAAAATAGCATTTCCATGATCCGAGGTTCTTTTATAGCAGTAGAGTCTTGTGTTTGAGGCTATATTCTTGAGTTTGCAATATTGTCCTTTCTTCTCAACAATCAGATTGTTACTATCAACCACAGAATGCACATTTAAAGCCTTTTACCTTTAATACTAAACCCAGATGACCTGAAGCAATAAGGATACGATTCTCCCAGTGCTAGAATCTCAGTTGATCTACCTATCAGCATTCACCTCTTGCCCTGACAGCATGGAAATGAGATGGTGTTATCAAAACAGCCCATTCTAACTCTTGGAATCAAGCCTAAGACCTGTGAGATTCAAGATCCAGGTTTTCAGTTCAGGCAGATCCTCAAGGGACAACCTGGGCCCTTAACTGCATCAGTACTAACAAAGATACTTAGTTTTCAGCTGTCCCACTCAAGTCCATAGCCCCCTTGAACCTGTCAAGCAGCTGGTCCAAAGTTTCCCAGCCAGAATCCTTGTGCTCCATCTGGCTCATGCTGTCCTTTGGGTTGCAAACTGCACATCTGAAGCAGAATTCCCATGCTGCTCATGACACCCTGAAACTCTGCTTCTGGATGTCATGGTCTCAGCTGAGTTCATGACCCCTTGCGAGTGTAAGTAAATGTATCCAAAAGTCTCTTGTCATGCCCTCTGCTGGGAACCACTGATTTAAAACCCCACACAAAGCCCCAGGGTCATAGGGTGCGAAAAGTGTACCACAGTTCCTTCATGTTGCTTCTCCCTCACCTGTTTGCCTCCAAGTGCCTTGTCAGGTTTTAATCTTCTGTTTTCCTAACCTTTGTGACACACAGCTGATCAACTTCAGCCCACTTTCCAAGGTGATCCTGTTCATCTGTGGAGCCTCCTGAGCCTCTCTCCTGACACTCCCCTATTGTAAGCCAGCAGAATAGGCAGAAGGCAAGGAGATAATCAGGCAGCCGATGTGGTCTGAATACAAGTCTCGTTATCTCTTTATGCATTCTCTCCTCAAATTGTATGACCTGCATTTCAGGCACCCTTGGGCTTGGGATTTACATTTTTAATATCAGGGCCTTGTGACGCTGTCCTCTTGTTGGTTAATTGGTATCAGAGAGCAAGTGTTTTCCCTTCCACTGAAATAAATCTCCCCTAAAGCTGCAATTGCTCATTCTTTTGTTCCATCCTCATTTGAAATGGGTTCTGCAAAGCCTCCACACCATGCTAAATAATCTTCAACTCTCACTTTTTTAAATCTGTTGGTTTATGCCTAAATGGCTTTGATGGGCTTTGCTATTCAGTCTTGTTACTTAAACCACTTTCCTCATATTCCTAAACTCTGTGTTTTCATTCATCCTTACCACAGTGGACTCTTTGAAGCTGAAAGGATTTATTTATTATCCAGAATATTTTTCCCCCTGATTTTGGAAACATACCTTTTTAAAAGACAATGTGACACAGTTCAGGGTATTTTCTTGGTCTAGAATATTGAGTCTAAAACAAATTCATTTTGTGTTCTGATCTGCTGAGAAATCCATCTGTAACTCTCAGGGAATAATTTTTCCACTGGATCTGTGTCAGCTCCAAACAATAGAAATGTTGCACTCATCATCAGTTTAATGTGATCTGAAATAACATTCTGTCTGAATTCAGTAGTTAGTGGTGTTAATAAAAGCTAATCAGTAGCAATGGTGAATTTCTGGAAGATTACTGCACATGAGCTGTAACCCTCTGTCTTCAATATGCATTGCAATTTTAATTAAACTAATTTGGACACACATAGGAAATGTCAGTCTGGGTAACACTGTGTAAACAGACTGAAGTATCACAGAGGAGGATCAGGAACAAATAAAATCGTCTGTGTGACTTTGTTCTTAAATCAATGTTGACACTTTTGCTGCTCCTACAATGATAATGTAACTTTCAGGTCTTTCTTCATGTGCTGTCCTTATTGTGCTACCATGGAAATATTGAAAGGAGTAATCATCATTTTGTCAGTCATTTGTTTTAATATTGTTCTCCAAATATTTGAAAATATCTAAAAACAAGAGCAGAATTTCCAAAGCTCATCTATCAGTCGGAGGCAGTCTGCTCTCTTTCCAACCCACACACAGCTTCTTCGAAAACTGGAAAGACATCCATGTATTTGAAAAACCGCCAGTTGCTTCCAGGCCAGGCAGCTGATGTGCCCAGATTCCTCCATTCTCTGGGGGAAACAAAATTCTTCAGGAGCTGAAGTTGGTTCTTTTTCTCTTATATTTTACACTGATTACAGAAAGAAATGGTGTCACTGAAACATTTCAGTCAAAAAGGGTTTTTCTAATGACTGAAACTGTGATTCAGCCCCAAAAGACACAGACATTGAGCCAACCTGAAACCAGAGATGTCTCTTCATCTGGCTTCTATGGGAAAAGAACTGAATCCACACTGAGCCCAAATTTCTGGTCTGATACGCAATAGCATTTGCCTAATTAGAGTCCAGCTGGAGGCTTATTATACAGCAGGATACAGTAGGCTTTTACTTCTTCAAATCATGGACACAGGCTTGGCTGAAGACCTTTGCTTCCTGTGATCTAACCAGGACATGATGGTATTTAATGGGATTGTGAGTGTTTTTTTATTACAAACTGGCCCCTGCAGAGCTTAGACTTTCCCTGCAGCCATAGTCTCTCACCTGCAGTCCTGACATGCTTCAAGCTGCAGACGGAAATACCAGTTTTAAGGGTGTGGTTAAACACAGAGGCAGGAACCACGGTTTGTATCTGCATTGGGTAGCCTGGAGTTAACCCACTTAACTACATGAAGGTCATCCTCCTAGTTTTACGTGCAGAGTAATACCACCTACTTTACTATCTCACAACAGAAGGGGGCACTTCCAGGTTTATGTGATGCTCTTGAAGTTGTAAAGAATTTTAAGTGCTATTTTGTAAAGTTGTGTACAGAACATGACAGCACAAACCAGTCCTTACCTGGACCAGGTAAGCTTTGTATTTCCAAGAGATAAAATTCCCTGCTCATACTGTGGCTTGGGTTTCACCAGTGGAGAGTTTGAAGGGATTTTGCTCTTGGGAAAATAGGAAATTTGAAATCCCACAAGAGAAACTCTTCCAGAAGTCCTTCTAGATTACAAACAAGTTTCTGCATTATTGGATAGGCTGGGGGCAAGTTGTCTCCAGGACTTGTCTCCTTGCACAGTGACATGCTCCACAGGGATGAAAAGCATACCCTTGCTCTGCAAAATGCACCAGGGACTAGATAGTTTTTATGGCCATGGTTCTCCACGCTTCCAGGAGAACAGTAACCAGAATTCCAGAGGCATGTAGTGTGCTGTCTCCATGCTCCAATTATACCAACCAGTATCAGTTAGGACTGAGGACTTAATACTTGCTACTAAGCACAGCAAAAAGGCAGCTTGCCTCCCACAGATTTTTCCCAGTTTTTGTATGATTAGGAGTCAGACATCAGACACACTTTCAAGACCTTTGAACATCATCTTGGCTGTGGTAATTGCACACAGATATGAAGTCTGAGGTAGGACTTCAACTTATCAGAATTTGATTCACTATCAATGACAGAAATTAGCTATGTTCCAAATACAGCTCAGGGACTAAGTGCTTGTACATGCATATTTACCACACACAAGTCAGACACAATTAAATGTAGTATTCCCAAACCTGGTTGACACCCTTTGTATTGATTTAATTACTTTAGATGTGGCATTTATTTCATAAACTAACAAAAGTAAAATCCACACAGACCCTTAATGGTAATACTTTTATAGAGGAGAAATGGGTATAACTGCTACTGCTTTCATATACCCTCTTCTGATCACAGAAGACCCACTTCAGTTACTGCCCACCATTCTACCTCTGGTAGAAGACAGTAAGAGTCATGCAAGAGTTAAGTTCTGCTCTAAACAAGTCAGGCTAGATAATCCAACAACAAGCCCTAGAAAAAATGACCCAAGTTAGAGGAGTGAGCCATGTTAATAATTGCTTAACTGAACAATGAAGACTAAATCTAAGTGAGCTTTCTTGGACTTACACCAGTTCAGGCAGCGACCACACATACACATCAGGCAGCAGATAGGGAGGAGAGGAAAGGAGTTAGACCCCTATCATTGTAGCTATCACAGGTATCAAAGTGATGGGGATCTGAGAGGGGAGACTCCTCCAGGCAGCACAATGACATACCTTGGTAAGGGACACCTGGGATAGCACCTTTCTTAACAGGAAGCCTCAGTGGCTTTACCTGGAATCTGCACATGTCACACACCTCATTCCACAGCTCCTGCAGCCACGTCCTTGCAGTGTTTTTAGAGGCCACACAGGGGGAGCTGACTCCTGGTGAAGCTACTTCAGTTGCTGACTCTGTTTCTTTGCACACTCCTTCTGTCCCAGCACTATCAGCCCAGAATTCAACTCAGGAAGTCTGAAAGCAGAAAGAAAACAAGCCTTTACCATCTAAGAGAGACAACAGCTCTCCCTTTTCTCACTGATTAGTACTTTCTAGCTGCTTCTATTCCCCCTTAAAACTTGCAGTTCAAGAAGTGGAGAAAATAACTCATCTCATTAGCAATAACGGCCATGTGAAAAGAAAAAACAACTTGTCTCACTAATTATGGGCATTGTGTTCGCAGTCCATTTGCTCTTGATCACTTCTTTTCAGTTACTCCTTGTACTCTGCTTCATCTTGCTCAGTGAGTAGGACAGCAGCACAAGGGGAATACAGTACCTCTTACTGCTCAGCTTCTTCGTTTTTGCAAGCCTTAGTAAGGCCTTTTCAGCCCTCTCTCAGAGGACAATTAGGTCTAGTGAGGGTTAATACCAGAAGTCCAGTGACAGCAAGTCCTGTATAATATTACTCTTTACAGACATAGCATATCCTAAAACAGGTGAGCCAGCAGTACTTTTCCTAGTATTACAGTTAACGTCTGATGATTTTTTTGCCTTTTCTTTTTATATACCCTTCTATACATTTTTATATCTTTTTTGTATTTTCTGTACCCTTTATACACTCTTTGTACCCTAGCCTACATGCTTGTAATTTTTGTAGTCTGATATTTTAGCTTAGTTTTGGGGTCCTACAAGGCAGAAAGACCAAACATTTGTAGCAGGAAGCAAGAGAGCCCTATACTATGTTAAAACTCTAGGAACATATTTTGTAAACTGCGCTCTAGCCTCATTTGAGGGGGGTGATTAAAACAGGGGGACAATTACTTCATTTATTAAGTTTCTTATTAGAGGATTGTAGACAGATATGCTAGTTTGCAAGGTCCATAAAATTATATGTGTTTTACGGTGGGCATGCATCTCAGCATGTTCCACCTTTAAAGTGCTCTGCACCTAAGATCCTATTAAAATACTGAAACAAAACCCTTTTACCCCCTTTTAATTGTATCTGCATCACATTTCTACCAAACAAAAGGCAACACAGTCCTATGGTGACTCCACTTCCCATGGAGTTTTCTCTGTCCCAAAATAAAAAGAAACCAATGAGCTAAATCTAACAAGCCCCTTAAATGGATATTACTTTCCTGGTCATCCAAAGGAGTGAGCAAAGACAAGATACCCCTGTGCTTAAGAAATTAAGTTAGAATAAAAGATGAGCTCAGCATCCCAAACTAGAAAGAAAAAAAATAGAGAGAGAGAAAAAAGAAAGACAATTCCAAACTGCTTTCTGTTCATGTTGTTTGCAGCCAGACAAACCTCATTAGAGCTGAATTTCTGCAGAGCATCATAGTGACATTCAATGGACCACTTGCAAAGTATGCATTTCCTTCAAGTGTCCAGAACAAACTATCTGGATCTGGAGCTGGGGCCAGCTGTTTGTCAAAAAGCCAAGCTCTGGGCAAAACAACCATCCAAGCTTCCACACTTGCTCCAATTTGCCAATTAAACATACAAAACAAATAATGGGAAAGGGGAAGAAGGAGGAGCAACACACTGTTGCTTTGCCAGAAAATGTCAAAATAAGCCAGAGATAGGAGCCAGTGGAGCTACTTACACCACATTATAACATGCAGAGCATTGCCTGCCTCATGATCCCAATAGTAATTTGTCCTTGTACTGAAGCCTCATTGTGCTTGTTTCCTTTAAGGCAGACAGAAGTCTCATTTGCTGTCTTTGAGGGAGGGTGGTCAAGCTGCCCAGCAAGACATTTCAAGGGAAGGCCATTTTCCCTGCCTTGGAAAGCCCACAATTTCTCCACCTGTGTGAAAACCTAACACAACAAAATGTGGAACAGTCTGTCCCAGCAAAGGGCTCAACTACTATTCCTCTCACTCAAAGCAGCAAATGTTCCTGCTCTGGAAGCACAGTGAGGAATAGCTCTCAGCCAGCTCTCACAAGCAGTAAGCACTGCAAAAGATGCCTTGGGATGCCTCTCCAAGTTTCAGTAACTGTCTTCTTCCTGCAGCCAGAGGCAGATAGCTACACCCTAGGCAGCCTAAAGACATGGATCTGTGGAATTCTATGAGATGTGTTCCAGAGTCCTGAAGGAACTCACTGGTGTAGTTGCCAAGCCACTCTCCATGACAATTGAAAAGCCGTGGCAGACAGGTGAAATCCCTGGTGACTGGAAAAGGGGGGAAATTGTACCTATCTTTAAAAAGGGTAGAGAGGACAACCCTGGGAATTATCAACCTGTCAGCTTCACCTCTGTGCCTGGGAAGATCATGGAACAGATCCTCTGAGAAACTCTGCTAAGGCCCATGGAGAACAGGGAGGTGATTCAGAACAGCCAGCGCAGCTTCACCAAGGGCAACTCTTGCCTGACCAACCCAGCAGCCTTCTATGATTAATTGACTACATCAGTGGATAAGGGAATAGTTACAGATGTCATTTATCTCGACTTCTGTAAAACTTTTGAGATTGATTTGATGAGAGGACTGTTAGATGGATAAGAAAGTGGTTGGATGTTTGCACCCAGAGCCCAGTGGTCAACGGCTCAGGGTCCTGATGGACATCAGTGACAAGTGGTGTCTCTCAGGGGTCCACGTTGGGACCAATGTGATTTAATGTCTTCATTAATGACATGGACAAAGGGATCAAGGGCACCCTCAGCAAATTTGGAGATGACACCAAGCTGAGTGTCAGAGAGACCTGGACAAGCTCGAGAATTGGGCCCATTGGAATCTCATGAGTTCAGTAAGACCAAGTGCAAGGTGCTGCATCTGCGTCAGGGCAACCCCCAGTATCAATCCAGGCTAGGGGGTGGACAGATGGAAAGCAGCCTTGAGGAGAAGGACTTGGGGTTCCTGATGGATGAGAGGCTAGACATGCCCTGGCCATGTGCACTGGCAGCCCAGAAAGCCAAATGTGCCCTGGACTGCATGCAAGTGTGGGCAGCAGGTGAGGGAGAGGATTCTTCTGCTCTGCTTCACTCTGCTGAAACCCCACCTGCAGTGCTGCGTGCAGCTCTGGGGTCCCCAGCAAGAGAAAGACATCAATCTGTTGGAACCAGCCCAGAGCAGGCCACCAAGATGATTACAGGGATGGAGAACCTCTGCTATGGGGAAAGGCTGAGAGAATTGGCAATGGGATTGGGACTGTACTGCCTGAAAAAGAGAAGGTTTTGGAGTGGCCTAAGTGTGGCCTTCCAATACCTGAAGGGAGTCTACAAGAAAAATGGAGTAAAACTATTTAAAAGAGCATGTAATGACAGGATAAGGCAAAATGGTATTGAACTGAGAGTAGGTTTAGATATTAGGAAGAAATTCCATATTATAAGGGTGGTGAGGCACTGGAATAAGTTGCCCAGAGAAGTTCTGGATGACCCCTCCCTGGACATGTTCAAGGCCAGGCTGGATGGAGCTCTGAGCAACCTGGGCTGGTGAAAGGTGTCCCTGTCCATGGCAGTGGGATTGGAATGAGATGATCTTTAAGATCCCTTCCAAACCTAACTATTCCATGATTATTATTCCATAATTCTATTATTTTTCCATGGGGAAGATGTAACAAAGCAGTATGGACCTAGTACAGTAGAACAGTCCCCACAGGCATGGGCTGGGTGAGAAGGGAACCTGATACTTGCTAAGCCCAGGAAGTGTAACTGTGTCAGGTGATGGGTCACAGCTTAACCAGATGGAAGGGATGGACAGAAGGGAGGAAAATCCCAGGGCGAGTACAGCAGTCTGTGTGTACCTCAGGCCAGCTCTGAGCTCTGCACTACACTGGAGCTCTGCCGTACCGACATATATATTCACCGATCTCAGAGATTACAAGAAAAACCATCAGTGACTCTGATTCATCTGTCATTTCCCTTTCTAACTCCACATGTGTCCTGTGAAATTGCTCAGGAGTCTTTTTCTGTATGAATTAAGAATTGTATATACTTTGCTTCTTTCATGCATTTCTTTAATTATCAGGTGCCCATCTTGTTCTTAGAAAGCTTCAGATTGTCCTTAAAATATAGTTCACATCCATGCTTTATTATAAGAAAAGCTGCAATCCTTAGAAATGACAAATTATTCCAGCCCACCATCCTGTCATTGAAAAAATGTCTCTGGTAATTTGGACAGCTGTTGAATTTGCCAATAGGTTCATTTTGTACTCTTAAAGGGAAATCAGATAATTGTTTTGGCAAGACTGCACATTGCTTACTGCACATGGTTATTGCACAACCTTCAGCAAAGGTGTTTTTAAAAAAAGAAAAAAAAAATCAGAGACTCTTAAGCCTATCCTCTTGCCACAAGCACTCTCTTTTACCCACTCCAAAATCTCACGGCTTTACTTTATCCTTGACTGCAAAATCAGCATAAAAAGTGAAATTTGACAAGAATTGGGGAAGCAGTTTTTAAGTAAAGATGAAACAAATCTTAAAAGTATTTTGGTCATTTTAAAATATTTAAAGACTGATACCACAAAATCAAAGTTTTGTGTTTCAGATACTTTTATGTACTGGTGTAACCAAAAGAAGCTTCGTATAAAAATACAGTTTTGCAAGTCAGCTCACTTCCATAAAGAGAACTACCACCTTAAGCTACTGCTGAAAAGTCATTTGGCCTGAAGAGTCTTGCCCCTTCTCTAGTACACTCCTGTTGGCAGAATGGGAATGACCCAGCACCCCATAAACCTCGAAGCCCTTGAAACACCAGAGGCACCCAAGTCAAAGAGCAAGAAAAGCCATTAATTTGGCATTTGTTTCCCTTTTTAGATGCTTGGCGTAAGTAATTTCTGGACCTGGATACTGCAAAAGTTCAAACACAGGTTTAACTTTACACATTGTGTGGGGTTCCATTTACTTCAACAATTGCGAACACTGGGAGGCTTAAGGACATACAAACTGAAAACTGGGCTCCACTACCTCTTTAAAAAGGATCCCACCTATCTGGAAAGCCCATTTGCAGGAGAAGTGGGGTATGGGAGGAGGGGGTGGGTGTTGGGGTTGTTAACTTATTGCAGTTACATTACACTATGCATTACACCATGATTAGTCCACCGAAAGAAAACAGCAGGAAGAAAAAAAAATAGCTCCTGCTTCCTCTCCACTCCCAAGTTAGTTTATTATGTGTATTTGATGGCCCTTCATGAAGATGCAGTAAGACCCTGAACCTGCAATGACCCCTGTTTCCACACAGATCATATGGACTTCCGTGCAGGGGTTTGCCTGGACAGGGCTCATTGTCAACTGAGACTCAAACATCCCTGAGCAAGTAGAAAAACTAAAGCACATTTTATTATTCCCCTTTAGGAAAAAAAAAAAAAAAAAGTCCAGCAGGTTTTCACTCTTCTGCTTCTATGAGACACTTCCTATCATGTTGTTTTACAACTGATCACATCCCTGTAGGTGTCGGATGCTCGGCAGGGATTGCACTATTTATATGTAAGGCACTATTCTGTAGGACCTTGAGCTGTGTTATTCAGCACCTTCAACTCTTTCTGAACTCTGCTTGAGCTGGGGGCACTCAGCCCCTCTCCGGATGGCACACAAAACTAGTTTACTTTGATCTTAAATGCTGGAATTGTTTGTGATTAAATCCAATTTCATTAAATCCTTGATTTTACCCATTCCCCTAATATTTACAACTTCACTGAAAACAATACATGTACAAATCACTAGCATTATACATCCTAGTGAAGATGAAGTTAATTTACAGATCTAGCTTTTAAAATACAAGGATTTCACAACAAATCTGTTGCTATAGCAACAGAGTAAGCTTATGTGAACTTCAGGCATTCATATTCATAGAAACTCCTGAAGCAAGACTGACTGTTGGCCATAACATCCCTACTCTTGCCAAGTTTCAAATAGTGCATGAATTATGCCAAAAATAAATGGGTGTGACTAATACAAGCACACAGAACACCAAGGGAAAAAGAAACACCCAAGCTTTTGCCTCTAAGGCAACATTTGTTGATAGAAAAGATGGGCATTTGGAGAGTATGCCTTTTCCTTCCCTCTATCTTTTTGCTTTACTTGCACATCATAAAAGCCCCACATGCACATTTGCCTGCCATAAATTGTATGACTGCTAGTAATCACACATCTTTGCAGTCTATAGAACAAATCTTTTTTAAAAGGCTTGCTCCCTTTGTACTCCCCTGGTATTTAAGGAGCACGTGTGTGCTGGAGGAGGAAAGTCAATCTGTTTTAACTCATACCTTTCTCTGTCACATAGCTGCGAGCGATTCTTTTTGCAGCCTCTGAAAAAAGCATGCCCAGCCTTAGCCCATTACAAGCTCTGTGACATTAAATCCATCCCTCTCACATCCTCTCCTGCCCATCTCATCTGTGCACCCCAGTCCAGTCTGCCCACTCTCATTTAGCAAGGTCAGATTTTTCCAAGGGCCAGACTGCATTTAATGTGCTGGATCCAGATCCAGAGACTTCCCGCTAATTACTGTGGTCACACTTTCTAATCCAACAAGCATCAAACTGCACAGCAGTCTCTGAAGTGGAATAGGTCACCTGGCGATGTGCTGAAGGTCGTTCAGTTGGCAGATTTTTCTCGGTGAAAGGCAGTTGTGCAAGGTAGCTGTCCCAACATGAACAGCAATGTAGACTAATTACATGTGATACACCCACTCTGACTCATGAGATAGCACAAAAGTAAGGGATGGAGGAAGGGGAAGACGATGGAAGTGCAAGCACCTATGGAATAGAAAAGTTCCACAGATTTTGGATTCCAAGAATTTGTTCAAATCAAGATGCAACCTCTCTTTTTCTGCCCCAGCTCCTCTGCTGTACAGCAGCTCCATTTCCCATTGCAATTCAATCCAAATCAACACTTCCCTCTCAGAACTCAGTAACATCTTCTGGGTCTGATAGACTCTGTAAAGGCTGAGCACATTGAAAACAAACAAGAAAGCAGTAGAAGCATCTCTCTGGCTGTCATTTCAGCCCATGTTCCCACAGATGACATTACAGTCTTTCACTGTGCCCAAGCCCTGATTTTTGCTTAATGATGGAATTAGCCCAAATACATGTTGAGAGAAGAATGTGAAGACATGAGAGGGCTCAGGACACCAAGGCAAACCACCACAGACCAGAGGTTTTGCAGTAGGAAAACATAAACCCCTCTAAAAACCAATCTTGATATTTGGTGTGGGAGATACAGAATAAGGGTTTCTTCTTTGCATGCATCACCTCAGCAGTCAGTCCACCTTTTCAGACCAAGTTTAGGCCCTGAACACGTGATCTTTCCCAGTGTGTTTTTGACAGAATGGTGGCCTCCCACATGCCTCCTGTCAGGCATTACGTCAATGTGTTTTCCCTCTTTTCAGATGTGATGACATCCTCAAAACTTCAACTTAGCAACTAAGTGTGGAGAATTTTAGCCAGGCTTCAGGATGACCACCTGACCTTCCCCATGAGTTTATTAGCATAGTTATTTTCATTTATCTTGACAGTTAGTTGAGTTCAATTTATTTGAATAGTGTTCATTAGAGAATCTCAAGATAAACTATGTGATAAAAGTTAGCCAGGTCAACCACTGAGTGCGAGAACATGCCGTCTCCCCAGAACAAAAGAGTTGGCCCAATGGAATAGATTAAGTAAGACACAACTTGTTGCAACAAGGTTACTTCAGGAATGATGACACTTGGCTGGGTTTCCCTGCATGTGACCCGTTCTTGGTGGAGGATGTACTGATTTAGATACTAAGTTGCAAATGAAACAACTTAAGTGTTGCTAACTAGTTAAAGTATCTTCTGTTAGAGTGGCTACAAACGCTCAAGGATGAAAAACTGTGAAATACAGAGTGTCTGCATGAGTAAGGATGATGAGAATGCAACTTGCTGATCCATTTTGACAGTCCACTTGTGCATGATAAAGAAGGCTGCTTTCAGTTTCCAGGATTTAGTCCTGGAAGCTGTGAGATCTTGTATGAACACAACAGAAAAATACGGGGGAGGGGAAGAAGGTGAGAAATCGCAAAAGCTACTCATGGTCCATGGATTATTTAAGAACACCTGTGTTACCTGAACACTTGACCTTGCTTTGCCCTGGATTATTCATAATGCTGGCATCAAGTCACCACTTGCCAGGAAAACTGCACTGGGTTACTCACTATCACACGAGACAGGCCTGCCTCTGAACAGAGCAGATTCAACCAATGCTAAAAACTGCACGTATTCATAAGCCTTTGCCAGCTGACTGCCTATTTCCCAGCCGTGAGGGTTTTGGTAGTTTGCCCTCCAGCCCTGTTGCTAACAGCACTCAACTGAACAAAACAACATCTCTTCTGAGCATGCTGGGGCACTAGCAGACACCACAAAGCCAAGTATGCCCCTGAGGACTTGCTCAGAGCTCTCAAAAGGTTTACCTTGACTAAAATATGCCTTGGGTCAAACCCCACTGCCTTGTATCAGGATACAACAGCCAGGCAAGGAACCAAAAAGTGGAATCATCCACGAGATTTTACACCATCAGTCACCATTGACTTACCCTAAATTTGTGTTAGAGGTCACTCAAATCTAACTCAGCCCTCCCTGTCATCTCATTCTGAAATGCTGGCTATGGATTTTGTCTTCTTGTTTCATGATTGCATTTTGGACTCACCTGATGGCTTCTTGAACTCTCAGGCAGCACTTTGACTCTGGTTTGGTCACAGCATAGTACTGTATGGCATGAATACATTTTCCTCTTGGAGTTTTCAGCAAAAGGCTTCTGGAGGATGCAAACGTGCTCTCCCTCAGGCTTTAAACCATCCATTTTTTCAGGACTATAATGCCAGCACCTTTGGGCAGTATGGACAGTCCCTAGAAAGGACTAGCAAAAAGATCTGAAACTAGCTTTCAGTTCTACCTATTACACATCTTTTGTGCCCAATACCCTTTGGCAGAAACACTAACTACTGAAAAGCAGAAGCAAATTCCTACAGCTTCATTCTAACAGTAGCCGAGGCTGTGTTGGCAGCCAAGAAGTGGCCTTGCCCTTAAATGTATTAATTCTGCCTTTTAGAGACACATGTGAGTCTTGGCAGAACAGGCAGTAAGATTTCAGAGTGGTTGTGTTATAATTTTATAAGCTTAGCTTATAGAATTACAGCTGTTCCAGATGTTAGTCACCATGTTTAAACTGGTATTCTTAATATCAGTTCATAGAACTGCTAAGGACTTGGAGTTTCATTTTCTTCAAGAGTTGTGATTTGTCAGATCTGTGGGAAACCTTAGTCTTTGTCCCAGTCAAGCTCTGTTTTCTATTTCTGTCCTCTAGAACAGCTAAATTTATCTCTACCTGTTTGAACCTATTGCGCTTCTTACTCTTTTCTTCCAGAAAAATGGTGGTTGTTTATAGCCTGCAGGTTTTTGAAGGAAAAGAAGTTTCAGGCCAAAAAAAAGCATGTAAGTGAGATGGTGGCAGTTAGAGCCAGGAAGACATTGTTCTGGGAACAATGAAAGGGCAGTGTCTGCAAAAGAGCTGGATGTTCTGGGCACCCCTACCAAACTGCCTGCCATCTACACAGCCACGTCAGACTGCCTATCTAAACCAGCCAGGAGCATCAGCAGGCCTAACTACCCCTAGAAGAGATAGGTTTGCTCTTTGGTGCCACAAGGCTGCCCTTTCCTTGCCATACAGGCAATATCCAAAGGTCTTTTGATACTTTGCTCCCAGACAAATGCTCAAATTCTTCTGGGAATTGAGAAGTCCTCTGTAAATTTGCAGTGTCAGAAGTCTGAGTGATACAAGACATGCCATGTCTTAGGGCTTCCCGTTTTCCAGCTCAGGGGATTGAAAAGGCCATGTACTAAAACTTAATAAAGACCACACTGACTTCAAGATTAACTATTAAGGGACCAGTGGAAAAACTGCCACAAATACTGTGAAACAGAGTCACTGATAAGGTTTTGTTGATGAGTTCTATTATTTGGCCTAAAGGACCTTAACTACATCTAGAAGACAGAAAAGAAACTACATTCCTAAGCACTATTTTTAAAAACCCCAGTGCTTTAAGTAAGTGCTCTAAACATCTATTGAAGTGTCACTTTCAGAATGACTACTCTTGGTAAATGAAGGCTTCAGTTTTCCTGGTAGTGAAATGGAGATCTGGTGCATAGAGATGAGAAATATTTCCCTCATTAATCTCTATGGGTCTGCCTGGAGATCCAAATCTTAAGCACATGCTTATGTACTTGATTGAACAGAGAAAAAACTTAAGCACACGTTTAAGTGTTTTGATGAGTGTTGCCATATGAATTTCAACATGGATTTACAGATCTATGGCTTGACTGACAGACTCAACCCTTTCAAACATATATTATCTAATTAGTGCCTGAAGGGGAAGGCCCAGATATAGAACATTTGTCTTTTAGCACACAACTCACACAGCATTTCATGATGTCTTGACACTTATTAATTGCATTTGGTTTGAATATAAACACTGTCACATGATTCTTAATCGAGAATTGGCTGAAATACCATAAACAAAGGATTACAAGCACAGAGCAGGGAGGATGTGTCTCAGGGGACGCCAGGGGGAATTTAGGTTGTGTCCAGTCTTGTTCTCAAACAATAAGGAAAATAGAACTAAAAACAAGCCAGACTTTGTAGACAGTAGAAAACAGACATGAAAACAGTCAGAAAAACAGAGGACCTGGAAACATTTGAAATTTGGAGAACAGAAAGAAAGACAGAAAGACTTGTAATGGAAAGGAAGTAAGAAATTTCTATCTTCTTCTCAGCTGGAACAGAGACACTATTCTCAACACTTTCTGTCCAAAGAGTTAAAAAAACCTCCAAGGATTATCCAAAGTATGCACAGAACTGTAGTAGAGACAGTATCCCAGTATGATACAGATCTTTAAGACTGGGACACTGTCTCCAGGGAGAAAGGCAGAAGTAGATAGATTCTGCAAAATTACCATGACTTCTAAAAAAACTCCAGCAGCAGAAATTACACCAATATAAATCCCCTTCCTGCCTACCCTCCAATAGCCAACATGCTTTCCTGAGGCTGTTCCAGCTTTGCCATTTCCAAGACTACGGACTGCGGACTTCAGTTGTCCCAGCTCCTGTTACAGGCTGGGACCTGTTACAGAGGCAAGATAAATTTATTTTCCCAGCTTGATCATGACATCTGAGAAATTTCTTCCTTGCTCAAGCCATCAGTGTGGGACCCCAGGATGTGACTGCCACCAACAGGCAGTGGAAGAAGTGGATGACACAAAAGCACTCCGGGGTTTTAGAGTCTCCTGCAAGTGTGTATGACTTCAAAGGTGTTCACAAGAACACAGAAGATCCTATGGCATTGAAGGACAAGAGCCTAAGCTTGCAATGAAAACTAGAAGGACTGAAAACTCTGGCAACCTCTTAATGAATAGAATACACTCTACCCTTCAGCTAAGAGGAAGCCAAGTGCTGGAGCCTGCATTGTGTGTTTGTAGAGCTGCAAGAAGTTAGTCCAAATACATTTTTTCACATTAGTTTGGCATTTGCTAAAAGCCACTACAGCTGTATTTCTAGCAGATCATTTTTTCAGATGACCGGAAGACTTATTTTCATCTGCCTGTCAATTAATTCATTTATCATTTTGACCTTTCCTTTAAGTAAAAGTGTTCTCTCATAACTTTCATACCATTGTAAATTCTTACCATGTGGGGGAATCAAGCAAAATTCACTAGAGCTTTCAATCAATGAGAGAGAGAAAGAAATGAAGCAAAGTGCAGCAACAGTGTATTTCAGAGCAAAATCATTTATTCTGCCTAACAATGAAGCTGCTATCTGGAAACAAGACTGATTATTCATAGTGCTACCCACTGCTATTACCAGAACTCTCTACAGCCCCGATAAGCTTTCATCCAACATGTTTAACATGTCAAAGTCAATTTGCCTTTCCACACGTATATTGCATAGCATTACTTTAGTATACAACCAGCCACTCAAGTATCAAATCGAGTACACATTTGTTTGTATGTATTTAATATTACCCTAGCTCCTGACAGCTTTAAAAGAACACACGTCTTAGAAATAACTGAGCTTTCTTTAGGAAAAGATCTGCCACAAAAAGTTTGTTTATCTCTAAGCAGATTAATGGTAGAGGGTTACTATTTTAAAGTAGGAAGACAGATTGTGTAATTGTATATCTTTCTAGTTACATATTGCAATAAACAGTATAATTTATAGCAAGAGCAACAAAGGACAGGGATATCTCTCCTAACAAACACCCAGCAATGGCAAACTCCAGATAATATGAAAAACAAGGGATACACTAAGGAGCACACAGCAAGCAAACTAACCACACAGGTTCAGCTCAGATCCATCAGGCCTCCTAACCCTTGCAACAACACCTATCCCAAGCCAGCTACTGAAATCATCGACAGCTCAAGTAAAGCAACAGTACATAAATATAGATCAGGTCCAGTACAGTCAGAATCAGACTTTCCAACCCCAGTGACACATGACAAGGCTCTCTCTGCCTGTGGTCCCACTTCTAGAGGCACCAGCTCTTCCAGCTAACTGCTCAAGAGCTGTTTAACATTAATGCCACCACTTCTGGCATCAAGCTACTCTTGAAAGTTACATAACTATTCTCTCTCCTGCACCTAAGCCCCATGTCTCTGCTCATTTTGCCCCATGAGAGCCACTCACAGAGCTCTGACAACATCTTGCAAATAGTTTCATCCTCCCAAGAAGCAGTACAGCTTCACCTGGAGTACCTGGGGGTATAAAATTCACTGTGTCTTCCTCAGCCCTGCCTCTGTCCACCACCAAGCACATCCCCATCAGCTCCCACACAACCAGTGAAATTAATAACAGTTTGCTCACCCTTCAGAGAACAGCTTCTGCTGCCTGGTAACTTCAGGATCCTGCTGCACCTCAAACACAGGGCCCAATCTCCAGAACCCTCACAGCTCTCCCATTCCCCTCCAACTGAATATCTTTTTATAGCCCAGGCTCCTCACACTGCATAGGACTCCTAGAGAGTCGCTTAAATGCTCCTCTGCCTGGTAGAGGGTGGGAATGTGCCTCCCCACATGGCTTTACAAGTACTGAACAACTTCACACAGTCTGCAAGGACAGAGAAATTGTTGAGTCCTCAGTCGGGGAAACCAAGGCAGCAGCTTCAGCATTATTCCTGCTACCTGTCAGCACCAAACCTGTGCCTTTTTTACATTAGCACAGGGAGTCAGGAACAGCTGTGTAGGCCATAAGCAGATCAGCTGCTCACACACGAAAAGCTTGTCTGAAGTGCCCAGCGCCAATGAGCTCTGAAGCCGATTTCCACACAGTACTAGCAGGGCTCCCTTTGGGATGAATCACCTTCACAGCCAAAAAATGAAAGCCTGAGGAAAGCTTATTATCCATGAAATGCAGACTTACCAAAAAGTACAAAGCCCCCAGCATTTTGAATTTAGCTTACCTCGGAGCATCCCTGCTATTTTAATGGAAAGACACCTAAGCATGCAAACACTGAAGTACAGGTTAAGAAAAGCTAGCTGAAACCACTGGCCCAATTTTCTTCCTGCTCACATTTCTGAAACAAGCCCATTTGGGGCCAGGATGTTCCTCTGTTTTCATATCACCAAAATCAGCACAATCTAAACCATCCCTGGAACATTTGGCTTTAAAATACATGTATCTCTCCTTCACACAGTACACTGCATGTACCTGATACCACTAGAGAAAAACAAAAAGCAATGTTTTTGTGTGCTCACTTGTGTTCTTCAGAATAAATACAGAAAATACTGAAGATTTTTCCCTAAGTTATTTTGGAAAAGCTCCTGCAGTCATTCTTTGTGTCTAGTGAGCATTTCCTCTAACAAATGCAACACCCAGAAATATTGAGTTTGTGTCACACAGACACTTCCTTACAGCTGAGAATCATCAGGCTTTGAATCCAACTAAAAAGAGATGAATTAGCAAATACAGATGACATGTTACTATTTCCTTTCAGAGAAGGCCTCACCAGTACACATGATGAATTCTGAGACCCATACACGATATACATAAATAGCCAAGATTTTAAAAAATATATTATTTTGAGCATCAGACAAAGTTTTTCAGTTTGAGATTTAAACAATAGGTATCACACTTTTTCCCATTTATGGCATATACCTTGGACAGCGCTGACAACAATTAAAATGAGGTAAAAAGGCTTTCCAAATACTTCGGCATTGTCTGGATGACCACTGAATTTTAATAACAATTCCAATTAATTAAGACAGGAAAACACCAGAATCATAACAACATCGCTATTTTATTGGCAGGCTGTTGTGGGAAAGAGTATTCATCTGTTGGCCAGCAATAAAAATCAAAATAACTGCAAGTAGCCTTGGGGCTAGAATCTGCTCTTATTTGCACCATCCAGGTAATTCCATTTATTGCAGTGGGACTTCTCCAGGCAGATATTGTGGTTGTGCAGCTGTTTAACACCTTGTGCAGAATAGAGCCCTCCAAGGAAAATCTGGCTCTGCTCATTTATGCTTTCTATCAGGCCTATACTCATATGGGGCTATAATGAAATGTTAAAAAATAAAGTAAAATAAAAATAGGGACTTCTGGATCGGGTTTTAACTCTGCCCTCCTGCACAAAGTTGCAACTGAATTACCAGGTTCATATTGTGCCTGGGAGGCACAAGAAAGTACGAGGGGTAAAGAGCTCATTTCTCCATTACTAATTCCTATTATTGTTAACTGGAGTGAAAAATAAGGTGGATCAGAGTGAAGATGTCAGAAGAAAAAAAAGATCAAATAATGTGAACAGGCAATAATAGTACAGTGACAAGCTATAGCAGCTGGATTACAGGTGGTAGCTCTTCTTCCCTAAGAATGGCTGACACAGGAAACAATTTCAAAGGTGAAGCAGAGGACACCGGTCAGCAGACCAAGAGAACTACAGTTTTTGAATGAATCCACCACTGCAGCAACCCTGAAGTAAGACATCCTCCTGGAAGGAGGAAGGTAGTTGTGGCACTCTCACCATGCCCTTATGCTTCATGAGGACAAATGCATTGCTGGAAGCAAGCGAGTGAAATGGCTGGGGGTCTGTCCCCTGCAAAGGGCCTTTCTGTCAGGCTGCACATGAAGACGATGCCTTCGGTGGAGGACAGTGTACCAGGAAATGTTGGCTCACAAGATTTATCACACACCTGCTGAAGTTTGAAAGCAGTAACTGTTTTTACCCACACTACCCACTGAAGGCCAGGCAGACAAGTTTGTCTTTTGGGGACACAGAAGGTGCAGAAAAGTCTCAGGTAAACAGCTTAGTGGAGAGAAAACAGTGTTCATTGCACAATAAGGATTACACTTTTCTTTACAAAACACTTCAGATTGATGGCAGGGTATTGGCACAGAAAAGTTTTCTGCACTTGGTGACTAATTCACCTTTGCAAGATAATGCTTCTACAACTGATAACAGACTCAGACAGGAGTCCTGCCCCTGAAATCATTTCCCATTAATTTCAATCACTCTGAAAGCTTCAGCCACCAAAAATTTCCAAGTCAGTTGGCACACTTATGTCTAGGCCCTGCCAATATTTTGTGATCCACTTACTGTAAACACATAGCTAATGAATGTTCATTCCCTTGATGATTATTTTGGAAAGTGGAGACATGTCGGAGAGTATTTACAAGGTATGCGATCCTCCAAAAAATTGATAAATATCCTAACACATCTTAAAACAGAGGCACCAATGCCCTCAGCCAAAGAAATAATGCTAATCATGTATAAAGACATGAGTTATCTAAGGAGCCTCAATGTATTTCATTACCTCTGAATATTGCAGTTGTTAAGTGTGCTGGCCCCATAGCTCGGAAAAGGACAGGATGAAAATTGTTAGCTGTTGTGGAAATCTCGGATAATGGTGATGGCAGGTTTGAGTCAGTCTGTGGATTTAAGTACCTCCACCATCAGCAATGGCCATTGCCAACTCATAATGTCCACTTAGCAGGACCTGAGACTGCAGCTCTTCCAGCAAACAGGATGCTCCAACTCTGGTAGAAAAGCAGACCTGCAAGTGAAAATGAGATGTTCCAGGGTTGCTGACCTCCTTTCCACTGAGCTAAGCTAGAATTTGGCATTGCACTATCAACAGCCTACAACAAAACTTGAATCCTTGATGGGCAGAGGGGCTGGTCTTCTAAATATCTAGGCACAAGGTAAAAATAGTTGTGTAAATGTGTTCCTGTGCAAACAGGCATGCATGCACTCAAACAGAAAGTTGAAAATTATGGTTTAATGATATTGTGTTAAGAACCACCAGGAAAAATAAAATTGCCTTGAGTGTTTTTTCACTACAACTCCCTAAAGGCAGATGGTGGGACTCTTTGAAGACACTGGGAATGTAGCAATACAAAGTAACTTGCAGATGCTGTATCTGACACAGTGCATCTCCTGTAAGGCTGTACTCATTGCCTACCATCTTAGAAAGCTTTGAGGTGTTAAGGAAGTTGAATACAATCTCCCGGTCCTTGGTCCTTCCACAAGAGAGTGGGTCCTCCAAGGAAGGCAATAGGAAACGTGCCTCTGTGTGTGATCATGTTGCCATCTAGTGACCGCAGCCCAGAGACCGCTCAAGCCCTGACGCTCCTCCACAAGCACAGACAATGCTGTGTGTGAAGCAACAGGGTCTTGTATAACTGAGACCTCGGGGGAAGTCGTCACTGTTGCCAAAATATACAAGATTATTCCTCCTAAAGTTGCAAGTCTCAGGCAGAAACAGCAAGTTCCTTGAGCAGGGTGATAAGGAACTAAAAGCTCACAGAGGTTGTAGCTCTTGCAGTATCATTTTTGTGCCACCCTTGAGCTCCAGAGCCAACAGGGAACTTCCCTTTCCTGAATTCACACAGAGAGCTGGCAAGACCAGCCACAACAATCAGTCATGGCCAGCTGGTCTCTGCCATTCCTGTGAGATTCACTCAACTCTCCCTGTTAAGCACAAAGAAGAACAAAACATCCCAGCATGGGTACTAACAGTGCAAGGCTTCCTCTACTGCTCTTGCTCCAGAAATCAGTGGCAGATTTCCTGAGATGGGGAAAATTCAGTTATTTTCTACAACCCAAAGGATGTAGGTACCCAGCATGCTTTCAAATTACCAAATTATGTAGGCAAATAAAATTTTGGTATTATACACACAGGCATTTCGGAAATCCAACTCTCACTTGCTCTTCAGGCTTTCTTTACCAATCCTGGCCCAAGACACTCAATTTCCATCAATTATGGTGACAAACTTCTTTTCTGGCATTTTGAGAAGGCCAACTTTCTTTCCTAAACATGTCCATTCACATGTCAGTAAGTGTATGTGTGTGTGTGCATTTGTGTGTTCATAAATATATATTTACACAAAAACAGAGCACCTTCCCCAGGGCCCAATCTTTTTATTCTTTTCCCTCTATACACACTGCTATGAGATCACTTGTAAACAACTGAGCAAAGATGTTGAGATGCACTTACATGTGACTTCCTACAATAGCTTTTGGGAGTATTTCATCCTGCCTAATCACCACACATTATCACACCAAACTCTCTGGATCCTGAAAATTTCTTCTCCACACAGTATCAAGTCTTGTGGAATTTATCCTTGATTTTCTCCCACTGAAAGAAGACCTTCTTTTCTGCCTTAACAGAGCCACACATCAATATGGATCAGTATCATCTGGTTGGTTCTGTCTGTAAACACACATACACACTGAATCACAAAAATAGCTCACGTGTTTTCTTCCTGTTATTCTCTGTATTATCTCTTTCTTTTTCTTTAGGATCTGAAATGCCACTGATTTGTTCTTGCTAAAACATAAATTTTAGACCTTATATTTCCTAATCTAACACAAAAAATGAAAGGCTAACTTCAGCATACTTTTCTTCCTAAACTGTTATAGAAGTTTCAGTGTGGTTTCCTGAGAGATATGATACACAAGAATTGCTAGCAGATATTATTTAGTGGCTCAAATATATTAGAGATCAAAGAATGGGGAAAATAAGTCTCATCTTTCTTGAGCTTCTTGGCGGTGGAGCTTTTATATCACTTAGAAAACCAAAAGGCAAGAGGAAAAGAAAAAACACAAGGATACAATTTCACTGGGGAGAAAAACATGATCACACTGAAATACCTAAGGGATCTAAGGACAGTTTCCAAAAGCTATCATAATAATTAAATTAATAAAACAAGTCAGATGCTGATTACCAAGCACCACAGCCCTTATTGCAAACAGCCATAAAAGAATCTTGATGTAGCAATGCCAGTGTGAAATAGCTGAAGATTTTCCTGCACAGTGACAATGCTCTAAGATTTTGGATGGGATAGTTTTCTACAGAAAATGGAGGACAGAATGCAGCCCCATACATCCCTGTCTGAGAATTAAGGGAATCACATTTCTTAAAATGCACTCAGTGATGAACCTAAGCTCTGCCACTCTTGTTAGATTTGCTCAAGTTTTCCTGTCAAGCACAAAGGAAAAACAACCATGAAGTAGAATGAAGAATAGCCATGTGCAGGATTCCTATTTTTGCTCTATTAAGCTATATATAATTATTCATGTAGTCAATTAATTTTCCCCAAAATAACTCACTAGCTGAGACTAGAGACTGAAATTTTGGTCTATTCTTTCCTATGGGAACTCATATTCCTCAGGCAATTCCTTAAAATCAGGTTTTCTTTTAGTCTTTAACAAAGTGCTTCCTTTCCAGAGAGACCACCCAGGAGAAAACAGGAAGTCCCACAGTCTCATATTCCTTAAGGAGCAGAATGTTGAGTTCTGGCCCCACACTTACCCAGCCACCAAGGAGTTAATGTTTTGAACAGCTACTTCATGTTCTGCAGATATGTATGCACTAATTAGCAGTGGCTGGAATAAAAGACTACAGCCCAAGGAAGGCGGAGCATTCTCAGAAACAGCAGTCTGGCAAGAAGCTGTCAAGGGAATAGATCCAGAACCCCCAAGAAGAATGAGACGGACTGACTGGGAACAATTAAGGAAAATCATTTCATTCTCTATAAAGGACAGAACAGCATCTTTCTGAAGTTGTGGAGTCCCTGGAAATTCCCATTAACACAGGATGGAAGTAGTGAGAAAAGGGCAGAAGGGAGTAAAAGACCAACAGACTGGACCACTCATACCCTCTTGGAGGATACCAGTAAAACCTCTCACAAGGAGAGTGGAAAGTCCTGCTCGGCATGATCTCCCTATCAAACATGTTAATGATGGCAACTCTGCTTTTAGAGCAGTTTTCATCCCAGTGCAAACCACCCAGCTGCTGGATGCTTGTTTTGGGGGTCAGTCATACAACGTTTCATGGAGAAAAGCAAAATACTCCAATGCCTACTTTCTCCATTCAAACCCTTATCTGACCAGAAGCTGCACGATGCTGCTGCAGAAAGCTGTTCAAAAGGCAGAAGAGTCTGTCCTCAAGCCCATGAGTTCTTTGATCATTGACAGTGTTTATGATGAGCAGTAACTATTGAGAGAATTATGACTGAACTGGCCAATTGACTGAAAATACCAGCTCCTTTTAGGCACTGGAACAACCAAACCTCAGTCCCACCTAAGAACTTTAGTACCAAATCCTACCTAATTCCAACTAGGGAAGCAAAAAATAGTAGTCGTCTTGGAGAAAGATACAAGATGCTAGAAATAAACAATAACCTGTTCCCCGTGGTTGTATTTGGACTTCACCTTCATTCCATCAGGTTTTGTACCTTATTCAAAAAAAACATGTTGTGCATAATCTATTACGAAACTCATTATCCTAATTAAGCAGGAAAAGAGGATTTTTTTCTCTCTGTCTCTTGCAACGTTTTGGTCCCAATGTAATCTAGCAGCACTGAGTTTCACAGACTCAGTACGTGGAGAGGCATTCCCATGGGACAACTGCGATCCTTTCTATGAACCAGCAGCTTTGAATTTTTTGTTAAAGTGTGCATCACCTCTGTGGTCCTCTCTGCTTCTTTCTTTCTTCTCTATAACCTCAGAGGGCATGGGCATGTTCCTGGCTGGACCTGTGTCACAGGGTGACAGTCATGATACAAAAATAGCCCCCCTTGCAATTCTGTTTATTGAAACTAATAAATTATCAGGAAGGAGCAAGTCTCCTTAAAGATCAGAGACCCAAGTGGACATACATTACCAGCTGGAATGAGGGCAAGCTTACAGATCCAGCTGATCAGCACTCCCTCTCACAATGTGGGGGGCTGAGTCACATAAGTGTGAGGCAGAGACACGTGAAAGGAGGGCGCAGTGTGCAGGGACCCAAAGATATGAGTCCCATTGCTGCTGCAAAGGATGTGCCAGCAGGTTGTATTTCACCGATGATGGAACAAGGAGAAAATTCCTTCTACCACTCCTACACTATTCCTTCTTTGGGGAATTTTATCATATGCCATCTCCTTGATCCTCATAAGGCAAATGAAACCTTTCTGTGGCAGTGACCCCCTTCTGTTCCATGGGGCTGGGACAAGGGGAACACCTTACATGACCCCAGCACTTTTGTATAGTCTCTGTGTGCCTTTGTGGCTCTTTGAGGATGAGACAGGAGCAAAGCTTGTGACTTGCATCCTGTCAGTCACAGGTATTCTCAAATTCCCCTGAGCATAACCTTCCTGGGAGAGCACAAAGATAACCTTATTTCCCAGACTAATATTCTCAGCCCCTGAGCAGAAAAGACAAGCAAATCCATGTCCTGACTGTCAAGGATGTCGCAGAATCACACAATGGTTGAGGTGACAAGAGACCTATGGAGGTCAACTTGTCCAACCCCTCTGTTCAAGTAGGGTCACCTAGAGCAAGCTGCCCATGACCATCAGCCTTGCTTCTCTCACTGTTTTTGGTGAGAAGTATGATGCCTACAGCACCTTGAAGGACAGATCTGCTGCCTTAGGCATTCATTTTATTATATAACAATATATAGATAAAAAAACAAATGATGATATTTCACAGGAAGCAGTGCTGTTTGGAATGGTGATAGACTCATACAAAACTGTAAAAGAACTATTTCTACATACAAAAAAAAAAAACCAGAAATGTTTAAAATATTTCTGTTCAGGATTAATTCATAGCCAGTAAAATTCTGCCTGCAATCCTATATCAGAATGAGCCATCTTCCTATTTATCCATCTTAGTAACCTGAAAATATATAAAACAACAAACCACCCTCACTCTTTGAAAGAAAATAGATGTTACTATCTGAGCATTTAAACAAAAAGAAAAGCACTCATCTTTGCAAATTAATTAATTAATTAATTAACTGAAATTCTAAAAGAATCCATAGGAAACAGTTGTTTTCAAATAAGGCTTCTTAGGCCATGGAACAATTTAGTAAAGAGATATACTATTATTCTCTTTGAAAGGCCTTGAAGTGCTTTGTAAGGGAGTGCTATTAACATTACAGATGGGAAAGCCAAGGCCTTATAAGGTGGTACAATTTATCCAAGGTCATTTTACAACCAAGCAGTGGAAACAGGAATATGAACAAAATTTCTTAATCCCCAGACCACCATCAGTTTCCCTTAGCATTACATCTATCACATGCATGACTGGAACAGCAGTTGATAACTAATCTGTTTTCTCATGGGCCCTCACATTGTGGTTTTGTGAGAATCCATGTGGAAACCTGGTGGGATGCAACAACACTTAAAGACACTCAGCCACAAATAACTTCCTTATGCAACTTGAGGCAGTAAGATGCAACAGGGGCCCACTTCTAAAAAGCTAGGGCGATTTCACACTAGACCTGAGTGAAACAACTCCCACGACTCAGTACTGCTGTTCCCCAGGGCTAAGTGCTGCAGATGGTCCTGCTCAACATCCTTATCGATGGTTTGGGCTGAGTGCATCCTCAGTAAGTTTGCAGAGGACACCACGTCGTGTGGAAGTGCTGATCTGCTGGAGGGCATGAAGGCTCTGCACGGGCTGGATCGAGGGGCTGAGAATGGCTGGATGAGCTTCAACAAAGCCCTCAGCCGCTCAGCCCTTCAGTCCTCAGCCCTCAACGCTCAGCCCTCACCCCTTCAGCCCTCAGCCCTTAGGCGCTGAGCCCCTCAGCTCTTCAGCCCTCAGCCCTCAGCCCTTCAGCCCTCAGCTCTTCAGCCCTCAGCCCTTCAGCCCTCAGTTCTTCAGCCCTCAGCGCTCAGCCCTCAGCGCTCAGCCGCTGAGCCCCTCAGCCCGCCGCTTGCCACAAGATGTCGCCCTCCCCTCAGGCAGGGCCGGGCCGGGTAGCCGGAGACCCCCGCGGGGCCGCCACTGCCACTGCCACAGCCACCGCCACCGCCACTGCCACCGCCACTGCGCCCGCAGCGAGAGCCGAGACCGGGAGAAGCCGAGAGCGGCGGGGACGCGGCTCGCCGAGGCCGCCCGGGAGCTGCTGGGTCCCGGCTGCCGGCGGCCGCGGCAGTGAGGCACCGCAGGGCCGCGGCCGCCATGTCGCGGAGCAGCTGGAGAGCCGCGGCCGGCTGTGGGGACGCTTTCCCGCCCCGCAGATCCACCACCTCGGGGAATCGCAAGGTCGGTTGGGTTGGAAAAGACATCTGAGGTCATCGAGTCGAGCCATGAATAGTGCCAAGACCACTATGCCATGTCCTCAAGTGTCCCATCTGCAATACTCCCAGAGGTGGTGACTGTGCCACTTCCCTGTCAAGTGCTTGACAGCCTTTTTGGTGAAGAAATTTTTCCTAATATCTAATCTAAACCTCCACTAGTGCAACTTGATCCGCTTTCCTCTCATCCTGTCACCTGGGAGAAGAGAGCAACCCCCACCTTGCTGTGGCCTCCTTTCAGGTTGTCAATAAGAATGCTAAATGAACAGGGCTGGCCCCAGAGCCGAGCCATGGGGAACACCTCACCACCTCCACATCCAGTTGTTCTGCTCTAGTCCTGTGACACCAATAGCCTCCAGCCCAACTTGGTTTTCAGTGTGTCCTCTGTGCAGTGAAAAACTTCCAAATCCAGCAGTCTAAGAGGATTCCTGATGTTTCCTGTTGCTAGGGGAGTGCAGCAGCATCTTATGGTGACTCTAGGTAAAGTTACCATCTCTACTGAATTTCTCAGATGGGCTGAGCATCCCTCCAAAAGTTACTAAATCACAGAACTCACAAAATATCCCGAGTTGGAAAGGACCCAGAAAGATCATCGAGTCCAACTCTTAAGTGAATGGTCCATATGGACATCAAACCCATGACCCTGGCATTATTGGCACCATGCTCTAACCAACTGAGAATGCAAACATTTCATCCTAAAATGGGTCTCTTGCAAGGCTCAGCAGCCCCTGCTCCTTTTCAATTGACCCTTGGTTGGCAGTTGCAAGTTAGAACTAAAAGACCTGGCTGGGAAGGCAACAGCTGCTCTGCTGGGAGATGTGTCCACCTCCCACTTACTTGTCAGCTCCCATCTGCTAGAGGGTTATCACCTTACCAACTCTGTAGGTGGGATCACCTTATCTAAGTGCTGTCTAGTGCACTTCAGGCACCCTGTCCAGTCAGACAGCCCAGCCCAAGCAGCCTGAATTAGTGGCCTGGGCTCAGTCAGTGGATGTTACTTGAAGCCCAATGGACAACTCCATGAAGGTAAGAGCAGTATTATCTTTCCATAAATCCAGCAGGGTGGTGAAAAAATGAGTGTCTTTCTAGGCTGTCACTCTCTCATGGCTGCCCTAGCCGAATGACCTTTTTCAAATGTGCCACTAACCTTTCTCTAAAGATGTTTTGGTGATCCTGGAGGACATCTCCTGTCCCAGCCACACATAACATCTAGATCCAGCCCAGACCACACACGCTGGTATTCGGATTCTGAGACTGAGAGCTTACACACACGTGACCATAACTGTGTGGGAGATGGGAAGAAAGAGGTCGCCCACAGCAGTCCCTGAGCAATCCTGAAATGATGACATGTATGTAAATGACATAGGGAGGGTTCAGAGCAGGAATCTGCTCTCACAAAAATATTTGCCCTCTGTGACATGAGGAGATCTGCTGATGTCAATGAAGCAGGAGTGGCAAGCCCTGGTCATCAGTAAGGAGTCGGATTTCCCTATTTTTTTATACTCACAGGATTATTATGAACATCTGGTAAACAAATTCTTTCCTAATGGTTGACAAGAGTTTGACCATTTCCTTTTAGACAGCTGGCTTAGCGTAGTAAGACACAGGCTCTAGGGTTTAGATTCACTCTTTTTTTCATAAGTAGCTTCTTCCACACAAGATCCAAGCAAAAATTTTGCTTACACATGATTGTATTCACCAGCAAACCATGACTGCTGAGGGGGAAAGTTTTCCCTAAGGATCTGCTTAAATTCATTAATCCCCTTTCCTTTACAAGACAGATGCAATGATACTAGCTTTGTACACTCCAATATTTGTTTGATACCTTTGGAAAATAAGATTTAACAACCTTAAACTCTGTTCAGGAAGTTAAAGAGTAGAGTTACATAGTGATTCAATGCACAACAAGGAGATAATTAAACCTGGCACACAGGAGAATTCTAATTGACTTCCTGGATCCGATTTTGCTGGCAAACACTGGAAGTGAAGATTTAAAGAGTTTAACAGCTTCCATCTTCAAAAGGTGATTTTTGAGGGGAAAATATCATACTTCATTAAGAATTTCATTGGAGCTGCCATGAATTATGTTCTAAACAAGACATACTTCCATGCTATCTTTGCTTACATTGGTTTGGTTGGACCAAGTGCATTCTAGGGGAGTTTAGTTTTTGTTACCATGGTGAAAATTATTTTAACTTTATGTGATCACCATTGCCCCCTCTGTTTGCTCTTAATCTCTTTTACTCCTCCACTTTCCCCTTCCAAATATATACACATCAAGATTTTTTCTTTCTTCCTTTCACTCACACAGGTAACAAAAACCATCTCTCAAGCAGTGATGACACCTGTTTATTTACTGGTCTGGATAAAAACCATCGCTCTTTGCATTCAAGTATTGAAGCCAAATCAGAGAAATTTAATAACTAGATGCGAAGCTCTCTTTTTTTTCAGCCTGCTGAAATGAGGCTTATGAGATCCTTCTGTCTGTTTTCCTCTCCTTTCCCACCCTCCTCCTCCTCCATTCAAATGCTTTTAAACCTGTTGGCCAATTCCAGCTAAATTTGGCAGAGAGGTAGGAAAATAATATCTTTGCAACCTCACCAAGTCTAATGAGAATCAGAACTGAGCTGAGAAGAGATACCGAAATGACTGCTCCAGAGTCATTTGGCTGATGGGATGACCCAGCAGCAAGCACACACAAGCCAGCCTCCACACTGCCTCCTGAAGCTTTCCCACTGCCAGCGTCTGCTGCCTGGCCAGCTGGCACTGTGGCACAGGAAAGCAGGTGGGACTCATATGATGGGGGAACAGAAGGTGCTGTGGGGCTGTGCAAGTCACTGCGTGGAGCTGTGTTTAAAGGGTTGTGTGTACAGAGGCATGGGATAAAGATGCATAGGAAGCAGCTTTCACTGCATCATCTGCTCCCAGAACAGCTACTCACAGTGACTGATACTACCCACTTGATAATAGCCACCTTCAAATAGCACAGCAATCCAAACAGGCACGATTCTTTCCCTGTGATACATTTTGCTGTTGTATCATAAGCAATTTGAGTAGGATACATACAAGAAGGTTTCCTGTACAAAATACTGAACAGAATATTCCTTATCATTCATAGCCACTGCCTCCAGACAACTTATATTATGCCCTTTGCATCCTGGGTGGGAGCCAGGACAGCTAGAATGATGAATCAATAACATCCATAAGGAAAAATGAAATGGAGGAAGCTCTTATGCAGTAGATTTTGCTTTTGTTAATTGTTGCTATATTTCATTCCAGCCCCACATCCTTTCAAACAGCTGGGACTCTGACTCAGCTTCAGCGACTTACATTCTCAGAAGAGAGAGGAGTCACCCTCCTGGGGCTGATTTCGCTATTGCTTCATAGCTCCATTGCTTGGCAATCACACAGATCCTTTTGCAGATCTCACACATCCTACATCCCACATCCCTGTCTTGTCCCAGGCAGCTGACCACAATTAGCAAGGACAGCTACAGCACCAGGGGCTGACCAGCAAGATAATCCTGCTAGCAGGGCAGCTGCATAGGGAAATGCTGGCTTTGCTCACTTGGCATCATTGTCCTACCCTCAGCAGACACATCATCTAAATGACAGAGGTTGAACCTGGCCTAAAGACAGAGAGGAGCAAGACCAACTCTCCAACCCTGCCAGCACCTGATGGACAGGCAATCCAAATTAGCAAGGGCAATTATTTCTTTGGCTGTGGCACTTAAATCCAGTAGATTTGGTTTGTCAGTCATGAGTCAGCTGTGTAGCAAGCTTGTGCCTTCAAGGTATGGTATAGATGCTTCAGAGTTGGCAGCTCATAAGTCTCTCTGTATGTGTGGAGAGCTTAACATTGCTCTTCCTAGGTAGCAATTACACTAGACAGCAGGTTGGGAAGAGGGCTTCACATAACTGGCAACCAAAAAGAAGGAGTCAAAATAAAGTTAATGAGATTTCTTTGTAAGGTAACTGCTGTGTCCTGTTTAAAATAGATCAAGGCTCCTTAGGTGGAAACTGAGGGAAAAGCATAATGAAAGCAAACTGAAAAAGCAATAAATAGCAACAGGAAAAAAAACTAGAAACATCTGTAAAGCAAAGACAGAGGCAAAACCAACAGGCTTTTCCAAGCCTCACCCATTAAGCCCCAGCTCCTAGAACTAGGAGATTGCATACAGTCCCCAGTGTCATTAAAGAAAGTTATTTTCTCCTTCTTGCCATCCTCTGCAAAGAAGACTTCAAAAACCTGACATATATATACTTTTAAAGAAAATCCAGACAGGCAACCCAGATTTGGCCAGCAAGCACTGTGTCTTTAAAACCAGATCAACCTGGTAATTCTTTGAGATTTGCCCCACAACTTTTGAACAGCAAGGAAGTGTTCAAAATGCTGGTAATACTGCATGGATTGGATTATTAATAGTTTGGGCCCTGGAAACACTATACAATTATGCTGCTTTCAAGACATAATGAGACTATGTTATTTTTTTTAAAATGTTTATAGAAGGTGTTTATGTCCAAACAGGTAGCTTTCAAGTCAAATTGAAATCTAGTACCAGAAGGTAAGCCACCAGGACTGAGATGTCTGAAGCCTGTAAACTCTGTATTGTACGGCCAATGTTTCCCAGTGCTTCTGGAGAAAGTACATTTATGTTGCTGAAAGACCCAGATCACACCACAATGACAATGGGACACTATAGTGCCATCGGTGGGACACAATAATGATATTGGCAGCTGCCTGGGAGTCTTCTACTGCTAATGTTTTAGAATAGGTCAGACACCATAACCCATATTTAGAGCATGCTTTTCAGAGACATTGGCCACCCACAATTCCTACAGGGTTGAGCACAGACACCAAGCCAGCAGCTGTAAAGTTCTTATTTCCAATGTTGTGTTTCCAGTCAACACACAAAGCTTAGGTAGGGAACATATTGTCGGAATGCCTTCTGGGTTTGTCTTTTTTTCTTTTTTCAGCCTGTTTCCCACATAGTTTTACTGAGGAACAAGAAAATCAAATGACTTGCATAGAGGTCACAGAGTGAGTCATCAGCTCAGCCCAGTGACGGTCAAATAATGCTTATTTGTAAAACTATAATTTTATAGTGCTCTACTGCATAGCTTTAAAAATGAATGTATGGGAAAAATACACCCACGTATGACAAACGTACTTATACTCTCTCTGCTTTGGGTGGACATTCTGTTAGTCACAGGGAAGCATCTGTGTAAAGCTTTTTTTGTTGCTGCTTTTTGCTTCTCTAGACATTTCATCAAATGGTCCCTGAGTCAGAAGAAGTGGGTTTTGCTATTAAAGTCTGTGTGGAGGCTGCATTCCAAAGCTGTTGGAGGATTCAAAGATAAATATTCCTACTTTGGGGAAAAAAAAAAATCTTTGATTTAAAAACAACAACAACAACAACAATCCAAACTGAATGTAATGTTTACAAAGACAGCAAAAAACCAATGATCCTTCCTGATAGTCTCTGGAACCGAAACCCAAGAGGAGTTTCATTAAAGCACAAGTTCCTTTAAAATTGCTTTCAATTGTATAGCATATGTGCCTACTGCGCTAAAAAATGATATTGATTCATATCGAAACTAATTCCCACAGCAACAAAATATTAGCCAACAACCTCACACAGCCACTGTGCAATGAACAACGCTCTTTGGAGCAGGAGCAATCTCTGTTCTGTGATTTGTATTTTGTGTGGTGAGGGTGGAATGCAAGCCTGTAATATTCTGTCTCAAGAAAACATTTGGGGTGATCATATATGCTATGGCTCCTTTGGCCAGCTACTTTGGGAGCCTCATGTATCCTTGCAAATACACATCAAGAAAATGAGGGAGAGCAGTGCAGTGGAAGATGGTGGAATCACTCCATCCTGGTGAAAGTGTTTCTCATATGCATGTAAAACCAGCAGCTATACAACACACTGGAGGTGTAACACAGGGAGGTCAGACTTCAACTTAAATCTAGGTACATTGCTCACAGTAGCACCCCTGCCTTAGTTCAGGGCAGCCTTCCAACCCACAATTCTCCCTGCTCTGGTCTCCCATAAGCAGCAGAAGGGACAAGGAAAGTCTGTGCTCTCTATACTTAGTATCTGTTATCATCCCTTCCATGTGGCACATAAGTCTAGAGGGGCTTGGAAAGATTTTTCCCTCCCACTTGAACATGTAAAAAGTGTTTTCTCTTTTCCTTGGGGTGTGCTGGTGTGCAGGATGGAGGGGCTGACTTGTTCAAGGACAGAGAGACGACAGCAAAGCTGGGCACAAAGGTTGAGTGCAGACTTGTCTTCTTACCCCATCCCACTTTGCCCGTGGCCAGCAATATCCCAACATCTGCTTCATAGTAAATGAACGTTCTGGATGACAGAAGGGAGTTTAAGGAATTCATTCAGCCTCTGTCACTCCTGCAACTTTAACTCTTTCTTGCCTGGCTCAGCAGTGACTGGCTGCAGAGCTTTGCCTCACCAGCCACTGAAACTGGGTGAAACTGGACACAACAGGAGGAGACGAGTCTTTAAAAGTGGAGCTTTGCATGAGGAAAGATGTTGAGTGAGACTGCACAGGAAAAGGGATAATTTTGTTTAAGCTGGCCTGATCTCAGCCTCATATGGTCATTATGATCAGAACCTAGGGAAAAACAGTCCTAAAGCCACTTTGATTACAAAATGATGGAATCACAGAATATCCTGAATTGGAACAGACCTACAAGGATCATCAAATTTCAATTCCTTGCCCTGCACAGGACAGTCCCAAGAATCACACCATGTGCCTGAGAGAATTATCCAAATGCTTCTTGAACTCAGACAGGGTTAGTGCTGTGAGCATTTCCCCAGGGAACCTGTTCTAATGCTCAACCCTTTGGTTGGGGTGAGAACCTTTTTTCAAATATCCAACCTAAACTTTGCCCAGTTCAGCTTCATACTGTTCCCTTGGGTCCTGTCACTGGCACTGTCCCTCTGCTGCCCCTCGCAAGGAATTTGTAGATTGCAATCTACAAATTGGGATGTCCTCTTTCTGATATCCTCAGTCTCCTCTTTTCCAGGCTGAACAAACCAAGTGACCTCAGCCCCTCCTCATATGGCTTCCCCTCCAGACCCTTCACTATTTTCATAGCCCTCCTTTGGACACTTTCTTATATTGCAGTGTCCAAAACTGCCCCCAGCACTGGAGGTGAGGCTGCCCCAGTGCAGAACAGAGCAGAGCAGGACAATCCCCTCCCTTGCCCAGCTGGCGATGCTGTGCCTGATGCCCCCCAGGACACAGGTGGCTCTCCAGGCTCCAGAGCACTGCTGACACATATCCAACTCGCCATCAACCAGGATCCCCAGGTCTCTTCCCACAGCACTGCTCTCCAGCCCCTCATTCCCCAGTCTGTACACCCAGGATTGCCCCATGCCATGTGCAGAATCTAGCATTTGCCCTTGTTAAACATCATGTGGTTGGTGATTGCCCAGTTCTCTCATCTGTCGAGATCTCTCTGCAGCATCTTCCTACCTTGGAGGAAGTTAACAGCTCATCCCAATTTTGTATCATCTGCAAACTTGCTCGGTATCCCTCCCAGTCCTGCATCCAAGTACTTGATGGAGATGTTGAAGAGCACAGGGCTGAGGATGAAGCCCTGCAGAAGCCCACTAGTGTCAGTGCCCAGTCTGATGTCACCCTGTTCACTGTAACCCTTTGTGCCCAACCTGTGAGCTCATCCATCAACAGGATGTGTTTATCCTGCTGTGTGCTGGACATTTTGTCCAGAAGGATCCTGTGAGAGACGGTCTCAAAAGCTTTACTGAAATCCAAAAAGGTTACATCAACTGGCTTGCCTTGATCAGCTGGGTGGGTTACACTGTCAGAAAAGGAAATCAGTAATGATTAACAGGACTTTCCTGTCATGAAGCTGTGCTGGCTGTGACTGAAGAGTGCATTGTCCTTCAGGTGTTCTTCAGTACCTCCCTCAATAATCTCCTCTGTAGTTTGCCAGGCACTGAAGTGAGACTGACAGGCCTTTAGTTTCTAGGATCACCTTTCTTGCATTTTTTGAAAATTGGGACATTAGCCAGCTTCCAGTCAACAAGGACCTCTCCAGCCTGGTGCATCTCATCTCCAATAGTCAGACCACCAATGCAATTATAGCTTACATCCAAGAAAAACGAAGAAGATGAATGAATAAAAATGTTGAAATATTAGATCATAAGCAGAACAATGAAAGCCCCAAACAGATACAAGCAATGTTATTGCCTTTTCTGTTGGTTTTTTGGGTTTTTTTCAACTTCAAGCTGAAAACCTGTTTGGGCCAGAATTCTTTGGAATCATGCTACTGAGTGTGCCTATAGTTAGGAGATAAAAAAAGAGGCGTTAAAGCTGTTAGGAGATGTGATCATCACAATGAGGGACTGGTTGCAGCCTGCAGGAACCTGAAAAGAAGCTGGTGAGTGCAGGAGTTAGAAGGCATTGCTATGACAACAAAGCAAACCACCCCTGAAGAGAATAGAAAATATGTACAGCCATGCCAAGATCATAAGCAAAAAAAAGTATATTCTAAGAGGAGGCAAATGAAACATTGACTTGGAAAACAGAATTATGCCTTTAGCATGATTTCTTCTTTATGCATGGCACCTCTTCAGGAAAAGCATGCTTTTCGCAGAGGGAAAGAAACTTTCATTAAAGCATCTCTTTGCCCAGTCCTTACACTTTGAGGAGGTAGCAGAAAGAACTGTGCTCTATGTTTGCACTCTCAGATTTTGGTTATCTATGGTTAAGTTATCCATAAGGTGGTCTCTATGCTTTTTTCCAACCAACACTGTTCCCTCCTAATAAAATTAATCACATTTACCAGAAGGTGCCTTTTATTCACATTCAAAGCTCAGTATACTCCATGGAGGGTTAAACTTAAAAATTCCTCTAGCATTCTGGCAGAGAAGGTTTCCATGTTCTTCTACAGCTGCACATAAGTCATTAGCAAGATCAGTCCAAGCAGTTGTCTGGACCATACCTAGCAGAAAGCTCCCTGGTGACACTGATGCTTGATGACAGTCAACTCCTGAAATCAGAGCCAGCATGGATGTTGACAAAGTGGTCCACATTTTATGCACTCAGCGAGGACGGGGAAAATCCTCTGTTTCCCAAAGTGAAGGAGCAAATGAGCAAGCCAGAGGAATACAGTATAGCAAGAGCCTGCTGAAGAGGTGATGAGCAGCATCCAGGGTTTGTGGCAGGGAGCAGAGCTGGGCAGCTTTGTGCACAGGATTGTTCTGCAAAGGGGATGTCCTGTACTGGGCAATTGAACAGATACTGCTTGAAACAGAACAGTATCAGGCCATACCTGGACAGTCTTATGGTGACTTTTGAGATTTATCTTCTAGTTTAGCTCTGGAGTGATAGGACAGGGTGTCTTATACACAGGCTCAAGTGAGCTGTCCTCTGTCTCTACAAGAGCCCCATGATGCAGCCCCCTGCCCCCCTCTAGCAGACCTGAACAGCTCTGCATGACTTTCTGGCATAAGTACTTTCCTGCTTCAGCCCCAGAGACTTCATTCCACCATGGCTCTCCCTAGCCAGAGCCTGAAACACAGAGCTCTACTGTTACAAACATGTGCTGTACCCCGTAATACATCTAGAACATCAGCAAACCAATGCATGAAAATTGTTGTTCTGGGCTAAAAGGCATCTTGCACTAACAACAACAAAATAAGTGAAACTGTCCTTGCCTGTACTACTGCTGTGGATGGGTGTGGGTTGAATCCTGTAACAGAGACACGGTGGCCTGTGCCACCAAAGGGAATTTCAGCCTACAGCAACGCCACCAACGTACCCAGACATGCTAAACTGTCAGAAACACTCATCTGTCAGCACAGCTCTGTCTACACCAGCACGTTGCCAGCAGTGGGGGAGTTCATTTCTTTCCACACCCTAGAATTACACTGGCAAACTCTGTAGGTTACACTAAGCCACAGAGTGCAGGCCATGTGTGCATACACTTTATTGGCCTTCATTTGATCCTGTGCATTAAAGGCAGCTGGGCTTCCTCTCTTTCCAACTAAATAGTAATTACACCTATTGTTCCCAGTGGGCAAAGAGACCCTGTTCACACATACCCAGAAAGACAAGACATATAATTAACACCTTGCTGGGATAGAGAGATTTTATTCAGGTTAGTCATTACATGTCTTGCAGCCTGAAAACAATGCTTCTTATATTCATTTCAACTCACTTCCTCCCTGCCACAGAGCTTAACTCCTCGCTTCTTCCTGGGTCATTGTACATGCATGTGTCCAACAGCAGTGCTCAGTAAGCTGAGACCAACAGCTTCAACCCAAAACCAGAGCAGGGGATCCTGAATTGTCGTGTGCATCCTGAGTTCTGCACATTGGCGGGTGCTGTGGATGTTGCTGCTACTGCCAAACCCATTTGCAAAAAAATGGCAAAGGTTTCTGCCAAAGACACAAAGCAGAGGACAGGTCTCCTGCCTTGAGACTTGGGCTACAGGAAGAAAGTGAGGTTCCATGTAATGGATGGACTTTAATAACAGCTCATTGCTCTCCTCTTCCTCCTTCTTCTCATTTCTTTCCTTATTCCATTTCCATTCTCAATGAACATCCCATTTTCACTCTGTATTCTGTTCCATCCCTTGTGCCGGACTCCACTCTCTTCTGACCAGTGTGGTCCAAAAATCTCCTTTTTGTGAGTGTGTGCATTTAGTTGTTTGGGGTTTTTTTTCACTTTAGGTTTCATTTTTATTAGGCTCATGGTTTGGTGCTTTCAACTGAAGCATCCCAAACAGGCTTGAATACTGGCACAAAGCGGGGAGCAGAGCAGTCACAGTTTAGGGCAGAAAGGGGTTCACAGAGAAAGAGGGGATATGCTCCCCTCCCCTAGCAGCAATCTGCCGTTAGACCAGCTCAAGTTCTCTTCAGTAACTTTGCCATTTGTTTTACCAACTCAGCAATTTGAGTGCCAGTGCAATGAGGAGGTAGGGAAGGCTGAGCTACAACATTTTGTTAGTAATAATGGCACATAGGTACAATTATAGCAGCAAAGAATCACTTTGTTTCAGGGTCAAAATTGCATAGGTAAAAGCCAGAGTAGGGTCTGTCTTTATGACATGAGGTCCCCAGGAAGAGAGCAGGAGCTGAAGATGCATTGAGGAACCAGAGCAAGAGCAGAAACCAATAGGTTTGTCACAATCAATACAGGTTTGGGCCACTGACTGTCGAAGGAGCAGCTGTAGCTACTGCCTTCCAGCAATAGGTCCTGGCAAGCAGCAGGGCTACCAACACCCAACCCACAGGCATCTGCATGTAGCCAACATTTCATCATTTCACTTCAAGCTCGGTCCAGCTGGTACTACCTGATTTGGCAAGGTCTCTGAAAGCCCAGGGTGATGTTTTGCCCAATGACAGCTTTAACTATAAATACCTGAAGCACCATACCAGTACAACCTGAGTGAGAAGGAGCACTTAGATCAGCTTAAAGACACCTAAGGTACCAAGTTCCTTTGAGGGTGCCACTGTCTGCTGCCTGTCATCAACATGAAGCTAGAGGTCAGCTCTGTATCAGAGCAGTCCCAAATCAGTTGGATTAACTTAAAATCCCTTTGTCAGCTCCATAAACTAACATAATGCATAATCTGGGTTGGTAGCATGTAACATTTTCACTGCCTCAACACAGATAAAGCAGCACTGCTTCTTTGAAGAGAAAAGGTCTAAAAGAGACCATTTCACATCTGTATTAACTTAATAAAAACAAAAATAGCTGTGTTTTGTAAATTGAAAGTGCAGCCACACTCATGCAAGCTTGGCAAACTAAAAACTCCTGTAGCACCCAGTTCTGTCTTCTTTTGCAGCCTCTAAATCCAATGGCGTCTGGTTACCTTGAGGTGTCAGCCCTTCCAATTAACTAACGAGTTTTATCTCCCACTGGTGCAACTGAAAGGTGATTCTGTGATCACAGGAAACATTAATTGCTCTTTTTTTCCCCCTTGTTCTAATTTAAATAGCATCCAGTCCCACCCTACCAAAGAGCCAGTGTAAGGAGCTTTACAGAGGTCTGTACTTAGCACAAGGAGATTGCAGCAGACAGGTAAGCAATCAGGTAAAATAAGTACCAAGTTCTTCTAATACAACAGTCATGCAAAGGTACTGTTCATTTATGTGACAATTGCTGTATCTAGATGATGTAGGATGTTTAAATGGATTTGACATGTAATATTTTGTTAATGATCCCTGGTTTCAGACCTCAGGTGCTATGGAGTAACATGAAGGCCCTTTGTGTACATACCCCACCAAAATTGGTAGGACCTAGACAAGCATCTAAAACCACCATAACATCAATATCCCTAAAACACATAGTGGTATTATTTAACTATGATTTGAAATGTTATTGTTAGAACTAACAGCTTAAAGCCTGATGTAGCAAAAAAACCAAACCATAACAAACCAAAGCAAACAAAAAAAAAAACCCCAGCTTCAGTTCTCCTTATTTTCCAATGCTCAATGCTATGCTCAACAGTATTTCAGCAGCTGCCTCTGGAGAGGCTAAAATATCCCTGCAGGAGTCAGGCACTGCCAGGAGAAGGACACAGAGTACTGAAGATGCACACTACTTCCCCCATTCTCATGAAGAGAGCCAGAGCAGCAGCCAAAGGAGTGTTATTTTGGACCCTTCTGTGGCAGCAAGCTAGAAAGTTCTGCAGTGCCCAATGGGACAGACAGAAGCAGAAAGAATTTGTCCCAGCTGCTCGGGACACTCCTTTCCTACTTTTTGAGGAAAGCATGGGAGGTCCCTAATCTGCTTTTGCTGCTAATGGCTGGAGGTAAACAGCAGCTCTACTGCATTAGGCATTTTTCTCCAGGATCTCATCTGCTCCCTTGAGTGGGGACAGCAGATGCACTTCCCTATGTCCTCAATCCATTCCCTGGAGGAAAAGTTACCTACCATCCCAGTTATCTCAAAAGGACTGCTCTGGGAAATGTGAATTAGCCCTGGAAAAGGCCCTGCTGTGAGGAGACAGGGAAAATGAGATTAAAGACAAAAGCAGCAGCAAAGCTGGACCACAACATCTGATTGAAATCTCAGGTTTTACTCACAGTTTACTGAAACTCTCCCCCACTTCTAGTCTTTCTCATGACAGAATGAATTGCTCTATCAACAAGTGTAAAAGGAAATGATTAATTTACCCCTCCCATCCAAACTGATTAGCAAGACTTCCATATCTTCAGGACTTGCGTAATGAATGAGCTTCCTGTGATTATAGCCAAGCACACCGAGAGGACTCTGGTGTTGGCATTCAGACCACTGGATCAAAAGCTGTGAGAGCCACATAGAGTATCTGTGCTCATCAGAGACATCTGCAACTTTTTGCCATGCTGAATGGTAACCCCTGTAGTCTTTGACCTTGTGGACATTAGTAATCTGGACTAAAAAACAATTTTAAAAATCCCTCTTTCACATTGCTCGATGCACTAGACTAATGGGAAAATGTCCTGGATTCCCTCCTGCAGACCAGAGCAAGGGGAGCAATGCCAGCTTGGTCTTTCTTTACAAAATGTGAGGCACAGCTTGCTGGGAGAAACACAAGAGAAATCAGAAGCTTCTATCTCTCAGAAAGACAAAATGCTGCCAGCAATTAATGGATGGTATCTTGCTTTCTTACACAACAAGCCTCACTCCCAGTGAGACGGGAATTCAGCGTGAGCTGGAAGCTGCAATTTCTGACAGCTCCTTCTCTTGTGGTGGCATGGTTCCCAGTTGCTGATCTTACCATGTACCAGGCAAAAATCTGTCCTTCTGCTGTCTTTGGCCACCATACTATCAAATGCTGACCTTGATTCAGAGGTGCTCTGGTCTGAGTTAAGTGGCATCACAGAGAGACAGCAGGGCTTCTTTGCATTAATATACTCCCTGTAGCCAACAGGGATGGGAAAACCCAGGCTGGAGATCCAAGCAGGGACATGATGATCACCCTCCTCCCTTCTGTCCATCAGATCAGATGTTGAGCCAAAGCCTCTTCTCCAGCTGCTTTCAAGGTAGAAAATACAAGCTGTCACTGTCACTCTCAAAAGAATAAAAAATGAAGCTCAGCCTTAGCACACAGGCCAGAATCCCCACTTCCCCCTGGAGGAAAATGGTTTCTGTGTTAAACTTTCTCAACTAAACCCAAAACCCAGAGATGTTTGTTTTAGGTTTGGTTACAAAGCTAGAACACAGGCCAAGTTTGGGAAAATGAAAAAAAACGGGCAAAGTTTCAAGCAAATCAAGACCGATTTATGGTTTTGAGTGGAAACCCTACTCAATTCACTACTTTCACAGAGGTTTGATCTGAAACCAGGCACAATCTGGCAGCCTCAAGCTGACTTCTGCTTCAGGTTACACTGAAAACCAAACCCAGCACATCTTCCCAAGTATCCAAGCCTATAGGGTCCTTATAAGAAAGAACAACTCACAGTCATGGCTGCTCTAGAGATCACATAATTGCACAGTAATACCTACAGACTGGCTTCACTCCAGTCTCCCATGAGCAATGGATCTGCCTTCAAAAACAATATTGGAATATATGGTGAGGGGTTTTAGTATAAAATGTGTTATACAATTCAAATTCTAGTCTGTAATTTTTCATTTATTGGAGTTTTTGCTCCTCCATTTCCTTTAATTGTTTGTTTTGCTTTTAACGTCTTTGCTGCTTTGGTACAGTTGGCTTTTTATCAGATTGCAGACCAAACTTCTGGTGGTCTTGTATCAAGGGTGGTAAGTTGTTGCAGTAATTGAGAACACTGTTGTGGCACAGATGGTTATTCACCAATTTTACTGAGCAATAAGGTGCCTTACTACGTGCACATACTCCATTATCTCCGAGCTTTCTCTCCCTCTGCCTCACACTGATACTTGTGGATATGTCAGGCCTGCTTTCAAAATATTAAACAAAAATGTCCATTTGGAAAAAGTGATGGCAACTGTGCCATTTCTAGATGGACAGTACAGGAGTCACCATTTCACAGAGGCAAAAGGAAAGCTGAAGTAAATAATGAACAACCAAAGCCATTATTTAATGATCCTGTGCCTGACTTCTACCACTATTTCACATCGTTAAATGTAACTTCTTGCCTCTCCGTTCCAACCCTCCATTTTCCAAGACCTTCTTAACACCTTGTAGATCCAGACAGTGAGGGTTGAGGCATCCCTGAGTCTGAGGATACACTCCAGACATGGGAACATTCACAACTGACAGCCCTAAGTCAGCACATCAGTGTTAGGGCCGTGCAGTCCATGCCTTATACAGATGTACTTGTGTGCTTGAATACACACTGGAGTAGACTTTCATGGGATTAGCCACTGGGAACACTCAGTGCATGGTTGTTTTTGTGGGACTGGCAGGCCTATCTATTAACAAAAGAAAGAGATACATAAATACTACTTTGCACATATCCAGTCCCCCATCCTAATTCTTTGTATTTTAATCAGATTAAACTTTGCAGAAACATATTATTTCATGACGAAAACACCATAAGGAACAATCCTTTGCACAGAGTATCAAAGAACCATCTTGAGACATAGTTCCAGTCGAGTTGGCACGGAAGAGGTAAAGCATCCCAGCCACGAATCCTCCCCAAGCCAGCAGGAAGCCACAGGGAAGTTTGCTTGCTGGAGCCAGGCTCCTGGAAATGTGCTGCTCTCTGTAGTGGTTTCGGCAACAAAAAAACAACAAAAAATATGACAGCAAGTATGATGGGCTTAGCATATGAGTCGTTCTCCATGCAGCCTGCTTGCTTTGCTTCCATAGATGCAGGCAAATTGTTTCATAGCCCCCTTTTTCCCAGGTCCCTGCTGAGGTGGGCTTTGCTTCCCAGGCAGTCTTTTCCCAGCGGGAGGATAGGGGTGGAGCTGCACATATGGCCTGGTGGAGCCACCGCCAGGCCCCGCGGGTCCCTTGACCTGCTCTCTTCAAAATCTGCTCTTTAATCCACTTATCAGGTCCATTTTCACCTTTCTGTGACAAGGAACTGGAGAGAGGCTGTGAGCAGCAAACATCCGCCTGCACATTCACAGGCACATCTCCCGCTGGCCGGGGAAGCCAGATGCTTTTGCTTCTTTCTCTGGGAATCTTGAGCCATGACAGCCACCTCTGGGCAGTCTTCTGAGCTGGGGGACCAGCCAGTGCATTTTGCCTGAAATTCTTCACCTCTTCATGGACTTTGCAGGGGGTTAAACTGAATTAGTGAACAGCCCAGCATTGCCAAGAAATCTGAGTAACCCCAGCACTCGCCAGCCAGAAGGCAGTTTGTGTTGCTATTCCTTTATGTATCCTTCCCAAATTTACCAGTCTGTGTGATCTTTTCAAGTGCAAATCACCTGAGGTGACTAAGGTTAGGAATGAGTTTCTAGATTTTAATAACAACGGCCAGCTTGTGCACAGAGCTGCCAAGGAGCAGACGGATTTCCTCCCTAATATAATCCCAATGAAAGGAACGTTATTCCAGCAGGGGTAATTCTTACTTCTTCATGCTAGGCACATGCCATTTCTGAAAACAAGTTTTCTATTTACATTTTAAGTATCCTCCTCAGAAGACAAGTGAGTTAGGCAGCCACACTGTCTACTAAAGCTGACTAAAAAAATGAAAAGAGAAAACTAGTCCAGCTGAAGCACAGCTGGACAACTTTTCTTGCTCTTATTATTTGATGCCCTTCAGGATATAAAGAAAGTCTGTGCTCCATTGTTCCAGTGACAGAATAAGGCCTGCTGAGACCCCACCACTTCATTACAAAGCATCTTATGATGGAGTAAACACAGAAGGCCACAGCTGGCCAGCTCTGGGAAAACCAGGAAAAAGGGTTTCTAACTTAAAATGGCTTGAATTCAGAATGTCTGTCCCCTGCTAGTCAAAGCACACAGCATTATTTCTTGGTTGGGAAGGAAATGCCTGTCACCTAAGATGCCAGTTGCCCTACATCTGGTTTTAAAGGGCTACTGCCTTCATGGTGGATGATATGGCTGGAAAGAGGAGCTCTAGAGCTTGACTGTCCACTGGACATTGTAGTGCAGTGCAGTACCCCTGGACCAGCTCCCACCTGACCCTGCCCCAGAGTGCCAACAAGCTGAGCAAACACTCGAGCTGCTAACCACATTCTGCTTCAGTCGGTTGCTTGGGTTGTTTCCCTCATGTCTATCAGCATCACTTCTCTTATCTGGAGTGAGCACAAAGCATTTTGCTCCTCCATACATCCCAAGCCTGCCTGAAGATCGAGCAAGCCTACATCTGGAGCGGAGCACCTCCACATCCATAGCCCCAGCAGGGCAAACCCACTGAAGGAGAGAGCCCTGCAGATTCCCCACAGGGGATGAGATGCAAAAGAATAAAACTAGCCCCCAACAGCTCTTGCATGACCTGACACATCTGCCTTTCTAGGGCCTGCCAGCAAACTGAGAAAACCTGGGGTGCAAGGCTTGTGGTGGTGATCTGGTTGATGGAAAATCAGCCCTCCAGTGGCACAGCCACTTAAAACCAAGTGCTGTAAAACTGTACACATCCATCCCCTGTTGAGTCAACTCTTTCCTCACTGCTGCTTTTTCAGTAGCTTTGCTGTGAAATAAGAGAGCACTGGTCATGCTTTTGTCTTCAGCCGTAGACTGGTCTCTGCCCCAGGTGCTGTTCCCTGAAATCTGCCATGCCTCAGGTTACACATCTCCCTTTGGTTGTGTCTGCAGAAGCAAATCCTTCAGCAGGAGTTAAATAAGGCCAAAAATAAAAACCCTAAAATACCTAGAAAAAAGAAAGACAAACCCAAACCACGCAGTTTTGGAGTTTCTAAAAATGAATGAAACATGGCAAACATTTTCAACTGTACCCAAAATTTATGGAGGAAATACATACATATGTACATTTCTTGAAAGAAATTGTTTGTTTTGAAAATGCCACAGCATTTTATTTCACTGCCTCTTAAACACAACCCTTTGATTTGCTGGTTTGAAGTGGCATTTTCCACTCAAAAGACCTGAAATAAAAGAAAGTGTGAGAAACAAGAGGGGTAACCAAACTCAAAACAAAGTATTACATTCAAAATGCTATTCGGATTGACCCAAAATAACATATTGGGGTTTTTCTCATTTTCCCCAAGCAAAAACAAGCTAAATAATGATGATGATGATGATGATGATGATGATAATAATAATAATAATAATAATAATAATAATAATAATAATAATAATAAGGAAAAATTACCATTTCTTTTACTTTGACCTAATCTAGTTCTTTTTCTCTCCATTTTCCAGCTCAGCCCCTGAACTGAGACAGCTATTTTTCCCCAGGTCTTTCAGAGGTTATATTCTCTGCTTTGTGCTTTCCTAACATACAGTGCATGGGCAGACACGGAGTGAGCAACAAACCTCTGCTCCTCCAGGCCAAACTGAGCCCTCAAGTACCTGATTTTTACTCCATCTTTAACTCCTGCATAAGAAGTGAGTCAATATAATCCAGACCACCTGACTTCAGAATTCCAGGAGCTTCTAAAATGATCAATGCAGATACTGTCTTCACATAAGTGTGCAAAGCAGGCAGGGTAAGGGCAATCTGTTCATATTTAATCTTTCTACCTCTGTCACATTTACTCTGTGGCTTTGGCAAGTTGATTTGCTCCCATGGCTCAGTTTACCCTACTCCTGAGCAGAAATGAGCTTTATCAGCACAGCAAGTTGCTGTGCCTACTCATGAGTGAACTCTCCTGAAAACATCACGTTAACTACTGCACTCGAGTGCAGCGAAGTTTCTTTCCCTCAACTTCACCATCTACAGAACACCAAAAGGATTTAATGGTCTAAACCTGCCTAACACATGTGTCTCTTTTGTGATGTTCCTCTGCTTGCAAGGGCAGCCAAGCTTTGAGAAAAACAGCTTCTTCCCTCTCCGCCTTTCCCCTTTTCTTTTTTTTTTTCTTTTTTACATCTTCCTCCATGGGTTTCCGGCGGTTCCTTACAGCCCCACAACAGACAGCTGTGCTCACTCTACCTGTGTGTGTGTCTGACTTTTCCTCCCCAGGAGATTTGTCTACAAGATAAGCACCAGCTTGCGGAAATCCTGTGTCACTAACCTTAGGGCAGCTTTTCATAGTGGGGATCTCAGTGACATTTTGTCCTTCTGGAAGTCTCACTGACAGACACATCCATGTATTTTGCATCCCTTGAAAATCTGAAGCAAAGGTTTGGGTGCTTTACATCATCCCCACAAACACTGAAGGCTACACCACTGCTCTGTGGTTTTGCTGTGGTCAAGCTTTCATTTTCACATGGAGGGGAATGTGGTGTCTGGGTTTTGGCCAGGGAATCCTGTCTGGGTTGAGGTTCGGCATGATGTACCCTGAAGTCACTGCACACAGAGAAATTATCCCTCTGGATTCTTGACAGGGAATTTATCCCATGAGATCTGGGAGAGCAGGGCTCTAAATGCACCAGAGTTACAAGGCTCTTTGTTGGGTGATGACTGTGAAGAGAGAAAGGAGCAGTGAAGGGAGGACAAGTTGGGGAGAGTGGTGATGTGGGTGAGGCATAAGTCTCTTGCATGGGAGACTCCTGTCTTCTTGGCATGGAAGAAGATCAGATCACTGCAGATGAAGAAGGGCTTGCTGGGAGAAAAACCATATACAGAAAAAAAAATGGGACAAAACAATATCCCAAAGATGCTTGTTAGGCCTCCAGAATGGGCCCAGACCCTGGACATGTGGTTGTCCTGAGTCAGAAAGAAGTGGGGTGCAGGGCTCCTGTGGTTTTAGAGGTTTTAGAGGAGTTCAAGAGCACCCAAGAGCAGGCAGCCATATTTCAGCCTTTCCAAAGGAGCCATCTTAGTGCCTGGGATTGCAGCCTTCTCCTTAACATCACAGCAAAACTTCCCAAGACTGACTCTACAATATCAATAACAAAGACACAGAAATACACATAAGACAAAGCCAGGCTCTCCTTTTCCTGAAGCTGGCATTGCACGAGACAAAGCTTTTCCAATTCCATTCTGACTGAATGGGTATACACATGCATTTCTTTTCCTAGTTTAGAAAAGCAAAAAGTATTTCTTTGGCTTTTGTTTCAAAAATCACTATGCTGTGACATTTTTTCAGCAAAATGTTTCAATTAGTGTTTTATTGTTCTTTCTTTATTTTTTTTCCAAATAGTTGGATTTAGTATCTTGTTCCACAGACTGAGCAAGAGAGTAAATAAGAATTTATAGGAAACTGGGAAGTCTCAAGTGGAAATACCTGAGTACAAAGCAAAGATATAAGATTGATTTGGGGACATGGAAGTAAAACCAACATTTCCTTTGGGAGGAGCAGCTCTTGTATTCATGGCTTCCAGTTTAAACAGAAATGTCTTCCCTCAGCAATTTTGCATTGCTGGCAACCTGGGAGATGTAGCACAACTAAAGAGGGAAATCCCTAGGACTCGATGACAACATTAAGGAGTTCCAGAGACCCTCCTACAGGAAACAAAAGTCAAAAGATGAAAAGGAAAGAGGCCAACAACACCTTCCAGTTAAAACCTCTCTGTAAGCCATTGTTTTACAAACAAAAATATCAAAGGAGACAGTGTCTTCTGGTGGCAAATATTCCCCTATTTCCTCTTTCTTGTGAGCTTGGCTAGGACATTTGTGTTGAGCCCAGTAAACCCATAGGAGTCCGAATAACAACATTTACTGCAATGTCTAGACACAGGAAAGCCTTGTGCCTTCAAAGTTAGCCCAGGATACTCTCCAATCACAGCACTCCAGGAGAGAGATTGCCAATATCTGATACTTGAAAGAGACTGAAAAGAAATCTTTTCCCTGAACAGTTACAAGTGAAGACTGACATTGAATAGGGGCAGGAAGGGAAGTCTGATCCTGACTGGAGCCATTGGCCTATGTAATACCTGCAGTCTAATGAAGCCAATGGCTCTCTGAGGCTACAGTTTGGCTCCTGGGAGCCATGGATGTGGAGAAAGAATGTGGTATTAAACCCATACGAACCCCAAAAGGAGATCTCCTTCTGCAGGGGTGCACAGACTGTGGCAAGGTGTCCATAGTTGCAGGGAGCAATGTTAAAGACCAGCTGCTGGTCTCATCGTGGTATAGATGTCCAAAATAAAGGTGCAGTGATCTTACTCCTGGTGTATACCACCATACCAGAGAGGAAAAAATGTTCTCCAATACCTTAATTTGGAGAAAGACATCTAGAGCTAATCAGGTCTTATCCTTTACGCAGGGCAAGACCAATCCTTCTAAGCTTGCCAATCACTAAGCAAAATTTTCACGCCACAGGGAGCTACCAGGTCCTGATACTTGAGCCTGAATAACATGTGGAGGAGGAGCTGGGAGGCAGAAAGTGAGAGCCACCCCATCCCTGAGTTCTGCATCTCCCTGGATCATGCTGGGTGCTGGACCACAGGGCTTCCTGCACAGGCTTACCTCCACCAGGCAGTCAGCCACGCCAGATCCAGCACTGGGCTGAATTTTCACAGTCACACACATCGTCAAACATCTCTAATTCAGTGGGAATTAGAGGCTTTAAGATCCGACTTCCATGATTCAGAAGCTTACAATTTTGCGGGACGTGGGTGCGCTTCCCTCACGTGGGACATCTGAAAGGCCAAGCCTTGCTCATCCTCAAAATTACATGTAGTGTTTGGATATCTTTCATGTCGCAGTGCAATTTCCAGGATGAATGCATGCACTGCACCCCTTTATGCTAAGTGTGTTTTAATTTAGGCCTCTGTGATGTAAGACCCTGAAAAGTGCATTTAAAATTGAAAAGGCAGCTGGTCCTCAAGACTAAAGGCACAAATACGATACCACAAAACATCTTCTGAAGGGTGTGCCTTCTTCAAACACACTTTCATTAGAAAGATTAAAATTCAGAAGAGAGACGGCACATGTCTTACAGTCATTATTAAAAAAACGAAACCAAAAAGAGTCGGTGGAAGCATTACAACTAAGAATCTAAGTTTAGTTCTTTATCCAAGTTGCATGTTGGCACAAGTGCAAAGGAAAGAGCTCTTGTTTAGGCAGCAAGAAGTATTTGTAGGTGAAAACACTTCTTTAAAGGGTGAAAAACGTGTTTCATCTTAGAGAGTTATTTTTGAACTTCGAAATCAGGGCATAAAGGATTTTCCTAGGGTGGAAGTGCACACTGGAGCACTTTTACTCAGACCACACGAGGCAAACGAGTACAACTGTGTTCAGTTTTATGGGGCACCTTCACAGCAGCATTTCGTTTTAACCCATGATGACACATACTATAAGAAGAGATTAGCAATGTGCTATTTAGGCTTGAAGCATTTAACTTTTCTCCAAAATTCTTCTAAGTTTGGAGTAATTCTTATATGTCTCACAAATATGTTAGAATTTATTTCTGTCCTTTCTGATAGTAAATTACAGAGGAATGGAGGGTCTCAGGTGATTTGTACACCACTCACAGCCAAGCAGCTAGACACACATAAAAAAGTACAGGGAAATAAACTCGAGTGGATGTTGTTTTTCTGTGTTAAATGACTCCCAAATGGTCCTGAGTTCAAGTCCTCTTCCTCACACCCAGCTATCTCCTTGGGTTGTGGTTCCTTCTGCTGCAATGGAAGACCAATACTCCTCCACCCCTACAAATGACTGTAAAGCATACAAATGAAAATTAGCATATAAGATCAGACATGATTGCACAGATACTCTAACTAAATCAAAAGTCACAGTATATCATTTATTGTATTTTTAAAAATTTTTTCAAGATCTCATGTTTCTCAGGGTTTATCTCCACCCCAATACTTGAAAAATCAATATAAGTACTGTATAATGAACTGCCATTGTTAAAAGGTCAAAACCTCTTTTGGGGTAGTTGTGTGCAGCAAAGTAACTGCAGAGCTTCCACAGCTTCCTGCTCTAGGAGACGTTATGATCAAAGAAAGCTCTGGCTGTGATTTTGGAGACAGCTGTATGGTAGTGGCACGAAGTCCTTACCACTGTTAGCATTCTTTAGAAAGCACAAGGCAACAGGCTCGGGTGACCTTTCTCAAAAGGTGCCTTGCTCATCCTGTTACTAGGGGAGGTCCATCTGCAGAGGGAATAGAATTGACCTTGCCACAGGAAGGTGGAAATCACCTCTGCTTTCCGCCCTGTCAGGATTTAAAGAGGACAGCCATCCATGTTTCTTTCAGGATGACAAAGACTTGTCCCGCTTTGCCTGCAAGCCAGAGAGAGGGCAAAATTCAGACTGCTATCTCACAGGACTTTCATCGAGTCTTGTGGGAGAGCTTTCCCATTTGTTACTTTCTTAGACTGAAAAACGTCAAAGAAAAGACCCAAATCTCTTTAAGGCTGAGCAGGAACCAATTTATAAGAAGTGTTTCAATGTCACAGCTATCCAGAGCATTTTGTGTAGTAATGAATTAAATACTCATATTGTGGTAATGTCTTTGGCACAAGGAGAAGCAGTTATATGCAAGCTATTGCATCCAGACCATGTGGTTACAGAGCAGTTCTTTTACCCCTCAATGAGCTTTGGACTACAACTCCCATTGTACAGAAGGAACAGATCAGGTGGGAGAGAAGAAGCAGAAAGCAAAAAATAAAGGAAGAGCCCAGACTCTGTGATGTGTTTGATGAAGATGACACTGATGCCATTAAAAAAATTACCATTATTCACCAAAACGTCATCTTCATAAGCTCTCTAGCTCCCTGTTGGTTTTCTTTTTTGAGTTTTTTAAATGGTGATAAAGTGTAGATATTCACATCCACACTGAACATGTGACTCTGAAGACATTCATGGTTCCAGCATACACGTATGTTCTCCAATGTGTGAAATCAGGAGGCAGGAATTTACCATATAAGTCACTGAAGTTCTGTAACAGCTATTTAAAATAAAATATCTCTTCTGTATCATCTGATCCTGCTGCCACTGCCTTCAGAGGGGCTGAATCAGGCAGTTATCATTAGAGCCATGTAACTCCTCCCTTTCAAACCATCCCTCCAGCCATACTTTGTAAAGCTGCAGTCAAATAATTATCATGTGTAAAAGTACGTGCAGGAGGGGATGAAATTCTCTTCCTAAACATAGCTTACAGCACAACCATTTAAGTGTAAATGCTGGGGTTTCTAGACTTGAAGAGAAAAACAGAATCAAAGGCAAATGTTTACCTGCCATGGATCTGGAGGTTTCCTTCACAGTCTCTGCAACTGAAGTCAAGTACCCTTGGTTATGGAAGTGAAGCTTATTTTTCAGAATGTCGTCCATTTGCTGTTTTCTAAACAATTCATCTTGGTCACACTAAACCTTAAATTAACCCCCACTCCTACCCACTTGCAATTTTAGCATGATGGCATTAACTGCAGAAGGAACAAAAAAAGCCCTTCAGCTGCCACTTCAGCACGCCCCATATCTTGGATTGTTTTTAACTTTCAGCTTTTAAGGTCAGAACATGCATCCAGCAATAACCAGCCCTTTTTTTTTCCTCTAAGAAACTGGAGAGTCTACTGTCTTAAACAGTGGAGTTCTGTGAGCAAGATCAAGCCCATGCTTTTGGACTTTCAGGTGTGAAGCTCTCATAACCTGGGCTTGCATTTCTGGCCTTTGTTAAGCCTGGCAGCAAACACTACTGGGGATGCAGCTGGCAGTGAACACCTGGAAGGTCTTGTACCCAGCACCTGCAAATGGCAGCTTCTGTTAACAACCACACACAGAGCAGAGCTGTGAGTCTTCATTCCCTTCTAGATGGAGCTGGAATCCATACTGGAGTATTTGTAGAGTCCCAAAAGGTTTTTGTATGGAGTGACTAACTTGATTACTTTTCTCCTTAGAGCTTGGTAGGGAAGCATAATATGTGTGTGATTACCAGAACATAAAAGGAGCATAGGATTATTTTCCATGGGAGTTCTTGGGAACATCTTGGAGGATGGCTGTCTAAGGAGCAGGTCTCCCTGCAGGACCATTAAACTCTCCTCCCAGCTTCTTCATCATGTGCTGCGACTTATCCCAAAGCTATTCAATGGTGCATGGGGTTAACCATGAACCTTCTTTAGCTCTAACTCTCCACTTCTGAGTCCTTCCAGGACACTCATAAGCCATGTGCTATATTTGCCTAGCTGGAGTTGTTATGAGGATGTTGACACAAGGGAAAATATCTGCCTGGAGAAGAGGGTGGACTGGCACCCTTTGAAATTAAATATGGCCAAGCATCTGCAAAGGACTGCGTGGGTTAGTGTCACCGAGCAGCCCTGAAGCCAAGGGTTGGGCTAAGGAGGATACAGGCAGGGTACATACAACTCATTTCCTCTGTCTGCCATACACAATTAAACATCTGACCCAGCCATGTCAGCATTTCCATATTTCAAAAGCTTAATTTAACTCCAGAAACCTTTCCTGATTGATACCTGTGTGGGGGTTTCTCCCACAGCCAGGTCTGGACTGGGTAAACCCGCAATTATAACCGCTCAGACACTGAATAGGACCCTGTACTCACAGCAAGACACCAGGTGAGAAAAGGAGGTCAAGCCACAAAAACTGGTTTTGCCAAAGTAGTCAGTCAACTGTTCATCATGTCACCTGCTGAGGCTGATCAAAGTGCTTTGCAATAAAGGGGACGTGGGTGTTCAGAAGGGTTGGTCTCACAACAGCTGTGAGAGAGAGGAACACCCAAGTGAAGTTTGGCTATCAGAAGGCAACTTTCTGAAATGCACTTTAAGTTTCAAACCTGGTTCAGTAACCTCCAAGGAGGGGAGGAAAAGGTGTATGCACAGCTCCAGTGTTTTTCCCAGATACATCCACTTTTGTGCTCCCTGAAGTAAAACCAGATTATTTGGCATCTGTTTGTTCAGCTCCCATGAGGCCCTGGAAACAGCTGTATCAAAAATGCAGAAACCTCTCAAGGGTAGAAAGGCATCTCAAGAGAAGAGCAGCCCTTCCCTCATGCCAAAAGTAGCCTGGCCTTAGGACTAATCCTGAGGTTGCAGTGAATTTGCAAAGCTCCTGCACACTTGTTTTTCAATTTGATGAGCCAGGGCACATTGAGTTGGGAATGTGCAGAAGCAAAACACCGCTTCTCAACTGACAGCAATAAGTGGAGCTTCTGTAGCAGTTTTTCCTTCCAAGCATTCAGTACAAAAAGATATGTAAAAAGTTCAAGGAGTGGCTGTGCACCCATCTCTTGTTGAGTCCATGCCAGGGACTTGACTCTAGCGGGACTCCCAAAAGCATCATCCTGTGCCACTTTGTGTGAAGGAATCACCCCCACCAACACTGCTGTCTCACTAAACCTGCTAATGCCACCCTCTCACCAGGGTGGAATTTGGTGGGAAGGCTGAAGTGTTGAACTCAAGATTAGAGCATTTTCCTGCTATCTGCACCACAAAGACAATGTGTCATGTGCTTGTGAGACTACAACTTAGGTTTGTTATCATCCCCTTTATATCAAAAGGAAGTTACACACACAAAGGAAACACCAAACCATCATGTCAGGGGGGCTATAAATCACTTACTGCTGAATATTAAGAGGGCAACAGAGTGCCAGTAGGAAAGCAAGAGTTTTGAAAATACTGCTTTTCCTCGCCATCTCCCTATTTCAATAAACTTCACTTTTTTTGGGGGAGAGGATGAAGGAGAGCAGAAGGTTTGATGAACACAGCTACAAATGACACCAGATTTGTCCCACAGGAATGACTCATGACTGACTGGATGCACTGGTCAATGCCTTCCCAGCCATCAGAACATTCATTGCTGTTGCCCAAGTTGATCCCGTGGTGTCCAGAAAAGCCATACAGGCAACAGTGCAGAGATCGCTTAAATTTTTTTGCTACTTTCCATCCTAGTAAAACACAGGGTTACAAAAACCAAAAAATGGAGAAAACAGTGGGATAGTCAGCCCATCTGGCAGCAAGGGTCCTTTCTGCTTGCCTGCTCTGGTCTTAACAGCCTCCAAAAGGACATCCTGGGAAGACTGCAAGGAGCTCTCCACATCCTCGTCCCCCGGCATGTGCCTGAAAGGATCCCAACAATTCTCCAAACCACATGCTGAAATCCCACCCCTGCTGAAAAAAACCTTTCTGAGTATTTTCAGACTCTGTGACCTCCCAAAAAGTGTCAGATCTGAAAGACTTCACTTTGACTGCAAATGTTGCAGATTGTTTCTCCAGCTTTTAAATTCTGAGCAATTATGATGGGGAAAAACATAGATGTAATCATTGCTTTTAAAATATGATTACTGCTCAAAAGAATTATTGGGGAGGGGGGTAATTGTCTGGAGAATGGCATGATTCAGGACTGCTGACTTCCACTCCTCACTCATTCAAAGTCACCAAGTGAGTCAGTGGAAAAATCATTGAATTCAACACAGTCAACAGGGTACCAACATTCATATTTAGGTCCCTAAATCAACTGTGTGGAAGATTTCAGCTCAAAGGCTGAAAGATTTTATTAGTAAGAGTAAGTGAAGGTAGAAGGCTACATTGCAAGGCTGCAGTAAATGCCATGCTAAACTTTGACTCTTCAAATTCCAGTGGTTCTCATCCTAAAAAAGTGCTAGCTAAAGATGTAACAGCACTCAAGAAGTTTATTCCAACCCAAGCAGAAACAAGGTTCTCTACAACAGCTGAAGTATTACTCTGCAAAATAAATGTTTCTTTTGAATATAAAACACAGGACAGTCATAGCAGGCAAATCGTTAGTATGCAGGAGCTGTTGCCTTGAAGCTCTGCCACCAAAGGCTAATTAATTCTAGGTACCGTAACGATCCCATCACAGGGAAGGGCTATTCTGTGTCTAAGCAGAAGCTTTGTATACAAACAACACAATGCACAAACAGAAATCACACTTCTGAGAGAGAGCCCTTTCATTCAGAAAAGTCAGTCAGCTCAAACGTGCTACTTGCAAGAGCCGGCACAGTAACCTGAATATTAGAAAAATAAAATTCAATGCTTCGGTGAAAGGCGTAGTAAGAGGGTTGTGCAGTGAGTGAGAGAAATTATTAAGAGAATAAATCACTTGGCAGCTTGCAAATTAGCAGGACAGTGAAAGCAGAGATCAAATAAGAGATCTTGCAAATCCACAGGAAATGACTCAGGAGGCTAGATCAAGTAAAACTTCAGCTTCCAAGCCTCACACAGATTTGCTTCTCACCATCAGGGTAAATATGCACACACACAACATGAGCACATAAAAATACATCCAGATCACACAGACAAGCTCTCAAGTATTAATCAGACAGTGATTAATACCTAGTCCTTCTCAGTGGTATAACCATTATAATGGCCTTTTAATTACATGATTGTGCCCTGGGTTTTTTACATGGCTATAACTCTCCCCATATTCTGCTTCTGCAGTAACCAACTGCTAAATGCCATGCTCCCCACTTGAGGCATATCAATGTTCCTGCTAATCACAGAAATTTTTGGCATGAAAGATTTTGAAGATGTTAGAGGTCTGTGCAATCTCAGCATCCTTTGGGGGAAAAAAAAGACATAGGATGGGTGGAAATGTGTCAAATCATTACATCTGGTCTTTTATTGTACAGCAGCTGAAGACGTTCCTGCCATTTCCTTGCCCCCAACTGCTTACTCCTGCCCTGACACTTCCTTTTGCTGCCAGCTCAGCTTTGCCAAGATGTTTATCATGCCATTCTGCAAGCTGGATTCTTGAATAACTTTCCAAAAGAAAGAGGTATTGGGGGTATTATTAGCTGGGACAGTTTAGCAGATCCAGCAGTGTCACTCCTCAGCAGGGGATGCATTAGCACAGCCGAGAGGGTGACAAACTATGCTTTGCAAAGGAATGGGTGGGAAGGGAGTGGGGGATGTGGCAGCATTGGCACCCTAAAGAACACCCACGGTCTGCCAAAGGGAGGGCAGCAGGCTTGCACTCTCACACATTATCTGGTGTTATGGCCAAACCTCTAGCAGTGACAGGAGCGTTACTATAATACTGTGCTACAAAGCTGCAGATTCTGGTACCACCTCCAGAGGACATGCAGTTTCTCCCTGGGGGCGACTGCCTATAAAGAAGACCTCAAGGCTTTCGTAAGCTCTTGCCTCCATCTTGTTACTAGCAGTCCAGAGATTTTTCTCCCAATTTCCATTTCTGTTCCTGAAAAGAAAATTTACAGCACTTTGAAACCCTGCAGACCAGAAACACAATTTCCACCCCAAAATCTGAAGGACCCTTCCAGACTAAATCCCATAGACTAGACTTAAAAGATAAATCAGTATGTGGCTCCCTTAGGAACTGCAGCCATATCAAGATGGACTATCCCTATGCAATGAGAGCAGAGATGGCACATCTCCTTACCTGCAATGGGAAAGGGATGCTGTAGTGGAGGAGCCTGAAAAAGCTGGAGGGCAAGGTGATGTGCTTAGGTGGTACAGACACATTTCCTCTCCCAGGAATCCCCGATCACAGAGGACTTGATGGAGGAAGCAAAACCAAAACTCATGGCTGGTTACTCAACTTCACAAGCCAAACTTTCTTTCCAATAGCTGGCTCCTGTTACCCCTCCTCTGTGGACCAAGCAAGTCCACAGGGCAGATATTATGGTGTAGCTATGAATACAAGTTGGGAGAGTGTTTATTGGCACTGTTCATTGCAGCAAAAAACATTTGAACTGACCTACAAGAAAAGCTGTACAAAGTTCCCAGCATGCCAGCGTGCACGCCACAGCAGTGCTGAACGTGGCGCTAGGAGGCAATTTGAGCTCTTGTAGAGGCCAAGGTACAGTAGGAAGAACATGAGGATGGTGTGAAAAAAGCACCTGAACCTTGGGATGTGCTGGTGTGGGGCAATGTTGGCTCCTTGGGCTTCTTCTACTGACCAGCTGCCAGACCACTCACTAGGCACACAGCATCAGAGTATGGAAACACTTCCTATGGGTCTCATCAGCCACAATGAGGAGCTGCACCAAGCCAGGCTGCCCTGGGCCAAACCGAACCAAGCTGGGCCAGGCTGGGCTGAACCCAGCCAGGCTGTGAGAGGTCAGGTCAAGGTGAGCCAAGATGTCCAGAGAAGGGTAACAAAGTAAATGAAGGGTGTGGAGCAAAAATCTCATGAGGAGCGGCTGAGGGAGCTGGGGTTGTTTAGCCTGAGAAAAGGAGGCTCAGGGGTGACCTTATCACTCTCTACAACTCCCTGAAAGCAGGGTGTGGTAAGGTTGGGGTTGGCCTCTTCTCCACGTCAACCAGTGACAGGACAAGAGGACCAACTCTTAAGTGCCAGGAGAGGTTTAGGTTGGATATTAGGTGGAATTTCTTCACATAAAGGGTCATTAGACATTGGAATGGACTGCCCAGGGAGGTGGTAGAGTTACTGTCCCTGGAGGTGTTTAAGGAGAGACTGGATGTGGCACTCAGTGCCATGGTCTGACTGACACGGTGGTGTTCGGTCATAGGTGGGACTCGATGATCTCAGAAGTCTTTCCCAACCTAATCGATTCTGTGATTTTGAGCGCGGCCTGGCAGAGCTGAGCCAGGTCTTGCTGGGTCCGGCCGCGCAGGGCTGAGCGGGGCCGGGTGAGGCTGAACCCGGCGGGCCGGGCCGGGCCGGGCCGTATCCCGCACGCCGCAGCTGGGCGGGCCCCGCCGCTCCGGCCCGGCCGAGAGCAGCGCTGGGCGGCGGGCGGGGCCCGGGGGCTGCGGCGCGGGGGGCGGCGCCAGCGGGCGGAGGCGAACGCGGCGGGACCGCACCCCGGGCGCTGCGCTGCGCCGCGGGGGCTCGGGGGGCCGGGCCGGGGCGGTGCCACTGCCGGCCGCGTCTCCTCCTTCCCCGCCGCCGCCGCTGCGGCTCCCTCCCTCCTCCCTTCCCTCCTCCCGCCCGGGTCCGGCGCTGCCCTGCCCGCTCCCGGCGGCCGCGGCAGCGCCGCCGCTTCCTGCCGGGGCTCCCCGCTCCGTCCCTCCCCGCCCGCTCCGCCGCCCCCCGCGGCGCCCCGCCATGGCGTGAGCGCGGCCATGGGGCTGGCCCGGCGCCGCCGCCTGCCCCCGGGCGCTGCGCTGCTCCCCCGGGCCCGGACCCCGCGCCGCCGCCGCCGCCGCCGCGCCCCGCCGCGCCCCCGCGGCGCGCTGACCGCCGCCTCTCCTCCTCCGCCCCCGGCCGCCGCCGCCCGGCGACGAGCGCGGCCGTAGTCCCCCCCTTCTCCCCCCCCGCCGCCGCCCGCGCTCCCGCGCCGTCGGGCCCGGCGCGGCCGCCAGCCCCGGCCCGCCGCGGCGCGGCCTCCCTCGCCATGTGAAGCTCGGGAAGATGCGGAGGCGCAGCCCGGCCGCCCGCGGCGAGGGATGAGCCTAGACGGGGAGAAGATGACCGAGGAAGCCTACCCTGACGAGTGAGCGGGGCCGGGGGCGGCGGACGGGCGGGGGGACGGAAGGGGGGGGCAGCCTTTGTTGCCCCGGTGGGAACCGGTGCGAGTCGCTCACCCCCGCACCCCGTGCACGGGCGGACAGAGGGACGCGGACACGCGCGTTCGTGTGCGCGCCGCCCGCCCGGGCATCCGCCATTTCGCGCTCCCCCCGGGCCGCGCTCATTTGCATACGGCCCTTTCATTCATAAAAACCCCCGGGAGGGCGGCGCGGCCCCGCCGGGGTGCGGGGCCCCGGGGCACTGCGGGGAGGGCTCGCAGCCCCGCGCCGCCGCCGCTCCCCGCCCCGGCGAGGGGCTCGGGGCGCCCGGCGGGGGCGGTGGGAGGCGGAAGCGGCGGGGAAGGGGGGGTGAGCGGTGCGCGCCCCCGCCCCGCAGCCCCGGGCCCGGGGGGGTCGGGAAGCGGAGCCGGGGGGGGACACACGACGTCGCGGATCCCCGCCCCGGCCGCCGCCGTTTTGTGAATAGGAGGGCGGCCGCCGCCGCCGTCACATGACGCCGCATTCATAAACCCGGTCACCGGCGGCCTCCCCATTCACCGTCACCCCCCGCCGCCCACCCCCGCTCCGCAGCCCTCCCGCCGCCTCCCCGCTGACGAACCCCCCGAGAGGCCGCACCGGTGCTTTCAAAATGCCCGGCGGGGCCCTTTTCCCTTCTTTAATGCTTTCTTCCCCAAAATAAAACCTAAAGCTATTGCAGCGGAGTGGCAGGAAGGGCTCTTTCACGCCGCGCTGGCCCAAGGGCTGTTCCTGGCTATCTCCTTCGGGGTTTTGACAGTCAAGAGCAATGACTCACTGGCGTGCAGGACTGGGTTGGTGCCAAGCGCCATAGGATGTACTGTGCTTTAAAACGACTCGTTGCAGGGCTTATAAAGCAGCGTCAAAATTGTGCAACTTTTTGGCTCGGTTTTGAGGTCCGAAAAAAATCATAATTGGTGGCATGTGCCACGCTTACACCTTTATCGTGATAAACTTATTTCAGGGCGGTTTACTGGAGAAATAAGAGTGTCGAAGGAAATGGCTTCTGCCCCCAACGTGCGTGTTGAGAGGAATTGTTATTTTGGAAGCTCTTAATGAAGAGACTATAAATACGTGTTTATATGTAGTTTTTGAGATTGTGGTTCTTTTGAAGTTGGTAAGGTTCTTGCAACAAAAAAACCCCAAAACAAAACCAAACAAAAAAAAAACCCACCGAAGAAGTGGTTGAGTTTCTCACATGCAGATTGTCCTGACCTAACAGGCTGGAAAAATGTGGCCAACTCATTTCCAAGAAAAACCTACTGGTTCTTCATTTGGTTTGGTTTTTTTTTTTTTTCTTTACCTTGGTAAATTGGACAATAGGAAGAGAAGTGGGTCCCTGTCTCTGGTTTTGAGGACATGGGGCCAAACCTAACCTATTCAGTGGACAAAAATCTGGAACTCGCCAGCCTTCCTGAGGCAAGATACTGCTCCAAATGTGTTTTCCTGCAGGGCTCGGTGCAGAGGTGAGTGTTGGTGTAAAACATCAAGAACTTGGCTCTGATGGTTAGCTGGGGTTTTTTTCCCTTAATTGTCGGCTGCAGTTTGTTTTGGAGTGAATTCTTCTTCCACGTGCCACTGCACTGCCATGCTGACAGAGGCTTCAGCTAATGGTTTTCATGTGTGTGGAAGCTCTTCAGCTATGCCACCTCCTCTGGGGTCACCTGTCCACCCAGCAATACAGCCTTGGAGGTGGGGAGTGCTGGTGACCACAGGGAGCTGGTGCCCAACCCATTCCCAGGCCACTGATAGCTGTTTTGTTGGCATCTGGATGTGTTGACGTTCAGGGTCAGTGATGCCCTCGTGGTCCTTACCTCAGTGCACATCCCAAATGACCTCTGGAAGTCGTGGTTGGGCTTGTCAGAGTTGAGTGCAGGCCTTGGCTTTGTAGGGCACAGCGAGGTGTTTTAGGTAAGCCATGGTTTCCTCCATAAGCTCCTCACTTCCAGCCTTGCATTGATTGATAGCGTTGCTGAAGCCGGTGACTCATGGGTTGTTTTTTCATTTCAGTGGTGGGTGAAGTGATTTGATTTTTTTTTTTTTCTCCAATATATATGGTGTTAAAAGAAATAAGGACAGGCTCTCCTGATAAGTTTTCTCAAGCTGTCAGAACAATGGTAGTATAGTGTGCTATTTGCCCTAGATATCTGGCTTTAATTTGCATAGCTATTCTTGTTTCACTGAGTGCACTGTGAGCAAATGTTAACAGCCAGATTACAAAAAAAAGGACCACTGTCAGGATGCCTTTTAAAATAACCTTCTTCAAGTAAATAACAAGGGGTTTCCTCCCCTTTTTTTTTTTTAGCCTTTTTTGTCTTTTTTATAGTTCCTTGAGAACACCTCGATGAGACTTTGAGTTTTGAGGCAATTTATAAAACGGAGTAAGGAAACAAATAGGGCTTAGGCTGCTGGAAACTCATCAGTCCCTTCACAACTGCACCATTTCAGATCGATACTTAGAGGTCAATTTGTCATTGCCGAGCGAGCGCCTCTTTCTGCATCTCAGCCTATATTTCTGCTTCCCTCCTTCCCCCTCGCTCAGCCCGTGCTGCCTCGCACGTTGCAGGCTGGGGGGAGAACGGGGATGCCAGGTAATAAATCAGAGGCTCCGAGCTGCGGTGCTGGGCGTAAGCTGGGGAATTTCGGGCAGCGCTGCTTCACCCAGAAGATGGGCGGCTGTGGGCGACCCTCTCCGGCACCATTCCACATGTTTTCCCCGAGTGTGGGGAGGAGAATGGAGCTGAACCCTTCAAACGATTCGGTTATGCCCGGAGGCTGCCGCCTGCTCGTTCCGATGCATGGTTCCAAGAAAGTCACAGGAAGTAATTAAATGGAAAAGGTCAGAGAACGAGGAAGTGTTGGTCCGCAGCCTTTCGCTGCTTGGGATGGAGCCGCGATGCCCTGGCCAAGCTGTGTCCCGGGAGTGTCCCCGCCGCTCCAACGCACGCTTGATTTATTCCAGCGAGCTGGGAACACGCCTGCCAAGTGTTTGCAAGCGGGACTGGTCCCCCGGAGGTTTTTAACAAGCTGGGTTAAGTGGGATATGTGTAGGGTTGCCGTGGTGGTGTGCGGGACGGCAGAATGTGGCGTGACATCACACCGGTGCATTTTTCCCAGTATAGGGAAGGAAAATTAAAATAACTCGCTCTTGTTGGTTCTTTTGCTGGTCCTAAAATCTCACTTCTCTCCACCGAATAGACACAAACTATGTTTGCTCTGAATACCAAGTCCATCAGTATTGCAGTTTGCTCTTTGTGCTGAAAAAAAAATGCTTTCCCCCCCCTTCATTTTCACTACATTTTTGGCCAGTTTTGATTATTCTTCTGTAGGTATCAAAGGGAGTTAGTTCAGCTAAATTATTTTGCTCCCTTCAGCCAGGGAGGAAGGCATGGGACACACTGTGTGTTATGACATTATCGCTCGCAAATAGGACAGGAAATGAAGGATTGCCAAAATATAACTGTTTATTTCTTGGCCTGAAAACATGCCTGTTTAAAATATGACATGTAAGTAGCTGCTTTGTTCGGTCTCTGGGAGAAATTGTTATTTATAAGGGAATAATAGATCTGTCAGATGGAGAAGTGGGGGGGAAGAAAGGAGGGATTTACCCTTTCTACTCTTTCTACTTCTGTTTTGGAAATGCCTTGAAAAGAAGTTGTAGGTGGAAGTTGCATGGAGAGGGTGGTTGGTCAGACAACTGGAAGGGAAACCTGTGGGAAGAGGGTTGCCACAAGTGGAAGGGAGCTGGATTTTGGGTTTCTCAGCACATTAGTCCGCACTATGGCCCCGGGCAGCCCTTGGATAACCCAGATTCTGCTTTGAAAAGGAGAAGCCAGAATAACCTGCCTTTGGGCCAGAAAGTGAGGGGTTTTGGTGCAGCTCCCCTCCTTGAGGGGTGGTGGGATGGTGTTTGAGTGTGGCACAGATGCTGCACCAGCAATGGAATCATCTTTGACCTGTTTTTGCAGCCTGTTTTTTATCTCACCAAGGCACACCCTGGAGCGTGGGTTAAAAGGTAGGTTTTATCTACCTGTTTAATTAAATCCTGAGGCTGCAAACAAAAGTACGTTGTGTGGCAAGGCTCGCTCTTAACATGGGCTTGGTTTGCTGTTAGCTGGATTTAAACCACAAAATTGTTTCCTGTCGGCCACCAAATTGCAGGGAGATGATGGTAGTTGTCCTCCTTCTGGACCAGGCTGGAAAATAGGAGCTCAGGAATGAGACACAACTTAACTATTGGTTTCAGTCCCTCCTTTTTCTTTCTTATACACTCTGCATGCTTGAAGAATCGATAAATTCAATTTCCTTCCCTCCAGCAGAATGGACATAGGAACTGCTCCCTACAACAAATTCCTTGGAAAATGTGGCTTTTTTGGTTTTCCTTTTTTTCCCCCCTTTTTAACAGCACGAGGTGATGTTTCTTACAAGAGCTGTGCAGGGGTGGAGAGGGCACAGAGATGAGTGAAACTAAAAGTACAGCTCTGGAGACTCTGTTTTTGATATATGCCCTGTTTGCTAAATGGAGCATTTGATTTTTGGAGGACTCAGGCTTCTAAAGCAGTGTAGAAATTCAAAAAGAAGTAAAATGGAAAAGGTCAGTTGACTAAAAAAGGCACAAAAAGACTGTGGAGTTGATTGACAGGAGGTGGGAACTGCAGCAGCTCCCCATTTCTGTAAACTACCAAAAGCAAGTAAGAAGCTGTTGTCACATAAATCCCAGCACTGGAAAGAGAGATCTGCTCCAAGCCTGGCAGCAAGCAGGGCAGCATTTCCCAGCATCTTGCTTGCACTGGTTGTTTCTTTCCACTTTGGCCATGGGTAAACTCAGCTGATGGTTTCTAATGATTTCTTTTTTTCGTTTTTCTCTTTTTCTTTTTTTTGTTGTTTCTTTTCTTACCTATTGGTTTTCTGCCAAGATCTTCTGAGTTTTCCTTCCTTCCCGTTTCTCTACCCACGTCCACCCCCTTTCCTTGTCAAATTCCCTTTAATCATTTATTTTTCTGGTGCTTGCTCATTACTGTAAACCTGACCCTCTCAAGCTGCAGAGAAGTGCAGCTGGGCTGTGCTGACTGCCTTCTCTCTGCATCTGATCCTCACCTTGGGTTTTAGGTCAGCTCTTGGGAGCAAAGGCTGGGTTTGCCCATGGTTTCTCAGGATTTGGTTCCTTTCAAGGCAAGGAAAACCATCTGCTGGCCCACACTGCTGGGTGAGTGGAGGGCACGGGGCTGCAGGATGGAGCTGGGGTGCGTGATGGGCAAGCCCTGCTGATGCAGCTAGAAGAGCAAAGCAATGCCCAAGTACTGCACTTCTGCCCACCAGCACAGCAGTTTTGGGAGGTTTATCACCATCGGTCATGGTACCTGGGAATGCTCCCAACCTCCTTTCTTCTGCTCCAGCTTGATGTCAGACAAATGTTGTGTGGGCAGGTGGACATCATCTCAAAGTCCAGTAGGATGTCTTCGCTCCATCTCATTTTCTGTCACCATTTCCTTTTCCTTGCACTCTTGAAGGTATTATTTTGCCTCTTGCCTATTTTGTTTCTGTTCCTTCACGTGTCACACTTGTCTGGAAGCAGGACTTCTGCTGTCAGCATGATTCATGCTGCAGCCAAACCCTCATGGTAGTATTTTCCCCTCACATCAGGGGAAGGTGATCACTGTAACATGCACCCCATGTAGCCAGTGGAGTTAAACACTGTCTACCCCATGCAGCAGAAGTAGATGATTCACCTTAAAGTAAGGTGTTTTATCAAAAGCGCTATAACAAAGTTGGCTTTCAAGGCTTTTGGAGACCTTTCTGCCAACAGCCAGCAGGTTCTACCTGTTGCAATATGTTTAAAGTGAGATTTAACCCAAATTACTGTTTTTGTCTCCAGCCTGCTTGTTCTTACTTCTTTGACTTTCTTTGCCTGCAGCTTGTACTTCAAGGACTATGTTTTGGGGTTTTGTTGTGTTTCCCCCCCCCCCCAACTTTGTTCTCAACTCCTACGTGTGCTGTAATCAGAGGAGAGATCTTGAGTCTATCAGCTGAGTATTGCTGATGGCTATTCCAGCTAGGAAGGAAACTTCTTACTGGCAGGCGTGGGGAGGAGGAGTCACAGGACTTTCTAACAACAGAAGTTGATTTCCCCATCTGTGGTGTTTTCAAAATTGGGATTGCAGAGTTTCCCTAAGTACTTGGATTTTGATAGCTGTGCCTGGCAAGGAAAAAAGCATTTCATGACCTGAAGACTGCCGTGGGGATGGAGTTCATTCCTTGCTAGCTAGAGCTTTTTGTCCAAGGTACTACAGAAATGAGGCAAAATGCAAGGCAGAAATAGTGTCTTCAGTGAACTTCCTGAACAATAAATGGGCTTTCAAAAGTAGTGCCAGGGCTCGTTACCTGTGTACATCTCTCCCTAAGTTTGTCTGTTGTTGAGAGTAATCACTTCCCCCTCTTTTTAATAGGAATTTGAGTTGGTCACCCTTCCACCTCTGCTGCTGCTCCTTGCCAGACTGGCGCTGATGGCGCTGGGAGATGTGTTGTAAAACCTGATAGCGTCTTTTGATCCTGCGTATGGGAAACACATCTCCCTGCTTGTAGGGACCTGTGCTGCCGGGCAAGGACAGGAGCATGTTCTGCACATGCATTCAAGTCCTGAGGAGGTCTGGAAACACTTAGGTTGTTGGGTTTTTTAACTGCCTTATACATACATCCTGTTTGGATAGTCCCATTACTTCTTTTCTTGCTAGTTAAAAGTGGCAGCTTCCCTCCTGCATGTTAAAATGTTGAGCATCACTTGCCTCTTTGAGTAGTTTGGGAGCGAGATTAGTTTCCATTGCAATATTGGAAATACATGGAAGGCATTTGTACAGCAGAGTTTCAAAATGCTGTGGGAAATCACAGAGCTTCTTCCCTAAACACTGGAGCCTGTTGCAGCACCACAGTTTGCCTACCAGCTCCTTCCTGGTCCTCCCCTCACCTGTGGAAAGACAACATTTCTTAAATGATGTGGTTTTATAGGAATTAAGTCCATGTTTAGGATTAGTTGATGCCACTAGCAGCAATTAGTATCTGAGCTAAAGCATACCTGTGTAATTTACTTTTTTTGTTGGAGTCTCTGGACCATATACACTTTTGTTTATTTATTCCCATACTGGTGGTGGAAAGCATTTTCCTGGGGGATGGACATGAGGTGAAAGAAGAGTCTCTCATGGCCTTGTGTATATCTGGTCTTCTCCCTTTAAATGTTGGCAGCAGTTCTTCTCCTGCAGCTGTAACAACTCCTAACTCGTAGCACCTTGAGCAGGTCCTTGTTTTGAAGGGGATGCTGCCCAAAAAGATACCCATTGTGTTCACCCCCCTCGCTGAAAGCAGAGAGCTCAGCTTACCTCCGCTCACTGCATTTCTTCACTGACATGTCCAAACACTCCCACCTGGGCTTCCAAGTGCTTGGAAGGCATGCTGGCTGTTTACCTGGTTTTACGAGTGGAAAGGTATGCCCTGAAGCTGACAGAAGGTTACTAACTAATGCTTCAAGTTGCAGCATAGAGGGAAGTGTGTGCTTTGCCTCAAGTTGGGACAGAGCGAGGCAAGGGGCGGGAGAAGAGCTGGGATCACACCTTGATAGTGAGCAGCGTTCTGGGCGGCTCGGCACCACAGCCCATCCTTGTAAAACCTGGAGGGCTGAGAGGGGGAAAAGTATCCAGGTTTTAATACTGGAGGGGCTACTTGTTTTGTTTTCCAGTGATCCAAGCGATGCCTTAAAAGAGCTGCTGGAAGGCATCAGCAGAGCTGGCGAGTACAGTCAGCTGCTGCTGCTGCAGGGATCTGGCTCTAGGGTTGCAGTTATTTACAAACTATCTTGTTTTTAAAAAATGAGCAGCGATCTGAAAGTATTACCTGGGTTAATTTAAAGCATACTTGGAGATTTTTAAATGTCTAGCTTAGTTTTTATTCGATTACTTACTTTTGTTTCATTTATTTGTGTCATTACTGTGACGCTTGGATCTTTGCACCTCTCTGTCATTCACCTGTACTGCGTGGGTGAGGGTTTGAGGTGAGAATTCCAGTGGTTCACTGGGATGATGAATGCCTAATTTTGCCTTAGATGCCCTGTATAGTGGGTCCTGATGATGTTGACAAGCTGGGAAGTTCACCCTCCTCTGCTCTGTTGGCTGTGGAAGAGCTGCATGGGAGGGCATGTTGCTGAAAGTGGGGGCCAGACCTAGACCTGCCTTCTACCATTTTTTCCACAATTTGGACATTGCAGCCACTTCACGTGATCACATTTCCTAAAACCCAAGGTGCCTGATTCCTTAGTGCTGATTCCTTTTTTAAATTTTTATTTTAATTTTTTGGGTTATATTAAAAGCCCTGCTTGCCTTGGTGGCAGTGGATGGCCAGGTATACACACACCCCTGTTAGACCTCAGTGTAAATCTCTGTATTTAAGGAGCTTGTTATGCTCCATGTATTTAAAGTGTGTGTGTGTGTGTGTATAAATTACAGAAAAGCCACTGATACTTCCGTGGTGTCCTCTTTTATATTAAATACTGGTGAAATTACAGCAAAAATTCTATCACTAGAGATTTATAATGCTGCTAAGATAACTCATCCTTGACTGAAACTTGGCATGGAAGGTGTTAAGCTGGTTGCAGCCTGTCATTGCTTTACATGTTGTTACTGTATGTATGCAGTTTGGTGGCTGTAAAGATAAAAAGGTTTAGGAAATGGTATGGATTTTTATAAAATAGTAATTCTGATACTTGAATTGCTTGAGTGACCTTGTGTTTTTAAAAAGGCACCTGGTGTTTAGTTGAACTAGAAGGAAAAACTAAGTGCAGAACTTGTTTTCTGTGTGTAAAAGCAAGAATAAAAGGCCAGGGTATAATTAAGCCACTAGAGCTGCTTAAGAGGAAAATTTCCCTTTTTTTTTTTCTGTGCAAACGTTTGGTATTTTGGTACAGTAATACTTCATGAGTGTATTGAATGGCTGGAAAACTACTAAGCACTGCTGGCGATGAGCTTGTGCTTGTTGTCTGAAGGAAGTGAAATGTAGAGTTAACCAGATTGCTTAAAAACAATAAAAAAAATGAAAAAATTAAAGGAGTATTGATGGGAGAGGGGCAGGCTGGTGTGGAGAGGGAGCTGGAGGCACACAGAGAGCACGATCTCACAAATGCACTCAGGAAGTTCTAGAAATACCCTTTATAAACACTGCATCCTACAGGAAGAACCTTAAAGCCCAAATAAACCGTTTCCCCTTGTGCCTATGTATACATAAACTCCACTGGTTTGGAAGATCTTATCAGGTCAGTGATGTGCCTTTTTACAGTAGTTCCTAAAACAAGTTACATGATAAATATCAACTTTTTTTTTTTTTTTTAGCTGTTTATCAGATTTGTTTGTGCTTTTAGCAGTTGTTAAAGTCTGTGTCTCCTTCACCCTTAGCCAGAAGTCCTAAACCTTCCCAGGTCAGTCTGTCTGGATAAGTGACCATTTTTGGGTAAAATCCTTCCAAACTCAGAGTTGTGCAGATGGGCAGAGTCAGGAGGAAGGTGAGGGATTTTATCCATTCGACTTGATGTGTATGTGGGGGAGGATGATCTTCCCCCACGTCAAAGTTATGATTGTAGGAATGTGGTATGTGTAGAAATGGTTAGCAGGCAGTAGATAAAGGGGAGACAGAAATAGGCTTATTTTGATGCCTTGGACTGAACTCCAGAAGAGTTTGTTGATCCTGGAATTGCTGTGGTGCTGGGCTGGACAGTGTTAAAATTGCCTTATTGTGATTTTTTTTTTATTGTGATTCTCTCGTGTGTGTGCACATTAAAAATCTTCTTGCTTCTCTCCCGGGCTTATTACTGGGTCCCAGGAATAATTGTGTGCCCAGAGACCAGGATCTAGCCAGGATCTCCCCATTTTTGGGTGTGGAGATAGTGCTTGGTGTGCCAGTGACCTCAGCTGTGCTGATCCTCCCCCAGTGAGTAGTTGAGGAGCCCTTTAAAATCACAGCCTATGAATGAAAAAAATTACAGCTTAACAAAGTCTGCCACCAACCATTCATTTGGTTTGGTTCTGCATGCGTGCCTTTAGACAAGAGTCCTGAAATAAATTTCCAGCGCATGCAGAAAAGCCCCCCTCTTCATTCCAAATTCCCATAAGCAGCAAAAACAGCTGTTCCCTAGCAGCCATGTGGACTATCTTAGAAATGGTGGTCCTGAAGATCCATAAATTGAAACACAAAAAGCCCCCCATCTGAGGCATTTTTATCTTGGTTTGGTATGGAGCACTGAAATTCTGCAATGCTTGGTGCTTCTATGTCCATGTACTCTGTATTTTCTAGTTCAGAAGAGCTCTGGATGAACTGTAGACTGGGTTAATTTGCTGATAAAATTTGCTGTTCTGTACAAAAGTCATTAAATAATACATCTAGCAGCTTTGTTGCTGGTGGGGGTGTTTTGGTGGGTTTTTTTTTTCCTCCTTCCCTTTGCTATATCCCTAAGGAAGCGTGGGCTACCTTTATCAGAGTATTGGTGGAATAGCTTCCCCAACCTTTCATAAGGTCGAATAAAAAAACAAACAGCCCTTCTTATGGGAAGGAAGGGATTGGGAAGGAAGGGTGTTTGTATACACTTTCCCATTCATGTTTTAAAGAGAAAATATATAAACTTCTGGAGTCAGTGCTGCATATCTCGTGCGATTATTGGAGCTGAGAGTTGGAAGCTTAATTTGCTTTCTCAGCGCTGACTTAAACAAAACTAAAAAGGGGAATAGCAGTGAGCAGGAGAGCACGTTGCTGCTTTGGGTTTGCCTCTGTTGGCCAAATGCACTTCACATTCTGCAGTGATGGAAGCAGTAAAATCACAGGGTGCTTCTGCTAATCTGTTCTCTTTGGATTGGGAATGTAACTAAGGTTTCTGTGTTGATTTGGGGTAAGGTGATAGAGAGGAGAGAAAATATGTCCTTTGTTCCAGCACTTAAATGTTAAGATTTTAAAAGGCATACCTTCTGTGCAAATTTCATATAAAGAAGAAAAAGGCAATTAAATATTATTAGACTGTTTCCCTCTTTTGCTTGCTCTCTGCTGCAGAAATGGGAGAATAATTTCTGATGAGGCCATTTACCAGGTTTTGTGGTTCTACATGAGTCTGGTACTCTCCTGAAAATACTCCACTGCAAGTAGTGCTTGCTTGTACATATTTTAAGAAGGAAAAAGTTGTTTGGATTTTTGTGCTTGGGGTACAGTGGTAGAGGTGGGACTGCAAGTGTGCATCCCTGGTTGGACATTCTTCAGATCATCTTTCACCTTGGGTCACAAGTAGTGAGCCCTGGCTACACCTACTCATGGTATGGGTGTTTAAAACAGCCAGGTGCTGCCTTTGTCCAGCACTAAAGAAACCCCTGCCCTCTAAGCAAGGGTGGGAAAACCCAACTGCTTTGCCAGAGATACCTGGATCTGTTGTCTCTGATCAGTTGTCTGTGGAACAGTTAGAGACAGTATATGACATATACACTACTCATTGTGATTAATGCTACAAATAACTCAGTGGGCTCCAGGGATGTAGCTGAAAGCTGCTGCTGGTGGGTGCAGAGAACATGCCTGTGTTTTTGGAAGAGGTTGTCTCTTGAAATGGTCAACATTTACTCTCCTTCAATTGAGAACTGAGCATCAAAGACAGACCCTTCACATCCTCTTTCATCTGTGTAAGAAAGTGACTCTCCAAATCTTAGCATGCATTAAAAAATACTTGGTAAATAGCTACTGATGTTACTTCTGAGTGTGGTTAGCACAGGATTTATTTTTCAGTGTATATTGAAGTAAACATCCCTGTGTGTAATGAGAGCAGTGGGCAGAGAAGAGGCAAGAATGGAGCAGCAGAGAAATTTATCTTAATTACTGATGAGTCAGCAGAAAAAGCACTCATTTTTATTGTACTGAATAATTTCAGTTTATGGTTTTATTACCTGCCACGATGTGAATTTAGGCCAGTTGAGTCACCCTTTGCTACAGAGGGCACAAGGAGGTGGTGACTATTTTTCTTAGACCAGTAGAAGTGAAGCTTCTGTGTGTCTGCATATGCTTGGTGTTAGGTGGAGTGTTGGGTGGAGTGAGTCTTCCTTGACTAACTGTTCAGAAGTGAATTCCTTACCAGATATAGAGTACCTGGCTATTTTCCTTAGCTGTTTAGCTTTATCATGTCTTAGATTCTGGATTCTTTTGAGCTCTTGTTTCCTTAGGTGGTTGGAATAAATGTTGAACCACTTTCCTCTACTTCTCCATGTGACTTTTGTCAGCAAGAAATTGCTGCTGCTCCCCAAACTCCTGAGCAAAGCCAACTCCTCAGGACAGAAAAGGGAAACTCCTTGAGAGGACTCTCCAGCATCGAAATGCCCCACATAAAAGCACGTTTGTACATTTTGTTACACGAAGGCATTCCTGGCCGTACCCAGCCTTAAGTAAATAGCCAGGGAGAGGCAAGTGAAGCGTGACGGATGGTGGTTGGAGAGCAGGGACGTGTGGTGTGCGAGTCCACGGTGCAGAACAAACAATGAAGGGAGCTGGGCTGTGTTTGACAGAAATGGTGATGTGTTAGGAGAAAACTGTTCAGTGCCTAAACCTCTCCTCATACAGAAAATGCAGAAAAGTTTGCTTGATTTTTTTTTTTTATCTATAGGTAAATTTTCCTGTTACGTCATGTATTTCAAGACACTTGATAAGACCTTATCGATGAAATAAGTAACCACTTTGGAGCATTTTGCTGATTGGATGTTTAGCTTCAAATTCTGGACAGCAAAACACTTGAAAAGTTTATAATCTTCTTTATTAGATTCTTCTAATCTAACCCTTTATACAAGGTCCAGGGAGGTCCTACCTGTAGACTGTCAGAGCTGACCTTAGGGATCCCTAGGTTAGTGAGATGGCAGAAAACCAAGGAGGGTTTTCCTTGGATGGCTTCAATGGGATTGTCCTTGTTTGAGCACCTGTTTCAAGCATCTCTTGCTATATAATTCATGAAGGGGATTTAGACACTCCCTTGACACCAAAGGCAAATCTTGGAAACCCAGGAAGAAATATGTGACTGGAGAGAGGGCGAAGTGTGGCTTGTTGGAAGGTGCTGCATTGCAGGGAACATGAATGAGTTTCTTCACTTAATTGAATAAAGAAAAGTTGAAAGGTTTGTGCTTGTTTACAGCTTGTGTATGTTCTTGCTATTTTATATTTAACTTATTCTAGAAGCTAGACCTTAAATATGGGGGAAGGAAATACCTAAAAGGCTAAAATCCAGTCCCTGCATATTCATTTTATTTTGGAACATTTTTAAATACAGGAACTTCTTTTGCAGCACAGTGGCTTTGTCGTTCATGATCTAATTAAGATGTTAAATATACTAACCTCTTCTGTGCTTAAAAAAGATACTTGCTTCTGTATGTGATAACTTCCCCTCTAGGATAAGCCTTAGTTTTGTCAAGAGTGCCTTGCTGGCAGCTCCAAGGCTTGTGCAGGCTGTCTCCCCATGTTGCATAGCACAGCACTCTTGGCTTGTGTTGTCCATGGTTGTACCTCTAGTTTTGTGAACGTTTTCTGACATTCGGCGCTCCTCTGCCTTATGGGTCATGCATATATTAGTCAGCTCATGTCATGGAGCAAAATTGTGGCAGAGTGGATTTTTTTTTTTTTTTTTTTGTTTCTTTAACTGGGCAATGTGTGCTGACTGCGTTCTTCCCTTTGGCTAAAATTAAACCTACTCCCCACCCCACGCTGCTCTCCCACCCTTGGACTTCCATTGCACTAGGCATGAGAGACATGCAGAGCAGACCATAGGCTGGCATGAAGTTTCAATTAACTATTAAGTTTTTTAGCTAGGGATATGATCTAATTAAACTTGAAGAGTATGCTTGTCCCAGGTGAATAGAGAGCCTGCCCGAACAAGTATTGTGGCATTGAGCAAAAATTACACCTATCAAAGGAAAGGCTTAATTTTATCCCTACAAATCTAAATGGGATGTAGCACCTTCAGCAGCCCGTGAGTGCAGGTTGAAGTTTTGGAGTATTTGGAGTATTTTGAAGTATTTGGAGACAGTGTGAGCACCGCTGGGCTTATCAGAGCTGTCTGTGCCCATTCCACAGCAGTGTTTCAGGAAAGCCAGTGAGGAGCCTCTTGGAGCTTTCAATGTCACATGCTTGGCAGAGGGTCGGGAGGAAGTCCCAGGCGCTATCCAGGAGAGGGATTTTTGAAATAGTGCCTCTACCATCCTCCATGCTGGCAACAGCTGGTCATTATAGGCATGATGGCTATCTGGGGTCCCTGGCACCAGAGCTCAGCCTTCCCCATCACTGCCTTGGTTGGTAGGAGAGTCCAGAGTCTGTAAGTGCCATGAAGATTTTTGAAGCTGCTTGAATTTTATTATTATTGTTTTTATGGTGGTGGTGGTGGTTTTATTTCTGATGTCATTGGCATGCCAAGTACTGATGGATCTCAAACACTGGCTGGTTTAATGTGTAAGGCAAAATTCCCCATGCAGCCAGGACTGCAAAGCGTAGAAGCCATGAGATGTCCCAGAACAGAAGTCCAGTGCTTTCAGCATCATCTGGCTTACAACTGTCCTGGACACTGTGTCCTGTCACCAGAGCTGCCAGAGCTCAGAAGCCAGATGAGGCACCCATCATTTTATTTTGCTTTGCTGTTACTTCATGCTATTTTTATATGCTTTGAAGAAAGGGATTTGAAGAGCCATTGCATGACTTCTGAAAGTGTCTCTTAGGTATTGGCAGACAGTGGAGCAAAGGCACTGTTGTATTTTGATGGTTGGCTCTCTCCTGATGATCTGCCTCAATGGCAGGGGTCAGTTTGGTACTTTTGTGGAAGCATCACACAGGGTTGATCTTCAACGGTGCTCCTGATAGTGATTTCCTGAAAGCTGGTACTCGTGGGCTCTGTCTGTTGGTGCTGTTGTTTGGTTTTTTTTGTTTGGTTGGGGTTTATTATTATTATTATTATTATTATTATTATTCCTCCAATTTCTGCTTGTAACTGATGTGAGTTGTTTAATTAGCAATACCAGTAGTTAACAGGAAGAGCTACAAGGTAGTGTAGAACACTTGGTCCCATAAAACCCTGGTACATGAGTGCATGTGGGGGAGACAAACCCAAAAGGTAGCAAAGGTAACAACTGGTCTGTTGAATTTGCAGCAATTCAGCAGGATTTGAATGTAAGTAATCATGTGGAAAGGGATTGTGAATTGGCAAAAGGCAGGTACCCACTGAAGACCATACTGTTACAAGGCAGTCACTGTCCTACCTGATAAAAAACCAGAAGGCACGTGGCTTGTGTGTCAGACAAATAGCAGCTGCTTAATATTTGATCCAATATATAGTTACACTTACATCCATACTTATATGTTTGTATGCAGTAACCATACAAATAACATCTGCATCATTATTGCAGTTGTGGTAGAGGTCAAATCCAAGTGGAAAGCGGGGCTGGTGGTATTTCACTTGCCTTTTTTTAACGTAGATCGTTTCCCCCTGATAGTTAACTAACATCCGCTAACTAACATGGAAATTTAATTATATTTCCTAAACAGTGAATGCCCTAGTTCAAAGGGATGACTTTCAGTGGACAAAAATAATTCAACTATAAATGGTACTGAAGAGTGAAGTGATGAGGACATATTAAGAGCATAAACATTTAAACCTTTTTTTTCAGGTTGAGTTCAACTTATTTTCTGCATTGATGGCTTTCCGTGCTCTGGGAATTCTGCAGACAGACTTGAGCTTTATTCTGCTTTTAGGTTGGCATTGAGAACATGTGTGTAGCATTGGTTGAAGTGGGAATTACCAAAATTTTTTGCAGGCTTTTACAAGAAAAAGATGGAGAAGTTGCTTCAAAAAGATCCTAAGTGAAGACAAATTGATGTGGTATCCATGTCCCTCCCCACCTCCTTTAATAGGAGAAGACCCCTGGTCAGTGTTGTGCCTCAGCCTGACTCACTTAAGTAAGAGAAGTTATGTGTAAGACATGACAGGAGTCTGAGGGTTCCTTGTGATGCTGCCATGAGAGAGCACAAGATATTTCTGAGACAGAAGCCAAGTTTGGTGCCTCCAGACAAAGTGATGGGGTCTGTTCAGCTTTGGTGACTTGTGATGGTCTGAAAATAGTTGTGCCACCAAGTTGCTGCAGAAATGGTGGTTGGCTTCAGCACATCCCACCTGCATCCTTGTCATTCACAGCAGTGGTGCTTTTATTTTAATTTGAACTTTGTTTTCTGTTTGTGGCAAAGCCCTTAATTTCCAACAAGTACTACCTTAATGTTGTTAGAGCAAATTTGCCAAAATGCATATCTGGAGGGAAGGCCTATTCCTGTGGCTGTGGGGGAAATGCAACAGCAAAATAACTTGATTTATTGGTGTCAGCTACAGAGTATTGTCTACGCATCAGTTCATAATGGCTTTAGATGAGGTGAAAACTGAACAACAGTGTTGGTCAGGGAAGCAGCAGATCTGTAATGTGCAGGATGGCCTCCCCATCTGACAGCTCTGGGGACCTGCGTGAGGAAACTCACTGCAGCTGCTTTTGTGTAGAGAATAGTGTGACCTGCACATGGAGGCTTTTGCTGGTATCTTAAGCTTCAGAAAAACAAATATTCCCTCAAAATAACATTAAAAAAATAAACTTCCACTTCTTCCTGTTTTTATAGTTCGCTTATTTCCTCAGTGTCATGGTTTTGTCTCCAGTACTGTAGATTGTTAATCTTCAGAGGATCAGGACCTTCATAGAAGTATTTCCTGTACATGTTTATCTGTCTTTTTAACAAATTAGTATCTACTTGTTCTCCTCTGAATTTTCTGCAAATAATAGGAAAATCTTCCCTCAGTAGTAAGACTTTTTGCTAGAAAAAAATACCTAGATGAATCACGGCCAGGGGTTAAAGTACCTTTTTTATTACGTGGTTCATGGCATCTTTTAGGACATCTGCACGTAGCACCAAATTCCAGAGGTCACTGTCTTTGTGTTAGTTTTGGCGAAGCATTGTTTCAGCTAAATTTCGTTTTCTTAGTTGTGAGTGCATCTGGAGGTCTCCTGTCCAAGTGTTAGCTGGAATTCCAGAAGAGGGATGCTGCTACATCCTAGGCTTTCTCTTGAGACAGCCACGGATTTCCACCTAATCCTTTAGCAGGGTGAGCCTTGGCCATTAGTCAACAGGGAAATGCCTGTTTCCCACATCCAGATCTTGCATTGCCTTGTTACAATGGGATGGTAGCAATCTTTCCAGCTGCTAGACTACTAACTTTTGTTACTTTTAGCTAATCTCAACACAGTTTTTAAATGTGTAAGTATATTTCTCCTAAAGCATGCATGCACAATTGTATGTGTTGGATGGGGACTTTAATCCCAAGTCCTCCATGGACTCATTGCAGCCCAAGCACATCTGGACAGGGTGAAGACAGGAGAAATGTGATTTCTTCCCGCTCAGAATTGTTGGTATGCATCATCCATGCATTTCCAAGGGAGAGCACTGGATTTGGATGAGTAACTGACTTTCCACCTCAACTTTCTATTTCCAATGGAGCCATCGTCATCCAACTCAGTCCATTGGAGCTGGGCCTGTAACTCAGAGCTGATTGTGGCACTGCCTTGGTTTTCCATGGCAGAATGAACTGGCTTTTGTTGGTATCCACAGCATCTCCACAGCATCGGCCTGGCAGCTCCCAGGGCTGTCCCCATGATGGAGGAAGCCCAGATTGGGCACCAGCCTCCTCATGGTGCTAACATTAATAAAAAGGCATCCCTGAACAAGGGAGCAGCTTGGAGGTTCTTGCCCCACCTTGCAGATAAGTGCTGGAAATAGTCCATTATCAGACTCAGAGAGGGCTGGAAGAGTTTTGTTGGGTTTAAGTTTGGGTTTTTTTCAGACATCTTGTCAACTTGTGATTTCACATCATGGTGGGAACTGTTTAGCAGAGTTTGTACTCATCTTGCTTTTGGGCAGTGTGTGCATATGTCTCTCCCTTAGGAGGCCATAAAGCCATCACTGTTTTCTCTGAATATTAATTTCTAGTGGAGAAGAAGACCTTGCAGGGCAGTCTTGACATGTTGCTCTTCTGCTGCTTGTCTGGGAGCCAAAACATCACGATGGAGTGCTGGGCATGGAGCTGCCCTTCCTTTGCAAAAATACAGCAGAGACCCATCTTTGGACCAAAGCTTTTCCTTGCTATAATTTCTCTTGCTCCAAGGTATTAGTGGACACAGTGGCAGAGGCAGATAAATCCGAAAGTCAGACTTGCAGCTGGACAAAACTGCCTTAAGGAAAAAAAACCCAAGTTTATAGATGGAGCATTGAAGGGTAAGCATGCACCTCCTGTCAACTTTGTGTCCTTGGAATTAAAACCTAGTAAATCTGAGTTTAAGGAGAGGGGGAAGAAATGAAACCATTTTGGATTGAGATAAACACTTGCGGTTTCATTATCATCTGCTGAACATGCGTAGAGTGGTTGTTACGCAGCTTGAGACAGAGAAAAACCAATGTGAAGTTAGAGGGAAAAATCAGGGTGTATCTTCTTCCTCCCTTATAGATACTTTAGTAATTTATTGGAAGTAGGCAGTGTATAGTATAGGTGGAGCTTTGCCCAAAGAGGAAGGGTAGATGCTTTTTTCCTACAGATCTTCTGCAAGAAGACAATGTTGCTTCTGTTCAGTATTTTTTGATGTTTTTGAACCATGCTGTGGCCAGTTAAATGAATATACTTGCATAAATTGTTACTTAGCAGTTTTTTTTGGTCTTAGGTGGGACATTAATGTTCTGGTATTCCCCGATAAATCCAGAAGATTTGAGATGGCAGCTCCCAGCTAATAGTGAGTGTACAAAAAGCCCTGATTGGTACAGGATGAGGAGCTCCTTCACCATCTTTGCTGCTAAAAGGAAAGACCATGGGAGTCTTTGATCTCATTCATATATATCAGAGGACTCCAGCTATCCCTATACTGAATCTTTTTGGAAGGAGTTGGTGTGAGAGCATGGACATGCAGCACGTTGAGCTACTCATCCTTACCTGCCAAAATGAAAATATAGGATGACCTCAGGATAATTCCCCAGATTGACTTCTCCACTGTGTGCAAGCAAAATCCCTCTTGTCAGGGATACATTCAGCAGGCACTTGGCACCACCCTATCTCTCAGCATTTAAAAGATTCTGCCTCTTAAAGTGGAGCACAGGAAATGCAAGCCATTAAATGCATGTGACAGTGTTGTGACCAGGCGAAGGACAGTGGTAGGAAGGGAGGCACAGGCACGCAACTGCCAGCATCTTGAGGAAACGCTTGTTTGTTTGTCCTTTTTCCAAAGCCCTTTGGCTGTGCAAGGGAAGCGACAGCAGAGATGTAAACAGGAAAGCTGGCTGCAGGGAGAACAAAGTAGGAGTTAGGAGATGTACACAGTTGGCCAGAGGGAACCAAAGGTATTGGTGAGAAATCTCTGCCTGCTATAGGAATTAAATAATAAAATCAGTAAGCTAAGAAGTAGAATAATAGCACCACAGAATGGTTTGGGTTGGAAGGGACCATGAAACTCATCTTGCTCTCAAGCCCCTGCCATGGGCAGAGACATCTCCCACTAGACCAGGTTGCTCAAAGCCCTGTCTAACCTGACCTTGAACACTTCAGGAATGGGGCATCCACAGCTTCTCTGGGCATCCTGTGCCAGTGCCTCACCACCCTCTGAATAAAGAATTTATTTCTAATATCTAACCTAAACCTGCCTACTTTCATCTTAAAGCCATTCCCCCTTGTCCTGTCACTGCATGCCCTTATGAAAATAGTTAATGCTGGATGTCCCTATCCAGGGCAGGCATGGTGACACTTGCACTACCCTTTACAGGAGGGGAAGCCTGCCCCGTGCTGTTTCTGTGCTCCAAAGGAGGCAGACTGTGAGGATCACTATCAAAAATGAATAATAAAATAATTCCCACATTACTAAAAATGAAAGTGGAGTAATAAGTGTTAACCATCTTCTTTCAAGTCTATAAAATAGTAGCTTGTTCCCAAGAGCACTGTATTCAGAGAAGGGCTGGACAAGGTGCATTTTAAGGGCAAGATAATGTTTTACTAACACTGACAGGAGAAGCAGAGTGATCCTGAAAATTTAAGCTGGTTAACTTAAGTCAGTCCCTGGCAAAACAGGGAGCTGTCTGACAGGAAGCACAGTCAACATCAGATTGAGAGTATGAAGCTGGAGCTGGTCTGCACAGTTTTATGGGAATTTTTTGTGATTTTAGGAGTGTAGGTAGATACAGGTTATCAAATCCTGGTGCCTGCCTCTTGGTCTGCTTTTGCAGGTGGATTTACCGTGGAGTATTGACTCTTAGCATTGGGACTTTCCAAAAGGTAGTGCCAGCCCTCAGAGAGCAGTAAAGATGATTTGAAATCTAGAGGGAAGAAACTGGAGAAGACACAAAATTATATATCTAGTTTAGGATGTGCATACTTAGTCTGAGAGTATTCACATGGTGGAATAATTTTATCCTACAGAAAGGGAAAGCAAAGATGCAGTGGTTAAAAGACTCACACGTAAGTACCTCTACTTTGAGCTAAGTATTAAAGTGCAAAAAAAAGGGAGGAGCAAGACCTTGGTTTTTCAGTAGCTTGTTTTTTAAACCAGTTTCCTATCAAGAAAATGAAAGTTTGCAGTGTGCCCTGTGATGACTGAGGTCATGTCAGACAAGTAAGGCAAAGTACAGGGTTAGATTTCCTGGAGTATATTACAGCTGTTTGTCCAGGTATCAATTAGGGACCATGGAGGAAGGGTTTAATTAGAAGAAAAGCACATGAGGCTTTTCCGGTGTGGAGGAGCTTGGTGCATGTCATTTGTGTAACCTCTTTTCTGGTCATGGATGTTTATTTGGAGTCGAGTAAGACGCTCTTGGCGCTTTCCTTTGATCTGTTTGCAGGAAAATTAAATCCATATGGCCTCCACCCAGATCCTGGCTGGAAATACCCATCTATGCTGGGGTCATTTTTTGTTGTCATACATATGTACAAAGGTCCATTCATCTATGAGAATGACATTCAAAATAGGGAAAACATGGTAATCATATGTAGGGAGGAGCATTTCGGTGCTCCCAGAATGTTCAGCAGCCTAAAGCATATCGTAAAATATTGAAGTCCTTCCTAAGGATCTACTTTTGTGCCCTTTTTCCTATTTTTGCCATACTTCCTGCTCTTCTCTACAACACAACGAACCCAGTATTCAAGAGAGCTTTGTGGGCAACAGGGACAGCATAAGTGCAATGGGTGTCTCTCAAGTGCTGGGCATAAAACCACACTGACCATGTCTGTGATGTCTTTGTTAGGGTTTGTTGAGGGTTTTTGTTTATTCTATTTTGGTTTTGGTTTTTTTAATTTAAACAGAAGTGGAGTAAAGTGACCTTCTTTACCTCTTACAAGGCACAGCAAGCAGTGTTCAGGTGATACTGCTGTGGTTAATCTTGAATGCTACACCTAAGACAGCTTGCCTGGTGTTCCCAGATGTCGAGGCATAACAAGTTTCAGTATTCCCCAGCCAGACCTGGGACTGCAGATCCTCAAACCCCTCACACTGCGCTGGAATTCCATGCTGAGAGGTCTTTGTGCCCAGTTCACAACTGCCAGTGTGCTCTGTTAATGTTTTGCTGCAGAAGTTCAGCCCATTGACATGACTGCTATTAACGAGGTGACTGAATTTCATTCTCCTCACCACAGGTACTCCAGCAGCTACAGTGAAAATGGGCACCTCTTGCTCCAACCACAGTCTCAGCTCTTTGAACCGTGCTTGTAGTTGGCTGGTAGGCAGCAAAAGGCATATCCACCACCTTGCTGGCTCTCCAGTTGTAATATTTGCTTCAGATTTCTAACAGAAGAACCCTGTAGCAGCATGAATCTTGCTGGGAAATGGGGAAAATGTTCATGTGTTGGCACAGCCACTCACTGGTCCCTGCTAGGAATTGCAAAAAAGCTTTGGAGGATATCCTACTGTAGCACTGAGCTAGTAGGGATGGGTGTGCAATCTACTGGACTGGGCAGTATTTAAGGAGAAAAATAATAATTATTTTAATAATAATTTTTTTAAGTGCAGCAGGATTGCGAGTTCTGCAAAGGTGAGAACCAAACCAGTGAGTGATTCAGCTGATGCTTCCCTTTAGCGAAAACCTTTGGGAGCAGGGCTTGAAACCAGCTGAATGAGTTGGTGGTTCATCTTGACTGATGCAACAGCTTCTAGATGTAGACAAAAGGCGAGGGCATTGTTTCCATCCCGATGGACTGAGCATGCTGTAACATCTGTAACAGAGAGCTTTTTTCTGTCTTGCATTTTCACATGCAGTGTTGGTCCCCACCTGGCCCAACCCTGGGCAGAGCACCACCTTTGCAGGTATTACCCAGGTAGTGGCTCAGCCCAGTCCCATGAGCTGAGAGCTGCCCCACAGCAGCTGTGAGATTGTGTTACCTGTACGAGTGTGATGGTTTTCCTATGTAATTTGTAATGCTGGAACTGTTTGTTAGTGTTGCCCATCTGTAAGAGCCTTTTGAAGGTCCCAAGTTTCTCTGTGTGTTGAGCCTTGAGTATTTGGGAGGACCAGTGGCAGGATGTCTGTGGACCAGTAGGAAGGCGAGAAAACAGGAAAGCTTTGGGGAGATGTAACTGCTCAAGATGTTGTTTCAAAAACATTATTACAACACAGCTTATTCAAGGATAGTTTTGTCTTACACAGGGAGGTTAATTTCATCTTTCCCCCTCCCCTGGGAGAAAAGCTTTAGCAACTGGACTTGCAGCAAAAAGTGCCAGGCAGCTTTCTTGAATTTCTCTGGCTGACGTTTCTTTGGACTTGTGTGCTGAGTTCTTGCTGGAGACAGACAAGGATGGAGCTGATGGGTGCTGCATTAAGCATTCAAAGGTAAAAGCAGTGTTGCTGATGAGCTTGAAGAGGAAAGTGAGGTGGCAAATTCCAGCACATGTGGGTAGGATGAGATGTGGACTGGGGATGTGTAATTTAAAAAAAAAAACAAAACACACCCATTATTTTTAATTACTTACACAGCATGATACTCTGACTAATGAGTTAACCCATTGGATGCAAATGCACTTCTCCCAACACAGACTACCCTTTGGTCATTTAATTAAAGATCACTTTATGTTGTATATTGAAATTCAGTAAATGCAGCTGTTAGTTGATACCACTGTAACAAACTTAACATGCTGCCTGTTGAACAAATGTTGGTGACTCGGAATGTCTTAGAATTGTTAAATAGCTTGGCTGGGAAGGAACCTTTCAAGCCCATCTAGTCCAACCCCCTCTGATGTCCCAGAATCCTCCATGCAGCCTGGTGTCTGCTCACTGAAGTGGGTTCAAGCCTTATTGGTCTCAAGCTCAGCATTTCCATGGTCCAAGCATGAAGTTTTCATGCTTGGAGCATGTGTGATTCTAGGTTGTCAGTGTCTGTGAAGTGGGGATGCAGCCTTCCTAAAGGATGCTTGCAGGCATCATCACCTTGGTTACCATTCTCCAGCATGGGGAAAAAGGGATTTTTATCCCAAATCAGGGTTAAAACTGCTGGGATTACAGGCAGACAGAAGCAGCTGAGCCTGGAAGCACTTAACTTTCTTCTCCCCTCCTTCCTAATCATCAGCATAGATTAGTTCAGAAACTGGGCAAGTATTTTTAGAAGCTGCTTTCAGAGCCCCAGAGCCACAATTTTTATTCTTGTTACTGGTGCTGAGGCATTTCTTGAGCAACATTTCTGCGTTAATGAGAGGACATTTAGGGATCATCGTAGAACTCATGGGGACATGCGTGACACCCTGGCTGAGCGAGGAGCTCCAGCAGTTGGGAAGGTTTCTGAGCAGCAAGGGAGCTTTGGAGACTAAGTGTCTGAAACAATGCTCATGTGCAGGGATGTCACTGTTGGCACTTCAGTAGAGGTGGGGTAAATGAGGATCTGTGGTTGAAACTTAGAGATACCAACACATTGCCCACTGGAAGTTCTTAAAACCCCATAAGAGTTGGGATGGAGGCAGACACACTGGGAGGCTGGAGTGCTTCCTCCAAGCCTGTTGAGTTGTTTGGACCCTTGGTCCCAGCGCTGTGTTGGCAGCTTTTGGGGAATAAAGTGCTGACAGGCTAGCAGAGGAAATGACACCTGCGTTCAACTTTGGACCTGTTTGCAGCCCTGGGTGCGCAGGTGACACACCTGCCGGGCTGGGACAGCCTCTGGGCAGCACGTTAGCCCCATCAGCTGCTGCCCAATACCCTCATCATCGCTTTATGGCAGCTGTATCATAATCATTTTATTTTTTCCCCGGCCTATAACCAGGGTGGGGAGGCAAGGATCTTTGGTCGATGCGTGCGCCTGTGCTCTTGCGAGGCGGGAGGATATCGGGAATGAGTAATGGTCCGGCCGGGGCTGTAATGTGCAGAATACCTCTGGGATGACTCACCCCGCACAATGCAGCACATCCCTCAAGGAGACTGAATCACGCATGGGGGGAAGCCGCCTGCCCGCCCGGCAGCAGCCAGCTGGGAGGCTGGAGCTGGCAATGGTGCTAAAACGGAGCTGGAAAGGTTTAAAATGTAGAGGAAATGGCATCCCCCAGCAGGTAAGTGTGCTCTGGCTGCGTGTAATTCCATATTTTTTGCTCTTGGGTTTGTTTTTTCCGTCCGCCTTCCCCCATCTGCCCCCACAGCCCTTCTGAATGTTGTCTAAATCAGCATATAATTTATCAGTGAATATGGATGAATTCTTCTGTGAAACACAGCCTTTCATTTATGGTTACATATCAATTTTTTTCCCAGAACTAATGGTTTAACATTCACCCTCTCTTTAAATACCAATAGGAAAAATAGATGCTGCATGGGAAGCTGCTTCCCTTAATGTCCCTCTCCATGGACACTTGATGGAGTAGGGGATTTAAAGAGAGGTTGAAGGCAAAAACAATGTGCATACTGGTTTTGATGTAGCCAAGAATGTAGTCTTTTCTTCTTTTATTTTCATTTATCTGGCAAAAGATGAAAACCTTTTAGATTTAGACCACAGTTACCCTGCTTACTCCTCACCCCTCCTCTGATACAGACCCAGCTGGAATCGAGTCACAGAATTATTTTATTTTATTAATATTTGCAAAATGTTATCTACTCTACGTAGTTGTAACATACATGTCATTGAGGATGTTTACAGAGGGATAAATATAGTTGTAGTCTCCACTGATCAAAATGGAGGAGAGTGGGGGAGAATTCAACTTCCTTTGAGTGAGTGATTTCTTTTTTTTCTTTGTAAACTTTGAGTTTGCAGAAACACTCTGTATATGTTTGTGTGCAGACATAATCATTTTTATGGTATGCAGTTTCTGTGGTTGTCTGGGGGTTTTTTTGCTAAATATTGGTATTCATTAGCTAACATAGGATAGCACTAATGAAATGCTTATGGTCAGTTTATGTTAGAAAAAAAATCAGGGTAGAACTTGGTTGTGGTTTTTTTTTGAGGTGGGGGAATCAAGTCAGGATGCAGATCTTATGAATCTACCTGTTTGGCTGCCTAAACTTCTGTGCGATTTTCACTTATCTTACACGTGATATAAAGCAAATACCATCTGTCATGCAACAACAACTTATTACTCATTACTGTAAATGATAGTGCTAATTAGCTTCCTTGTAATCTGTTAATATTTTGTACTCTTGCACAAAAATAGGAGGAGGTGAGGCTGCAACTCTTGCCTGTACTGTGTGAGGCGCAGGGCAAATTATTCAAATGTATTATGCTGCCCCTTTTAACTTTTCAAGATGTGCCGCCATGTGCTGCTATAACCATTTATTACAAAGTTGATCTGTTCAATGGATTTGAAGAAAAGTCTTTATTTAAGAGATTTCATGGAATGGTTGCTCATTAAAAGTTTCGTCATTAGTGTGCGTGTCCCAGTGATGTCATAGCTGCCTTTTTGGGAAAAAATCAAACAGTGTTTTGGGTATTTTTATAACAAGATTTGCTGTGGCTTTTGCTAGCTCTAAAACAGTTTCAACAATATGTTACATAAAGGCTTCAATACAGACACAAGTCATAAGTTAATCTGCCCCAATGCCATTAGACTTTCATTTTAATTCAGTATTGTCTGTGAAATAAGCTACTTTTTGGGGAGAGACCTTAAATTCCGTGCACTTGAGCTGCCTCAGTGGCTCTTTGCTTGCCCATCAGCATGCTTGCAAGCCAGCTTTTTTCCCTAAAAAGCTGCTTCCAGTTCATTTGAGGTTTTGCCTATGTGTACCACACTTTGTGGGGATCACTGGGCAAGTCTGGCACAGGAAGGGATGTTATGCTGGCCAAAAAAAATGGATTTAGTCCATGCAGGACTACATAATACGTATATTTTATATATACATACATTTCAGGAATGAATTTTCATGTACTTCCTGGAAGGATCTGGACTAATTATGGGATTATGAAATCCCATTTGAGCTAGTTAGGATAGAGCTGTTTCTCGTAAACTCGAATAAAACCAGCCTTAAATGTTGAACAAACGTTTTGGTGAAAGGGTTCCTTTGTTCTTCACTGCCTCAGCATTTAAGGGAGATGTGGAGGCAGGTGGCTGGGTTGTTGCAGGTGTCTTGGTTTTTTGAGAAGTCCTTTTTCTTCTGGAAAAAGAAAAAACAAGCCAAACAAAACTGCTGTTGGTTTTTCCCGTAGAGGTTTTTTGGATGCGCTGCAGCGCTGGAAGCAAACCCAGGCTTGCTGAGCACTGGCTGTGGAGACCTGACCTCTTCATTTTGCCTTTGGGACTGCTCTAGACTCGACCAGCATCTCTGGAGCAAGGAATGTGGAGACTGAACTGTTTGTATTTGCTCTGTGTAGAAACTAAAATTTCCCAGATGCCTTTTTATTCTGTTGGTATTAGATTTGAAAGAAAAATACAGGTTGCAAATCGGTTATACAAGAATTGGGTTACAGGTAGAGTGGTTCTTTGCTCCTGGTGTGATGCAGAGGTGAGGAAAAGGAAGACTTTTGGGAGGTTTTCTGTGGTTTTCTTCAGGTTCCATTCTAACATTTGATGTGGCCAGAGAGACACAGATGTCCTTTTTTTTCTTGGATGAAAAATTTTCTTTTTTTCTTAATGAAAAAGTTTCAAACCTGCTGGAAATCTAGACAGTGTGGAAATACCAACTTTATTTTGCTGTAGCTGCATGCACTCAGAAGTTTTCTTTTCTAAGAAATTGGTAAGTTAGGATTTGAAGAAGAAAATGCTGGTTATAATCTGCAGATACGTCAGCCTTGCTAGAAGCTAGCTCATGAACCAACCAACAGATCAAGGAAGTGGGACTCCAAAAATAGCAGCTTTTCTTGTCTTCCACCAAAACGTCACTGCTTTCTGGCTGTGGGATGAACTTCAGAGAGGATTCTCACAATATAACTTGCAGTAATCACCTGGGCAGAATGGGATGGCTTTAACTCCAGCTGTTGGAGCTGCTGGGGCAGGGAAAATACCTGGCACTGTGAGATACATCCAGGTCAGCTACAGACAGGTTATGCCCCAGTAATCATAAAGTTACATTTGTTTGGATCCAGATAGTTACTGTGCCTGGTTCAGCTGAACAGCTTGACCTCTGCTTCTGTTGCATTAGCCATCTCCTGCTGTCCTTTTGGCTCTTCCCTGAAACCTGGGGTCTGGGAATGTCGATGCATGTCTTTGAAAGACAAAAGTCCTTAATGTTGGAACCCATTATATGGAATTTCCTTTTTTTCTGAGACCTGAATTTCTCCTGGCATTGTAAGCTGCAGAGCTGGGGAGGGAGGAAAATACCAAAGTGCCTTATGGCTGCAATAGCGTGGAAGCTTATAAACTCATGTTTTGGTCAGGTAGCTTGGCTAGAGGGAAAAATATTACTGAGTTATGGAAGGTGTCTGGGAAGTGTTTTAGATGCTAAATGTGACTCAAAAAAAAAGCAGTAAATGCAGTGGGTTGGACTACTCTTTTTTTTTTTCCCCTTGGGATTTTTAGATATTTCAGATGGTATTTGCAGTTGCTGCTTTGGAAGCAAAGTGGAAAAGAAGAGCAGCTGGTGGAAGGGAGTTGTCTACTTTGACCCTCCTTTTACCAGGACAGTAATGAAATTAAAACCTTAACTAAGGAGTGAATTGTTTGGTGCTTAGTCCTGGATGCAGGATTGCAGCCATAAACCCTCAGTGGCCATACAAGAGGCTCATGGCTTTGTCCCCCCTTGGTGTTGCTGGAGGTGATGTGGCTCATGTCTGAGAGCACAGAATGATGTCAGCCCCATTTGTGCATGCTGGGGGACAGCACTTCTATCAGCCTTAAATGTCACCTGTCTCTTAGGCACACAAATGCTTCCTGAGTTGGACTGTAGGTACTGTGGAACCAGGGTTCAGTGATTGCAGAGGTAATCATTCAGTAACTTCTTGTTTAGGAAAATTCTGTGTCCTCTGGAAGAGCAATTATACACACACACACACACTCTTTTTTTAATACTTTTATAGATACATATGCACAGCCACGAGCTATAATTTTTAAAGGGTTCTCTTTTCCTTCCAATAAAAACAACACGTGCTTTTTGGCACTACCTTTACTCCCCAGGTTCGTTCTGGGTTTTTTTTTTTACTCAGGGTGGGGCAGACAGACAACCTGGAGCAGCCCTGGAACATGCTGGCTGGCTGCCATGCAGCTGGGTAATCCCTTCAGATACTTTCTTCCCCAGCTTTTAAGGCTGTTGAAGACAAATCTGTAGGGTTAAGATAGCATTTAAGAGCATAATTAAGAATAGTTTGCATGAAACGCATAGTGCGTAGGCCATAAACCCAACAATTAGAGCAGTCTTAAAAGTTTCAAGGATCCAACAAAACAAGGGGAACTAAGGCTACTGTGGGGTTTTCTCTAACCGTTTCATTGTTACCTCTCACTGGCTCATTAATTGTAATGGACCAAATATTTTCACAGACCTCATTAACCGTTTCTCCTGAAAGAGTCAAGTTGCACCATTACCATGATAAAAATGCAGGTGGATGACTTCAGTGTGGTTGTTCTGCTACTCCAGTGCACCAAAGTTTCATCAGTGACACGCACAAGGGATTTGCAGATCGCTCCTTTGATCCTCAGGATTTGGAATACTTGGATCCAGCCAGAGCCTTGATGCAGTCGCGTAAAATTAAATAGCAAAGAAAATAAACAGCTTTTACACTAAGGAAGCGAGGTCCTTATATGGAACTGAAATATTTGAGTACCTCCCAAGTATTTATCAACACTGGCATGAGGGAAAGAAGCATTGCCTATTCTAGGCTTGTGGATGGAAACAGCAGGCAGGATTTAGACATAGAAGACTGGAGGAAGCTGTGTGTAGCCTTGAAAATTCAGTGTACAGCTTCTGGGTCCTAATCCAGTGATTAAACCAAGATGTTAAGCCCTAAGAACCCTTAACCACCTCCTTTCCTTCTATGTTTTCTTTCTTTTTTCCAAGTCCCTTGGCACAGGGAAGTATGTGCCTGTGGCTGGAGCAGAGTGGGAGTGGGGACAGGGCTCTGCAGGGAGCCCAGTGTCACTGGTGACTTTTGATCATGCAGGAAAGCATGCCAAGGAATTACATTAATGGAGCCAGAGCTCTGCCTGCCCTGCCAAAGGTGAACCCTTCTGCTGGACAAGGCTCTTGTCTAGTACGGGAACAGAGGTCATCTTGCCACGGTAGGGGGATGGAAACTAGATTTTCTGGCTTAATACATTTAAGGAGGTTGCTCTTCGGGATAGGAAGAACGCAGTTTAAATGTTGTTCTCTCAGCATGTGGTGGCAGAGTTTGTAAGAGCCATAGGTCATGGATAGGTGTGGATATGAAGATGAAAACCATGTGGCTCTGTGCCCCCCCTCAGATTGTCATTGTAACGGGCAGGGATAGTCAGGGCACCAAAATTTAACATAAAGGCATCCACTAATATTCAAATGTAACTACAAGCCTGGAGAATTCACTGAGAGGTGATGGAAATGCGTAAATAACTGGCAGGAATCGTGAAGTACTGAGTAGCTGCTACTTGCTAAATTTTCCTTTAAGTGGACAATTTCTGCAGCAAAGTAACTGAGGACAGCATTACTTTTTGGACAGCCAAAGGCTCAGACTGCTGCCATAAAAGTGAATGGTAAATCCTGCAGGAAGCTATAATGCTAGTGGCAATTTTCAAGTGTGGAAGGAGAAGCAGCAGCAGTTTCTGTGCATGACTTTTGCAGGAGGATGGGAAGGAAGGTCGTATTGAGCAGCTCTGACTTCAGAAGAGAGCTAAAAATAAGTCCAGAAAGGATCCTTTGGGAATAGTAGAAAGACATAGAAATGTGTAGTCGGCTTTCTTTTTATTTCATCTGCTAATTGCTAATCCTTATAGACCATATGGGAAAGGTACAGAGAGGAAAACAAAGACTGTCTTGGATGGAAGCAGCTCGGTATTTGCACAGTAGGAAATAAGCTTGAAGTATTTTGCTTATTTCTGAGTATCAGGAAGTCAAGAGATTAAAGTTGCCACTGTAAAATCTAGAAATAGGTTTTCATTAAAAAATAAAAAGGTAACTGGATCTATTTATAGACACACTTGCCCTGTTTACTGTACTAGGAAGCTGCTTTGAGGACTCAAGCAAAAATATTCTTAAAAACATAGTTTCTCAGTTCTGTGAATGCCTTTTGTCTGTCAGCTGTGGGCCATGTATCTAAGTGTGTTGGAAAGCTTTTTATCAGCCAGTGCAAAGTACTCAGGGCAGCAGGGGATGAACTTCTAGCATCTGTGCACTGCTGTGATTGTGTAGGTCCAGTGAGAAAGTTGGTGTATCCATAAAAAAAAGGCTGTGAAGAGAAAACTGCAGTGTGTGTTTTGTGAGAACTGGGTTGCTGCAGAAGAGATAAGCTGGTTCCAGAAGGTGCTCACTGCTTCCCTTGGTTTGTCCTCAAAATTGCCTTCAGGTAGGAGCCATGAGGCTGCTTCCTTAGATGTTAAACCTGGTCATGTTAGAGAAAGGGAAGCTTGGAATTTAAGTGTTAGCACCTGGATTACAAAAGTGCTGCAAAAATAATGTCTGAAAACATGTCAGTTTTACCTGGTGCAGGATGAAGGAAGCTACTACTGCGTGTCATGTTGTACAGGATGCTGGGAAAATGTCCGGATACAGAGCTTTTCTCAGGGAGGAATTTCTTTCCATAAAGGATGACACCTCTCATTTTGAAAAGCTGCCTGGTAGAGCCCTCTGTGAAAGCTGTGTGTTCTTCCCTCTTCTGGTGGGGTCACCTGGTGGCCTGGAGATGGACATTCCTGGGCAGTTCCCTTTGCACATCCCTTTTTCTCGCCCCTGTTGGTGTTCCCAGGTTTGAGTGCCCTGCAGCAGCTTTGTGGGCACCTTAGGGTGCCATGGTTGTGTGTGGCTGACATCCAAGCCCACGGTGGTGACCTCCCTGCGAGGACATCACAGTCATCAGTGCTGTCCTCAGCATCCCTGTGTTAATCAATGTCCAACATGTGATGGGCAGCACTGATGCAGCGTTAGCACGAGGACAGAAAAGCCAATTTGGGTATTTCCCAGCAGTTCTGTGCTTGGGACAACGGGATTTAGCTTGCAGTCTGTTGCATGTTCCGTGCAAGGTGTGTGGCTATCACTTGCATTCTGTAGGGGCTTTTCTGCTTCCAGATGACCCTGGTGATGTCCCCAGCAGATGATGGCATGACTGCTTTGTGGAAAGGGTATGGGAGGAGGCCTTGGGGAGTGGAGTCTCCCCCTGTGGGAGCTTTTCTGAATTCTTCTGGTGGGCATCTGGATTAACCCCAAATCTTACGTGTTTCCAGAATAGTTTCTTGTGAGGTTAAGACACCCTGCCTTTCAAAGCCCCTTGAAATGCTGGTGAAACTATTCTAGGGACATGGTGTGGTGCTGATGACCTGAGCTGAGGTGATTCCCATCCTCTTTCATCTGAGGTACCAGCTGGAGCCACATTTGTGGAGTTCTCCCCAGGATGTGGAGGAATCTGAATGTCATCTCCCAAAGCCCACTTCACAAATTTGATCTCAGAAATCTTGAAACACTTTGTTCATGGGTTATTTGAGCTCTGTTTGTTCTTCCAGCACTTTGGAGACCTGATGCCCCAGTGTGGGAGTTGGCCTTGGGGCTGTGCCTGGTTCACCCCACTCTCATTTTCGCTGTCCCTAGCTGCACAGGGCAAAGAGCATCAGGGACCACAGGTTGTTTGATCTGTGTGCTGACATCTGGAAACCCAGTGGGTTTGTTCCTTGCTGTTTGGTGGTCTCTTTCCTACAGTGGCTTGAGTGTTCCAGGCCATCCATGACGGAGGTGGAGTTCCATCCCTGGCAGAAACTCTCCATTGGGGTCATCCCAGCGCCGTCTAAATCCCGCCCTCAAGAAAAACTGCCGCGATGAGACTGTGATGCTCACAAAAAGTTCTGTTTTTGTTTTGTTGCCATTGCAGTGACAGCTATATTGTGCGAGTCAAAGCTGTGGTTATGACCCGAGATGACTCCAGTGGGGGATGGCTGCCGCAAGAAGGAGGCGGTCTCAGTAGAGTTGGCGTCTGCAAGGTCACGTACCCGGAGGGCAATGGAAGAAGTGGATTTCTAATCCATGGTGAAAGGCAGAAAGACAAACTGGTAATAGACCCTAATTCAACTTTTGTCTGTTCTTATAATGAGAATTATCCCAAATCTATTGCTATTGTATTCTTGTACGAGTTTTTCTTTTTTAAAAAACATAAAAAACAGGCATGTGCAAATAATACCAGATTGGACAAAACAAACCCATCCCCATCTAGAATTGCCAGCTTTTGCTACGTAGGCTGGTGTGATGCCACCTGGAAGGAGCAGGTAAATCTTTGACATCCACATGCAAAGATCCCCTTTGAATGAAAGAGGGCCTGTGTTTTTTTCTTTTTTTTTCTTAGATCTAGCGCGGGGGTAAGTGAGAAGTGAATTGAAGTGTAAAGAGCCCATGAAGCCAGTCACATTGCACTGAGTAATGCAGTGCAAGCCATTTAAAAGGGCCATGAATTATTTATGCTGCGTGCTGTTCAAGGTTTGAACAAGCTGAGTGAGAATATGAAGACAAGTTGTCTCTTATGAATTGACACACTCGGTTTCTCCTGGTAGCTGTTTATCTAAAAAGGAGCTCTCTTCTATCCCTGCACAAATCAAATTAATAAAGCCTTTTCCTGATTTCCAGGGGCCTCTTTAAATGTTATACTTTGTTATCTTGTTTTTATATATTTGATTCTTCTGAAATGCACTCCTGTGAAGATATGGGCTGGCTTAAAAGCAGCACTCCTTCCACAGGCTCAAAAAATGCATCATTTAAGTGAGAAATGATCTTGCTTTCAAAAAGACTGGTGTTTTAAAGCTGTTTCAATTATAGCTTGTCTTTTGCAATGCTGTCTTGCTTAGGATGGTTTTTTTACATTATTTGGGAGCCATGCTTATGGTTTTGAGGGGTGGAGTAAGACTTGACAAGCGATTCCTGTTGTCCCTGAGCATCACTGTAGAGATGGTTTTTGGCACAGCAAAACTTGAGATGAGTGTCTGGCTGAGGGTGAACAATTTAAAAACAGTGAGGGGAGTGTTGCAGCACCTCCTAAATCTGCTGCTGGTGGATAAAATGTCTGTTGATCAAAATTATGGAAGGAAGAAGTTCTCCTTTCACCTGAGCCCCCTGTGGGCTTAACCTGTGCCGCTCTGGGTCCAAAACAGGCTCCTGGGGTAGGGAACGAGCGCCTGCTCAAAGCACAAGCAAAAGATGAATGTGCAATGGTTCTGAGAACAATTGCAGCGTCTGGTGTTTATTAGTCATCATTTTGGTAGGGAAGGATGTTCCCCTACGCAAGGCATGACTTGGCTTGCTTTTGAGCTCGGCCTGAGACGGTGCTAGCTGTGTCCTTGGGGTGGGAAAAGTGACTTTGCTCCTCTTTTGGGGCTCGTGCCCTCTCAGGTGGTGCTGGAGTGCTTTGTGAAGAAGGACCTGGTGTACACGAAGGCAAACCCCACCTTCCACCACTGGAAAGTTGACAACAGGAAGTTTGGGCTCACTTTTCAAAGCCCCGCTGACGCTCGAGCCTTCGACAGAGGAGTGAGGAAAGCCATCGAGGACCTCATTGAAGGTAGCATGGGGGTGGACATTGCCACCCTTGGAAGAGTGGGCAGGGGGTTTGACTGAGGGAGCTGGGAAGAGGGATGGGTTTAAAATCAATACTTGGCTTTGGAAGTCTCTTGTGCATGTGTCTGAGTGTAGCTGGGGCCCTTTTCCCGCAGTGAGCAAACCCAAGCTTTTAAGAAGGGAATTTTCTCATCCCTGAGAGGAGATAAGGTGTTTCAGTCTAAGTATTTTTCAATCCTATCTGTGCAGACGTCTCCCTGTTATTTATCATCAACTTTGTTGTCACTGCTGTTTTTGATAGGCTCGGGTTTCACACTAGTGATGGCAACTCAAACAGCCCAGGCTCTTTATGTGCAGTTAAATCTCATCTTACTGAGTCTTTGTTAAATCATAGAATTGATTCCTGCCTGGAATTGAATAAAACTTTGGTTTGTTTTTGGTTTTATTTTGCAGTAATTAGTTTTGTCTGCATCCTCTTAGTTGAATGGTAGTTCTTGAAAACTTTGTTGTGTTTTGGGGTGTTGTTTTTTTAATTCTGTAAAAAATGTGTTTGAATTGTCTGTGCTTTGAAGTTGTCATAAATTTTTCCTTTTCACATTTCATTGCAATCAGGCAATCACAATAGAGCTATAACTCAATTGTACTTTATTTTAATGAAATTCTATTCTTCATGGGTTCTTCTCTTGATTTTTTTTTTTTACCCACGGACTTAGTAGTCCAAAGTCTTTAGCCTTCTCTTCCAGTGTGACCAGGATATTTTTATGTACAGATGGTACATTTTTTGAGGATACAAACTCAGATGTATGTACAGATGTGCATTCTTTTTGAGAACATTACCCCCTTAAGACATCTTAATGTTCTGGATGGCCTGTCCTTGTTTTAACATGAAGTTGGTAGATACTGGGAGAGAATTAATGCCAGAGGGATCCTTGCTGCTAAATACCTCACCAGTTAGAGGAAGGATGTTCTCCATTCATTTGCTTTTTTCTGTGCCATTAACATGGAGAAGTTACAGGTAGATTTTCTGTGTTCATCTTCTTGCTAAAACTGTGAAGCACTTTGAGTCATAAAAGTGATGTTTTATGTAAGTGGCATGGGATTGTGCAAAGTTTCAAGGAGATAATAACTCAGCTGTATTGAGTAGTATTTTGGAGATGCCAATACTTGGCAACTCCTGTTTTGCTCTTCTTGATCCATTTTAAAGTGGAGGTATTTAAAATCAAGTTCTGCTGTATCTCAGATACTTCAAAATCAGCAAATCTATATTTATCCCATTAACAGTACAGGCTGATCCTCATGAATGTGTTCCTCCTTAACTTCCAAATAAGGCTTTCTGAATGAAAAACAATAACTGGCTCATGCATACACAGCGTTGGCCAGCAGATTTCATTTATCATTCATTTTTTGTTCAAATACTTGATCAAATTCAGGAGGTAATATTAAGCAGAGCTAAGTGTGCATTCAGAACTTCACTTCATGAAATCACTGCTTTATTGTTGATATTTACCAATAGTTTGTTCCCTGGAACATCAGAAGTTTGGGGCACAAGTACAGGAACCCTATGCAGCTCCATAGAGCGTCAGCTTTTTTTAATTTTAAAGCTAATGTAGCAAATGGCACAAATGTTTCCACATTACTCAGAGTTTTAAGTGGGCTTTCACACTTAGCTCTGCACATCTTCGTGATGATGCAACTGAGAGCAGCCAAGGCTGGTGCCAATAGCATTATATAAAACATGTTATTTTAACAAATTTCCAGAATGAAGGCGGTACAAACCGTTCAGCTGTGTTGGTCAGGGATGTGATGTAGCCATAATCAGTCTAGCAGTGGGCTTACATCAAAAAAATAGAGCTTTGACTCGGGGGTTCTACCCTATCAGATCCTCTTGCTGCACCCACCCTCCTTGGCAGCCTTAGGGTAGATGAAGCCAGCCAGGAAGGGACAGGGAGACGTGTCACTCCTTTTTAGGTACAGCATAAATTTGGTGTCAAGTCCAGTGATGGCAAGTGCCACCTTCCCTGAGGCCCTTCTGAGCTCACCAAGCTCTCGAGTGGCTCTGCAGGGGAACACCTGTGGTGTGAGGAAAGCTTTTTCATATACTTTCCCACTTTTCCAGAAAATTACCTAATGTACCAAATGAAAATTGCACCCTAATATTTTTCTCTTGTCTATGGCTTTACACATACCAGCTCCTTCCAAATACTTCATTTATGTGGGGCAAGGTGATTCTCTGAGAAGTAGGTGATAATAGAGAAGGCCTTTACAGTATATAACAACTCCCAAAAGTAAAAGGGAAAAAACCCTATCTAACTCTTCATTGTCAAAGTGAGGTTCACTTTTTTAAAATTAAAGGTTATTTCCCCCCCCCCTCCAGATTTAGGGAGTAAGTGAAGAAAAACTCATACATGGTTTCTTGACAGCTGAGAGTCAGCCTGGAGCACTGATCAGTAAATAGCTTAACCATTCTTCAGAAATTAGTCTTCTGTAGTTGGAAATGGTAACTGCTGTTTTTATCATTGTTAATTGGAATTGGCAGCCACACAGTTGCATTTCAAGAAACACTTTCAGATTTTACCTCTCCAACCCAGCTACCAGCAGATGGGTTGTTTTCCCTTGACTTGAGCCACTCTTTCACTTCTACAACACACAAACCTGTGAGAATCCAAATGTTTAATGGCCTCAAAAAAAAAAAAAAATTCATGGAAATATCATGTGTTTAAAAAACTGCTGGTTTGTTTTTTTCTAGGATCTACGACTTCCTCGTCCACCCTTCACAACGAGGCTGAGGTCGGCGATGATGATGTCTTCACTGTAAGTCCATATCACCAAAGGTCCCTCTCTTTTCTGCTCAGGTTTATATGGTAAAGTTAGAAAGGGTTTTTCGTAATATGCCTCAGGGTTGGCTTTCAGCCACCATCATGTTTGGCCACTGGGTGTGTTTTGTTTGATGGAAGTATATCCCCTACAGAATGTGTGGCCTCCTGTTGGCCTCCCATCGCCACGTGAAAAGCATGTCAGAGCAGGTGATATCAGGGGCTGGAAGTGAAGAAATAGTCACCCTTGAATTTCTCATGGCTTAGACTGAGTGGTGCACACACCTCCTAATACTTCTCTCTGTCCTTGAGAAGCTCGCTGCAAACTCAGGCAGTTTGCAAGGCGACTGCTACTCAGGTACATACTCAAGGAAATAAGGTTTTGAACTACAGTTGTTAAGAAAAGCCAACTTTAAACATACTTCACTTGTACATGAAACACAGAAAATTCAGACAGGTGTTCTTCAGGTGGAGGAAGGCACAGTAGTGTGGAATCAGTCTAAGCAGCAATGACTTAACTGCTAGCAGCTCACTCCTGTTTAATTTGTGGTGTTGTGTAAAATGTGTTTTGGAGCTTTCCTGAAAAAAGGGCTACTAACCTTGCACGCTTTAAAAGGAAAGTTAAAAAGCAAAAAAACCTGTCAAGTGAAATTGTGAATCTGATTAGGGCCATTCCATGAGCTGAAAACAAGTTACTCACATTGTATACTTTCTTCATAATGAATTTTTTTGCTTACCTTGATTCAGCCCCCCATGTGCACATATAAGTGCATTAGTTACGTTACAGATGTCTCCTGGGGCCTGGATGGCAGGAAGGGGGAAGGTGGGGATAAGCCTCAGTGCTGCAACAGCAAACTCAAAATTGTTTTTTGGATACTTCCCTGGATTGTCAGGGTAAAGGAGGAAAAAATCACTACAAGCATCAAGCTGCTTGAAAATGAGTCCCAGGAAGCATCCAAAGCCAAAAGGTGTTTTTTTGGAGGGTGATGTTTCACCAGCATGGGAGCAGGTCAGATTCCCTGCTGAGTTTTGACCGGATCTTCCCCACGGCTGGCATGTTGTCCGCATCTGTCCTTTTGTCACGCTCAGGGAGACAAACAACAGCAGGCAGGGTTAAAAGGTGACTTCCTGCACTCTGCAGCAAAACTATCATTAGCAGCTGCTTCCCAACTACCTGCCAGAAGTGATTTATAGGCTCTGGGATGGGACAGACCGGGGGGAGGCACCAGTGGAGCCAGAGCCTTTTACTGATACGTGCTGCTTTGTTCCCAAATTCGTTGGACGAGCTGTGCTCTGCTGGGGAGGGACAGTCGCTCTTGATGTGTGTGTGGCTCTTCTGTGCTCTTCAGAAAGGGGATGTCTGTTAAAATGTTGCTTGGATGGGAGAGTGCCAGCTCTCGCTGGGTTACACATTGGAATACTCAATGTTTAAGCAGTGACAAGTAGCCTTTGGAAACAGGAAAGTATATTTTTGCTAAAATCTTACTGGCTGATGTTGAGGGACCTGGGAGTGCTCCTGAATTTCTCCACAAGCTCAATCTTGTGGCTAAGTGTTGATTTTTAAACTCAAAGAATGCTTTTTACAAGGAGGTTGCCTTTCAGTAGGTGTTGTTTTACACTGGAAAAGTTGGATGAATGGTGCTCCAGCTGCATCACAATCGCTGAAGCTCCTGCATTCACAATGAAGAGCCAGAACTGCAGGACATTTTTCCCACCTACTTGACCCTGGGGAGGTGACAGGTGACTCCCTGCCATGCAGATATTTATGGCTAGGATGCCTAGGAGAAGGAGGAGCAAGCTGCTCAGTAGCATTAGCAAGGAGGGAAATCACAGCTGCGTTGGCATCTTGTTGAGACCTGGGGACATGAGTTGTGCCTTGCCTGGCAGCGCTTTCTGCAGGGCTTTGTGATCTCCAGAGTGCAAGAGGGACCTCACTGGTGGTGGGACCTCACTTGGTACTGTTTGTCAAGATGTCACACCAGGGCAGATGTGTTCTCATACTCCAAAAATAAGGCTTGGGGGACATCTTCCTCAATACTACTTCATTTTTCTGGGATGAAGTCTTTCCTTTTCCTGCAGTCCTTAAGCTCTTCAAAGCTCTCAACTTCCTATTTATCTGGTAGGTTATGGTGGAGTATGAAGTCTGCATAAGCTAGAAATAACATACTGAAGCATGGAGCAGTTTAAAAGTGGAAGAAATTGATAGGGCTGTGAAATGTTTTATTTTTACCCTTCTGTTCCATTCTTTCTTTGCACATGTTTTTGACTTGTGTATCATAGTCCGTTTGGTCATCCTTCCACACAAAACTTCTCTACAACTTTCTGTAAACTCCTACCCAGCCACAGCAGTGGATTTTTTTGGTTTGGTTGGGTTTTTTTCTCTGTTTTAAAGAGAAAGTACATTTGTTCTTTTTTATTTCCTAAGGTAGTTATTAAAATCTTCACAGTCCTCCCCCTCTCCCACACATGCATGAATAAACTTAACTGCGTGCGGCAGAATTTTCAAAAGCATCTGCATGATTGAGTCATTTAATCAGTCATTTACCCGTCTCTGAAAATCTCAGCCATTGCTGCTGCACTGCTGCCTCAAATATTTGGCCCGAGGTCCTGCTCTTCTTGAAGACATTTCAATCTGTTCAAGCACAGCAGTCCAAAACTTCACATTTCTGGGGCTGCTCCATGGCCAGCCACCCCAATGTCATCGTGCACAGATGTTTGCACCAATGCAATGCTCCCAGCTTTAGAGCAGCCCCCCTCATTACCTCCAAACCCTGACCCCAGTATGGCTGTTGGGTGTTAATTGACTAGGGCCTTTTATAAAGCCCCTGATCCTGTTAGGCGTAGTTTTGCGTGTGCAACTGGTTCATCATCCGTTTTGTTTATTCCTCAGCCCTTCCAGGCATGCAGCAACTTACTTCCATGGGGAAGAGAAGGTTTGCCCCAGAGGTAGAGCTCTTCTGCAGGCTGTGACCTTGCATGGCTTAGAGGAGGGTCATTTTCTTGTATCAGAAGGTGGACTTTTTTTGGGTTTTGGATTATCTGCAGCTGTGGCTGTGGGAGCATTTGCTTGGTGTCAGCGGCCTCATCTCCTCCCATGGCTGTAACTTGCAGTGCCAAGATGGTAACTTGGGCAGCAGTATCCTGCCCCATCCCTGTGGTGTATGTTCCCCATCCATCTTCCTGAAGCATGGGTTATATCTTTAAAAACAGGACTTTGCCAGCTAATACTTTTCCTGTGGCTTAGACCTACAGCAAACAACCTGTTCTGAAATTCGTATCTGACAGGGCAGGAAACAAAAGTATATAGAACTAAATGTCACAGGCTCAAGTTGAAAAACGTTTATTTCTGAAATGAAATCTCCATTTAGAAGATATAACAATATGTTGTTGTGTTCATTGAGTTTCAGATCCTCAGAAGAGCCCATAAATGTTTTCCATATGTTAGCAAATAAATTTCTTCTGTCTTGTACATTATAAATCGTCCTCTCAAGAGATGCAATCTGAGTAAGACTGGCCATCCGTTCTGTCTCCATTGGGGAAGACACTGTCATTGCAGTGGGCTGAGATTGTTCTGTTTGTCTTCATCCATCCAGCCTGCATCTTCAGCCTTCTTTAATTAACATTCATTTCAGAAGTAGGGTTTAATACAGACTGGATGTATTCTGTAGTTCCTCAGCCATGGAATTTGCCATATAATTGCGTTCTTGTGTAAAATTTTTTCCCTAATCTACACTTCTACTTTCAATTACAGATAATAATCCCACATGACCATGAAGTGAAAAATGTGAATTGATTCCAAGGAAAAAAGGTCAATGTCTTCCAGAGTCTGCAGAGTGCCTGAAATGGTCTCTTTTAGCATCCCATCTGAAAAAGCAGAGGTGTTTGTTCTGAAACCTTATGACCAGTTCAGCTGAAACACCACTCGTGGTTTTCAGATAAATCTGCAGCCCTGTGCCTGCTTTAATGCTAAAGAAAAGATACCCACTGGCAGGAGGAGCAGCAGCTCCCATGTTTGTTCTGGTTTGTGACTCTAAAATTGACTGCAGTCTCCTTTTGTTTTAAGGGTAATGTAAGGGAGAAAACAGCAAAGCTCAGCCTTACTAAGTTTGATATGCATATTAAAATCACAGCTATTTCATATAATCAGTTTTTGTTCAGAATGAGACCTGCAGAGTTTGGCAGGTCGAGCTGGCATGGTGTAGAGGTGCATGGCTGAGCTACAGAGTTGCATTTCAAGGTTCATACACTGCATCCATTGCTTCTTTTGTTGATTCCTGGCTAAAAGCTTATTTATCTTGGTTCCCCAACTGCAAGACAGCAAAAACATTCTCCTGCTTCACTAAGGTGATATGGACAGATCTTGCTGCCACCGCTTTTCTCTCTGGAGAGAAAAGCCTTTTCTTTCTCTTGTGCCTTTTTCTTGTCATGAATGTGGATTCCTGTGCTTGGGGATGTTTGAGTCAGGAAGTTTATGTGGCTTGGATGCTGCTGACAGTCATTTCAGAGACAGACACAATTGCCTCTTCTCCACCAGAGCAGTGCATATTGGGGCAGATGTTTGTGTTACAGTCCCTTTGCATCTCTTCTGCTTCTGTAATTTAAAAGTGGATTTATCCCTGTTGCCTTTCCTTGAAACCTTTTGTCTACTTTCATCTCCCATCTGGGCCTCAAGCATGTTACAGCCTCACTATTAAAATTTGTAAGATTTATGTTAGTTAGATAAACACTAACTCTAATTTTTCTTGCTGGCTTAGTTGTTTCACATTCAGATGGTTCTTTTAAAGAACAACTGTGGCTTTTTTTCTTTAAAGTAGACAGTAGAAACCCAGTCCAAATACTTGGGATTATGTTTGTAAGTTCTGTGGGATGCTGGAGCATCTCTCATCCCACCCCTCTATGGAAAATGATGTTGCTGAGAGTAGAACAACACTGAGTTGCAAGATGTGTTGCTGTCAGAAGTTGTGCTCAGGGACTGAGGAGCCACAAGAGCTTGCAATTTCCTTTTTCCTAATGCTGTCCTCAGGGAGCAGAAAGGAAAAATGCATTTTGGAAGGGCAGAGCTCTCTGTGGGAATGATGGGGCTGTCACTTTGACCAAATCCACCTTGTTTGCTCTGTGAGGCTGAGCAGAGTGACATGGGGATTGTTAGAGTGACAGGACATGATGGCCTTACTTCTGTTCTTCTTCCTGCCCAGCAGCCAGCTGTGCTCTGTGTGAACAGCCAAAGGGTTCATTGCTGCTAGCCACATCCTCTGATGTCTGGATTTTGGGCTTGCATTGTAAGCCACAGCTATTCTAATTCAGATTTTAAAGGGGAAAAAAAAGTGCTTGCCAAGAAGAGAGAAATTCACACACAGGAAAAACAGCAGGCTCAAATCCCTCCCTCAAAAACAAACAAACAAAAAATAGCCATTGCCAGCTTTGACCAGTGAACTGGACTGAGATTTAGTCATGTTCTTTCATACAGCTGGGTCTCTCAAATTGTGCACAGTGCTCTGGACATCCCTGCCCAGCACCTGAGCAGTCAGTGCAGCCCCACCTCAGCATCTTGGCAGTGCTTGTCGTGTCTGAACACAGCTTTGGCTCTTCACACCTCTTCTCAAAAGGAAAGCTACCTTGAGCTCTTGGAACAGGCTGGCTACCAAGGTAGTTGTCCCAGAGCCTGAAGTCACTGATTTATCTGTGGTTTAATTGGGTTTTTTTCCTTCATCCCATTAATCCCTGGGTGTATCAAGAGGTTTTCAGTGGAATTCTTCCTGCTGGTATGCTGCAGGTCAGATGTCAGGAGAGATGCCACTGAAACAGTGAAAAGGTCCTGACTATGCAGCTGTTTTAAGGCTAGCTGCTTTTTATCTGTTTGGGGTTTTTTTCCGGCCTTCAGGTTAACTTTGCTCACACGAATTCACGTCACTCAATGGGAGTGGATACCAATGCTGAAAGAGATTTTTCAGTAGGGAAGGTCAAATGGAAAATTTTTTTCTCTGGCTGTCAGGTTTATTCTCTAGTGTTGTATTTCTCCCTTTCTTTCAGGATCTCCTGTTTCTTTCAAGTGGTGCTGGAAATTAACCCATTTATTTTCTTGCTCTTTCTGCCAGTACAAGCAAGCTGTACTCTCTGATAATTTAATACTATTGACACTGAAACAACGGTATCATCTGGAAAGGCAGCTGCTCTTTTCCTTAAGTCCTTAAAAAATGTAGGGACAGTTATGATCTACTTCAGCCTACAGCCCTTGCTTACTCTTACTCATAACCTGTCATTTGGACAGAAGGAAATATGAAAATTACCATGGTGTGGAGGTACACAGAACATAAAATCTATTTATTCTTGTGTATATAACAGATTCATGAGATGTAAGTGAAGAGCTCAGGGGAGCTGATTGGAAAAGGATCCGTGGGGTATATTTGAAGCTTTATTTGCTCCCTTTAAAAGGAGGGGGAGTAAAGGTCTCACACGATTTATGTATTGCTTTATTGTATTTACCATGTTTTAGTTTTTTTTATTTTGTGTCATTCTCTGATAGGTAAAGCATGCTTTGGCATTTTAACACAATTCCCAAATGGACAGAATTTCAGTTGCTTTGGTGCTGTTTCACTTTAAGTGAATTACAAATAAGAACAAATTATTAAACGTAGAAAGTATCCATATTGCTAGCAGATAATATTCTAAGTCTCACAGCCGTGTAGTTTTTATGTAGCTAATTATAGCAACGACTGGGATGTGTTGAGCCACTTTGCTGAGGGTAAGCAATTTCTCTTGTCACAATTCTTCCTCCCAAGACCATTTTTTGTAGTGTATTTTTTGGCTCTGTACCATTCCCACATACAAACACAGTTGGTTGTGCAGTGGGGTTGGGATATATCCTGCAGGAAACGGAAATTTGATCTTTTGCTGTGGTGGAAGTTTCCTTATAGCTGCATCTTGCCAGCACTTGTGTTGTAATTTGTGCACCAGTTAACTATTCAGTTTTGTTCAGTTTGCCCCAGCAGTTCAAAAGAGATTTCCTTCTTGCCTTTTCTCCTTCCCCCCTTCCCTCCTTCTCAGCACCCATTTTGCCCTTTCCCTGTGCTTGGATGATGATGTGGTGTCATATTTCAGTGTACCAGCTCTTTATATTTTATACTCTATTATTTTTGTTATGTATACCCAGACTTGCATTAATTTAAGTAATCTTCAGGTTACTGAAGGCCTTGTTTCCTTGTGGTATGAGCCTTTAAGATGAAAAGGGTCACCAGCAAACCTGCCTGTAGGATTCCTTGTACAAAGGTGACTTGTCTGGTGCCTCTCTAGCTGTAGTTTCTAGCTGTTGGATTTGTGATCAGTCTCTTGTAGCGCCATTTCACACTTGCAATCAACTAGCTGCATGTTTGTCTTCTGAAAAAATAATTTGGCTGTGTAGTAATGCACTTAAACTATGTGATGAGTTAAAGTGTGAAGCTGTTTATGAGCATGTTCCCTTTTAATTCATCTGGAGCTGAATGCTGCAGTGCATTAGTGTGTTTAAGGCACAAATCTGTCAGGAGCAAAATACAATCAAGAGTAAATTGCTCTTTCTTAACATACAGTAAAACAGAGGGGGAAAGGATTTTTTTTCTTTTTTTTTTTTTTTTATTTTTGCTTTTGTTCAGCTATGGTTCCCAGGGCATTTCTTTGGTATTATGTAAGGGGGACCCAATTTGAGTCAAGACTCAAACTGTGAAAAGCAAGTTATTTTCCAGCCAGGTCTGTTCCCCAACTTTGCTTTTGCAGCACAGTCATGCCAAGAGTGAAGTCGATGTGGGGGAGCAGGATTTGGGGTTGCAGGAGTTATTTTAGCACCTGTGTGAAACCACAACCGAGGGATGCAACTCGACTGATGCATCTTTAGCCTCAGCAAGGCAGAGAGGGGCTCCTCCATCCATCCCCCATTTCCTAGCACAGCTGACCCTGCGCTGAGCCAGCCCAGGGAAGTGAACCAAAAACTAGCCCTATAAAAGAAAGCGAATACTTTTCCGGTGGTTTAGCTCCTGGAGCCAGCTCGCTGTAGGGCTGGAAAAGCAGAAGTGCTGGCTCAAGGGAAACTCTAGCTGATGGGCTAAGCGGGAGGCAGAAAACCTCTGCCATCCCACCAGTGTTCATCATGCCACCTGAAATTCATTGCATACCCCTTGCCCTGGATACCTCGCCTTCTGTAAGACCTCTGCGGTGCTGCTGGTACAAGTAAGGTGGTTCTCACACTTGTGTCTGGTTTAGGATTTATGTCATTTTCCTCCTTCATGTTTCTACTGTGAAATTCATCCTTTGATTGAGACAAGAAGGAGATGCCAGGATAGCTGAGGCGGTGTTGATGGGGGTGTGTTATGGCCAAATGTATGCTTTTACCTCGAAAATAAATGGTTGATCTGACTGTATCTTTCCATTAGATTCCCTCTTTAATCTGGGCTATGCAGTCAGCCTTTGAAGTGTACAGTCCTTTCTTTCAGCTTCAGGGTGCTTGAAAATTTCACAAAGGCAGAAAATAGCCTTTTCCATTACTTGCATATTCAACCTGAGGAAGTGGCTTTCAGCAGACAGCTATATTTGTAAGCTGCAGTCTCACTGGCTGCTGTGTTGGAACAAAACGCCTTGTCCCAGGGCACTGGCAGGAGGAAGCACCAGGGACAGCTGGATTTGGGGTGTCTTGGCTGGCCCCAGGCACTGCCTTTGAAGGTGACGGGCGGAGCAGATCCTGCACGGGGTGTAAACACTGCTGGAAAGAGGCAGCCTTGGCCGGGGGCAGAGCGATGATTGACAACTTCCTGTGCTGCAGCAGAAAGGATTAGGCAATGGCTGCCTGGCACATAACCCGGTGGGACCGCAGGGATGCAGGTCTGGAGCAGGCAGGCAAAGCTGTGCTCAACCTCGGCCTCTCTGCACGATTGACAGGGGGGAAAGCATTTGGCTCCTGGTGCTGAGCTGGAGCATCCGACTGGGCGGTGGTGGGAAGGGAGCTGAGTTGGAACTGTGGGGCAAATGACTGCCTTGCTCTTCGTGGAGGAGCCTGTAATTCCCACCTGCTGTGTAAACACTGGCAAATCTGATTTGAATCTGTTGTCTTGTGTAACAGGTAGAAAAGGAAAAAAAAGTAAACCAAAACAGAGCGTTGAGGCTGCCTGGAGTGTGCCCGTGAATTCTGGATCCTCTCAGATGGTTGGGGTTTTTGTTTTTTTTTTTTTTGTTTGTTTGGGCTTTCTTTTTTTGGAGAGTTTGGAAAAGAAAAGGAGGAGTTTGGTGAAGCTTAGCAATTAAACCTGCTTTTATATGAGGCTTCAAGATTTTCCCTTTAGTTGGCAGACTCACCCTTCCACCCCTTGAAAGGGAAAGAAAGAAACAAAATAAACCCCACAACCTTCTCACTGACAAAATACCCTAAGATGGTGTCCCCTCTTCCCCCGGTATGTGTTTGGTTGTAACTGAAGATGAACAACAGAATACAAGAGTCTGGGGAGCTCAGGGTGTATCTCTGCCCAGTACGGAAATGCATTATAAAGAACTGCATCTAAATGGCCCTGTTTCCTTCCCTCACCTGTCTAATGTATTTTGTTAAGGGTCTGCTTGCCCTGTATCTTGTAAATACTTCATGAAAATTAAATCAGAAGTGATTATAGGAAGCAGTTCGTATGTCTCTGTCTCTTTCTGCAAAAGGAGAAGGAAAGAGAAGTAAATAAGTACCATTACATTTTTAAGCAGAGCCTGACATATTTGCAGTGCATATGAAGAGGGTATTTTAAAAGTTTGCATCAGCTGTTGGATTCTATTTTGGTGATAAATTCCAGCTAAAATATCGTTGATGCTCATAACTGTGTGAATAAATGACCGCTAACTGACTTCTTAAAATATCATATCAGTCTGCTGTGGGAAGTTTGCATTTAAGTTAGATTTTCTCCCTCTGTTTGTAACATAGTGTATTAAATAGGAGGAGCACTGCTGAATTTAGAGGCTGCAGTGTACATAGCAAAGACATTAATGATGGATTAGGTGCATCAATCCTTTTAACTTGGCTAATTTAATTTTCATTAGCGTTTTTCTTCCCCTCTTTAATATTATTTCCTTCCCCCCCTCCTTGAAAGCTTCTGTATAGAAGAGCTGAGATTCTGTGGTGAGTTTTGTGGAGCCATCTGTTCCCAGCTGCACTCAGCTGTCCGGTGTTTAACACCCCCTTGTGAACTTTCCTCCTTTATTTGCTAGCATCCTTACCCATACTGCAAAAGGAATGCTTTTTGGCAGCATTGGATGTGCTAAGTTCCCTGTCAGCACCTGAAAATTAGGAGCTCCCCTTCCAGCCTCCCCCACCTCTGTACCTCCTGTGCCACCACATGGATGGTCAGCTGAGGTCAGGGAGCTGATGCAAAAATGATTTTGGGCTGGATTCCTGTGGTTCTCCACCCACACATGCCCGCAGAGCAGGTGATGAGGCTGGTGGGAGGGAGAAGCAGCGACCATCACCTCCCCTCAGCAGTTCAGACCATGGTGGCCATTCTCTTGGCCTTAGCAGAGGACAGCTGTGGTAATGTGGATAATATTGTTAGAGGAAGGAGGCTTTGCTAATCTTCGCTGAGCTGTACAAGCACAAATGTTGGGCGCTGGAGCATCCTAACAATGCTGTAGTCCACACCAGGATGTCATATTTAAGGTATAAACAGATTAATGGAGCCTCTGCAAAAAGGAAAGGCCAGCCTCTATCCCTAGATGCTTTTCAGGAATTGATTAGTTTAAACAGTTCCCAGGTTTAAGTGAAAAGATCCTGTTGAAGCAGTGTAGCTTGTCTCAGCATGGAGAAATCCAATCAGGCCACAGCACGGAGGAGTTGCAGGAATGAAGAAGGAAGCGTGGGAGTCCTGGTAAGGAAAGGCTCTCCACATGGATGAGGACACAAGCTCCTTGTGGGTAGACAGAGCCACCCTGCTCTCACCACTGTTCTGTGGGATTGCTGTGCTGCCTGGGGGAGCTGCCCTAAAAGCTGGGCATGTGGTTTGGGGATTTTTTTTCCCTTAAAACATTCTGGTTTTCCCTTTTAAGTGTCTGATGGAAAGATTTTCCTTTCCATTGATGCAGTGCTTTGGCCCAGTGGTGCAGTAAGGAGGAGAGGTAATCCTGGGAAGGAAATGTTGCACAGACCTGCTCAGAGCCTCTGGTCCAGGTCTGAGTCCAAGCAAAATCGGGTATTTACTTACTTCACTCCTCTGCTTGACTTTTGCAGACAAAATTTCTCTTTGTATCTCTTTATGCCTGCTATTGCAGGCATGTCTGATGGCTTGTATGAGGCAAGTAGTGAAACAGGAAAATCTCTCTGAGGTTTCCCCTTACCACATCTGAGTGTTTGTCATATCATTTAACTGTGTCTGAGTCTCATATATTCTTTTCCCTTCTTGAATTGAGCTGTTAAGCCACATCTGTGATCCATGCAGAACCTCCTGATGGTGCCAGAGTTGGGTTTAGCAGGAGTTTAATGGAGATGATCTTGTGCACCGAATTCTTGTAAATGTTCCTTAAGTTTTGCTGACTTCAGCCAGCACAGCCACCAGCATCTTTCTGGCACTAAAGGCTATAACCACAGAAACTTCAAATTAAAAAAAAAAAGGTAGCAGTAAAAAATAGCCAGCGTTCTACACTTTATATTGGTGTTTGTTTAAGGGATGACTAGAAAACAGTCCAAACATTTGAGAAATCCTAGTCCTGTTCTGGTGTTGGACAAATCTGAATCCATGCTTATTTGTAATGGCTGTGTACGGCCAATTTGTCTTTGAATTGAACTGGAATATGATCTAACATGAAGCTTTTCCTTTGGACTCTCAGCAGAGTAGAATTAGGTTCAGCTCCAGCCATCCTCAGTGGATGAGAGTGGCAAAATGTTTCAAAAATGTGTGGAAGCAATTTCCTGCAATACAATTTCTGTCTTGTCTTCAGTGATAGAAAACAAACAGAAATTTGACAAAAGCATTTTCTTCCATGGCTTTGTTTTGCCATGACAAATTAAAAGCTTGTGCTTAGGAGACAGGAGTCTCAAATCTTAAAATATTTTTCACACTGAATCTTTTTCTTAATACTTGGGTAATCTAAGCTCCCTTTGAAATGGGCTGTCTTGAGTATACAGGGCACACGTAGAGTGGATGGAAAATGTCAGCTATTCCCTTTTCTAAATTTCTTGAATAGAGAGAAGAAGGTGTTTTGAGGCAAAAATTAGGATTTGTGCTGTTCCACTCTCTGTGAAACTCAGAAGTGCTGTATCTCTTTAGGCTTTTAAAAAAAAAAAAAAGCTGGGGGAGAACGGAAGGACTTGTTCTGGTCTGGCAAGATTAAGCTGAGGGAGTTCTGGGAGACTATATTTTATCTTAATTTCTTTGGAAAGGTGGAAGTTTCTTTGCCATGCATCCGAAATAACTCTCAAACTTCCTCTTTGTGGAGTTCCTAAACAGCAGCTCTGCAGATAAGCCCCAGGCCGGCGCTGAGCTCAGTATCACTCGCTGCACTGTTTCGCTGCCTTTATCGTTCTTCCTTTCCGTACTGATAGCACAGCTGTGCCTCCCTGTATGCCAGTGAAAGGCGAGGGTCAAGTGAAGAAGAGCTGGATTGTGCCAGGGCTCCCGAGGGATTGCAGCTGGGCAGAGCGCACTCTGGCTGCTAGTGGAGAGCCCATCGCAGAGGTCTCGGCCAGAGGTGGTCAGCCTGTGTCATGGGAGGATGCAGCTCTCTGGCTGTCACTTTTCCAGGCTCATCCTCAAGCCATGAGTTGGTGCAGAGCTGGGTTTCTTGTCCTGGGAATGGTGGGGGTGACTTCTCAGAAGACAAGGTGCCACTGGGTTCTTTGACATGTCCAGGCTTCCCCAGGTGAACCCAGGAGCTGCTGCAAGGAGCTTTTCAGCTATTGCAGAAGGATGTCTTCTGTAAAGATGAGACTGTGATCCCCACCTAGTTTTGCTTTTCCATGCTGAGTGTCACAAGGCCCCCTTGGATCTGGATGTTGTGGTGCGTGGGTTTGCATGGCAGTGGGAGATGGGCAAAGTGGCATGGAGCAACAGAGAGCAGCTTGGCTTGTGCTTTGTAAAAGGCCAGGCTGGCATGGGTTTTTGATTCCTTCAGGACCATTACTTGCAAAGCTAACTGTTCAACATCATAATATATTTGTTCCCCCCTGCTTCATGCAACCATTGAAATTCTAGAGATAAAAAAGCCATCTTGTCTTGCTTGACCCACAGTTATTTTTGACAGCAAACTTGCAAATCCTTTAGGTGGCAGAGAGCACTTTTGGAAGTTTTAAGTGACAGAGCTCTGTAATTTCCCTCTGGCAACCAATTTCTGACAAGCTGCCACAGATTGTATTGTTTCATAATTCTGAGAGGCATCTTTCTTCTTTTTTGTAGTCAGCCTTGGATGTTGCATCACACAGAGTCAACCTCTTCTGTGAAGCCATTAGAGGCAAGGTGATCAGTCCAGTCCAGAAGCAGGAGAAGGCTTCCTTTTCTCATATTTTTTTTCATAGATGCTCATCTATGCGTATTGCTTAGGTACCTGATTAGCCTTCTTGTGTAACAAATCCATTTCAATGAGAAATAAACTGCAGTAAATGATTAGCATAATCTTCTTTACTAATGACTAGGGTTTTTTAATTTAATGAGTCACTTCTGAAAGTCTGAGGGGGAAACAAGGACATGTTTTTTCTGTTTTTAAATTACCACAGTGCCATCCTTTGCCTGTAGAAGCCTGGTGTTGTTTCTTAAAGCAGCCATACCACACATGCACTACGTGTGCTTGCTCAGATACGTGCAGCTCGCTTGCAACAGGAAATGTGTTGCACAGGTTTTATAAAATGACTCTTTATGGTCGTGATTAATGATTTTGTTATCCAAGCAGTGAAACCACAAGAGTTTGTGACCGCTATAGCAATCAGAAAGTTCTGGTATGTGCAGCACAAATGTCTCATAATTGAGCGTTTGGGGGCATGTTGAAACAGAGTTTCTTATCGGACTCCCTGTTCCAACAACTTTAGTTCTGGGTTCTTTTCTCTTTCGTGACTACCAGGCATGTTTTCAGTAGTTCCCCCTCAAAACCAAATGCTGGAGCTGGATTGGTTTTAACAGGTTTTAGAAGAAGATGGTGTTTCTCTGAAAGACTAGTGGCTCAGGTGTTTAGGACCTGATTTTCCATCAGTGAAATAGCTCGGCTCTGGAGACCATGTCTTTTTAGATGTATTCCTGCAGGGGTGTGTGTGTGTGTTGTACTTGGATGACTTACAGCAAACCTCTCATGTCTCCACCTTCACCACCTTCCCCAAAATTTTCCCTGCTATGCTGGTGGTAGATCATAGCCAAGTTCCAGTCTTATTGGGGACAGAAGTTGTTTCTTGCTTCCCTCACTAACAAAGTCTTGCCGTCATTTGTTCTTAGTGGCACTTGGCTGAAGATGAGTGTGCCTTTTCTTTGAGAACGTGCCTGATTTTCACCAGTCACCAAGTCTGGGTCCAGTCCCAGTGAAGTGGCATTGAGAGAACAGTACACTTTAGAAAGCCTGAGGCATCATCATGTTTCTAATCCTTGGTCACCTACTTTCTTCTGAGGGTTTCCCTCTGGCTTCTTGAACTGTGTTTTAGCTGTGGGTGCCATCAGAAGTACCTCCTTCTGCCTGAACCTTATTTGAGCCTGTTCTAGTGAATGCCTCATGATCTTGCTTTCTGTAGGGTACTAGGAGAATAATCCCTTCACGCTCACATTCCTATGGGACTCACATTTCAGTAGATTTCTCATCTTCTTGGTCCCTTCCATAATCTCTTTCCCAGGCTGGAGAGACCCAGGCTATTTATTTAGCACTTATTGAGAAGCCATCCCATGTCCTCTATGGTCTGGCCATGGCTCTGTGAGCTTGCCAGGATGGAAATACCCTTATTGGGCCAGGGTGGAGGCGGGCCAGCACCACAGACAGCTTGGGGAAGCACAGCAGATACATGCAGTGAGTTGGTTATTGTCCTTGTTGCTGCTGGGTTTTTTAAACCTGGTGCTGAGCCACCAGGTGGACACTGTCACAGACCTGCCTATTTTAATCCCAAGATCTCTTTCCCAAACAGCAGTAACTGGCTCAGAGGGCATCATTCTATGTGTCAGATCAAGGTGTTTGTCATGTTGCACTTTAGGGTTAATTATGTTTGGGGATTTTTTTAACATCCAGCATGTTAAAAGTCCCTCAGCATTATGATATTCTTAAGCAAGTTTTCAGGGTCAGCTTTCATTTTTACTCCTTTGAATAACTTCAGTTTCATCAGGAAACTGTGTCATCCTCTTGTTCATCTCTCTCTTCACATCATTGATGAGTATGCCCACCAGCACAGGTGAGGAACCTGTGGGGTTCACTGGTGACCTTCTGCTTGGGAGGCAGATATTTTCTTCCTTTTTTTTTTTTTTCCCTCAATCCTCAGACCATGCATTCATCCATGTTGAGAGCACTTTTCCCCTGTGTCAGTTTGAAACTTCAGTGAGGGACCTTGGTGGAAAGTCCCAGTGCTTATCCCAGTTGATGGTCAGCAAGGTAACCCTGCAGACACTGCAGTTGGCAACCAGCTGCTGCCTTTAGTGTCACCAACCAGGACTCAGCATGAACTCCTTTATGGATGAGTGAGCAGAGACCCAGTCTTGGATAGCTTGATTTCCCCTTTCTGAGCACTCAGAGTAAGTATTTGTGTTGGCAAACTGCCCCTCTAATCTGAGGACATTGAATGTGGAAATGCAGCAATTTTTAATAAGGTGAAAGCAGAGAGCAGCACCGCAGCCTCTGGTATGCTGCAAACAGGTTTTGTAGCCATGTCAACACATGTGGAGGAGAGGCTCAGTTGCCCTGACGGGTCTAAAGGAGAAGGAGGTGTGGAGGAAAGCAAAGGTAGATACAAATCAGGCAAGATAAAAATCACTACAAGCTCTTTTCCAGTTGCCTGTTGCAGAAATGCTGCCTTCCCAGAGAGGCAGCAAATAGCACAATACTTGGAGGGCTGGTTATAGCTCCCAGCTGCCCTGCTGAGATTATCAAGGAGTTATATCCAGTTTGGGTGGGATTTTTATTTTCATCCAGGACAGGGAAACAGTTGCAGAACAGTATGTGCAGTGACCTCCCACTGGGTAATTTCCTCAGGCTGCATTGTTCAGACCATGAGCACCCATGATGTTTTCAGAGCGTATCCACAGAAGGCTTGTCCCAGCAGGACTCAGCTGTGAATCCAATGAAGGTGAAGGGTTTTGCTGGCTGCCATGGGACCATTTTAAGGCCCTGCCTCCTTTTTGCTTCATGGCAGCTGAAGTTCAACTTTGAGAGCAGGATGAGGATGCCTGAGCCATGGGGTGTGTTGTGTGCCTTTCTAAAAAGCTTAAATCACAGCTCAGCATCTTGGTCTGCACCAGGTACAGTTTTGCAAAAAAGGTACTTGTGTGAGTACCAACATGGCTGTTGTAACTAAGTCCTAACTCCTCTTAGGGTTTTCAGACGGGTTGTAAGCTTAATGGCATTACAAAACATTTGTAGAAGATGCTCCTTTTCTTTTGAAATGTGCCCAGAATGTGCTAGATATTGTAGGATCTGAAGTTAAGGGCAGAGGAATTAGTTTTGAAGGGTTTAAACCCCAGATTTGAAATGCCTTTGTCTAATAAGTTATGAAAACTGGGCTGATGAAACCTGTTTTTCAAAAGAGCCTGAATATTGGTGCAGTTACACTTCAGAGGTGTTGTTAACTATGTCAAGAGTTGATCAGTTTCTATGTACTCATTAAAAAAAAAAGAAAGAAAAAGCCCCACATGCATTAAAAGTCTGTTCTAATGGGAGTCAGCCATTCAAAACTCATCCTGCTTGTTGTACGTCTCAGATAACCCAGGCTGGCTTTACATTACACTGTAAATAATTCTGTATTTGCTTTCAACAAAAGAAGTTGAGAGTTCGGTGCTTTTAAAGTGCTATAAGAGTTAAAGAAGACCAACATCTAATTTTGTGTTGTAATGCTTCAAGGTGTTCTCACCTTTGGACAGAGTCTTGCAGAGTGTTGTTTTCAGAATAAACAAATATTCACAGTGAGGGTTCCTGTGTTCTTGGAGCAAGAAATGTGTCTAGTACAATTCATTGGAAAATAGTGTTTAGAGAGTGCATTCTTGACAAGGAGAGAAGGTTTTTCAGGTAAAACCAGTCTCCCACTACTACTGATACAATTCTTCTCTGCTCTTGAGGTTGTGTGTGAGCTGACTAGTGTGGCAATTGGGAACCTTTTCCATGGACTCATAGCTGCAGGACATCTTGTTTGTTGAGAGGGGGTGGGGTGGAGATTTTTTTTGTTTCAAGCACCAGTGTTTAGGCACGTGCAATGCTACAGCTGTTCTGTTTGTTGTGCATGGAGGCTCTTTTTTCCTGCTCTTGGTTTGCTGGTGCGTTTAACAACTATCCATTGATATTCATGGTAATATGAAAAAGGCCAAAACCTATAAATAGAATTAATGGACAAAATCCTGAATATTGTATGGCAACAGTTTTAACCAAGGAAGGGCTATGAAGAGATTGTTACCCACTGTGTATTTCTGCAGGGGTAGAAATATGAATGTTAAGAAGCAGCAGGTATTGACAACAGCATCTTATTGTGTGATGTTTCACCCTTTTGTGATCATTGTTGAATAATGATGTAACCAATTAACCTAAAGAAAGTGCTCACAGGGAGCCAGGAAGGTATAAAAACACAAGTCACATACATTGCACATTAATTGTGAGTGACGAAAATGTGACAAAACAAAAAAAAAGATCCTGAAGTTTTTATAGGAAAGCTGCCTATTCAAGTAGCCTGTGATGAACTGGAATTCTGTGAGTGTTTGGAGAATGTGTAAAGGTTAACAAAACTGCCAGTATTTTTGCATCCTGAGTAACTGGTGGGGTACAGCCTGGGCACACAGATGCTCTGTCTGAGCCCGCAGGACCTACAGGATTGCATCATTTGCCAGAGTTTAACTTTGCTCTTCAGAGGTAGCTCCTGGTGAGCACTCATCATCCCACCATGCCCAGGATAACAAATAACATGCCAAGCGAATACAAGTGGTGTTGGTGAATGTGTCACAGGCAGGCCATGGCATATTATTTTTCCATGTGTGTGGCGACAGCTTTTATGGCCTGGCAACAGATCTGCCTCTTTCAAGTATTTTATGTGAAACTTCACGAAGCCTCCAGCCATCAGGTGTTGCCAATATTGCAGGTGTGCGCGAAGTCAGCGAGTGGCAAAACATCTCTTAATGCCCTGTGCGGTAACAGCTGAATGTATGACGATTTTTTTCCCCCCTTTCCATTTAAAACAGAATGCTACAGATAGCTCCTCCAACTCCTCTCAGAAAAGGGAACAGCCTGTGCGAACTCTGGCTTCTCCTGCATCCTGCGAACATCGAAGAATTTGCACTCGTGGACACCTTCACGACCATTACAGCTCTGACCACTACCATCTAGAACAAGTAAGGTTCCTTGCCACTGTTGCTACCTAAAGGTCTGTGTCTGCCAGAGCTGAGGCTGGTGTTTGGTTTTCCTCCACGTCCCTGAAAGATAATCTCCACATTCTGCTCTCCCTGTTTCTTTCTCAGTTAACTTTAAATGGCTTCCCGTTATTAAAAAACAGGAGGGGAGAGGAGGGATAACAGTAGAGTTCAGTGTGTTGTGTGGTACCACATGCACACAGGCCAGTGCAGGACTCTGACAGCTGTAGTCCCTCTGAGCCAAAGGCTGAAACTCTGTGATGGATCACGGTGAAGGGCATATAAAGAAGGAAAGACAAAATTGTTAAATACTGGCTCTTCACAAAGCAAGGAGACAGTGATTACCGCTAGCAAAGTGAGCTTATTTATCTTTTCTCTCTCTTCATTCCTACTTCCACAGTCAGTACCACGATCCTATCGGCACGTCAACTTTCCAGACGATGATGAGGAGATAGTGCGCATCAATCCTCGGGAAAAGATTTGGATGACTGGATATGAGGATTATCGCCATGCCCCAGCACGAGGAAAGAACTTTGATCCTGATGACATGGACTCCTACGTACGTTTTGCCAAAAGCGAGGCCTCGAAACACGAATACACTTATCCTTACGTAGACAACTCGGACTTTGACCTGGGTGAAGATACCAAGGGTGCTGTGATAAAGACTCAACCTGTCAAATTCAAGCCCAGGCGGAAGGAAGACGGTGAGAGGTCGCGGTGCGTGTACTGCAGGGACATGTTCAACCACGAGGAGAACAAGCGGGGTCAATGCCAGGATGCTCCAGACCGTGTCAAGACTTGCATCCATCGAGTGAGCTGTATGTGGTGCGCAGACACTATGCTCTATCACTGTATGTCCGACCCAGAAGGAGACTATACAGATCCTTGCTCGTGCGACACCAGTGATGAAATGTTTTGCCTCCGGTGGATGGCCCTTATCGCCTTGTCTTTCATTGCTCCATGTATGTGCTGTTACTTGCCGCTTCGGGCTTGTTACCACTGTGGGGTCATGTGCAGGTGCTGTGGTGGAAAACACAAAGCTGCTGGATGACTACAGATGCATTCAAAGTGTTAGGTTTTTTTCCTGTAGTTCAAGGAACACGTTGGTTTTGGAGCATTGAGGTCACTCTAATGCAGCCACTGTGCCCGACAGCATCCGGAACCACCAGTTTGGATCACTTTACATTGGGTCGTCTGGGGCTCACACTGCATTGATTTGCTCATCAACTGTTCTAACTAACTAACCTACAGCATAGACTTTTGTATTATTAATCTGTAATCAAAACAGACTGTCTTGTACATGTTTATTTTTTTTTTTCCATTTAAAATGAGTTTGAGAGAAGAACTGCTTTAAATGGTGGTGGATTGTAGAACATCTCCAGGTTGTGTCTGTCTTGCCTCCGCTTGTGTGGTACCATCAGCCTGTTAGCAAGCTTTGGCATTTCTAGAAATGGGGCGGTGTAGTGAATGAAATCTCACTTGGAAGATTATTTTAACTTGCCGTCAAGCTATTGTGTGTGTATAGAAGGTGTGCTAGTAACAAACTTGTACCACAACACAGTATTTCTGTCACTGGTTTTCTTTGGGTTTTTTTGTTCTGTTTTCCAAAGTTAAAATAGCCATCTAAGCTGCAGTTTCTCTTCTAGGGTCCATCGTCATTTCCTTCAGCAAACATCTTAAATTATTTCTCTGTTCATAAAGCTCTGTGAACAGAAAGTAAGGCTCAGTTACCATAGTCACATAACCATTGAGAATCTGGTAGTCCTCCTTACCTGTAATCATTTCAGACCACTACTTGAAAGGGAAACTTACATTTTAGGCTTTTCTCTTTTCCCTAAATAACATTGGAAAAATAAAACTGTGTTTTCAGAGCTCTGCCCAAAAAGAAAGGGAACTTCTTCATTAGCCAGCAACATAGTGATCTGTGAATAAAACACTAAGGTTCCAGATGAGGAAAATTGTTGATATGCAAAGAATTACTAACAATGCAATGTCAAAAGCACTATTATGGCAATTCTGGGGAAATGCTGCATTAAGTGGTGGATTATATGGAAAATCGTGTGTGTTTGTTTTCTGTATCCATGAGCATGAGAACATTCGCGTCCACTGTAGTAACAACATTTAGCAATCTAAGCAGGTATTTAAAAATCCAAAGCCAGGATGTTAACTACCACTTCCAGTCTGTGAGCTGCGGTCCCAATCCTCCAGACGCTTCCACATGTCTCAGCGCGTTGCGGTGTTCCCGTGAGCCTGTGTGGGATGGAGCATGTGAGTCTTTGCAGGAGCCAGACCAAGGCATCTGCCTGGCTTTTCCCCCTCCCCAGTTCACCACCCAGGTTTATCAAGTGGATGCATAAGGTGCATACAGCAGGATAATATTACTTTAATTTTTTTTTAATTTTTTTTTTTAATGTCATGTTGTCTTGTGTACAAGGCTTGTAATTAGCTTGGAAAAAGAGTATTTTTCTAATATATTACAAGGAATAGCCAAATAATTTTTATTAAAAAATAAAAAAAATGATTTAGTGCAGTGAGCTCTAACTAGCATAGTACAATCTGAATACTTTGAGGCAGCTAGGGATTGGCTTGTGAAAGCTGGCACTGCTGTTCCTGCCATAATTTCTTTCTGCAGTAAATTGCCAGTGGGCGCATGTCCTTTCCCTCCCTCTATTGCACATTGACATCAGTCTTAAAAGAGAGGAATTTTTTTTTTTTTTTTTAAGAATTAATTTGCCAAATAAATGTAAAAGGAACGCTTGCCATTCTTTCTTGGTGGAATGTCCCAACAGTTCCTCTGAGAGTTAATCACAGCTTTTTAGTCAACCAGGAATTAAGTATGCAATGTGCTTATTATACACTATAGAGTTGGGTAGGTTTAATTCATAGCAGTTACTGGGGATTTTTTCGGTTGGAGAAAAAAAAATGAATGATAGTGGAAAAGGGATGGAGTGTTACACTCTGGGTGATGTGTCTGGGTTTGCTGAATGGAATACAAATATTTTGTGCCTAATAGCAGTTGACAAATCTCTCAATGGTGTCTAGTAAACATCAAGCCAGCCTCGTAAAAAAATAATGAAACAACCTTTTCCTTTTATTTCTGTTCTCAAAAGTTGTTTCATGTAAACAAACATCTGTAAGATCTTCTCTCTATAAAGCACAACACTACAAAAAGATCTTACAGTTTTTTGTCCGGTCTTGAAGTGCCCCTATTTATTTAAATAAAGTAGACATACTCCAAGCCTTTCTGTATGTCTGAAAATAAAAGTTTAAAAAAAAAAAGTCCCTCTTTTTTATTTTTTTTTCTTTCCCTCCTAATTCCTCCCTCTTCTCTTGGGTTTTTGTAATACTTGTAGATTTTGCTGCGTGTGTTATTTGGTTCGTGATGGCAGTGGTGTAAGGGCACAAGGATAGAAATGGGTGGTTTTTTGTAAATATTTCTCCTTAATTTCCACACTGCTGCTGAACAGTGTGTAGCATTCTCCCAGTCAGCTTTGCAATACTGACATCAATCATTTGAGAGAAATTATTCAGATTTTATTTTTGTATCTGTGGTAACAAAAACATTAACCAATTTTTTTTTTCCTGTTGTGGAAAGGTTTTGGTTTTTTGTTTGGTTTTTTTTTCCAAGCTATTGCTCACGTTAACAAATTAAAGTGCCTGAAGCCTCATCATTATGTATCTATATACTAAAAGTTAAAACCCTGTTGTATTGATTTTTATAAGCCTTTTTACCTCTGTGTAAAAAAAAAATATATACAAGTGTATGATGTACATTTTAGTTCTTAACTTCTTTTTTTATTGTTTCTAATATGTATGATCAGTGTAGCTATTGCTTTAAAATGTACCATGTAAATATAAATACATCATATCAAAACGATGCCGTTTATTGTCCAAACCATGCTGTTTATTGCTATTGAGGTGGCTGGGAAACGAGGGGGAAGCGGAATCTCTGAAGCTCGGGGTTTCTGAGGGAAAAAACTGCTTTATTTTTTAATTTTGGGTGGCAAAGGCTGCTATGCCTTGGGCACAGGCCATTCTCGTCCAGATGCAGCAAGGAAGGATGAGGACAGGTGAGTTTTTCAGGTGGTTTTTAGGTATTTTTGAGGTGTTTGGTGCTTTTGGCGGGAGGACGCGGCCTGGTAGGCCCTGGTGGCCATGGCAGCGACCAAGGCTCCTTCCTGCTCTCCCTGCCCTTCCCAGGTCCTCACCCCACACAGGGCTTTGGGCTGAGGTGGGAGAGATGCTGCAGAGCCATTGTTATTTTATTTTGTTTCCTGTCAGCAGGGCTCCAAGGAGAAGGGGGAGCAGGGCAAGGCCGTGGCTGTGGGTGCCAGGCTGGGCCATGGCAGGTTCCTGAGGGCATGCTGAGCGGGTGTGCAGGAGAGGTGCCCCAGGTGTCTGGCACTGCCAGCCCTGCTCTGAGAGGTTTGGCATGGAAAGAGAATAACTCAGTTAAAATGGAGACCAGGCTACTGCCAATCAGCTGAGGAAAGTGGGGGGAAAACTGAGTATATCTGAATTTTCATATTTCCAACAGTTTCGTCAGGCTGACATCAACCACATCTGCAGAGCCCAAGTTTATTTTTCCGTAGGTAAGTGATAACCGAGCTGTTGCTCCTTTTTTATGTGCTGCTGCTTGTTTTGCTTCTGAACAACAAAGTTGCCTCAAGCAGTGTGCAAGAGAGGAGGCAAAGAGCACACTTTTTATTGGTTTATATTTGTGTTTACATATTCCTAGAAATGTGATATGCTCACATAAACAAAGATTTCTGTGTACCTTTATTATACAACTAATGGTATGTATGTTACATGTTTTTAAAAAACACTCGCAGCCCTCATGAGAAATGCTCATTGTGGATCAGGTGCTGTGTTCAGGAGCTCACTGCACACAAAATCATTTGGTTTGTGTTGGTGTTTGGCTCCATCCACAGCACAGCTGCACAGTACTGCCCACAGTCCATCATGCTCTCTTGACTAATTCCAGCCCTAGTCCCTGGCCATTTGGATTTAGCTTGTCCAACAAAATGCCTGGCTAAAACATTTCTTGCACCCTGCAATGTCCTCTTGCTTTCATCTGTGAATCAAAGGTGTTGCTTATGCCTAGAGATTTTTAAACTGAACTAGAAAATGTTGCGTTTGGATACTTGGATCTGTGGAAAATGCAAGTGTCACCAAGACAGGAGGCACCATGAACATCAACCAAATTTCTGCAGTGTAATTTATCCCCGCTGTCCATCTGGGACAGGTACTGTCCTCTTGGTAAGGATGCAATCACAGAGACTGAATTTGGAGAGGGCACAGATACTGTAAGCTTGCGACCATATAAAACCATAAGTTGAATATTCTATGGTTAAAAAAAATCTAGTTCACTAGTAAATGCAGTACAAAATACATTTTAGAATAACGTCACCCAGGCTGAGTTTTAGGGTCTGACAAATGCAGCTTGGCACTTTCTAGCATATATATGTTTCATGACACCAAATGTGCTGCTACCATTGCCTGGATCTGAACAGCTCTCCAAGCCTCTCCCTGCTTAATTGGTGGCTGTGCTGACCCAGTTCATAGCCAGGCTTTCTTCATGAGGAGGAATCCTTGGGTTCAGACACAGTTCTACCTGCACGAATTCTTCTTGTAACTTGTGAAACCAAAGAGTCTGAGGGCAAGGAGAGGATTTTCTTGACTGCTCCCTCAGGAAGCCTACAAATGCTTCTAAGAAGCCTCTCCTCATGGAAGCAGCATCCAGTCAGGAATGGCAGAGGGAGTGGAAGGCAGCTACAGGGCATAACCAGTGTGGGTCCCTCCAGCTCTGTTTTTCTACAAGGGCCCAAGGTAACAAGCATTTCTCAGGAATTTAGCTGCCTGGCGTTGCCTTCAAGGGGCAGGATGCATGAGAGTTCACGTGGCCTCCTTCACTCACTCAGTGCCTAGCTAAAGTGTTTCTCACTCTGCTTGGAAAGCTTGTAATTTAAATAGGCAAAACAGACTTACCCCTGTTGTGAAAACAAGTCCAAGGGTTTGAATGACTTCCATAAAGTCAAATGGGGGTTTTGTGACACAGTCTGGCCTTGGAGTATCCTGGGCATGAGTTCACCACAATCTTCATCCAAAGGCATTTCTCCTATCATTCTGGAGAGCAATTGGGAAGTTTGGGCTTTGTCAGGAGCCTCACTGCATGGAACACAAACCACTGGCAAGGGGTGTGTAAATTTGTTTTTTCTGCTAATTCCACTTAGAAATGCAAATTTGAAGTAGCTGTCAGGATGCGTGGAAACAAGAGGAATCATTGCATGTGTTCTCAGTACTTATCACAGACAGAACTTGGTTTCTTGTTAATAAAAGTGCAGCCTTTTTCTGTGAAAGCAACAAGGAGATGCTTTCCTTCCTTCAGCACATGGTGTTAGGTGAGTTGACATCCTAGCACCTTGTCCTTTTCCAGGATATTCAGTCTATTGGTATTTTCTTAACACTTGTATTTAGGCAATTAAATTCCTCAGAATCTTGGTGACATATGTGGAAATAAATAGAAAAATGTTTGGCTTCCACCCAGAGACAAGATATTTAAATGCTGGAAAGTATGTGTGTATTTTCGGGGTCATATACTTAGATCCCCACAAATATTTTTAGTTGCATCCCTGCAGTAATGCACAACCATCCCATACCATTCATCTCATTCTCTCATTCCCCACTTGTAAATTCGTTTAGGAAGAGTTGACAGACTTTGGTTTGGCTTCTGCTAGATTCCAAGCCTGCTGCCTAACGTCATGTGAGACAGGATCTCACAGCAGCCCTCTGGGTGGTTGTAAAGAGAAAGGTTTGTGAGGAACTGCGTGATCCCATCTCTCTGCATGAGCCATCACAGCTCTGTGCTCTGAGGTGGCAAGGAAAGCACAAAGTGATTTTCAGACTTAATGTAATGTAATCACCTAAGGAGTCACTGATGCTAGGAGTATCATTGCCTGGGGGAGCAAGAATTAATGCATACTTCAGGATGGATAAGACATTGCCAAGTCATACACAGCCTTAAACTTAATTCTTATCTAGGTTACTTAATTATTATTAGTTATATAGAAAATGTCACATGAACTGGCATTCCTTCTTTTTGCATTTTCTGAGGTATGTCATGATGAACTACTGAATTGGTCAACATCTGTTTTAAGGCAACTGACAGGACTACTGTCAGGCTAACTGCTTTGAGCAAGCACTTTGCTGATTTTCACACTCTTAATTTCCCCACTTCAGCACTGTGCCAGCATTATCTTATTAACTAATAGAGCTCTTGATGTGACATTTCAGTCGTAGGAAAGAACAGGGATAGGGACCTTGTCAACACGGTGAGATCCTTGAAGTATCAAGTCCGATACTTTTCCAAATGTACCATATCTTCAAATCTGAGATTTCCAGTTTGCAGATTATATTTAGCTCCGACCTGATTCAGAAACTAAAAGCTCAGACACTTCTCAAACTTAAAGCATTATCATCCTTGTGCCCCAGAGAGCAATTTCCAACCTTAAAAGCCCAATTCCAGAGCAACTGAACTCAAGTGATTGCACTTTAGAAGTGCTTACTCTTTACAACTTCCTGAGAACAATGATAAAAGCCAGGTTACAAAGTATAACTTTCAACCACATTTTGCAAAAGTGCCGGCCACAACTTGCAGCAGAAAGTATTTCAGTGTGGGCAGCCAGAAGAAGCAGTACTCTCTGCTGGTTTTGTTCAGGAGTCTGAACATTACAAAGCTCAAATCCCAGCAAATTCATTTCCGAAAACTCTGAACAACTGAAAAAAGAAAGAACCATGCAGAATGCAGATGCAGAATATATGGTTCATCCCAGATATGAAATGTAAGTAGAAATACAATTTTTTTTAATTTCTTTTTTGAGGGATACCTAAAAGGAAGCTCCCATTGTCACAGTAATGTATGGGTATGGGGCTTGATGTTCAAGCTGAAATGCCCTCAGCAGTTTCCATGTATTCCTGCCAGGAAAGGTGGATGGTCTGTGCCTCCAAGAGGAGCATTCAGACCAACGCTGTGGCTCAGGCTGTCAAACTGGAAATGTATGTATACACATGCATATGTATGTTCATATCCTTTTGGAACAGAAATCCAAAATTACCAACATGATCTAAAAGCCCAAGTGATAGTTACCTTTAAATAACTAAATAAACAGGTAAAACTCCGGCTGTGTGGCTGACCCTGGTGGCTTGGCAACACTGAATAGGGTTTTCTGTGCAGTGACCCTAAGTCTTGGGGATCACTTCAGGATTTCTCTGTTCACTTAGTGAATAGATCTCAGTGAACATCCTCATCTTGAGCAAAACCCCAGAACCTTATTAAGTGGTTGAGCCAGCCACAGAAATGAGAAGGCTTCCAAGTAGCAAGCAAAACAGCAATAGGATGAAGCAGAGAGATATATTCTGCTCGGAAGAGTTTTCTGCTTTGCTGTGGCTCGAGGGTCACATGATGGATGGTCAGTGACGCTGTTTCTCAGGGGCCATTGACTGAGCTCTGGGGAAACTATGGGTATTTTGGCAAGCAGGAAAGCCTGTGCATTCATTCATCTGTCTGAAATGAAGGGGTTTGTGGCAAGCCATTTGGCCAGAGCAAGGCAGCCTTTGCAACAGTGCCAGTTCCACAGTTTAAATACAGTTTCTGCCACAGGGCTGAGACATAGTTGTACTTCCACTACATGTGGCCAGAAATGCCACAGGCCTGGAGCAGGTTGCAGGGTGAGCAGAGTCCTCACACTTACCCCTGTCTTTGCAGAGGACTTTGAAGGGCTGTGATGTGCCAGAGAGGTAGCAAAAAATACCACACACTTTTAATTACAAAACTCTATCAATTACCACTGATGCAATACTATTTGCTGCATTTGTGCTTCCCTAGACTTTGAATAAATGGACTCCTTCCAGCAACAGGTAGGAGAAAACTGGAGATGGTTCTCCCTAAGGTAAAATCCTAACTGCACTTTAGTCAGGGGCACAAGTCCTACTAAAGTGAAGCCAGGATTTCTCTCCTGGGATCTGAAGGGCTTGGATGAAAGTTTTGGCATCCAGTGTAGCTCCTCGACTGGCAGCTGTCTGAGGTGAACTTCCTATGCTCTTCTTGTTCAGCCTGGAGGAGACTGGGGGGAGACCTCATTGCAATCTACAACTTCCTCATGAGGGGAAGTGGAGGGGCAGGCACTGATCTCTGCTCTGTGGTGATCAGTGACAGGACCTGAGGGAATGGCCTGAAGCTGTGTCAGGGAAGGTTTAGGTTAGATGTTAGGAAAAGCTGGTTCATCCAGAGGGTGGATAGGCACTGGAACAAGCTCCCCGGGGAAGTGGTCACAGCCCCAAGACTGACAGTTCAAGAAGCATTTGGACAACATTCTCAGGCACATGGTGTGATTGTTGGGGTGTCCTGTGCAGGGCCAGGGGTTGGACTTTGATGATCTTTGTGAATCTCTTCCAACAGAGGATATTCCATCATTCTTCTTCCCCTGTCCTCCTCGGGGACACTGGGTACAATGACAGTGTACATCCATTATAAGGGATTTCTTATACTACACAGTGCACCAGCTCCCCAGTTCTGTCTTTAAAGGGCTGTTTGAAATGGGACCCATTTTCTTGTCCTGCAAAGGAACAAGTGTCCTGCTGACAGCTGAGGAAGACCTTTGTGGGACATGAAGATCATCCATTTTAAACCTAGCACCTTAGCTTGTCATTTTTTTCCTATGGCAAATAACCAGCACACTTCATTTACTTGGAACTTCACCAAAAAAAAATTATCTACAAGGAGTAAGCAGTTTTGAGAAATTGGCAGGGAGATTCCCACACCCACCTTTCACTCATTTTTGACAGCTTGCAGTGTTTCAAGCTGGCAGCAATTATTTCTGATATTAGGTTGAAATTCCAAAAAATAAGCCTGAAAGGATGCCTGTGTACTAACATTCATGACCAAAAGGTCCTGCAACAAAGAAGCACCTCTGGAAGAGCTGTGTTTTCAAACCCACTCACATGCATAACATTTTAAGAGCTGTCACCATCAGAGCACGTTTTATGGCCAGTTCCTGAAGGAAGTGGTTGTAAAGATGTGGCACGAAGAACAGCAAATCCAGGTGCTGAGCAGAGAGCTTTTGAACTTCGAGCAAATGCGTGATACTTTTTTCTAACCAGAACAACTGCTGTTTGTGACCATCTGAGCTTTGAGCTACAAGAAAATGTCTTTGGGGTTCATCAGGCTGATATCCTGTCTCTAACCACAGCCTGTACCAGATACTTCAAAGGGAAAGAATACAAGAAACTCTGTATTGGAATCATCTGCTAGCAGAGGAAATTTCTTCCCAACATCAGACAATTTGTCATTGATTTATCCCCTCAAACAGGAATGTTTATGTGCCTCTTAAAAAAAATCCAATTGAATGCAACAGTGATGTGGGTTTATTCATTAACCCTAACAAAATTTTTATTTGAAATGTATTTGATTTCTCTGAAATAGCATAATAACCCTGCTACCATTTTCTCTGGTGGTTTTCCTAGTGCTGAAGTGACAGATTGAGGGTTTTTTCCAGCCACTTTTTTGTACAGTTTGCCCTTGAAATGTGACAGTGTTCAGGAGCCGTGGCCCTATGGCAGCTTTTTTGCAAATGACAGAGTCTCCTCCTCCAAATCTTTCTCCTGGCAAGAAATTTAATCCCCTTTTATGGATCCTATAACCATAATTTTCTTATTGTTGGGAGGATAGTGTGTTCTTATTGTTGTACAGTTTCTCTGGGGCCTCCTGTATATCAAAGACCCAAAGCAGATTGAGGGTATGAGGCAGGTAGTGAAAAGACAGCAAATTTATTGGTTTGTTTATTTGTCAGATTGCTGACATTGAGCTGGATTTATAATACTTGTTTTCTGGAACTCAGATACTTTCACAGTATACTTTCTACAGCTGTGCTGTAGCTGTGAATGTAAACTGGGATGAACTGGGTGTCTGACAGGAAGGTGTAAAGTCTGTATTTAGGCTCAATGGGCTTTGCTCTGAGAGGTGTTGAATGTCTTATTTTTTTCTGAAACCCATAAGTTTGGTGGGTGTAAAACATTGGCTCCTCTGAGGTCAATGGCAAACTTCCCACTGAGTTCAGTAAAGTATAATCACCCTCAAAATACAGGGTTAGGACACTAATTATTGGCAACTATTTTCTAAGAGTCTGGATAATGCACAGAACAATGCCAGAAAGTCTCTGTGTTTTATTTTTTTGTGCAAAGGTCTATGCATTTTCCCAAAACCTATAATGAAACACAGGAAAATTCTGCAGCCTAAGTTGCCATCGCAATCTATTTAAGGGTCATTTATTCACTCTTAGTCACAAACAACACAAAGACCTTATTTGCTTAATATGAGGCCTGGCCAGTGGAGCAGTTGAGCCAAATAGTAGAAACTTAGTGGTTCTGATGCAGAAACTCACTGCCTGATGTTTGGATCCTAATGTGAGACTTCTAATTTGGTTATTTAGTGAATTTTAATTGCTTCAACATGAAGTACAGATGAGCAGCATCTCCGGAAACCAGGCCACAGATCACTGAAAATAGTAGGTACAAGGCTTTCTAAGATGTGGGTCCTAAGGCTCTGCGCTTCATTGAATTTAATTACAGCTTGGAGCAAAAAGACACACACTAATTCATCTTTGGCTTGGTTTCTTACAGATTTGTGTTTGCACCATTAATCTTCTGCTTGTGCTGCTCCAGTAATGCTTCTTGAGCCACATGTCCAGGGAAAACCAAACTGAGGTCTTGAAGATACTAATTTCCTACGGGCTTCATAAAAATAGGCAGCTGGGTACAACAGAGAGCTCTTAGTACTCTTGCTGAGCTCATCCCTGATTAGACACTGGGAAAACAGTGTGGGAAAACACTTGTTACAAGTGCCTTACCTGTGGATAAACTCAGCTGGCAGTCATGCCAGCTAAACAGCCACCCCACAAGAGCAACTTCGCTTTCACACCAAACCTCTCACTTAAACAGCCAGTCGTGCTCAGACACATCCTTTAGAAGCCAAGCCCTGTTTATTTCATCACTTATGGAATACTTGTTTTAACATATACCAGTTATATCTAGGAGGGAAGTGACATGTTTCCCCAATCAGGGCAAAGAAATGTGTCAAGTAATGCCCTGGGTTTTTTCAGTCTGACTCTAGCTGCTAGAGGGTCTGCTTCACAATTTGTTAATTCAGCTGTGAGTGTTGGCTGCATCTTTGAAGAGCTGTAGGTGGATGATTTTCCTTTTTGTTGTTGTCAGATTGAAGTCTGCTTTCACCTTTTTTACCACTTTCTTGTGCATCAATATGAGTATCTTTCCATCTATGAAGCTAAATTATTATAGCTGGAAAGTCAGCAATTCCAAGAGATTTCCATGGGCTTCTACTTGCATGATGAGAGAGATTCCTGTCCTCCAAAAGGCTTAAAATGTCTGGGTCTTGCTAATTAAAACAACCCAAAAGGGAATAGTCCAGCTGACTGTATGTAGGCCAGACTTAATCAATTAACACACTGAGATAATGACATACCAGCCTATGGAGACTTGTAAATATAATCATGTGTGAAGCTGGCTACAGGATGGCTTCAGAAGTTAAATAGCACAGAACTGCCAATATTTAGATCTGGGATTTCCAGAAGGCCACACTGAGACAGAGAGCAACAGCGACTTCTGAAGAAATGTGCATCTTTCCATGCTAATATCTCTACCAAAACCCATGGCTCAGGGGACACTGAGACCAGAAATTTTATTTCCACTGCCATCCTTCATTGGTGGTGGTTTCCACCTGATACCTGTTGGAATTGTTCAGCCAGTGGGATTGTTCCCATATACGGATTGTTCCCAAGCACACGGAAACATTGCTTGCCTCGAAAGTTTCGGTTGTATGCGCCGCTGTATTGTTCGAGCTCACATGAGCTGAAGTTTGCATAACAGCTCTTAAAAAAGTGGGCCTCAAAATGTCAAAGGGAGCCCCCTTTCATGTGAAAGATGAAAGCCACGCTGTCTTGGCTGAATTCCAGCATCTATCCTTGTGTGTTGGAGCGGATGATGGAGGATTTCTGGTGGTGGCTCCTGAACCGAGTGCCCTTTTACAGCCAATAAAGCTAAGTCGATTTGCCTTGATTTTGCCGTGGGCTGAATTACGTACAAAGGGGTAACTCCTAATTGGTGGCTGCTTGAATGTGTGTGTGAGCCCCTGGTTCACCCATGTATACAAGGAGGGCAAAAGAAGGGGTCCCTTCCTTTGTGACCCTTTTGTCTAATCTGGTTTGATTGTAAGATCTTCCAGGCAGAGATTGTTACCACATGGTTGCACATTGTCTGCTGCGATGGGACCCTGGTTCCAGTGGTAAATAACAGCCTTCAGCAGTTACTCTCACATGAATAAAATATGACCAGCAGAGTGATCTGAGTCATCTATCAAATAACCCACAGCTCCACCCGCCTACAGCTCCTCCATATGAGTCCTGAGGTTAATTAAAAGAATCTAAAGAGTGATAGGGTTAGAGTGATTTTGGTTGAGCACCAAAGATTGATGTAACCTCATAAGCTCCTCATGCTGTTCCTCCAGGCTTGGGGTTTTGCACTGTTGCTGGCTAGTCCCCAAAAGACCAGGACTAGGTTTCTAGCTGCTCTGTGGAGGCTATGCCAAACTACAGGTTTAAATATTCATTGCATTCTTCACATGCCAAATCATCTAAGTTGGAAAGCAGGAGTCTAAGATTTTGCAAAGCTGCTCTTGCACAAAAAGACCATTAAAAATTCATCGTGACAGAGAAAAAACAACAACATTGCCAGTAGTAGGGAACTTTCTGTTGACTTGGCTAATGCTGTGCAGAGCTAACCCACATTAATCCACTTAAATGGAAGGGTGAGCCTGATCCAGTAAAAGCAATAAATCCTCTTTAGAGCTCACCAGACTCCAGTTGCACTATAGGAGAACCAGGCTGAATGGCAAACAGTTGGCAGGAGGTAACTGTATGGGGGCTGAATTTCCAATGTACCAGGTAATTTAACCCACAACATCCACTTTCCCTTATATGCACAAACCAGTTGCAGGTAAGACCACATCCCAAAGTCCTTGGCACCAGAGGAGGAATGATCAGCTGCAGGAATGGGAAACTCCCTGCCAATACAGAGCTGGAAAGACTGAAGTAGCTCTCTGTCATCACAGGGACTGGGTACCTGAGATGCCTGTGTTGAAGGGTTATCCCAAGCAGCTCGAGCAAAACGAGTGAGCAGGGAGTAGAGACGGACAGAGAAATGCCTGACCTGGAGCTGGTGGGGCTCTGCCTTGCCTGGGAGGCAGCCTGCAGATGTTAGGAGAGAAGGGCCAGCTGCTGCTGCCTTGCTGTGGGTGAGGGACTAATTGGGCTGCTGTTAAACCCCACAGAATTACATCTGAAGCTGAACTGGCTTGGGAGCAAGCAGATCTGCATGCCTGGGAAGTGGCTGTTACTATCAGAGAGCGATTTTCTCAAGGCTGACCCAAGACATGGAACTAAATCCAGGCTGGGTGAATATCTCTGTTTCCTTATTCCTCTGAGAAGCTGGGCCTGAATTTAAAAGGCTGTTTAACACTTTGAAGCCACCCACAGTTCTGTCTTTGCCTCCCACGCAAGCTCCAAGGAACTGACTCATTCCCACCGTATTTTCAGCTGTGCGTAGATCCTGCTCACAGCCCGGGAAGTTCCCCGTTCAGCCAAGCAAATCAAGTGCACATTGTGACTTGAGTTAGCTGAGCTTGAAAGGGTTTTGTGACACCGACTCACAGTCGACAGTATCTGAAGACATCTGGCCTGCCTTTTAAAGTCGAGTAGGAGCCATATTCTTGAGTTAGCTTATAATTTATGCCTTATCTGCTGTTCTCTATTCATTATGCTTCCTTATGTTAAATAACTGTGGAAATAAGTGGCACTGTCATTGCTGCTAAATGAAAAGAGGTCTCTTTTCCCCTTCTACATTGTTTCTCTCCCCATGGGGACACTGCTTGGGGTTTTGCAGTGCTTTGAAGGGTGTGAGTGATACATACAGCTCTGGATGGTTTGTGACTCAGGAAAGCATTTCTGCAAGAGGAGACCTAGGGTTGCCCCTCTCTCTCTTGCCAGTCTGGTGAGCTGAAATGCTCTTTCCAGTTTGAACTAAAGTCCTGACATCTCTGGATTTCTAGCTTACTAATTCTTTCACTGCTGAGGAGAATAAGTCACTTCTTGCTGACATCATGCTGTCCTCCTGCTATGCTTTATCTACTGTGAGTCTTTGAAGCTTCATGCTATGCCTGAACAATTACACCCACGTTTTGACTGGGAAACAGAGACAAATGAAGGCAGTTAGAAGGAGGATGTGGAAGCCTTGCCTTCTATTTTCCTGTTCTTCACACTGGGTTCATTACTGCTGTCTTTCCCCCTGCCTGGTAGCAAATTTCCAGCAAATGTGTTGGGGTCACCACTCCCTGCTTCTCTGTAGAAAATAACCCTGGTCTATTTGGGCTCTGGAGCACTTCTGCATGCTGTTACACCACAGCACAGTCTTTACAGATAGACATTTGCAGCTTTGTAAGCACAGTCCTACTTACTACATCATTACAGAAAAGGGGGGAATAAACCTCCTTTCCAGCACAAAGGAATTGTCAACAAACTCAGAGAAGAAGGGGAGAAATACCCAAAGACACTCTCTGTTTTTGGCTTGTTGCATTTGGTTTCTTTCATGCAACTCACTGAACGTTTGCCCCCCTCTGCAAAAATCCAGGGCAAAGGCCTGGCTGTTGTCTACACTATTAGCTAATGAAGTCAGGAATTTACCTCTGTCACCACCTGGGAATTGAATAATGTAAACCCCAGCTCCTCCGTCCTACTGGCACTGGGCTGAGTTCCATCAGCTTCTGAGGAGCTTTTAGGAGTGCAGAGTCCTGACCTGCTCACAGCAGCTAGCATGAGCTGAGACATGAATAAACAATAAAGGAGATAAAGGAGAGGCTGGGTTGAAAGCAACAGCTGTTTCCTATGGACTCCTGAATAAACTCCGGCTTCTCTTGCTGATGGGCTGGGCTTTTGTCCTCATTCAAAGGAATGAACTGCTCTGGGAATTGCATTCTGATATGAGAACAGTGGTGTTCATGTACCACTAAATATAAAGGGTCTGCTCAAAAACTTTTAAGAAAATAAAATGTCTATTTTAAAATGTATTTCTTTCAGGTAATTCCTAAAATTTAGCTGTGTTATTTCACTTTAGCTCTGGCTCTAGGAGCAGAATTACACCCAGATTTGCACGTGTAGCTCTTATATGGCAAAGAGCACAGTCTTTGGCCCAAGATAGCCTTTTGCTAATTCCAGATATGCTTCTCTGCCATAAAACACTTTGGAGGCCCAATGCTACATTACATAAGCCACTCAGTGGTTTTAACATTCATTTCACCAGGAGCAATCCCTTCTCTGTGTAACTAAGCAAAAGGTTTGGCTTGAGCATGTTGCTATAATGAATTTCTAAAGCTGGGCTTGTGGGAATGACTCCATCACTTAAGCACGAGCCTCTGCTCTGCTCTAACCCCAGGAGTTCACACCAAGTTTTGGGGCTTTGGGCATTCACTCCTGATTTCCACCTGTGGAGCAGAGAGATGAGCTTGGCCAGGAGAAGTGGATTTTCCTTGTACTTCTGTTGTGTAAGCTCATCCCACTTGTGTGAAAATCAAGCATTTTTCTTTTATAGAGAGGCAGAGGTTTTGGTTATCTCAACACTACAGCAAGAGGAAATTCTAATATCAGATCCAAGAAACAGATAAATACAATATATCTTAATGCAACAGTGCCCTTTGCAGTTTACTACTACCAAGTTACTATATGTGAAAAATCCTTTAGAAAGTCTATTCACTCAGGTAATCTCTTGCTTTGCTGAAGGCCTGGTCACTTTTGCTTACATGTGTAAAACCTCCCACAAATTATTCCAGATTTGTGAGTCCCTATCCTCCCTCTCTGACTCCCATCTGCAGAAGGGTGGCTGCAAACTGCCATTGACACTGTCACTGCAGAGATTTTCCTCACAAAAATAAAGATCTTCTAGGGAGTCAGAGTTTGAAGTAGCTTCATTTTTAATTTTTCCTCCCTTTTTAAAATTTTTTTAAAAGCAGTGTGTATAACCTGTTTTAATGCACAAATGAACAGAACCTGGAGTGGGTCCACTGGTGTATCTCCTTCTTCAATTTGAGGCACCTGGCTCCAGCTGCAGTGGGAATTGAAGGCAGCTGGGTCTAATGGGCTGTGGGCTGATTTGTGACTCTCTGGGATGGCTGCAGGGTACCTGGGCTGCTGGCAAACTGGCAACCTTAGGAGAACCAAGCATACCAGCCCCATCTGCTCAGTGAACAGCAAAAGGAGCTGCGACTCCATCCAGGTAACCTGTATCTTTCTTTTTTTTATAGGGGAAAGGGTATGTAAAATCCCTGGAAAAGTGAAATCTAGGGACTGTCAAACCTTAAAACTTCTGCTATTGGTGTATTTGAAATGAATAATACCTTGCCTTAGAGCAAAGCTAAATATATAAAAACGCAAACCTGATTAATTTCTAATCCTGAAGAAGGTGTGTTTCTTTCAAAGTTTAATATTAGTTAGAACTCAGGTCAGTCCCCTCAATATTTTCGTTTTAATTTCTGCCTTCTATTTTTCACCATCTTGCCCATCTCAGCTGCTTTCTTGAGACTCTTTTTTGTTTATCCTACACAATTTCCTTCCTTCCTTCAAGTCCAGACCCCCTTGCTCCCCTGGGACTTTGTATGATAGCTAGGCACTAATCATGTACTTCTGCCCCAGAATCACAGATAGAGGCTTCCTCCCCCTGCTTCTAGTCAAAGGAGGATGTAAGGCATAATGGTAATCTTAAACAACACTGCTATTCATTGTTTGGGAGATCTGGGAAATATCCTTGAATTCAGCTTGCTAAATTAGCTGCTTCTTGAGTAACCCACAGCTGCTGCGTATCTGTCCCATTACATTTTACAAAAATGCAGCAGTTCTCATTACATATGATATTCTCTCAACATATGGACCTTCCACTAGTTTATGTCTCTGTGTAGCTCTGTTGCTATGAATGTATACACAGAAACATTTTCTTTTGTACTTAAAAAAAAAATAATAAACCAAACAATTCTTGAAAATAGATTAAAGACAGGCATTTGCAATTACTCAGATGGAGCAAAGATGTTGGAGTGCCTCAGAATACAGCCTTTGTCAGGAGCCAATACTTAGATTAAAATGTTGCTTCTGGCAGTAAAAGTGTAACTACCAGTGGTTTTAAAGCTTCATCCTGCCTGCTGTGCACATGAACATCTCCCTTGAAGTTATTGCAGATATTGAAAGATATTGCAGATATTGGAAGTCAGATGGACCATCAGTGGAAGGTGATGCTTAACTGTTTATATGAGGCAATGACACAGGTTTTGGATTTGGTCTTGTGTATTTGCTCCTTCACATTGATTTACAGAGGAATTTGGTTTGAAAGAAAATGTATTCCTGGTGTTAGTGTGTTTACACTTCCTACCCTTTAATAACTTCTCTGCATGAGCAGAGAACTTGAGCAAATCTTGGGGAGGAAGGTTTCTATGTCTCCTCCCTCTTGTGCAGTTTTCCAGGCTTTGCCCATCAAAATGGAGCAGTGTCCTGGAGGAAAACCCAAACTCCCACCTTTGCTGTGTTCCCTGTGACATAGATGGCTTCAACAGGGAGTAATCACTAAAGCATCAAGTACTTTAACTAAAAATGCAATACTAGAACTAGTGAAAATCTTCCTTGGACCCCTAGAGCTCTCTTCAATGCCTCTCTGACCACATTCAGGGCTTATTTCATTGACTTTGGAAGGAGTCTAGCCAGGGATGAGCTGTACTCTAAACCTTGAGAGAAGTGCCATGTATTTGCACATTGACTGTTGTCACCTCACACAAAACAAGGGGTGACAAACCACATCCTCTGTAGTGCATCCTTGGGCTGTGCTTGATTGAGTGGTCACCAGCAACGGCCAGTATATGTCTCTGTCACAGTGGTCTTGACTGAAATTATGGTTAGTATGCCAGTGGTATCCATGTCATTGCCTTCCCTCCCTCCATTCCTGGTCACCTCTTGCCCCTCTTCTGTTTTACTCCTCTTTGCTCTTTCTATAACTAAACATGTCCACCTAAGCACAGGTATTTACTTCTGTATCTGAGCCTTCCTGCAACACATATTTATATCCAATCCCTGCTTAGTGCTTTGGTACTGCAGGAGGGGAGGATCATCTCTCTCCAGCAGGAGCTACAGAGCAACTGGAGATCTGAATCTATGCAAGGATGTGTTTTTCCTGCAGTCTGGGGGAGCTGCCAGCTCTAGGAGCTGTCAGGTACTTCTTCCATGCTGGTGCAGGTGGGAGAATGTGCAATGGATCCCTAGGAGTTTGTCAGCTGTGGGCAAGGAGCTGCCAAACCCTGGCAGATTGGAGAGGCTGAAGACACCACTGTGGCCCCTTGAAGCTAGCCAGGTGTTTCATCCTGTGTTACAAGGAGGTGTCTCCTCCTCATCAGGATGCACAGGCAAGAACTCTTTGCAAGGGAGGCCCTTCTCATGAAACAGAGGAAGGTTTGGGTTTCCTTTCAGTGGCCTCTAAATAATTTGTCCAGAGCACAGAGCTGTCTCTTCCTGGAGATATTTAGGCTCATTCCTTTAGAAGTCATCTATGATTGTGTTAGTATTTGTGCATAAATGAATATTAATGGTGAATGTGGTCTGACTACTGGGGCCATTTCCTCCCACAGCTGTTTCTGGGAGAGAGCTGATCCAAAAACATCTTGTGCACACATCTTCCAACCTGGCTCTGCAGGCGAGCTTGATGGAGAATGCTTTTCTGGTTGTGGTTTAGGCATGGACACAGCACATAGCTGCTCAGTGCTGTCAGGGTCTCAACAGATCTGCATTCACCTCACAGCAGACATTTAGGTACTGAGGGAACTTGTGTTTTAACGGGAAAAAAGATTATGTGCCAAAGGCCTCCTGTTATAGGGGAGATTGCAGCTGAGCAGAGGCTTGGAGGGGCTTAACGCTGGAGTTGGCTGCTCCAGCTGGCAAGGAAAGCCCACCCACAGCTTAGGTGGGACCAGCACCTGAAATCAAGTATTAAAACACCTGCATTATGGTACTTTTTTTTAAAATTTGGATATGATTCTGTGCAGTTCTACATTTATCTTTTTTTGTGGATTTATCCCAAAGATATTGCTGGGAGTGATCCTGGGATTCCTGCAGAAAAAAGACGGTCCCAGAGATAACAAACTCTGAGAACAAATACTCCAAATACAAACAAATACCCCATTTTTAATCATTAAATGAGTATATCCTTACAGATGTAGATTGATCTAAATAGGGAAAGAGATTTGCTGTATGACTCACATGTCTGAACTATTGCTACTCGTTTTTTGATGCAAAACCCTCCCGACTGCTTGCAAATGATCTGCAAAGGATTCGTGTGCTCAGAAACTCTTGAGCAAGTGATTTTGGCCTCAAACCCTTGAAGAGGTTGTTTGCAGATGATGCATATGCTAACCACTTCTGTCGAGAAGGGGTCTAATTCAGAGTATACAGCAGGCAGAAAAAAAAGTTCCTGTTACTCCAAATTAGTCACAAATAACTTGCTTGCCTCTTGGTTTCAATCACATGATCCAATTACAACTTAATCCCATCTATATGAAATAAATGTTCCCACCTTTGGTTATTTGCTTGGTGTGGAAAGCTGCTCAGAGCCTCATGCCCAGCAATGAGTCTGTGTTTTGTGATCCAGTTGCAAAAGAGGAAGGGGGACACAGGAAGGCTGTTTGGTGAAACAGGCAGCTTGAAAACCTTTCTTTCAGCCCAAAGTGGGAGCAGAGCAACCCATGGAGATACTGTCACGGATCCAAGCAGGCTGGGGTTAAACGGTTTCCTCAGCTTTTCTTCCTAAATCAATTTGAATATTCTTGGCAAGCACTGTTACTATGCATGGTGGGCAGCTGTGATTCAAGCAGGGAATTTTTTTTTCCCCTTTCTACTGTCCCAGTCTTCCTGTCTTGTGCAGATGTGATCCTTTCCCTCTGTCTGCCTAACAGCTAATTATTTTACCAGATGAGCCAATAGTCTGAAGAAAACAGACCATGCATATTCTTGAAAGCAACAACTATGTTACAGTGTCAGGGGGGATGGGTAATTAAAAAAATAAGGAGTCACTTCCTTCTGACCCACTCCACTCCTTAAGAAAACCTCCAGAAATAGCAAGCATTCGATTTACAAGGGACCAACCTACCTCCCAAGTTAGTACCCAACGTGTTTAACAGCAGACACTTGCTTTTTGGAAAAGTAGGGGAAAAGCCAGCTTGAATACGTAAGACATCCAGCTAACAGCTCTGCAATCAATGGCAACTCAGAAATGTACACACCCCCAAACTGCAAGAATGTGGACAAGAGCACATCAGCTGTTCCCCAGAAACTGCCTGGGTGTCGCTGCTCTCGCTGAACTTTCATTCCTAATCCAAATTATGCTTTTCTGATTAAAATCATTGGTCTCCGGCTCTGGAAAAGGCAGAAATTCTACTTCTCGTGTTTGCTGGTAATGCTAGAGGGGGCTTTTCTGGCAGGGTAGATATCTGGGCTTTGTAGCTCACTCCAAAGGCAACAGCTCTAAACCAGCATCAGCCACAATGTCCCAGGTGTGAGCTGTGAGCTACCAGAGAGCACCATGACCATGCAGGTGTGTTTTATAGCCTACAGAGTGTGTTTTGAGAATGCCTGCAGTATTGGGTTACATAGGCAGGACAGGCAGGGGAACACTGCATTTCCAAATCCCACAGAAGCTCAGCACCTGTTGCTTGCTGGAGCAGCACTGTGATAGAAGCTGAAGTGTGTGGTCCTGCTGAGCCATGCCTGCTGTCTGCCTTCATCTCACACCAGCACACCAGGAACAGCAGGTCAGCAGTATTGGCTCTGGAAAGGCTGGAACATCCCTTGGATTTGGGGGACCTTGGTTTAAGCAAGTGAGGGGCTTAGTGTTTTACCAGGGCAGCAGTGGCATGTGAATGCAGAGAGGCAGGAATAAGAGCTCCAAGGGAAGGCATATGGCTCAAGATGAGGTAGGGGCTGTTTGGTACTTTTTGGAAAGTTAAATTAGGGCCTAAGGTGCTAATCATTGCTGGATTTGGCAGGATAAGGGTTTTTACAGAGGTCTACTACTGCTGGAGAAAAGCTGCAGGGTCTTGAATCATAGAAAAATGACACTTTTTTTTTTTTGACAGGCAGCTACTTTTCCTAGGTGGAAATAGCATGCCTCAACATGGGGTAAAACCAAGGCCTGTCCCCAGCACACTGCATCCACACCAAGAGACCAAGTGCTCCAGATATCTCATCTTTAAAATTCTGCACAAGCAAATGTAAAAGGTGACCCATACTGCTCTGAAGGCCAGCATCAGCTGCCTTCTTGGATAATCTGGGTCAGTCAATCCTCCTTCGTTTTGAGCTGTAGCTCAGAAGTTGAGGTACTTTTGACTAAGCAGACTCCTCTCCAAAAAGCAAGCTTCCTGCCTCAGTCTCTGCAGGATGGAGAGGACTCTGTCCATCCTGGACCATCTCATTCACTTCTCAAGGAACACGTGACTTTGCTAACAGGAATGGGACAAGAGCCAAAAGAATGAATTTTCCTCATTTCTTTGTTGCCATTTTAAGAGTGGATAACCATTTAATTAGTTTTCACCCTCTGGGGCTGTAAGTTCTTTTATAATTAGATAATGAGCAATTATCATTACCATGTTTTGTTCTCACATGGCACTATGTGGATTCCAGCAGTGACCACGTTTCCAAGGCTTGTGTTCCAGGTTATTACCCAGAAATGCTATGAGAAGCCCTAATACCTCTTTTACAAGAAGACTTTAGAGGGGACAAATCTACCAGTTCTTACAGGTGCTAACATAAATCCCACCTGCTCCTACTGGACTCGTCCCACATGATTTATTCCAATACCCACTACAACAGGAAAACTCTAAAATATTCCAAAGAGATTATGTGGTTGGGTGCTTCCCGAAATACTGTCTTTCATGTCCTTAATGCCACCCTTGCTTTTCCTGCTTTGGCAGGGAAAGCCAAAATCAGGGTTACACAGAGTGGTTTAGAACAGAAAGTTACTGGCCAACCCAAAGGTTTCAATTTGGAGTAGCCCCCAGAAGCACTGCTGTGCTAAGAAAAGTGCCTGATGTGAGTCAGGACTTACAGGATCTACTTGCATTGAGGTCAACAACTGGCAATTAATTAATTCGTTAAAATACCTGGAGAGATTTAAAATGGGCACATGGTGAGAACATGCGTACAAGAGGAGGATCTTGAAACGATTTAAGCTTTAGGGCAAACAAAAAACAGATGGGAGATGGGTGCAGAGATGAAAAGGTGTAGGCAAGGGGCCCATATCTGTCATTATTCCTGCAGCTACAATTTAATTACTACTCCTAGGCTTTGGGGAACAGAGATTTTTTTTTTTTTTAAATAATAATTAAAAAAAGGTATGTGAAGGAACATGAGTTATGTGGCTGGAAGATGGCCCTTAGTATCATCCCAAGTCTCTGCTAAGACTCTTAATATGCTTTACTCATGATCCAGAATAGAAACTATTTCCCTAATCTTCAATGTTAAGGAATTGCTTTCAAAGGGAAAAAAAATTAAAAAGAAACCCAAACAAACCAATTGAGAAACAAAGCTCCACGCTGCCTCTCCTCCCTGAACTTCTCCTTTTTCCAGCAGCACCACAACAGAATTCTGCATGAGGCACAAGAAAGGCAAGAAGATCTCCATTTGTTTGGGCAGTAAGCAGATGTGCACAGCAATTTTGTTTTGTGCACTTGTTAGCTGGGACAATGGGCTGCAGCACCGGGTTACAGAAAGGTAAGCAATTTACATGGAGGATGTTATTAAAGAGCTATTTTAATGTTGTAATGCAGTGAAGGTAAGAAGCAAAATTATCAGCCTGTTCTCAATGGAAATTCTTTTTCTTAAGGCCTATAATAGCAAAATAGCAGTGACTTATACCACCAGGACAGCAAACCAACCCATTAAGAAAGAACAAGCATGACATAGCAGTACCAAAACAAAGCAAAATTTTAGCTTAAATACTTGCTGAAAAAGTCCAAGTCAATTTTTTCTAATACCATTCTCCCCACAGGTAGAACGTAGAAACAGACAAACTTGGATTTAAAAACAAAACAAACACCCCCATCCCAAAACAAAAAACCCAAACAAACAAAACCCCCCAAACAACAACCAAAAAAACCCCTCAAAACTAGATCTTTCACAGTATTGAAACAGCTAATGACACTTGTTTGTGGAAAATAGCTGAAGTGCCCACAGGGAGGAATTCACTATTGAAAAAGTTGACTAGCAAATGTCAACTGAGCTGTATTTAGTCCTTTCCACACAAAAGCCATGTCAGGCAAAACAAGCCAAGGGGAGGAGCAGGGACTGTGAATTAGTACTGTGCAGAGGTATAGCAAGATGTATTTATTTTTTTTCCCAAGAATGCCCAGTAGTGGAACACAGATTTAGGGTTAAGGGTGGCTTTATTTTTTTTTCCTGTTAAAATCCTGTCCATCTGCATCTGTCCCTAAGATGGCAAGTGTTTGACCCAGCCACTGAGGCAGATGCATCCAGAGCCAAACTGCACATAGTGGTTCCCTCTAAGAAATCCAAACCCATTACCCTACATGGAACAAGATGCCTGGGGAACATTCCTCCAGCACATATATGTGCATTGAGCTGGAGGAAGAGGGTGGTTGAGCTCATTTGTTCAAAAGCCAGATAAATGCATCATGAGTGGTGGACCAGTCACTAATCCACACAAGTCCTTCCAGATGCCACATCCACTTTTTTCTATCAGTTGAAGTAAAGGATGCAGGTGAAATAGCACATGAATTCACAATGCCAAGGAGACTTTTCCTGAACAGGGCATCATTATGTGGCTTCTGAGCTTAGCCAAGGATGCTGAGCTCAATACAAGTTGAGGGCTCTTCCATTTTGCAGTATGGAGGCTGAACTAGAAAAAGATTCCTGTCCAAGGATAAGGATTCTATTTTCTTTTTAAAGAAACCAGGATGGAGGGAGTGGAGTATTGGCTAAAGAATGGAGTATGACAGCAAGCAGTAGGGAATGTGTTATTTTGTCATGTCAGATTTCCTCAGCAGAAGCAGCTCATGATAGTTTTTGTGATGGAAGTTAAGTAAGAGAAAAACTGACAGAACTGTGATTTCCCAAAGGAAACAAAGCAAACATAATCTACTTTGAAAAAAATCTGATTTTATTTTTGTATTGAAAAGACCTGTCAACTTAAATAGATGTTTATTTCCATTCATGGTCTCAACCAGTGTTGTGTGTTAACATTATTCAGAACTGTATAAAAAGCCATCTGTGTTACATTGGTTAACATCCTAGAACACTGGGGGAGGGGAGGGTTTGAAGCAGCTTAACATTAAAAATAGGTTGTTCCCAAAAAACTTACAACTGATGCGGCATCTTCTACTCTAATTTTATAGGAGCTGAAGCATTTTGCAAATACAATTCAAGTTATTTGGTCTTCAAAAAAACTTTAAAACCAGATTGCTTTCATAGCAGTATTGAAGCTGTCAGCTGAGAGAACACAACACTCTTGTGTGTGCAAACACATACATGGAGAACCACACTGAGCACAACTGGAACACCCCATTCAGTATCTGGATTACGAATGTGCTCCTCTGAATCCATGATCACAGTTAATTTAAAATGCTAGTTGCCTTTTTTAATATATACATGGTTTCCATGGAAACCCAGGATTCTGCACAATCAACTGACATTTATTACTCATGGTGCTGTGAAGTTCTCTAGTGAAAGGGCCAAATTCCAAAACCTTTACTCAAACATGCACATACCTCACTGAAGCCAATGGACAGGGGAGAAGATGGTTTAGAAAAGGGGTTGCAGGGTCAAGGTCTAGATTTCAAAAATCACATGACAGATTGTCATTTAAAAAAAGTTTTTAAGTCATTCTTTGGTTTATTTCCATGATTCCCAACACTGTCTGAAAAGCCCAGAGACAGTCACATGAGAAATCATAGCTCTAAAGCAAGCCCACAGCATTTTTAAGTCTTGTGTATTAAATGTTTAGAAGACTACAGGAATTCAGAGTACCCCTTACATTCATGTCCCCAAAAATCTAGTAACTGCTTAAGTGCATGCACTGAGGCACGACCGGCATGCCTGTAAATTCATATTGTTCAAGTTAAGAGTAAATATAGCTGCAAAAAACCCCACCCACCTATAATTAAATGGTCATTACTAGCAATACTATAGTGGCCGTCTTGTTATTAAAGAAATGCAGACATGGTTTCTGCCCCTTTGGCTCGCTCAGCCAAAGGAAGCTGTCTGCTCAATTTAGAAAGGAAGCACATTTTAAGAATCCAAGGGAGTTTAATATTTCCATGTTCCTGGGGTCAATTATTAATGTAAAGATGTAGACAAATGGCAAGTATATGAAAGCATCTCTCATACATTCCAAGATTTGGAAGTCAAAAGCAGAGCTTGACTTCCTTATGCTTAAATGTTATGGTAGGCTTCGAAAACCAGTAAGAAGTAATATAATATTTCAGTGGAAAGCACAGTAGAACTAAGTCTAGCTAGCATTTGTATGCAAGCAGTTTTTGCTATGCTTAATGTAAGGCAGATTTTATTGCAAAGATAGTTACCAGTCTGCTAGTAGGAAAAAAATACAGGCAACTATACTCAGAGAAGGTGGCTGATAATTACTAGTGACAACTTCTATTTTTTAGAACAACTCAGCTTTAATGTACTTTCTGGAAACAGCATTTTCATCACTGGTTTTCACTTCCTTCCCCATCCCGTGTTAAGTATCAAAAATCAAGACTGGATAAAATGAATTGTGGCTATTTACCAACCAACATCTCATATTCCAATATTATTCTTAACTGGAACAAATATAAGTCATTCTTTATAACCTACTGCCACGGGTTGTTTATAAATATCTGCTTGCTGCAATAAACACTGGTCATTGAAAAATTCATTTGCAGTAACTACTTGGCACTAGGTTAATATACTTGTAAAGTTTAATGGAAGTGCTTCTGATGTACATACAAGCACTTAAAACATCAGATTTTTTTTTTAACTTAGTTCTGGGGGTTTTAATATCTATAGTTACAGTTTTCACAAGCATTTCTGGAAGTATTAAATCTCAATAAGTTTAGAGGCTCCTGTCTCAGCATATGTAAGTTCCTTCAACAGTTACAGAAGAGCTAATTTAACATTCTTGCTTCCTATGCTGAGACAACACGGTACCAAAATTTAGTTACAAAAAGAGGCATTTTTGGTCAGGCTGACCCCCCCAGCTGTCCCTTAACAAAAAAGCAACACAGCTCAAACCTGTCTCCTCTCTCCAGAAAACAGACACCTAAGGCCACAAATGTACATTTGCCAGAACATCAGGTGTTTCTCCATTCGTGACAACTGCACATTCCCACTTAGAGAAATACAGTCTGAAGGCCCCACCACCACTTTTAAGGATGAACCACCTCAGAAGCCAGTTTAGGCAGCAGTGCATATGAAACCACGTTACATCGAAACTGTGTGTTAAAGCCATTCCAGCTACTTCAACTAGTTTTTAACAATGTTTAATCAAAATTCCTAATTGCAGGAAAGAAAAAAAAAAACCAAACTTAACGTAGAGAGAGGCATAAAGATGCAAAGATAACCACCACAATGATCCAATAGCAAAATTTCTTGTTTAAAGGTTTTCTTATGCTAAAAAAGGCACACAACCCCTTGTGAACTAGAGACAAAAGCTAGCAGGACTACAGCAATAAACCCAGAAGAAAGAGCCTACCAGAATTACCCAATTGCCTACTGGGAGGGAACAATGAAGTAGACAGGCTGCTCTTGCTCCGTTTTGTTTGCAGGGAAGTGGTCAAATTTAATAGTCAAATTTAGCCACATTAAGAAACATTTAACAAAAGCTACCCCAAGAAACCAGAACAAAACCTGACGTTTGGGTCAAAAGGCCACAGACAGGCCCTTCCATAGCATGTAGCTGAGTGAGTTCAGAGATTGGCAATGAAAGAAAAAAGCTTTAGACATGTGATGGGAACAAGCTTTGGGATTTATCGAACAGTCACACCAAGCTTCTCCAGCACACGCACTCCCTTTTCTTGGTATTCTTGTCGGGTCATCCAGAAGTTGTCTTTGTCTTTCATGATGTCTGCTAGAACTGCACCCCCCAGAAACACCATGTGCTTCCGACGAGGGGGATCTTCGATTCGGATCTTAAATTTCTGAGAAAAAGAAAAGAGACTGTTACTAAGATTCTCAAAACAACGCCTTGCAAAATAAAATTGGGTTTTCCACCAGAACAATGAAGTGGAAACTGTCTTAGTGAGAAAAATGCAACTAAAAAATTGAAATGTTAGTGTAGGGCACTCCGTGCGAGCCTCCATCTTGCGCAACCCAAGTTAAATAACGACTTTCCACTGGAAATTAGACACAGCTATTGACACTTGCCCAAAAATTGTACTTTCAGTATATCAACAAAAAGCCCAGGAGTCAGAATACTGACAGAAAATTAAAGACCAAATTTTTGCATTTCAAGAGCACTGTAAAGAGTGAAGTAATTCCTAATCTTTGATGGCTAAAATTATCAGAAGTTACCAGATCCTCAAATCACAAATATTTTAGAATTATACCAATTTACACAATCTAGACCACCGTAACTAATTAATATTCCCTTAAGCTCTTCAAGAGCTTTTGCTCTAACTTCAAGAGCAAAAATGAGTACAAAGCTATGAGTGAAATACTGTCTCAGATGTGAAATTCTGTACAATTGAGTTGTTCCATATTGCCACAGATGATCTTCAGAGGACACCATATTAAGAACCAGGGAAGTTCAATTCAGTTCACCATTAGAAACTCCACTCAAAGGAATTCTCAGCACAACACACTGTTACCTCTGTAATGTGTGTTGCTGTTGCCTGCTTATCACAGTAACCAATGGAAAAGGGAAACTTACTTCACCTGAAAGAGTGTTAGAACTCTAACCTCTTATATTTGAGTATTTCGCTTGAACCAAAACTTTCACCAATTAAAGGAAAAAATTTTGCTCAATGACAACTTTAAGGCAGAGAAACTCCTTAGCTTTGTTTAACCGACATTGCAATTTGCATTGTGGCATTTATCAGTCTATTTTACATTCAAACCAACCCAGGACTTCAGGAATCACTTGCTATTAGCAGGGTGTAGAAGGTGACTTTACTGCAAGTATGCTCAACAAAGCAAACCCAGGGGTGTGAGGACAAGAAGCAGCGATTCTGTGAGCTGCATCAGGTCCACCCGCAGCCTCTGTCATTTCTGACCACTTGCTTCCCTCTAGTGGGGACTCAGGGGAAGCCTCTGTGCCCTCCGGATGCAGCAGCCACCCGATACCCACCGAGAGCTTCTCCACGTCTCCTTTCAGAACTCGTTCCAGGTAGAGCTGTTTCAGTTCCCGCTCCAGTCGTGAAGGCAGCCCGGGGTACATGGTGGAACCTCCAGACAGCACAATGTGCTTGTAGAATTCAGACCTGACCCAAAAAAACAGAGTCTTTGTAGTGTTGTAGAGTTTAGTCTGTACTTACACTAGGTACCTCTACAGACAGGGGAATAAATACAAATCTTAGAAAGTTACTACACAAAGATAAACTGCGCAAGTTCAGCAGGTTTGCTCATGCTTTCCCAGAAGGCAGAAATAAAAAAAAATACTGTGCTTTCAAGATTTTTCTTTGCTCATTCTTACTGAAATTGTTTCTAGACAACCTGTTAAGCTTCAAGAACTCAGCCTGAGCCCCCCTCCCAGCATGCACCTTCCCCCAGGACCACACAGTAGAGTCTAAAGCAAAAGTTGTTACTTTGAATGCAGTTCTTGCATCACTCCTGCACCCAGACTAAGGATTTTAAACATTCTGCTCTTACCTGGTATCAATATCAGCAGCCTGGATGGTGTTGAACAGCAATTCAGCCACACCAACCCCTTCAACATTGATTAAGTGAGGCTGGAAGAGAGCCTCCGGTGCCTCAAACCGTTCTCCACCAACTTTGATAATCCTGCCATCTGGGAGCTAGGGAAGAAACAACACCATTGAAAAGACTACTTTTAGCCACTTGAATACTAAAAAAAAAAACCAAGAGGAAATGACCTACATTGCTCCCAAATGTTTTAACACAGGAAATTGTTGATAATTGGCAGCACTGCAAGAAGTCGTTCAGTAGTACTGAAAGAATATACAAATTCTTTAATCACTCTGCAATTCACTTTGAGACATCAGGGACCAGACACATCCATACTGACTTACCAAACATTTCCTTGCAATACCAACTCCTAATATCAATTTTAAAAATTATCTTACAGAAAGAATAACGCTTTTCTGCGAATTCTTCCAACTGTGATCACAAAGTTTCCACTAAGAGCAAGTTTACCTTTCCTGACACCAGATATCAGTCTCAAGTCTCAGTTGCATGAATGGAGCTGAAACAATTTCATATGCTAAATTAAGTCCACTTTCTGTACAAATTCCTACAATGGAGTATTGTAGTAATACAAACATCTTACAAATATCTACAATGACAAAAATGACTACAAAGCCTTACAGAAAATCTGAAAAGAAAAAAGCCTGTAAAAGATTTTCCCAGAACCAATTAATCTGATTCTACAGGCTGGGATGTGAGCTATTGCCATGAAAAAATGTGAAGGAATCAAAGCTAAATGCTACCTGAATTTAAACCTAGAAATTTTAGGACAAAAAAAGCTGTCTCAAGATACTTACTGTGTAGGATTCAACTAGAACTGTGGTCTCTAGTGCCAGCTTCTGCTCCTGCTCAATGTTGTATCCCACATAACACAGCTTCTCCTTGATCATGCGGACAGTCTCAAAATCAGCAGAATGGTTGAAAGCATAACCTCGCAGCAAGAGGAGCTGCAGGGAGCACAGCAGGTTAGCAGTAAATGAGAGGAACAGTCCAGATCTTTCAGCTTAAACACATATCTCTGTTCATCTCCCTTTTTAAACTGCAAATTTGGGTATTAAGACAAATCCATCCCAGTGTATCCATTATCACCAGAAAAGCAACAGCATTACTCCAAATGGGAAATTTTCTTCATCACTGCAACTTTTGGCATAACCAGCACAAAGACCAATGAAAAAAACCCAAAATAATTATTATCTTTAGAACTTCAGTACATTCCTGTATTCCAGTTTAACCATAAGATGGGTCAATCTAGAATATTGCTTATATTTAAAACACCCCAACAAATGAATTATCTATGAAACATTTATTAATCAGGGAAGAATCACTACACTATCTTCCACACTGTAAAAAGGTCTTTCTGTAAATAGATGAGTAGAACTGAGAGAATACAATTTAGCTTTCGCTTTAGGTACCGAGAAAGCCAACTTTCAAGTTTTTCCTTCCCAAATATGGAATAAATTCCCTTCCTACAAGACTGCCACTAAGAAAATGAGATGTTTCTGAATAACATCAGTATCACATGTGTTTTAGATGAGGAAACACAGCAAGAATAGACTGAAGTAATACAGAGAATACAGGAGTTCTTTATGTCATTAACATGAATAATAAAGGGAAAACAGTTGTTTCTTGCTACCAAGGGATTTTGACTTGAACCAACACACCAGAGATACCAGCCTCAACCTTAAACCCTCTTCCCAGCTTACCTTAATGAGGTACCTAGTGATATCCCTCCCAGCGATATCTAACCGTCTCGTGAGGTGAGGGAGAGAGAAACCTTCATAAACTGGGCAAATGTGAGTCACACCATCCCCAGAGTCCACAACAACTCCAGTCAACAAACCTGAAACAAGAGGGGCAAGTACAACTTTTAGTAGCACTTTCATAGATAGAGTGAGTTTAAGATAGGATTTTTCATATAATCTGACGGAACCTCTCTTCCCTCAGTCATCAGTGGATTTTGAACCTTAGCTTTTCATCAACCTAGATGCTTAGAACTCTACTGCTCACAATTTTATCTGGTGTTTTGATATCTTAAATTGCACTCTAATTAAAGGGAGTAGCTAAGCTCATTAAATGCCTATTGGGGCACAAATTCCTCCATGGATTCAGTTGTGCAGCCTTATATTAATTTCTCAAATATGAAGAAACCTAGATATTCAAGTTTACCTTGTTCAATTCTTAGGACTTGTTGCTTTTGACTGGTATTCAAAAATACTTTCATTAAGTACAGAATATTTGGACTATACAGCACATGCCTAATATTTCCTCACAGGAGTAGCTTTAGGCTGAATTGGATTGACTTTCACAGACTAAAAAAATCCACTCTCCTCTAAAAAGTTCACCACAAACTACTAAATTGTAAGGTATACAAAACAGATATTGTTAACATATAGGAAAAGAAGTTTCTGTACTTAAGATGCAAAAATCAACAGTGCAAGTTGATCAGAGAACAGTTTTATAGTTCTTCACAAGCTACGTAAAGCAAGAAAACATTTTAAGGGGAGATCTTAGAAGTGTGGTGCACTGAAATGAGGCACATCCCCATATAACTTCAGCCACTACTTCAATCTTTGAAGTAATATAAATAAGGAGGATGTCAATTAAATATTTACAAGGAATCAAACCAAAGAAAAACCAAGGGGGAAAAAATGTAATAGCACAAATTGCAGCAAATAAAATTAATATTCAAACAAGGTTTGCAAAGGTGGTTTTGGTTCAAAAACCAGTTTTTAATGACTCGCATGGCAGAACCACCTTCCCAGTATCCCACTGCTTTTGGTCTTGGACATAGAGACTACAGTGATGTGTTAATGGACATGGATATTTATGTCCTGCTATGTGACAGCTAAAAACAACAAGTCACCAACAAAGAGATGCAAGAAGTCATGGTGTTAGAACTGATGTGCTTGAGTAACTTCTTAAAATACTAAATGAATTGTAGTTGATGATGGAATTTCCATTGAATTCAGTTAATCCGTAATTTTGCGCTCAGGCTGAAGACACCATTCCAATCTAGTTTATCTACAGTGAAAGAATCAACTTAGTTTTTTTTCCTCCTGAAAATAGTGCATAAGTTACATGATCACCTCCTTGAAATTACTCTCTTACTCACGGTAAGAAATTCCTCCTTTTTCAGAAAATCCACAGTAAGCCATTAATACTTGATGCCAAAGGCAAAACAATTACACCCCAAAACAGTAAGCTTTGAGAAATGAGGTTTTTTGCATTTATTCATGAAAACAATACCAACAGTGGTACCTATAAATAGTCCCTCCAAAAAAAAAAAAAGTAAGCCTGTCAGTCAGAGCTGAGCTTCCTTAGAGACCAGCATGGAATTAAGCCCAAAACCCAGTCATGTCATATCAGTATTTTGGCTCAGTAACACATTTGTAAACTAAAGAAATCTTAGGGTTTTTTTGCCTACCTTGAGCATACAGAGTAAGAACAGCCTGGATGGCTACATACACCCCAGAAAACTGGTACGTCTCAAACATAACCTGTAAGATAAAGGCAAAAATTAGCCTCCAAAACAGGCCAAATACCTCAAAGAAATTTCACTGATGTTTGAAAACTGTATTTCCAGCATTTTGTATTTTTACTAATCGAAAACACTTCCAAAGAAATTCCACCACACAGATTATACCCAAACATTAGAAACCTATGTACTTTAGGACACTAAGGAGCACGTTCAGTTCTGCACCTCACCTGTTCACACCAGACAAGCCAGATGAAATACTCCATATCTGTTTAGCAACAAAAGTAAATACTTACAACAAACCCACACACCAATTTCTGCAGCTAGCTTTACACAAATTTTCACTTTTCCAAAGTGCTTAATGAGTGGGAGGCAGTACTTGTAGACCAGCCAAGCACTTCATTACTGAAGCGTGACTTGGGAATAAAATGTTTGTTAAAGGTGTATGCTTCAAAATTAAGTTCAGGCATTTTTCACTCTTCATTTTAGGCCATACAGACTTGATTCAAATGCAGACTATGCCAAGTAAATACCAGACTCCTTGATTTCTTAGTCTAGAATAAGCCCAGTGTCACAGGTTGTTCTCTGCATCTGGACCACCTTCTTCCCTTCTTTAAAGGACAGTCAATGACAAATTTATTAAAAAAGTACAAAATCCACTACAGAGGGAAAACTGCAGGTTTGCAGAATTCATACTGAAACAGGAAAAGTAACTGCTTGTCTTGTACACTAGGTTTCCCTAATCACTGAACTAGTTTCAGTTAAGAAGCAGGCCAAGATAAAAGGATGTAGAGTTTATAGGATCTTGTCTTCTTTCTAAACAAACAGGGAAAGACCAAATAAACAAATCATGCTGTATAGCAGTTTTCCCCTCAAAAAGCTTTACCAGGAAAAATGGATGAACCCTGATTATTCTAACACATACATAAGTTTTGCTTTTGCTACTCTGCAGCCTTCTGAACCCTTCTGCAACTTCTAGGATTAGAAGCTGCTTGAATCCTAAGTACTCCCACAGCTCAAGTAAAAGATATCTAAATATTTTTGTAGAAAAAAGCTGATGCCTGACAATTTTAGAATTCTGAACTATTTAAAGAACCTCCTCCGTTAGAACAGTGTGAAAAGGAACAGAAAGGGAATAGTTGAAAGGGCAGCAACCCAAAACAGATCCCCTTTGAGTAGTCATTGTCTAAATCCAACACTATTCCAATGGGTATTTCAAAGAACCCAAGTGCTTATTAAATGAAAAAATAATGTAAGAAAAATCTAAATTATCACCTTCATACAACAAAATCAATATTCAAATGGCATTAGTTACTGCCTTCACATGTACCAAACCCTAAATGCCTCTACAAAACCATTTTATAACCTTTTGTCATTCTTTCTTTTAAGATATATTTGACATGAAAAATGCCTTGACACAGGACATGTATGTTAACAAATCTTAAGATGTAAATACTGAGCAATATGTTTCCCTGAAAATATTCTTCTTCACATGACAGCAGATTCTGGATTACTTACAAAGGTGATGTTCTAATCAGGCGCAGAAAGGAAGAATTAAAAACCAGGAAAAAATATAAGGAATCCTAGGTTGGATTAGATGAAGTGACTGTGCTCGAGTAGCTCTACAGCATCTGATTTGTCACTACAGTCTGGCTGCTTCTGAGGGTGTTACACAATGAATGAGAGTGCAGCACAGATACAAGCAGCAAACACTCCATTAAGCTGAGGAGCAACCAGGGTCTCATACATGCTATGAAAGGAAAAGCACTTTTTAAATATATATATATATTACAGTATAGCTGACATGTGAACACTTGCTGCCTTACTATGCAGCTGGGTCTGATAGTGATGAAGTGAGGAAAGAGAATGACTGGAAACAAAATGAAGGAATGAAGGACAGCACATGTAATTATCTATCATCTTTGTATGGTCCAGATGACTAAGCTTCTCTTCTAAAATGCTACTGCACTGTATCCCAAAATGCAGAGACATTATTATATTTACTGCAGGCTTTAGGAAGCATATTCATTCAGTCCTCTGCCTCATACTGGGCTCACCTCCCTGGAAAGGAGGAGGCCACATCAAAAATGGAAGGAGTATAAATACATTGCAGTTAAACTAAATATTGCAAGTTCTCATAACATTGTGTTCTATTAAAATATTAATAGAAACAACGAGATTCTGTATAACTCAAATTTAAATTTACAAAAATGGATTCTAGTTCTCACAAACCTTCTGCATCATGATTAAGTGTCTATAATCTCTGGGGTGGTGTTAAAAAAGCAAATGGAGCAATGCAAATATTCTACCAGAATTCAGAAGCCATACTAGACTCCTAAATTTTTGCTATAAAGCTACTTGGCACCAGAATAACTAAAATCCAATCTTTTGTATTTATCAGGAAAACAGAAACATGAACACTCTTGTTGACAACTGATAAGCAAAGAAACCTGGACAGGGAATGGAGCCATTCCTGCTACGTGGAGGCCACCCAGAATAATCTGCTCTGCCTATCACACCACAGCTGGCTGATATACAGTACATGATATTACCAGTGTTGCATTACCTGATACTTAGATAATATGTCCCTAATGTCCACAATTACTAAAAAAAAAAAATTTTGCTGAATTTAGATCAGACAGTCTGATTTTTTCACTTAAGTTTTCCCAACCTTGCTAGACTTCATTTGCTCCCAGGTCACTGAAAGAAAGGATTAATGCAAATGTACTCACTGCCACATTGCAGAAAGCACTACTGTAGCTACGATTTCAAAAGGATTTCAAAGGAAAGGTCAGCAGGTGATGAAAAATGTAAATTCTTAACAGACTAAGCAATGAATTTGGGGGAATATATATAAATATATTTTTATATAACTTTGATATTCAAACTTATATTAATTGAAAATATCTATGATGCTTGTGAGGAAAAAAACAAACAAAACAGAAAACTAAAACATTTTTTTCTTATCAAACATTACTGCTCTTCAAAACCGAGTCTTTGTCACATAATACAGGAGCTAAACAATATACATCTGACAACCTACATTGAGCACAAGGTTCAGCTGGAGCTTAGATCACCCAGGGCAGCACTCTGAGATTGAGGATGCAAGAACCAGGCTTTACATCTTAGAAGGCTTTCATTGATAATCCCTAGCACTAATTAAAGATTAGTGCATTGGTTGTCATCACACCTTCGTCTCAACTACCTCCAACAACACTGCTCCATCTGGTAAGCATCATCTAGCTCCAATCTCCTCTGCATTACTGGCTTATAGAAGTCCAAGTCATTTAAAGTAATTAACATTCATCCAATAGCTAATAATCAACATATCTTGGATATGTAAAGACAGACGTGTATTTCCAATGCTGTGTTTTAATGCTGATATGAGACAAGAAGCCTGCTTACAGCCTGTGAATGAGATCAGCTGGTTTGAATTTAAGCACAGTAGCATTCATGCCTATGGCTAAGAATGAGTTTTGGTTAGAGAACAGAAGTGCTTTGCTTCAGACAGTCACTGTGTGTTGCTGGAACAAGAAGTCTCTTAGCAATGCTCCAGTGATTGCATATCAGCTTCTACTAGACAGACAGACATACCTCCACAATCTTCTCCCTATTCTTAGTCGGATTCATGGGAGGTTCTGTGAGTAGTATTTTACAATTTTTTGTGTCAATATTAAGTTTTTCTGGTCCAAATGTGTAATCCCAAAGGTGCTTCATATCATCCCAGTTTCGAACTATGCCATTCTCCATCGGGTAATTCACTTCCAGCATTGATCGTAATTCACTGGCTTCATCACCAACCATGAGATCCTGTAAAATTTCAATACAAAAACATGTCAGTGTTTACAAAGTTTTCTAAACACCAGACTCCTCAAGAACGACAGTGAACTGCTTCAGCCTGTGTCCAGATGTGTTCTTAAACAATGCCCACATTTTTGAATCATTTGCAGGTACTTAGGAGAGAAGTAGAATATATTCCATGTAATATTTAAATTTGGCTGTTACCCATCCCAAAGCTTTTCCAAAATAAACATTATTAATACGATTTTTTCAATTAACCTTAAAGAAACCAAAAACCCTGGTAGAGCTAGAGACTAGATAGACCTTTGTAAGTACAGATGTTTCTCCACTGACACCTCCAAAATTATTTTATTGAATACTAATTTCTAAGAGCCGAGATGCAAAACAGCACATAAGGGTAGTAGGTGGGATTGGCAGAATATTTTTCCATGCATGTTGCAAATTTCTGTGCACAATACCAAAAAAGGAATAATGAGTGGTGAATAAGCATACCGAACAGGAGCAAAAGCAAATAAGAGATTATAAGTTCCACACCAGACATTAAAAGAAACAATGGTTTACATATTGCCTGTGTCAATAGGATGTGAAGAGACACATCTAAATATAAAATATAACCTTGACTGCTCCTTGCCAGAAGTCCCAAGCCAGAAACCCCAGTAATGCATTCTTGCACAAACACAACCAACTAATGCAATTTGTATAGTCATTTCACACTGATTAAGCAATCTGTTTATTAACATTAGTTATGCAAACATTGCACATTCAAATTAGTAGCATCACATCTTCTCCTTTCCCACGTATTTCCCACAGGAAGTATGCACAGTAACATCTTATCTTTGCTCCCTATTATAACCCATACTTTTCTAAAGAAGCCTGAACTGACTCACTTGTACTTAGGATGTAAGAACATATTTCTAGGTACCATTAGTGTCCATAATAATATTAATTGGGGAAAAAAAAAAAAAAGAAAGCCAGCTGCTTCATCCAAACATATGCCACCACAGTTTGCAGTTGCTGTGGCACAGCTAACTTGGAAGTGACTCAACCTACTATTCAGTGCCAGGGAAAAAAAGATGCACAATGAAAAATCTGGTATCCGGTTTATAATGCCTGTTCTAGAAGTAACCTAAGCAGTTACTGTTGACTATATAGAAAGGAAGTTAATTGGAAATAGTTTAAGTGAAACCATTCCTCTTCCACCCCCTCTCCCTGACAAGGTGTTTTATTTGTTTTCCCTTGCACAGCAGATCACACTTCAGCTCTTGACTGTACAGAAGACAAAAGTCAAGACTCCAACACTTTAAATCAAAAGCACTCTAGTGAAACCATACTATGAGAACTCCACCATGCAGCCACATTACTCATGAGAATTTAAGACAACACAAACTCCACCAGTTAGAAGAATCACAAGCCTTTTTTGTGCACTGCTCTTTGAGGCTCTATGCTGCCAAACAGGACACAGCCCAGGAAAAGCCGCTCTTCAAAGGTGTAAAGTGAAAGTTGCACAGAACTTTCACATCCTTTTAAAACAAAGCTAAAGGGCAGAGCAATTGTTCTCTCTTGAGAACATCAGCACTAGCACACTAACAAACACATACACTTGGCAGTTGAAGAGGAAGAAGGACAACAAAATCAAACTTGCAGAGAGGAATCAGTATTGTGGCATCCAATGTTTCCAACCACTTCAGTACTCAGTAATATCTGGCTAACTGAAATCTGAACATTTCTTCAAACTCTTGGTTTGTAATGTTAAATAGAGTAATTTCTGCTGTTAAAGATGCAGTGTTCATGTTGATCTTTCAATGTTATTCTTGCATCTTGCAAAACTACAGGTTATGGGGCATTTAAAAGCAACACATAAAATATTCTTAATAATTAGTTGCCAGTAAACCAAAGCAATGAACAATGTCCAAAATAAGTATGTATTCAAATGTAAAATGTAAGACAAGACAAAACAATGAATAGCATTTAAAAAATAACATAACAGCTACTAGGTCTCATCAAGCAAAAATGGTAAACAAAAAGCACAGGGGCACCTCACTTACCATCATTTTGTTATTCTACTTCAACAGGTCAAGAAAGGTGAAGAAAAGGTAGAAGCAAGAAAGTCAGAAAAGGCCTAAATGAAATTCTCAAATTATTTTAAGTACACAGTAGAATTAGGCTGAAAAGAGATGCATGTACAGCAGGAAATGATCTGAGTTAGTTTAGTTAGGGCCAAACTAACATTATCAGGACATCAGAATAAATTGTCTCTTTAAAGGAAGCTATTGCTACATATCAGTGGTAAGTCATGTTTAGGCATCCTAGGCTGCAAACAAGATCAGTGTATCTGCCTATCTGTCATAAATAGGATCCTGTGTATAAATATTCTGTAACAATGGAGTTTTACCCTGAACAAGGTATTTACCTGAACTAGACAAGACTCTGCACAATACAATTGACCATAACTAGCTCTGACAATTGCTGCATTTAAATTTTGTTTTAAAAATTGACTTAATATATTCAAAAACTGAAAACTACTCCTCAATACTGACTTACTAATACCCCCCAAACCTGCTGCAAAGACTCCTAAGTCAGTAAAAGCTAAGAGCAACACCTATGCTTCTGGTTTTAGAGTCTTAAGGCTGCAATTTTAAGCAAAATAATGGCAGTAATAACTAAACTCCTGAGTAGGAGAAAAAGCTATATCCCTGCTGCTAGCTGAAATGAGAATCCATAAAGAAAATATGGTCAAAGCAACTTGAAACTGGTAACACAATGGACAATAACCACTGTTTTGATCAGCTTCCAGGCTCCTTTCACTGAGTTTCTGAATTTCACAGGAGTGACAGCTTTCCTGAATAGTTTTGAAAAGTTAAACTGATAATCTTCTTGCCAGCTTCCTTTACTCAGTTTTAAACTTATCCCATAAGAACTCACAGTGAATGCCTGGAATTAAATTTTGGCATAAAACTCATCCGCTGAAATATGTTTTTTTAGGAAATCTGCAAGATTCTCACAAAGAAAAACAGCATTCACACTTAACAAGTCATTCTACTGTATTATCCTACTGGGATACCCAAAGTATCTGTGGCAGGGATTTCCTCTCTTGATACACTGCTTCCTTAAGAAAGGCTGACAAGTTTTTATAGGCAGATGCTGTACAACTTCTAGAAAGAATCTAGACACAGTTTATATTCTGAAATACACCCACATAATCCATGCTCAAGCAGAAGACCAGCAATGCATGCAAAATTATAGTTTACAGGTTCTTTTGCTGATCTCATAGCAATTACCCACTTCTACCTCCTATCTTGTCAATGTAACACTGTTATCTTAAAATATTAAATTATCAGATAATCAGAGGATACCAAAACTGGCAGGACAGGTTGTATTGAACCAGCTGGAAAGAAAACATGACTTCAACAGTGAGATTTCATGCAAGAAAATTTTGGGGGCATGTCAGGCTCATAAATCACTGCAAAAATTTCTTAAAATTTTACCAGGACCTCCTTTAAGGAGGCTCTTCACATTAACTTCAAGCAGACACACAAAGAAATAACTCTCCCCAAGTCTTACTAGAGAAAGGAATATATTTTCCCTCTCCTTACAAAAAAACCCCCTCTACTGTGAAAGGAAAAGATCTCTATCCTCTCAACCAAATTGTCCTAGCTGTCACAAGGCAAAGCATTATCAAGATAGTAACAGACCAAAAAAATCTACAATCACATTTTGGGAAGCTCTAGTGTCTCTCAGCCTTTTGACTTCCTTGCGTGACCTTCTGCTGCTACTACAACCACTTTACAGGCAGAAGCAGAAATCCAACAGCTCAAGTTCTCCTTGTCAACTACAGGGTTCTGAAAAAAAGGAACAAGACTGGACTGATTTTTTCTCCTCTTCCAAAACTAAGAAGCAATAAGGAAAGCAAAATCGAAAGCCTGCATATTTGTGGTCCTACTGAAACTTCACTGGCCTAAGTGGGGACTTCTACAGTTCTGCATTGCTGCCTGCTTCTCCTTCACTCTCCAACTAGAGTTTGCATGATGGTCTAGTAAGGCAGTCACAACTTTACCTGACCAAGAAATCCCTCTTTTTCAGCTGGATCAGCTCACTAAAGCAGCTCACAACATGCCTGCACAAGCAGCATGACCAGCATAAGGCGAGAATTGTGTGGCTAGAAGCAAGAAGGGAGGATGTGACCACAGCAGGGCCAAGACATTTGCTGAAGCCTGTATTGCAGAAGCAATTTATAACATTTGAAGTGTTACTCTGTAATTACAAAATAAGTGAAAAATTATAGCTCCTTGGACTTCAAAAAAATGAATTCTCAAACAGTAGTTCTCCCCCCATGTCCTGGAATATGTCCCAAGACAAAGCAGCCTGAACAGAGCTCTAACTGGTGTGGAGTACCTACATCCACCAACAGCAAAAAGAAAACGAAAACCATAGAAACAATGAAACGCAAACACAGCCAAGGTTAAACATCTCATACAAGATCACAGATGGTCAACTTCAAGTAGAAAGCAAACCGTACAGGAAAACCTGGAAGCTCCAGCAGTTCTTCAGCACTGTCTCAAAATCCCACAGCACAGCTTGGTGACAGTCACTGGTGTCTGATTTCTGCCTTCTAATCCTGACATCATTTGCATGTTGGCATCTGAAGCCCCTTTTTGCCCAGAACCACTCGAGCCCTACCTGCTGCCTCCTCAGGTGTACTATCTGAAGCCCTCCAGTGCTTTAGATTACCCTCTTCATAACTTTGTGACAGGCTAAAATCCAATGCAGAAATGAATCAAGAGATACTGAAACAGCATAAAAGGGAGTTAAGGAAAAAACATTTCCAAACATTGCACAAATCAAAAGCTGCCCTAAATATTTTTATCTGCCAGAAAGAAATAATAATAAAAAAATTTACCTTGATTTCAATGTTTCCTACTTTAGCAGTTGATCTTATAATAGGTCTTCCAACCAAAGCTGGAAAAATGTGCTCTGGAAAATTTGAGCCTGCATAGCCACATTTCACAAACTGAAAAGGAAGAAATAATTTTATTAGAATATGCATTACTTTTGTTTACCAACAGAAACCTGGTTTGGGGTAAAAAATTAAAAGTCCAAATATAAGAGCATGTGCCCTACTATAAACCAATTTGATTTATACTTTCAAATCAATTTTACACGTTTTAGATGATGCATAGATGTTTAAAATGGAATAAAAGTATTTTCCAGAATGTTTTCTGAATCAAGACTGTCCAATTTTTGAGAAACAGTATTAAAACGAATAAGTACATTGCAAGGTGTGAGACAGTCCTGTATTTGAATTTGGAATTCCTGCTGCTCTATAAAAAAGTCCTCTGGCAACCTGAAATCTGTAATTTTGTAATGGATCACCTTATAATGAGTACCCAATGAAACCTAATTACATCACCTCACCAATTAGAGCACACAGTAGCACAATAAATTACACACTAGAAAAAAAAAAAACAAAACCCAAAACCTTGTGAATTCAACTTTTATAGAAAGTGGTCAAACGTGAACTAGCAATTCAGATGGATTTCTCAAAGTGCCATCATTTTCAGGGTTTCCTTTACAGATAAAGTTTGCAGTAAGCATTTCTAAACCCAACAGCACAACCAAAACCTCAGAAGATGGCAGCTCACACCAAACAGGATGCTCTGAAAGAGTGTTTGTTACCCAAATATATACAAAAGGAAACTTTATATCACTGGGTTCCAAGATAGTATATACACTAAGAAAACAATAACAATTTACTGAACAATAAAAAATTATATAGTCACTAGAGGAAGCTCAGCTGTAAAACGTGAATTTTAAATGTGGCAGCAAGAAGTTAAAATTTTAGCCTATGGGGATCAGCAAGTTATGTTCTTCAGCCACCCTACTCTGATGTTCATGTATCACACCCTGATGTTCTGCCTGCAGCTCATACAGAGCAGACTCTTATTCTGATGCACAATGTGTACACTGGGCTATATTAACATGCCAGAAGAAACATTTTCATCTGCAGAATTACCCAACCATAGAGGTGCAGCAGTGGTAACCAGAACCATGGGATCCCTCAGGTTGGAGAGAACCTCAGGAGCTGTCTCATCCCACCTTGGGCTCAAACCAGTCACTGCTGAATTCCAAGCAGGTTGCTCAGGGCTTGGACCAGGTGGGGCTGGGAGCCTCCAAGAACAGACAATTCACAGCCTCCTTGGGATCCCGTCCCAAAATGTAATTATCCACAGCAGGTTGTATCAAAAGTCATCCCTTAGAATTTTCCAAACGTTCACCGAGTTTTCTGAAGCACAGGCTGAAGAATGCCACTGGAACAATTATCCCAGCAAAGAGTACAGCTAATTGCAGCTGAGAGGAATTCTGTCATTACACTAACGGTAACATGAAAAGTCACTTGCGCTGTTGCTCATAATTATTCACCTTAGTGCAGTAAAAAAGGGCAAAAAGAAATTTAGAGAGCCAGTTACAGAAAGAGCCAAGGGATATTTTGATAAAAGCTGGGGTAATAGAGAGGAGAAAGGATTTTTATTTTACTTTTTTTGACCCTAGTTTCTTTCACTCCTTCAGTGCTTGCTCTCCAGAGGCAGAGCTGGTTGGAATACCTGAAGGATGACCCTGTGTACACAACTAATTTCACTCATTCTACTTTAAATCCAGAGTCCTCTGAAAAGGCAAGTATTTACCAATTCTTTTGGTTATACTAAGGCCAGAAGTATCTAGGAGTGATATAGATCTTATCTGGGTATTCAAGAATGCAGTGCTGAGAAAGCAAAGAGCAGTCACTAGCACGTCTGGATCACATACCTGAATGCACCGGCAGACTTTAACAGAAATTTTAAATTTGAAAAAAACATAGTGATTTTTTGAAGGGCTGAGCTGAGTCCAAACAATGGTACCCATATTAAAACAAAAAAAACCAAACAACTCCCTTTCTAGCTTAGCAAATTACTGCATAAAGGGCAATTACAATTTTTGTTCTAAGCACAACCATAAGCACCTCCACACATCTTTACACCCATAAACTTGTTTACAGTTTTTTCTTCCTTTTCTGTCCCCCACCATGAAGCAACTTCCCCACCAGTCACCAACCAGCTGTGCTGGTCAACAGAAGTAACAGCACAAGTAATATCTAAACAAATCATTACAACTCAAACTCCTGGAACACCCCTCAAGAAACTCCACTACTAAAACTTTTAAACCTTGCTAAAACCCCAGTATTTATATAGCAACCCTGATGTATGCAACCAAAACAACTACTACACAAAAATCAGTGCCTCTTGGCCAACCTTTAAAACACCTCTCAAAATCATATACAACTATACTGACCTAAAAACTGCTGACCTACAAAAACACAAAAATTCTTACTATTTGACATGAATAGTCACTTCCAGCCTCCTTCTGCATTAAGACCTTGACACATCTTCCAGGGAAATTACCTGTGTTGGCAATTAAAAAATCCTAGATTTTAAAAACAGATTGTCATTTCTCCAACCAGCCTAAAACACAATCAAAACCAGATTTAATTGATGCAAACTACAATGAGCGAGATTAAGCTTGGACATTCACAGTCTGTTTCCCACCTCTTTCTGGCCAGAACAGAGAGCCTTAAAAATGACATTTTACAAAATTTGATAGACTCAACCATACACAGAAAGGACAGAATTTAACTCTCCTTAAATTTGAAATTTATCCCTCCAGTCTACATAAAAATTTGGTGCAGATAAGAACAAATGAGCCTTGCTTGTCAGCTTCCTCATCAGTGGGAGCATCCCCACTGTAGTATTCTTCCTGACATGATCCTGAATATTCAGCTGGTTCAGTAGGTTTGTGATGACCTAATATTGGCTATTATGGCAGAATAACCAGACTTGGTAAAACTACTAAAATGCACCTAAGAAACACAGACCTATGTAATACTAGATTTTGGACAGTTTTAGATTTTTTGAAGGGGTGCAAGAAACATAAGATACTTCTCCCTCCGGTCCCTTATAGGAAATCCTCCAAAATCTTCAAGTAAATGTTATGAACTGCTGTAATCTGGAACAGTTTCTCTTTTCTAAGGCCCAACATGAAATGCTCACTGTTCCTGCCACTGTCAATTTGAAACTCTGGTTTAAGTACAGTGCACTTGTTTCTCTTCCACCTCTTGCTGTGCACACCCCTCGCAACAACTGTGGCACAATTTCAGTACAATGCTCATGTTTCCAACAGTAACACGAGCACTCCATGAATTTACCATTTCTGCAAGGACTTCATCATCATTTGGTTTTGCACTCATTTGCTTTACATTCAGAACGTTTTAAGAACAGCTACTTAGCCTGCCTGTGTGCAAGACCATGTATGTAAGAATTTTTACCATATATAGTTTCTTCTCCATTTCACTGTGGTTTATACAGAGTCTTTCACTTCCTACTGAGTCATCAAACACTAAGAACTTGCATGTATAAGTGTTCTTTCAATCTCAAAGAATGAGGAAGCTTGCACACAGGCCACGTGACTGGTTTTAAAATGAATACTAATATCCTTATCAGATCGCTGCGATTGATCCTTTCCACCCATGCAACTCTCAAACAAAAACCCTAAATACAGTTACAGCAATTCTACAGGCCAACAAATAACTTCCCATCTGGCCTCTAAAAACAGGAACATGCACCTCTAATGCTTTAGATCTCTGAGGTGCCATTGCCTGCCTCCCACAGTGTGTGCTGTAAGAACTTCCTTCTAGTCACCTCTTCCTCAAAGATTGGCTGCAGCCTCACACATTACAAGTCCTACTGCAGCCTAACAAGAACAGCAAATGTCAAAGACAAGCCTGATGTTAACCCTGCACCTGATTTTTTTGAAGATATCCTCCATTTTTTAGCTAAGATTTCTGATACCTGGTAAGAGATTGAATTTCAGTCATGGTTTTAAGTATGACATATCAAAAATCGCTCTGACATAAAACGTCTCTTGTCACATAGGAAAAATATTTTTATCAAAATACTGGTTTGATGATATAGAACTACTTGATATCTTCACATGCATTTGAGACTCAAAAGTTTTACTGAACAGAGTTTTCTTCCACCTTAGTTATCCCAATTCTAGCTCCATTATCCCAATTCAATCTAAACATTTTGAGTTTACTGATCTAACAATTATTTCTTGCTACTTTGCTCTCCCACCCAAGGGGCTCTGCAGCCAGGGTACTTCCAGACACACACCATCCTGCTCAAAGGCCAAGCACCACCCAAAGCCACAAGAGCTGAAGTGACACAGAGCCCTCTGCTTGCACCATAAAGGCACCTTCCACTCTGGTGTTATTTATATCCTGCTGGTGCAACTCACAGAGGGAAAAAATGGATCGATCCAAGAGGTCTCTGGAGTTAACAGCAAGCACAGATACCCTACATTGTAAAGAAATCTGCGTTGCACACCCAGCTTGGGAGATTTGATTGGAAGGATGGACACATTCCTAAAAGGACACATTTTACCCCATGTGTCACACCTGAGACCAGCCAAGGCACAACACTGCTGTCACCACCAATACACTAATCATTTTACAGCTCAGTGATTATTGCCATATAAAGGGCCACCCCAAGGGATGAAGCTCTAAATGATTTTTTTTAAATCTGGGCCTCACAATCGGAATATTAAAAAAAACCAAACAAAAAAACCCCAACAAAAAATCCCAATAAACAAACAAACAACCAAAACCATAAAGCAGTTTCCATATCCCTTTGTAAGAAGAAAATGCTAAATGCTATCTTTTCTTCTTTCCTTTTTCTCAATGATAGTGTAAAAAGTGCCCAAAGGATCTGAACACTTGCCCTATTAGAAATAATTTTTGTTGTAGGAGGGTAAATGACATCAAAACTGTCAAACCCCTGAACTGTCAAATATGATGTTCTTCCTGAACCATTCTAATAATTTCAGCTGCTAATTGGAAAACCCTCTAATTTAGGATGCTGAATCTCCACTAACATCATCCTTTGTCTCAACTATTCTTTCCTAGGCTTATTAAAAAAAAACCCTCTTCTTTATTACAAGGTCCATATAAAAAAACTGGTTTTTTTCGCCATTCAAAAGATCTTACTGTAGCAGCAGTTATGTTAACTCTCCACAAAACATTGCTTTACTAGGGGAAATCTCAGATCGCTTAAAAAAATTACCAAGGGGAAATATCCGCCTATAGCATCTGATCTCTTTTAGCTTTAAAATGGTAAAATAAAATGGTATCTTTTTCACTTCCTGCCAAGGTGCCTCCCTGCCTGACAAAAGGATGTATTTCCAGCGGGTGCTGCACACTTAGGGAGGCAGGAAAAGGTGAAAAGGATGGGAAGAAAAGATTTGATTTAAAAAAATGGAGGCAGGTGGCATAACAGAGAGGTATTAAGGAAAGGATGATGCTCTGTTTTGAACAGCAGCTGCCGAAAGAAAGAAAAAAAACCAAACAAAAACCCCCAGAGAAAACCAACAAAACCCCTGAACTAATAATCCTGCAGACAGAGCACACATCCCGTTTGCACAATATATAACGCGCTCATTCAGAATGGCTAAAAATCAGTATTTTTGTCTAAACGCTGGCTGCTCCAGAGGGATTGGCTCAGGTCACGTAGAGAAATCTCGCTATCGCCGCTGCAGGAGCAGCACGGCCGGGCGATGGGGGCGGGCAGGGCAGCCCCGGCACGGCAGCCCCCGGTGTCCCGGCGGATGGGGACACGGCGACAGCGGGCCGAGGCCGCCAGCCCCCCCGCCCATTCATTCCCGGGCCGCGCCGAGCGCCGGGATGGCGGCCGGGCCCGGCGGCGGCGGCAGGGCCGGGCGGGCGGGCGCGGCCCGCGGGCGGTGCCGCAGGAAGCCGGGCCGGGGCCGGGGGGAGTCGCCGCGCTTCCCCTTCCCCTCCGCCCCAGCGGCAGCAGGGCGGCTCCCGGCGCCGCCCGCACAGACTCACCCCGGTGCCGTTGTCGCACACCACCACCTTCCTGCCCAGCGTGTCCATGGCTGCCACACCGCCGCGGCTCCGCACCGGGACCGACACCGCCCGCTCGCCGCCCGCGACACCGGCACCGCCCCGACCTCCGCCGGGCCCCCCGAGCGCGCCGCCCGCCGCGCGCACGCCGGAAGCCGTCAGCGCGCCGCCCGCCGCCGGCCCCGCCCCGCCCCCGTGGTTGCCATGGCGGCCGAGATGGCGGCGGCGGGGCCCGAACCGAATCCCTAAGCCGAGTCCCCGAACCGAGTCCCCTAGCCTCCCCGAGTCATGCCAAGTTAGCAGAGCGGCTCTTTGTCCCCGTCCCGTGCCGATGGCGAGGCGGGGAAGGGCCAGCTGAGGAGCTGCCCGCCGTTTCCCCTCACGGCTTCCCCTCCCCGGGGGTCTCCCTGCCCGCTCTCCTCGCACTGAGCGACATCAGGCAGCTCCTGAAAGCTTCTGTTTGCCGTGAATATTGCGTTATTCTATAGCTCGACAGCCCGGAAGGACTTTTACTCCTTCCAGGGGGCCTTGCCTGGCGAACTGTTGGCATTTGTGTGATGGAAAAGATAAGTATGATCTCCTGCACTGTCTCTGGCAGCCCAACACTTGTTTGTTGTGTTGCCCCAAATTCGCCGGCTTCCACTAGCCGTCAGGACCAAATCCCAGGTTTTTCTTTCCATGCCATGCGCTATGTCAGTCCACTATGGGCAGCAGCCTGTCACTGTTAGGTACAACACAAAGAATGTAACCACGAGGGGGTTTTTGTGTAGTTAAGGGAGTTAGAGATTGTGTGGAAAACCACGCTGCAGAAGGCCAGTGTCCAACACGGAGGCAGAGGAGTCCTGGAAAAATCAACTTCATTTGAATAAAAGGAGAGAACCAACTGGGCCATAGCCCAGTGGGGCTTTTCTGGACTTTTGGGAGGCTTCCTTTTATCCTAGACCTTCACCAGCATGTTGCCCTTCTCCCTTCCCCAGGTACAGCCTTCCCCAACCATCTGCTGCATATTCCCCCTTGAACATGTATCCCCTCCTCATCATGCATTGCATGACCATTAAAATTAGCTTTTAGCCCACCCTGTGTGGAGAAGTTAATACTAATAAGTTTATTAAGCCTGTACCTTTTCCCCTAAAGTTCAGAAGTTCAGGCTTTGCTTGGCTGTGCAACAAACTCACACAGCTTGATGTTGGCAAAGACCCCCACACCCATTCTTGCAGAATCTGATGGGTTCTGTCAGATCCAGTCATTGGTAAAGACATTAAACCCATTTCTCCTGTCCCACATGGATAGCTGTATATGTTTATGGCTGTAATTTTTTTTCTACCTTTAATTTTACAAAATAGTGGGAACAATCAGAAATTTTAAAAATACCAGAATATAGGCCATCATATTTGACTTTTTAAAAACTTTAATCACTTCCAGATATTGAGAATGAGGAAACAACAGGGTTGTCATACCTAGCTGGACGAAGAGGCTGTGGAAACAAACATGGAATAATCCAGTGGCATGCAGCTGGAAGGACATCCTGGTCACTCTGCACAGCTTTACCTGGGTATGGATTGCTTTCTAATATACCTGTGATTTATGTTCATATTTTAATCTGCTTTTCAGAGCATGACATGGTTTACATTGCTAGTTGAAGCCACATGCATAAAGCAATTGCCTTAAAAGCCTGCTCTTTGTCCAGAGAAATTAATTAATCTGTATATTTTAAATCCCTCAGCTTGCTGAACCCAGCATAGAGGGATCACTAAGGAAACTGCGCCCTGTTTCCTACTCTGCTGCTGGACTTGCTGGGTAATTCTGGACACAGCACTTAACCTGCCTGTGTCTTAGTCCCACAGAGCTGGATATGATACCATGCCACATCATACTAATGCTCATGCATAAAGCATCTGCAATCACTGAGTGAGAAATGTTTCATTTTGGGCTCAAATCATTTGTCAGACAGAATGCTTCAGTTATGCCTCCTAATGTGCAGTGATGGCAATATTTACTCTGCTCCGAGGCAAACTGTGTTTTAATTTGGCAGACCTGAAGTAAAAAAAAAGAGCAAACTGTTTTCACTAACTTTTCTGAGGTTAGATAGTCACTAGATCCTTAAATAGGTAATATATAACATGGAACTCCTTTTTAATAACATTTTGTAACTTTTAGCAGATGTCCCTTTTCCTAGCAGGAATTTAGGCTATCAGTTAAAATGCTATATGACAAAGGGTTAGTTTGATAATTGCCATCAGAACTTATAGTGTAATAAAGTCGCTCAAGAAACAGTGATACTGAAGTCTGACAAATATAAATGTTTAATTTGCTGTTTATAGCAATGTTTTTATGGCATATAAGATTACATATCAAAGGGATTCAAGTTCTGTACCAGGAGAACCAGAACTTCCGTCCTTCATGAGATAGTCAATAAATTCACCACTGTTCTAACTACCAACTGTTGTTGCTATTAGCTGTTGGATACCCTTAAAAGATTTTTGTATTTTATTAAATGTCATGTACAGTGCAGGAGAGGAAATACAATGTGGTTTGAACAGACATCTTACTTTACTGATTTAGTTGAAACTGAGATACTACTTATTCTAAAGATAAAAAACAAGCAGTGTCTGTAGGAAGAAAGTTGCAGAACATGGTAAGAATCTTTTCTTTACAGGAAAGGAAGTTTTGTCATTTGACTGTATTTTTGCACTGACTACTCATCAGTGTCATTTGCTTTGAGCAGGGCAACAGAGAATGAGATTTATTTTAACTACACCCAAAGTACACAGGAACTGGTATTTCTTTCTTAGATCAGTCATACGATGCAAAGAAGTGGAAACACTTTAAAATCAGTGAATTGATGGGTACCATATACATTTGAATTTTCTTTGTGTATACATTGCACATATTTCAGTTAGTGCAATTTGCTTTGAAGGTTGTAAAGAAATAAGCAAACAGAAGAAAAAAATATTTCTTCTTATCTTCAAAGTCACTTTGTATATACACTTCATAACTTAGTATTTTTCCAATAAGTTGAAAATCTTTGTATAATATTGTGTAAATAAAACACTTGTCTTCCAAAAAGTTATACTCTACCCACTGCTGCTCCTTGTAAAAACAATGTAGAGAACTATCCACAGTTTCCTAACAGGAGAAGATGTTCTGACTTGCTGTGACTTTTGTGAGCAAGCAAGACTTCATGATGGAAGATAATAAAAGTGTAATGACTAAGCAGAGTGCTGAAGCTTGTCAGAGAAAGTACTACCTCTGTCTTACACTGAGTTTAAATAGACTTTTATGAACTTGCCAGTTAAGTGCTCTGTGCTTATCCTGATGTGCAGGCATACAAAGAGAGGCAGGAAATACTCAGAATTAAAAGGGAAAATGAGTTACTGGACCAGCTGTCCCATAGCTCTGCTCAGCACAGCAGAGAAAGAAAGGCCTAGGAGGAACCAATGTTATGCACACAGCAAAGCAAACAGTGTGTTCCTTAGTCCTGCCAGAAAGCCCTCTGTCCCAGTGTAGGTGTGTGGAATTTGGACCTGCAAATTCTGTGCTGGCTGGAGAAACTGAGGCCAGTTTCTATGAGGATGAGCCTGGTTCCAATGTTGTATTGGCAGGGCAGGAGAAAGACATTCTACCTAAGAACTAGCAATCTTTTCAGTAATCTGTTTGGGTTCTTACTGAGGCATTTTGCCCTTAATCTATTTCTTTACTTTACCAAAAATAGAAGACAAGAAATACAGAAAGTGTCTTCTGACTAAACACTGATTGTTTTCTGGATTTAGGAAACTATGGATGTAGTAAATTAAAAACAGTGTGGATACTTCTCAATGGATCATGGTTTAAAGGGCAGGTAAGCCCTCGACAGACACACCTCCAACAATGTATGACTACTTCATTAGCACTAAGGGACTCTGACCTTCACCAAATGCTGAATATCTCACTTTGCTGGTTATCAAAGCCAACCTCTCTCAGGCACCAGAGAGAGCCCACCACTGCTTTAGCTGTGGGGGCTAAAGCAGGATGACTTTCTTGCTAAGAAAAGACAGCTTGTTTGTCAAACTGCACCAGACTGAGAGTGCTGAGCAGGCCTGGATTTCTGTGAAGGACGAAAGGGTCCTTTGCAGAAAGCACCACCCATTCTGAGTCATCTGAGCTGGAAGTACTGGCATAATTGCAAAACATCTTCACACAGATGGTATGATCCAGTGTAGGCTATGTGAGGATTCTTCAGTGAGATATTTGGCTGTTTAATTAAAATACTGTGAGGACAGGTTTTTATTGTTGGGCATTTTTCACAAACATTTCTTCACGAGGTGGAGAAAATGTTTTTCCTTCGCAGTGTCAGAGTGGTATAGAGTATGAACTTTTATTTTTTGTTGGCTTATTTCCAGATAAACATAAGAACACATAGTAAAAGTCACTTTGTGTTCTAAATCAACAAAAATTCCATTTCATGTAGTTTCTCTAGCATATGTCCCATATGCCATTCAAAACTTTTAAAACTCAACTTCAAACAAAGTTATCTTATATAGAGTTCAGGCACTGCAAATCATCATGGATTTTGACCACTGTAGATGTGATGATGCTTTGCCATAAAAGTCCACATCCATGTAGGGCATATAGTTGTGTTGGTTTCACTGAAATTTAGGGCCCACTAATAGTTTTACGGTAAAAAAATCTGCCTCTACAGTTATGGCTTCTCATTTGAAACAGTTTAATTTCTGACTTGAGCTGAAGCAGTGAAATGTGCTGATGAGACACTGGACTCATGGGAAACCCCGGGATGCTCTCTCTGGACCTTGTTCTCCACCGCCCTAAATATTTTGTGGTTGTTTAGGCATGTGCAGCAGATGCAAAGTATTAATAAATCTGAATTCTCCACTTACGTCACTGGTAACATTTTAAGGCCACTTTAGAGAGATATAAATGGCAACCAATGGAATTTCAGAGTTTCAGACTCTGATTTCCAGAAATTTTGAGTTCTTTTTATACCAGCTGAAGTGAATTCAACCATTTTCTGAAAATTTGGTTCCACATATTAAAGTCTGGCAGGCAAAGCTGGGTTATCCAAAATTAGATGCCAATTCTGAAAAGATAATTGTAAGTGATGATCTCATAGGGGAAGTCTGAGACAGAGCCAAGACTAGAATCTAAATCATCTGATACCCTGTCCTGTGCATTAAACACAACACTGACTTTTTTAATACTGTGAGCTTGAATACTGTCATGTTAAAAAAATGAAAGCAGTTTTCAAAACTCATCCACAGCATGCACAAAATAGCATTTTGATGTAATTTGCTGAATTTTGGTAGCTGAAGTCAATTTGCATCTCAAATTTGCAAAGAAAGTTTCTTGTGGTGAAGTTTAACCCCATGCGGGTTAATGTTACTTTTAACAAATTGATTCATGGGGAGTTTCTTTACCATTCTTTATCTGTTTTCTGCACTTCTAAAATAAGTTTTTACCAAATACTTTGACATGAATGTATCTGTGGTTGCTGTAAAATACTGTACATATTAGAAGCTAGAAAGCAGTGAGGTTTTCCATTTTTCCTCTGAACACAGGCTGGGTGAGCTGGGTTGCTCAGCCTGGAGAAGACAACGTTCTGGGGAGATTTTGTTTTGGCTTTTCAATACTAGAAGGCTTTTCAATACAGAAGAACTGGTTGGTTCCCTGGTCTTTGGGATGCAGGAAAGCCTACCATGCTGCTGCTACCATGCAGGGGTTTTTAAACTCTTCTGCTCAGGGTCCTGCAATGCTTGGAGAGCTCTAGATAATATTTTGAAGACCAGGGAGTTTTGACTACATGAGAGAGACATTTCTGAGTCAAGTGCAATGTCTTTCCTTGAGTAGCTTTTCCAAAAGGCATACTGATTATTAATACGTGTTATTGTTGGAAGCTTGGATTGCACCTTTTACATTTTCTCAAAAGACTTGGTATTTTTAAAGTCTTTTGTTTTTAACCAAGTCCAAAAACTTACTAAGACTGAGAATGAAAATGGGGAAATAGCTCAAATATATGGATGCACCACTAGCTTAAAGTAAGGAAAACCTCTCCTCTCTTGTTACACTCAGTATCACAAACATTCAACTAGCAAATTTGTAAAGATTATTTGCCCTGTATTTCAAATTGAATAAGAAAAACAAAAAGTAAAGGCAATACAGATTTTGGGGTGAGGGGATTGGTTTGTTGTTTTTTTGTGGGATTTTTTGTTTGTTTTGGGTTGGTTGGGGGGGATGGTTTTGGGTTTTTTGTTTGTTTGTTTGTTTTTGTTGGGTTGTTGTGGGGGTTTTTTGTTTGGTTTTGGTTTTGGTTTTTTTGGCAGGTGAACATTGGATGTAGTTAAAACTTTTGTATGAGAATTTTTATGCTTCTTGATTAGGGAGATACTGATGTCTCAGACTAGATAGTAAAAGAGGAATGTGCATTTACTTGGATTCCAGTAGCCAGGCTCATGAAGAGAAAGTCTCAAATGCTGACAGAAGACTGTGAGGTTGTTGCCTAATTGATTAGAAGCAAAGAACTGTCAGATATCTGAAGTGTGCAAAGTGTAACACTGGCCTCTAATTTCTCAACTTTGTCAGTTTTGATGCCACTTGTACTTGAGGTTAGTATTAATATTTGGGGGGGGAGATGCAATCTTTCTGCTTTTAATCTTTCTCCCTTTAATTAACAGTTTACAATGCTGTAGCACATTCCAGATGTCAGGAATGTATTTTTATCTAGCGATTGATTAATGTGCATTATCAGATGGATAGGCCTGCTGAGATGCAGAACAGTGACACACAGCATAATGCTGCTTGAGAAGGAAATAATCTTTTTATGATTATTTTCATTAGGCCTCATATCTTTGGATATCCATGGAAATCAATAACTGCTCGTAAGATGGATACAACATATTGCATGGTCGCTCTAGTTCCTGTAACTTATGTCAATATTTGTTTCTGATAATTTTTGAGGAAACATCCTTTTTACGCAGAATTAGCTTTACAAGCAAGGCCGGTGTTGGGAGGAACTCCCCGATCAGGTTACTAATCAGCCCGGGAGGGAGTGGGGATTCGCGACAGGAGGTGGCAGCCTTGAGTAGTAACTCACTGCGGTCTCTGCTTAGTTAAACTCAGATCCAAATGGAGTCAGAGCCGGGCAGAGTAACTCAAGGTCTCAGCCCTTTTTCTTAAACATCACAACGACAAGCAGCCTGCATAGTGAAGATAGCAACAACCAGCTTTGTCCTTTTTGCCTGGTAATAAAAAAATTAGCTAAGTAATTTAATACTTTTAATGTGGAGTTGTATGTGTTTTCCTAGATTTTTAAAAATATTTGAATCAATAGTTGTAGATGGAAAGACTGCAGCAGACTGCAGAGGCAGAATTTAATCAGTCTCATTCTCATCTGGGTCTGTTTCTTCTAATTAGGAAAGTCATGTTGCAGACAAGAATAATTCCTAATAAAATATAGAATTGATTTATTCAAAGAAAAGGTGTGCCTAACAGTGGTCTCCTTTTTGGTATCCTGGAATGCTGGGTGATTCTTCATCCCCTAAATGCAGTGTACAAGCTGGTCATGAGCTAATTCTATCTCCCTCATGAACTACCACACAGTAATGGCAAGAAAATCTACTTTTATTAGCAATATCACTGAAATTTTCTGATCCATAAATCAGCAGAAAATCTTGCAACTACACAGTCTCAGCAGAGAGGAACTTGATGACGTCGTTGTTTTTTCCCCTGTGAAAATGCTTAGTTGGAAAAGACAAAAAAAGATTAAATGAATCAGAGTAGCTCCATGAAACCTCCCACTTCTAATCTTTTTGAAGAATGTGCACAGTACCATTCACTGGCAAAAAATGTAACCAAGAGAGTTCTGCAGAGTTGTTCATTTCCGCTGGGTATTCATAGTAGGAATTACACTTGTAAATTTTATTATTGTAAATTTTGTGTATCTATTGATTGATTTTTCCCTACAGCTCCACATTTTAAAAATATGTATTTTTAAAATGGCCAAGTCCCACTTTACAATTTTTTCATTCAGGTGCACATGAGAAGTTTTCATTTGAAAGTTTGCTAAGCAACAAATCCTTCAAACAGAACAGGTTGCAACTCTGCTCTGCCTGGAAAGTGCACATGCGTGTAAGTCTTGATCCATAACAGAACTAATTTTCTGAGCTTGTTTTTTGTCACAGTCTGTAGGCAAAAACCAGCATTTTCCTCTTTTTCCCGTGTGGCTTGAATCCTCCAGTTAACCTGTGTGTGCACAGATCTACCTGCTCCACACAGACACCATATTCTGCCTGGATGGATTTGAATGAGAGACCATGTTTTCTGTAACAATCCAGTCCTGATAGGTGCAGTAGACATTGTCAGGAAACCTTCTGTTTAATCTTTTTATTAAGCAAACATTTCCTTAAGTTTGCTTAAGCAGTCACCCAGCCATGGCTTCCACACAGTCCTTTAATAACTGGCAGGGTGTGGTGATTGAATTTCCTCAGAGGCTTCTCTTCCATCTGACTACCAAAAGTAATTTATTCCTCAGCTAACATCATCACTTACTTGTTCTGTTTCTTCTCTTCCTTTGTCTGTCACAGGCAGGCAGGAACAGGGAGTTAATATCTTTTTAGTGCAAAAAGTGGGTGGGGGATGATTCTTAAAGCCTGATTCCCTAAAGAAATAAGGTTTGTGTGATCATTCTCTGCCTATTGCAGCATTCAGCATGCAACACTAACAACATGGAACCCCACTGGCCATTTCATTTCGTGTGGAAGAGAAACAGGGGACTCCAGGCTTCCAGCTTCCTAGCAACTTATGGAAGTGGATGGCTGGGGGGAGGAAAGAGAGCCTACTACTACCTTCTACTATTAAAGTGCTTGTTAATTTAGGAGATACATGCTGAGTTTTGAATATGCAAATACCAAAACATTTCAGGTTTATTTGGAGTCAAGATGAGCCCCTCTCTCTTTGTGTGTGTTTGGCTTTTAAAAAGGCCACTGAAACTATGAAAGCATGTGCAAAGCTTGCTTGATACAGATGATCAGTACTGATCACTACTTTTAGGTTGAAGGCTGAGTCATAACAGTTGTTCTGTGGATTAATTTAATTTTCACTCCTTCACAGCATTTATGGGATTGGAAAATGTGCCAAAAAGTATTTTGTTCTATGAAGTAGGGCAATAGACTTGGGCCTTATAATGTCTGTGCTGGAGAAATATGGTTTTCTTTTTTTGAGTAGGTGGTTTTGGAGTCTTAAAGACTCTCCTTCTGATTGTTGGTCTTCTTAGGACAACAGAAACTGCAGCCTTGGCTTGGGCTATGAATAGCATGAGCAGATATTTGGGAAAACCTAGCCTTGGGTATGGTAGAAAAATCTAAGAGAAATAAGCAAGAAGTTCATGAGTAATGGAATCAGTGAAGCCTGGTTTCCAATGGATTTGTGCCTCATGCAAGTTTTTCCCCTGGCCTATGGTCTTTGTCTTAGATGGATCATCTGATGCCTGGTAAGAAAGAGGCTTTTGGTATACTCTTTTGCATGGCTGGAGACACCATCTGCATCTTCTCTTCTTCCCAGCTGGCTGCCTACTTTCACTAAACTTGGGACAAGTTTGTATTTTGAAACCTGTGATTCATTTTCAAATGTAGTTGAAAATCAGCACTGGATTCAAAAGTTACTCTAAGAGGAAGTGAAGACAGCAGAATAGGCACTCATACACAAAATATGATGACAAAGGCCTTTTTTTTCCATAGGAAATCAGAACAGTTGGAGAAGGCACTTCCTTCATATTTGTTGATTTCCAGCACTGGCAAGGCCACCTCATGGGGACATAGAAAGGGTAAATAGAAGCAGCATTCTAAACTTAAACCTGCTTTCATCTTGCAGCCCTGTTTTACAGAGAACTGAGTTATAAGTTTACAACATGGTATTCTTGTGGGGGTTTGTTGGCATTTATTTGGAACTTGGTTATTTATTAGGTGAAAATATGCTAGAATTTCAGGAGTTGGTCTATATCTCTATGTAGATTACATTTTTTAAAACTGTTTCTTAGGTCGGTATTACTGATATGAATAATTTTGCTTAACCTGCTAGTCATTCCAAAATTATATATATTTATCTAGTGGGGATGAATGAGAAAAGAAAATCCAGTAACAGGTGCACAAAGAAATCTACCTGAACATGTAGGTCAAATTTAATAGACACATTTTGTGAACCAGAACAATTTTCTGTAGTTCTTATCAACATCTTCATCTTTTATCTTCATGTCATTAGGTAAGAACTCCATTGTTTTGCTCGTGCTTTGGTTGACTTGAGAAAATAATCCTCCTTTGACTATTTGAGAACATGTAGCTGAAATATCTGGTAGTGGCAAGCTGTGCTTTTATCCCAGGGAAAAAACCACAAAAGCTTAGATGGCAAATGAAAGAGGAAACTATCAGAAGTGGCCTTCAGAATAAACAGCTGTGTGCACATCCTCTGTGTCTCTGAAAATTTCATTTAGCTCCAGGCATGGGCTTGAATAACCTACGTCATGTTTACTAGCACCAGCTAAAAATTTATTCTGCACAGAGAATATACACCTTTTTATTCTGCACAGAGAATGTTTACCTTGTATCAGACTTGATAAGAAAGAAAGGTAGGTTTAACATAGATTATGTCATTGCCTGTAAAAAAAGATAGGTCTTGACTGCAGAAAACAAAACTGCTTTATCTAGGTGCTTAGCCAAGTGCAAAGGTTTTTCCACCAAATACAAAATGTCTGTTGACATAACTAGGATGGAAGAATCTATATAGATAGGTGTGATAAAAAGCCTTCTTTGCCTCACTGAAATCCCCAGGAAAAAGGTACCCTTCGGTAGGGCTTGTAACAGAATAATATTTCAATTAAACAAACTGTAACTTATGATTCCAGCAAGTGAAAAAGCTTCTACAAGAACTATATGTACAGTAGACCCTAGGATGTGTTGTCTAACAGCACAGCTCCTATCCAGGGTTAATACTTCTTAAATCTGAGGAAGTTAATTCCTATTCCCTGATTTTCTTTTATTTCTAATATTACTCTATGAAATTGCAGACTTCTGCATTTAATTCCTTACTTTTCCAATTTGAATAGGCAATCAGTTTGCAGAGCAGTGAGCCCTTCTTTCAACAGTCACACTTTGTAATATTGAACAACACCGAGGTAGTGAGATCAGTATTCCCCTCTGAAAGGAATTCAGGGTGGTGTCAAACCTGCCAAATGATTTTCACAACACTCTGACACAAGTGGTGTGACGAGGATGTTTGAGTGCCTCTTGCCTGAGCAGTCCTGGCCTTGCAAACTAGCACAGGTAGCTTGACTGCTTAAATCTGTCCTTGCATAACCTTAGCCAACATCTGAATCATCTCTAGAGCCAAGAAGGGCAGTAGTGGTGAGTTTTCAGGTTCCTTAGGCAATTTTCCTGCACACAGTGTTTGTCAGCAGGTTAGAACTGAGCCCTGTGTATCATCTAAGAGTGCTGGGTATGTATAGGAAACAAAAGCTGTCTTCCAATACAAGGCCTCCTTTAGATACCATGAAGCTTAAGTGCCTTCTTTCTGTTAATTTCAACAATGTCTGTATCATGGAAAACAAGATTTAACCACAAAGGCTGTGTAGAGTATGACCCTGGTGCCTGAGAGCACAGACCATACCCAAGTCGCAGCATCTCAGCTCACATTTTCCAGTGCTGTTTTCTGTGTTCCTTGGGTAGTATTTTGAATATTATCAGCTTAAAAATTGACTGTTGCTCAAGAATATTTCACTGATTTCACTGGTGAATATCTAAGAAAATCAGAAGGCTTCAGGACAGTCTTCCATTTAATTTCTTTCTTCTTTCCTCTTCGCCACATTTTTTTATCTCCTTGAAGCTGGCAGAGCCTAGAGTAGAGGGATTTTTACCTTCTGACCTCATGCCCTGAATTACGATCTCATCATTTCAGGTCAATTTCTGGTAGTCATTTAGCAGTATCTCTGCTAGATATGGGGATAGTAAAGCTAACAAAGAGCATGTAGTTTAACTTCTAGAACCCAGGCTAAAATGTTAGTGCCAAAGCACAGAAAGTGTGGGTTTTTCTTACTGAAACTGAATTATTGAGACAATAAAGATGGAGTCTCATGATGGTATTGTACACAGCTTTGCTTTTCTTATTACACAGATCCACTTTTCTTATTGAAGAGAACAGAAGTAATTGAGAAAGTGAAATGAACCACCCTTTAAACTCCAGTCAGCTTCTCTCACCAAATGGTCAGTAAGCAATAAAGAGAAACAGGCAATTCAGAAGATAATTCATTCTCTCCATCTTTGATACACATTTCAGGAGAGAGGAACTCATCCCTCAGAAGGAGCAAGGGATACAGTCTGGTATGTGCAGCTATCATTGCTTAGCCTTCAAATTAACACTACTTTAACAACCTTATCCAACCTGTTTTTGTGACTGGAACCTAATGAAAATGCAGTCAATATTTGCAAATGCAAAGCTCTGCAGCAATATAAGACTTTCTGCTGTATTTCACTCTGCTCCACAGAGCAGTAGAAGAGATTTTTTAATTTATCCACTAAGAACAAAGTGCTGATTTGGCTCTGTACTTCTTGGAAACTTCTTTGCTCTGCTATTTCCTGTTACTTTCTCAAGTTTTGTATTTCAGAAGAGAACGGGGACCTACTCAAAATCTCTTAATGTTGGTGGCAGTGTGAGGTGGTTCCCTGGACAGATGTAGATGGGTGTAATTTGCAAGTAAAAAGAGAATGAAGAGCTAAAGCAGGGCAGCAAGTTTTCTCCTTGCTTGACCACCAGCATGCCACGGCGAGCAGCTGCCTGCAGCTGACCTTGCTTGACACGTTCAGCAGACACTGCTAAATCTTATTTCCTCAGACTTTCAGCTTTTTTCATGACTGTTCCTCCTTCCATCCCAAGCCACGAGCCTTGGGCCGGGTCATGCTTGCTCTGGCAGCTCCTGTCACACAGCTCTGCTGGGCTGTCTGCAGTGGCCACTTCAGAACACTTCTGGCTGCATTAACAGATTATTGCATTTAAAGACAAGGCATTGTCACTGCATTTGTTTGAATGATTGTGGTGCTGCAGTGTCTGCTGGTGTTTGTTGGCATTGAAATTTATAGAATTTGGTTTGCATGTCTTGTGAGAGCGTAATGTATCCCTGTCATTGTTTTGACACCTCATCTATGTTGGTGGCCTTATTTCAAACCTTTTTGGATGGCAAGTTGAATAAAGTGCTTTCAGAATCTGTGGATGACCTGGCAGGACCTGAATGATTGTCCTTAAAACCATTTGTACTTTCTGTTTTGTGCCCTTGACAGATCAGTGGTTGGGAAATTTGTTCACATGCCATCTGCACCTGCTAGCTTTGCCATGCAGGAATAGGTCATTTCCTTTCCAAACATCACTGGCTTCTGATATCAGTGGGAAATTGGCAGCTCTTATATGAAAGCAGTAGATTCCAGTTTCCTCTTTTCAATTTTCACTGAGATAGGGAAGGAGTTGTTATTGTTATGGTCTTAGTGCTCTGTCCATTCTCTTCCCCACATAAATGCTTTTTCAGTCATTCAAAACCAGTTTGTCAATAGCACACAGCATCATATCTTCTACTGTGTAGGAGATTGTCGTGAGATCATTTTTACCCCAATATCACAGACTTAATTCTAAAATGAACTGCACAACCTAGAGTGAAAATATGTCCTTCTTCTTTTGTCTGTTGGTCTTTCTTCCTCATTTCTGTGAAAGAATAAGAGAGTGCAGAATAAAGTGTCTGTCTGTGCTGGTGGTAGGGCTTAAGAAACATCATGGAATAGAAGTGTACTTTTCTCCCTATTTCTTTGTCATATCAAAGCGTTGATGTGAAGTGTCACTCATAGTGCTTTCAGTTCTCAAATGACAGAAAGCTGTTGCAATGCCTTCTTTGTAAGTGGTGTTTAAATCAGCAGATAGGGAATTGGTGTTGGGCAGGACTCAGGCAATTGTCTCATCTCCTAAAGTATCACCTTTGCAGAGAGCTGCAAAGGAGTTTTGTTGCTGACAATAAGATGGTGAGTTTTGTTTCCACTCTATACAGCATAAAGCAGCTGCATTGGCTTTACAAGTGATTCAAAGGTTTGCTCTCATTGGAAGTGAGGGTAAATTGTTTGGGCATCCAATGTGTGCCATGTGGCTTTTTCCTCCTGTCAATTACTAGAGATGGAGATATTCGTGTTTTTGTCTGTGCTTTCATGTAGCATTATTAATGAAACAGGTAATCCCATTTGTCTTAAAATCAAGGCAAAGATCTCTTGTGTTCTGTCCATCTGTTCCAGACACCAACAGCATGCTCATCACCATGGTAGTGGAACAGCCTGGTACACAAATAGCAATCAGCAGTTTTTAACATAATATTGTTACTTGGTCCAGAAAGCTAATATTGGCAGAGATACAAGACATTCACTCACCGTGAGACAGTTTCTCGGGTGATGTACTGTGTTCTGCCAGAATATGATAATATTCTGTATAAAAGTCAGTAAAAGGATACTTTTTGTTGTTGCTGTTTCATGCAAGCAGAAAAAATTGCCAGTGTAATATAAATATATCAAAATTTTCTCTTTGCATCCAGTAATTTACAATCCATTGTTATCAAGTTGTAGAACATCATTCTTTAGAAAACAAAAGGGCTTTTTAAAAATACGTATTAGATCAAATCAAACCACTGAAAGTTCCCCTTTCCTTCCTTTCTTCCCCAGCTGCTGATATAGACTGATACAGGAGTAGCTTTTTGAATGTAGAACACCACTTATCTCAAACTTTACCTAGACAAGTTCAGGCCTATTTAGTATATGATCTCCTGTAGGGCTGAAGGGATAGCACGTGATTGCAGCCCAGAAGGAAACTCTAAGTCTCCCAAAACATCCTGAACACCCACAAAATTTGGATGTTCCCTGTTTGTACTTACTCCCTTTCATACATCTCATTTATACATTTTCAAAAGTCCAGCTTCAAACGCCTCCTTTTTGTTTGGGCACTTTTCCCTCTGATAAAATGTAAGGGGGGTTTTCAGTTTTGAATAGATACACCTTTAAAATCTCTGGTATTTAAATTTCTGGTTAAAAAGAGTAGATTCTTCTCAAGTGGCATATTTGTGCTAATCCAGTTAAATTAATAACCCATCTAGATTTTGTTTTTCTTCTCTTCTTAATCAGAATATATTCCTGGGAGACCTGTTTTGTGAGCTTGTCTACAGAGACTTCTATATTGCAGCAAGATGGAGCCTTTCCTCCTGCAGCTTCACAGTTGCCGTGTTGCAACTCTGAAACAAAAGTGAAACCAAGGCTTTACAATTCCTAGGTTTTATACACAACAGCTTTTGCTTGCTTTAGAGGGCAAACTGCTGCCAAATTAACATTTCTGTAAGCATTATAGTGCCCATACAAGTGCTGCCCTAATGAAAGGGAAACGTCTTTATCTGAGCTGGTTGTGATGATGTCAGTAGGGACGAGCAGATTGTGTCAGCAATTACCACTCTTTCAGTGAACACGAAACTAAAGTAGTCATGATATTGGTTCAGTCTGCAGTTTTAGATCTATAGATTCTCTTTTTTTTAAAGTTAGCTGCAATAATTAACTACTATTAATAATTAACAGTTAAGTGTCACAATAAACTAATTAAAAACGTAAACGGATTCTTAAGAACATTGTTGCCAAATGGAGCCATCTATTTGTTTGGAAAGGCCAACAGGATTCTTGTTATAAAAAAGAGGATCATTCCCTACAGGTCACCTCTGTCTTGAATACTTTTTGTGTTTAAAATTAATAATAAGAACAATAAAAACCTAGCTTCTGGCTCAGCTGAAGGAAGGAATCTAAAGTACTGGATGACTTTCATACATGTCTAGATACAATGAGAGGCAAAGTGCAGTGTTTTTATCCTGTCATTCCCTGTTATCACTCTCAGTTATTAAGCAAGTAGTGGGTATTAGTATCAACCTTGCCTAAACATTCAATAGTTATTACTTACTAAACAAACTGCATGTGCCTCATGTTATCTCTTTCAGGGCCTGTTTCTCACTGGATGCATGCCAGACTGTCCTTTGGGACATAGCCCAGTGAGCAGGAGAAATGGGCTTGAACTTGGCAAAATGGCATTAAATATGAAGGTGTATTTAGAACTTTCTTGGAATACTCTCTCCTGTCTTACTAGCCTAGGCCAGTATCTTGGTTCTCTCCAGCCAAATGCTTCAGAGCAGTGTCGTGGAGAAGAATGAATCATGTCTGACTCAGTTTAGTGCATTTATCAGGACTGAAAAAGCTATAGCTGCACTAAATGCCGTGTCCACAGCTTGTTTCATGTAGCTCTTTTTGTCATGTACAGTGACTGCCCACCAAAAGCAAATGAAGATGCATTGCTCCAGCTTTTTAAAGAAAGATCTGTGGCAGGTTTGTTGTAGCCCTGAATACAAAGTGGTTCCAGGGGCTGCCAGCTCTCTCTGCTCCTGTGACTGCAACACACATTGCAACAGAACATGTTGCCACTGCACAGTCTCCCCTTGTCCTCTTCATTTGAGATAGGCTGCATCCTCCTCTGTAATCTTTGAGATTTATGACTTAGAGCATAAAATGTAACCACTAAAATAGGGCAGATGGTTTTCCTGCACAATTTTGAAAGCCTAGTCAAAGCAGGATTTGGGGGAGAATGTATGTCTCAGTTTTGCAGAGCTGGGTGCCTTTCAAAACAGCTGCTCAGAGTGGGGTGCTCATTCAGTTCACCACATGCTACACTGGGCACACTCTAGGAAAGATCAGACACTGCTTTGAATTAGTGAGGAGGGCTGGGATCTCTGATATTGTTAATTATGTGTTGGTGGAAAGCACAGTAGTCCATTGTTCTTTCTGAACTGGAGTATTAGAACAAAAAAAAAGCAGTGAAAAGTCATCAGTGTGGAAGCTGTCACCCTTCTTCCCTGGTGTGCTGTATCTCTTCCATGGGAGGTCTCATGGATACCAAAGAGGAAAGCAAATGCAGTTGTCCTGATTATTTTTATTTTCTTCAAATCCCATCACATGTAATAAGCCTCTGTGGCTTTCTGCCCCACATGACATTTTGATGCTCTTGATTTATGTATGATATTGCCATATCATTGCTATTTTCAGCCATGTATTTTAGCAAATTTTGTATTTGGACATAAAAGCCTGGATATGGAATGCATATTACATGGGACAATACTGTGTTAGGAAACAGGGATATATAAATAGTTCATCTGATGTACTCAAAATGTTGCCCTTTTTCACATGGTGCAAAAGGAATCTCAGTTAATGAATATAGGCAAGGCATGCAGCACATAGGGAGTGACTGCATTTAACTATTAATTACTTGATCTTTGAAAAGCTTTTTTTCTTAAGGTAAAAAGAACAAATAACTTCAGTACCTCATCTCCAAAAAGAGATACAAATATATTATTGTAATTGTTTTTCACAATAGCAAATGGAATGTAAATAGGTAATGGTGAATTTGTAGCTTCTGAAATTATGCTTGTTCTCTCTCCTTTTGCCTGCTTTTAGGAAGAAATTGGAGAGCTGCTTCATCAGTGCAAATCCATACTGTGGTTGGTCTCATGAAACGAATCATATTGATGAATTAGTGCAGCTACCCTCCCAGCCATGGAAGAATACCTCATACAAAAAAAAAAATCCATACATGACTAATAGGTGTGGTAAGCTCCCTTTGAGATTTGGGAGAAACATTTTGGTATACCTGGATAAATTACCTGCCACTGTGGATATTTTAGTCTTAATTCATGCTTTTCTACCACATCTCAGAGTGTGTCCTGAATCTGCACAGCTTTGCTTTCTTGTTTGTTTGTTTTTTATGTTTGTCAGTCATTACACAGTGCTATTTAGAATCAATTTAGCACCCTTCCATGTGTTGAGTGGTTGTGGTGAGTGATGATTGCAGGATTAGCCTGCTAGTAATTAAATGTTGCTGCCTCTTAGCTTGAAAATGAAACATCTCTATGGAATTTAAGAGTTTCTTGCTTTATTTAGGTTGTGCATGTATAAATAGTATGGATAGGTGTAACAACTCAGTGCAGGCACAGTGCAATCTTTAAAAAAATTATAAAGGCAAAAAGAAAAAGGGGAGGGGTAGAGAGAGAGGAAGAAGAGAAAAAGAAATTGAGAGAAGGAGAAAAATTCAACCAATCATTAAAACTTTGAATTGCATGGGAAGTTTTCCACACTTTGCTGAATCCTGGGTGTAACTTCCTAATTTTGGCTTTGTGCACTTCAGGTGAAGATTTCCTGTCTGTACTCATTTTCACTCACAGATGGATCATCAAAGTTTGCAGGTGGTAAGTTGTGTAAAATAGGATGTGTTGCCGGTTTGTTGAAGCCTAGAGGTGTACCCCTCTCAGTAAAGCAGAGGCTGGGCTCCTTACCATTTGTGTACCCACTGAATGCTTGCTTCTCATATTGGCTTTACCACTATGAAGAGTTTTACCTCTTGAATTCACTGATTGATATTTCAAGCGGAATGAAGCCTATAATTTTATTTTTTTTCAAAAATCACATTATTTCATCACTCAAAGACAGTTCTCTGCTTCTTCAAAGACTTGCTAGACTGATCTGTACCATGCTCCCCACAGGACTGTAGCAGTGTAACCTCATATGATACAAATGATGAGCTTCTGTTTGAGATAATAGAGTTGATGCCTAATTCTGAGCAGACATCAGAAGGATTTTAAGTAAAGGTTGTCACTGAGAGGCCTGTAAGCTAACCTCACTTAGTTCTGTCTGGCCTGTGTTAGGGTGAAGATTAAGGCATTTCAGTCTCTTAACTGAACCAGAGCATGAGCTTTTTACCTTGAACTCTTGTTACATTTAAGGATTGGTGCAGAATAACAATAATAAAAGATGAATCCCACGTGGATTTTTGTTGATTGTTAGTTTAATTTAGTGTATGACAACTCAAAGTTTAGTCTGCCGGCCAACGAAGGTATGCAGCTATCAACATTACTGATAGGATAAACCAATTATGTAAGCTTATTTTCAAATCTCCCCAAATCCCATAATACTTAACAAAGTAAAACTCTTGAGTTGAAATGTACCTGTTTACTGAAAGATACATCGCAGAGAGGTTTCATTCAGGACTTTGGGTAGACTGAGTGGCCTTGTTGCCTGCCTTATTTTCTTTTCTTTGTTGCCATTTTTAGGCAACAAGAAATATAGAAATATAGCAATATAGAAATATAACAAGAAACTGAGAAGAAAGTATGGACAAGAAAAACACAGTTGTAAGAAAGAACTCTGAGTTTTCAGAAAGACTCCTTTGCTTTCAAGGCTGTGGGGGCCTAAGTCCTGAACAGTATGTTCTGTGTCTTGAGTGTCTCTAGTTAGTGCCTCATCTTTGAGCTGTAACAGTATTTCCCAAACTGTGTGCCTAACCATTGCCTTGGCAGGATTCCACATTAATCCTGTGGGGAGAGGAAAGTGCCTGTGGAGCTTGGCAAAAGTTACTTGTCCTTTCCTCCTGAAGATACGCATTTGTTCCTGGGTAGTGTGGGAGGTGGCTCCTCCTTCCTGCATTTGCAGCCACCATGGAAACAGATAATTCCAGAAGACGGTCTAATAATGCAGTTGCAGACCCAAACTCTGTCATTCCAGAGGTCTGAGACTCTCTCTCCTGACACTAAATTGTACATGCATGTGCAAGCAGTGTCACAAGCCTGCTCATGAATGCCCCAAACCAAGTTAGATGGAGATTCTAAGGGATAGATGGGATGTGGTGAGAACAAATGCCAAGGGCCAAGAAAGACAAAAAAACCCACAGATTCAAAATTTAGGTAGTGGAAAGTGTGAACTGATATTGTCAATGTCAGGCCATAAAACAAGAGAGGCATTCTGTTGTTGAATCACATGTTGCAGGCCCCTCTCAGTGTGCAATACAGAATGTATGGAAGATGCTGTGCAAGGCAGCTGTGTAAAAAGGATGAGCAAACAGAGGAGGAGCATGAGCAAAGAAAAATGGAGAAGAAAGTTTTTGAAAGAGGAAGAGGTCAGAAGAGAGCCTGGTGGCACAGAAGCTGACAGGGAAGAGAAGAGGTGTGACAGTAGAATGAAAGCTGAAAGAAAATACAGCCATTGATTTAATTTGCTGATTTTCATTAGAAATCTGTCCTTTTGCCGCTTCTGAATGCCATGCACATGCACATGTGTAAGAACATACAAGCTTTTCAGCTTACCAGGGTTCAAACTGCCTGCCAGAACTCTGGCATCAAAGCCACCTACAAAACCCAATAAAACAACCTTCAGTATTAAATCAACGTCAGTGTTCAATAACATCCGGTGCCAGGCAGGGAGATGCCAGCCCAGCTGGGTGAGGACGTGCCAGAGCATTTGGATGGTAATTGGCTGATGAATTGAACTCTTAAGCAAACTTACCTAGGCAAAGAGCAGAGGGCCAAATTCCAGGGAGCACTACCCTGCTATCTCAGCTGTGTTGCAAAATTCCTGAGTCAGAGGGAGAGGATAGCCCTGAGCAGTACCTGCAGGGAGTACTCTGACCCCCACTTCAGCAAACCTTGTTTCTGGGCCCTTTTCAAGTGTGCTTTCTAGCAGGACTCTGCCCCGCTGTCTGTGAGGAGGTGAACCAAGGTGTGCAGCAGGAATGAAGGGATCATTTGCTAGAAGGAGATGAGTGCTGTGAGCAGAACATCAGGAGGCAGCACCCTCAAAGCCCAACCTCCTGTTGCACAGCTGTGATCCAGAGAGAGAGTTACCATGATAAAAACAAACAGAGCAGATCCTCAGCTGGCACAGAGCCACAGAAACTCAGCATATTAGCTCGAGCTCTGTCTTCTTTATCACTTGTGGCACTGAACATTATGATTGAAAAGATGTCCAGGATATAACAGATGAAGTAAAGTGTACTGAATTTACTAGCAACCTTAAGTAAAAGCCTAAGTTGCTTAATTTATCCTTGGAATCATTTTAGCAGTGAGCTTTTTTTACCTTTCTTGTGGGTGCTGTCATAAACGGCCTGTGGGAACAGAGGAATTGTCATATCTGGATGTTTTCAAGAATATCACTATTGAGATTCAAATAGATGCAGCTGAAGCAGAGGAACTGACTACATGATCTCTTGGAGTCTCTTCCAACCTTCTTTTTTTCCATGATTTTAGCAAAGCCGTTCACTTGCTGTCCTAACCTGGCAATATTACTCTGCTTCCAGAGGCTTGTGTCCCAGAACCCCAACTCCCAAACAACTCTGCTTCCACCACAGTTACTCATACAATACAAAATGTGGTATTGTCAGTTTTGCAAAATATTGTGAAATCAAGATCTGAAGCATGGCAACAGTGTAAAGTGAAAAAGAAAGATATCAAAGTTAATAGGTAACCTGCTTATTACAGTGTTTCATGTCCTGCTCAACATAATTTTCTACTTCAAATTTGTGTGATGGTTGCCCTAAAAACTCCAGTGTGCTTACAGCAATATGAAGCAAACTAGGCTTGAAGAAAGGAACCAGAACAAGGTGCTAGAACTCCTTCTAGGAGTTTCCCAAAAGAGATTTAGCTCACCAAGGTTGGACATCTGCTCCCTGAGCATCTTATTATCACTTCACATCCAAGTGCTCTTGACACTCCACCCTACCTGTCCTTCTTATGTCCTACCTGTGATTGGGACCAATGTGAAACCTTGGGCTTCATTCCCCTCACTGTAGGATGTGAAAGCACAGGCCAGATGTCCAGCCAAAATAAGAAGTAGAGCTGGACATCAGCTGGTTCCTGGTTATTCCCAGACCAGTAAGTTCCCTTAAGCAATGCGTGATAGTGGACCAGCTCTGTTAAACAGTTCCAGATCTGAAATTGTTCCATTTTACTCTCCAGGATTATTTTTCGGTCATCTTCTTACATCTGAGTGTGGGTATGTTTGTACTTTCCCTCCCAGTGGTACTACAGGTCCATCAGCAACTCACTTCTCCCTTGCCCTTTACTTCTTAAACCAAGAATGAATAGGAAGGATTTGTTGACACCATTTTAGGTGTGCTGCCAACACATCTGAAATGGCCTGGTTATGTTGTCTGAAAAACACCAGTAGTTGACAAGTCCTGCAGAGAAATTCTGCACATGGGGAGGACTGTGAGCAAGGGAAGAGAGACACACTGCTATTGATAAGCTGAAATCAGTGTTTGTTCCCCAGCACTCCCAGTATCCAAACAGCCACTTGCAATGTTGTGTGTTCCTGGTGCCTGACCTTCTCCCGAGGCTGCTCTGCGCCTATCAGCCTTCCCACTCCATGGACCAGACACTGAGGAGGGGGAGGGGAAAGGACGGGCAGAGGAAGGCAGGAGTGAAAATAAATACCTATTTTTTTTTTTTTCTGATTCAATACATAATCTGGGGAAAAGGACCCAGCAGGGTCCTTTTCTGAACACTGCTGTGCTAACATGACAGCTTTATGGGGAGGCAGTTCTGGGTCAGGAGCTTGATTCCTCCTACCTTTGGTTCAAGAACTGTTACAGAGGGGAAAGAAAGACATTTTCAGGGTAAAATTGTGGTAGAGTGGCAGAGTGCAGACCTGAAACCTTCCTTTACACTGTGACTGTGTGGTGTGGTTATATAGCTTAAAAATATGGACGATTTCATAAAAAATGAAGAGCAGAAGAGGAAGGCAGAATGGATCCTGTGCAGGTCACTGCTCTCTGCAGGTGGTCCTGTCCCAGTCCTAGTGACAGTCCCATGGCCGGGGGGAATGGGGGCTCCATAATGCAATGCAAAACCTGAGCTCATACAGCTGTAACATTCCTCCTCCATCATCTGTGCTGGTTTTGCTCCTTCCTTTCCCCTTTTACACCTGACTGCAGCCACTGCAGCTTGCTTCCTCTCTCTCCCCCATCCTCTGTCCTCCTGTCCCTTCACAAGCCTGCACAAGCCTTTTGTGCCCTGGGGAGAAGAGAGGTGGGAGCAAGGGAGGGTAGATCACCTGAGTGGAACCAGGAACAAGCAGAGTACAACCTCAAAAACACGAATTAGTGGGTCAGGATGCTGCCCCAGGGTGGACAGGACTGAGGAAGTTGGTTACAGGTTGAGCCAGTCTGTGCTCATAGCTTTTCCTTGGCTGCTCTGGCAGAGCGCTATAGCAAAGCCGAAGGAAATTCTGCAGCTGATTTCACTAACAGGATAAAATAAACCTCTATTTTCACGGGCAGAATTCAGCCCAGAAGGTATATAAATAATGTTCACCTAACTGGCGTCTGATACTGCTCCCTGCATTATGCTGCTGTTAGCGAGAGACAAGCAAGGCCCCTCTGACCATCCAGCAGTTTGTGGTGTTTGAGACAAACCTCATACAACCCCTGAAGGCAGGAGGAAGGACAGGACAGAATGCGATAAAGGTTATAAATCATCACTGCAATCCCAGATAGAAACCAGGCAGGGGTCCTGAGCCTGTTCATCCAGTCAGACTGGTACATGAGCAGACACTCAGCTGCAGATGGTGACACCACGGCAGCGGGTGACACCACAGCAGCAGGTGACCTCAGCCTGCCACACGGGCAGGAGAAACCTCCCCCTGCACCTCCCGCAGAGCTGGAGGAGACTCACTTCTCCCTCTGCCCTGACACCCTGCAGCCAAGGGTTGCTACGGCTGCCACACTGCCTGGACAGTCATAGAGCTAAATATGCTTTTAGACATGGAAGCTGTTCTTTATCTGAGATGAAACAGCTTCCCAAACTCTTATTAACCTGTGCCCTACTTCAGAAGTAAATCTAATTTGCAATTTCATAGCTAGCTGGTGCTGGTGTTGGTTTGTCCCTGTGTCTGCTCTGACTTGGCTGGGTGCATTTAGGCAGTGCCATATGTGGCAGAGCATTATTCCTCACAACTGAGTAAGGAACTGGGGTGTTTGGAGCTTTTTTGTTTCAATGGGGTAGAGAAAAGTAAAAGCACAAATGTTAAAAATGTCCCTGCAAAACCAATTTTTGTATTCAGCAGAGAATGAATTGCTGTCTGCTAAATGAAATTTGTCATCAGGGGTATTCCTACACATCTGGTCACCTTCCCTGGAGTGCCTCAAGAGAAGTACTGCAGCAGAGAGGAGAGCACATTTCAAAGGATTCGTTGGATTTCTGATGGCAAACATCAAACAAAATGGGCATTGTTTCACAGATACACAAAGTAATAGAGAAAGGGAAGTGGAAACTTCAGCCGTGGCCCCTGCAGAAACAACAGTCCGTACAGCGAGTTATGTGGTAGATTCAACTGCAGATTATGTTACCTAACCAGCAGTATGAGAGAACAGAGGAAACCCAAACCCAGTGTAACCAGTGCTCAGTATTTCCTATTACAGTCAGCAGTTTATCGACTTTTTGTAAGGAACTGAGTGTAACTAAAACCTCGAAGATATGCGGAGCATGAGTGGCTTTTCTTCATCTTATTGTGGGCAGAAAGAGGGAGAAGACTGCAATTTCACTTCCTCTGGGGCTTCAGCTCTATCCTGATGCTGCCCAAGTGAAAGACACCCATTCCTCTCGGTTATTTCAGCAGTCCCTCAGCATGGAACACACTTAGCACTGAGATGTCTGCAGTGTCACCTCCCAGCTTGTAGCACAAGTTCTGCACAGGACATTTCAGCCATCTCACAGTCCATTTTCAGATTGTTCTTCCTGTCCTTTGAGCTGGTTGGAAGATAAACTTTGGTCAGTATATTATACTGTGCCCTTTGTAATGAAATAATGTCCGATAATGTGTATTTAGTGGGGATTTAAATTCCCGAGCTGATTACAAGAAGCTGTTAAGACTTGTAAGGTTTAGCAGTGCCCTGTGTGCGAGTCTGGAATGATGTGTAGCATTGCAGCACTTGTGCTCTCTCTGTGCTGTTGAAAAGGCCAGGGCTTTGCTAGGAAGAAACCTGAGAACATCGACAACTAAAGTGCCAGCAATACAATTTGATATTCAGTGAGACTTTGTTAGAAGTGTTTGACCAGAAAACCAGGCTCCTGTACTGTGAATCCTTCCAGCTTTAACAGGTTGCACGGTCTGAGATTCCAGGCATGTGCTGCTCTCTCCATGCCCATTTCCCAGCGGTATAGGGAGCATAGAATTATTTCCTGTGCCCAAAGAACGTTGTGAAATGTGACTGACTAATGCTTGTAAAGAGACTTGATAAAAGATGCGATGGCAGTGCAGAAAGGGCCAGTGTCCTATTAATGCAAGTGAAGAACACAGGCCTTGGAGGGGCTAAAGATGCCCTGAGGTGCTCCAGAGGCAGCTGCAGCGCCTGCCACCCCCAGGATCCGCAGGATGCCGTGTCCCGCACCCTGTCCCCTCGGGGCTGCCTCCCCGGGCACTCGGCCCTGCTGACACTGACAGCCCGACCGGGCCGCGGCTGTCGCAGCCCGGCGGGGCCGGGCCGGGGGTCGCCTTGTCGCCGGCTCAGCGCGGAGGCAAGGGAAGCACCGGGCCAGATGAGGCCGTGCCCGGGCCGCGGCGGGAGGGAGGAATGGCTGGAGCTGGAGCTGGAGGAGGGAGCGAGCCCGGGATGGAGCCGAGCAGGCCCCGCCCCGCCCCGCCTGGCCCCGCCCCGCCGCGCGCGCCGAGACTCCGCCCCGCCCCGCCCGCGCGCTGACTCGCCCGAGCTGCCACGTCTGCCCGCTGACGTCACCCCCGGCCGGCGCGTCCCGGCCAATCAGCGGCGCCGGCCTCCGCTCCGAGCCGACGGGGCCGAGGGAAGAAAGGCCGGCTATCGCGCATGCGCCGCCGCCGCCGCGGGGGCTGCCGGGAGAGCGAGTCCGCCGGAGGGGGCGCGGGCGGGCGGCGGTAGCGGCGCGGACTCGGTTTCCCGTCGCGCCCCTCGGCCGCCCCCCGGCCATGTAAGCGCTGCTCGGCGAGCGGCCGCCCCGTTTCCTGGTCGGGCTCCGGCGGCCATTTTGGGCTGAGGCGCAGCGCGGAGGCCGCGGAGCGGGCGCGGGCGGACGGGCCGAGCCGAGCGCCGGGCGATCGCGGCTCCCTCGGACCAGCGCACCGCGGAGCGCCTGCCTCGGCGGCGGGAGGTGCCGCCGCACCGCCCCCTCTCAGCGCGCTCGCCGTCCCTCGGGCCGCGGGCCCCACGGACATGTCCAGCATGAACCCCGAATAGTGAGTGCGGGACGGGCCGGCCTGGGGCCGCGCTGCGGGGCGCGGGGGGATGGCGCTGTGCCCGCGGCTCCGAGGGCCCGCACTGCCCCCGGGTCCCCGCGGAGCCGCGCCCGGGCCCGAGCGGCGGCGGGAGAGCAGGAGGGTGGGGGGGCGGCGGACGCGCTCGGCCCGGGGCTGGGAGGGACCGGCGGGCGGGGGGAGGCAGTGGTGGCCCCGCCGGGATCCCGCATCCGCCGCCGCAGCGCCCCGGCAGCGCCGCGGGGAGCAGCCGGCGGCGATTTCCCGAGCCTCGGGAACACACATCGGGGCCTGGACTCCAACAAGTGACGGGGGACAGCGGGGAATGCCGATCCCGGCCCTGGCGGCTCCGGAGCCAGGGGTCCACCCTTCGCCTGAGCTGCAAGTCATGTGTGTGTCACATGGCTCTTGCAAAACACTTCTTGCCTATGTAGATTTTGCAACGCTGGGACTTGATAATGAAACGCTCTTGGGGCTATTTCGGGCTGAAATAGCACTTGCCTAGAAAGCCCGGTGATGACTAAAGGGGTTTTTGGGAGGGTCGGTGTGTCAGTGTGGGCTTTTTCTCGGCCTGCTCGGCAGCCCGGCTGTCTGAGCTCTCTGCCCAGGGGTTGTCTGCATCCTGGGAACTCGGGGACATGTGTCCTGCCCACCGAGCTGTCTGGAACAATAAACTTTGTTTTGCTCAAGGCTTTTCTGAGTGAATAAGAGGAGGGACTTAGTTTAGAAAGCGCTTCAAAAATCAGCTGCTGCGCTCCCAACCCTTTGTCCTTCTGGGGTGTGTTCAGGATCCTTTCACAGATGCTAGCTTTGCTGGCACCGTACTTTGGGTGGGAAAGCCACTGTCCCACCCGATGGCACTGGAGTGGCTCTGCTACTGAAATGCACTGTGGTGTGACGTTGCTGCTCTGGATATCCATGGACTCTGCTCTTGGAAGACACCCACAGTTTTGTCCTCACAGCTCGCTGTTCCACACAGCTGAGGCTCCTGACTCTGTGGCCTTGGCTCCTGTGCTCTCCTCTGGTGTCGCTGGGGTTGGTTGCAAGCACTGTGAGTCTGTTAAAATCACCTGAGGAGCAAACAAGTAGTCATCATCTAGTGAGGGAGTTGGTGACAACCAGGAGGTACAGCCAGGAACTCGAGTTACATCTTGGCAAGATTACATCACAAACTTGCTCGTGTAGCTTTGGAAAACATCAAAACAGTAGCTGGAGGTGGGCAGTGGATGAAAACCCGACAAACTACTGGTGCCCCTGTGGTCCTTACAGCTCCCAAGAGTTAAACTCAAATTTACCTTGCAGACTGCTGAGTTTTATAGTGGGAAAACTGCCTGCAGAGTGTTAGGCCACTGAGAAAAATGAGTTAGAGGGGGCTTATTCCAGAGATTTTTTTTTTCTTGTAGTCTCTCAGCTCTTTAGACTGATGCAGAGTTTAGTTCCTTGGAACAAGGTACTGAATGCTGAGGCCAGTGTTTTGAGAGAGACTAATTCTCAGTGAAGAGTGCTTGTTGCTGGTGGTGAGCACAGCTGAGTTCTTGAAAGTGAAACAAAGAGGAAAAGCTGTACTTTGAGATTAACTCGTAGTGTTAAATTGCCACTTCCTGAGAGGGTGGCGTCGGCAGGATGAGGGGAGGAGATGGGAAGGGTGTGGTGAGATGGAAGAAAATACCTGTCACGGTAATGTGTGTACTTGGGTCTGTGTTAAAACAGGAGTAAGATTTAAGGGATTATGACATTATTCCTTCTAGTTCCTTGTAACAGACACATCCATTTGTCCTTTCAGCAGTGTCTTGCCTGTAATGTAACACATTCTCGCTTCCCTATCACAGCTGCAGATCAGGCTGCAGCCCCAAATCCTCTCTCCTGGGCAAGCCAGAACCCCATCAGAAGTCAGTGAGATAGCTAGTTAGAATTGCTGACTGAAGACCTACTTCCTTCAGCTTTCCTGATAAAGCTACAGGGTTCAATCCTGCTCCCTGCTCATGCAAAGGTTTGAAGGGGAGGTGTGCTTCTGAGAGCTTTCTTGAAACTTCAGGGCTGTGGGACAGCCTAGGGGACTGTTAGTTTTTTCATTGAGTGAAGGAGCTGAAGAGGGGTAGATGAGATATTAAAATTAGCGTTTGGAAGCTAAAATCTGAAAACATCTGCCCACCCAGCGCGGGGATGTATTCCCTCTGTGTTCCTCCCTCCCTGCTGGTGTTTAAATGAGCAAAATGTCAATATTGACTTTGTTGTGACTAGATCATGTCAGGTTCAGCGTTTCCTCCCTTTCTGCAACTTGCTTGTGATAGGCTGACTAGCATAAACACGCTGGTGGGTGCACTGTCCATAACAGCCTGGTTTCTGTCAGGAGCTAATCTTGATCCCTCTTCTGTCTGGATCTTGTTCTAGACACCCTCAAGCACAGATGAGGAAACTCAGTGGGTTTTGGAGTAAATCTTGGGGGGTTCTTTTTGCATTCTTCAGAAGTGTTTGGGAATACCACTGAGGTGGGTTTCACTCTTGTGTGATGGTGGTTAGTAGATGACAATTGAGTGACAGCTCCTGGGTTGCTGGAATCATCTGAAATTGTTTGTGTTCTGACCTTTCCAAAGAGGAATCTGCCATGCAAAGTGGCATCATGTCTTCTGGATTCTGTTTACCTACACAAACTGTGTGTAATCAGAGTGACAGTCATGCTCCTCTTCAAAATTTCTGGAGTGGTAGAACAAAGACTGGGGATTGAGGTGCTGTGAGTACCTGTTCACTGTAAACTTGCAGCTGACATCAGTGATTAAAGCCAATTCCAGCAGTTCCTTGTTGCAGGCAGATGACTACCTAGCCTTGTCTGTTTTGGCATAAAACCTTCATGGCATTTAAAAAATCCCCACATGCCTCCTTGTATAAATGATATAAACAATGGTATCTTAGAGGCCCACAGGTCTCTTGTTCCACACAGCTTTGGCCAGGTCTGTCCTAAACTTGATTTCCTGGTTTTCTGCTGAACTCACTGATGTGGGACATGTGTGTATCAGGAGGATACTGCACTGCTCAAAACATCAACAGGGCTGTTTTGGAGGTGCCTTTTTTTTTTTTTCCTTTTTGGCAAGAGGCAGTTAAATTTAACATCTTTGTGCTTTATCTCTCTGGCAAGAGGAAGTTATGGGGAGGATTTGAAAGCCTCCCTCTTACTCACTGTACCCACCTGCCTTGCTGCTCACGCTCTTCCAGTGTGCTCTTTTAAACATCCCATGTATGACTGGCTTATGTAAATGGTGAGAAATAATTGAATGATTAACCTGAATTCCCACTGTCTCCCAAGGAGCATGGAGAAGGCTGTGCTGCATAGCTCAGCCAGCTTTAGGAAGGCTCCCTAAACTGGAGGAGCTGATGAATTTTAAGTCTTCAGGTTTAAAAAATAAAATTCAGTGACTTCAGAAATATTTGTATGGCTCTTTGGGAGTAAATAACCAAATAATGTATGGCTTGTTGGATGCATTGCTACAGTTGAACTGCTTTACCCAAATACTGTGTTGGTGTAGTTCAGTCTAGAAATGCATTTCTGCAAATTTTTTGTAGCTTGTTTTAATTTTGATTTAAACTGCTGCTGTGAACAAGAGCTGTCTCAAGCATCACACTCTGTGTAACAAACTGCACATTTGGTTCTCATGGCCCTGTGTAGGCACCTGCTGTATTTTAAAAGGTCTTGGAGGCTGTACCTTTTAAAGCTGTAAGCTGTACCTGGACAGGAAGGCACTATAGTACTGGAATATGGAATGTGTAAAAAAAACTAAAACCCTAAGTTCTGCAAGTTCTTACATTATTCCCAACTTGATGAAAGGCTTTCCTGCCAAAATTAAGGTTTTTTTGACACAACACCCAATTCTAAGGTCAGAGACAGCTAACTCAGTAAAGGCTATTTCCAGCTGTGCTGCAGCTGCACTAATGCTGGCCCTGGTATTGATGGGGGTGAGGCAGGTGGCTTAAGGCCACTGCATGAGCCTCTGGTTCTGGAAATACTGAAGCCCTAAGTCAGGGGACATCTGAATAGCGAAAATACCAAACCCGGTATTTAAGGCTTCTGAGTTCTTGTTGTGTTAGCTTAACATCAGTTCTGTGTACACACTGTTATTGTTCTGTTTGCTTCTGGAGACTAAGAGATTTAATGGGTGGGTTTGGCTGGGAACTACTCTTAGCACGAACAGTAACAGAGGGAGACAAGTTTTCTTCATGTTTGGGGCCTGGGGGAACCTGAATTATTCTTGGAAGCAAGTGGAGGTTTTTAAAGGAATCTCAGACTTACAGCTGAAGCTTAATTTGAAGTAATTCCTTGCCTACAGCAGGAAGGAGTTACTTTTTTCCCCACTAATTTTAGTGAAGACAATGTATGGTTGTCAAGGGCATTACAATGTGCTGGAAGCTGTAATAATTTGACTTTATGATTGCTGAAAATTCTGCGTTTATAGGGAACTGACCAACCCAAACGTGCTGCTGGAGTTGGAAGGAGCTGTGAGAAAGCTGAGGCACAGTGGTGGGGAAGAAGGCATAGGTGTAGCAGTGGACCAGCTGCTGGAGCCCTTGTACTTTACCTTGGGCTGCAGGTTACAGAGTTTCTGCTGCTCTTGGGGACCAAACTCTACTTGGGTGTGAGAAGCCTCCTGATCTGTAATAGTGCTTCAGGCATCTTGAATCTACCGAGATATGTGGGTTGTGGGGTAATGTAACTATGTCCCCTGAACAGTTTGGGTTAATTGTCATTCTCCTAAAAACATCATCTAATTGTGTTTGTACATGACTTGACAGGTGGAGTGACAAATTCTGTGACTGTAAGCTGCTAGGTATCCTTTGACTTAATTTTTTTTAATGCCCTTAGTGCTTTCAGGTGTACACCGTGAGGGAAAGTTGCATTTTTAAGGATTAGGTTATTAGTTGCTACATTTAGCACTTCTGCCTCCTCTGTGGCCTTGGCAGAAGTGCTGCAGAGACTGGAGGTTCCAGCTGGGTGTGTTCTGCAGCCTGGGCCCAGCCAGGTGAGAAGCACTTGAGCAGAGGAGTGGTGAAAAGCCGTGGTTGGCCATCTGCTTGGCTCTTATCAGCTGGGGATGGATGCAGTTTCCTGGCTGGATTCCTGCCAGCCAGAGACAGTGTCGATTCTAGGGAATAGTAGGTGGGGACAGTTGACTTCAGGCATTTTACATACCCTTAATCTTTACTCACCTTGCTTAAGTGGGCATGAAAATATGGCTGTTAAACTGTTGTGGTTAAGTGAGAACAGGAAATCCTAGCCACTGCAGGCCTGAAGAGTTGTCAACTGAGAATGAGCTAGTGTAGTACTTGAGAAGCAAAATAACTTGTGTAAGTGGTGGGTTGTTGTTGTTTTTCTCTGCTACTTGTTCTCTAGCATGAAGTTTCCCCATTAGTCTTAGGACTAACACAAAAACTCATATTTTGCCAACAGTGAAATCATCACTATTCTTTGAAGTGTAAATCTAGGTTGGTCCCTGACACTGTGCTTATTCTTTAATGTTGGGAAGACTCAACATTAAGCAAAAGATGTCAATTATTTGAGTGTGTCTTGAGAATTACTAATATCACACCTGACATCCCCCAGAGATGTGTCCTTGTCTGGAAATGACTTGAACTTTGCTTTAATTCCTGGAAGGCAGGTGTGGTGTTGGTCACTGCTCATAGTCTGTTGTGGAAGGTGTGTTTTTGCTTTAACAGGCCACTACACTTGGGGTTCATTTATATATTTAAATTGCATATTGTGCTGTTGCATTCTGCTGCAATTTAAATATGGGTAACTTGAACTGAGGAAAGAAATGGTTGGGTTTGGCAGCTGTTTGGTGTTGGTGAAGCTGGGCAGTGGAATCAAACCTCTGAGTCTAGAGAAGCAAAGATAATGGCCCTGGAGGGCAGCAGGCTGTTAGCACCACCTGTGTGTTGAGTTACTCAGCCAGACAAGGGGGTTGCCTTCAATTGCAAAGCATGATTTTCATCTCAGCTAGACCAGAAAGGGCTGGCCTAGGACTGTGGTACTCCTGCTGATAGCCCCACTGCTATCCCCAGAGTAACCTCCTAGGAAGGCACAGCTCCACACAGAAATGCTGTGTTCAGAGCACCTACCTCACGTTTCCCTTGCCAAGCAAATTGTGAGTGTCTACACTGAATAGAGGAGCTTGGAGTTGTAGCTGACTTCCCCAGTAGTGAATTAATTTACCCTTCTCAAAAGTGATAATATACTGGCTGTAAGGAACTTCATTCTTGACAGTGTTTTTCATTAAGTGACCTAATTTTTTTTTCCTTCTGCAGTGACTATTTATTCAAGCTACTTCTGATTGGAGACTCCGGTGTTGGGAAATCTTGCCTTCTACTTAGGTTTGCAGTAAGTGATCATGCCTGAAAACTATGTAAAAGAGGTACTTAGCAGGAACTTCCCTTTCAGGTAGCAGGGCTGATGTCTGACAGGCCTGGTAATACCAAAAAATAAGTATAACATTGCAAATCCCTCCCATCTTCTGAATTTGTGTCTAGCTGATGTATTTGTTTGACTAAATTGGAAAGAAATTATGTCAGTAATATGTGCAGGTAATTATTTTTAATTTTCCTGTTACTTGAGAACAAGGTAGCTTAATTTAACTTCCATCATTACAGTAGTGGTAGAACGCTGAGGATGGAAGGAATTCTGGGGGTGTGACCTCAGGGATAAGGAGTACAGACCTTGACCAGTTACTACTTGATAAGAACATTTTCTGCCAGATGAATCTGCAGTGATGATATCTGCAGTGAAGAGACCTCCCAGTTGTTTAGTCAGAGAAGTAATGTAAATAATACTCTAGGAATAATAAGGCCTTATGCTTTCTTTAGTGAATGTTAAAATTGCTGGTGGGGTGTTCTGGCTCTAGTTTTCCTGAAACAACCAAATGTAAAATGGATTTGAGAGCTCTTGGTAGAAAAAGCTGAAGTCCAGTGAACTTCTTATCTCTGTGCCAAAGTGCAGCTTCACGTTGCCGTGGGAGGAGAGGAAGAGAAGCAGAATACAGGGCATTAACTTAGAAACTGGAGTGTGACACTGCTGCAAGATGATGGCGTCACTTTCACAGCCTGAGCGGTTGCTCTGGGTGCCTCTGCAAAGAGCCTGTTGTACCTGATGTTATTAATATGAAATGGTGATCTGGGTGTACAGACAGCCTCAGTTAAAGCCATTGTGGCTGCTGTTGGTATGCACAGTGTGAGGATGTCACCTGCCCTGCTCACAGTATGGTGGCAGTGGATTGGAAGTGACACCACAGCTGGAGCAGCACTCCCAGAGCAGTCTAGCCTGCTTCTCTTGCAGATACTTTTGAATTAATTTTGGTTTCATGTGAATAATCCAACTTTTTTTTTTTTTTGATAGCCAGCTTAAGTTTGTGCTGTTATCTGGTGTTTCTTCAACTGAGTAGCTTTTTCCTTTGAAAATGTGTTTTTCCAGCTAAGCTGTTTTACGCTGGCATAAGGAATTATTACAGCATTCACATACCTGTGCTCTTGCTGCTGTGGGTTAAACTTCATCAGGCTTTTCACACATGCCCTTTGGAGTATTGAAATGTTAAGGAAATAAATGTCATGTCATTCTGAATGGCTTAATACTTTATTCTTATTTAGATGTATTACCTAAGATGTCTTCCCTTCACAGCCCAGAGAAATCCCTTGCTTTTGTGATACCTACTGGTTGCATAAAGCCTTTTGTGGTACATTGTACATGAAGTTCTATCCTTTGGGTACTTTAGGAATAGAAACTTCCTTCATGCTGACAAGCTGACAATCACTAGAAGGTAGCAAAGACTGACCCAGCAGTTTCTGTGTGCCTTAAGGCCTGTTGGAGACTGCAGCCAGGTCCCTGCAAGCTGCTGAAGCAGTGTTTTCCCTCCTGTAATGACACAGGCTGCAGAGCACAGGACTTAGCACGAGTACTCCAGCTGTAACTCTAACCTGCCTTAGCAACCAGCTGCAGCAGCAGAGGATCTGACATTCATGTGTGACTGAGGCAGAGCCTCTGACTTGTTCTAGGTAGCTGCAGTATAACACAGATGAAAAACCATCAAAGGAAAATAAAAATCTGATGTGTTTTAATAACCACAGTGGTTATTCTAAGTAGCTCTTCAGTCTGCCAACATGAGCGAAGACTGTTTTTTACACTACAGCTCACAAGGACTTGACACTACAGGATTTCCAGAAAAGAGGCTTTTCTGGACTGGTTTTTGAAACACAAGTCTAGCTGGTGCTTTTTAAAAGCTGCAGAATTTTTGAAAAGTAAACACTTGGTGGAAATGCTTAGCTGCCTCCTGAGCTTTGTCATGAGAGATCAGTCTGGTTTTACAAGGAAATTAAGTACCTTTGTCTGACAGGTGCATAGTGAAGTAGGTGACTGCAGAAGAGGTGCAGCTGGATTGACTTATGTTCACTCTCTCTCCTAGGATGACACGTACACAGAAAGTTACATCAGCACGATTGGTGTGGACTTCAAAATCAGAACTATAGAACTAGATGGGAAAACAATCAAGCTTCAGATAGTAAGTAGTATTTCTCAAGTCCTGGGTACTTCAGTCTGTTGGAGCACAGAGTTATATTCATAGCTACTGGTGGTTATCTTTGTACTTTAAAATACATTAAAATACAAGGGATATTCTTCCTGTTACAAGAGTACAAAGCAGTTTTCACAGGACTTTAAAACTTCCCATGACCTGTCCTTAAAGAAGGGTGCTTATTATCAAGGCTGTTTGCCTGGAAGAAGAGATTCTGTGCTGGAGTGCTCTTGTATCAAAATTGATTTAGCAAGGATTTGTGTAAGTGCAGGAATACCACACAGTTGTCCAAGATGCCTGAATTCCACAGCAACTGTTACTACCGGGCTGCACTGTCTTAAGTGCTGGAAACTCTGTTTTTGTTGACTTGAGTGGAAAAACTGACACAAAGGCTTGTAACTGGCCTGGCTGCCTTAGCACTGGGCGGTGTTCTCTGGTTATGCTTTTGGCCTTTCACTTGGAATAAACAGGGGAAGAGACTTGGCAGTTCTCTAATCTTGAAGCACTCTAAAAGGGTGACTGGTGTGATGAAATGTAATATCTGTGCAAGGTCAGACAATCCTTGTCAGCCACTGCTCCCAGCTCAGGCAGAGGCTCTCCAGATTTGAAGGCAATGACTCAGGGATTCAATGTTGTGGAGCAGAGTCCAGCTAACAGCCAGAAGCGTGAGCCTTCAGACTCTAATGCAACTATCCTGAGCAGAGAGCAGCCCATTAGGAATGCTGTCACTGCTGAAATCTGTCTGAGAGTCTGTTTTTAATACACAGCCAGCTCTATTCTTAACACAGCTCCAGAGAGAGAAATATTTGGGCGAGTCCTGCTCCCGTCCTGGGTGGGAGAAGAGGTCAAGCACCTTATGTCCCTTCTTAACTCTCCCAGCAGGAGAAAGGAATGAAGTTTAGTTTGAGTTGTTGCTTTTAAATACCTTTGCTGGAGCTTGTGTGCCAAGGAGGGTGAAGGGAGTGGTCATGTTGGAGACCTGCAGCTCTCTGACCTTATTCCTAACAGGTTTTCAAGCCCTGGCTTGTATTTGCTCTTCTGGCCACTGAACCGTGGCCTCTTCATGGGTCAAAACTGCTTAATGTTTTCCTCAGAGAGGTCTCATTGAATACACTTGGCTGAAAACAAGCAAATGAGCACTATTCAAAAGTACCTATCAAAGTGAAATTCTCAGTTAAAATACGTCATCTCCTTGAGTCCTGTTTGATGCATTCAGCTTCAGAGGCACTGCTGCAGCTGTGGCTTGGATATGGTTGTATTTGGATGGCTGCTCTGCTGAGCTGTGTTTCTGGAAGCTGCTGTAGAGCACTGGCTCAGCCACGCTGCAGTAGCTGACCCTGTTCCTTGTCTTGCAGTGGGACACGGCGGGACAGGAGCGGTTTCGGACTATCACTTCCAGTTACTATAGAGGAGCTCATGGCATCATAGTTGTGTATGATGTTACAGATCAGGTAAGTGTCAAACCTGTGCCTGCAGTTTCTCCAGGCTGATGAGGAAATTGGGTATTTAACAACTGAGCACATCTTAAGGAGACAGTGGCACAGTTCTCCAGGCTGTGTTAAGGCTTATCAAGCTAAATGTATGTGTTTGCCTCTGGTGTGGCAGAAATAAAACACAGAAATAAAGGGAGCAGTGGGATTTGTGGCTCCTAAGCAATTGTATCTTAGGCTTAACCTGAAACTTGGTGAGCAGGTAACTGATTGTTCTGTGTGAATACTTCTCACCCTGCCTTTGGTAGGAGGAAGTCTGAGTTACTGATGGAAGTTGTTGAAAGATTTCTGAATGCACTTGAACTGTGGTCTGCAGTAAAGACTGGCATTTGGAACAGAAAATTGTCAGCCTGTGTGCAGGATACAACTGAGCCAGTGTTTTCTGTGAAAGGATCTCTGAAAAACAGTTGTTTGAAGGGCACTTGGGAAGTATAGGGTTTCCTGAATTAATAGAAAAAGAACACTTGTGTTCAGTCACTAACTGGAATATTAGTCCAGCATGTCTGAAGTCAAAGGTTGTTCCAGCAGATCTACAAGGTGGCTTGCACCTAATACCTGATGCTTTGTAAATATGTGGGATTCATCTGGTTTCAGCTGTGTGCCATGTCTCTTATCTCTGCTACAGGAGGAGGAAGAAGAGTCCCAGATGGTAGAAGCTGTTGAATATTCAAGATACGGAGCAGGGAAAAATAACAGTGGGAGGAGTGCAGGAAGGGCTGATTGTGTAGGGCTGGGAACAGGAGCTGTATGGGCCCTGTGGTGACTTGCCTGTTCCAAGGCCATTGGGGGAGTTTGGCAGCATTGGAAAGTCCTCTCCCATGGTCGTGAATCCCATGGATAAGTGCACTGCTTCATCCTCTTTCCTGGTCATGACCACAGGGATAGTGCTGCACTTGCCCCTTTGTCAAGGGCCTTGCTTACAGTTCTCTTATCTCGTAGGAGTCTTTCAATAATGTCAAGCAGTGGCTGCAGGAGATAGACCGTTATGCCAGTGAAAACGTCAACAAGTTGTTGGTGGGGAACAAGTGTGATCTGACCACAAAGAAAGTAGTAGATTATACAACAGCAAAGGTATGTTGGGACTCGTGTGTTGGCTTGGCTGAGCATCTGCTCTGGTTTGTCATGCACTGAGGTTCCAGGGCAGGGAAGTGTCCTGGTGTCACAAATGGGGGCAGTTTAATGACTCCCAGCCCTGCAAGTCGTCATCAGACTGGAGATGGGGTGTGGGGTGGAATGCAGGAGCTTGTGGGTTATCCAGTGGTGCTCCAGGAAATGAGGTATGAACCTGTATATGAGCTTATTGTTCACTGTTTCTCGATTTGCAGGAATTTGCAGATTCTCTTGGAATTCCGTTTTTGGAAACCAGTGCAAAGAATGCCACAAATGTAGAACAGTCTTTCATGACCATGGCTGCCGAGATTAAAAAACGAATGGGTCCGGGAGCGACAGCTGGTGGTGCGGAGAAGTCCAATGTTAAAATTCAGAGCACTCCAGTGAAGCAGTCTAGTGGAGGTTGCTGCTAAAACTTGCCTCCCCCCTTTTGTCTCACAACAATGAATTTGCAATCTGAACCCAAGTGAAAAAAAAAAAAATTGCCTGAATTGTACTGTATGTAGCTGCACTACAACAGATTCTTACCGTCTCCACAAAGGTCAGAGATTGTAAATGGTCAATACTGACTTTTTTTATTCCCTTGACTCAAGACAGCTAACTTCATTTTCAGAACTGTTTTAAACCTTTGTGTGCTGGTTTATAAACGTGTAATCCTTGTTGCTTTTCCTGATACCAGACTGTTTCCTGTGGTTGGTTAGGATGTATTTTTGTTTTGATGTTTCTATTGGCATGTTTAGATGTCAGGTTTAGTCTTCTGAAGATGAAGTTTAGCCATTTTGTATCAAACAGCACAACAGTGTCTGTCACTTTCCATGCATAAAATTTAGTAAGATATATGTAAGATCTGATTTGCTAGTTCCTTCTTGTAGAATTATAAATGGAGAGATCACACTATCTGATTAATAGTTTCTTCATACTCTGCATATAATTTGTGGCTGCAGAATATTGTAATTTGTTGCACAATATGTAACAAAACTGAAGAAATGTTTAATAAATATTGTACTTATTGGAAGTAATATCAAACTGTATGGTGATAAATATTGTCTTAATTTGTATGGCTAAGGGGGAAATCAGGCTTGCATTGTGCACAAAACAACATATCTGTGTGTGCAGCCATGGCTCTCAGACCTTCTCTGCAACTCTCCCAGTGACTATGGCCCCAAAGCCTGAGCTGTCATGGTGCTTAAGGCACGTGTGCTGTACCAGAAACACCCAGCCAAGGTTCATGAGGCATAATGCACTCTGAATGTACAACAGTTCCCTAACTTAGTCTTGGAACTTAATTTATTTCTCAAGGACTCTATATAGGGAATACCCGCCAGCTTTGCATAGCAGGGGAGACAACAGTATTTCCCTAACGAACGATTTCAGCGTAACCTTGAGGAGGTATACCTTTCTACCAGTATATTATGTCTTTTCTATATACTGTTAATTCCATCCTCTTTTAATCAGTATCTTCTGACTTAGTGCAACAGCTTAGCTTCTATTCCCCTCTGCAGCGAGGCACCAGGAGGTGACATGGGGATAGCAAGGCCCCCACCAAACTGTTGCTCCAAGTAGGCGCTTTCTCAAACAATTTGGAACTAACCAGCAGCCAAGAGGTTTTTGGATGGTGTGTGATTCTTTGTACAGAGCTAATCAAATCATTAGTGCCTGATGTCTAGCTAAAAGCCACAGGAAAGCTAGCCTATAACACTTCCTATACATGTAAAATTGTTCAGCTTTATCTAAACTCAAATGTTCAGCCTATTCTGTAAATAGTCTCATGTTTGAAAGACCATGTAACATTCCCCTAGTAGTAAATACACCCTGTGATAGTAAAAATATAGCCTAGGTATGTTGTGAGGTATAAACTAAAACTGGTGCAAATATCCTCTGATTTTTTTTTGGGGGGGGTGACTTTGGCTAACAGCTTTCTTCAACATAGTTGCATAAATCAACAGGCAATTGTAATACATAAAGTATTGTCATGGTTAAGTTGAACTCTTCCACTTGAGACCTTCACAATAAAGTGATGTGCTTTCTAGTAGAGATGTGCTTGTTGGTATAATTCATTATAAATGTGACTGGCTGCTCCCAGGGAGCAGGAGCAGTGAGTGCTGCTGAGATCAGGAAGTGAAGCAGAAGGAGGTGTGTTGAGGGTAAAACATCTTCCCTGCAGAGAGTGCACAAATGAACTTCAATGTCGAGATGCCTGCTACATACTATCCAAACCAATGTTAATATATACAGTAATAAAAGTATTGCAAAACCAGTTGGGCTACACCAGGTGTTTGGTGGTTCTTTGTTTCCCCCTCAGTCATCACTGGGTCTCTGGGCTGATGCTGTTCCATGCTGAAGCCTGAGGTGGTCAGGCTGAGCTGTGTGATGAGGGTAAAAGTCCTGGAAAAAGGCACTGTACTCTTACCTATGAGCTGAAATATTAAATACTTTTGACACAGTGGGTTGAAAAGATTGCCCTTCGAGCCGAGGATGTAGAAAATGGGAGAATATCTCAAAAATCCCCCACAAACCCCAATGAATCATTTACTGTAACTGCTTCAGTTTACCTTTGCTTTCACCTTCTACTTGTGCAGAACAGAAACTTCTCTGTGTTCTGTTCACAGGAATGGCAGGAAATTATGTATTCAGCACAAGTACATGATGATCATTCAGGTTAAAGGTTAATTGAAGCCAAGTGCCAACATTCTGTAACTTTTTTTTTGCCACTTACCTTGTCCTGCTTCAGAGCTGCCCTTTTTCTGCTGGAGAAAGGGCTTGGAAACCCTTGATGAATGTTGTGAGCAGTGATTTAACTGCAGTAGCTGGAAGGGGGGGAAAGCACAGCTCTTCATCCTGGGAAACCAGCACAGCACTAACACACCTCCTGCCAGCAGCAGATACCAGCAGGTTACCCAGAACCTGGCTCCTCCCAGTCTGTACTCACTTGTTTATTATTTTATTGGGATTCAGTATATTGGCTTTTTGTGTTTATGTGTAAGAAAATTGAAAGTTAAGTAGGCTCTGCTTCAGCAGGGAGTGGTGATTATAAACAGGCCTTCAGCTTGCTCCCAAGAACCAGGAGGAGTTGCTGTTTCTTGGCTTCTCGCACCTATTTTTGACGAGCATAAACAAACCATGAGAACAGGGCTATTAAAATCACACAGCTTTACTTAGCGACCTCACGGCACACTATGGATTGCTCAGTTTAAAAAACTCCGTGCTCCTGACGTTTTGCTAACACAGAACAGCCCACTTCAATAAAAAAAGGGAAGCTATGTTAAAAAACAAACCAGAAAAGGCCGGCTGTACATTCCTTACGCAACTCTGGACATGGCAGCAGCCACACACCTGCTGTACAGAGCACCTTTCTCAAGCCATGGCACAAACCCACGCTGAAATCAGCCCCGTGGGCTACTGGACAAAGATTCTGGCATCTCTGGAGAAGTGATGGAGGTGGCTTGGTGCTTGCTGCAATTCTTCTCAGCCCTCCTGGGATGGGCTAACGCAGCTTAGGTCTGACAGAGGCAGCACCTGAAATAAAATGGGGTGTTTGGTGCCATGGTTTGCCTCAGTCTGATCAAGAAAGAAACCGCCATGCTCTACTGCCACATCTCACCAGTGTAGAGGGTACAGCTGGGTAGAGGTAGCAATTCAAAAACCACAACAAACCAAACACTTCTTAAGACATTGTTACCCTCTTCTTAGAGGCTGCCACCCCTGAAACCCTTTGATCCAGTTTTCTTTGAAGGGAGATGGCTAAGAAATCAGCAACAAGTTTTCTAGCCCCTACTTTATACCTGAATTCACTTGCTTCCCTTTCCCACCATTATATAGCAACCAGAATGTTTCTGAGAAAATCCAAAGCCAAAAAATACCCCTTCCTCATCTTTCCTCTGCTGTGCAAGGGATTTGGGGGGAGCAGGTGTCTGTGCTGGACTGTTGCCGTGCCCCAGCCCTGAGTGACAGGGACCTGCCTGCCGGGTCCCTGCAGAGCTGCCATCAACCCCCTTCATGTTCTTGGGTTTCATCAGCTGTTTCACCTGCACTGCTCTGCCCCAACACAGTTAAACATGAAGGGGTATCCATTTTGAGTCTCTCCTGCTGCCTTCTCAGGCTTTCCAAACAGATTCAAAGAAATAACAATACAGCCTGGTGTTTGGTGTTTGCTAATTCAAGTGTTTCTCTTCCTGTGCTTCCTCCCCTCTTTGCCCACTGCAGCAAGGCTGGTTTTCCCCCTGCTTACCCATGGAGCAGCTGTGTGCTGCACTCCCCTCGTCCTGCCCCGTGTCCTTGCCCTGCACGGGGCTCACAGCAGCCAGGATGGACTGGTACAGGTGCTCTGCGTGGCTTTCGAGCTCTTCTGACTGCTTGGCAATCAGACCCAGCGTGTCTTTCAGAGCTGGAAAGCAAAAACATCTGAATGGAGGTGATAGGAACGCGATAATTCAGTGTCTGTCAGAGCAGAGAGCTCTGCTCGCCCAGGCAGACTTTGGAAGGAAATCGAGTGTTAAAAATCAATAATGTGATGTTCATCCCATCCACATTGTGATGCAGCATTTGCAGGGGGTGGGGAGTGACCCAGGAGGCTCCAGGTTCATCATGAAGATGCAGAAATAGGGGGTCTTAAAGAAAACCTTCAGAACTCTGCAAGAAAGCCCATCCATAATGTAGCACTGGACCTCTAAAGCCCCTTTGGTGACTGCAGCTACAGCTCACCCTTTAGAAATCCCTTCTTCTAAATCACCAGAGCAACCACTCTGTGTGTGCTGTGGCACCGGCCAGGCTGGGCCAGGGATTTTGGGGGCAGATACCTTGGCCAGCACCACCTGTGTCCATGAGCATCCCCACACAAGTGCTCCTCCTCACCTGGCGAATTTGATGCCATGCAGTCCAGGAGAGCTTCGCCCCTCTCCAGCACACTCTCAGTCAGGCTCCGGTGGTCGGCCACATTCTTCCTGAACTCCTGGCAACGCAAGGAGAAGAGCAGCATTGCTTAGAAGGGTTTTTGAAAAAGACCCACCTGTGGCAGGTTGCCCAGTGAGCAGTTTCCTCTGAGCAGGTTCCCGGTGCTCCCAAATTTGGCTTTGCAAACCCAGTGCACTCTGGGCCATTCCAGTGATGCCTGGCTTCCCAGTGCTTGCTGCCTGCAGCACAGGAGAGGGGGAAGGAAGCAGAGGCAAAGGTGACACCCACCAGGTAGCGGTGCAGCGATGCCGACAGGCTCTCGGCATCCAGCGAGGGTGGCACCCAGCTGCCAGTGACATCCGCCACGTTGTACAGCCAACGGATCAGCTCTTCCAGCTGGCAGCAGAACATCTGCTCAACAAAGCATAAAAAAGGGGTCATGGATATGTTTCTGCAATGGACATAGGGCAGAGAGAGGAAAAGGTGAGATAGTGGTGTTTCAGAAAGCACCCATTCCCTGTTCCTCTCCCACCCCAGCACACAAACATCCCTATGCTTGGGAAACCAAGGGTCAACAGGAAAAAGGCAAAAATTAACTTAAACTCTTGAACAGTCCCAGCATTCACTGTGTGGCAAGAATTGAGAGTCACCATGAAATGTTTGCATGCAGAGGTGCTGGAGGCTGGTAGCATCCAGGCTGAAGGAAGAAGTTGGCCTCTACCACCTCCCAGCCCAAGAGATATCCTCATCCTCCTCCTCCTCCTCCTCCTCCTCCTCCTCACCAGAGCTGTGCAGTTAATTTGCAGTTACTTTTTCCCCAAGGGTTTGTCTCATTCAATTAAGTGCTTTCATTTATTTTTAAAGTGTCTTGGTAAGGGATTATTTTTGTAAGATGCTGCATGAAGCCCAGGGGTCTCTGCTGGCATCAGAGGAGACAGGGGGGCAACCTAGGGGCCTCTGCAGGCTCAAGCCCTTCTCCTCCTCCTCAGGAGTTTGCCATAAAGCTCAGCTGCTTTCCCCTGGAACTGCAGTTTGGTGTGACAAATACAGAAAAGACCCTTTTAAATCAACAGAGTTATTTCCATACCAGAGGAGGGGATGAATTTGCAGCTATGTGCATGGTAACACTTGTGCAAACAGCCCAGCATCGTTTCCAAATTTGTCCCAGCACTGGGGTGGGAAGAAAATGGAGAGGAGGGTGGGAGCACAGCGCTGGTGGCAGGATGGCCAAAATATAAAAATCCACAAATCAGGAAACCCTTCAGAGCTGCTGCAGCTCCTGCCTGGTGCAGCAGTGCTGCAGGATGAGCGGGCTGGGGGACCCAGCTGAGTGCCACATCTCCACCCAGCCTGGCCTGTGACACTGAGCCCCAGGGAAAGCAAGACAGGCTCTTGCTCCATCAGAAGGAATTATCTGCTCTGGTGAGCCCCCCTGCATAAATTACCACCAGCTGCCAGGCAGGACACATCATGCAGAACAGGAAGCCTTAATTAATTGTGCCATAAAAACAGGCATGTTTCATGTGAGATCTTCACAGAATAAACTTTATTTCTAGTCTCAGCCTACCTTAACACACTGAACAAGGGAGTCGGTCTGCTGGCTCTTCTTTGGATGCCCCTTGATCCGTGGTTCATTTAGGTACAGCCCATCCAATGTGTCCCTGAGACCAGCTGGTAGATGAAGCCCCCGGAGAGGATCCCTATGGATCCAGCCAAATGATTCCATGTTTTCCCAGCTGGGCTTTCGGGAGCTGCGGTGTTGCCACAGCCCAGCATAACCCTCAATGTTCCCTCTTTCATCCCTGCCTCTTGCTTCTCCGAAAGGAGCCAACCTGGATGAAAGGGGCTGCCGGCTTGTGCTGTGATGTGGAAGGTTATGGTGGTCATGCCCAGGTGTCCTTATAGTTAAGGAAAGATTGGACAAAAACTGAGCCAGCCTTTCCAGCTCCTGCAGTCTTGGAGGCAGGGAAAGAAATTCTTCATCACCCTCCCACTCTTTCCTCAGGGGGAGCACTGTGGTGGTGGCTAAAAACCTATTGCTGCTTTTTGCCTGCCCTGTGTAGTTTGGGCAAGGGCTCCCTGTGGCAGCCCAGCTTCTCCTATTGGCAGCAGGGCGCCCAGGTGAGCTTGGCCAAGCTGATTCCACCCTTTCATCCTTAGAAAAACCTCTGGAAAGATGAGAGGAAGCACTCCTTGTGAAGGATGCTTTGGCAATAGGTAAAGGTTCACAGTATGAGCCAGCTCCTGAGCAGCCTCTTCTTCCAGGCTTCGGGGTGGAGAATCTCTCTGCAGAGGCCATAAACTCCCAAAGTCCATTTTCTCTGCTTCCCTGAGCCTGCCCAGCTCGGCCATAGATGCTGGTGGACCCGGACGTGCCCTCAGGAGAAGCAGAAAAGCTATCCAGACCTATTCCCGAGTCGTGGAGGAAAGGCTCTGGCACCCTTCCTAGCTTGTACCTCGGCTTCAGCGGGTAAGCATAATCCAGCAAGTCCTCATACTCCTTGTTGGGGTTCCAGTGGGGTGAGCTGCGGTCCGGAGACGGGGGCAGCGAATCCGGAATGGCACAGGCCCAGTAATCGGCTTGGTAGGAGGAGATCTCCCGGATGTGCCCCAGGGTGCTGCGGTAATCCAGCAGAGGGCCCAGGGGCTCCAGCCTCTGCAAGGCCCTGCCTTCAGCTCCCCATCGGCAGCACAGCTCCTGGGTGGCAGTGGTGGCCGCAGAAGGGTCACCCGTGCTGGCTGGCAAGCTTCTGGATGGCTCCTCGGAGGTGTCGTTTCCTTCCGAGGACAGAGCGGAGAGGCTCAGCACGGAGCGGCTCCGCAGGGTGCTCTCGGGGCTGGGCGGGGTTTGGGGCCGCAGGAGCTCTGGGGTGGAAGGACAAGGGGATTGAGCTCCCAGACTTTGTCTCCGACGGCCAACATGGGCACCGTGGCAGCTGCCAGCAAGGATGTTCTCCTCTGTAGAGCTGCGCTGGCTGGGAGGGCTGGACACCAGGTCACAGCAGCCTGATGCCTTCACCTGCTCGAGGATGGGGTGGAAAAGGAAAGGGAGAGAGAGACATGCATGAAATGAAGCACAGCATCCAGAAAAAAGGCTCCTTTGTGCCGGAATGTGGAGATAAAAGCCCAGCCCTGGACCTGCCATGAGCTGAGGCTGCAAGTGGAGCTCTGCTCCTTCTGTGGGATGGCCTGCAGCTGCCCAGAGCAGGGCTTGTTTTTATGGAAAGGCATCTTGAGAGCTTGGGAAGCTGCACGAATCATTTGGCAGCAAGAGGCCTATTTAAAGACCACTGTCCTGAGCAAGTGCCCAGCTCTGCACTGGCAACATAGGAATGGAATCAATAGCTTGGGTTGGAACCCAAGCCCTTCCTCCCAACACGTGGTAGCCCAGGCAGGGTTGGGCACACTCTGTATGGGAGAGGTGGAAAGCCATTGCTGGGACAGCCCTGACAAAGAAGTCCCCACCTCTCCCGGGATGTCCCAGTGGTGCAGCAACACCTGCAGGTACAACCCTCTCACCTGCTGTTCTGAGGAGTGGAACCAGCGGCCAATTCTACGAGGCACGGGGCCACCATCAGCAGCTCTATCCATTAACGTCACTTTCCCTGAGGGGTTTGCTGTGGCTCTGGGGAATCCGGGTGCACATGCTGAAGACACTTCTGGGTGGCAGCTTGAGCCTCTCTGGGTAACACCAGTGGCCAGGTGACTGTGCCTGCTCACTGCCATGCTCTCAGTCCCTTGCAGGCTGGGCTTGGCTTCCTCTGTCCCCAAAAGCCGCTGCAGGCTCCCCGCCAGCTCCGGGAAATCCATCTCCACATCTGCACAGTCACACCTCCCATTGCCCTCGGCCTTCCCGCTCAGCGACGCTTCAGAAGGTGATTTTCCCACATCCACAGCCATCAGGACAGAGCTTCTTCCACGGGATGATGCTGAGCCTCGAGCTCTCTGAAATTGACAGCACACAGCAATGGCATTGCACCATCCCACCTTGTCTCCATGCCAAGAAACTGGGTTTGCCCACTAACAAAGAGCTTAAGCATGATTTGGGTGAGACCCCAAAATTGATAAAGGAGCATCCTGGTACGTCAGGTGGGACACAGGAAAGAGCAAAGCCTCACATCTCAGCAGCATTTTCTGTTTCCAAGGATGTGACACACAGGGAAAATCTAATCACAGCCCTGGCCATGCCAAGAACAAACCTGGGCTTTACACCTTGCTGGCACCAGAGTCCTGCAGTGATGGAGGACCATGATGTCACCAACACTTTGTGCACCATGAGGTCACTGGGCCCAAATGACATCATTAACTAGGACATGAAGCTGACTGACTGAGCTCTGAAGGCTGTTGGGGTGGAAAGTTGAATGTTTTTTAAAAGATACAAACCCAAAATCTTAAAGCGGAAGCCACCCAGAAGCAAGAAGTAGTTATAAAAAGCTGGAGGGGAAGGTAGGAGGCTGTAAAACCCAAACCTGGTGCTCAGCTCTGTAGCTTCTACCTCAATTCATGAAATTAACTCTTTGGGAAATTAATTCACAGAAATACTTGCACTCACTTGGGCTTGAGTGAGGAGCTGCTGCAGGACAACCCATGAGCTAAATCAAGGAGACCCAACAAAGCCTCTTCCAACACTCCAGCCCAAACCAAGGTGCTGGCAGTAGGGAAATGTCAGCAGAGTGGTTTTGCTGGTAATCCCCCAGCTGGTGCCAGCAAACAGACCAGCCAAGGGAGCATCATCAGCAAACTCGGCTAAAAGGAAATTAAAAAAAAAAAAGGAGGAAAGAAAGAATTCCCAAACAATACTTGGAAGTGGGAAACAAGCTGATACTCCCTCCGTCAGCTCTTTGTCACAGCCTCGTTTTATGATCCACCCCTCCCTCCGACAAGCGGGGTTTTCCCACGGGCTCGGGAACAAAGAGCGGCGGGAGGACGCGGCGGGTCTCCAGGGGAGACCAAATCCCCAGCGCAGGCACAACCTGCGGCAGCCCCCGCAGCCGCCTGTCCCCTCCCCAGAGCGGCAGCTGATCCAGCACGGCAGCAGCTGCCGAGGGGAGCAGCACAGCCTGAGCTCCGCCAGCCCTCACGCAGTGGCCCCCAGCCCGCACCTGGACCCTCCCACTCCCCTGCCTAGATTTCTACCAAAGACAACCCTACGCACATCATGTTATGAAATGGATTGCACTGCTCTCTTTCTGCCCTCAGAAAGGTTGCATATCCACGCAAAAACGCTGGGTTGTTGTAAAAAAAGTGATCAATAAACCTACCCTTGTTACGTGAATTAAAAAAAAATATATACAAAAAAAGAAAAGCATAACAGTACATCAGAGCAGTCTTTAAAGTTTTAAAGTGAATGTGCTGTAACTAACAATTGCCCTCAGGACAACTTTATTTTTAAGAAGATGCCACATTAAATTCAAAGAGATGTTGAACATCATTACCTCCACCAGATTTAGTGGATTGAGTCAGGTGTCAGCCCAGAAAAAACAACTGTAAAAAATCACATCGAAGCTTGACTTTAAATCTGAAAAGCATGAGTTAAGCCGCATAAAATAAAACTTACAGGTCATGACCCACAGTTAGTTTCCTAACTGTGTGGAGGAGGGCAAATATTCTGAACTTAAGATGGTTTGTTATCTTACAAAGGCAGCATGCAGTGATTTACATTTCCACGATGCCATTGGTCTTTAAAAAAAGAGCAAGTGCTGGTTCACAGGTTCATTAAATCTCCAGAAGCTAATTGGATGCTAAAGAGAAACCAGGAAACCTGCCAATACATAGGAGTGAGAGTAAATCTGCTTACTGCAGGATTTGTAAGGGTATTTAAAGGGACACCAGAGATCTCCCTGCGTTTTCCAAAGTCTCTAATTCAGGCAGCTGATTTCAATTAACTTCAGAGGGAGCTGGATATCCAAACCAAACCCGGACACAAACTAGACCAGGATGTCACACACATCCCACACACAGAACAACCGGGCAAAAAGTCATATTTAACAACAATGTGACAACACTACTGCCACTAAGCGCAACTCCCAACTACACGAGCGTCTAGAAAACGAAGTTTCTCACCATTTTCCAACAATCCCACAAAAATTCAGAGGTCAGGTTGCCAGTGGCAGCGACGCACCAAGATGGGAAGAAGCAATCCCAAATCCTCGAGCAGGACTGAGGAGGGATGTACGACCACAGCTTTAGGCACGGTGGAAACTTTCCACTGGCCTCAAAAGCGCAGGAAAACAGCCAAAACTCCCAGCTACACCCAAGCCCTCGATTGTCTCACAGAAACAGCACCCGTGGCCTTGATTTCAGATAACGGAGGAAGACAGTGGTGCTGCTTCATTCATTTCAAAGGGAGGCCCGCAGGGATCTCTCCCGAAAAGCGATCCCCGAGTTTTTTCCCGCGGTCGGCAGGGCCTGCCGGCCGGGGCGCTGCCAGAGCCCGGCGGACAATGAGGGCTCTATCCCAGCAGCAGCTCCCTCAGGATCGCCTGCCTGATGGAATGCGGTGAGCGCAGCGGATGCTGATGGAATTTCCGTCTCCCGCCAGCTCTGCTTTGCCTGGCGAGCAATTTTGGGGTTGTTTTGGGGAAAACCCACAACGCTCTCGCCCCCTCAGGCCTGCGGGATCTGCGGGTCGGTATTTCCTGCTCCTTCCCTTGCCCGCTTTCTGCCCCGAAAGCCTGCCCGCCGCCAGAAACAACCCGGCAATTAACCAAAAGAGAAGAAATGCAGGCAGTGAGGCCGAGGAGGCGGCGGTCGCGGGGCAGCGGGATTCCCAAGGGAAAGCGGCGCGGCACCCCCACGCTCCCCCCCGCGCCCCTCAGGCGCCCCCCGACCCTCACTCACCCAGCGCCGGCCCGCCCCGCCCCTCACAGCGCCGCCAGCCAATGGCAGCGCCGGCTGCGTCAGCGCGCGCGCCCCCGCCGCCCGGCAGCCAATGGGAGAGGAGCTCGCGGCGGCCCCGCCCCGCGGCCGGCGGTGACCCCGGCTTGAGACGGCAGGGGCGGGAGGGAGACACGCGCTGGCCACGCCCCTCCGCCCGCCCGGCCCCGCCCCTTACCCTCGGCCCCGCCCTCTACCCTCGGCCCCGCCCCGCTGCCTGCCGGGCCCGCTGGGCAGGAGAATCCCGGTGTGCCCTTGAGGAGCTTTCCCAACGCCACGGTGCTTCCTTGCGGCCCCACACTGACCTTCCCGGGTTAAGCTGTGCCCTGGCGGCGTCACCGCGCTGCTCCTGCGCTGGAAATGGCCTGAAACTGGCCCTGCGCGAGGCACGACTGGAAGAGGGATCTCGCTATCCTCCAGGCGCGGCTGCAGGAGGAGGTGCCGGTGAAACACCTCCCTCGGGTGGTCTGTCCTAGGGATGAGCCCTGTGGGATGCCGGCCGTGCCCTGCACTGGGGGCAGCTTTCTGGGAAGGTCCCATGCCACGCTTTAAAGCAGGCTGCTCTGGGGTTTGTAGCTGGCCAGACCCTTCTTTGGCAGCTGGAGCAGACATAATTTGACAAGTTCCCATATAATGTAGCAATACAAACCTTTCCCCTTGTTGCTGTCCATTGGCTAATTCCGGTTTTTGTCCATGTCACCTGCTCCTGGAGATTGTTTCTTAGATAATGCCGAGATTTTCTAGAGGTCAGTCATCTGATAAAGCCCTTTATGGACAACATTGTCCCCAGCTTTAGACCAGGAAGGACCAAAGAGACATCCTGGGTTTGCTGATTCAGTTTGGCAGCAGGGTGAGTAGAACAGCACAGGTATCCCAAGTGCCTGGCTACTGCTTCAGTACTGGGCTCCTGGGGCAGAGCATGCTCCAGCTCTGCCACCCCTGTGTTATGGTCCACATTTCCAGTGAACTGGGTTTATTCTCCTGCACCCAGTGGAGCCAGCCCCATTTACATCCTGGAGGATCTTGCTTTTTCTCCCTGGAGAAACACAGTGGGAATATATTTTCCAGGGCTGCTTCAAGAAGCAGGGCTGTGACACTGCAGTGTAACATGGTGTGCGCTCTCAGAAAAACTCATAGCCAAGAAAAAGCCCAGATCATCTCTGTTCCTGTGTAATATTTCTGTATTTGGAGTTTCTTTGATGAATGCTACAGCAAGTCTCCCGGCAAGCTGCAAATCCCTCTGCCCCCGATGCACACTTTGGAGAGTTGGCTTTTTATTGCAATTCACATAGGCAAAGCCCTAGTGAAAGAAAATCCCTTTAAAATGTTGTTTATTGCTTATTCTCCGGGGAGCTGCCCGCCTGCCAGTAGAGGCCGTGCTGATTCCAGGCGAGTGGAAAGGCGGAAGCAAACACGGATGGGTCATGATTCATCCACAGGCTGGGCTGTTTCTAGCCGGTTTGAATTACTCGGGAGCTGCCAGGCATTGTTCTGGGAGCTGAACAGCACCCGGCAGGAAAGGTCTGCGTCCTGTTCCGCCCCCCGATCAAACAAGTGCCAGGATGTCTGCGAGAACAGCCAGAGAAATCTTTCCCCTCCCCTTGGGCTTGGGCTGAGTGGGTGTCAGTAAACAAGGGGGGAATCAGCTGGTGAACTAAAGGAGAGATTATTTAAGAAATTCAGGGGAACGATACTGATTTTCTTCTGCTGGCCATCTGGCCCTTGTTGTTAGGAACTTTGCTGAAGAGAAACTGGCTTGTTTGATCTATAATAAAGGGTCAAGCCAGCCAAACTCCCACCCAAAGTTACTCAAGGCTGGCAAAGACAAACAAGGATATTTTCTTGCTGATTTGAGACCTCAAGATTCTTTCAAATATAGGTTTTTCCAGCAAAACCAAATTATTTCTCTGCACCTGTGGATGCAACAATTCAGCAGTAATCTCCATATCTATGATGTGAAGTAGAGCTTCCTTACAATGATCAGATTGGAACGCAGTGTATTTCAGATATATGAGAAGCTACCTTGTTGGTGGGAATATCCACGGTTTTTGTAAAGAACTGGATCAATCCTGAACACCACTTGTGTGTATTCAGTTTTAATATGCTCCTAACTGGTGACCTGCAGTTTTCCAGAGTGTTTGGCACATCAATTTGTTATTTCTTTCTACCCCGAATGGTTTCATGCTACAGGAGCTCTCTGGGATGAAACCTGAAGCCTGGAGGTGCACCATGTGTTCTTGCATAGCATCTACACCATCTTCAGCATCAAATTTCAGTCTCACAGTGCAAATGTTTGGGATGGATGAGACGTCAGCAAATGCAGGGCTCGGACCTAACCCATCTGTTCCCAGATCATTGATAACAATATTAATTAGTCTTCAAACAAACTGCTCAGGACTTTGTTTCCTCTGCCTAACCCTTCTCTGAAAGGTGTTTGCAGGTGTTTGTCCTCCTCATCTCTAGGCTAAAAACCCTTTTCCTTTCCCCAGAGGTCAGGATTTCCACCCTGATTTCTCTTTGTTCTCCTCTTGATTCTCACTCCTTGGGCCACATTTATTTCAAGCTCAGCATTGGTCAAAAGCTCCAGCATGGGCTTGGCTGTGCTTAGGCAGAATTGGTGTGGTAGTCCAGGCTGTGATCCTGCTTACACACCCTGGAACAGGATCTGCCTTATTCACAGCACAGGACTCCTGCTTCTGACTGCCCATAACTTTCTGATCCTGCTCCTTAACCTACTATTTCCCACCAGTATTAGTGCAGGTAATTACTCTTATCTAAATTAATTCTTTCCATCATCTGTTTCCCAGACTCTCTCTCAAATTTTCTGATGTTGCTGTGAATTTCAGCCTGAGCTCTTCCATTTTCCCAGACCTTTTTCTCCAGGTAGGGCCTGCAGATTTTCTCTGTTCTGACATTTGAGTCACTAATCAGCTACTTATGGTCCTGAAACTACAGTAGGCTCTCAAGGAATCCAGTCATTTAGCTGGACAGCTGCTCTGGTAATGTCCAAATAAGCAGGTTCAAGCTCAGCCATGTTGCTTTAGCTTCTTTATAAAGCCATGAGAAGACTTGTAGAGGACACTTCCCATCACTCCTCTACATCATCACTGCACTGAGTATTTCCTAGAGAAGGTAGCTGCTGCTTTTTCTTCCTGATTTTGGAGAAGCACCTGAAAATATGACTTGAGCACACCCATGGCAGCTGACAAATGAAACATGTAAGGCAGGATTAATACAGAACAGAAGGAAAACCACAATGACAAGTATTTTTGCGTCAGCATAGAAGTGCAGAGGTGGGTGTGTTGTCCAGTGCTAGCAGCTGGGCAATTTGAGTCCTTTTACCACTTGTTTGCACAGCTGGACCGAGTGGCAGGATTTAGCCCCAGGAAAAGGTCAAACAGAAAGTGCACTTCTCCTTTCTGGCCACACGATGTGCCCATCACACCACGAACAGCCTGGCCAGCTTGTCAGCAATGGCAGATATAGCCACAAAGGCAGGGGTTCCAGGCATTTGTATTCCCTCACAGCATCTCTTTATCTCTACCCAGGCCCTCTAAATACTCACACAGCTGCAGACCAGGGCCAGGTGCTGTGGAGCAGAGGGGGTGAATGAGATGGAGCTGGTGTGGTCTGGATGCTTTGCCTTTCCTCTTGGAGGAAGGTAACAAGTTGCTGTGAAAGAAATAGGAGCCAAGTGGTTAAGAGGTGGTGGCAACTTCTCATCAATGTGAATTATAATGTGCAGTGAATAATCTGAATTAAGTTTACTTATTAAATGTGAGATTTTACTGCTGCATTCAGCAGGGGAATGTGAGCAACTTATTTTTCATTCTAATTGCTGGGATGTCTTGGCCCTTTGCCATTTGTATGTTGTCCTTAGCAGAATCAAGAGCTGGGATCTGCAGGAACCAGTTGTGAACACAGAGATTTGTAAGAGAAATATTGGGATTGGTACAAATTAAAATCTGTTTATGTAAGTGCCAGAAGAAATAGCAGAGCTAGGGGGTAGGGTAAGAATGACTTGAATTTATAACAAATGACAACAACAAAAAATTTGTGATTGATAATTTGAGCTGTTGCTAAGACCATAGCACAGACAACTCACTTGAAGAGCCTCCTCTCTGACAGCAGGAGAATGGCAGCACATCACATCTCCCATTCCCCTCCCTTGCAGCAGGCAGGAAGGGAGATTGCAGCAAAGGATCATCACAAAACAACTATTAATTGTTAAAGATTGTTAAAGAACGGCCCAAAACTTGGGAGGTTTAGTAAAGAATTCACAGGCATCATCCCTTGTGGTGTATGTTGCACACAAGTGATTTGGGCTGGACTGAACTTGTTGCTTGTGAATGAATGAAACTGTAGGAGAACCAGTGCAGGTAGCTAAAATGAGCTTAAAATATAAATAAATACCACATTCCCCTTCTGTAAGTTCTCCTACAATGATTCAATGCTACTTCAATGCTCGTAACGGGGACATAGCAGAGAATTGACTTTCAACAAACCTACACATTTTAAAGGTGACCAGTTGGTGCAGCTGTATCACACAACCTGTGTGAATCAAACCATTCATTTCAGGGCAGAACAAATGGTATTGTCTTCTGTTTAACTCACAAAGCACTTCCCTATAATTATATCTACCTTAATCAGACAAACTGGGGATTAAAAAAAAAGGACTAATCTGCTCATTGGCCATAACTGGATTTCCTCTGCAAATATTAAGTTAGAACAATAGCAGTGGCTTTTGTAATAAATTTACTTTTAAATGCTTTTCTTCATGTGAATGAGAGAGATGTGTGTTGCCTGCCTAGAGCTTCTTAGAAGAAAGAAGTGAGGAGCATTTTCCCAAAAATGCTATTTTTTTCCTCTTTAAAAAAAAAAAAAAAAGATGAAATTAAGAAATTGGAAAGCAGGTGGCCAGATTTGTAGGTGGTGGTAGAAAACCAGAACAAAATCATTAAACTTTAATTAGAACGTTTATCCTACTTTTATCTCTTTGTTGAAATATCATAGGAAACTCTATCTATTTATCCATAATAATGCCTAAAAATGCTAATAATGTCAGGCTGGAGGCAGTTGGGACTCACTCTGAGGCTTAAATCAGTTCTCTTTTAAAGACAAGCACCCATTCCACCTTTTCCATGGGTCTTATAAAGCTTCATGGGTTTCAAATGGCAAGTCACTGTGGCTCTGACAACCACCACTTACCTGAGATGACTTCAGAAAACCTGTATGCAAAGCTGACATATGAATGGCTCCAGGTTCTGGTCCCAGAGGACATCTCCCTGCTCTAGCTTTCCTCCAGGTATCTCCTCAGGGGTTCAGCTGGGAAGTGAGAAGCCAAAAACACAACCATGGAATCAGACAGGCTTTTTGGCAACCACCACACTGATGGTTTTGTAAGATTCACATACCAGGGCATAACAGCAGTCACAATTTGTAAGTCATATATGGGCAGGCTGCTCAAATTATGCTTCTTTCTTCTGGTGCTTGCAATTCTTGCACCCTTGTTTCTTTGTTCTGGGAGTTTAATGCTTGAAATGAACCAATCTACACTTACAGAGTAGGTTGGTTTTTTTTTTTCCAGGATTTGTGATGTTATGCGTGTGCATCTCAGGACAGAATCCACCCTTTGGAGAAATATAAGCTTTTAATGGAAAAGCTGCATCAAACCCACATAGATGGCAAACCCAGGCCCTCAATTCTGAATCCAGCACACTGCTCAGACAGACTGTTATGTGGCAAATGTAAAATTACCCAGCATTTAGCAGCTCAGCTACCTATTGAAAAGCATTTCCTAATGATTATTCCCACTGCTCAATCCTTCTCCAGGGAACAAAGTCAGTTAGTTTGGAAGAGGCAGCAGGTCTGTCTGTTAGCCATTCTACCCCACCACAGCACAACTAGTGATCCAGGCTCTCCCAAGGCCTCTTTAGAGCCCAGTACCTGTGCAGAAGGACTGGAGAAATGCCAGCAGGGCAAGGGTTAAATGCTGACAGTCAGTGACACCAGCATGCCAACAAAAGGCAGAGTCTGGGAAAGTGGAGGCGAACACCGAGCTGCACAATTCTCATTCAGGGCCATTTCCAAAGGAGCCTTTGCTTGGGTGACAGAGCCTGAGAGCCTGCTCCAGCAGGATGTCCCACTGCCTGTGCAAGGCTGATCCAAGTAAAGGGCCAGGCCTTCTCCAAACAAAGGTGGAAACATGAATTCTGTTTGGGGCGGTTTTTATTTTAGATTGTGAAGCTACACAAAGAGAGAACAAATATACATTTCCATGAGAGAAGGGAAAAAGAGAGTATCCCATTGTGTCACCCTCCTAATACAACAAACCATCCCATGCTGAGCCACAGGACTGTTTGCTCCCCAGTTAGGCAGGGAGTTCTTACTCCCAAGGGTACAGCACACAACAAACATCTGTAACATCTGCCCCAGAGTCACACACCCCCAGACACAGCAATATGGTCTATTTTTTGCATATGTGCACACACATCTGTTCTCGGTAGACAATGGAAAGGCTGATACAGAGTCACGTGGATGAAACCCACAGCTTTAAAAGAGGAACAGCTATAGATGTTCACAAGGATCAACACACCCACGTGGCACAAACACTTCCTCAATGGAGTGGTTACTCTAAGCACAAGGGTTTAACCTGAAGGCAGATAGATTTGTATCAGCGATACTGGACTGTACTGGAGCAGATGGCAGTGAATTTCAGAGTTCATCTGTCTTTTTATTAAAGTAATTAATCAAATGGTGTAGCATATAAAAACACAAGAATCCTCCCTCCTAATTAGAACAATTTGTGTTCAGGTAGAAATAAAAGCACACGCACACATACACACCTCAGGACTGCTGTCAGAGAGCTCACAGGATAAAGAAAAGAAAACCACTTTCCTTGTCTCACACCAGGACATCCCATTCTCCCTCCTGTCTCCAGGGATAATGGAGTCTTTCAGCTTTGGTGCATAGTTATATTTGAAAGCCAACTTGGAATTTGTCCTGAAGGGAACCAGGACAAGGCACCTTTAAGGATAATAAGGCAGAAGGGGACTCCTCATGTGCAGGGGTGGTCCTGCTATCTCTGAATCTGAGGGATTAATCAAAACCTAATCAAAATCTTCACCCTCACAAAGTGTGAGTGACTCAATCTCAGTTTGCTGTAACCACGAAGCAGTTCAGAAGCAGAGGCCCATCCATCTCCATGACCAGAGCTTTGCTCAGCTATTTGCAATGCTACTCATGGTCTCCATCCCATACAGCATGACCTTACAAGAGTGGAGCCAGGATAGTAACTGAGAAAGTCTAAATAAGACTGTGTTCTGAAAAGAATGGAATTCTTATGGATGGCAAACACATCACCTGCACAGTGGCCTTCAGGGAAGACATGTCAACAGAGCATCTGCTGTGGAGCAGAGCAGGGAGGCAGCAAGGGCTGGGCCACCTTGGTCACAATTATTTGACTAATTAAGTGTAAAATGTCATTAAGGTATTGCCTTAATAAAACAGGCTTTGTTCAGTCCAGACGCTCTCCAAAGCTGAAACCACATCTCTGTCCCCTCCTAACAGGATGTGAAACAGTCCATGTCCTCACATGGGACCAGAATATCTTTATGTTTGATCTATGTACTATAGGAGCCTGATCCTGCTGGGGTCTGGACAGACTCCAAGGAGCACAATAGACTCTGCAGGAGGGATACAGAGAAGGCAAACAGAACAAAACATGAGGCAGTTTCCTTCTGCATCAATACCAACCACTAGGAAAACACTTTTATTAGAGGCACCACATCATAAGAATACTCTGAGCATGTAAAATGCCTGTACTTACAGCCAAGAAGTTTTAAAAACATTGCTTTACTGCTGCTTAGGTGATCATTATTATCTTAAAAGGCCCAGACCAATCCCCTGTGCTGCTAAGGAAGTATCTCCATCAGAAGTCCAGAAGCCACAGAAAGCTCAGGAAATTACATGAATGCACATCAATGAAGGCCCTGGCCTGTCCTTTTTGTGGCATTCCTTTTGGTTCTTAAAAATGCTACAATCCAAACCAGTTAATATCTGGAGTATTTTTTACGGTTAAACACAATTCTTTCTGTGGGAATGTAATCCAGTGGATTCAGACGTGTGTAAACAGTTCCTTGACAGAAGAGTTCCCTTAGTAATTTCCTTCTGCAACACACAACTGCAATTAAGTTGCAAGCACATGCCATATGCAGTTTAGTTTCAATTACTAAATACATGCCTGTCAAAGAAGAGCATTACTTTCTCAGTGTTGTTTCACCAGATGGAACAAGTGAAAGCTACCCTAAAGAACATCTAATACCAAATTTCTTGGTCTCCGTGGCTTAAAACCACAACGTTAACTTTGCATTACAACAGAGTTGGCTCAAAATCCATTTCCTCACGCTGGTTCCTTTTAGTAGCCCTACTTGCTTTGCAAGCAGCATCTGTAGCCTTGGGAGACAAGTATAAATGTTTCTGAGCAGGATTTTACAGAAGAGCTGTTGGCCTGCTAATATGTCCACAGTCCTCACCTCCTGCTGGCACCGAGGTCCGAGGTTAAATCCAAATGAGATTTCATAACAGTTAAGGATGATGCATCTGCTGACACTGAGACATAATTTGATAAGTAACCACACTGTGAACTCTTGAATGAAAGAGTTTCTTTTTCCTCTTCTATTGAAAGCTCTGTACTGAATAGAATATATTTATAAATCCTCAGATGTAGATTTTTTTAAGGAGGTGACAGTTGTTAGCTAACAATGAACCTGGCTTCAGGACTCAGGGTCTGCTCCTAGCCTGCTTGAAAACTCTTCACGTGACTCAAGAGAGAGTTCTTTCACCTTTTTCTGTATTCAGTCACTTGTGCAGCTGTGAACTGATGCCTGCTGGTCACAAATGCCTGTAAAGACCCCTTGCAGAGAATGAATTCTGTGTTAACATTAACTTCCCAAGACAGTGCTCAGATGTGAAGACCTACGGGAGCCAAACAAGGCTCTTGATCACTTATTGTCAGAGTTAAAATATTCAAGGGCAACTGTCTCAATGTGTTGCCCAAAGTCTGGAAAAAGTTTCAGATCATTTGTCAAACCCTTTTCCCTCCTGCCAGAAACTGAAGCAGCAAGTGAACATGGCTTTCATCAATATGCTCCCATAGATAACAAGTTGGTCTTTGTCCTCGGAGGATAATGGTCTCCATGCATTTATCTGAGGAGCATTTGTCCTGGCTATCCTACAAGGAGGAATGTGGGTCAATCCCTGATCCAGAACTGTACTGCTGTTCCTCTGGTCATGGCCAGCAGCCAGGAGCAGCTTATCAGAGCTTCACTCCACGCTGGCCCTCTGCATGCTGCCTTGTTGCTCAGTGACGATGCATTTCAGAAACTTCAGCATTCCTGCCTCTCCCTGCAAATCCCGCCCAAGCAGCAGGCAGGGATTTGCACAGTCTCTGCTACACACTGGACAACTATCTGCAGCCTTTTTGATCCTATCCATAACAAAATGCCAAGGAAAAGATGCTTCTTTATCCTCTTGCTTACCCTGTCTTCTGTGATGGTACCCCTGTGGCCCTCCAGCTCTTCCTTCTTTTTCTCCACCTTTGTCACCCATACTGACAACGAGACAACTTGTTCTTTCAGTTGAAAAGCTCTTTCTCCCACTGAAACTAGTCAGGAACTAAGCTGTCAAGACTCCCAATTTAGATGTTGAATCCATGGTGATGTCTGTTAATTTACCTGAGCCTAAGCTTTCATGGCATGTCAGGTGGAGATGGAAGGAGGCAGATGGAACGGGGCACTTGTTGTCCTTGACTAAGTCACATCCATTTTCTGAACTGCAGCTCACACTGACACCAGCTCCCATGCTCCCCCCAAATTAGCCCAGCAAATGCATCCACCTGATCTTTCTATCAGTCATTCCTTCTCTAGCACAGTGCAACTCTACATACTTTCATTATTTGACTCTTTTTAGATTTTTGAAAAGTTCATTATTTTTCATGATTTACTGTTCTGTGTCTTAAAAGTGCTTTCCAAAGATTGCAATTCACTATCTTCCACACTATTGCCTGTGGGAGACAGGTAAATATCTGTAAACCTGATTTCCAGAAAAGGAAGCACACGTATAGGACTTATGCAACCTGCCTAATTCTGTGCTATTCATCTGTCACAGGATCAGTCATTACAGGCAGCTCTGTGATTATAAACTGCCAAGGCTCTGTTAAAGTCAATGAAGATGTGACAATTTTCCTTTGGTGAGAGTTTGTCTTTTGGTCTTTTGACTTGGTACCTGAGGCCCATTGCTCACTGCCTGTGGGAGAGTCAGGATTAACTATCATTTCCAACAGGATGATGCTTTACAGTGGCTGCAGAAATGCACTGTGTTAGCAGAGGACCAGAGTGAAGATTTAGCCCAGATTGTTGGCCAACCCTGCAAATGTCTGCAGAAGAGGTGGTGGTTTTGTCCCTTTCGCAAGCTCTCGAGGACACAACTTACAACATATGGCTGGGTGGTCAGTCACAGAGATCACAGGGACTTTGACTTGACTGAAAGAGGAACTGCCTAAGCACCTCAGATTTCACTATTCTTGCTGCAAAGGAGGAACCACAGGAGAGTAGAAATGGTGACACTGAGTCATATCCATCTCTGGCACCAGCCACAGCAGGTAAGAGTATGGGAACAGAGCAAGCACCATGAAACTTTCCTGCCCCTCATACCATGTCCCCAGTCTCTCACCACCTCCAGCTCAGGGCATTGCCTCCTCAGGGCTGCCCAGAGAAGACAAAGCAGAGATTGTTTCACCAGTTGATGTGGCACTTTGGCTGGCTTCATATCTGTTATGTCTGAAGGACATAGTCCCGTTTGTCACATCCCTGCAGGGGAAGTCCTGGGATTGGCTCTAGTCTGCTCTCAACACAAAAGCCATCCTGATTGCAAGAGACATCCCCAGAAGAGTTTGAAGTCCTTTGCAATTACTGAGTCTTGTGCAATTACCAACACCAAGACTCAGCTAAAACTCAGTTTTTAGGAATACAGGATCTTTACCAAAAATATCCTAAAAGCAGTCAAGTGCTGGCACCCTCCACTGCTCACTGCAGCTTTTCAGGCATCTGCAGCCACATCTCACAGCACAAAACAAGCAACTTTCTCAGTGTCAGAGACAGATACTGCTCTGCACTCTCACAGCAACTCTAAATTACCAAGGCTCACAAACCTCTGCTGAGTTCAGGACAGGAGCAAGGCACAATGCAAACTGGAGCTCTGAAAACTCTGTCCTCTCTCCCATTTATCCTGAGCCACTGAAACATAAAAAGAACATAGGGTATCCCAGGAAATGGGATGAGATCAGGCAGTGATAAAACATGGAGTGAAAAGACAATCCTAGAGAAGAAATAAAAGATGGTTCAAAATGGTCAAAGAAACTTCACCGAAAAAGAGAAGGTAAAAGTGGAAGAATAAATGGCATGAGAGACAAAGTGGGATTGCATATGCCAAAGGCTTGCAGACTCTCCAATATCTCATAGAATCCACTGAGTTGGAAGAGACCCATGAGGATCATCAAATCCAACTCCTGGCCTTTGCACAGGACACCCCAAGAAACACACCATGTGATTTCCGTATCTTTCTCTCAAAACGCAATTCCTGTACTACAGGGTAGGACACGAACTGAGGAGAGAATTTGTATCTTCTAGGAAAAAAACAAAACAAAACAAAAAAACCCAACTTAAAATCAAATAGAAAAATAGCGTTTTCTAGATGGACTTTATTTTTTCTTAAAAGAAAAAGGAACTGACTAAAGGTTTCCTATTTACAGTCATGTCAGGAGAGCAGAAATATATGTCCAGTCAAGACATATTGGAGTTATGTACCACACTGGCACCAGATTTGTGGAGTGCCTGGGTGAGAGCAGAGCAGAGCAGATATCCCTGGCTGCACCTGCAAAGCTCCTGAGCACCTTCTCAGCTCACAGCCTCATGAAGAGGAATATCCCCGTGTAACACATTACACTGCAGGTCAAGAACAGCATCTAAAATGCACATCCCTCAACAGCCCTTTCATTTTTCCTCCCAGTGGCCTTACCTGAAGACCTTGACTACTTGAAGCAAATGGCAAGCCTTCTATCTCATCCACTAGGCTTTCCACCAGGATCCACATTGTTACAGTGGCAGCTGTTGGAATGTGTCACTTTTCTTACAGTCTGAGAGTGCAATACTGGATCTCTCATATTCCTACCTTAAGAAAACAATCCAGGCAGAGAGTTCTAGAATGCATCATGCCTATTGTGAGGAATGGGAACATCATGGAAAAACAAGAAATGTAAATTTTGACACAAATTATACAAAAAATGACCAAGAAGATGTTCTGACAAGCAGTAGTTACCCAGCACTCCTGCTTCCATGGATCCCTCTTGTAGTGCACAAACAACAGAAGAACTGGCACATTTGTAAGTCTAAAGTAGAGCTTCTGTAAGACTACAGATTTCTGGCAGGTTAAGAGCTGAATACTCATGGTTCATAAAAATACTATGATATATGTTTCCAGGAGATGGAATGTCAGATTTCCTTGATTAAATTCCTGCTATGAAAATTATTTCACCTCCTTAAATCTGACTGCTCTAACAAGCTTTACATGGGACTAGACATTCACATTGATGCAAAACATCAGGAGGACTGGGAGAGGTGTTCAGCAAAGTCTCTGAGCTTCTGCACTGTTATTGGAAAATACAAATACTGGGCTATTTGCTTTAATTTTCCATTTCCTGGGATCCCCTGAAAGGAATAATGTGCCACAGCCTATGGCATGCTGCTACAAGGATGAGGCACACTCCAGCTGCAGCATTATAGGGAAGAAGGATAACATGGCAATGGCAAGGTGCTGCCTGCAAGGAAGCCCAGCCTTTGGGTTTGCCCAGGTCAGTACTTCTACCTGTTGGCAACAGCAGCTTCAGGGTGAAAAAAAAGAGATGTGTTCTGCTCTACTCATGAAGCTGTGATGCTTCATGGAATTGTTATTTGAGTGCTGCTCACTCTCATGTCCTGATCCACAGCTGCATGTGTCATGGTGCAGGAGAGCATCATAGAACCACAGAATGTTAAGGGGTTGGAAAGGACCTTAAAGATTATCCAGTCCCAACCCCCCCTGACACATGCAGGGACACCTCCCACTAGACCAGGTTACTCAAGACCTTATCCAACCTGGCTTTGAACACTGTCAGGGCTGGGGCATCCACAACCTCCCTGAGCAACCTGTTCCAGTATCTCACCAAAATTCATCTCTTTCAGTTTGTACCCACTGGCTCTTGTCCTACCCACTACAGCTCCTGAAAGAGAGTCCCTCTCTGGCTTTCCTGCAGGCCCCCTTCAGATACTGGCAGGTTGCTATGCAACCTTCTCTGGGCTGAACAGCCCAAGCTATCTCAGCCTGTCTTTGCAGGGAACATGCTCCAGTTCTCTTAACTTCGTGGCCTTCCTCTGGACTTACTTCAACAGTTCCATGTCCTTATGTTGGGCACACCAGAACTGTGTGCAGTATTTCAGGGGGTCTCACAAAAGCACAGGAGTTATATATCTGATGGGGGATAAAATGCAACTACAGAACCCAGCCCACAGGGAACAGTTAGGATTTTGCAGCTTCCTTGAAACATTGATTTACTGCTTTAAAATCAAAGCATTTGGGGTTCTGGTGCATTCAGATTTTTCAAAGAGATACTTAAGACTTAAAAGTGTCCTTTTGGTTTCCTGAGTTGAAAGGAGTTGGAATGATTCTAATGGGAAGAAATGCAAAGTTGATCTGCTCGGCAAGAGATGTCCCTACAGAATTGTGTTTGTCTCCTTCCATTTCGAAGATGAGCCAAGGAATGACCAAATTTTGTGGACACGGTTATAAATAAACTGGTTAAAAAGAAGCTCCACCTGCAGTTTCCCAGTGGGCTGACTAATCCTTTCCTACTTGGATTGTCTGCATGGCTCCAGTGCACAGGATTAACCAGCCAGTCATGATGCACTCACTGCACTCTCAGGGGTGGCCACATCTCACTCTGAGCGTCTTTCTGCAAAATTCATTGGGTCCCTTACCAGGGAAAGGTAGGCAAAGGAAGGCAGCTGCTGCTATAGAATTGGAGTTGCCTTTTCCTAGTGCTGGTATCTTCCCAGAATAGATTCCTCTGAAGCAAGAGAGGAGAAAGAAAAAGGGAGACTTAGTGTTATTTTTTATCAAAGCTAAGTGTAAATATGTATTGCGGAATACATAGATGGAGATTGACCCCATGCAATCTCTTGTTGAAATAGTCAAGGGCAAACATTACAAGTCCAGAAATCTTGGCATGTGTACCATCATATTTTTTTAACTATTTGGCATCCAAAGAGCCAAGATAAATCAACAAGATCTTTGCAATGAGTCTGCCAGACTTTGTTCAGGTTTGGGATGCAAATTCAGGAAGGACACTGTAAAGGCAAAAAGGAGGAATAAGAATCCAGAAGCATTTGGCTGAGCCTCAAGCAAAGGTTACCATCTGCCATTAAAACATTACCCTGGCCCAGCACCACCCAGAATTACTAGAAGTAAACTGCTGCCAGAAGAACATTTACAGCAGGACCAAATTCCTAGCAGGAACAGGTAGCCAGCTCCCACACGGAGATCACTGAACTACTTGGGGTTATAAACTCACCTCTTCCCTTCTCAAGCCAAGACTCAGACTTGCCTGTCATCAGTTTCCACATGATGTGTGTGCAAAATTTTTCCTCCCCTGTTCAATTTTGCTGGAAGAGGAGTATGACTAAAGTTGTTTGCATTGACCCACTAAATAAACATGAGCAGGACGTGGTGTGCTAGCAGAGGATCATGTGTGTTTTCATGAAGGGAACTGACTTTGTGGATGTTGTCACAGGCAAGCCTCACACATACTAATGCTGGAACAGACTCTACATTTTTTTTCAGCCCCAAAGGGATTACTTTAACAAAATTTGTGTTTCCTCTGGATTTTTTCATTAACAGCTTGGTTAGAGAAAAGGAGGAAACCAGTCCTTGACCTGCATGAAGATACCCTGTGTTTGGTCCCACAGCTTGGGAGTTACTGACCAAAAGGCAGGAAAGCTGCTATTAGCTGCAATGCAGTAGGAGAATGAAACAAGTCCCTATAAGCTATTAATTTAGCTATGAAATGAATAAAAAGTTTAAAATAGAAAACAGCTAGTTTTAAGGACATACTTGACGTTTTTAATGGATCGGAGAACACGAGAGGAAGGGGAGTGGGAGAAAAATGTTGCTTCATATCATGGCTGTAATGGTCAGTAAGTGCTTCCAGGCTAGAAAATAAATTGAAGCAACATTTTCACCCACTCTGGAGTTTCTAGACTGCTTCTCCATTCAAACAGCAGCAAAAATAAGCTCACTAAATTTTCCCTACAAAAAGCACATACTGGGTTTGTCTACCTCCCTATGTCCAACTCATCTGAGCCTTCACTAACGGAAGCCTTGTTACACCAGAAGCCTCAGCGGCAGTTCTCACATACATGTACACGTGTGCCCGTGCAGCACGTATACATGCACACATATAAACTATCAAAATACTATTATAAAGCGAGTGTTCCTTCTCAACACCCCTTCTCTGCCCACCCCACCTCCCTCCCCTTCCCCAGGCCAGCATATTTCATAACAGACTGGAACTGAGCACTTCCAAGAGCCGTCCAGCCCCTGGTCGCACTGCAAACGTCTGGGTGCGTTGACAAGTCCCTGGGCCACCTCTAGGACTGGTCTTGAGGAGTGGCCTCGAGTTCACAATACTGATTCCTTGGATTCAGGGTCTGCTGTGCTGGTTGTGTTGGAGACTGGGTTTTTGTGGGTTACCAAAGGTGACGTTTCCGTTTCAGACTTGCTGTTAGCAATTGCTTCTACGGTGACTTCCTTTAGCTCCTGCTCTCTGTCTCTTCTGTTTTTTTCTTTTTCATTCAGGTAGTTGAGGATGCCTGCTCCTAAGGCATCCCCTTCCACATTCACAACTGTGGTGGTTCGGTCCCTGGTGAAGATCAGAAACAAAAACCAAAGCAGCACGCTTTTAGTTTAAGAGAGTTACAACACAGTATGGGGGGCTGATACACCCCTGATAAGCCACTAACATCAGTGGAGCTAGACAAGGAGATGCAGTTATCACAGGTGTTTTCCACAGAAGTATCATCATTATTTCAGAACTAAAAATGTGCACCAGAGCAGGTTTAAGGTCAGTCAAACTGCTTCTACCAGCTGGTTCTCGTATCTCTGTGGGTTGCAGCAATGGTACTACTCTTTCTCAGGCATTCTGCTTTTCACAACCCACCTTCTTCCTCTTCCCTTGAGTGAAAGGAAGGGCAAGTTTTTCACTCTTGCCTCCAGGCACTTGCAAGTACAGGTGTGGAACACACAGCTACTATTGTACCTCCTTAGGAAGCTGGGATAAGAAGGGCTAAGCCACTGCTTTGCCTGCCTCTCCTGTCATTTGGAGGTGGCTGTTCCCCAAGAGGTTACAATAAGAAAGAGCTTGATGACCCTAAGGAAGTTGTAGGAATATGATTATGTTCCGCAGACACACGTTGTGTGGGAAGGGAAGGTAATACAGCTGCCACCTTCTCTAGTCTCTGAAATTCAAGGGTGTCCTCAGGCATCCTAATTTGCACATCTGGTGTGGGAATGCACCATCTATACAGAGAGGCTGTTGTTTCCAAAAAGCAATGCTGAGGGATTATGTGCAATCTAAACCAGGAACTGCCCGATAACCCACCAATTGGAAACAAACTACCTCAGTAGCATTCAGATCACTTGACCCATACTGACCTCTTACTTCTTTCCCAGAAGATGGAAAGGAAAGGTGTTAATACTGTCTACTAAACTTCTGACTCTCAGCAGGGTGTTGCAGCCAAGACACTGCCCACAGCAGTGACGAGTGCCAAAAACTCTCTGTGTCCCTGCCCTGCCAATGGACAGCATCTCTCTGAGACACTTGTGTTGGTGCTTTGACTGGTCTCGAAACTATAAAAAAAATTCAAACAGTATCAGACAACAGGTTCTGATGGAAACTGCTTCCCACACATGACCAAGGAAGCTTTCCATGACTGATATTCAGACTTAATTTCCTTTGTCCTCCCCTGCCCTTCTAGTGTCCAACTAATTTCCAGCAATATCAACACCTTCTGAACAGACTTTAGCCAACCCTTCTAAAGGCAACTGAAGCCAGGAAGAAATATGTTTCAATAACAGCTGAATAAAAAAGCTGAAGAAAGATTTTCGCATACTAACTACTTTAACTGGGAAGGCACCACCTTTTCCATTCCCTATCACGAGTTGCATGTCCTGTAGGCAGACATCTTGTAGGGTCTTATTTTCTCCTGGGTTTTATTTTATACTGAGTTATATTCTTTACTTTGAGCACATTTCCAGCTCAACATGCTACAAGGATGCTGCAGTGAGGTGGATGTCGCTCTCTTCTCCCACGTAACAAGTGACAGGATGAGAGGAAAAGACCTCCAGTTGCACCAGGGGAGGTTTAGATTGGCTATTACAAAAACCTTTTTCATGGCAAGGGCTGTAAAGCATTTGAACAGACTGCCTAGGGAAGTGGTGGAGTCTCCATGACACATCTTAACGGTGAGCATGGTGGTGGTGCTATGTTGACGGCTGGACTCAACAATCTGAATGCTCTTTTCCAACGTTAGCAATTCTACAATTCCACGTTTCTACACCTTAAAATAGCAGGTCTGTGAGGCCTGCAGTACTCACACGATCCAGTCCACGGCCAGTATGAGGGACAGGTCGTTGGTGGGCAGCCCGATGGCCTCCAGGATGATGGCGATGGTGAGGACTCCGCCAGCAGGGACACCAGCTGCTCCCACGCTGGACGCCGTGGCCGTCACGCTGCAAATCAATGTCCAAGCTGGTTAGAGGAGCTCCCAGCTCTCCTCTGTTGCACTCTGTCACGTGTTTCCCCTCTATGGGAATTGTAAACAAATGCTCCAGCATGGGACACATGGAGCGTTTGCTTCCCAGGCAAACCCTTTCCTGCCTGCTGATGCAAAGAAATGGCTACAGAGGACAGAAGCTCAGCAGGGATCTGCAGCAGTTACCACAGCAATGGCTCTGGGTTCAACACCAGGACTGCCTTTTCAGGATAAAAAACAACCAACACAACTGTATCCTGCTGCCTTACTAACATTCCCAGCTCCAGTATGCTGAGTACTTACACCTCCTGACCCCATGCATATAAAGGCAAACTCTGCCATGCAGGGCACAGCACCTTCTCTGTGTGTCATTTGCATTACAACACAGACCCTAAATCAGGACCTGGAAACCTGAAGTGCATGTGCTCCACACACCTTTTTGTGTGCAGATGTCTGCAGCTGAGCTCTCCTTGCATCATCCTCAGGCTTGTCTTCACACCTGATTCACTGAGAGTACCTAAAAGGCTAATTTGGCTACCCACCAAAAAATAAAAGCCCCAGCCCTGCCTTGAATAGACAAACAACATACTGAGAAACACAATAAGGAAGGAAATAAAACCTGGCCTGGCCAGAGAGGGTGAAAAAATGCCAAGAACCAGCCCTAGAAGCCATTTGGTGAATGCAGCTGTGGCTGCTGGGCACAGTGAGGAACCAGAACTGCTTGTAGGATCCTCACTTAAGGAATTTTAAGGAGGGAAATGAAGATAATGATACTTTATAGGATATGGGACGTCAGAGGATATTCCAGGCATAGAGGGGAAAGAGTCTTTGAGAAGGAGGTAGGACTGAGGTGGTGGAGGGATAATGGAGCAAAGCAGCTAGAAGGGGAACGACAACACATCTGATCAGGAAAGCCAGCAACATGATGATAGGAAGATCAGAGGTAAGCAGGAACAGAGTCCTTAGTATGAAATAGATACATAAGGAACCAAGGAGCTGGCAGGAGAAGTTTCTAAGACTTCCAGAGGGGGAATCAGGGGCTGCTTTCTGGGCAGAGCAGCATTCCTCAATTACCCAGCTTAATGATGACTGGAGGATGGAGGAGAGAGATGCTTAAGGAGGGAGAGGAATTTCATGTGAGAAACAGCTTTAAACAGCTCAAAGTCTGTTTCAGAATTCAATTACCTCTCCCAGGTTCTACCTTTCATTAAATCGAGATTCTGGCAAATCTCGTAAAGGTTTAAAGACTCCATCCTTTAATCACCCCGTAATTATGTTACATAGCAGTTTGCAAGCTTTAGGTCAGAGATGTGGAATGCAAACTGCTAGTTATTAACAGAGAGACCACAGCTTGAATGTGTCTGAGGGCCAGAAGGATGTGGTTGCAAGCAACTTACAGAATTGTGAAGATCTGCCCAGGATTGAGGTCGACGTTGTTCAGCTGAGCAATAAACACAGCCGCCATGCACTGGAAAATAGCAGCTCCATCCATGTTTACAGTGGCCCCAATGGGAAGGATAAACCTGCTGATCCTCTTGTCAACTCCATTGTTCTCTTCAACACACTTGATCATGGATGGGAGTGTGGCTGAGCTGGAAACAGAACAGGGAGAAATCAAACACAGAGCATCGGGGTGCTCTGAATGTCCCACCATTGCCTCATGGCTTTCATGTTCTAACATGCTGTAGGCAGGACTGTCAAGACAACAGTGCCATGTCACAGTCTTGCTCTGTAATGATGGCAATGAGGGACCCTCCTCATTGAGTCTTGAGCAGAGGTATTTAATAATCTGCTTTCATCCAGAAATAGCTGATAAGGACTTTAATCTCCCAGAAGCAAGAACTCATGACTTAGCACAGTATGCAGCATTACAAGGCGGTGGAATGACCACGTCTCAAACTAGAAAAATACAGTAACAGATGCAAACATAAGAGAGGAGGTTGGAACCAGATCTTTAAAGTTCCTTCCAACACAAACCATTCTATGATTCTATGATAATATAAACACAACAGAACCAAAGCAATCTTTGTTAATGCTGCATTAGTACCTTCTCAAAGGAAGAGAAAAATACTTAAAAATAAAAGCTCACTCTTGGATTTAATTCTTGCATTACAAATCACATGGTTTTATTCACAAACCCTCTCCTACTATGCAGAAGGAGAAAGTTAATGAATAGTATTTCAGCTCCTTTGACATACATGCATCTACTTTTGGAAATGACCAAAATGATTTTATAGAGATTTAATGATTTTATACAGAAATGTTATTTGTTTAGGTGTTACAGATATGTTATTTGATTGGGTGTTTGTCCTTGAGGAAAGTGTAAATTACATGTTCAATAGTTTGGTTATGATAAATAAAAGCTGATCAGGCCAGATCTTTGAAATCAATAATGTTAAATGCCTTTACACTAGCAAGCAAGTCTGCTTTGCTCCTAAAAAATTAGTCTAAATTTGCTCCAGGTCCTTCTAAACTTAAAAAGTAAACTTCTGAGGAAAAAGCCCCTCATTACTGACCCTCACTTTACCTAAAACTGAAATGACAGCTGACCAGATAATTTTGAGAGTATTACTTTATCTTATTCCCCACGATATTTCCAACTCAGCATCATGCTATGTTCCCAATATTTTGAGGAATTGTTTTCAAGAGGTAATTATCAGCATGTGCTGTGTGGCAGGCTGCTGATTGCAGTGAGACTCTACACTCAGAAATCTCTTATTGCAATCTCAGGAGCAATATTCATCCCTAAAACTAAAACTGGATATAGCTGGTTTAGGGTGACAAACACAACCAGGCTGTAATCCCAGAAGTGGCACAGAAACCCACCTGGAGCAAGTGGCAAAGGCAGTGGCAAGTGGTGTGATAAGTCCTAAGAGAAAACGATAGGGATTTTGCCGCGTGGCTGCAAAATAAATAAGCGGCAGAATGATTCCTCCGTGGATGACGTGGCCCAGGATAGAGGCAAAGATGTATTTTCCCAGACTGGTCACCAGAAGCATAATATCTTCCATTTCCACAATCTTGCTGCCAACAAGGAACATAATGCCAATAGGTACATACCTGTGTAAAGGAAATATTGGCTGTCGTTAGTACAAACAACAAGTCTTGGACAACATGACATTTTCCATCCTGGAGAGAATATTCTGCTAATCAATCTGCTGCCCCCACTGAAGGGTGGTTCCTTATTCACCACATGCTCAGGTTAGGCAAATTTTGGAAGGTTTTTCTAACACTCTTGTTTGGTGGATGGTAAGCAGTCAAATTTTTAAAGGTCTGTTCACTTATGCCCTTAGAGACAGAGTTAGGAGAGTGCCAAAGGGAAGACGAGTAAGAAGCAGAAATACTGCCAGAAGCTACTAGGACAAGACACCAATGTGGAGTTTTATGGAAGGGAGGGAAGGAGGGAAGGAAGGAGGAAAATGGAGCAGTATTGCATCACTGGAGTAGAGAAAGGGATGAAAGAGTTGTGTGTTACACATGCAGAAACTCCCAGCACAAGTAGAGTCAGGTCATTAAAATCACAGACATACTGGGTGCCAACACAGTGGAGGTTAAGAAAAAGCTGTGCACATACCAGAGAGCTCAGCTAAAGGCTGCTGATGCATGAGCCAAAGACAGCAATTAACTCTGCTATTTGCCTAAAAAGGACTAAGTTAAATGATCAGGCTTCCAGAGCTTCCCCCAAGCCAACAGCCAGGCACACACACACACACATCCATGCCTCCTATCTAGAAACATGCCACGTCAGCATTTGTTTGAAGTTTCCTTTGTCAAGAGCACCTGGAGCTGCTCCAGGGGCAGGGCCACCTGCAGGCCACAGCCACACCTCTGGTCCCAGTAGTGCAGCTGGGATCAGCCCTGAAAAGACTGAATTGCCCTTGCACCAGCAGCACAGCAGCTCTAAACAAACTGTGTGAATCACTGCAGGCCCAGGGCCAGTTCCTTCCTAAGCTCTACTGGGATGTCTGTGTCTGAGTACCTCTGCTGATGCTGTCTACATTCCATCCCTTACTACTTCTAAGATTACGAAATACTAAAAGATCACCCAGCTCCCTAAAATCCTGCCCCAGGAACACATGTGACTACATAAGATTCCTGTACATCTCAGGAATAAAGAATCCAATGCACATGTTTAGAGAAGCTGATTTGTGGATTAAGAACAAACTTCAGAACATTTGGTTAAGCGTGCAAAGGTTTTGAAAGGTGGGGAAGCCTTAAGGCTGCCCAGATCACTCACTTCTTCCTGGCCTGCCTCTCCCTCAGTGGTTCTGCAGCTCCTCTGTTCTGTGCAGAGGGCATTCCCCATGTCCCAGATCCATGTGAGCATCTTCTGTCCTCCCTTGGCCAAACCTCTAGGGGGGCATTCCCCACTTAGCCTCTGCAATTCTGCCTTTGAACTGTGTTTCTGAGGACCCTGATTAGCCAGATCCAGCTGAGCCCTGGTCCTGCACAAGCTCTGCAAACATGAACACTGACTTCCTCCCCTTGAAGAGGGAAGCTGGAGAGGAAAGAACTGAAAGTTGAGACGAAAGTGCTGCTAAACACAAGAGTGGCTGTTGAACAGGACCAGATAGGAGCTCAAGCTGCCTTTACTCCTCGTAGTATGATTTCACCCATTCCAAAGTATCCCTTGGGAAGCACAAGCAGCTTGACAGATTTTGAATAAATACCAGGACTGCACAAGAGCCTTAAGGAAGGAAAGAGAACAAGGGCTACACTGTTAAGGGTCAGCAGTGGTCCCCATAATCCACAAAATAAAAGGATTACATACCAACTGATTGGCTTGAAGTAGTAGCACTGTAAGAAGTTGAAAATAAGAACTGCCTCTTATCAGTATTCAGTGTCCAAGGAATTACACTCAAGAGCAAAAAGCTTAAGCTGCTTGGAGACTGAATTTTTCAATCCCTTATGATAGCAACTTACACAGAGATCTGCCTGTGTAAAATCAGGTGTTTTGTTAAAACCCTTCTACTTAGGGAGAGGAAAACAGTAGGAATGAAAAATGCAGAATGATGGAAGAAAAAAATACCTCTGCTGAGGTACATTTACAGCTTTTTCACCAGCTTTGGAAAGGGATTGAGAAATGTCCCACTGTTAATTTGCTTGCTAGCTACCCTTATGAATATTTTTAATTTTGTATGTGAGGCATTGGCACTGTTGCTTTCACAGGAGCAGCCTAGATCCATACAGCTACACAGGGACAGCCATGATACTGCTCTGAGGCCAGGCTCATCCCACCTGATGGAAAACCCAGCCAAGAGGCTGCTCCTACCCCAGCTTAGGTGGCCTGAACACTCTCAAAAGGTGCCTGCCTCCTCCAATGCTGGTTTCTTGCCTAGAGAGAAAGTTCAGTGGGCTTCAGTTCCTAACATACAGAATTTTTTGAGGACCAAAAGCTTTGTGGGATTGATCAGTGCAACATTCACCCCCAAGACCTTTGTAGACTCCAGAGAAGTAAGTGAAATGATGTATTTGCTCATTAGTAGGTAAGAGAAAAAAAAACAATCAGCCTTAGGAAATATTGAAAGTCTTCTTTCCATTAATCAATAAAAAAGGAGTCCTGGAAAGGATTTATAGGGAACCCTTTGAAATTTTCCAGACCGATACCTCAAGCTATGAGTGACTGTCTCATTACAGGGCACAAGCAAGGAGAAAAGACCTCATCGTGTGACATCACAACATTCATTTTTGCTGTGATGAGGGATCTCACAGGAAAAAGCTGGACAGAGATAAAATGTGAGGTTGTTGACTTGAGCATAACACTGTAGTGCAGATGCATCTGCAGTCACACACTTACCACATAATCCAGGTAACCAAAACCATTGTTGCCTCATTGAACGAGTTAAAGAAGCGAATCAGATCTTCCCCCTCGGGGCCAAGCTTTTTCAGTGCCACTCCTAAAACCAGAGCAAACAGTACCAGTCCCAGGATGTTCATCCCTTCAATTTCAGTAGCAATAGGGACCTGCAGAGACAAAAAAAGATGGCTTTTTTGATGTGAGATCAGCACAAAACCTAACAAAAGGGTCACCTCATTTTTTTGCTGCCTGATTGATCTGAAATCAACAAGCAGAAAGTATTTTGGAAAGGAAGAACCTATTTTGTTGAAGGGAATCAAACAGATCTGGATGCAGTTCAGATACAAAGCTCCCCAGCTATACACTGGTGTGGATTCACTGGAGAAGATATGATACTTGTGTTCTCAGTGACCTGAACATGAAAACTCCCCAGTTACTCAGGACTTTAGTGCAATAATGATACCAAGGTAAAAGCCATGAGAAAACAACCGTTATGAAGCAGAAAGAAGGGAGAAAGGCAGAGAAAGAGAGCAAACAGAGGAGATACCTGTTCCCCTTCTCAGAAATCATGTCACTGCATGGCAAAAGTATGAGGATAATAACAGGATCCACCTATTGACAAAAACTAGTCTACCCACAGGTCTGCTCGGCTAGTCCTTCATGGTTTGACTCTCAAAGAGCTGGAGCCCGTTTGGCAATGTAGTATCATACAAACTGAATGAGTGCTCTTGTGGCTACATAAAAATATAATTGTTTTGACAAACTGGTTTTTTTTTTCTTCCCAACTTGGCAGTACAAACTCAACATGTCCAATTGTTTTATTTGGAAGAACTTCTGTAACAGATGAGGTTTGTGTACAAGTTTCGGCCTTTTGGCTAGTTTAAGTGGACACTAGCTCAATACTAGGAAAGAAAAATACATTTTGAGCTAAAAGCTTGAAATTAATATTGACTAAAGAACCCAGGACACTGATCTGCTTAATCTGATAAAACCAGCATGCTTAAGATGATGTTTTTGCTGGAAGTATACTGCTGAACTGGACTGTCTCTCAATGGCAGGTGGAAACAAAGTCCTGCAGGGAAAGGGATAAAATATAAATTATATACAAATGCAGGAAGGCTAAACTGCTCTTAGCAGAAGTGTTTACAAACAGTGAAGGTGCTGGCTTTTGTATTCGCTAGGTAAAAAATAACTAGATGCAGAAACTGCAATTTTTTTACGGTAGTTGCTTGTTCAAGGCTAAGCTGCCACTATTTATTTGATTTCTGATTGAAAGAACTGAGAACACGGACAGATATCAAACATGAGGCACAGTGTATCTCCAGAGATGTCTGAAGAAACATGCTGTTACACACAGTAATGCTTTTCTGTATGGACAGTTTTGGCTATATTCTATTTTTTGTGACTGAGAGCTCTAAACTCTTCTGTGGTTAGAAAAGTTAAGACAAAATATTACACCCTCCTATTAATTAAATAAACTATCTGTACATGGGATGTTATTTTATTATATATATCATTATATACTGGATTCATTTGGTACAGGGTTAATATGAAAATTTCAGCTGGCATAGAATTTTACCATAGAGGGCCCAAACTTTTCCTACCAAAAAAAAAAGTCCTAAAATCATTCAATACTCTTTTGTTTTGGTTCTCACTCTGAAAAAAAAAAAAAAAATATATATATAAAACTTTGCTGTGGAACAGAAGTTCAGTGTTTCAATGCTGTAAGAGCCCAGCATTCTGACTTGGATGTTGCTGGGAGAGAAACTCTCTACCTGTCTGGAATGACAGTACTCGGTCTTATTTTACCCCTGGAGAGATCTCTCCCCACCTTGCTCCCAGCAACTGCTGCTGCAGTGCTCCAAGTGCTCACACTCACCAGCCCTGCAAGCCTAGATTTGGTGATCTGGGGACCCCCTAACCCCTTGGTGACTCCCTGACCCCTTGGTGACCGGAGTATGACTGTGTGTGCCGCTGCCAAAAACTTGTGAGCTGTCTCACTCCCGTCACTGTCATCCTGTTTCCACTTTCAAGTCTTGCTCTCTCTCTCCCTCTCTCTCACCAATTTCTTTTACAACACACAGCATTCACTATTGCCTCCCATCACTGAAGATGGAGGCAGAAGATGCATTATTTGCATGGAGCAGTAACTTATTGAAAGAAATTTCTCCCTGCAAATCAAGGGGATGATCTGCAGCATTCAGGGAATTCCACCTCATTGCGACACAACATGGAATGAGTCCAGCAGTAAATCTTCAGCGGAAGATCCTCACAATCCCTGCCTCTAAAACTGGCAGATGCTGAACAGCCTTTTTGTACTCTAACAGAAGAGTGCATCACCCCAAAGGGGCTGCCAAACCAAGCAGCATTGTGGACACCAAACAAAAACAGCTTTAATGAGAACTTTGTTCCTGGACAAACTATGGGACACGTTATTGTTTGCCTGAAATTATGCATTCTCTTAGGAAGATTCATGGAGCTCTTCTGGTCCTTGAATCTCTCTGAAGATCCCATTGTTTTTTAGCTCTTGAAACAAAATGCTTATCAAGGAAACAACTGCTGACATTGAACTATCCCAGTAGTAGGTGGCTGAAAAAAAAATGCAGCCATGTGATGTGAGGAAGAAGAGCAACCACTGGTTTGTGTATTTTTACTCCTTTTGGAAGAGGAACTGAGTCCCCACCAGCCTCCCTGTACTGCAGATGGTAAAGTGAGATAGTCCATGCCCCAGGAAGTCTTGCTGCCAAAGCGACAGAGAGGATGTAGCCATAAAAGCTGGGTAAACATTAGGTGAGCATGTGAAACAACAAAAAAAGTCATGGCTGAGCAAACATCTACATGCCCCACTATTCCTTTCATCAGCTGGAGAAGACAGGGCCTATTAACCAGTGGGGGCAAGGGGGGAATATAATCAATGGAAAATTTTGCTCTACGCTACTCATATGGAAAGTTGAAGAAAACGTTTCTCCTCTTCACTCAAATATTCTGCTGATGAAAGAAAAAAGTAGATAGGAATATGATCTTGTTTCCCTGGAACCAAACTTCTGTCACTATGATATCCAAAAATCATACTATTCTTTCCAAACTCAATCCTCATCTATCCATAAATACTATGGTGAGACCAGTACTGAAACTGAGATGACAAAACTGAGATGATGCTCTCTTTTTTTATTTGGTCTGTTCTTCCCTAGAGACAGTAGGGCGTCTTCTGGAATTAAAGAAGATCAGCTCTAGTTTTGCTCCAACAACTTAAGGAAGGTTTTGGAAAATAGCAGAAATAACCTTTACATCATCATAACTGTTGGCAAAAACAGACACCAGTGGAACATTCAGAATATTTTTTCTGATGTTACATCAAACAGAAGACTGATAAGCAGGAAAAAGAGAGAGGAAAAATGCAAAAAATTATCTTACATTTTAAAGGGCCAAAAGATGCACTCTTATCTCCTAAGGAGAAGTAATGGTGTTGAACAAGCATTAAAACAGCACTTGACAGCCAACATTCTGTCCAATGGATATGGTTAGCCTTAATCCATGCTTGGTTGCTAAGGAGCCCATATCAAACCTGACACTGAAGATAAATAAAAGACTCGCTCCCCTCTCATTTACCCTTGCTTAAATGTCTAATTACTCAGCACTCTGCAACAACCACACAAATCTAAGTGCATGTTGCTTCAGCCTTTCGTGTTTCTGGCAGCACAAAGCTGCAAGGGCATGTAGTGCCCGAGGACAGGAGGGCATGGAGAGAGAAAGTGCTCTTTTGGGATTCCGCAGTCACTGACTGCATCTGTGTCACACGGGGTGACTGCAGATCTGGGCTAATGCGATCCAACAGGCATGGGCAGAGCCAGACACAGGGAGCTGCCTCCTTCCCCCCAGTGGCACTGCTCACCCTGGGATGCTAGGCTCTCAGGCAAGGCATGGCTTTGCCCCTGCTCACTTCATGCATCATCCCAGTCACCTGTCGCCCCGTCTGCGGGGCTGATGAAAGTTCAGCCCAGGGCTGGAAGCAGAGCTTGTGAACACTCTGTTCTTCATCACCTGCTCACACACCACGCATGGGGAGGAGAAGGTAATGAAGCCAGTACTTCCTTTGCTTGAGGACAGGCTCCAGAGTCCCTCTGGGTGAGCATAAACTGCTTTTCCCTTGATGGTTTTACAAACTGGTGGGCAAACCCCAGCTGAGCCTTTCCATGACAAATGCAAACATCACAAGTCTCTTGCCCTAGGGGAATTCAAATCATATTAAAAACGTCGTAACCCAACATCTGATACTGAGCTCATTCAGCCAGAATGAGCCTGAGGAAGAGAAAATCACCTTAAAAGTAATTCCTCAGACCAGTCTCCCCAAAATCCCATGACAGCACATGAGACACTTTATTTGGAGCAAAGTGACACCTTGCAGGCTGGGACCCTGGGTCTGTTTCACAGCATGCTGCCTGTAAGACAACAGTAATTATTGCTGGGCCTGCAACATGTTGGCTCTGGCTAATAATAAACATGTTTGATAGCCCTGTCTGCAGGAGAAATGATACTTGTTTCTTTCTCTGCAAGTCCTACCAGCTACACATGGAAGATACCACTCTTTACTTTGTCTACACCTACAAATCAGTTCCCTTTTTGACATTGCAACAGTAGCCTATTTGTAAAGTTCTGACTGCAATTTTAACTCCTTCACACCACTTGTTACTGCTTCAAACAAAACTTCAGCAATGAGAAAAAATTCTCAACCCAACAAATCTCTTTTTTTCTTAAAGAGCCTTGGGTAGTGGGAAAAAAAACCAAACCCATCATTCTCTCCAAACACTTAATGAAGAGTAAGGTTTAAGGGACATACTCAGCCAGCCTGATTGCTATTTAACTCCAAGTCTACAGAAAATTATTTGGAAACATTAGGCAGACTGACTAAATCTTAGATCAAGTGAGACCAGGTGTAAGAAAGCATGGTCTAAAAAAAATAAAGTGTCAAGGTTGAGAGCAGTTGAGCTCATCTCTCCTCTCCATCACCGCTTTCTGTCGTGGCTGTGGATAAGTCATCTGGCTTGTGTGTGCCTCAGTTCCAGGCAAAGAAAACTACTTGTTTCTTTCCCAAGACTGCTGGAAAGGATTAAAGGCTATGAAACAGTCAAATATTACTGACAACAATTTGTTTAAAAACCTAAGAAGTGACCTTACCTTTTCCAATGTGGCATTTCCAGAGGTAGTATTTCTGGGCAACGTCGTATAGCCTGTTGCATACTGCAGGTAAGAAAAAAACCACAACCAAAGGAAGATGGTGAGGCAGACATTAAAATTGTCAGCAAAATATCTAAAATCTAGGGCAACAGTTTGCTTTGATAAATAAACTAGACACCTCACAAAAGCAGGGCACTCCTTTGGGCTTGTTTTCTTTAATTATGAGGGAAGGAAAAGCTTCTGTCCTTGTCATTTCTCTGTGACAACAGCAGCGCAGAGGAAAAGAGCACTGCTTTATTTCATCCCTGAACACACAGAAGCCTGACACTCGAGGCATCACAGAATATCCTTTTCAGAGTGTTATTTTTGTACTGCTTCTGTTTTTACTCATGGAATATTGACTTTTAATGTATTATATAGTCACAGAAAATGGAACTTGTTTTTAAGAGTTTGCCCTTGGTTTTGATACAAAAGCAAACCCACAGAACACCATGAAGGCAAAAGCTATTATTCTGCTCCTGTATCATAAAGAATCACTCTGCCCCATAACAATATTCTCAACACACTCTATCCTGATATCTAAAATTAGCAATGAGAACTAAATCAAAATCCTATCCATCAGTTTAAGCCACACTATGTTCTGGTACCAGTTACCATCCCCTCACACATAGTCTCTGTTGAGAGAGAGGAGAAAAGCCAGGCTGACTGAGTAATCCAGCAAAGGATAAAATGGAAAATACTGAATAAAACAATCAGGCAACAGGTAATGCTTACACACATGGGTGCCTAAAAGTCTTCAGCCTTGTCTCTTCCGAGCCCAGAAAGGCTTATGTAATCAAGGGATTCCCAGCTAGCTCCTGCAAAATGGTAAGCACCTGGCACAAAGCAGGATTGCCATGGCTCCCCAACACAGCACCCAAAGTTTAAAGATTATTTTTGGTGAAGGTACAAAAGATGGGCTTTGAATATGCTTTTGTTTGAGGAATATTTTTCAAACCATTTGCCATGGAAGTTGTGTGTCTGACTATATCAATGTGCTTTTAAAAACACCACCTTCTATAAGTAAATTAACTTCTGGTATTTTCTACACCATCTTTCTAGTCCCCTTCCAATAAAAGAGCCTGTGCAGTGTGGCTCATGGCCAAAGTCCACACAGATCTTACCGTTCGGAACGCTGCGGCAACAAGGTTTGCAGGAAACAGGTTTCTGTAAAAGACAAACAAGAAAATTAAATATGTCATGGAGAACTTCTCAAACGAGTGCACCAATGCATCTTACTCTCAGAAACAGAATTCCCTTTGCAAAGATGAGCACATTGGCTCTGGTGAGGAGGGTAGCACAGAAGATACTCTGGCAGCACAGAGCTTGCTACGTGCCCAGAGGTGTGGATGCTCTCTTCCTTGGCTCACATAAAAGAGATGACAAATGATTGCCTGCCACACCTCACCTTTTGGGCAGGGCCACCAGAAGCAATCACACACAACGCTGGTTACACACAGCCATTGCCCAGTGGCTACAGAAACTGGCTCAGCCACACCAGCTGCAGCACCAGCTTATGGCCTCCAGTGTCAGGCAGATTTTTAACATTGCTCATGTGATTACACTTCGCTCACAGCATCAACATGAAGGACAATCCAATCAGCGAAATCCACTTACGAGAATGGCTTAACCCTTCAACACAGCAAGGCCAGCTTCCCTGATCACCAAGGCAGAGCAGAATAATATCATGGGACAGACTTCTCTGCAAGGGCTTAGACAACACAGATGGAAAGTATAGGCAACTCCTATGGAACATCTGAATTCAGCAGTGCCTTCACACAGAAATGCCCTAGCCAAATGATGACTTCTGGTTTTCTGTGTCAGAAAATAGGAATAAAAGCTGATCTCTGGGGTCATGGCAGGACCCCAGTTGGTGTGGGCAGGAAGGTGATCAGTATGAGCTGAAAATACTGCCAGTAGAAGGCACCACAGAGGCACAAGAACTCTTTAAGGTAAGGAAACAGAAGACCTTCCCCAAAGCCAGTTAATTGTGGTAAAAGCATTTGGGTAGCTGCTACCATCCTTTGCTCCTTGCACTACTCTGAGGAAGCTGCATCTCCCTCCAGAGCTGTGCCCTGCTAACTTTCCCCCCTTTCTGTCGTAATTTCCCCACCATACCTTAAACAAGGCTTTCAGCTTTGGCCATTCCACGAATGACACAGAATGTGCAAATCCAAACCAGAGTAAGAAATGGAGCAGCAGAGTCAAATCTTTGAAAGGAAGAGGGAGATTAAAATATGGCCCAGATAAGGACCTTGGTGTTTTCAGTTGCATGGCTCCGTTCTCCTGCCACACAGGGAGTTTTCCCACAGCCTTGAGAGCAACTGTAAAGGACATGGAACTTCCTCAAACACGTGGCTGCTGTGAAATACCTCAGCATCTCTTTCTCTGTTGCACTACAAATGTATTAGGAGGGTTGCTGTAAGAATAATTTGTCTTCTGGAGGCTGCATTCCACCAAGCATGAAAGAAACAGCAACCTTTTCTCCTCAAAAGTTGACAATACAGCTGTCTGTCTAAAAGTAGCAGAGCAAGCTCTAACTCTTCAAAGATGCTTAAGAACTGGTCGAATAAGATCAATGGAACAGCTAACATGCATCAGTTCTTGCACAGCTGGAACTCTCTGATAGATAAAAACCTTGAGTAAAGTAAAAGTAAACTTGCTTTTATCAGGAGTAAAATATCACATATACAATTGGGCCCATGCTGTTGGGAAAATAAGGATATTTCTTTTCAGCTTTTCATAGCAGGATGATTACTTCTTTTGAAAAAAGGACTGGACTTTGAAGCACAGAGATGAAAAAAGACTGAAAACCAACCAGAAATCAATTCTTTTTTTTTTTTTTTTTCTTTAAATCAGCTTTTCCATCCTGATGAAAACAAAACCAAAGGAAGCAATCCTAAAGCCTAAACAACATGGTTCTCCAATGTTTAAACGTGGCCAGGAAACCAAACCCTCCATAATTTGCACAGTATGTCAGGCATGGGCCTCAGTAACTAAACATTAACTTATCTCCAAGCATATACTTAAAGCACATAGTTAAGTGATGCCAGCAACCCTGTTACAGCAAGGCAAAGGGCAGGTTCTTCAAGTGTTAATAGTGCTAAAACTACTTGAGTAAGAACCTAGAGTAGACACTTTTCTTTATTCCTCCAGCACCAATTGCAGGACTTGATTCTGAGGATAAAGAGCATTTCTGACAATTCACCAAGTGAAAAAATCTGGATCTTAATCAAGCAGCTCAGAAGGAGTTGTGTGTTCTGTAAAATCCAACTTCTAAACACACCTGACTGCAAAATAACCAAAATCACACAAAACAGTATTTTGCTCCTCTTTGTTTCAAATCCATAAGTTTAAGAACAAAATGTGTCAGGTCATAAAAAGCAATCAAATAAATGGCTCATCTTAAAGGCATGAGGTCTGCACAGACTACACTCACTGCTCACCTAAGATCAGTCAGCATGTGAATTAAATTCAGCTTTAATTACAGGTGGGTCAGATCACAAGTTCTTACCTTTGGATGGATTTGTGCAAGAACATCACAGCAGTGCCTAAAAAACGGGCAAGATGCTGCTTGCTGCGGGGAGAGCCAAAAGCTGGCTGGTGACCTGCCTGGACCCATTATGGATTTGTGCCTGCAGGGTTTGCTCCTCACACCAGGTGAGGTGAAATTCACCCACCACAGAAATTGAGACACAGCTCTGTCCCTGTGAGCAGAGAAGCCGCATGGGGAAGTACAGACATCCCTCCTGTGAGGGTGAACCAACAAACAGGAAAGCTGATGAGCTGGGTAATTGGGCATGCAAATGAAATCTGGGTGTCTGCCAGTTGGTTTTTCTGCGAGGACCAAATGTTTAGAAGGTCTTTTTTGCTTTGAAAGCCTGCAGCAAATGTGGAGTTTAGGGAAATCACCCTGGTTGTATGGCTGAACTGTTGACTGTCTCTGACAGCCCCATCCCCATGCCCTGTGCCAGAAAACCCAGTTGCCTTTTCGAAGCAGATGTGGATTATCGCAAGAACACGTTGTTGGCCAAAACCTGTCTCTGGGTGATAAGGAGCCCAGCACAGCAGTGTGGGATCAGACAGCCTTGGCCCCTTACTGCAGGGACACAAAACTTGTTGCATGTGACACGAACGAGACAGGCCAATGACACACTGTGGCAGGGGGACAGATGTGCTGCCTGGACCCCAGGTGCTCCATTTCTGCCAGGACCTCGCTCCACACACGCACAGACCCCACCTCCTTTGTGCCATAAAACTGAAGTAGGTGGCACAGGGAGACTTTACTCCCCTCACCAAGCACCAGGCAGGAAGGTCTCTCTCTGCCTGCCTGCCACAAGTTGTGCTGACAGCCCCAAAATACCCCATATGAGAAATCCATCGGACAGCTGCCCAGGCTGACAGATGTGTTCTGGGGCTGAAGCAACAGCTGGGCTGAGCCAGGAAACCTCCACATACCTGCTCAACACAGAGGGTGAGAAAGCACCCCTCTCAGATCCTCTTAAAACAGGAACAAGAAAGCAGCAGCATCAAGGGCAGGTGTTTCAGTGTGTATTTCCTCCTTGAATACTGTGCTCATCACACCATCTCCTCACGCAGAGCTGAATTAATGCACCTTTCTTCCCGTGAAAAGCTGCTCCTATTGGTCAAAAATGGATCCAGGAAGATCCCACTGTATTTCTGCTGCAATAGAAACCTTAGTTTAGCTGCAACATCCACTGTTGGGAATCCCAGACAACTAATGGAACCTGGAGCTGCAAAGGGAGAAAAGAGGGGCTGTAACTCTCCTCCTTCTCCATTTTGATGTTATGGTCAAATTGCTCTCTTCTTTACAGGCCTGTATCTTTCCACCAGTGGCATGAGGATGACACAGGGACTCCTCCATTGTATGTGTAAGGGATTATTAACAACTGTTTCTAAACTACTCGTTTGCTAGAGCTCTGCAAACAACTTTGCTCTGGCAGCAAAAGTGTGAAAGGAAATCCAGGCAAATGGAATGAAACCCTGAAATACTATGCATTCCTCTTGCATTGCTTCTTACAAAAAGGTTCCACTTCTGAGGCCAAAAACCTTGCTGTTGAAAAACATACTTTTGTGGGGAAGTGCAGAAAAAAAATACTTTGATGGTTCTCTCCAGTTTTTGGGGTTTTATCCAATAAAATGTTTTCAGTCGTACAAGTCCACTCTCAGCAACTTTATTGCCATCTGTGGCAAAATGCAAGAGCTCAGTATGAATTCCTCCAATAGCATCATTTTTCTTTCTGTCCCAAGATTTTCACTGAGCATCACACAGCAACTTTCCTCATCTGCTTTTTGATATGTGGATGCACAACACATACCCTGGACATATTCATATTCGGGAGCATGTGCCTTTGTCTTAACACAGAAAAACGTGAAAATGTGTTTACTTATAGTAGATACTTGATTAAAACGTAACTGGGAAGAGTCAGTAGTAAAAGGCAACAAATATACAGAACAAATGAAAGGAGCAGAAATGTTCAGAGGTTTACTTAAAAAACCCTGCCAGACAGTATAGACACATGCATGAAAACACTGAGTTCTTCTTACAAAATTCAGTCAGCAATCCCTGTAGCTCAAGAGAGATTCCAGACTCGGAAAGTGACACAGGCAAAGGGGGACAGTTATCTTTACTTTAAAAACTAGCCATCAGCTTCAAACCCAGTGGTCAGTCTCTCTCTTGGTGTAACTGCAGCCATTCCCTAGCCACTTTTTATTCTACTTATGAATTCAACAGTAGCATCTCCCCCTCCTTTTCTAACAGTCACATTTTACTGTCTTCCCACACTGGGATTTCAGAGATGGTCTTCATGGTTGCTGGTTTTGGGTGACTCACCGGGAAGACCAGAGCTATATGGAACAAGTATTACTGGAGCAACTGGTGCCTGAATGCTCCACTCTGACCACCTGCTCTGCAGCCCAGCCAGCAAAACATAACTGATATTTCTCCCTGTACTCATGTCTGCTTTCCCTATGGGTCCAGAGACACTCAGAACAAAGACATGGGCTTGTTGTGGGTACTCCCTTTGGCAGCTCGGCTGGTAACATCTGGCAGAGAGACAGAGAGCGCAGTGAGAAGCAGTAAAATTTAAAGAGCTTTTGCAGACATGCCTGGCAACCTGGAAAACCTGACCTTACTGCTTGGGGCAGATATGTGGACCTCTGTGCACCCTTCCTATAAAAAAAAGGATGACGTTATTACCTCCTTCCCTTCCCCAGCTGTTACAGCTAGGGCTGGATTAAAAACAGAATTACCTTTCCCAAAGCCAATTCCACAGTTGCAAAACATGTTTTCATCCCAAAATTGGGCAAAGAAAACCTGTTTCAGATCTTTTTTTCCACTAGAAAAATATCGTAAAATACGCTGTTGAAATGGTCTTTTTGATGAGTGAGGTTTTCTACTTAAGTCTTTTGTATAAAATGACAGCAAAACATTGACCTCACTGAAATGAAATGCCATGATCACCCACTGACGGAAATTTTGACAGGATCAATAGGTTCCTGTGAAACTGTTCAATTTTGTTGTATCAGCAAATATAAATCAGAGCTAGAACAAAACTCTGACCTTATTGAAACATTCAGTCATGACAATTGCCCATCAAAAGTGTTAACAAATCAATAGATTCTTGCAAAACACTTCATCCTGCTGTTTCAACTGCTTTCCAATAAGCTGAAGGTGGGCTAGGTTAGCAGGTGGTTGGAGTCCCATCCTTGTCACCACCTCAGCTGGCTCAGTGTCACCTTCCCAGGTGGGGACTGAGCACCAGAGCACACCATATCCCAGCCAGCCCCTTCCTCCAGCTGCTAACCACTTCACAATCAAGCTCACAAGCTCTCTTTATTCTCTGCTGCTTTATCTTCTCCACTGAATAGATGAGTAAGGGAAAAACCCAGAAATTCTAAAATTTTCCTTCACTCCCCTCATCTTCTGCTGACACAGTAAAGGTATTCCAAGATCCTGCCTTGAGTTCAGAGAACACCCCACTTTTTGGGTGCTTTTTAAAAAACCATCAGCCTTGTGGAAGCAGCTGTGAACTCTTGCTGGATCCCCTCCCAGGATCACTGCCTTTGGCCATGCTCCTCTTTAGGAAGCTCTGAGGGGCTGCCCACATGACAGACATGAGATGAGATGAGATGAGCCGAGATGAGCCATCAGCAAGCCTGCTTCGAGGCACAAAGGCACCTTATGACAGCTCTGCTGTCCCCACCCCATGTCCTGGGGCAGAGGACAGTGTGCCTAAGCCCTGACTAGGCTCTGGTCAAGGCTTTCTTGCCTCCAGCACTTGCCAGAAGGGAAATCAGGATGTCTCCTTCATCCAGACAAATCAGACCTGGACGTTATGGTCAATGGACAAAATTTGAGACAGCCTTTGGGTTCACCAGTGAGTCATCATTCATTTGATACCAAAGCCCAAGATTAATCTTTTTTCCAGAGGTGGTGTCTCCATGCCTAGACACATGTTTGTGGGGAAGCTTCAGAGTTGGAAAAGCAAAACCAAGAATTAAGCTGGCTTCCAGACATGACTGCAACAGTGAAAAGCAACATCTTTGGTCATTACCTAATAGACTTCCCAAAGGCAGAAGGGATCTGCAGAAGCAAATAGTGACACACAGCTGTGATTTCCTCTTTGCTGTTTCTTCCTTGGGCCATGTTTCCCATTGGTGTTTAGTGCTGTAGGGGGACAGTTTATCCGTTTGCAACTCATTTTTACCTTTCCTCTGAAACGAACCAGCTGCGAAGCCTTGAAGGACACAGTCAGTCTTATGACACAACTGAAAACAAAGTTTTCTTGCATCTCATAGACAGGTTCATGGCCAAAGGAGATAGGAGAAGCAAAGAGCGGGATGCTGCAAGACCCACCCACACCAAAAGCAATTGATTCAACCCTCCAGGCCCTACAGAATCAAGGCTTTGTTATCTGAAAATGAGATTACTCTAGTAACTTCATCACAGCAGGGACCAAGTTCAGTGCTCAAAGCAAAACACCCACACTTTCAATAACAGTTAAAAAAATAACACTACACAGCAAAGAGAGAGATCTTATTTCCTGAAAATCACATACTCTCTCCATCCCTGGGTCTGTCAGGGATCTGTGCTAAGATTGAAAGTTTTAGTGATGGCTGGGTCCAAACACAGCTTTTCAGGACTGGATTTCACTGTCACTGCTGTGACAACTGGACTGCCCAACAGCGTGGCTTCAACAGCCCTTCCCCAGAGTTCCAAGAAAAAGCCAGATTCACAGCCCACCACACATGCACTGGATAAAAGCTCCTGTCCCCTCATCTCCCAGAAGGAAATTCCTCTGCAACCCACCATGCTTTACCCAAGTCTCCTCATTACAAGCACTGCTTTGGAATTAGGGACTTAATCCCACCACCATCATTTACAGACCAGACCAAGAAACAGCTGTCTGCTCTGAACTTTAGATATTACCAATGGCCTGAAGCTCACTGGAACATCCCTGCCCTGTTTCTCAGCTCCATCCCACCCCATGCTGCCAGGTGACACAGGAATGGAACACCAGCTACAGCAGCCACACCAGGATGCACTGGGGCAGCCACCACTACAGGCATCTTCCCAACTCTTCCAGGTGTACTTACTCCTTTTTTCTGGCAGTTTTCCTTCATCTACCTACCCTTCCATTCAACATGTCACCTTCACAGCCAGACTACCTACTCCCACTGTCCTGCTATTCCTTCTTAACACACTGTCAAGAATTGCTGGTCCTTAAGAAAGGTCCTTAATTGCTGGTTCTTAAGAGAGGAAGAGGTGAGCTGAGGACACTGAGTACATGGCTGCCAACAGAATAAACCAGACTTACTTTCTGTCCAAAGGGAACATACTTGTCTCAGGGGGAGAAAAGGACATTAACCTGAATTTGTAAATACAGTTCTGGATTTGGGGCTGGTTTTTTTTTTTTTAGAAAGTCTTTTTATCTTTGTTGCCACATCCACTTACCCAGACAGAGCAAAAAACGTATCTCAGCTGAAAAACTGGACTCATAAAAGCAAAGCAAACAACCAAAATTAAAAAACCCACTCAGCTTTGTAATTACCAAGATACCCACTAAGCTCAACTTTCCAGCCACTTTGCTGTGACACAGGTCACCTTCCTTATTCTTCTGTTGCACCTGGGTGCAAAGCACAAGGAAATGCAGTTGGAAGTCCAATACTCAGAACACCAGCTGAACGCCTGCCTCATTTGTTGGCACGCTCATTTTAACACTATCTCATTTGAAAAGCCAGACAGACCTCAACAGGGCATGGGCTTTGAGAAAAAAAAAAAAAGGTGAAGTTTGCAACTTTGCAAAGAGGAGTAAGGATGCACAAAAAACAGTATGATCCAGTTAGAACTGGAAGCCAGATAGATTTGGGCAATGCAAGTCTCATCTTTGCAAGGTGCAGAAGTAGGATGGGAAGCTCAGGAACCCACAGAGCATCCTCACACTGGACGATGTTCAGGGAATGTCCTCCATGGAATTACAGGGTTGCATTTCCATGCCCACGTCTATGGGAGGGCACTCCAAGAGACAGGTAGGCCATTTGGGTGAGAAGACTAGGCAAAGGGCTGGAGAGCTAAAGAAAAAAGTGTGTGTGAGGGATGGGGAGCGCTGCCCAGCCCTGCCCTGCTTGCGGGAGACAGGCAACAACAGGTAGCAGGGCAGGGGAAGGTGCCAGGCAAAGCCTGCCCTGCAGCCAGCACCTAGGAGCTGCTCTCCTTCCAGGCAGAACCAAAAACGGGCCCAGGCACCCAGAACTCTGAGCAAGCCCCGACTCATCCTTGCAGCCACCCAGGCAAAATTAAAAACAAAGCGGGGAGAAGCAGAGCACCATGCAGCCCTACACCTAACCTCTCTACTCGGGTAGAGAGCCGTGCTGCTCTGTAGCATCCAGGATCAGGATGAGGAGAATGCTGAGAAGGAGAAGGAGATAAAGAAGGAAGATGAGGAGAAGGAGAAAAAGAAGGATGATGAGAAGATGCAGGAGGATAAGATGAATGAGGTTGACAAGGAGGAGAGGGAGGAGGAGGAGGGGGGCTCCCCATCTCGCTTGCAGCATGCAACACTGCCGGGTCTGTCATCATCCTCCGGCGGCGGGAGGGCGGGGGAAGGAGGGGAGCGGGGCGGCCTCACCTGATGAGGTCGAGGAAGGAATCCACCGTCTCCTTGCGGGGGGGCAGCACGCCCGGCAGCCCCAGCCCGGGGGTGTTCAGCGCCGAGGCACCGGCGCCGGGGCGGATGATGAAGCCGAGGGCGACGGAGAGGCCGGAGGCGAGCAGCGTGGTGCCCAGGAAATAGGCGATAGCGATGCCTCCCAGGCGGCCGAGCGAGCGGGTGTCCAGGCTGGCGGCGCCCGACACCAGGCTGCAGACCACGAGCGGCAGGATCACCATGCGCAGCATCCGCAGCAGCAGCTCCCCGGGGAAGGCCAGGTAGGCGACCTGCGCCGGGCCCAGCGCCGCGCCGCGCACCGCGGCCCCCAGCGCCACGCCGGCCACCACCCCCGACACCGTCAGCAGCACCAGCGCGTTCCGCCGCAGGAACCCGCGGCAGCCCCGCAGCCGGGCCCCGCCGCCCCTCCGCTCCTCGGCCGCCGGGCCCTCGGCGTGGCCGTTCCGGCCGGGGCCCGCCTTGCCCTCACCCGCCGCCGCCTCCATGCTGCGCTGAACGGCGACTCCGCGTGTCCCGCTACCGCGCGGCGCTCTGGGCAGCGACTGAGCGCCGGCCCCGCCCCGCCCGGGCCCGGGAGTGCTGCCGGCCCCGCCCGGGGGAGGGAGCGCCGTGTTCCCGGCCCGCCCCGAGCCCGCCCGCCGGGCCCGGGTCGGTTCCTGGCCGGCTCCGCGCCATCGCCGGCGCTCGGGCCCTCACGTCTGCCCCGCGCCCGGCCTGAGGCCCCCGCGGCCGGCTTGCGGGTGGCGTGAGGCCCCTCCGTGTCCTCAAGGGCTCCCGCGGTGTCCCGGAGCTCGGGCGTGTGTCCCCACGGTTTGCACACATCCCCTCCGCTGTCACGGAGCTCACACGTGTGCCCTCAGCGTGCGCCTTCGTGCCCCCGTGGGTCACATCTGTCCCTCCACTGTCCCCCCTCAGTATGCCCATTGTTCGTACACATCCCCGTGGTGTCCCCATGGCTCACACGTGGCCCCTCAGTGTTGTCGTGGTTCAGTCACATCCCCTCATGTCCCTTTCAGTGTCCCAGTGCTCACACGTATCCCCTCTGCTAGCCTCCGTGTCCCCGTGGCTCACATGTGTACCCTCACTGTCCCCCCTCAGTATCATCATGGTTCATACACATCCCCGAAGTGTCCCCATAGTTCACACATGCCCCCATCAGTGTCCCCACAGCTCACATGTGCATTCAGAGACTGCCTCAGTGTCTTCACGACTCACACATTGTCCCCATCTGTGGGGTTTACATGTGTCCTCAGTGTCCCATTCTCCTCTCCTCTCCTCTCCTCTCCTCTCCTCTCCTCTCCTCTCCTCTCCTCTCCTCTCCTCTCCTCTCCTCTCATGTCCCACTCTCCTCTCCTCTCTAGGAGCCTCTCATGGAGGCAGGAGCCATCCTCTGCACCAGGACAGGTTGTGTCTGTGTCCCCTGTCCCCATGGTCAAAGCCATTCAGCGGGTCCGTGGGTTCATCAGGGGCAGGGTGACATGGCCACAGGGATTCTGTGCAGCCTTTCCTGTGGAAACTCACATCTAACCACACGAGCTGGTTGTCTGAGGAACAAATGACATCTGTGATGATACAAGGGGCTGAGAAAGGGCACTTGGGGCTTTCAAACCTAACGAGATGCGGCGCGAGGGAAGACTCACAGCACTCTCAATATGAGATATAAAGTAAGCTGCATTTATTTCACTAAACGAGAGACTTATATACTGTTACAGATATTTCTAATTATAGATACACACACACCTGCAGCTGTTCTCACACATTCAGGGATCCTCCTGCTAACTCCCTTATTCTTTTCTCATAACACTCCTGACTCCTAATCTTTCTCATGGCATTCTTCTCACAAAACATTCTCAGGCAAACAACCACTGCAGCTTGTCGGAATTTCACTGAGGCCTGGGAACACAACCCCACCCAACAACAAAACCACCAACACAAACCCACAAGAGCTTTGTGGGTGCACTACTGTCATGTTTGCTCACCAGGGCACTTCCAGGAGCTCCAGCCGGTGTTTGGACTCTGTCAGGGGCTCCATTTCAGTTCATTCCCTTGGCATCAGCAAAGCACAGCCTAGCAGAAAACACGCAGTGAAAACAACCAGCCACACATCTGCTTTTCGAGTAGGCTGCGCTAATTAAAGAGACTGACAGAATGTGATGGGACAATAATCCCAATTTAATAACACTTTTCTGCTTTCCAATCTCATGGATAGACCTGCAGATCGCTACACCATGGCTGGAGCTCCTGGGAATTATCTGTGTGTAAGTAGATAATGACACCACTGACAAGCAGCCACTATCCACTTCAGAGCTTGATGAAAATGCTTGATTTGCTCTTGCACTGAAATTAGACTCATAATACCAGGCACATTCCTATTGATTTTGTATTTTTTTCACTGATAACTTTCCCTTTGAGTAACACTTGGTTTGTGGAAGTCTGTGAATCAATGCCCCATCAAATCAGCAGAGATAGGAAACAGAGACTAAAGTAAACAGGAAAACAAGTGTCTGCAAACACTGTTAAAGACATTCAATTCCACAAACCTCAAAAGGGAAAAAAAAGTTATGTAGATCTTTTAAAATCAGGTTTAAATTTTTTCTGCAAATAGGTTTGTGAATAATAAACAAGGTACTATCCAATGTAATTGTTTCTTTCCCCATCAGAAGCATTTCTAAAATGCTAAATAATTTTTAATTAATATTTTCAGAACATGCCTTGTGAAAATGTCATGCTTCATTTTTTCCTTGTGTTTTCCCCTGACGTTTTGTCATGGTCTCACCCTTTTCTCTTTCCATTTACCCATGAAAAGGGGAAGAGAAAAGGGGAAAAGAAATTACAACAAAAAATTTTAAAATAAATATAAACATATGGAAATTCTTATTTGTTTCAGCTGAGAAAACATTCTAAAACCAAACAACAAACATAAATGCTGTTCCCACGTGCAAACTGAAAGCAAGGGGAGAAAAGCAGGGAAGTGCAAACAAGAATGTATCAAATCAGAAAACTCTTTCATAGCAGCACATGGATGAGGTCAGTGCAAGAGCTAACACAGAACCTTTTCCACCACATGACAGCAGACTCCTGCTCTCTTGGATGATCCTCTTGTGTCCTTGTGGGACTGACTTTGCTCAGAGCAGTGCCACAAGAACAGCCAGGTGACCTGCAGGAGCACACACATCTGAAACTGTAGATCCCTGGGAAAGTTCTTTAACCCATGCTGAGGCTGTTTGGCAATAGCCAACCCTTCGAAAGGAACACTTGGATGTAGGGATGCTGCTATCAAGCTTCCTGGTCAATGACACCATGAGAATTCAGACTCCTATTTCCCCTTCCTTTTTTACCCCCTCTTGGTTTTCTGATTCAAACACTGATCCAAATAGTTATCCTTCCCTTCTTAACATATCTCCAGATGACAATTCTTTTGTCAACAAGACAACTGCAGAGCACATGAACCTCCCACCATACCAATGTACATCATCCCAAAGACGTTCTAGGCAAAGCTAACTGTTTTTCCACACCCTGTGAGAGTTCATGGATGGCTGCAGTGATTAACGCCGAAGCCTGCTGGCTTATTCAGTAGTAATCGTTGACTGATCCATTGTGTCATGTTTTCATTTCAGCGCTTGTAGATCTTGGGAGCTTTCCAGTGAGTGAGTCTGCATGTTTCCAATGTCCACCCTGCTGGTGCTTCTAAATTAGGGGTTTTGACTTTCCCTATTGGAACTTGAAGATTCTGGGTTTTGGCTTAAGTGGCTTTAACCTGCACAGGGCTGGGGTGTTTCCTCCAGAATTCAGCAGAGGGACCATAAACAGGCTACAACAACAACAACAAAACCAGAAAAAAGAAAATCCAGTTAATTTAAAATAAATTTTTCTAAAATCCTTTTGCTTTCAGTGAAGAAAGAGCCAACGTAGTTTTCACCACTGGCCCAGGAAGGAAGATGTCATGCTGTTTTCCAGTCAAATCAAACTTGATACCAGTTTTGGACGGTAGGTATTTGAAATTCCAGCCTCAGTGGAATGAATGAAAAGATCTTAATGGCTGTAAGAGAACCAGGTCCTTCCCCTCTGTGTTTCATCACCAATCCAGCAGACTACAGGACTCCTTTTGAGCCATTTCCTTCACAAACATTTCTGCTTTGTTAGGGGAAGTTGATAGTGAGACCTCTCATAGGAAAACCTTACAGTTCCTTTTTCCTACTGCTCATCCACTCCCACCGTTAAATTTTGGCACAATGTTGCTGCACATCAGTGGGATGGACACTTGTAACAGGATCTATGTAATCTAGCTGTTGCCTCCTGGAAATGTAGTGTCTAGTTTTATCGCCCCTAGGAAACAGAGGTGATGGGTTTCCACACCTGCAGAAGGTCTACACAAAGACTGGAAGAAATCAGATTTTAATTTCTGTGCCAGGGGAGAAGAGGAAGGCCTTCAAAGAGCTGTTTGCAGCTCTCTGAATCTCACACCTGATACACACAAGTCACAGCACTTGGCAAAGGTTAGAGAAGCCCTCAGGCCACATTTCCTTCAAACCCACATAGCAGCAGGGCTGCAGAGAGCACTCACTGTGCCACCTCCACTTCCCTCCATCTTCCTGCTGCTATACCCTTCTTTTTAAGACTAGCAAAGTCATCTGCAGCTTTTTCCTTGGGTCTGGCTGCTGTTTGCTCTCTGTTCTTGGGAGACCAAACAGAAACTTCTGTAGGCTTAGAGAGAAGTCATCCATCAGTCATCTCCTGTGACTGCTTTGATTTGAAGTAGTTTGAAGACTGATGCCTCAAAGGCATGGTGGGGGAGGAGGGAACAAGATGAAAGGGAAGAGGGCAGGAAGCGATAGCATTTTACATTCATGTTTTTCAAGAGAAGCTTGAATAAAGGTGCTTCCAAACATCCCAATGGAGATGTGCTGGGCAGCCTGCAGTGTCCTCAGGAGATGTATTACAGTGTGGCCTTTATCTGAGGAGGATTCATGAAAAGCACATGGGAGAAATCTTGTTTTCTACTGAGCAAAAGGAAGTCCTCAGAAGAGCCACAGCACGTGAGCTGAGGTAGGAAGGCCTAGAGCATTTCCTTGGTATGCAGACTTTAGTTTGGCAAGAAGATTTTGTTGGGCCTGGGATGCCAAGAAATTTGGACAGACTCCAGTCCCATTGCAGAAATGCTCTCTGCCTGCATCTGGGAGGGACATGAGATGTGTTCCTTGGCTCTTCCCAGTGCCCCTGGCCTGCTCACCTCATTGCAAGCTGGAGGCAGGACCAGCCACCCATGCACAGTTAGCTGGATTTACCAGAATGAGCCAGATTTCAAGACCTCTGAAACCTCAGAAAGAACCCCCTGGCCTCCAGTGATGACAGGTCCTGCTTCATTTAGGTTCCTGACTAGCAACTGAAGTCACACAGTCCCAAACACAGTCCTACCACAGTGTCACACATTGATTCAGCGTTTTTCTCCAGGCTAGGTAAGTGCTCACACCTGATTGAAAGTATTCTGAGTAGGAAAAAAAAGTCCTCTGTAAATGCATTTTCTAATAGCAGAGGCAGACAAGGAATTTTGCAAATACCACTTGCTTGCCCAAACTCCAGCAAAATATAAACTCTGCAGATAGGAATGGTTGACCTAGGGTAAATATTTAACTTTATCCTTCAAAAGTACATGTAGTTTTACCAGAAAGAAGATGAAAAGTATAGAATAATACCACCCACCACACCCCTTTTTACTCTAAGGATCCTTTGATGGCTCTGGAAATAAAGTTATATTGAGGCAGAAGTAATTTTAAAACTGTCTGTGTTGTTCCCTTTTCCAAAACCATCATAATATACAAACATGAAGAAAAACAAATCACCCCCCAAGAACTGTGGAATTTTCTCCTTCATAAGCTCTCCCTGAGTTTTTTCTTTGAGTTTAAAGCAAGGAAAAGTAGGGAAAAGTAGGAAAAAAGGGCGAGAACAAGCGCAGACATTCAAGATCTTGGATATGTGACAACCTGTCCTAGCAGGGGACGTTGCCTCTAGCTGGTGGGGGAAATTCAGGGTCAGGCTTTTAAAAACAAGCTAGGCTGATGTGAAAACAAGCTGTGTGATCTCCCCTCGCAGTGAAGCTTTGCTACTGAAGAAGCGAGGGAAGCAACCGGAGCGTCTCAACCATGGGAAACATGCTTGAATGGAGAGCTTGAAAGTGCTCCAAGTGCCTGCTGATTTCTCCCATAGTAGTGGGTTGATGAAGTGCCTTGTCTCTGGCAGGAGGTGGGTAAGTCAGACATCTGAGGATTTGCCTGGCATTCAAGGATTCATACACTAGCAGGGTGTGCATTGATTTACATCAGTTGTATGGAATATGCTATAAAAAGCTGCATTGGGGGGGAAAAAAAAGCGTGAGCAATTTCTGAACGTTGATTGTGATTCAGTGGCTAGAAGCAACAAGGGGAATCTCTATCCTTACATATTTTATCCCTGATTACGGTCTGACAATGAACACTGTATCCCTGATTATGGGTGACAGTAAACCGGGATGACAGCGAACAGGAATGGCAAAGCTTCTGCCAAGGAGCACAGGGGACCATGCAGCTGCCCTTTGCCCACTGGCCTGTAAGGGTGTCTTCCCATGGCCCCAGCTTGCTGCAGGATGTGACAGTGGCCACACCAAGTGGCTGTGGGAGCCAATGTGGGGGGACCAAACATGTCTGAGAAGTAACTGGGAAAGAACATAAGGGCAAGCAAAGCAAGAATGTGATCTTTTCAGAGAATACTTTCCAAGTGTCCAACAATCTGCAACTCAGATATTTCCAGGTGGTCCTTTGATTTAAAAGCCTTCCATTCATTTTCCACCTGGGAATTTGTCTGCTGGTTTTTTTAACCCCATAATCTCTTTTCCAAAGATGTGGTTAGTCCTCCACAGAGTTCTCTGCGTGCTTCTGTCACCCTCTGTACCTCTCCTGGTGGAGACAGGTAGCTACCAGGACTGCATCCACTAAAAATCTCCATGTTTGCTATAGTCTGCAAAATACAGATCTAAGAACATATTACAGCTTTTTACCTCTGTCCTCCAAGGCTGCTGTGCTGCCACCAAGTGCAATTCCCTCCATCACGAGAAGGAATTTGGCATTCAGAGTCAGGAGATGTTACTAGACTCATGAGTCTAATAAGGCTCTAGGTCTCTGAGGCTGTGAGTCCTTGAATTTCTGCTCAGAGGTAATCTCAGGCAGCCAGGGTTTTTTTCCAGCCAACCTGCCTATTTTTGTGAAATTCACAGAAATATACTTCCTGTGAGATTTCCACCCTTCAGCAAGATTTTCAGTGAAATTGCATGTTGGAATTGAGTGCTGTTAATGGATGGAGTCAAGTAGAGACACATCTCCCAGTGCATGTGCCAATGTACCAGGCTAAAATTTACCTTTAGGTTTACTGTTGTCCCAACTCCCCATATGACTCACAAAGTAGTTCTCCTAATATGGGAGAAAGGGCTGATGCAGATTTTCTCTTTAATCCTGAAAAGAGCCATAAAAATATGTGGAAATACAGAGCAGACACATATATCTAAGTAAATGCATACTCAAAATTGAAAGAAAGGAGAAATATGGAAATTGGTGTGATGAGACTGCAGGTTAGTATGAAAATAACCTCAAAGTCTTCAAAGTCACAGCAAGGTGTTGCATTGCAACTCTCTCTCTCCCAATATGTTTGCATCATGAAAAATGAGCTTTTTGCTGCTGAAGTCCACAGTTTCAGATGCATTTCTCAGTTGGAGAAATGTTTCTCTGGGGTTTGTAGTTCTCAGTGATCTCAAAGCCTTTGAGAATCTGAGCTTACTTTATCTATTGTACAATTTTCAAAGCTGCCTAGGCTACTGCAGGTATGTGAGATACCTGCTGGGAGCTCCAAGGGCCTTTTTACTTGCCTGAACTGAAGCAATTTTAGCTCCCTAATGAAGCAGCATCATTATCAAAACCAGGCAAAACAAAACAAACAACAACATACCCGTTGTTGTTTTGTAGGGTAGATTACACACCACTGAAGCTGTGTAACAGTCCTGTTACTGCAGGTTTTGGAGTAACAGCCCAGCTGGGAATTAAGATGAGAAAAACAAGGCAGGAGGAGTGTGAACTTTCCACCTGCCTGAGATGAGAGCCAAGACCTCCTGCACTGGGGAGTGCAATTTGGCTCTGGCATGGTGGAGCCACAGAGCAGGGAGTCAGCCCCAGGGCGAAGCCCCCTGATCCTGCGCTGGGGCTGCTGATCTGTGGGACACGTGTGCTTCTTGAGGGGGGTGAAGAGGTCCTAACTCAGCCTTGTTACCCCCAGCTTGCAAAGGAGCTTTGAGAAAAATGAAGAGAGGCAAAGCCACCCTCCACCCCTTGCTCACATGCCACCTTTTTTCAGAGGTGACAGAGTGGCTCCATTGGCAGCGGAGGACATGCTGAGCAGAGCCACCACATCTTCCTGGTGGATGAGGAGAGGCAGCAGAGGCGGCTGCTGGAGCAGACTGAAAGTTTTTTCTGAGTGCCACAGGAAAAGAAACCATTATGAGAGAGTGCTAAAAGCCTATTCATTGCTAAGGAAAGGGCTACTGAAGAATCTGGGATGCATGCCGAAAGCTGCCAGCCAGAGCAACAGAGAGATTATTAAAGCCCTTTGCAAAGACCCCAGTCTCTTTCCTTGGCAGTGGCAATTCTGGACATGGAGTCGTTTCTGCCCTACCCATTGAAATCCTGTAAATAGCTGTCTGCGTGGAGGCACAAGCTGGGTTACAGCTGAGGGGGTTTCTTCGTGTGGGAACTGTAGGTAGCAAGTGTGGCTGTTCTCAGCTGTGCTCCTCAGCGGGGAGCAGTGCTGACCAGGCTGGCCGCTTGTGCAGGGGCTGTGCACACAGGAAGGAATATTTTGGAAAGGAAGGGGAAAAAGGAGTATTTTGCCCTGAGTCAGCAGCTACCTGTTCTGGCAGACCTGAGAGCTGTCTCCTGCTTTCTCTCTCCCAGTTTCTGCCTTCCTTTCCCGCCTGCTTTTACATTTCTTTCTTTTACCCTGCTTTAGCTTTTTATCTCCTCAGTGTTGTTTGGGATGAGCTCTTGTGAGACAAACTGTAGCCAAGGGGAACCCATCCGAGGAACAAAACCCCAGAGCAATGACTCCTGCAAGATAGGCTGTTCTCTTTGCTCCCTAAAGTGATCCTGTGAGATTGCTGTGCCCATAACTATTTTGTTTTAGGACACGGTGCACTCCCTCCCTGCGTGCTGTACAGACACATCAGGGAAACTCCCACCCCCACAAGGGTTTCTGTGGGATGAGTAGAGGAGCCACGGGGAGATAAAGAGACATGCCCAGGATTGCCCAGTGCACCCAGCTCTTTGATCTGCTTTGTCCCATGCTGTCCCCTCTGGGACCTGTGTCATGTATTGGGATGCAATAGCACAGCTGCAGGCTGGGAGCATTGCTTTCCTGCCTCTAGGAATGGCGTGGCAGGGAACCAGCAGGAAGGAGGAGGTGAGGCTCTACCCTCCAGGGGTTTAGATAGTCTATTAACTACTCTTGGCTGCAAGGAGACTCCAACATGACTGCTTCCATACCCAAGGGTTTAAAAGTCATGAGTCAGGTCCCTCCAAAGGCATGAGACTTTATGGTTTCAAAGAAAAGAAAGAAAGAAAATTTTGAAAGAAAAATAAGTGCATGCTCTTAATTTGCCTTTGGTACTGGAACCCTTGGATCATATCTTTGCGATTTTATCCCAAAAATCGGTGTTTATTCTGCCTTTTGGTTAGGGAACACAGACTACCTTCCTTGTCTGCTCACTCATACATATTCCTGAGACTTTTCAGAACTTGAAGTCTTTGAGCCCTCTGACCCTCTGTCCACCTTCATTAAATTTGGGTGATGGGTTCAAGTTGTGAGGGAATCAGCAGCTATGCCCACACGTAGCACCCTTAAATAAACCTTGCATCCTTAGAAAATGGGACAGAAGTAGAGATGTCCAAGGTTACTGCTACTTCTTTAAGGATACAACTAAATCTTTTTAGAGTGGAGGAGAGGAAAAACATGGAAACACTTCGTGTGTTGGAAAAGTAGCTCAGAGGCTGGACCAGGAAAGAAGAAAGCACATTTAATGGCCAAATTCAGCTGAAACAAAACCATAGAAAACAAACTGCCTGCGCCAGGAATTTGGGGGAAGGGCCAATGCTGGGAAAGGGGTAGAAAAGAGCACAGTATTACTTAGTTCAAGTAAGAACACAGCAGCACATCTGAAGAACATAACAGGGAGGTGCATGTTACAACTGGTCAGGATGAAAAGAATCAGAAAAGAGAGAAGGAGAGGCAAAGACAGCTTTTGGAGTAATAAGAGGGAGATCAGATTTTCAGGCAGAGCTCAGACATGTCAGTTAAGTGGAGCCTTGTGAGTGCTGCATGATGCTTAATCCGAAAGGCATCCCAAATTCCAGTAACAATATCCACTTCAAGCCAGCAGATGCCCTGTTTCACCTACACCCTTGGGGCTCAGAAAAATACTGATGTTTGGAGGTTTGCCCTTCCCTGCACCCGTCCCAAATCCTGACTTACCTTTGCAGGGGCCACAGCTCCTAAGAAGGCAAGAAGGGAGATGTTCAGCTGGGCTCAACTAATGCAGGGTCAGAGATCTGCCTGCAAAAGCCTCATGACATTTTCACCCCAGTGTAACCTGGAGATGAATGGCTGAGATGGGAATACAGGTCACTTTGATCTCCCTGCTTTACCTCCCTAGAATTAAATGATGGTGTTCTTATCATTTCTTCTCTAGGAGACCATGTGTGCTGCCAGGCAGAGCTCAGACACCCCCAGTGCTGCAGCACATTTATTCAAGTGGTTTCTGGGTGGTACTTGGTCCCTGAATGATCTGGTACTGAGCAGAAAGACAGGGGAGCAGCCAGGGTTCTCCAGGATGTGCACAAGGATGAATTATCCCCATGAGTGCCATGACTGGAGACTGAGCTGAAAAGGAGAAGCTAATGGTGACAGGAGGCAGTTATGGTTGGTCTTGCAAGGTAGAAAACTGCTCCATGGTAAAACACCACTTCCTCCTACTTCTGCTCAACCCAAAGTGCAGCATGAGCAGCCAAGCACTGCCATGTCCCACCCCTGGCAGCACAGTCATCTGTCTTGTTGATTCGGTTCATTGCCAGTGGGACAGGATGGGGCAGGATTTGGCCATTGTCTCTAGATGTCTTTCTAACCTGTGGGCTTACAAGCAGTGAACCGTAAAAAAGAAGAGTTGACAATTAAATGCTCAAAATCTCCTAGGACTTTGTCCAGAGTGGGCTAAGCAAACAAGTACAGATGGAGCAACCTATGATCTGCACAGTTACGTGATCTGTACAGTTATGGGTGTACTCTACACTGCTTAATTTGCTTTAATCTTACTAATTTATGGCCCAGGTTTCTTGCTTAATTAGTGAAATGAAGAATGAAAAGTGAATGCATAGAATTAAGTCTCGACTTGTTCGTCTGGCTTATAACCTCCATTAGTGAGCTGGGAGTGCTGTGTTCATTTGGTGTCTGGATGTTTAATGTGGTTGTTCACATGGTGCAGAAAATGGTGAGGAATCAGCAAAGAGAGGGACTGAGCTGATCAGTAGCCCTCAACCTCAGGGCCTCTCAGTGAAGGCTGAGTCAGTGACCATATGATGTCCTTGGAAGAGCCATTTTGGGTGAAGGGGGATGCAAACCTTTGAGATACCGGTGCTGTGTATGACATAGCATTTGCCTGCACATCTGGAGCAAAGTTCCCACTTCATCCGCAAATGATTGCCCCAGGAACACAAGGACATGACCAGGGCTCAGTGTCTTTCACAGCAGAGCATCACCAGCCAGCTCCAGCAGGTTCTGGATGCATTTTTCTTCACGGGACATTGACCACTGTTGATCCTGCTCATGTGGAACAAGGCAACGCGTCTCTTGTGCCTCCAGGGGACTGAAGAGGACTTCAGGGAAAATGGCACAAAATCTTCCCTGCATTAGCATTGTCGTACAGAAAACTGTTTTCAAAGAATGAATTCTAGTGATAAGGCAGGGTTGGTTTTTTCCCTCTTTGAAACCAGTCTTTTTCTAACTGCAGAGGATTGTTCCCTCCATATTATCAAATAGGAAAATTAATTTTAAAAAATCTGATGCAAATGCCTCTGTTTTCTCTTTTCCTTCCCTCTATTTTGTGTCTGCTGCTTTTAATTTTTGGACTTATTCTATTATTGGATAATTGCATTGGCTAATTGCATTTAAACAATTTTAGCAAGATAGGGTAATTAGATTCCAAGCAATTGGGCTGAAAATGCACAGAATCTGATAGAAGTATTTCACAAAGGGCTGAACTAGATAAACAAGAAGGGATGTGTTAGTTTGGATGAGGGTACACACACATATTTAGGGTACACAGGTTTGACTCCTAACAGGGAAATGCCATATTCACTGGCCCTTCCCCAGCACCTGGAATCTATGGAAAACAATTCTGACTGGCAATGGAGACAACTTGTAAATATAGCCTAGATTTTCATTAACACCAGATAAACCAATTCCAAAACTGAAAACCTCACAAATGTCTTAAGAGCTTCTCTTGTCATTGTATCAGAAGCTTCACTGGCAAATAGAGCTTTTATTTCTAAGAGCATTCAGTGAAATTCAAATTTCCCAAAATTCAAATTTACAGTCATTAAACTGTTGCAGCCAGGCATGCAGCTGTATTCTTGGCTCTCTTGTAGCCAGCAGGAATACAGCAATTCTCTTTTAACCTTGTGCATATTCTGAAATAATTTCCTGGGAGCTTTTCACCCCTCACGTATGAAGCAGGTATCCAAGATGAAGAGACACAGGATGGTTTTACCCAGCTTCTTGTTGCTGGCTCTTTCCTTAGTCCTCCCTGCAGCTGGTTACGTCATGCAGAGTTTCCTCCTCCAGACCTGAGGCATAGGGGAAAGCTGGTGGGAAATGCAACAGATTTTGGTGAAGGTTTTCCAGGCAAACCCAGTAGCCCCAGTGATGGAGCCCTGTACACTTCTCATGGTCATGCTGCTTCTCAAGCTCCCACAGCACACAGGCATGAGGGGTCCTTTCACCTTCCTAGCACTGTGCTTTGGTTCTGGTGAGAAAATAAATCCTCTGCTTTTCTCCTCAGAGGGAAAGAGCAGGTAGGAATTGCATGTCTAAAGTCAACCAACAACATGCCTAATATAGCTAAAGCTGTTTGCAGAGCCTGGAATGAATCTTGCACCAGTCTGCCTGTTTACCCATCCTTCCTCTATCTGTCTCTCTCATCTGAAAGCAAGACACAAGTTTGTGAGTCACAAGCAGACTAATTTCAAAAAAGCCACTTCTGAGAGCCTCTGGCTCCTGGATGAGACACCAACCCCTCTGGAGCAAACCTCCTGCCAGTCCTGCCGAGGCATCTAACTGAGATAAAACAAGGCAAAACACTTCTCATTAAATGACCCTGGCAGAAATTGCTTCATAAAGGGCATCTTGCTGATAGCAAGGACTTCAGGCCAGGGCTGAGACTCTGCCACACCAGCCACAATGTCCACACCAAGGCTGATGAGGAGTGATGGTTAGCAAAGCCAGGAGAACAAGTCTGAGCCAAGGGCTTCAGCCTTTGGTTTTTCCAAGCATACAGCCTCTGTGGGCAGTGGACAGGCACAAGTCTGGGCAAAGCTTGACATTTCGCAGCTGCAGAGGCAGAATTTAATTTTTCTACTTGAATCACAAGGAACTGAGGCACATGTTGTATGGGAAGGGAACAGTGGGGACAGATCTTGGGTGATGAGCTTCTGCTCCCATTGGAGGAAGAAAGGTGGGAGACTGGTGGGGGTGATCTCAGGAGAAACTAGAAACTCTAGAAGTTTACAAGAAACCTCCAGGTCTGGCATAGATGACAGGACCATAGTTGCCTGATTTTCCATAAAACCTCACAGATTTCACTACAAGTGCAGATTTTGGCTTTTCCACCAGCATACACAAAACCCATACTATATGGAAAGCAACCACAGCAGCAGGTGTTGTCACTTGGTGCTCCCCTGCTATTGCACTGCCCATGCAAGCAGAGAAGATGCTGTGAAGGAGAAGGTCTGGCCCATGTGGTTGGTAGCCCTGAGCCCCAGGGCCTCTGCAAAAGGGAGCAAGTGGGTTGATATGTTGAGGTCTTTGCCAGTTCAGATGCTGAGGTGTACAAAGTCAGTGTACCTCAGGGAAACTAGTGTTTTCTCCCACCCAGACATCTCCTCTGGGACAAGAGCCTCCTGTTTTCTCCTCCAGTCCCACTAAAATGAACCTTGCTGGAGCTACACTGAAACATGACATTGCCATCAGCACACACATCAGGATCTAGACATGACTGGAGTATAGACACTGCAGAATCTGAAGTGCTGGTGTAAGGCCCATGGAGTCATTTACTTTAAAATAAAGAAGGGAAGGGTATGGCTGTGAAAGGAGACACACACTGTGTGCACAAAGGGTTTCAGATTGGTCACGGGCCAGCATCATAGCAGCTGTCATCCCCTGAGGTGGACACAGTGATACCTGGAGACACAAGTCACCTACTCTAGCCTGCAAAAGTGATTGCCAGAGAGGTCTCTTCTGGAAGTGGAAAAAGCAGGACTCTTGCAGCATGGTTGTGTTCCCTGGTGTGGCTCTTTTGGGGTTTGCAGTGAGTGTCCACTGTGTTGCACTAATTCTGTGTATGCTTGCCCAGCCTCTCACTGCACCTCAGAGGAATTTGATAACCATCTTCTACTCTCCCTGCATGTTGGGACCAGGTTTCTGAGTGCTGTGAAAGTCTTTTCTCTAGTTTGGGCCCTCAGAAGAAGCACTGTTATTCTTCCAAAGGCTTCCTCCAAACATCTAAGCTAATGATTAGCTGCTGCACAGCTCCAAAGTAAACCTCAGATAGCTTTCTGAGGTCCTGGGGGTGCTCCCTTTGGGAAAAGAACCTTGATCCCATGCCACCGCCACAAGCAGGGTTACCCTAAGCCCTCCTGGCTCCCAGTGCCAGCACAGGCCCCACTGTGGGACATTGAGCATTTCCAGTTCAGCAGACTCACTTTGTTTGCATTTTATTTCCCAGGCATGACTTCTATCCTTGCTGATGGATGTGTCCACACAGTCAGTGTGTGCCAGGCTGGGCACAGCCTGTCCTCTAAACTGAGCCTGAGGTGCTGCAGGCACAACCATCACCTCCTGGGTCACACAGCATTTTTGGCTCTGAAGATGTTTATGTTGCAGTTTCCTCACCTGGATCCTCATCTGCCTCAGGGAAGTTGAACTGGCCAAGACTGACAGAGTGGAAAGGTCCTTGGGTAAAATACCCTCCAGGGAGATGATGCACTGTTGTTTCACACACCCTCCTTCAGCAGGGTACCACATCACTTGGACTCTCGACTAAAGTGTTTTGCTCCTGTTTAGAGGTCATTTTCAATAGAGTAAACCCAGGACTTGTATGGATGTGGATATCCCTGTGCTGCTCTCTTTGAAGAAACACAGAGAAGTTTTAATTCCCCTGCTGACCGCTATAAACTCTGCTGCTTTTCTCTGTGGACCATGCTGCTGTTGAAATCTGGTCTCGTTCCTCTGTTTAAGGCAGGAGCAGCTTTCGATTGAACAGACCTCTGAGTCCCAGCTGAAAACTCTGAGCAGCTCTTACCATAAACTCCTCGCAGGCACACAGAGCAGAGGCAGGAGACACTGACACCTCCTGGTATAGTGTATCACTGGGAAATGACTCACCAGCCATTGCCTGAGAAACTCTGCTTCGGGGAATACCCAACTGTGTATGATACACTGGGTTTTACTATGGTGCATGGGCCACGTTCTAACCTGGTCTTGCTTTGATGTGTTGGGAGATTCTGCATTTTTGTCATGAAGACCGGGTTGTTTTCTCATTGTTTCTTTAGCATCCCATTGTTTCCCTGCCAAAGTTGTGGTTTAGCTTAAAAAAATCCACTCCGCTTTTAAATACATTTGCCATACAACTAAGTGTTTGCTAACATTGCAGTAACTTTCTTAATTTTTTTGAGAACAACATTTCCATACAAGCTCAGCCCAGATGGCAAGCCTAGCAATCTGGGCAAATATTTCAGTGTTCTTTCCCCTCATGATAAATCTGACTGTGCCATCGCTCAGGGACTCCCAGACCACACCACCTTACTGTTGTTCACTTGAGGTCTATTCAGTTTGGCAGAATTTTTGCAATGGGAGTTAATTAGGGAGAGCTTGCTGATGAAAAAGTACTGGGGCAGAAGAAAGTCAGGGTCAAGTATCTCCCTTGTGTCTCTAACAGCAGCAAAACACAAATAAAAATTACTGCAACAGATGCGAATCAAGTGCTTAATCTCTTCTTATCAGGAGCAAGTCACGACACTGAGTTTCAATATTTTGAAGTGATACATAGGAGAAGGAGTGTCACAAAATAACACCATCCTGGAAAAGTAGACCAGAAATTATTCTCTGTGTTTTTCAAGAAAAAGAAAAGGAGGGGAAGTAGCAATCTTACTTGATTTATCCTAATAAATACTTACTATTCCTTAAAATTAGTAAAAGAAGCGATGAAGAGTATAGCTCAAATCAAGCTCAGGCTTTGGAGCAGGTTTCCCATTTCTGGTTTTCATAGGGAAGCATCCTCCAGTTCCCATCCGATGACCCTCAGCTTAGAGATGCTGTCGGTGCTGAATCCCCTGTCCCTCCGGAATCGCAGGGCTCAAACCCCAGCGGGCTGAAAGACGAAGGCAGTGGAATAAAGAGGAAGCAAAGGTATTTTGATTGCACAGTGCCACCCACTGTCGGAGAGACAGACGGCACCGGGGCTGCTGCGAGGGATGGGCGGCGCTTGCTGCTCCCATCAGTAACAAAGACATTTATCTGAGATCTATCATTCTGATATCCGAGACAGACAGGCAGACAGAAGTTTATTACGCAGCTCTCTACATACAGTGGGATGTATACACACAAATATATACAGACTGCTGGCGTCAATTGTAGATCGCATATATATATATCTCAATATGATACAAATATTGTCTATATCAATCAATATCTATGTACTATTCTGAGTCTTGGTGGGTCACAGAAAGCTGAGATGAAGTGACTGGAGATCCAGCGAGGAGGAGACCTCGCTGGAAAAACTTTGGATGAATCTGGAGGTCTCAAGTGCCTGAGAAAACACATCTGTTAGGTGCCAGCCCCTCTTGGTGGCCTGCAGGTGTAGAAAGGATCGTCAAGGAGATTTTGGGGGGGATGGAGATGTGGAGGTTCAGGGAAACATGGGCCCATGTGCATGTTACTTCAGTGAAGATGCTTAATTTGTCATTTGCATTAGATACGTGTTTTGATTATCAGCTACTTATGTGTATCAGGATGGATGGAATTGTGTGGTGAATTTCCTCTGTCCGGACATCAGGTGGAAAAAAATTCCCCCAAAGCACCATGCCACCCTCTGGATTATTGTGCATCTACAGAAGGGAAGATATTTCCAATAATCTTATGAGGAGCTCAGACCAGAGCATCCCAAGACCCTCCAAGCCCACAAAACAGTGTATCTTGGGAAAAGACTGAGCTGTATTTTTCTATACATCCACCACCCATGGCCAAAGGCAATTCAAGCAGCTGGAGAGCAGGGTGTGCTCTGACGAGCTGGGAGCTCTTGCAGGATGGTGTTCTCTTGTGCAGAGACGCCCTTGGAGAAGAGATCTTTCATTAAGATTGTCATTTGCTACCATTTCCATCCCCGCAGAGGCTGCCTCCTCCTCACAGGCAGCGTCCCCGGGGAGGGAGCGCTTGTGAAATATTCATACATCAGAAGAAATTACATTTGTAAGCGTGGACTGCGAAGCGACAACTGGCTGGAGGGGCGAGCAGGGGAAAACAATAGGAGCAAGGGAGGGAGAAAAAGAGGCAGAGTGTGGGAAATGGAAGGTGAGCTGTGCTTTCTCCCTGCCAAAATGCAGCGAGGAGCTTTGTGGGCTCTGCTGGGGCTCATTTATGATGGCATGTGTAGTGAATAGATTTTCTCCCCATTCTGGGATAGCTAAACAGCATTTGTGTTTGTGCTTCTGTGAGACTGGAGAATAACCTCACCCAAGTATGCACAAGGGATGAAAATGTCCCCTAACCAATGGCAGATGTGTGTCATGGGTTGGACTAGTTTGGACATTTCTGCAGGGTCTACTCCAGTTGTAAAGAATGTAACCAAAAAATCCACATTTTGGGATTTTTGGTCAAATTGGACTGAATGGCAGAAAAAAAGGGCAAACCCAAGCCCATTTAGCCCTGTATGACAGGAGACATCAGGTCCATGATCGACAGGACGTATCTGGGTGTTTGGTGAAGCCTTTGGGTATCTCCAGCACACAGCTGCAAATCTTGTACATCCTGATGGACCACTAATGCCCTGTGAGCACAGTGCAAGAACTCCTTGAGAAATACATTTACCCTCTTAAAATGCACCCTTTTCCTTTTCCTCTGCTCTCTGTGTCTCCCCCTGAGGACTGGATTCCTTCTCAGGATCCCAAGCCTAAGACCTCTAGCAGTGGCAGCAGCAGTGAAAAGAGGAAGAATCATTTTTTTTAACGCTGTGATCATTAAGATCCCCCCATTACTGATGCTGTCTGTTGCCCGCTGTTGCTTAATTTATCCAGATACCCTACAGGTATAGGAAAGGAGATAGCATCCTACAGATGTTTCTCGAGAGGATGGTTTCCCTCCCTGCATAGGAGGGATCCTTACAGCCTCCCTGCGCCCTCCTAGCTGGGTCCTCGCCTCCCTCGCAGGAAGCACACGCACACTCACATGATGCAGGAGCAAGTTTTGACTATTTTAGGGCCTGAAATTTCCCTGTCGGCATGGCAACTTTCAACTCCTCACCTCTGACGGAAGCTGCTTAAAATAGAAAATCCAGAAAGCAAGCTTTGTGCTCCTCCATGCTCAGCAAGCTCAGCTCCAGCATGGCAGGCAGAGCAGGATCTGGCCACTCAGGGCCAGAGAAATGTCAGGGCTAAGGAAGATGACCCACAGGCCATTACCACCCACTGCTGCAGTTTGTAAATCACCACCTGAATCTTCATGATCTTTGCTGTCTAAGGGTATCCTCTCCCTATCCAGCCTTCTTAGCTCACTGAAGCTTTATCTCAGTATTCCCAGATTTATCCACAGCCGTTGAGCCTCCATCTTTCCATGGATACCATCTCCATCTTAGCTACATTTCCCCCCACACTTCCAGGGCTATTCAATACCATGGGATTGCCATATGAAGAGAGGCTCTCCAATCATCCAAACTTACTTTTTATTTATCTTTTTTTTTTCCTTTGGAAAACCCATGAATTTTTTACACCTACTCTTCTTCGCCAACCAATTTTTCCTCCAGCTCACACATAAACAATTGCAACTGCATGGGGTCAAGTGGGCATGTGGTGTGTCTCCTCTAATCCCTGCTTAACCTAATTCATTTTCTGTCTAAGAACAAAACTCTGCGAGATTCATTCAAGAGTCTGGATTATGTCTCTCTCAGCCTACAATGCTCACATAGGATTAGGGAATAAAAAACCTAGAAGTCATTGGCGAGGCACTAAACCTGCAAACAACCCAAACACCTCAAAAATCCCTTTCTGTGCCTGGATTTGAGCTATGGGTCAGGATGTGCAGGAGAAGCTTCTCCACTGAAATGTCATTGCCACCACAGAGTCCAGCCCTCAGGGCTATTTTTAAGTCTATGAGTATCTGGACCTTGCTGTTACATTTTGTTTCTGAGGGGTTTATTTTTTTCTTATTTTCTCCTCTCTGCAACCCAGAGTTTTCTGGGGAGTTCAGTGGATAGAGCTGGGATGTCTGGGGGGTTTTATTTGGCTTTCAGGTGCGAAAAATAAAATCAATCTTCTACACCGGGAAGAGGGGCTTGTTTTGTACAAACACAATCACTGCTGCTTGTTGTTGCTTCTGGGAGAGCTTGTTGACATTTTTCAATCAAAATATTTTCCACTCTCCCTCCAATTGATGTCTTCTTCTTTTCTCCCCTCCTCCTCCTCCCCTTCAGTTTGGCAGGTGTTGTTTTTTTAAACAGTTTATGCACTTTCATTTCTATGTGTTTTTGAAAGGGCAACAAACACCCAAGTATGTTTCTTTCCCTTTCTGCGAGTGGGCAGTGAGTATTAACATAAGGAATTTCTCTCTCTCCTGCCTTTATTTTATTTATTCCCATCCTTTTTCCCACTGCTTCCCTCCCTCCTGAACTTGTTGAAACTGCTCCAAACAGGCAAAGGGCAAACCCCAGCTCTCCTCTGGAGTGCTGGAAACACCCCACAGAGCCAGGCTGGGCTAGTAACCTCTGCTTTCCAGGATAAAAATGGATTCACTTCCTAAAGGATTCCAATTTTCCCTCTTAATTTGGGATCCACAGATGCTCGAGGGAGGCACCTCTAACAAGGGATCTTCTCAAGAGTCTGCTGCAGACTCCTGGCTCCAGGTGGAAGTAGGACCCAGCTGGGAGGAGAAGTTATCTCCAAGCACAGGGATGAGCTCTGGTCAGGAGCAAGAATGGGACACTGTCCCCTGCAGCTGTTTGCACCTTTTTTGGGTATACTGACACTTTTAAGGGCTGCCACTGGAAACGGGGATACCCACTTCACCTGACTTGGGTTTTTAAATCGCTGTTCACAGATGTCCTTAGAGGAAAAAGTAGGATGCGCAGACCAGACCAGGTAGAAAACCTCAGGGTTGCATCTCCTATGCAAAATGCCAGAGGAGATTTAATGCCTTACTACCACAGCGTGTGCTCTTGTTCAGCCTAAGAGGCAGCAAATCCCCAATTCCCAGGCAAAGCTCCTCCTGAGCTCCTCTGAGAGCAGGGGAGCTGCTACAGCCTCCAAGGAACACTAGGAAGAGCGTGGGATAGCAAGAAAATGCAGTCAAGCTGGACAAGCAGGTATCTGCAGCTAGTCTAAAGGACCTACAGATAGAGAAAAACAGCAGAAGAAATTTCAAAAGCAGATTAAGGGGGAAAACAAATGCATTTAGTCTCATTTCTAGGCGAGGCCAAAAAATTAGGTGTTTGAGAGTGATTTACTGAGGTATGCTCACTCCAAACATCAGCTTTCCTGGAGCTATTGAACGGTGAGCAAAGTTAATATACTCATGCAGTTGCTTTTATGTAAGTGTCTATAGTGTCATTATTAACACAGTCAATACCAGGAGCTTTATTTCTTCATTTCCCCGACTGGGACACAAGTCCTGAGGTGCCCTGGGCATGAAGCCCATCAGCCTGGAGCTGCAGGTGGGTTCCTGCAGGACTACAAAGGGTGCCTGTGCTCCAGCTGCCCAAGCAGACAGGGTAAACACCCTCAGCCCTAACTATTATAGGAAAAAGTGATCCCACGTGTCCTGACTCACTCCCTGAGGGACACCCAGCAGAGGAGCTTGTGGTCACCCATGCATCCCTCCTGCCCCACCACTCGCCTTTACTGTGGCTGCAGCTGGTTCTCTCTGAACACTGGAGCCTCTCTGACCTCTGCTCCCAAGGGAGTGCACCCCTCCTTTCCCAAATTCACTGTTTGTCTCCTGTTCCTCCTTCTGTGCAGCTCCAGTTCTTCCTTCTGATGTCTCCTCCTCTGTGGCAGGGACTGGAGGTAGTGGAGATTCCTCCAGGGCAGCCCCAAGTTGGGATTAGTCCATTGCTCCCTACTGACAGTGTTCATCTTGAAGAGGTATAAACAACTGATTGAAAATAAATCAAACTTAAATATCTAAACCCAAAGTTAAATATCTTCCTGGTTCTGAGCTTCTTCATCAGTCTCATAGTCTTGCCTTGCACGATGGCCATGCAATCACAATGCTTTGAGCTTTGGCACAGGTATGGAATAGAAACTTGTATGTGTGTGCATGGGGAAAAGGGGATGATCAGGATGAGGAGAAAGGATCAGGGAACAGTGCAGCAGATTTGTGACAACAAAGGAAGATTTTCCTCTGTGTATTTTCATTCCTGTTTAGCACCCCCAGCCCCTCACCAACAGCCAGCTGAAGCCCAAACCAGTTTTGAGTGCTCAGGATCTGTCTGAGGGAACAGAATCATGCTGTGAGAAGCACAAATGTTGGGGTAAACAGAGAGAAAATATCCTAAAATTATTGCAAAAAAGGTCAGCTACTATTTCATTTAGGATAAGTATTGCTAATGAGAATTGCCTGGGTAGGCTGTACGGATTACTAGAAAGTCCCTTCCATACCTCACAGTTAGTCTGACTATGTAAAACCTACTCTGTATCCCCTAGACACCCCTCGACTGCCCCTGCTGGCAGGACATCTGCCAGGGGAAGATGATAAGACAAAGAAGCCACCATAAATCACAGCTGCTAATTGCAAAGCCGTGTGTATCTGTCCTTGCCCTCGTGCCTTCGCCTTCAATCCCCGCCTTGCCCACCCGATCCATCTCCCTGTCAGTTCTGCTCCTTCATGTCTCTTTGCACTGCTCCCCTTTCTGCTTTGAAGCACAGCCTCTGCTGCTTCACAATCAGCTTGATTCCCTGTATCTTCCTTCTTGAGCACTCCTGGCCCCTTTGCCAGCTTGCTCACTCCTTTTATATTTCTCTTCTTCTTCCACCGACATCATCATCCTCCTTGCTTTTGCAGCCCTCAGCCCCACTATGTCAATGCACACACAAACAAGGATGAAGGTCTTTGAGGGAGATGGGCAGGCCCAGACACCAGAACCCTGTAAAACCAGTAAAAAAGGCTGTTTCTCACCATAGAAGCACTCCCTTGTCAGCACATGCTGCTCCTACTGCTCAAGAGAAAAGCCATGTCAGCTGCACTTTAACGTCAGGAAATATTCAAGAGGCAGAAGTGCCAACCTGCCAACCTTTGGGTCATCTCCTCATCCTTAAAACATTAGCCAGCCTCCAGGTAAAAACCCAGGAATGGGGTTTTTACCACCCAGAAGAGTGTTGGGAGACTACAAGATGCCACAGTTTCACTTTCAAGTGATTTAGGAAAAATATCAGGAATAGATCCCAGGGAGAGAAGGAAACCCCTTAGGGATTACTAGGAGCCAGTTGAGTGCTTTCCTGGGGGAAAAATAAATTGCTGGGCAAACCAAGAACTGACAGTCTTTGAGGCAGTGTTTGACTACCTGCAGAAAACTATCCTTGACATTTGCTGTCAGTGCTTTGCTGCAGCCTGAACTGCCTCCACCCATGCAAAGTTGCTCCACAGGTTTCAAACATTGAAAAATTGTAAGGAAAACAGGGTTAAAATATTTCAGAGCACAAAGCAAACCAGGAAAGTTCTTCTGTGAGCCAAAACCTATTATTTTTTGCAGAAACTTCTGGGCTGTGAGACCGCAGCATTAGCAAATCTTGTTAACAATTTGCTTGAGCATTTTTGTGAGGCACCAGAAGAATGGGTTACGTGTCTTATTGATTTAATGACAACTATCGCTGCTGGGAATTGATGCTTTCATTAGTGAAAGCAGGTTAGCAATAGACTTGTGAATGTCTGGCCAAGTCAGGAGATGGCAGGGTATGAATGGTTTCCCCTACTGAAATAAAACTAACAGGCAAGGTGTAATGCAGGAAGACTCTGCTAATATCACGGGGCTGTAAACCAGCTCCGGTTCACTGGATTAAAAAATCCCATAGCTGCTGAAATCCATGAAAGATTATGATTAATACATCATCCCTTTGGGAAAGAGTGGTGAAATACCTGATCAAAGCTAGTACTTATTGCTCAATGTCTGCCTTTGAAATCCTGGGAATAGGACTCAGTTTCCCTGCACTGGAAATCTTTGGCTGATGATGCCAAATATCTTGGATGGCAATTCATAGAAGAATATAGGCAATGTGAGGCAGAGAAGGCTTCCTTATTGGAAAAAAAAATCAGAAAGGGAATCAGAATGACAGCAGGACTGAGGTGGGAAGAGACCTCTGGAGGTCACCTGGTACTGTATTGTCTGCAAATTGCCACCCAGTCACCCCTTTTGGGTTGGTTAAGCCCAGTTTCCCCCTCTCCTTTCCCCTCTTCTGCTGAAATAACAGCAGAGCCCAAGGATGTGGTATTTTAAGGAAACAATGAGATTAAGAGACAGACGCTAAGTGTTCACAGTGCTTCTGACAGAGATAAACTGCAGTATCAGTCTCTATCAGATGGAGAGCACAGGCCCTGTGCTTCAGGGGAAAGGCTTAATGATTTAATAGAGCTTTCCCACCTCTCGCTAGAGAGCTCCAGCCCTGCACACAGATATGTGAGCACCAAGGGGAGACAATCCCAGAGGGAAATAAATCATTAGAGGCCCTCACTCAGGGTCTCAGCACTGAAGACATTATTTGGGTATATCTCAAGCAAGAAGCAGAGTGGGTTTCCCTGTGACAGGTTGTGTCCCATGTCTCCTGGAGGAGGATGGATATCTCTCTTCGTTCTTTCTACTGTTTCTGGGGCTACAGCCTGTGTTTTCTTTGGTGTTTCAGGCTTTTTTGCAGGCACTTAAATGTGCATGTGAGTGTACAGTGATCATGCTCATGGTGGAAGAGGGGGTTCAAAGAATTTTCTGGATTCTGCTTCTTTTCTTTCTTCTTTTTTTTTTTGTTTTTTTGGTCTGCCTCCTTCTCCACCTTGGATTTCTGTTTCCTAGTGGAACTGCTCCACATTACCCTGCCAAGCAAGCAGAGCTGGGCTCTGCAGGTTGTCCTCCATCTGCAGCCTCCACTCCAACACTTGATTAGGTGGAAACCTAACCTTCAGCTAGATGGGAAAGGAAGAAAGAAGAGAAACTTCCATGAGGCTGCTTGTGGCACAGCATCTAGCATGTTTGCTGGGGAACAGGGTCATATCTCTGGCATCCTCACTGACTCCATTTCTGAGGAGGGATGTCCTCTGCAAGCTTCATCTTCCTGTACAATGTGTATCCAGAGGCTCTGGCCACCCAAGGCTAATATTTAAGCATTTGAACATGACAGCATCTATGGATCCAACAAGGCCTACCAAGTTTTATCCACAAGGAGAAGGGAAGCTTGTGATGGTACCAACTGCTCTATTTCCTCTTAACTCACGGACATGTATTTATCATGAAAGTTAATACTCATGTGGTTTAGCTTGATGAAATGAAGAAAGGGAGAAGGATGTAGGTAAAGGTCAAGTATACAGATTGGGAGAGAGGAAAAGTCTTGAAAATGCCATAAAACCTTCCAGACATCCTTATTGCTGCCACTGGAAAGATTTCTTTTGAAGTACAATGGCAGCAAATAGTTCAAAGAATGTGATTTCAATGACCCCCTAAGAAATCCTCCTCCTTCCTATCAGAAGCTTCACCTTTTCTAATTATTTTTAACATCCTGCTTAGACCACCAAACTGATTACAAAATTAAGTTTCTCATCTGAAACCAGGATGTCTACACTAGGTAACAGCCAAGGAAGCTCTAGTCCCAAATCCCACATAAGAAGCTCTGGCACCCACAAATTTCACAGGATTTTTGGGTGCTCACCACCTCCCAGGCAGGATGTGTCCTCAAATGACTGAACTGAGAAGAAAAAAAAAAGAAAAAAAGTCCTCTCAAAAGTAAAACACGCTTCTGATGCAAAATTAGCATTTGGCAGAGAAGTGACTCATGGTGACTGAGGGCTTCGTGCAGCCCTTCTCTGAAGCATCCAGGATCTTTTTCTGGCTTGTGATTCACCAGAAAATGGTAGATGAGCACATCTTGACCTAAGGAAATACTGCGGGTGTTACAGAGGAAGATGAACAGCTCTTCTCTGCTCGCTGAAATGGCGCTGCTGGCAACTCTGTGATGCCAGGAAGAGGGGAGGCAGCATTTCCAAGGGTGGGTTAAAAGACAGAAAGCCTCATTTACAGTGGATTCCAAGTCTTTGAGAAGCCTGACAGTGAACAAGTGGTGGATTCCACTGTACACAGAGCAGGATCCTGCATGGGAGTGGGACATGTCAGCTCTTCTGAGGGCCTGATGCCTTTTATTTATTGCAGGACCCCATCTTTTGGCACATTTTCTAGATGCTCTTGTGACCCACAGCCCCTCCCAGAGTCCAAAAATCCCATCTTCAGGCTCTTCACAAAGACCTCCAGACTACTTTGAGAAGAATCTTGGGAGTGGGGATCAGGGAAACACCTGAGCACCACCCTAAACAACTTCTCCATACTTTCACTTCAGACACAGTCTCACATCAGTGGCACTGGGTGCAGCAGAGACAGAATTTTAAGAACAGACCACATGAATTGCAGTTTTACCACCTAAATTGCTACAGGACAGAAGGAAGGGGACATCTATAAGACATCTGTGTGTTTATTAAGTGGAGCACATATATAATCAATTTGGGTTAGAGTCTGGCTGCATGAAATGGGGCAAGCACAACACCTCCAGCTCCCCAAAATTCTGGCAAAACCTTTCTGACCAAGGCAGGGCAAAGCCTGGAGCCAACAGGAACATCTGGCTGCCCAAATTCTATGCTGGTGCCCCAGGTGCTCTCTTGCTTTTTGCAGGGAGGAAGGGAGACATAATGAAATACATTTTGTTTGTGGTCAGATTAGCTGGGTTTCCTGATGGCTAAGGTGAAAACACCAGTGCTTTTTCTGCTCCTTGTTTCACAATTATGCCCCTTGTCATACTTCATTTCTATATCTCTCTCAATTATTTTTTAATCCAGATGACTCCCCACAGCAAAGTCCTGGAGTCAAGCAGTCTCTTATTCTGTAACACAGAGAAATGAATGTTGACTATGATCTTTTTTCTTCATATCAAGCAGAATTAAGTGCCAGCTTTTGTCATGACTACAAAATATTCTCTCTCAGCAGAGGATTCACTTTAGATAAATCCTCATCACAAAATAGCACCTTCCCAAGCATCCCTCATTAATTATCCCCTGGTCAAAATTTCCAGGACCTTCCTACTGCAAAAACCCTGTGGCACTGATGTCATGGTTTAACCTGAGCTCATCTCAAACAATCTAACTCAGGTTTTGTGGGAAGGATAGTCACAACTACGGAACAATATTCAGGGTGAACACTTGAGGTGGTGGATGTTAGCTGAGCTCTGTTGGACAGCAGCATCATGCTACAGGTACTTGAGGGATGCCCAGGTGAGTGGCTGGATGTGTCATTCCCCGTGGCTCCAGACACCCAGGTGCAAAATCTTCTTTTGCCTCTTGTGTTGTGAATGCAGGCAAGGGGATATGACTTCAGGCTTCTGTGCTTCCCTTCTCTGGGCTTTCCTTGAAAAGGAAGGTGAAAATTGCTTCCCCCATGCTGTTGCTGGGAGGGAATCCAAGCAGGAGCCCTCTCCACAAGGATGCTTTGCTGTAGGATCATCCACCCGCCCCAAGGTACCTGCTGAACATTTTTATCAAGCTGCAAAAGAATGATACACAAGCAATACCAAGCCAGCCATGCAGACCTGAGCACAAAATGCTGCTGCCTTGAGCAACAAAGACAGGGGGAAAAAAAGGAGTAAAATTCAAATCCTGCTCTTGCTTTCATGGTAATCAGCATGGCATTATGCAGAATGATTTGTAATTTTACACTGACAGCTATTATCTTCTGGCAGCCGCCATGACTTAAACAAATGTCTGACGTGGCAAGGGGAAGGGGGTTTGTGCCTTTGACAAGAGACTTGGCTCAATAAGGAGCCCAAAGAGAGGGAGATGCTGCTCTGCAGTCCTCATTTCAATCCTGGCCTGTGGATCATGGAATCCTTTCTTGGTGCCTATGGTAGTGCTCTGATGTCAGCCTTGCCTGAAATGCCTTTTGCAGAGCAATGCAAGAAGCACAACCTGTGGAATTTGCTTTTAACATCCTCCTTTTTTTCTGATGGAGAAGAGTGTGGAATGAGAGGAGATGCAGGGGTAAACCCTACAGCTTGACCCAACACAGCAAATTTTGAATATGAATAAGTAAGTTCAAAGTGATATCCAAGCTCTCACTTGGGCAAAACCCTCTATTTTTTGTATGCCTTCTAGATAGGCAAAACAGGTAGCAAGTGCTTGGGTAGTAAGTGATCAAGTAATTCTTCAGCTGTACAGGTTCACAGGAAATTGTCTGATCTCTCTTACAACTCACAAAACAAGGGAAGCAGTATACACAAAATGAGAAATACACACTTTTGCCTTGAATTTGCTTTCCTTTTCAACAGAATTTCTCAGAAATCCAAATCCAGTGACTGGGAGAGCTTCAGCCTCATGAGCTGTCTGGTCCTGGACACTGAAGAGGATCAAACACAAAATGGGATGAGGCTCCAGAGCTGTAATGTTCTAGTTCAGGTTCATTCAAATTTATTAATATTTCTCTTTCCATCAGGTCTCACTCATTCAAGATGCCTAGGTAGCTCAGGCCCTCTCACCAGCCACAAGAACACCCTGCCAATCCACAGGGATTTCCTATAGAGCTATTTTTAGAAAAAAGTTAGAGTTTTGAATCAATAAAAACTGCTTAGGTCAGAGCTCCATCTGTGTCAGGCCTGGCTGGTGTGCAATCTCTTCATTAAATTTTCATGTCTTGATAGAAAATCAGAAAAAAGGAGCATTTTTTTTTTATTTTGTAGGAAAGTATTCTGCCTTTCAAGCAAAGCAGTTATAATTTGTCCAAAGTTGATCCACGCTTATAGAAATTCTTTGGCTTCTGTGAATATTTTTAGTTTTTGTCTGGCTACTTTTGATGGTTTATTTAAGGTGTTATTGGCACAAGTGGGAGATTTCTGGGAACTTTTTAAAAGCTTTTAAGGTTTTTTTGCTTTTATTCTGGAAGCTTTTGTGTGCCCAACAGCTGACAAGCTGTTTCCAGCTCTAGTGGCTTGTCCAATAAAATATATTAATGTTCCCTACGGCCTTGATACATTTTTGTGTTGCTCAGAAAAATAGAGGGCTGCAATTCCCACCTCAAAGCCTCTCACCAAGTACTCTGCCTGATATGTAAAAACCCCAGTGTCCTGAGGCATTTGTAATATAAAGTTGAAGTTATATAATGCACCATCCCCTTCAATCCTGATCAGGACAGATCCAAGGTCATTTCCCCTGGTAACATCAGGAGACTTTGGCACAAACCCATGGCTTCCTTTTTCATAATTATAAGCCACTTTTGAAAATCTTGCCTGATACCACCAAAATTTCCTCAACCCAAAGAGAGATGTTTTTCAAAATTCTTTTCTTTGCAATACTTTTTTTTTTCTCCAGGTGCCCTTTTTTTAGGGTGAGGAGGTGTTGGCATCTCTTTTGAGGTGTTACATGCTGTCCAACACACGAAATCCAAAGGGTGGTGGCCCAGTGGTCCCTCAAAGCAGAGGGACAATTTCCCCAGGTCTGGAAATCTGACAATTTCCCCAGGTCAGAATCCATATCTGTCTGGGATTTTGTGCCCAGTGGCCACTTTGGTCTGAAGGCACATGAGCCTTGCCAGTTGATAGATTAACATCAAACCAGCCCCATCCAAGAAAGGCCATTTTTACTTATTTCAGAGATGTGGCTGCTCTCCTCAGTGGGCACAGCTCCACGGTCTCTCCATTCCCCTCTGTCCCAAGCTCTGGCTGGGCCCTGGAGTCCTTTAATGTTTGAAATCTTCCTTTTAATCTCATATTTAGCCTTGAGAAGAGTAAACTCTTTGCAGCCTGACTGGAGCCAGCCAGCAGCTACTCCCCAGTAAACATCTTGTCCTTTGTTTTGCCTGGGAATGTTATCTAGATCATTGTTTTATCTTTCTTGCTCAGCGCCACTCAAGGCTACTGAAACCACATAGAAACCATAAAATGGGGATATCCCAGTTTTCAGGGCCCATCTTCACCCATTCTTTGGATGCTCACCTCACCTTCTCCATCCTAATTCCCACCACACTGAGAGCTCCTGAGGTTCCTCAGTTCCTCGTGGTGGTGTCTCATCAATGCCCCATGGGTAGGATTTGCTGGGGTCACTCTGCACAGAAGACTTGGCCAGATCCTCATCCCACTGTGGCAGTGAGGTGTCCCTCAAACACCTGAATGCTGTCTCTGTAAAGAAAACAAGATTAGCAAGGAGATTAGCAAGGGAGAAAATGGGATGGTGGTGCAGTGGCAGCCAAGGAAAGGTAGGAAGGACTGGCTGGAAACCCTCCAACCCAGGATGGAGAGCACTAAGGCTGGTGTAACTTCTGCCCTGTGGGGACCTGAGCCACACAACCCTCTCCCACGAGGAAGGGATTTGCACCTGGAGCCACTGTTCCTGTGCTCACACTGCTTCTCTCAGCTGGAAAATGCCATCCTTGAGGGAAGAGCCCCACAGAGCTTTATGAAGGCAGTAGACTGGCCCCAGCACATAACTGAGATGCCAGATTTGCAGCAGCCTGTAACACAAACATTTTGTTTATTGCTCGAATGGAGGATGAAGAGAATCACTAATCTTCTGTCTTATTTTTGAAGCCCTTCGCTTGTTCTTACATAGTTTCTGAAATGCCCAACGCTGCAGGAAGGTTAACAAGGGCTTGGTTTTCTGTCCTTATGGTATGAAGCAGTGTGAGTGGGCACAGGATCACTTATAACCTGCCTGCCTGCTCACTTCAGGATCTGCTCTTTGCATAGCACCAGGAACAGGGCTTTATTGCCAAATAATCCTTCATTCCTGAAATCCTCTACCCCAGCACTCTGAAATATCAAGAGATAAACACTAATTTCAGTGATTCCCTAAGCCACACTCACAGAGCTTGTTCACAGCTTTTATCAGTATCATTTCAGCCAAAAATTGTTGTAATACTCCTTCTTGGTAATTATTTGAAAAAGCCATAGCAATGTGCCACCTGCACAATGTGCCTGTCCCCTTCTTTTACTGGCAGCTACAAAAACCAGATGCCAAGGTGAGGAAGATAAATCCCCCATGGCAAGGAACATCTGGCTCTTTGGCAAACTCCAAAGACCATTGTGTCAACCAGCCTCTCTGGTGTTGATTCTGGTTGTACAATGAGGCTGTATGTGAGTTGGCACTAAAATCTTGCTCTTCCAGGCACCGTCTGTCTCCAGGTGACTTTTGAATGTAGAAGATTGGTTGCTTTGCCCAGAGGACCTCATTTCTTGAAAGCTTCTCAGCTTATCTATGCTGTCCTTGTTCCTCAGCTGAACTCTTTGCTAGCCTCAGACTTAACCACATTTCTGCTGTGAACAGTGGCTTCTTTTTTTCCTCAGAAAAGGTTTATGCACTGACCTTTTCCCCACACACCTCACTTTTGCCTTCTGTTTGTCTCATCCAACTTCAAGCAGTTCTCTGTAAACCTAAATAAGGAGTTTTGTCATCCTGGGTTGACCCTGTAGCCGATGCTCCAGAAGAGAGAAAAGATATTTCTCCCAGCAGGAGTTATAACTGGGCATGATGGTGTTCTCCAGGTCTTTCTTTCCATTTGAATGACCACGGTTCTATCTTGGACAGCTTAGTGATGTGCAGTGATATGCAAGGTAGCTTAGAGAGCTGACTTGTAATTCACTCATGCTATGATGATACCAGAGATGATTTGTCCAGGCATCACTCAGGTGATGTGGGTTATGGGGCAGAGTGGGATTCTTCAGGTCCCAAACCAGAAGGATTTTGTGGAATCTGCTTTGGGAGAGCATTTATGAGTATAAAAAAGCCAACAGTCATGTGAGGTGCAAATGTAGTGAAGAAAGTAGCCTTTAACTAGTGTGATTTTTTTGGCTGGTGAAAAATATACCTCCTGTCTTCTATCAAGTGCACTGAAATGACTACATTAAATTAAATAATTTCCTCCTCTGTTGATTTTTTTTTTTTTAATATCCAGCATTTTGTTTCATATAGTAACATTTGCTATAGTAGAATGTCAAATCATTGTGGTAGAGCTAAACTACTGTGGCTTGAAGAGTTTAGCAAAAATATGGGGTTTTATATTAGACAAACATGGAGATTTTGGTTAGTCTGAGGTAGCAGCAAATGAGGCAGAAATAAAAAACTTGGAAAGTTAAGAGACTGCTCTCTCTGTTTGGTTTGCAACTTACGTAGGAAGCATTCTTGATTTTATAGGAAACTTTCTTTATGCTACTTCTAAAACTGATTCTGTGCTTTGCCAGGACCTGAAACTTAAAAATTAAAAATAATGGACTGTCCTGCGTCAACTATGAGACATTTATACCTTGAATGCATCATCTTTCTATTATTAATGGTGTTTTTCCCAGTATGGATCGTGAAAAATGGGCTGCTTTGAAAAGAGTCTTCCACAGCCTGCTGATGGAAGGAGGGGTGATGGATATGGTTTGGGTTCTACATCTTGTTGCTCCTGGGGCACCTCTCACCTGTTCCTTCTGCCTGTAGGAGAGGAGATGGGTCTAAGAGCATAAGTGCCAAGCCAGAAGTCATGGGTTTCACAAGTTTCATCCCCAAACCCACTGAGATGTTCAGGCAGAAGTGTTTCTCCCTCAGGGCTTTCATTTCAGCAGCTCTAGCTGAGCAGACAGAGACACCACCAGGTCCCTGTCACTGCCATGGGCAACAGTGCCAGGAGACCAGGTTAACTCCAAGGTAGCTCTGGAATAGCTGCTCTTGCAAAATGGCCCTGCATTAAGTATCTGAGTGGAAAAACTTTCCTAAAAGGTGCATTGTGCTGCCTAAAAATAACCACCACGTCTTTGTCCAAACCACATCCCTCCAGAGGGCTCCAGTATTTAAGCGCATTTGGATCTAAGAGGAATCCTAATCAGGGAGACGTTTTGCTTTGGCCACAGATCCCTCTGAAGTCTCTGGGAAGCATCTGCAGAGGCGTGGGGAGGACTTGGCTGTCACCCATGCCTGTGCACTGCAGCAGCCACTTGGCTCTTGGAGTGGTTTGCTTTAATTGGGGTGATCGCTCACATGCAGAGGAGCTAATTAAAATCCTGGGAGCTTGGCTACAGAGGGAAGCTCAGGGCTGCCCAGACAAGGCTGATGGACTGACACAGAACTGTGGGCTCCTCTAGGCTGGAGTAGGACTTTAGGGGCATTGAGTCCAACCATGAACGCAGCACTGCCAAGGCCACCACTGAACCATGTCCCCAGGTGCCACATCTAGACATCTTTTAAATACCTCCACAAATGGTAACTCCACCATTTCCCAAAGCAGCCTATTCCAGTGCTTCTCTAGAACCTTCTCCAGACCCTTCCCCAGCTTTATTGCCCTTCTCTGGACATGCTCCAGCACCTCAATGTCTTTCTTGTAGTGAGGGCTCCAAAACTGAAGACAGGATTTGAGGTGCAGCCTCACTGGTGCTGCGTAAGGGGGATGATCACTGCTCTGGTCCTGCTGGCCACACTATTTCTGTGAGCAGAAGGTATAATTTGTCACCCCATCGGGTGTCTGTTCCCCTCCAGACACTGTGTTTGCCTTTTTAAGAGTGTTTCTCTGGAGGGAAGAGGCTCCCCAGAATATGGTGTTTTACCACAGGCTGTGCCTGTGCCTCCAAACTCACTTCTCATCCGTCTCTTTCATCAGCAGGATTCCCATAGCTTGCCCCCAAGCAGATGGATGGGATTTTGGATGGGAAGGGTCAAGGTCCACCTGAATCCAAAAGATTCCCCTCCTCCTTCACCCTCACCCTGCCAGGGCTGTCCTTTGTGCAGCTCAGCCTTGCTCCTTCCATGACAGCAGACGTTTCAAACATGATTTTTAAAAAAATTAAAACAAAATTGTCCCCAAACTCTCCTACTCCCCAAAGCTCCTCTTTTTCTTTCCCCAGCAACTTTCTTTCTTTAAATTTAAGATGGTGCTGGTCACCTTTGCTCCAAAAACACACAAAGCTGCTGCATAACTATTTTCCAAATAATTAATCTTTCCAGTGGAATAACTTAAAGCCTCACGTTTCCTGTTATGTTACACAGCTGCAATTTGTAACAAGAGATCCTGCGCTGAGCTACGTGGGCAGAGGGCCAAGGACGTGGCGCTTTACCTACACAAGAGCCCTACATAAATAAGCCTTCCCTGCATGTTAAACAGTTAGGTACTGTTCAGTTCAAGAAAAAAAGGAGAGGCAAAACAAAAGCCGTTCTCTTGGTTGTAATTTTGCAGTTTGGAGTTAAATTTTCGGTGGTAATCTGTTTTGTTTCGTTAGCTTCAGGGGTTGGGAATGCCCCTTCTCAGCTGCCAGGGACATACCTGCTCAGTACCACTACCAATAGCTGTTTTCTTGATTAAGTCACATTTCAAACAAATATTTTATCTGCCATAAAGCCAACAGCCTCCTGTATAGCTGGGATCTTGAGATACACCAAGTATAAGCACAGTAATCCTTGTTTCTCTCCCCGAAACCAGACTTGGGTGGAAACCCTGTGAGATGGCCAGGAGATAAGGGATGTCACTGGATGGGACAGCCCTTGGAGGGCCACTGGAGCCAGGCATAGATCAGAGCCACCCTGAGATGGTGAGAAAGGATGCCAGGAGCTGGACTGGTTCCCTGCCAGCTGCAGCATGGGGACAGCCCTGAGATGATCTAAAGCCTCCACTGGCAGACCTTCATCCCTCCTCTGCCTGGCACAACATGCAGCTCCCATCACGCTGGAATGTGGGGGTCTGGCCTCCCAAATTCACTGAGTGTCTCCTGTCACGTGTGTTTTACATATCCATAATAACAGCATCTAATGTTCAGTGGGGTGAACGCAGGGCTTAGCTGAAGTAGTAGCAGTGTTTATGGGTGTTGTAAATCATCATCAGAATCATGCCTACTTCCATTATACTTTCAGGATAAGAGTGAGAAGGACTGGGTTGTGGCATAAATCAGTTGTAAATTGTCCTCTTATCAGACTGAGGGAAAGGATTTCAAAGGCTTACACCTCCAGGCTTTCATTCAGCAAAAGCACATATGCATAGTATGCATGCTTATGGGTGAAATTATCCCAATTTCATCCCCAAAGACACAGGTAGGAGTTTGCCAAAAGTTTGCTGTGGGATGGAAAGGTCTAAGAGCATCTAAACCAGTTCAGCCTCTAACCTCCTGTGCTGTCAGTGGAATTTTAGGCATCATTCACTTCCAGACTCCTAAATACACTCAAATCATCTAAGCTGTGGTTAATGGGACTAACAGGAGGGAGGTGGGATGGACTGGAGGATGTGTGCCTTGTGAGAGCTGCTTGCTTCCTCTTTCTGGTGAGGAGACAAGGGTCTGAGTGCACTCTGTAAAAATCACAGTTCGCTCAGCCCAGTGGGGCAATGAGCCAGGAAACATTACTTCCAGCATCACCCAAATTTGAAGCATACTCCTATCTCTTTTGGGGGGTACCATGAGACTTCCAGGTGATGGAGTGGCCTTGCTGGGAGGAGTGAGTGAGGAGGCTGCAGGCTGTGGTTTCCCTTGGCCCTACCCATGGCTTGTGCTCACACTGACAGGATTTACCCCAGCTGAGGGCTAACAGCCTGGTGGCCATGTCAGGAGATGTCAGGAGCAGTCCCAGCTGGTCAGCTTTGCTGCCTGGTCACACCAGACACATCAGCTGCAATAACCCTTCAAAAGGGAAACCATTTGAAATTAGGCAAAGAGGAGAACAGCTTCCAAAAGGCATGAAAATTAGCTTGTTTCATGCTTAGAATAACCCCATTACCTCAATATCCTGAATGAATTATGCCAAACTTCCCATGCACACATGCACATACACAAAACCCCCCTTTGGGCTGCTTAACAACAGTGAGAAATTTCAGAAGAAGCAGCTCCTGAAAAGAGGGAATTTGAAACAAAAGTGTCCTTTGGAACAGAACTACAAAGTGTGTATCATCATGCTTTGATAATTGGAGTGGCAATTGTTCTCCTTATTGTGAAAAATATTTCTTTTGTAGCAGCAAATTCTTGAAAAAAGCTTAATCTTGTACATATTGTGCATTCAAGACTCCTCAAATTAAGACCTCTTAGAGACACTGATCAATGCAGTGGTGAGGAAGGCCAAGAGGAAAAAAAAACCAGCTCAGAGAGGGAAAATTATTTCCTTCCAGCCAAATAGGGCTATTTATTGTAAGCAAGGATGGGGGAAGCTTACACTGCATTATGAAAAATGATGCTTGTGACTTAATTTTTCCTGTGTAAGACCAGAGCTGGGGGGGTTGCACCCAAGTAAAGCAGCTGTGGAGGTGATTGTGCTTCAAGGGTGGTTAATGTTCTCCTCACACATGGGTGCTGTCAAACTCTATGTGTCTTTAAGAGCTTAAAAACGTGATTGTGAACTTTTTTATTTCAAAGCACAGAATAAAACGCTGGACTCACATGAAATCCTTGCCTTTTCCTTGTGTCTGCTCTTAGTTGCTTCCCCACATGTGACTAAACCATGAATCCCAGAGTGGTCCAAAAGACTGCATATCACCTGGAAATGACTTTGTGTCAGCACAACCCTTATTAGACATCAGAGAATCCCTACCAGCAAATTGGCCCAACCCTGGAAAACCTTCTACCTTTTCTTGCATGGAAGAGACACAAATCCAGGGTCAATTTGGATATATTTGTTCCACCACTTGCAGAAATTTTTAGTTTGGATATTTTCTCCCAAGTTTGAAGCAGTGGGTGGCAAATCTTGGAGAAGAAATGGAAAGGACAAGATGGGAGGTCATCCACAGCTAGGGAAAGGGATGTAGCAGGAAAGGTGATGAATTGGTGAAAAGAACAAGCAAGCAAACCAAAAAGTAAAATAAACTTACAGAAACGTGGAGAAGTTCCAGTAAAATGGGAAAGAGAAACAATCTGGGAATGTCAGGCAGCAATGTGGACAGTATATTTAGTTAAGCCACTGACACTGGTGGGAAAAGTGACAATTGCAGGGTTTAGGTCTTAATCCAACAAGGAAATTTCAGCCTGGGCTTATTTTTAGACATGTGAGTAATCCTCATGATTTCAGTTCAGAAAGGTAGACCCCAGCTCATATCATCCTGTTGTCAGTGTAGACCATGCTGTTATGAAAAAAAAAATTAAACCTCCTTTAATTAACTTTTTTTTTCCCTGTGAAAAAAATATACATACCCAGATTTATTCAGATTAATAAGGACATGGAGGTGGTTGTTGTGAGATGGGGAAGCAGTTTGCTGTGGGCTGAGACAGGTTTGCCTGGGGAAGCTGCTCCTGCTCCAGTTGTGTTTGGCTGAGAAAAGCAGAATGATGGAGACACTTCTGGCATGATGGAGTGAGCAGCAGGACATGGGCACCCAAGACATCACATCCTCAGGAGTGAGACTTTTCTAGCATGGAGAAGACAGGGCAGGTCACCATTGTCTCCACCCTGGGCTCTTGCAACCTGTAGAGAGCTTGGCTTGGGTGGAAAGGGAAACAGAAAAGCACATTTGAGGGTGAGCCTGGCTCGAACACTCAGTGCACAATTTATTATATTTACATTTTAGATGAGATAATATTATTATAGTAATTTATTGATTGTTTCCAAGTCCTCTGTCTTCTCTTAAAAGTCAGACCAGACAGACGTTTCATATAAAGTATTTTATTCTCTGGATTTTAGGGTGTTTTTTTTGGAGGGGGAGGCAGGATTGCTTGTTTTTTCTGCATCCATCCTTTCAAAATGCTCTCAACAACAATTGTTTTGAAGCTTAAGCCTTTCAGACACTGAAAAAACAGTGGTGCTTGGGGTTGGAGAAATGTTGCAGAGAGATGGTTCCTCCCCTGGACATGGATGTGGCACTTTTGGGCCCCATGGACAGCCCCAAATATGGGAGAAATTACCACCCTCTTTGAAAAGGAGCACACCTCAAGGCATTGGCTCATCAGAAAGACCTGTCTCTGCCTGTGTCAGTCTGACATCTTCTCGCTTAACAGGTTGATTTTTAGCAAATAGATCCGTATATAAAGGATTTGTCAGCAGGTTACTCTCCTTCTTTCAATTGAATTGATGTGAGCAACTTCAACACTGTCCCATAATTAAAAATTTATTCTGGAAGAGGGTTGAAACCAGTAAGATTTGGCCAGTCTGTCCTCATCCTTTTATCAGTGACATCGTTAGTCACTGAAATTTAGGAAATTGTGAAAAGATAAGGAGAAGTCCATTAACTGGTCTCCTATAAATACACATCAAATTGCATCCAAGATTGCCAAACCTTCCAAGGAGGAATTAAGGAATACAAAACAGATGGAGAAATGACTGATATGAAGCAGGTCATATGCTCAGAAAATATAGCAGTGTTGAAAAAAAAAAAGGGGGGGGAAGAATAACTGGAGTCTCATTTTAATCAGTATAAAAATTCATCCCCATGATTATGTAAGCATTTTTTACTGCCTTAGATACAAGTTCTTTGGGAGGAGTGCTTTACCCTAGCTTGCTGCTACAGGGCTGAGAGCAGGAGCTCAGGAAAGCAAGCACCAGGTCATCTATCACCCCAGCCCTGAAATCTGGATTAGACAGCAGTGGTTTAAAAAGACCAGGCAGAAGCAGCAGCTTTATTTACAGGAGGTGGAGTGGAGTGATGGTGACAAGGGTGGGAAATTTGGGCTAGAAACGCTCACAAGCATGCCTCTGACTTTTGCCTCTATCAGCTTTGAGAGCAGCATTTAAATCTGCAGAGAAGCGGTGGCACTGAACCAGCCTGTGCATCTTGCCCAACTTACTCCAGCACCTCTCCCTCCTCCCCTGACCTTTTACTATTGGGAAAGGAGGAGTGAGCTGGGGGAGCAAACAGCACTGCAGGACTTCAGAAACCCTCCCAACATCCAAGACAGGAGGAGGAACAGATCTTAGCACCCATTTATCCCAGTCAGAAGCATTTATCAGCGCCAACCGGGCAGTCTCAAGAGCGGCAAGAAGAATACACCTCGCAACGCTCGGGCGGGGCAAGGCGGCTCGTAGGGACTCGTGAACATTTCCCCCCCTTTCTCCCCGAGGCAGACTGCGGCAGACAGCGTTCAACCCCCTGTCTCCCTCCCGGCCTTTCTCCCTCCCTCCCTCTCCCGGCTCCATCCCTGCCCAGCGCAGCTGCCGGGCTCGGGGTGCCGCCGCAGCTCCCGCTGGCACGGCTGTGCGGAGCGGGGCCGGGGAGGGCCCGAGTGACGCACCCGATCGGTATTAGAAGACTTCACTGGCTATTTATAGGCCCCACCGACCGCAGAAAGCTCTTGGCCTCGCTTTTTTCCCCTCCCTCCCTCCCTCCATCTCGCTCGCTGGCTTTAGCTCAGCACAGGAGGGGGAGCAAAAGAAATGCTGTCAGTAAAGCAGCGAGTCCAAGTGCGACATTCCCGAGCACAGCAAAATTTCTGCTCCTCCGCTAGCGGATTCAGTCTGAACAAATTATTTCCAGCATGCCGGCCTTTCACTCTCGTGTTCTTTCCTCCTTTTCAGCCTGGATTTCTCACCCGTTTTGCGCTTTTTTTTTTTTTTTTTTTTTTTCCTTATCCCTCTCTGCGCAGTTTCACTTTCCAGTTCCTGGCATTGGCTTGGCTGCTCCTCAGCAGGGCTGGATACAGACCAGAGAGGGGGAGACCTCTCTATTGAGCTTGGCAGATTTCCCCAGTTCCTGCCAGGAGCTTCCCTGTGTGTGTCTCTCCAAAACCCAGGCTGAGCCCTGAGTCTTATTTCGGACCACAACATCTGATGCTCTCCTGACTGCAGGGCCAGGCTTCAGCTCCCATGTTCACCCTCTGAAGGACAGACCCGTGGTCCCCACCTTGTCACCCACGTGTCTCCAACCCCTGCCCCGTTCCCGTGCCGGTGGGTGAGTCAATGAGGACTTAGAGGAGCTGTGGATGGAAATTGTACCCACGCATCGACCCTGGGTGCTCCTTCAGCGTGGATAACCACAGCAGTAAGTTTTAAAGTGCTGCTGTTGCTGAAGCACAGTCTGCTCCAGTTTGGGGCAGAGGCAGCATTTGGAAATGTGAGTAAAAAATTCAGTACACCTTGATACGGGCAGTGAGGTAAAAACAATGCCTAGTGTCCACAGCAAAGGCACTGATGGAGAAGGAAAGCCATTTATAATCACTTCAGTGAAGTGAAAAATAGAGGTCACTGGAGGTGCACATCCATTCTTTTTTTAACAAAACAATGGTGATTTTCACAATATTTATTGTCAGAAGCGTTTCTAATAGAAACACTCCCGCCTGCATGCAGGCCCTCAGGTTTACAACAGAGGTAAGACAGGACGACTGTGGTGAATTAAATCTGGAGCAAGCCATTTTTCTTCTGCTTTCTCACTGAATTAACCATTGCCCTACCTGAGAGACTCCATTCCTTGCAGCTCCATCAGCACTTCAGGACTAAAGCAATCAAGGGGTGGGGTTGTCTTCTCAGTCTTATCCTTAAGCAAATCACTTTACCTCTCTGTTTTTGTATGGCACTCTGCTCCATGCTTATCTCTGTGGACTTGCAGGCTCTGGGGCTGTCTCCCACTGCAGGGTGGGATGTACAGCACCAACCCCAGGCACAGCCCCAGAGGGTTGAGGCTTGCAGCAATGCTGGCAGACAAATAACAGGGCCAGGGTCTTTATCCTCAGAGAGGAATGCCACACCCGACTGCAAACAGCCGGTCCCAAAGCTAATGCAATATGTTTTTCAAAATTATCACTTTTTGTAGTATTTACCATGTCCAGTTCTGGGTTTCTCGGTACAACAGACATGGAGCTCCTGGTCCAGATCCTGAGCCAGTGAAAACAAAGTTGATTGAGGGACTGGAACATCTCCCTTCTGAGGAAAGGCTGAGGGAGCTGAGGCTGTCCAGCCTGGAGAAGAGACACTGAGAGGAGCCCTCATCAGTGTCTGTCAGTGTCTGCAGGGAGGCTCAGAGGATGGAGCAGGCTCTGCTCCATGGGGCTGGGCAGTGGGACAAGAGGCAACGGGCAAACCGAGGCACAGGAAGCTCCAGCTGAACATGAGGCAGAGGTTCCTTACTGTGCAGTGCCTGAGCACTGGCACAGATTGCCCAGAGAAGGTGTGGAGTCTCCCCAGCTGGGGATATTCAAGAATCATCTGGACAGACTCCTGTGCCATGTGCTCCAGGGCAATCCTGCCTGAGCAGCGAGTTTGGATCATGTCACTGTGGTCCCCTCCAATCTGACCCACTCTGTGATTCTGCCACTCATCAAAACAAAATACAGGTAATTAAAGAGCTATATTTGAATGTGGGCATGGTGCTTAACATTTGGCCACAGAACCAAGAGCATTTTACTTTTTCTTGACAAGCTTGTCCCTTCACAACTTTCTGATCCCATTTTTAAACCTTGATGTGAATGAGGCTCTTGCTAAAGGTGCCTCACTGGGAGCTGTGTCATGACCAGGTCATGTGGACTGTATGGGACTGAAAACTGGGTAAGAGAAAGGAAATTCTTATTACCTCTATGCAGCTCCTTTAGAGGCTTCACAGAATTGTGTTTGCTGTGTCTGCCAAGGTGAGCAGGCTGCCAGTGGTCAAAAACAAGCTGATGAGAAAGGGATGGGAAGTGTACCAGAAAAAGGGAAAGCACTCCTTCCCATCTGACCACTCTGGAGGGTGCATGGTGTGTGATATTGAAGAGCCATGTACCCTGTTGACCTCTCTCCTCATGCTACTTCTCTGCAGAGCTGATAGATTTGACCTCTCTAGAGTCAAATCAGTATGTATGGATTCCCCTTGCCACAAATATCAGCCAGGATGCTTCAGCATTGCACCCTCAACTTTGAGATGCTTCAGCTCTGACTTGAGAACTGCATGATCACCCTGGAAATGTGGGATAAGCCAGTAGAATTTCAGAATGCCTCTGGAAAGCTGTTTTAAAAGCAGATCAGAAGCAACAGCCTGCACAGGAAAATCTTGATTTATTCCCCAGTTCTTACTTCAGTTTTGGAGAGTCACATTCATAAACCATAAAAGCAAATTATCCCTCCACCGACAAAGATCCAGCCTTGACCTTTCTGCAGCACAATTAAAATGTAAAAGCACTTTTGCCATATGACTAAAATTGTTCCTTTCATTTTTACACCCCATTTTCTGCCAGCACCAATCTGCAAGGTGGTCATGACTCACAATAAATGTCTGGTAGTTCTCCTACAATAAAATCCTGGTTTTGAGGGATTTGCAACTTGAGCAGGACAAACACCTCCTAAGATGCAACTTAGTCTTGAATTCACATCCTTGTCCACATGCAGCTTTGTTTTCTCCAGTTTTTGTGTGGGAATAATTTGAGTTTTAAAATTAAAGGAAAAGTTGGTGTTTGGCAATGTTGTGTGGGGACACAGACACTGGACAGCTGAAAATGTTATAACACAATAGAACCAACCAATAGTCCGAGGTGAAGAGCAGCTTATAAATGTGTATAAATGGCATGATTTAGGGATAAAACATCACAGATTTTTTTGCCTTCAGGTAAAGGAGGGTCTGTTTTCCTGCAACAAGAGCTCTTGATCTTCTCTCCTGGTCATTTGTGATGCAAAGGGATTGGGAACATGATGCTAAACTGCTGCAGAACCCACATTAGCCTGATTATGTGACGGTAGTAATAACATTAAACTTAAATCTCAATCTTTCAAACTACACAATTATATTGTATGTCCTGTAATAAACCAAGTACTTTTCATATAACTATTTGGAAAGATGAATGCCATTTAAGAAAAGTAAGCACATTACACTAGCATACCTTTGTTTCCAGTTCTACTTAACAATTGCCAACCGAGAAAGAATCAAAAGTATCCAAAATCTACATGAAATGTATAAAATGGCAATTATCTCTGTTTTAGCACGCAGTATTGTTATTTCTTTGCTAAATACAGATGGTCTCCAAGAGTCTATAAACTCATTGCAGCTGGACAATGTTTATAGGCCTATGGCAGAGGATGGTTTTCAAAGGAATTTAAATATTGCAGGGAGTGGTTTTATATTCCAGGGCCCCAAGTTTGCTTTGTGATAGCGCTTTAGTTTCACTGTTGCTCAAGAAAGGAGCCCTCTGTTCAAGAGGGAAATGCAGAAAGTGTGAAGTGAACAAATAAAATGTTCAATTTTCCATCCTGAGCAGAGCAGAGGAGTAGGAATCAGCATGGGAGAAAAAGAGACAAGACTGGATAAACAGCAGAGCAACACATCCTGAACAAATCAAAAACATGATACTGGTTTGCATTCCTGGAACATAAATTAGCACCTGGTAAGATGATTGTGTTTTCTGAGATAAAATTTTGCTTTCCATGAAAACCCTCAAAAATGGGGTTAAAAATCTTTCCATAAACATTTCTAGCCACTAGTCTAATTGATGGCAATGTTTTCAAAAAGCAAATATAAATGAAGGAAATTCATTGCTTTTATTCACTTGAAAGTGAGTATTTGCAGGTTTTAAAAGTATTCCCTAAGGCCAATAACTAACTAAACAATCTTATTTTGCAAGCAGCTATGGTACTGTAAAAAACCCAGGCTCTGAGGTCATTGTGTGAAACTATCAAAAAAATCATCTCAACAGCAGCTGAATTTCCAAACAGGACACCAACTATCCCTGTGGATCCCCAAGGATCCCTGATCCTTGTCTAAGAGCCACTGGTTTAACTGTGAGCACTCCTGAAGCAGTTTGGTAGAAACACTGTAACTTCTAAACCCAGTCTAACTGAGGAGCAGCTCGGCTCAGGTCAGCTGAAGCAAACCCAATCCTAAACAACTGAACTTGCAAGACCCCAAACAAACCACCTCAGAGAGAATTCACCTCTGGCAGACAGGCTGTGTTTTCAAACTTTTTTCTGTAACTGTGAAATTGAGACTTTTAAAGTAAAAGCCTTCATACAATTGCCTCCCTTGAAGCGCCAGCCCTGAAAAAAGCCTGCTGTATATTGGGAAAGCTGCAGTGCCGTGGTGATATGAAATATTCCCTCGGCTGCTGTCTCTGGAAGTGTGTGCAAAGCCCCCGTGGAAGGTTGTACAGCAGCACGGGGTGATTGCTTATAGACTTCCACCAGCCAGAAACAATCGTGCCCAAACTCACGAGCTCAGTTGCTGTCTCAATTTTATCAGATTCTTGCTGTCAAAGAAGGTACAACTACAAAAAGACAATTGCCTGCCCTGAGATTCCCACCCTTTTCAGTTCTTTGAAGAGGTGTGTGTGTGTATATATATCTATACATTTTATATATATATTCATCTCTCATTGAATACTTAATGGTCTGTTCATTCTGTTTGCCAAATTGCACAGGACCTGATGCAAACCCTTCTTTAGTGCAGCGTTCAGAAGTCTCTAATAATGAATCAGTGTGAGTGCTGCTGAAGGCTGAAGAACCTTTGCAAATATTTCAACCTCTTCCTAACGGCATGGAGAAAAAAACAAGATGACAGATCCTAAATTCTCTGCCTTTGCTATCAATTCAAAGATGAGAGTCACTTATATACATCATTCATTATTCCCAATGATTAGCTGAAATTAAAATCTTACTCCCACCATCCTTTTTTCTTCCTTTTTTTATTCTGACAGGATGGCCTCAATGGTCTTATTTTCTTCTCCTTTCATATTAGAACAATTTGAATACTGTCCATCCTGGATTTCTTGCAAGACACTATAGCAAGTTTGGCAGAATGGGGCCTTGGATGCTAAGACACAAACCTGAGAGCCTTTTTGGTTTGGGTTTTTTTTTTTGGTTGTTTTTTCTTTTTTTTTTTTGGTGTGTGATTTAACAATTCTGGCTTCAAATGGGGAACTGTGAAATCTCCCCTCTAACTCCCTTGGATTCAGTAAAAGCAAGCAGGAAAAAAAACCTGTAATTAGTCCCACTATTTCTAAAGAGAAAAACACTAACAAATTACTGCAGGTTACCATTTTTCAGCTTTTCAATTACTGTGGATGTCAAAATAAGAAAAAAAAATCTATTTATAGCAGTCTGTTGATGACACAAGTTTTTAAAGCAAACAAAACTGCATTTTTGCAGCCTGTAAAAATGCCAGTGTAGTCCTTTATTTTGTTATCCCGTTATCTTACCGAAGTCTATCAGCTGCTTTTTGCTTTTACTGCAAAAAACTCAGGTATTAGTATAAAAGTTGACATGAAGAGGTGAAACACAATTTGAGCATCTCCTTTCCTTCACGGGGATTAAAATTTTGGTAATGTTCCAGCATTTGTTGGAAACCCCTACGGGGCATTACTTCCTCACGGTACCCAAAATAAATCCCTCCAGTACTAATCATTTGTGATAACATTGCTTTTCTACACCACTGACGCTTCTCCTACCTGCCAATTCCCCTCTCCCAGGAGCAGGAGGGAGGAATTGCGCTGCCAGTGCTATTTCTCTCATTTTTTCCTTCCCTTGGTCGGATTTAGACACCGTGCCGGATGCTGGGATGGGCTTTGTTCTCGACAAATCTGCCAGGATTACAAACCGACCGAGCCCTCGAGCCGTGACACCTGTCAAGCACAGGCAAGCCCCAATTCCCCGCTCGCAGCCCCGAGGGAAGCCGAGGCTCCCTCAGCCGAGCTGCCCGCAGCCATCCCCTCCCCGGGCTTCCCGCCGCCGCCAGCGGGGCCTCCCCGGCTTTCCCCGCGCCAGGCCCGGCCCCGCTCTCCTTCCTCCCGCGGGAAACGACCTTGGCGGCGCCGGGGCCAGCCCCGATCCGCCCCGGCCGCCTCCCGCTCGGCAGGCGGCTCCGGGGCGAGCCCAGCCCTTCCCTCCCCTCCCGGGCTCTCTGAGGCACCGCCCCGCCCCGCCCCGCCCCGCCCCGCCCCGCCTCGCCTCGCTCGCCGAGGTTCCGCCGCCCGCGGCCGCCGCCCCCGCTCCTGCGTGACCATCTCCCCGCCGCGCCCCCGCGCGCTCCCCATTGGCCGGCAGAGCCGCCCGTCAACCCGGCCCTGGGCGCTGATTGGGCGCGGCGCCAGGCCGGCGCTCAGGTCCCGCCCCGCGGGGCTCCCCCCGGCCCTCCCCGGCACTCGGCGGCGGAGTGTCCTCAGAAGACTCGCTGGGCCGGAGGGGCCGCTCCGCCGCCGCCGGCCGGCCCGAGAGCCCATTGGCCGCCCGCCCTGCCAATCAGCCGGGCTGCGGCGCGCCGTTGGTTGCCGGGCGGCAGGAGGGCGGGGCGCTCCCCCCGCCCCCGCCCGCGCGGTGCCGCCCTGTGACCAACTCCCGTGTGTGAGTCACGGCAGCGCCGTCAATGCCGTGTGCGGGCGGGCGGCGCTGCCTGGGCTGCCCCGGCCCCCCTCCCCCGGCACAGGGCTGGCGGGCCGCACTTGTCACCGTGTCACATCCTCCCCGCCGCCTGCCGACCCGGCTCACCCCCCCCAGCTCGGCCGCCGCCCGGGGCCGCCGCGGCGGCATGGGATAGAGCCGGGCACAGCCGCCCCCGCCGCTTGTTTCACGTTGACCTCCCCGCGGTTTAAATCCCCGCCCCGCGTGTCCCCCGCCGCCCCTCTCTCCGCCGAGCCCCCGCTCCCCCGGGCGCCTCCCTCGCTCGCCGGTCCTCGCCGCGGAGCCCCCGGAGCGGGTGAGTGCCGGGCTCGGCCCTCCCGGGCTCGCTGAGGGGCTGGGCTGCGGGGGGAGCGGGCCGGGCAGCCCCGGGCGCTGCGGGGCGGACAGCGACAACTGCTCCAAAGTTGGGGCAATCCCTGCCGCTGCCCGCTCGGACTGCTGAAGAAGGGGGGAAAAAAAGATATAGATGTAACCCCGCGGCGTCGTCGGCAACTTCTAACGCGTGCCGCGCTGCCGGTGATTGCAATGTTGGTTTTATTTTGGTTTTTCCCCCGCCCTGGCTGACGGGAGGGTATCCCGAAAGCCGCCCGGGTTGAACAACCCGTCCGTGCCAGGCTGTGGCCACTGTCCCTCCTGGAAAAGCGGGGAAACCCACCTTGTGTATTTCCAGGTGCTCCATCCTCCTCCCACCCTGATGTCTCGCTATTACCTGCGCTTCGCTCAGGCAGGAACATGCGTGTTTGGCAGGGGGAAGCCGTGCTCCGCAGCGGGGAGTTTGGGTGTCTTGGCTTGGTGTTGGGAGCGCTGGATGTGAAATGGTTATGGCTCTGTTTCACTGCTATTGATTTTTCTTTTTTTTTTTTTTCCCCCCTCTCTCCTTAATGTATTTTTAGAAACGTGTGTTATGTGTTCTCGTGTGCTGTACGTACAGAACAGCTAAAATAAAACAGAGGCATGGAAAACCCCAGCAAATACAGCAGAGCTTCCATGCACAGGGTGTCCAAAGCCGCAGTACTCTGCTGGGTTTATTTATTAATATGAATTGCTCGATCTTTGTAATTTATATCATATGGAAACTAATTGCTGAATTGAAGGGTTACCAAAGCTCACAGGGCCCCAAAATCATCTTTCTCAGGCATCTGAAAAATGAATCTACTGAACTTGTGTTAGGAGGAAAGGCCAGCATCATTCTGGGAATCCTTCACATGAAGTTTCTCTTTCCAAAGGCAAGATAAGTAAATAAGTCCTAATAAAGTATGGCTTTACTCAGTGAGTACTCAAGTGTATACAGAAGATCAGTGAATTTCTAGATTAAATGAAATCTTTGCTAAATCTTGTCTTGCTCTTATCTATGAAGTGAGGGAGGGAAAGAAAAATAAATCAGTTGCAAGATTGATATCAGATAGAAACTCCTTTTCCCAAGGAGTAACTTGCCAACAGAACCCGAAAACTTCCTAAATTTTGTGTTTATGGGTCAGGTCCTTCAGCTGTGGTCTGTGGAATCAGTATGAAGTGGGCCAGTTTCTCCTCTGGAGCTTGTTTAGCACCAGTGTAACTTCGTTAACAGAGTGGATTTGCATTAATGTGAAGAGTAATCAAGAAACTCATGTTTTCAGAAGGGCCCCTGTAGTAATGATGTGACAGGCTGTGATTCCTTCCCTCATCAGACCCAATTACACCACCCTTACTCACTCTGAGTGGCACTTTACTGCGCAAGTGCTCCCTGCAATGCTTGTGTGACTACTTGTGTGCTACAGTGCCAATCTGGGTGAGGTAGAGTGGTGCTTATTTTTTCGTGACTGCTTTATTCGCTTTCCTTGAAATAAGAATGTGTTGGATAACTATTTTACCTTGGGCCATGAAGAAAACTTCTGAGGATTAAATGTAAATCTGCTTTGTTAAGCGGCTGTGCCAAAAACCTCCTGTTTAAGACTTCTGTGCTGCCAGGTGAAACAGGCAGGTAAGTTTTCTGTGTGTTTAGCTTTCCCTTGTTGCTACAAAAAGTAGGAGAAAGATTGTTGAAAAAATTATTTATCTTGTCCTGAAATTCCTCTGTGCTTTTGGGATTCCGTACCTACATGAGATGTTCAAGTTGGAGTTGTTTTTCTAATTCCCCCTGTCTCTAGAACCACTCCCACCTCCCCAAACATCCACATTGCATTGTTTAAATGTCTGCTATTGAAATCACTGGCAGAAGGATCAGGCCCTCAGTTGGTTTTCTTTAAAACAGTTGGTAATGGCTTGGATGTGATGTTGGAGAAAGATAATATCATCTGGTGTGTCCATAGCTCAGATCCACTGTCTTACTACAATCTCAGAAAAAAAGCTCTGTACTAAGCGTCCTATAAAGAAAATATGTCTAACAAAGCAGAATTGTCTTCTGCCTTTCTGTACTTATTTGTAAATCTCTTGAAAGTTTGCTTGATACTCTTTCAGAACAAGACAGGATGCCTTCATGTTTGTTTCATGTTTTCACTTCCTCGTATGACTGTGTTCATTGCTAAGCCTTTGTGTCACTGATTGAGATGTTATTGTAATTAACATTAATTATGCAAACTAGATTGTTTTTAGAGGCTCTCCAACTCTGTATTGATACTGTCAACTTGTTTGTTTGTTGAACAAAAATCCACGCATTTCACCATTCTCAGAGGAAACACATTAACCGATTCCAAGTTAATGTATGCATGGGAAACCATAGCAAAAATCAAGTTATATTAGCTCAAATGGTCCATTGAATCTTGATGGATGTGGTGAATACAGTATGGTTGGATCTAAAATATCAAGGCAGGGTGAACAGGGGGAGCAGGAAAGGGGACTCAAGGTACAGTCATTCGGGGAGGGTGTTTACACTGCAGGGTTCCATTACATTCTTTCCAGATAGACAGTACTAGATTAATTGGGCCAAATTCTGCAGTCCCTGGTTGAACAAAATTCTCACTAAAATATATCGGTGCTGTCTGCTTGGTTATGAACTGCTGGATTTGTTTGAGAAATGGAGAAGAAAAGGCAGAGTTTACTTCATTAATTATTTAGGACATTTTTGATTTTAGACTTGGAGAAGATATCTTCCTTAAGTTTGGTTTAAAAGGTGTTCCAGGGTTGCTTCTTTTTAAAGAAAAACTTAATAAAAATATCTTTGAAATATACATCCCTATAGCAATGGTAACATTTTGTAATTTTTTTACAATGTTAATTGTAGTGGCATTCACAAAAGTCTCCATGTCTGATTCTGAATCGCCCTCTTGAAACATTTCTGAGCTGAGAAGGACTTTAGACTCCTCTCTCTAGAAGTCATAATTGTTGCAATATTTATATGTTGTATTCTTGTGTACTCTAAAGAAGCAAAAAAATAGAGGTGGGGAGAGTTTAAATGGGAATTGGTTGTCATGATATCACATCTGAAAATATATGCAGACTGGCAGATTATTCCCTGTCTCAAAAATCAAGGCTCTCTAACTTCCCATTTAAATAAGCAAAATTTGGTTTGCAGTTTGCTTTGGGTAATGAAAGAGAGATTTTTTTGTTTCTACTTTTGGTGCAGTGGTCCTCTGGAAAGTTAGAAACAGCGCCCTGGGGCTCAGCGAAGTGGAGGGTGTATAATTATATGGGAAGGCTCCATAGCATCAGTGAATTAGCATTAGCAGCTGAGTGAGTTTGTTAAGCTGTAGAGATGGCATTATGGAAATCAATAAAATGCTGATTTCTTTTTCTTATTGTAGATTCCATGTTAAAAGGAAAAGATGCTGTTTGTTTGTCTGCCTTTCGTGTGGGCTTGCCAAACCATTAGTTGATTTGGAAAGGCAGGTTTTTCAGCTCAGGCAATCAGTAGTCAGGTTTGTTTTGTTTTGCTTTTTTTAAACTCTTTTAAATCTTTATTTATTAGATTGTCTTCCAGAAATCACACTAACATCCTGGCCTGCAAGTGGGTTCACGTGTGTCTGTTTGTCAGCAGAGGCAAGAGGGAAGGTCACTTATTTTTCTTAAGACATGCTGGTGTGGCATTATTTGTTGTAGCCCAAATGTTCTATGTTCCTGACATTCCTGTTTCTGCTTTAAATGAAATTATCCCAAGTGTTTGGAGGGCTCTGATGTGATGTACTGAAATCCACAGGCAAAACAAAAGAGAAATAGTGACCTTAACTGTTTTCAGAGCTGTGAGTCAGGAGCAATGATATTAAGCCCTGTAAGAGCTGTAATATGCATTGGCCTTTATTTCTTTGTCTCAAAGCTTCTCCTGCTTTTATACCAGAAAGACAAGTACCCAGATCATTCATCACTCTGAGCACTCAGAGAGACATGACAGACCGACAGCCTTATGTTGCACACTGTGGAACATGTACGATGCATTAGGTTCTGATGATCTATATAAAACATTTTAATTGGGAGCAACTGTAAATGGGAACGGCTGTCTTCTAATCTCAGGGTTTTGCTTTTTCTCCTCTCCTTCCTGATTGAAATGAAACTTAAGTTCATGATCAAATTATTTTATTTTAATGTAGCTCTATGCTATGACTCTTGATGAAACAATTTATTCATTGTAAGATACACTCAGGACTTTGGGGAACCCCTCTCTGCCTTCGTGGTGGATGCTAATTTGGTGGACTTTCTGGAACTGGGAAAATCCAGCCCTTTGGCTTCTTCAGAGATGCTGCAGCAAGCTTCTGTTTTGTCATATGGGAGCAACCTATGTAGCTGAGTCCAGATACTGTGAGCCTTGTGGAGCATGTTTTTGTATGAAGAGAAATGGTTCAACATGCTGGATTTATGATGCAGACAACACTAAAGGTTGGCAACTTGGAAATTTAATGCTATGGTTCACGTTGCCATTTCAGAGGGAATTCTGATGGAGGTGTGGTCCCAGCAAAGGTAAACTCACCAGTCTGGCTGCACAGATAAAATAGCAGCCTTACTCTTATCTCTTTGGTAACCCAAACCTGTTTGCTGATAAACTGGCAAAATTATGTTTCTAGTCTCCCTGTGCTTTGTTTCTGCTAATCTCTAATTAAGTAGATCCCGGGAAGGCCAGCATGGTGCTTTTAGTGCTCAACTACAGCTTAGAAATGACACTCTGCTTTCTAATGATTACAAGCAGGTGAAGTGCCAGGAAGGGCAGAGATGTTGGAGTAATGTGATATGCAATTAAATTCCTGATTCTCTAAAGTATTTACCCATAGCTGTAGCGACCCACAGTACTTCATACCTGGCATTGACCATGTGTGTCCAGTTAAGGACAGTTAAAAGGCAAAGAAATGCAGGGGGAATAAAAGAAAAAAGGATGAAGAGATCTTTGCTGAACCGGAACAAAACCTCTTTAGCTTTTACTATTTGAAACAGGGAGGAATCCCAAGAAATAACGAGGGTAAAAAGTCTCACAACTGCAAAAGTACTGTATGATGGTGACTCTGAAAAAGCAGATTCTAGATGGAGAAGGGATTGTAATCACTCTATGGTTTTGCCATAAACTGTTGCTAGTGTGGTTAAAGGCTTAGTTGTGAGAAGACGTGCTTTGAGAGCTTGGATTCTTTTTCTTTAAAATGTGGAAGTCTATATTCATATAGACTTCTGTGGGGCAAAATAAAATACTGCTTGTTGGATTACCAAATTTCAATATAGTTATTAAAAAAAACCCCACACCTTGTTTGCCACCTATCAAATGAAGTCAGATATTCCTGTGTATGCCTTTCTCTCTTTTATCTTTTTTTTGTTTCCTTTCTTCCTTCAATCTAAGTATCAATTCATCATCTGCTTTCCTTCTTTCTGTCCTACTGAATTCCTTTGTTGTTGTTGTTTTGGCTTCCTCTGCTTCTTTCCAGATAATAATTTTTTTTCCCACTGGTTCCTTCTAGTCTTGATCAACTACTAGTGTTGCTTCTTGCCTATAGAATCACAAGGTCCATGTTGAGGTGTAGCATGCCAGTAATATTTAGTGTCCTCTGTCTTTGGCAAGGAAAAAGTTTACCACTGCTGACCCGTGGTCCAATGGAAAACGTGAGGGGAGAGCCTGTTGGAGGTGTGACATGAATTGCTGCAGTCATTTAGGAGTCAGGGCCACAGCCAGGAATAATACCCAGGTGTCATCAGCTTCACACACATGCCCTGTGCTGTAGCAAAGCAGGTTTTTTGCTTCTTCTATCCTTTGCAGAGCTCACTTTCATTTTAGTTTGTTTTTCTGCTTCTGTTTATTTGGCTGTCTTTTCTGTTTTAGGCTTTTCTCATCTCTAATATGTAATTGCTACTAATGACCTCTCAAACTGCATCACAGGGGTGTTAAGGCTAGTGTGTTTTCCCTCATCCTGTACTGGAATATTTGGCTGCTGCCAAAGAAATTGAGGTCAGAATCAGGGTCTTTTGAGTACCATGCACCAAACAAATATGTATGTATGTGCTGAAGGTACCAAAATACTCTTAAAAAAATCAAACAAGATTTCTAAAGTTAAAAAAACTAATATTTTTTTGAGATGCAATGTGAGAACTAAAGTATAAAATGAGATAGGTAAAAATGCAGCTTTTTAAAGAGAACCTTTAAACTGTTATACCTTTTTAAAGGAACACATCAATTCTTTGCTGAACCTACTCAATTGAAAGAAGGTAAGTGGTTCTCCTTCCTGTGAGAGGGAATAATTCTGATAGTAAAATTTCTAAACAAAGCTGAATTCTTTAGGCCTGGTGGTGGTGATGGTTGTTGCCTGATACCAAGTGAAAGAAGTAGTGGGAGATATGCAATGGGAAAATGCCCAGGAACAGGCATTCAGCCAATCCAAGGAGGCTGTTTTAACTGTCCTTTCATTTGGAATATTTTTAATTTATTCTCCTTTCAGATATCTCAGTGCAAATTCTAGAAAAGGCAGTTTCTGTCTTCAGATTGGCAGATTTTTGTAGCATGCCTACCTTGAAAAATCCAAAAGAGGAAGGAGGTAAAAAAAGTAAATCTCAGGTATGGTTTTTTACTGTCCTTCCTGCCATGTTCAAAATGATATCTCATCTTGTTCTTACCCTTGTTCAGAATAAAAGCTGTGATAATCCATTTCCTTTGCTATGATAATCCCTTGCCCAAATGTCGTGGTAGCATAATTTGATTGTGGTGCTTGGACAGCTATCATATCACTCCTACAAAGCAACAGTAATAGTTGTTACAAACAACAATATAATCCAAGAAATCCAGAGTTAAAGTGCTTACAGCAGTGACTAATTGCATGCTAGAGAGTATTACTGTATCTTCCTGATTGATGTCTCTCATTGGCCAAGACAGACTTGCAGATGAATTCTTAACATATTATTTAACAAGATGGTAGTGCTCTGTGTTTAAATTGCTTGTTGTTGTGGGGGTTTTTTATTGCCCCTCCCCAGTGTGGGGTTCAGAACCTCCTTATTAGTTTTACGGGAAAGCCACAGATCCAGATTCCTTCTGGAACTATTACAGCATGAGGGAACAAACTGTGTAGGGATTTTTTTCAAAAGCTGCTAAAGTAACCTGTGCTCCTTTTCCGAGCAAAGTTAAGAATCCTTATAATCACTGGGGCTTCTCTGCAGTTTTTATTTTGTATTTTTCCTTTGCCTTTCTTTCCCACTTGAAGCCTGATTCTGAAGGAGCTGGAGCAATTATCCAGCCTATCTTACATCTTCCCATTCAGAAGAGGGTGGGGTGGGAAAGAAGGTCTGCATTGGACTTCACATATTCTCTGTAGCCCCTTTGCCACCCCTAAGTCACACTACTTCAACCTGAAAAACAGCAGAGGAAAAATTCCTGCTTGAACACTTTTTCCTGGCTTTAATGAGAGAGTTTTACAAAGGAAGGATATAGTGTAGGGGAATGCATCTAGCACCCTTTAGGAAAGGGTCACCACCACAGGGATGCTGCTGAAAAAGGTTGGCAATTCCTCCCAGACTCTGCACCAGGCTCTTTGAAAGGCTCCTATGAAATAGAGAAGCTATATAACCTGTATGCATGTATATTTCTGAAGATTGTGCTGGATTTCTGCCATGCCACAAACCTGATTAGAATAATTGATAATAAAAAGTGAGGCATGGATTCCAGAAATGGATAATGTGATGGGGGAAAGAGGGAGGTGAGCAGCAAAGAAAGCAAATCTGAAGGTTTTCCTGGTCAGTGGATGTATCCCAAAGTGTGGATTTATGACCACTCTCTGTAGGAAGAAGCTACAGTCCTAATTTTTGATGTCAGAGATGACTGTTATATGGTTGGCTTAATATACATATTGTGCACTGCTGTTTATTTATTTATTTGTGGTAAGACTTGGGATATTTCAGGTACTTTCCAGGTACTTACAGATAATTTCTGCTCCAAGGACTTCACAAATCAGGGAGGCCAGAGGACAGTAAATGGGCAGGAATTTATGGGTTAGTACTGATATGCAGAATGAGATTAACAGGATGTAGGGCCCTTGAGAGGAGTGCAAGTATGTGGCAGAGGTGCTGTGCAGGTAAGGTGGGGATGAGGACACCTGCAGTGGCCTTCAAAAAAAAACCAGGCACTTGGTGTGTCTGGAAAGAAAAGAGATCCTTTTGCTTTGCTCCTCCATTGCAAGTCAGTCTGTGGTCAGAGCTCCCAACTCCTGATCCCTCTCTTGGATCCTTTCCCCCATATTTGTCATTGTGTGATGTAGTGGCTTTGTAAGTGGAGTTACTCTGTTGTTTTCTGTGCAGAGAAATGCTGTGGAAATGGGAAAGCAGGGGAATGAGGCACGTGAGGTGTGTGCATGCAATATGAGGCTTGACATGGCCAGTGAGAAGCAGCATTGGAGTTTTGCACAAACATTCTTTGGGGCACGAGGAGTCATCTTCTTCAATTTTTTGCTGTGATTAAGGCCCTGAGCATGCCTGTAATGCAAAACAGAAAACATAAAGAAAATGTTTTCTCTTCAGCCATCATTCTAGCATGCTTATGTGTGTATGAATCATTCCTCCTCCATCTGGAAGGATGAGATGCAGAGCTCTTTTCTAAGGAGGTATCTAAAGTACATCCTCATAGCAGCCAGCAATTGGCACGACAAAAGGGTTATAGCAAGTGGCTGGCACTTTTCCCATCCATCTTGCCACTGGAAACATGATGCTTTTGCAATGTGCTTGTTCTTCAGGCACCAGTGTGCAGAGCCAGTCCTTGGGACATGCAAACGGAGCAGTTGCATGTTGTTCGCTTCTGTTTGTGGCACCTCCTCAGCAGCCCAAAAACTGGGGAGAGGGAATCACACTAATAAACTTTTCCTTTATTTAAGCATGGCATGGAATGGATGGAAACAGTGGGGTACTCGTGGAACGTCCCCAGGTGTGGGAAGATGAGCAGCAAGGCATCTGGCACTGCCAGTGTAATATCAAGTGCGGGAGAAGACTTTGTTTTGCTTTTAACTTTGCATGCTTTGCACAGAACGAGGAAAAATTTAGTAGTATTGAGTGCACAAGGAAAAAGCTCTGATTTTTAGAAATGTCATCTGTTGTTCATGTAAGCTATCTTGTATGTATTCTGTCTTTCACTCCATTTGCAAGAAAGTCAAGGCCCTGAATCAATTAACTTAGTCTTAAGTGGTCCTGTGATGTCAAGAAAGGGTTTTATTGCGCTTTTTGTGTAGAGGCGTGTTTAATGTGGTGTCAGAACAGGCAGTAGAAAGAAGGGCCCCTTAATCTCAGTGCTCTGCTTTAACAACTCTATTGTTACCTTACTCTTGTGCTGACCATGACTGGGAACGTCCTTGTGCTGCAGCAGTGGCCAGCTCTGTATGTAGCTCAAACCTAAATGTAGAAACAGGATGTTCTTCTGCTGAAGCTCCTTGGGGCACTCTTGAAACCCACCAAACACATGCCCATGGGATTGGGCATGTCTTTGTTGCTTCCTTCTTTTGAAGGATGGTTGGAGATGAGGTAGAGGAGAGTCCAGGATTCATTGCCTGCCCTCAGAGTCTTTGGTGCAGTAATGAGCTTGTGTTTTGGACTGGTGTTTCTCAGAGCTGGGACCAGTGGCTTTTCCTCCCTGGAGAGTGCCTCTGCAATCAGGAGGAGCCTCTCTGCTCCCCATTCCTGCTCTGCTTTTTAACCAGGGTCTGTTCTGCAAGGCAGGCTCATTTCTGCTGCAGGAGCTGAGAGTCATCTCTCCATCTCACACAGGACAGTCTGGAGGTTTAGGGCACTGTTCCTGCAAGACCTCAGCTGACTTGGATCACAGGGGGAATGGCAGGCAGGAAATCATCAGTCTGCCGTACTGGAGAGTGCTAAGTCCTGCTCTGCTGCATGGAGAATACAGGCTGCTTAGTGCCTTGTATATGAAGCACTTCTGGTTTTTGAAGGACAGGTTCCTGTCTTAATACACGGATGGAGAAACCCCCTTTCTGCTTCTTTTCAAAGGGTAGGTTTAAATTGCAACCCTGTTCTTAGCATCTCTTAGAGCTGACTCTACAGTGGCATGCTGATCTCAGGAGTTCAAAGTACTGTCCTGTTCCCTGTTGTACTTTGGGGTTGGGGGGGAGGGAGCTGGTGTGTCTGTAGGCTTTTTGCAGCAGAACTCCTGAGGTGAGAACAGCTGCACCCCTTTCCTCTGGAGCTGCTGTGGCTGCAGGCAGGGACTGTGAAACCCTCCTGTGTCACTAAAGCTGAACACTGTGGATCTGTCTGCTGCCTCCCAAAGTGCTTCTGCAGGGCTGCTCTGGATCTGGGATGTGAAACCTTGTCGTGGAAGGCCAAGCTGTTCTGGAGAGTGAAATACTCCTGCATATTAGGGCACAGTGTTGGACTTTGTATTTGGGGAGAGCTTTTCTTTTACTAAGTCTCAAGCTTCTGTGTGTATCTTTTTTTCTGATACATGATAGCCTGGAGAAGACCCTTCAGGCAGGGATGCTTTGTTACTTTCTTTAGCTTCATAATTTCTGTTTATACTATAGTGCAATAAACACAATTAGCATTTTTGGCTTATTTCAAGGTGTATGCTTGCATGTGAAAAAGATTGGATATGTTACCTCTACCATCTTTCTTACCTGTGCCTGAGATATTATCTGATTATGATCTTTCTTGATACATAACAGCCATGGAAAGGAAATAACACTCCCTATACTTTTGGAAACATTTCAGTAGCTTGGCTTCAGTATGCAGTACAGTGGTAACAGAGATGAGGAATGTTATGTTCAGTCTCTTGCTTTGAAAACTGGCTTCTGGATTCTGCAGAGCACGGTCAGCAGGTGGAGGATGCTCACATTGCACACTTCACCTGCAGTGTCCAGTTGGAACATGCTCCATGTGTATAAATTCAGCTCTGCTTTTCTCTGTGTCATGGGTCAGAGTTTACAGTCTGGGGACCCCTGAGGCAGCAGAATTGCTCTGCCATGTGTGCATGAATGCGCTCAGCAGGTGTATTTTGTCCTGTACAGTGTTCAGTATTTTCCAGCCCGAGTCAGCTGTGGGTATTTCCACTTGTTGGGAGGCTGAAGACCAGGTTCTCATGACATAAATTGTGCCGAGGGCTCTGTGCTTGAAGGCCAGGAGTCAGATGGAAGGAATTAAAGATACAGTGACTTAGGTGCAATTTAGGACATGTGAATCTGGCTCCTCTTCTCCTGAAATACCAGTGTGCCAGAAGCATCTAATGTAGGAAGCTAATAGTGAATAGGCCAGGCCAGTGACTGTATTTCACTTTCCAAAGTATTTCTAAACAGCTCAAACTAGACTTCCCACCTTTAACCAATTTGAATTCTCAAGCCAGTCCCTTCAGTGTTAGGCAGAATAAAGAACCTGATCCAAGCAGTGCTGCTTATTCCTGGAAAGGTCCTGACATCTCACTTTATCTTTTGAAGGGGTGGGGGAGAGGCCTGGAGCTGTGCTGGTACATGTGTTGTTTTCTGGGTGTGGAGGTTTTTGTTGTGCATTCTTTTGTTTTTCCATTTTATACAAAATTTGAAAGCTTGCATTGCAGCCATGGCCTAGAAGGAGTAGTAAATACTCTGTTACCCATCAGCACCAGAGATCTGGTGTTGAATGAGGTGGAATTTTGGGCTCTCAGACAGGGATGCTGAGGTTGCTTTGCAGCCTTCTAAGCTTGCTGGGCTGTGGGGAACTGAGCCCTCTCAGGCTTGCTTGTGGCCACAAAGAGTGTGATCTCTCCCTGTGTTGTCCCTGGTAATCTCTGACTATCAATCATCCTCTTCTCGTTTGGAAGAACTTTGACTTAATGAGAGATACATCAGCTTGAGTAATTTCTATTGGAAGATATTAAACTCTGTGAATACTGGAGAATATCATATCCTAAGCTCTGAGCACTTCTGAGTGTAATGCAGTGCTGTTCCTGAAATGATTTGTTTCAACTATAGGGCCAGTTTAAACAGAACTATTTAAGTGTATGTTGCTGTTCATCACACATCAAAAAATGAAGTTCAGTGAATAATGAGTTACCATGGGGCATCACAATGAGATAAGAACTCATCATAGCTTTGCAATAAATGGCAATGTCATTAAAAGAAAAAAAGACTTTTTGTCTATAAGCTTAATTGGAAAAGCCAGAAATCTGGAGTGCAGATCTTTAGCATGCTGACCAACCAAAATATATTGTAATGAGAGCAAATTTATGTGTGCATGTGTCCAATATTTTGATTGCTGCATGAGACACATGGCTTTGGGATATTTTCCTGTGTATGCCTTTTGTGTAGATAAGTGACTGTACCTGATTTCTGGTCCTGGAGGGAAAATGTACTACCTTATTATTGAACAGCTTTTCAAGATGCAGCAGTTGTCATTAAAACTCAGCAGTGGACTGTGGAGCTGTATTTGGTAGGTGGGGACTTTTTTTGATTCCTAAACTTTTAATGGCAATAACTTGCAGTTATGTCATCCTGTAGTTTTAAAGTGTGCAAGGCAGTCTGCCTCATTTATGTTCTCATTCAGGTTTCTAATGTAAACACAGAAGCAGCTGCCTTCTGGGGTTGCTGATAATATGGAATATGGTGAGGATGGCCAGCCCTTGGTGTGTACAGGGATATCAGGCACTCACTCTTTCACTGACTTTTGTAGCAAAGCCACTATGCTTGAATTTCCCTGTCTGCACAATGTGGCTCCACCCTGCAGTTTATAAAAAAATTTAAATAAAAAAATTTTAAGAGGAATGATATGCAAGATCCATGCCATTTTTCTTCCCTTTGTGGTACTTACTTTAAGTTATTGCTTTTAGCAAGTAGAATCATTGTACTGCTGTGGTCTCGGGGCTAGTTAGCAGGACACCACAATCTGCCCATCTGCAGCAGCTCTGCTGGAAAGGTCTCATCTGCAGGAGCCCTTGTTTGCTCTTAAGGATGAAATGCAATTGAGCATCTGGTGAAGTCTGCTCCATGGTAGAAATTAACTAGAAATATATACCTGGGGATTTTTTAATCATTAGTCTTAAATTGATTATTTCCTACCAATTGTAGGACTCTGAAGAACCGCTTTTTCTTCCATAAGAAAAAAATCCATTTGGTGGGCAAATGCAATGCTACAGGTAAGACGTGGCAACAATAAGACATGAAGAGTAGTGTGAGGAAAAAGACAGCTTCCTGCTCTGTTGTGTTCCTGATTTTTTTTTTCCCTAATTACATGGAGTTGGAAGAATGAGCTGGTAGGATATGAATGTTGCCATCCAATAATAAGAGTTGTGGTCATTGGTGCCATGCAAGCATGAAGCTTAAAGAGGCTGTGATGCATTTTGGGGACAGACCAGGAATAATTCAGGCCTGCATATGGCTTTCTTTGGTAGAAAGGTAAGTTAAGGCAATGTCTGCAGAGCTAATGCCCAAAGCTGGAATTGTGCTCCATGTTCCAGTTAAACCAATATGTAAACAAACCAGTTCACTTGGTGTTCCCATTAATTTGGACTGCTTACCTTTCCAGTTTTTCTAGCTTGTGATTTGAGCAGAATGAGCCAGTAGGAAAAATGACAGTCTGAAACTGGCTTGGCTTGTCTCTGGCTCTCCCCAGAAAGCCAGTTCCTTTTCTACCACCAAAATGGGGACTGGCTCCATAGCTATTGTTCAGGACACCTGAGACTCCATGGCAAGATAATCTGCCACTGCCTAGAAAATGACAGCAAGTAAAAACTTTCAGTCCTTTTCCAGCTCCTTCTGCATCTCTCTACCTGCTTTCTCCACTGTACAAATAGCCTAGCAGCTGTGGCTTGAAAATCCCTGGGGCTTTTCCCTCACCCTGGGGTATTTAATTGTGTCCAGCCCTGGCACCTTTACAGGCACAGGCAGCTGAAGCAGTGTCAGGTCTGTGCTGGGCACACTGCTCTGCCTGTGCCTCCTTCCAGCATGGCCACACTGCACCAAACAGGCTGCCCTCTGGGAAGACAAGTTATGCCATTTTTCTGACTTGAGGCCTTCAGGCCTGCAATGACCTTGAGCCTTTTGTCCCTGAAGAAGGGCATACCGTGAAGAAGCCTTTCCTTTTGAACAGGGAACCAAAACTTGGGTTACTGAGGGATCTCTGGGACCAGTTGAAGAAGGTTTTCCCACTCTGTGTGTGTGAGAGGAGGAATGGCAAGGAGAAGGAGACTGGGTGCTCAGTACAGCATTTAATTTGATTGTGTAACTCCACTGCAGCATGCTCATGACGTATGTTTCTGACTTCACCAAGAACCACTGAAGGTGCAAAGCCTCTCTCTGTCCTCTCTGTTCCAGGAAGTTCAGACAAGCTTCTGGCTAAGCAGTCAACAAGTCCACAGATCTCTTTGGTGTTTTGATGCCTGTGGAAAAAATAGTTGGCAGGAGAAGTAATTTTCTGGCTTTTGTTGCTGACTGTGACCAAAAAAATAAAAGTCAGCTTTCTTGACCTGCAGTGATGCCAAGGCTGTGTGCAGGCTGGAGAATGCAGCCAGAGGTCTTTCCCTGATGCCTTCGGTCTTTGGAAAGATATTTCATTGGAATTTAAAGTAGATATTATCCTTCCATGGGATCTCCTGGTTGAATTCAGAAGTCTGTAGCTCAGATCTGAGGGCTGCCTTGTACTCAGGCCCATTTCACCATCAATTTTTGTATGGCTCTGCATGGGGCAATAGTAGAGATTTTGATGTTCTGTATGTTCACATATCACTCTATGCTTTTGTATGCTGCCTGTGTATCAGTGGGTACAGTTGGAATGCTTGCCTACCAAAAGTGGTTCCTTTTTCCCCCTGATATTGCTAAAGCCATTCTCAAGTGTGTTTTGCCAGACAAAATAGAATGAAACCTGTGAATCCCAATACTGTAGGCTCCAGTGGGAGAAATGGAGCAGATTGCAAACTCTCAGAAAGTTGTTTGAATGCTATGTGAGGAATACCACCTGGGAAAGGGATATTCTTGCTTCTTCAGAGAGAACAAGAGATCAGCTGAGACCATTTTCTCTAGCCTTATGTAGCAGTGTAAAAATCATCCATGGGAATTTTATTTTTGACTAGTTAGCAAGTTGGGGAGTAGCAATAGAAGTGATTAGAGCTGTGATTAACTGTGTTGCTTGATCTTTGATCTTGTGGCTGAATCAAAAATGTGGATTGGTTTGATCAGAATGATGAAAAATTCCTTTTGCTTACATGAAAAATTAAGATTTTGGGTAATCCTAAACCCAAATATTTTGGATTGTCTAAAATCCTTCAGGTTAAAGACTGATTGAAAGCAGTTTTCTTGTTTCAGGGAAACAAGAATCTTAATGGCTGTTCATTGATTCAATCATTGAATCAATTCAAATTGATTTCAGACCTCTTGAATCCACATTTTGCTGAATATAACCTGGGAGAGGGAAAGGGAGCTGCAGTCCCCCAGAGTCTCCCCTGTATCATGAGAATGGAATCACAACTGTTCAGCTCTCTTTTTTAAAGCAGTGCTGCACACACCTCTGAAATAGTTCTCCAGACCAAAAAACTTTCCAGCATTGATAACAGACAGACAAAACTGAAAGTCAGTCACAGTGAGAAACAGAGCCTTTTTATTTTTTTTCAAAGAGCAGTGTGCATGTGGAAGGCAAGTGAAAATTACTCCCTAATGAAAAAGCAGTAAAATTGCTGAAGAGCATAGCTAAACAAAGGTCAAGCTGCAGTCTGAATGGAACAGAGGCTAAACCTATTTGCAGTACATACAGAGTGCAGTATAAAATGTAGGTGGCCAGCCAAGGAATATTGCCATGCACAGATAATACATATATGTGTAGGTAATACATGCAATCATGCCTTTTGAAAGCCTGTCATCAAAACAAATTGCAAAGCACAGGACTCACACAGGAGTTCAAAAAGATGTTGCTGCAGAACATACTACCAAGATCACCACAGAAACAGAGCATTTTTTCCAAGAATACAAGAGGCATGTCAAGGAATAGAGGATTAAGGAAGTTGTGTGAGATACTGATAGAGGTCCTGGCATCCCAACAGTGTGTATGATCCATGCTGCATCCTCCTTTTCCCTGAGACATGAAGCAAAAGATGAAAGTGCTAAAGGTAAGGGTTGACAATTCAATGTAGTTATGAACCAAGTTATTAGTGCATGGTACTGGTGTAAAGAAATAAATGTTATTTTGAACTCTTCTATGTACAGAAGGTCTAGATGAGGCCACCTTGAGAGTGTGGTTACATGGGGAAGGTACAGACATGAGGAGGCTTCCAAAAGAGGAAATTGTGTCTAGACTTCAAAATGCCAGTTCTCAGTTTTGTTTTAGGTGGTGATATCCTGTCTGGTATCTTTGAGGAGAAATCATTGAGAGGAAACAAGTCAGTAACATGTAAGGAGGTGCTACGTATCATTTCAGAGTAAAAGTTCCCAAACTTTTATATTGAAAATTGTCACTGACTCTCAAAATTTGTCCCAACTAGAAAGACAGGGTGTATTTTATTGTTTGATAGAGTATCAATGCCACTTGCCAGCAGTGGTCAAAAGTGCTCTTGTGAAGGCTTTCTGCAAGGTCTTGACTAACTTGAGTGCTATAGTCAGTGTGCCTTCTTTATCTATTTTTATGTTAAATGTTAAGTATTTTGGTTTCTTTCATGCTTTAGCTGTCTTGAGGGTTGGAATGGATGTGCTGATTCTCAGCTTGTTCTTTTTATTGGTAACTTGATAAATGTAAATAAAATATAGAATATTGGACGTACAAAGTAAAGTTCACTGCGTCTGTAATTCAAATTAAGTTTCCCCAGTTTTGCATATTTACTGTGTGTACTGTGCCTCTGATGCTGAGAGGGGGGATCTCAAACTCAGTACTTCCCTAAATGAAGAGGAAAACAATTATTTACGTTGTTTGTGGTTAACCTACAGAGCACTATTAATGGTCTGTAAAACCTCTTCAGATAATTGACTCAATAGAAACTTTTGAAAAACTATTTAAAATTGAAAGAAAAGTTACATGAGAAGACGGGACAAGATGGAGTTAAAATCATCAGGAGGGTGAGTTGGTGTGTAGCTGAAGATCCTTTTGTGTTACACTCATGGGAAGTAAGAAGGCAGAGGAGTGCATATTTAGGTGCTAGGGGGAAGAAGCCATTAAGTGGAACCAAAAATCTTCAGTACAGTTAATTCTTTTACTCAGATGACAGTGGCAGTCTACGCTTGGATGCAAATACTGGAAACTTCACCCGAGGTGCCAATAATTGCTTTTTGTATTCCTCAAATTCAAATATGCTGGAGTGTTTTCCCAGGCAGAAATGACAATGTAATACTTAAAACTTGAAATGGAACCTTACAGCCATTGAGATAATTGTATTTGTACTATATAAAAGCTGTGCTTGAAAACAGGATTTGATGTCATTATGTAATGTGTCCCTTTACAGAGAATAACATAAATGAACAGAAGTTATGAAAAAGTCACCCATGGTTGGAAGTTTTTCCCCCTCTCTGGACTATTAATGGTTTAGAATATTTTGATACAGAAAATTCAATTAGCTAATTGTCCTTAACACTGATCCAGGGCTTTCATAGCCTTAGAAGAGGACGGCAATACAGTTACTCTGAAAACTTATATAGTCCTTATAAAATGTAGCTATTTCTTCTATTCTGCCAAGTATTCAAATTTTCACCTCAATCCTTTTATGGATGGACAGATATTAGGGTTTTTTTAAAATTATTTGACTGTGTAAACTTCTTTGCAGGGATTTTAGAGCTATCCTAAGCTTTTCATTATTTTTTTCATCCATACTGTGATAGCTCTTACAAGAAAACTAGCAGTGTTTGCCTCTCTCTCTCTCTTTCAGTTTCTCAGAGAAGATGAAGTGCTGTGGCTTATTTTTTTTTTTCAGTTGTTTTTATTCCTGATATCTCAGTGGAAAACAAAAGCCAGTTGCTTTTCCCCCCTATTTCTGTGTGCCCACAAGCAGACACGCGTGCACACTCCCCTCATGCACGCAAGCACACACAAGGAATTCTTGCCTGTGCACAGCCAAAAGAGGCTGGACACGGCTGTCTTCAGCTCAGTGGAAATTGGCACCATCCCATCTCCAGTAAACAACAGCCTGACGTCAGCTCACGCAGCAGTGATAGCAGCACAACTTGAGAGATTTTTCAACTGGCCGAGCTGTTGAAAGGCTATCGCTGGGTTTGATAATCTCTGGCTGCACTTGAGAGGAGTTGGTGCAAAGGTGGGGGGAGGAATGGTTGGTTAATGACAGAAATAATAGAGCAATTCCTGATAACTTCATATGGGGTGGAGAGGTGATATTTTAAGTCTTACACCAAAGGGGTTTTTTGATTCCCAGATCATCAGCTGCAGTCATTCTCTCCAGGTTCTGAAATCTTGGCTGCTCTGTAGAATTCACATCCGTGCCCTGTTGGAAGTTGAACTATTAGAGTGCTGTAGAACAGTCAGTCAAGCAGATTATGAAATTTGACTTTTCTAATGTGTTGAATTTAGCACTTTTATTACGATTTCAATTCCTGATGTTTGCTTTATTCAGTTGTAGATGTAGTCCAAAGAATCTGAGCCTGGCAATGCTAAGGTTTATACTGGTTTCTGTATATTCCACTTCTATTAGTAGGATATAAGCCATTGAGGCCCCACATTGTGATCAGAACTAGAAAACGCTTATTGAAAGATACTTGGTTTTTCATCATTATCAAATTAAGCTAGAATAAAGAGACCATTTTGAGGTACTGGTTTCAGACAAAGCCTTCAGAAAAGTAACTATTTTCCTGAAATGCTGCAGACTCCTTGACTGCAAACTTAGTGAAGACTGAATTTCTGAAACAGAGCCACTATGACTTAAATTTAATTACAGCTGGTTCTCCTCATAACCCTACAGTTGAAAGAGACTTTTCTATTGTTCAGTACTACCACTGAAAACACATTTCCATTATGAACTTAGAGTCCTCCTATGCCAAAATCAACAGTTAAAAATGAATGGTTTGCTCTGGTAACAGGAAAAACAAACATGAAAATCATTGTGTTGTGTGACAGAAAATCAGAATGTTAAAGTAAAAGAAGTTGATAAACCTACCAGAATAACTATTGGATGGGCTATTCTTGAATCAAAGACACTTCCAAGCAAGTTTTCAAGGATATAAATGATAGCACATCAACTTCTGCTTTGTTTCTTGTATGGCTGCAAAGATAGCAAAAAGTTCATATTCCATTTAGGTCCTGTCACCAGGGATTTAAGAGTTTTGTGAAATCCTGGAAAGGAATGTGAGTATCTGCCAATATTAACATTTTCTAATGTACACATTTTTACATCTGCTTTTAGGGTACATTCAGACTAGGTTAATCATAAAATCTGTCTTAGTAGGGAGGGACAAGAATGCAAGAGGGAAAGAAAAATTGGACTCTTTCTAGGGCTGTGTCTGTCCTATTAGTAGTTTTTCAGCCTTTCAACCAAATCTGATGAACAACCTCTGTGAAAGTGGGTAAGAAAATGAAGACCTATCTGAGCCCATACAGCTCAATGAAGTCATAGACATCAAACACAGGTGTGGGATAAATCTGTACATCTCATAATCATACAACTGGGATTGCTGATCTTGCAGAGGGGAAGGGAAGGGGTGAGCAGGAGGTCCTCAAAAACCAGGGAAGTCCTGGCTTTCTGTGAATCTGACTGCTCTTGGAGACTCGTGTGGCTGCTTGACATCCTGCTCCCCAGAGGGGCTGGCATGTGGCAGGGCCTGACTGCACTTGATTTATGAGAAAAGCCCAGGACAATTTTAGAAGAGACCAAAAGCCAAGCTGTCAAAAAGCTTGTGCTTGAGAGGTTGCAGTAGCAGAAGAGTTGACAGCTCAGGTGAGGAATTTGTTCAAGAGGAGTTGGCTGGAGCAAAACTCTCAGACTTACTGCACTTCAGGGCCCACATGCAGCTCTAGTATTACAAGTCTGGCCCTGTGCAAATTGCTGGTGTGTAGGAGAGAGACAGACCTCTTCAGCTGTCCTTCCCAGGCAGGTGTGACACAGGCTGGGCAGTGTGACTTGTGTACAAAGCTTGGAAGAGGTTGCCTTAGCTCTATTACCTCTTTCCTTCTCTGTGTCTGCTCTGAGACGGTGCCTGCCTCCTTTTCTGGGCTTGTGCCTGCAGAGGGGAAATTAGGACTTGTAGCTATGCAAAACTCTTACAGTGGCTGTAGCTGATTAGTCAGGGGTCTTGTCCTAGGTCACTTCAGAGGTACTGAGTACTTGTCACAACCTCCAGCAGAACTTCCCCTTCCAAAAACCATACCAGCAGCTCACAAGGGTAGTTAATCTCTCAGCTGCAGCCTCCCTGAAGATCTGTTATGACTGGGAGGAGATGTGCAGTAGGAAAGGTTCTTTAAGTTGTTTGGCTTTTTCCTTGCCTTCCTTTACTGTCTCTCATCTTGTTTAACCAGCCTGCTACTGCTGTAAATAGGGAGATGAGGTGGTGGGAAAGGTCTGTATACTTCTCTCTGCCTCCAAGTGGGTAACATTTGCATTTGCTGCCAGTGGTAAGAGTTAGCCAGAACTGCTCACACTAGCCTTGACCTAACCCACAAGTCAGAGACATGTTGTAGCATGTTTCCTCTTGCTGGAAACCTGCAGAATGGCTTTTCGGATACTCAGCCCTGCTTGTCTCTGCTTGTAACAGCATCTACTGGACGGCTGTTGAGGTTATGGTTCACTTTGTATCAAGACAAGTTACATTTGGCTTTAGTGTGACCAGGTATCCAATTATACAGAATTTTAATCGGTTGGAAAAGATTTTGAATTTGCTTTTGGTTTTGTGGAGAAAGCTGTAAAAAGGCTCCCAGATAGGTTGGTTTGCTGTGTAGGTGTAATTTTGGAATGGCTTTGCATCCTGAAAGGAATTATCCTTCTCCAAAAATTCAGAAACATCTTGTGGTCAGCCCCTTCAAAGTAACATTGCAAGGCTTCTACAGAAATGATGCTGAAGACATCCTTTTGTGCTTAGCTGAGTTTGGATCCTCACAGGCTGATGTTTTCAAGATTTCTGTGTGACATGAAGGCCAAAAAACCCAAAAGAAAAATAGTAAAGCTGAACCTCTTACTTAATTGCTTCTCAGCAGTTGGATGTGTTAAATGCTCCTGCCCTTGCCCCATCTGTGCTCCTGAAATGTTACAACTTTTCTGAATAGTAAGGAATCATCATAAGGATGGCCTCTCCCTGTGCTTGGTCACAATGTGAGATGCAATGCACAAATAGCTCTGGGCAAGACTGAGAGAGGGAGGATTCTTACCAGCCTTTGCCACTGGAGCCTTGCAAAAGCTGCTCCCAGACCTGTTCTGTGTCTGCTGCAGCACACACATCAGTGAGTTTAATGAGGCAGAGGGCAGTCCTCAGTAGATTTTGGGGATTTGGGGTTTTTCTTGTTTAAGACACTCCTATGAAGGAAAGGGGCAGGATAACTGCAACTCACATTGACTTTATCTAAACTCAAAAAACTCAAGAACATTTTCCAGGAGTGGTTTCCTACCTTGGCGAGGTCCTCATGTCTTACTGGTATAAAATGTGGGTTTCCAACTGAAGAGACCAGCAGGAGCAAAAAGGAGAAAGGCACAGTGATCCTGTTTCATAGCTTAGACATAGCCACCATGGCTTGCTCCTTCCTTTACTTTTTTTCTCTTTAATTATTTCTCCCTAGCGGGCAGGGAGTCCTATGGAGCATGTGATACCTTCATATCCTCCCTCGCTCATGTCTCATTGAATGGGAGATCAGTCCCACCCACAGGGATCCCAAAGTTCCCCATAGCCCTTTCCTTAGACTGGAAAGGTTCTCCTTCATGTTTGGACATTTTAAGGGTAATGCCAAGCACAGGAAATTTACTTATTTCTTATTAGCAATGCCATGAAAGCCCAGTGTAGAGGAAGAAATCAAAAAAACCAGAGCAGAGGATGGGGTAGACTGATGAGTAGGAGAAACTGGACTTTTGTGGATCTACAGTAAGCAGAACAGGGATTTGTGTGCAGGTAAAACACACAGCCCTGTGTTCAGCTCCATGGTACTGCTGCTCCCTGTTGAGGACCCCCAGTTTTACCTGTGCAAATGCCTTGTGGACTTTTTTTTTCACCTGGAATAAAACAGTATGATTGGGAAAAAAAAAAAAAGTCAGCAAAATCAACACACCCCAACACAAAAAGAGTTCCTGCAACTGAAATGTTAGTTTCTACCACTAAAAAACTCAGTTTTCTCATTACTACAATAATGTGTTGATTCGAAATGGCCGAGTGGCTTTCATTTCAATTAAAATACCGATTTTATTTTCCTTTTTGGTAGCAATAATAGTCAAGCAATGGCATGCCGACAAAGACAGCTTTGAATGAGCAGCAATCCTGCGAGGTGCCGTCCTGCTCCCTCCTCCCCCCAGCCCCATCTCCCAACTCCTGACAAAGAAAACAAGTCGCTGCCTCTTCAAGACTTTTCTTGTCCTTTCTGTTCGTGACAGGCGTAAGTGTTAGTAACATCTGCTGGCCCGAGCTCGCTTCCTCCTGCTGTGCCGGGCTCTGGCAGGGCCGTGCAGAGCAGCCAGGACCTTGTGCCAAGCACGGAGCGTGAATTCAGCCGAGCTGTGCCTGCATAGCCGGGCAAGGGCTCTGGGAGCCTGGCAGGGTCTGCTCAGCTCCTCCTGCCTTCTCCGGCCCCAGCTCTCGCAAGTGGAGGGCTTGTTGGCTTTTTCTCCCGGTGGATAATGAGTGTTATTTTAAGCGAAATAGCCAAGGGGGATAAACAGATCAACATGTGAATCTGAAAACATTTTCTCTGAGTTTTGACTTAGAAAGTTGCTATAAATGAGACATTACAGAGAATGCTCTTCTTTCACAGTTTATTATTTAACTTGTTGCTGGCTTTCAACAATGTTTTGTGATTCACTAGTCGGGTTTTTGGTGTTTTTTCTCCCTTTGCTCTGTCAGGTTTCCTTGATGGTGGCACTATTTTCCAGAGCAACCTGAAGGGAAAGAATATACATGTATAATTTCACAGGGATGTGGAATCTATAAGACCCTGCTTTATTTTGTAATTGCTCCAGAGTTGACTAGCTTTCTCTTTGGATGGAATGGACAAAAAGCATTTTGGTTTGTTTTGCTTTTTTAAAGTAAGGCATAGGGTTTCTCTGCTAAGACTGGTTGGTTGAATACTTTTAATTTTTTCATCAAATTTAAAAAAATAATTAAAGGAATATGTGGAGATTTGGTCTATTTCATGTCACATGTGAGGTCAATGGGAAAAAGTTATGTGCATCTATGAGTAAAATTTATCTCAGACTTGTCAGCTCCTAACAAGTCATAATCTTGCTACTCAGTCTTGGGCTGGCAGTAATGTGATGCTGTGCTTCAGATCTGTTTTTGGGGGATGGACGGGGAGTTCCTGAGGCTATTGTATGGGCAATTTCCTGATGTGAGAATTTTTAAAGTCACTTGTAATGATTTATCTGGAGATTTTTTTCTAGCAACATCAAAAGGAAGCCTGAAGTTACACTATCCTATACTTCACTGCAATCAGCCTTATAGAATAATCCAGTTGTTTCTTCCTTCTAAGTACACAGTGAGTGTGTGTGGCAATGATCCTGGAGCCTGCAGGCAGCTGCAACAGAAAAGGACTTCCGTGGTTTGCTTTTGCTTTCTCTTCCTGTCCCCTCCATTTTCATATATGTTTTTAAGAAGGCTGAGTTTCTGATGGACTACCCAGTGCAAGATCAGGGGAAAGTGAAACTGTGTTTTGGGGCTTGTTTTGTTAGATCTTTTGGTTTTCATATAATGCTCTATCAAAGGCACTGTGCTTTAATATTAAAATCGACCCAGTGGATGGTTAAATTAAAAAATTCAATCGATAAAAATTAAAATCTGAACTTCATCTGTAGGAAATACTAATGAGAGAGAAGATGAGTATGTCTCCCCCTCAGCCCTGCCCCCTGCAAAATGCCAAGCAGCATCACTCTGGCATCATTTAGAAGTAACTTTGTAGTACTTCTAAGTACCTGAAAGTGAAAAGATTAGAAATCAGGTTGATGATACAGTTTCTTTTCAGATGCTTTCTCTAAATGTTTAATACTGCGTCCCTGAGGAAGTCCCATTATTAAAGCTGCGTGACTGTGAAATCACCTTGACTCTGTGGGGGAGATATTTCTGGGGATTTTCCTCATTTGACTCTTAGTGTTTCCTTCTGTTGCAAGGATTACAAAGGTTTCTTGTGAAGCATGTCCCTCTCAGAGTTTGTATCATCTCCAGTCAGTTCAAAGTGACAGGGGTGGCAGGAATTACCCCATGTACACTAGGCATATAAACCAAATCATATTATTAACTGGGGCTAAGAGTTGCTGTGAACTTTTCCCAAAGGATTTTAGAGCTTGTTCACAAATAAATGCTGAAAAAGAGTTTCTGTGCTTTCCAGGCACCTTTCCCCCCATGTGACATTAATAACACTAACAAAAAAAATATTCAACAGTACATACTTCTAATTGACTTAATGACAGAGATCCTAACACACTTTGTAATGATAGATACTTGCAGAGGGGAACTGTTCCTCTCTCCTCTGCCACAGCCTAGCATGAGGTGGGATGTGGCAGCTGTGTGACAGCATGATAGCACACAAGGCATTGGGATGAAAAGAGGGGGAATTTCACCGTGTCCTGTAGAAATTGTGAAGAACTTGACCCAAAGCAGAAGCTGATCAAGACATGAAGGTTTAACAGTTGGCTGGCTGGGAAGTTTCATTTCTCTGCAGAGTGCAGAGTGTTAAGTTGTTGGTTGTTGGCTCTTTTTTTTTTTTCTCCTGTGTTACAAAAACTTGCTCGTTCTTTGGTTCAACTTTCCTTACTCCAGGTTTGGTTATAGGGCAGGTGGTGAACCAAAGCATGGGTGATTTACAGGGTGCTCTGCTTTATCCTCTCCTGTGTGGATAATGTGGTATCAGCTTTGAAAGCAGAGCTCTGTGTGTTGCATAAGGGCGTCTAATGTCTCCTCCAGTATCTACGCAGAGCTGTGAGGCTGTGAGACACTGTGCTGCAGATCTGTACAGCAGCTTCCCTGGGGGTAGGCAGTCCGTGAGAGAGCAGAGCAGTGCTGCTACATCACTACCAGTCCTAGTATCTGCAGCACTTGGATCTTTCCCCAGGGGCCTCTCCTTTGCGTATTAACCCAACCTGACCCTGCTTGCCTTGCAGGAACTGCCTAGATCACAGCTAAAGGGGGTATTGCTGTAGGCATGGAAGTGTAAGGTCTGACACTGATGGTATCAATGAGCAGGAAGCCTTATATTGCTCTATGTGTTCTTAATGAATGCTGAAGCCAAAATATTAATGCATTTGTTTTTTCATCTGTTACCAGTACAGCATGTTTAATAGTTTTGTGAAAACTACGTGTTAAAAAAGAAAGGCCAGAACCCCTTAACTAAAAAGCATTCTTCTTATTCTATGTGGACATAAATATGGGCAGAATACTCTTATGGGTTTCTGAGTGGGTCATTCAGCCTTAAATTGAAGTGACCTCATTCTGGTGGGGTCCAAGGAGCTCAAACTTTGAATTTTTTCTTGCCATGGTTACTGATGATTTTTATACTGTTAGCAAGACTTCTGGTGGGTGATATACCAAAAAGCTTGCAGTGGCAAGAAGTAGTGATCAATTCACCGAAAGAAAGCTCTGTCTGTGTGTGTGTTTGTAGCTTGCAAGGATAAGAAGTTGTCTTTGGATTTTGGTTATTTCAGCTTAAGCATTAGTGTGCAGTTTGTCTGGTCCTTTGAGCTTCCACTTTCTGATGGTGAATTCACATTTCTGCTTTTTTTCAGTTAATTTGATTTTGTCTAACTGGTCAAATTTTTTCCTTACTTATGATCAGACAGTGCTGATGGGTTTAGGAGGGCTGATTTTGGGTCATAACTTAAGGTATAATGTCATCCTTTGTGTACACGTGAGCACAGGAATATTTTTAGTGATGTGTTCCTTCTAGAAGTGCATGCTCTTCTCAAAGCTTTGGGTTTGTTTGGTTGTAGATACCAAAACCACTTTTTCTTCTGTTTTCCTCTTTATGTTGCAGAAACTGGTCAAAGATCTGTTTGATTTCAGGTTTTCTTTGTAAGAAATTTTCCAATGGACAGATTTCAGCAGTGATTTGAAATGAGCCTGAGATGGAAGTTAGGCATAAATGTCACAAAAATCAGTATCTGTGCATGATTTCAAATCTAAACCATGAAAAACTGAGATTTGCTTTCAGATTTGAAGACAACTCAAACTGCAAAGCAAGGCAAAAAGAAAGTCTGGTACTTCTAATGCAGCTGAAGTTTGTGCAGTTTTTGAAGCCACCAGCTACGAAAACATGCTAATTACTCCATGGAGATGATAATGTTTTTTGGATGTCAGCTGAATAGTTGGTATGAAACTTGGGCCCTGGAAAGTCAGCTGCTGCTGACTGTAATAGAGTCAGTGTCACCTGCTGACCCTTTTTTTAAAAAGAGTTTAGACTTGGTGTGTGAAGGGGGTAGAAGAGGTTTTCCTTCCCATGACAGAAGATATGGGTGTGTGACTACTGGAGTTGCCTCTGCCCAGAGGCAGAGACCTGGGGTAATTAAGCAGGAGCACAGACACCTAAAGAGAGTGAGAATTTCCAATAACTAGACATACAGAATTAAACCAAACTGGTGATTCTAGTTTCAGGTAGTGACTGTACTGGTTTTGCATGGCAGAGACAGTGTACACAGGGAGTGTTAGGTTATAGTGCCCACAATAGCTTTCCAAATACCACTCAGACAGCCACAATTGATTGATTTTGTGCCTCTAATTTTGACTTCTTTTGATCAGTGGGAAAAATAGATTCCTCTAAACCTAGAGGATCATACTCCACCATCTTGCAGTTGTAAATAAAGCTTGGTTCTCTCCAAACTTCATTGTGAGTTGTAGCATGTGTGACTCATAGCCTAATTAAACAGTCTCAGAAAGAATACAATCTCAGCATTAGTTGTGTTTTTACTAGGCATGTCCAAGTATTTTCTGTCTCTTGGAGAGTTAGATATGTGGTTTTAAGTCATCTGCCTGCCTGACATTGAGTACCAAACCATCAGTGATATCTGTCATGAGTGTGCAGGACTGGGTTGTCCTGTGACCATGCTTCATGGCTGGTTTGGAAGGGGAAATTTCTATCAAAAAGTACCTGCACTTAAATGTTAATTGGGTCCTCACTTCTTAGATGTGCATGTCTTTGTAAGTGTATGAGAAAAGCCAGCTATGGAAAGTAATCTTACAGTTCTCTGTGTGGGTATAATGGAGGAAGGAAGCTTTTTAAATTATTATTTTATTTTTTTTAATTTATTTTGCTTAGTAGAATAATATATGGAGGTTCAGCCCTGTGTTTTCAGTGAATAACTACTTGGTAGTGAAATGAAGTAATGAAAAGCATTCAGTTTTTGGGGATACTGTGCATGTGAAATAGAACATTTTTGCATACTGAGTAGGATGCTCCAAGGCATGCGTAGTCTTTGAGGCTTTTTTTGTTTCTTTTACATATGGTCCTTGGTGAAAAGTCAGACCTGCTGTAGGTAAAATTTCCATTTGTGATCCTCTTGCTTCTAACCTTGTTGAGCTCTTAGATCTGCTAACTTGTTCCTTTGAGTCTCTGTGTGTGGTGCAGAGGTGTTTATGCATCTCACACTCCTGTTTGCTCACCAAAAGCCTTCTGATGCCCATGGAAGTATCTTTCCAAGCCAAGGTGCTCTTAAATAAAAGACCTGATTTTGATTGCTTGGTACCTGATGTTTTACAACTACAAACTGTTGTGAGAATATTGATGACTTCAGAGATTTTAATTCCTTTAAATTATCATATTTTTGGATGTGTTTGCTTCAATTCTTGTCTATGCTGTATGAACGTCCATCTTATCTCTGCTGCTCTGAATTTGTCATTATTATGCTATGCTAATACCTTTTTCTGGCTTCTGAAACTGCCTTTTCTTGCTTTTGGATTTACTGGTTTCTTCAGAAGGAAAAACTTTTCGATGAATACTTAACCTACTCAATAGCATAGGTGCTTTGCAGAATAATTTTTTATAAATCCCCCCGAAACAGGTGTCTTCCAATGGACTGGAATACAGGAGAGAAGAGCAGGGGATGTGCAGGACAGGGAGACCTGAGTTGAGTGCCCAGCCTTTAACCTTCCCTTTGCTCTCTTGCATTTGCTATTCCTTTTGCTGTTTAATTCCTGAGGATTATATTTCCTTTCCCCATCCCTTTAACATATCTGTTTAGCTTGTAAGGTGCATGGCACAGAGCTGTGTGTCCAGACATGGATGGTCCAGAGCTGGACCCCCATGAATTTCCAGGTTCCAGAGGAGGACAGCAGCGACAGCGTTGCCATCCTGAATTTGCAGTGATTATATTCCCATCTTGGGAGCTCCTGTACTTGAGGCTGCTTGTCTCTAGGTAACTCCTCGGTGTAGGAACAAGAAAGTCACACTCCTCTGCAAGTTGCTGCAGCACATCCTAGGAACATTCTGCCACACATCCTGTCCTCTCCTTCCCCGGGGCTCCTTGATCCCTTCAGCTCCTGGAGGAGGATCACTCAGGAGTGGTGCTGGTTACCTGAGAGCCCCAAACTTCGTGGACCAGACCCACTGGGGTGACTCCTCTGTCTCTCCTTCTCTGGTGAGGTTTAGGGCATTTGCTGGCCTGTCTGCAGGTTAGTTATAGTTATCTGCTGTAGCTGCCTCATGGCTACAGGATGCTTTATTTCTTCCCTTCCTCCTGCATCCTTCTCACCTTTCTTGGGTAACTAGCCGTAGGTGTTCTCTGGAGCGGGCGCTTTCCTGCCGTTCCTTCGCTCTCCAGCGCTCATCACATGAGAGCAGACCTCACCCAGACCCAGGCGGCTGCCGATCACAGCGTGTCGTCAGCTGGCACCGCTCCCGATTCTCCAGAGCTGGCAACTGTCCTCTTTTCTTTGAGCTCCGATAACGGGAACAGATTAGCGGTGGGAGCAGCCGGAGCGCTGCTTTATGGGGCTTTACTCCTGTATACCTCCGCTTTTCCACAAATCTTGCCAAGTGAGTTTCCTGATTGTGGGCTGTGTCATTTGCTGTGCTCCCCTTCCCTGCCCCCACCCATTTCCTGACATCACTTTAAATCCGGCTGGAGCACTGGTCCAGTTCTGCGGGAGCACTCCACCCTGGACTTCCGAATGCACTAAATCATTCTGATGGGGAGAGTCATACGGTGTGTGGAGCATGAAAAACTACAAAGCTTTGTCAAGCTTAGGAAAGAAATCCTCAAAAAATTATGGAGAGTAGTGAACTATTTTTTTTTTTCTTCTCTCCCCCTCTTCCCCCCGTGTAACCTTCATGTGGTGAATCTACTCTAAATAGGTATAAACAAAAAAAAACTTCAAATTTGTCTCTACTGCAATCTCCTGCAGCAATTTTGAAATGAGCTGGCATAAAGGAATAAGTAAAATACATTGTCATGGTTTTCAGTGATCTCTTTGCAGTGCCTTTCTGGACTATTACCATCATCATCTTTCAGAGCACCGTGGCTGCTGTTTAGTTGGCCAGTGGTTCACCGTCTGGCCTCAGAGGTAGGAGTTGATCATTCTGAGGCTAAAACTGTCCAAAGCAAAGGTTTGCAGTGCTGTGATCATGACTAATCTCTTGGCAATCTTGCTGCCATATACCCTTCTGAATAAGGCTTTTTATTCATAGGGAAAGTGTTGGAGCCCCCACTGGCATTATGACTAGATACTTTCCTGCTGGAGCTCCCTGGGATCCAGGATTTCCTTACCTTCCTGGCATTTGGGCTTGTCCCATGTGTTACTGATTCAAATCTGAAATAGCAAGCACGGGCTAGGTTTTGTTCTGTCTTTTGTGTTGGCACTGGGAGTAAAAGGACATGTCAAATTTTGAGCATTGTTTTGCCCAGTGTAAAGACAGAAGCCTTTCCACCTGCATAAATGGGGGAGGGATCAGATGGACTTGAGTCCGGTGTGTTTAGAACAGCATGCACCTCTTCTAAAGAAAACTAATTTCTTTAAACAGTGGGCAGTTGATGGAATTTATAGCCCAGCATGTTTTGCTACAGGATTAATAAGCAGTGTCCCGGAGGACAGCTGCAATTTTCTGCCCTAAAACACTGCTTGGGATCAAAGTGCCCTTCTGCCAAATCACCCATGAGCTATATATGGTGATCAGAACTTGGGTGTGAAATGTCTTCAGGTCCTTTCCTCCAGCTCAGTTGTCTGAGGCAAACACAGCCACTCCTTCTGCCCATCTCTGCCTCCTTGCCTTTAGCCACAGCTGAATTTTTGCTCACTTTGTATCAGTCTAAAGATATTTGCCATCGTAGTGTAGTGTCAAAGCCCTGGAGAGAAACAATGTCCGGTAGAAAATATGTCTTGTGTGGATTTAAATAGCTTTGATGAATACTGTAGAAGGAGTGATGCTTGCTGGTGAAAGTTTTTAGGGGAACATGCCTGTTTCTTGCAGGAGACATCACAGTTAGTTCTGCTGGGTGCTCCACTATTATGGTGAGGCAAATGTTCCTTTTCACTTTTGTCTTGCTGAGGCTTTTGCAGTTTTTTTCTAAATCACCTCTAGTCATCTCCCTCACACTGGGTTAAACAGCAGTGTGGCACTAGATCTGAATTATTTTTCTTATGTCCTGTGGCAGAGCACTGTGGTCCTGTGTGAGCAGAGCATATTTGCATGATATCCTTAACAACTTTGCCTTCCACACTTTATTGTGGCCCTTGGGTTACTCCCAGGGGAAATTTCAGGGACTGGACATTGTGGGGTGCAATGTCACAAACACTCTAGGACCAGTTTGTGTCCACAGTGGTCAATTCCTGTTCATCCTCCCCAGAAGTGACATGCAGAGGGGATTTTTCTGCATTACACTTGCAAATGATACTGACATGGGAGGAGCTCTGAATTTTCTTGAGAACAGGGTTAAGATTTAAAATCTCGACTAAGTGGACAAATCACTTGGAAAAAATAAGAGGTTATTTGGAAAAAGACAAGCACTAAGTTGTTAACTTAGGTGAGAATAATGGGCTGCCCAGACCCAAAAAGGGAGATGGCTGGCTGAGCTGCAGCTCTGCAGAGGGGGGATGGAGTTGATGGTGGATTCCAGGCTGACAGTGAGTCACCAGCTTTGTACAGTTGTGAAAAAGGCAAGCTGGGGTTTATAACCAAGAACGTTCAGCTATCCTTGCACTCAGCTCAGCTTGGTGAGGTCTCAGCTGGAGTCTTGAACCAGTTTTCTGCTCACAGCCTTTAAAAACAGCAAAACAAGTAAAAAGTGGGTCAAAAGGAAAAAAAAAAAAAAAAGGAGGAAAATAGCATGAATGGATGATTTAGCAGACATGACCTATACAGAGAAAGTGAAGGTATTGGGGTTGCTTAGTCCGTGGAAGAAAAAGGTGAGGAGATGGATGAATATGTTAACACCTGTAAAATGTGGGAAGGAATAAGCTGTTTACCATGTATTTCAGGAAGAGGACTGTGCACTTGAGTCTTGTGGGAGCTTTGTGCAGAGCAGTCCCAGTGACAGGCTGTCACCAGAAATCCACGGGAGCCTCTTTTTAGCAAATGTATTTATCTGGAACTGTTTCTGTGGCAATGGCCCTTCTTCTCTCCTGCTTTGTGATGGCCAAGCCTGAGAAACACATGGTGGGAAGGGAGCTATGCTTCCCATTGCAGGAGAGCTAGCTCTGGCCCAGTGAGTGGAGGAGAACAGGGCAGCTGCAGAGCTGACCTGCACCTCCAATCGATGCTGTAATGGCAAAGCTCACCCTGGGAGCTTTGTGCTGAGGAGGCAGCACATTCCTGTCCAGGTGCAGCCCCACAAATGCTCCATCAGAGGTGTGCTCTGATGTCAGGCAATGAGATTTTTTGGCTCCTGGTGTAGGGAAGCCGAGCATTTGCATTTGGCTTGCATGAGAAGGCCAGTCATTTTCCTCTCGAAGGCTTGGAGGCAGGAGAGGTGACCAGGGTGGAAGTAGCAATGCTGCTTTAGACTCACTCACTGCAGGACTTGGTGACAGGTACACCAGGTATCAGCTCTCAGGCTATGACAGATCCATCCTGACAGATGTCCCTTTAGCACCAGCAGCCAAAACATCGTGGTTGTGTTGTTGCAAGGGGTTTGTTCCCATCTTTTAGGGAGATTTTTGTCTTGGGGATGGGCTTGCTCTCCTCCATCATGTAGCAGCTACCGCAGCAAAGCAATATTAGGAAGTAAGATTTTAGCTGTCTTCCACGTGATTAGTCCTGCTTGAGGGAGGGGGAAGGGCCTCACACTCCCTATTAATCATTTCTTCTTCCCTCCTCCCATCTGCTCAGTGATTCTCTTGCTCTTTCATACACCACTAATATTTGATCACTTAATTTCTCTCTGATTCTCTGACTCCCTCCCTCATTGGTTTTTTTCTTGAATCTCTGCCCTCCTTGCTCCCACATTCTTGCAGAGATGCTACTCAATGACCTAATTTTCTCCCAAGAAAAAAACAGGGGGAAAAAAAGAAAAAAAAGAAAAAATACTCCAAAGTTCCTCATTTCCCTTTTCTTGGATATTACACCTTTTCCCAGTGGTCAGCACCTTCAGCCAGAGTTGTAGAGCACGTGTGGGCAGTTCCTGCTTCCCTCCTCCTCCTCTTTGTGCCCTCCCCAGAGGGTGCAAGCCTGACTCCTCCTCCTCCTTCTCTTCCAGCTGCTTTCACTAACCTCCTAGCTCTTCTTGGCAGTGAGGAGCCTGGACATCTGTAGAAGCAGCTGGAAGCAAGATGGAGAGCCAATATCCTGCAGCTCATCAGATCTCTACAAACCTCAGCTCAGGAACAAACTGCTTAATTTGCTGTGTTTTTGTACTCTTTAGTTCGCAGTGCACACTGCTCGTTCCTCACCATCCCAGCAAAGCTCCAGCTTTATTGATCCATGGCCTGGCATGGCTATAGCGTGTTGTTTTAGATATCTTGTTGCCAGCCTGTGAATCTGAGTGCTCTTATGTTATGGTGGAAGAAGGCAAAGTTAAGTTTTCTACCTGGATCTTCAGCATTACCTCCATTAGCATCATATGTTTCCACGGACAGAACTTAATCCTGCATTAGTTAAAATTTGACCTCTGTCAAACAAACAGCAGTAGCACAAATTCATAGTCCTGAGAACACAGCAAAAGTGCTCTTGCTGGTTCCCTGTCACTTTCCCACCTGATTTACATCAAAACCTCACAAAGATGACTAGTAATACTCTGAAAGGTGACAATCATCCTTCCCTGTAAACACCGGAAGGCAGCATTAAACTGAGCTCTGCAGGGCTGAAGGAGCACAAGAGGTGCAGGATCCCTGCTCCAGTTCCTGTGGAGGTGGGAGAAGCTGTTGGGGGCTGGGAGCTGCAGCATTTTGCAGCAGGGCGTTCGGGGATGGGCCCCCGAAGGGAAGCTTGCGAGCCGTGCTGCCGTGAAAAGCCTCGCAGCATGTTACATGATGCAAGCTCCTTGGCAAGTGCTGTAATTGTGTCACTGAAATGGCTGAGCCACAATGCTCAGGGAAAAGGTTTTTCCTGGTGATCCTGTGAGCGCACTGTACCCTTCCCTGGTGCACCAGAGCAGCCTGGGAAGGCCAGGGATGCCGCAAAGTGCTGAGAGAGCTCGTGTTTGGGGAAGGTTTCTTGTGCTCTGTTTCGGGATTTGGAATTTGCCAATTTGTGGCTGAGAGCACGTAACGAGAGATATAACTAGACAGATGCTTTAAAAATATTTTTCAGAGGACTTGGAAATGAGTGTGACTATTAGGGACACCATTTTCATAAAGCTTTCAGCCCAGCATCCTCTTTTTCTCTCATGACAAACTGCAGTTATGCACAAAACCAGCTACTGGAGTTTTTAATGTCTTGCTCCCTCCCCACTAGCCGTAGCTGTTTGCTTTTAAATGCCATGATTTGCACCCAGAGCAGTTGGAGCAGAGAGGTATGAAGTAAAGGGAATTGCTTTAGAAATCAGGCCTTAGACCTGATTCAGGGTCAGGCTTTAATCCACCAGCTCTGACAGGGCTGAGCAGTGCTTTGCAGCACGGGTGCACCTAGGTACATGTGGGTACACAGAGCCTACACGTGGTGTTGTCAGGTGTTTTAAGTCCAGTGTAAAGCAAATACCATTTGCAAGTCGCTTTAATATGTCCTTTTTATTTTTTCCTTCCCCCTGCCTCTAAACCTTTGCTGCGAAACAGAGCTCTCATATTTTCCATTCCTAATTCAAGAGCTGGAGGGATCGCTAAAGCCAGGTATCAAGTTACAGGAGAAAGAGTGAAGACATTTGGTTGCAGCTTCATTGGCTCACACAGTGCATACACCCGAGCGACCATTTTCATCAGCTCCCATGTCTATGGGTAAAACTCTAAGGAAAATCACATTTTCTCTAAATCTGTCCTTGGGAAGGACAGTGTCTGCAAGGAAAATTCCCACCAATAGAGGTGTTTGAAGGCTGGGAATAGGAGGAAGGAAAAACCCTGGAACGATCAAAAAGCATCTCGTCCATAGTACAGGAAATGTTGTTCCTACTCATCTGAGCTATCAAAATAAGGCAAACCAACAAGTTACAACAATAACAATGTTCAAATTAAATCCTTTGAATGTGTCATGTGTGTAGCTTAAAATGTGACTCAGCCAGGAATTGTTACTATTTCTGGTACTGCTTTTAAACCTAGTCTACTGTTTTTAAACCTAGTCTACTTCAGATATTTGGCATGTCCTTGGTTTTGATAGGAAGCTGATTAGAGATGGTGACTAAATATGCTTTATGGGCTAATTCAAACTTGGATCTTTTCTGCTGAAATTGAGATTTGATGATCTTGAAGTTAGATGTGAACTTGAGTGAAGATTTCAGTGTGTAAAAGAAAGCCAAAGCCCTGTATTTTTTTTTTTGCCTGTTCATAACCACCTCCATTCTAGCATTTCTTTTCTCATTGGGGTTTTCCAGACCATGGTTTTTCCTGTTCTCCTCTGTGTTTGGATGCTTTCTTCAAACCTTCAGCTCCTTCTGTTCAGTTCTTAGAGTGGTGGTGTGTATTTGGCAGTTTCTTCAGTTGTTTGTCCCACCAGAAGAGCCTCCTCACCCTTTTTTTCCATTCCTGTGTATTCTCTTGGTCTTTGCCCTGTGTGTTGGTTTTCCTTTTGCTGATTTCCATGTGTTACTCCTTTCTGTTGCTCATTTGCACTTGTCTGGCTGGGAATGATCTGCAGCCAGCTCTTCTGTTTCCCCACCATGCCTTTCCTTTGGTAGAGCTGATGGGAAATGCTGTATTTCCCCCTTCCCTCCTCCCACTGCCCCCTTCCTCTCCAGCTTCCTTTTCTTGTACAGCTCAGTGAAAAGCACTTAATAAAAAATATTTGGGTAAAAGGGGAGCAGAGCAAGCTCCATTTATTGCCCTGTGTGTGTTTTCTACTGTCTGCCTGTTCCTCTGAGCAGGCACTCAGCCTTTGAAGGTTGATCTTCTTGGGAATCAGTAGAGAGATTAATCTTGGAAAGGGTAGTAGTGGACTGACATTTGATTTCCTTATTTAAGTGTGACTGTTGCCCATATGCTGGAGACCACACGTGACTTACGACTCCTGCTCTCTGCGCTTCCTCAGTTTTTCTGCCCAGCCTCTAGTTCACATTTTGTTGGCTATCCTTACGGTGAAAAAAAGGTAGAAATTGTCTTCCCTTCACACTGAAAGTTTAGGTTAAAATTAAAACACATACAGAGCTGCAGAAGCTCTGGGACTCATCTCCTATAACCCTTTGTGGGCCTTTGTGGGCAGCCTTGGGGGCTTTTCAGAGAGCTGAAAAGGGGAATTTCAGTGTTGTACACATGCATTTTGCTTCCTGCTGCCCATGTGGCAGTTGTGAAGGTGTCCCTATACTGTAGTAGTTGTCAGTGTGTGTTTGCTATAGTGAGTTACTCCATGAACCCTAATTGTGAAGCACGCTAAGATGAGAGGGGAACCATAAACAAATCTGTGTATTTTCAGCTTTTCTGCCTTTATTTTTCCCAGTTTGGTGGGCACTGATTCATTGTGCGTGCTGCTTGTGCACTGTGTAGCATGAACAAAGAGAGTCCATGCAACATGAAAGACACAGATTGAATTAAAACTGTCAAGTTCTTTCCCTCGTGCCACTTTTCCAGGCCAGTTTTTCCCTGTGTGGGCTGTGTGTTGTTTGCGTGCTTCCACTGCTGCTCAATGAAACACACGGCACTTCTGGATTACAGACAAAACAAAATTAGGTGCTTTGTTGTTACCCACATGCCCAAATCTGAGGATAAGAAAAGACTTGTCCCTTCTCATGGTGTGACTCTTGGGGATGGTCCTGTGCAGGGCCAGGAGCTGGACTCGATGATCCTTGTGGGTCCCTTCCAACTCAGCAGATTCTGTCATTCTGTCCCTCACCTCCACCTTCAGTGCAAGCAGTAGGATTTTGAAGAATTTGGATGAAAACCTGAAGGGAGTACAAAGTTTCCTTATGTTTGTGTAATTCCTGGTGGGAGCAATGTGATGTAACACCGAGCAGAGTCACTGTGCTAATGTACCTTTGGACCTGGGCAAGAGGAAGAAAAGCTGTGAGACAGCCTCTTGTCAGGAGCTTCTCCCTGCAGTCACCTAGATTCCTGAAAGACAGGTCACATCCTGCCAGGCATGAGAGATGCTGAGTGAGGATGCACAGCCTGTGCTCTGCAAGCCTGCAGACTAGATAGGTCCTTTGAGCCTTTGCCTGTAAATACAGGAAGGATGCACTGTGGAAGGTCCTGTATGCAGATGCCTTCATGTAGACGAGGAAAAAGAAAGCCTAAGTTGCTTGCCTCTTCTTCCATTTTCCCCTTACAAATGCCTCCCATGGCTGACAGCCTTTTTCAGGGAAGCACAAAACCCTTCCCTCTGCGGGGCTGTGAATCTGCTTGCTCTGGGGCTGTCCAAAGAGCCAAATCACCTTTGAGAAGAAGAGAAGGATATTTGGATCATGCTGGCATGCCCTCTTGTGTACCCTGGTGCTCAGGAAGGGGTATTACTGGAGAGCTCTAACAGATGAAGCTCAGATGAGCAAATACAGATGTCAAGTGTATTTTCTACCTGTCCAAGCTGTCCCTTACTGTAATAGTGGAATCAGGAGAAATTGGAACCTTCTGCAACTGACAATGTAGCCCTAAACGTGGAATTGCTTGTTCAGCTGCTGTGTCAGATGGGTAGTGTGGGGTGGAAGCACACATCATCTTCGGTCAGTGTGGGAGGCTCCCGTGGCAAGGTGGACAGAATGCTTAGGGTGGGACAGCTTGGAGAGGCTCCCCAGAGCTCAATCCACATGTGCTGTTAGTCACTGCTGTCCTTTACTCAGGCATGAGTTTCAGGCTGGGTGTTGTAGCTCACAGTCTGACCCCAGATGTGTATTAATTATTTATTTTCCTCCACGTGCTGGCAGATGGTTGGAAGAAGAGTCTGCCAAGCATAGTGCATGCTTGAGGGCAGCGATTTTGAGGCACGTTGTTGAGATTATCTGATGTTTCACATTTTCTGTAATTTAGTTTGTGTGTGTGTGAAGGGAGTATTTAAAACTTGCAGACAATAGTTTGCTGGGTTGCAGGGAATGAAACCCCTAATGAATAGTCCATTGTTTACATCCATTTGAGGCTGTTTCTTTGCTGAATTAGTGCCATGAAACATAGCTGCAACTCTGTTGTTTTTAACTCCCCTCTCTCTCCTTACCCATCCCCCTTCCCATTCCTTATGGTTGCTAAATCCTGCTGTTATCTTCCCTACACAAGTTTCCAAGCTCCCTTCTCTCCTCTTGATTTTCTTCTGCTTAAACCTCTTGTCCAAACTGGGTCATCTTTTGCTTCTAGTGTGGTAAATTTTCTCATCCTTGGCCTCTTGGACTCACACTTCAATCGTTATTATTTTTATCCAGATGAACGTGGGAAAAGAAAAGAAATAAAGCCCCCAAACTCTTTTCTGCCATAATCAGGGCTAGACCCCCCTCTTCCCTTTGCCTTTCCCTCCCAACCTCCTTGCTTGGAGCTCTTTCTATACCAGTTTGCAGCTGTCTATATATACTGATTTATCTCATATTTGTCTGTAAGCCCTCTGCCCAATTTCTAGCTCTTATTTTCCTCTCCAATGAGGAGGATTCCTCCCTTGCTCTGTCCATACTGTTCCATGCTCTGATCTCTATTCCTTCTTCTGGTGACCCCAAAACTTGAGGTAGCTCCCTTTTCCCCTTCTTTAAACAGATAAGTGGCTGGCTGGCAGAGTTGTAAGCTTTTTTTTTTCTCTGTACTCGGTTTGTAGATGGCTCTTTTTTGTGTGTGTGTGTTGCTAATTGATGCTGTGTAGCTGTTTACCTGCATGACTTGCTGGAGTGATTGCTCAGACTGATGCATACCACACTCTGGAACTGTTTCTTTTCTCTCCAGCCCTGATTTATAGATAACTGGAAAAAGCAATTCTTGGCTGCCCTGTTTTGAAAACTATTACGCCACAGAAAAACTCCTTCTATAAACACAGCACCTGATATAAAGAAGCCCTATTCGGTTTTCTGGTTTTCCTCATTAAAAAAAGCTTCCCTTTATCATAGAAACAATAATTCTCCTCAAATTGTATTTAAGGGATGTAGACACAAAGGCTTACCTGCCCTTCTAGGACGTCCTAGAAATCAGAACTGAGGCATTTTTCATAGTCAATAAGGGAATGGGGTATTTTGGAGAGGTTGTGTTTGTCTTTTCTGGATAGGCAGCATGCTCATGCCACATAATACAAACCAACCACAGCTCTATCAGGCTCGTGTATGCTGGCTGAAGTGCTAGGACATGTATCTGCAGAGAATTCCCTATGGATGAAGAGGTTGGGAGGGTTGGAAGGCCCCAAAGATCTTGAGAAAGTAGGTACAGACCAATTCCTTTAATCAAAGGACTGCTGTGCATTGTGCAAATCAAGTGCATCTGCTTCCATTTCTTCACAACCTCTGTGTGATGCCCTCTGGACTGCAACTTGGGGGCAATGCTGTAAATTTTGAAACACTGTTTGTTTGTGTAGGGCACTGCTGGTATCCTTTTGGGTCAGCAGAGCTGCTCTAAAATATGGCAAAATCATCAAATGATAAGCAAACCTACGATGCCTCAGCCCAGTGCCAAACAAAATCCTGCAAGAGGGAGAATTAGCTGTGAAAATTTACCCTGTTGCTGCAGAGCTCATTTGGTTGCATATATCATGTCAGAGTGGAATGATTGAAGAAATGCTCTACTTGGTAAATGAACATTTGTGCCAGTTACAGGACAGCTTATACATGCATAAAACCTGAGACACCTGGTAGTGGTGCTGGACAGGTTGTTTTTGAATGAATGTGCTTGTTGGAATGCAGGGGAGGAGTGAAATGCCTCCATGTCTTTAAGTATTTCTCCTTTCGATGCCATATACTGTTAAGGAAACCAGATTCTGGGGACACGTTAGTTCTGTAAGCAGCAAAAGTTTCTGCTTCCTATAGTGGGGATGCTTTCTCCTTCTTACTTCCACTCCAGATTGATACTAAGATTCTGAGGATGTGGCACTGCTTTCATTTTGGCCTTTTACTTCCCTCTGAAAACACAGAGCCAACACATAGAATACAAGATCAATTCCTGACTTTCTTACAACGATTTGCTGTTCTTCCCACCTCCATCACTAGACATTGCACATTCCTCCCAAACCAAACCCCTGTAGCCCAGAAATAGGTCACACCCCACCACCTGGACAGCAGTCATGGCTTGTGTCATCGTTTGGCGTGACGTTGGCAAGAGCTCGGCGAGCAGGACTGGCTTCTTCAGGGAGCAGGATGTGAGAACACCCCTCGTGATACCTCCAGATGGGCCTTGGGAGGTGATGGGGGAGAGGACACTCTTCACACAGGGGGAAAAAAAAAAGGAGGTGTAAGCTAGCTTGATCAGCGAACGGGTTTTCTGCTGGTTGGTTTGGATGATTTATAATGGTATACAGAGCTTTGTCACCTTTATGCTGACTTGTTCCATTGCTGCCCAGAGGTCAGCCCGTTGGCCTGTAAAAAATGAATTGTCGATTTCTGTGGCTTTTCCTGGTGGCCACAATCCTGGGGCTGTTGTCAGTCCTGCTGTTGAGTTCAACTGAGGGCTGGAGGGGGCTGCCCACGAAGCTTGCTCGACCTCTCACCGCTGGTGGTTTCATTTTGGATGAATTTTTCATCATTCCTATAAAGTGACCCTAAGCAGGGCATATCCAAATCTCCTTTTGACTTAGTGGGTAGAAGAGCAGCAATGCCAGCTGTTGGGCTGGTAGGCTTTGCTCAAGAATGCCACTTCTTGTCTGTGTGGTTACTTTGAGAAGCTCACAGGGAAGGAGCATGCTTCCAGGTTTTTCAGATTATTTCAGTTGCTGCAAAAGGTGATCTGCACAGGGAATGGATGCAATGGAATTAGTGGCAGAGACAGAGGTATCTGCAAGTGTGTGATCATTTTCATAGGACAGGTACGTTGTGCTTCTTCCTGAGAAGTGCTGAGAACAAATTGTCATAGAAATGCAAAATACAGTCAGTCTGTTTTGGGTTAAGGCAAGAAATGAGGGCCCTATAGCCTGGAGAGATGCGTATGAGTCTGCGTGGGGAAAATGCACCTTAATTAGATGGATTGACAGATCCTGTTTCTCCTGCTCCTTCCGCAGTTTGCAGCGCTCAGTCTAGGAAACGCCTCCCAAATTCGCCCACCACTGCCCTTACAGAAGGCCTGGCACACTCACCCGGAGTCCTCCATGCCGTATGGCTGGATGTCACTGAGACCTGGATCGTGACCTGTTAGGCTGGATGGACAACTTCAGGCTGGGAGGGGAGCCCAGCACATCCCCTGCCCTCTGCACACCGTGTTCTTTAATGCTCCTTCCCGGCAGCCGGCTGGGGTTTGGCGTGGAGAGGACAGCGTCTGTCCCGGCGGGGCGCTGGGGCTGTGCCTGTGCCAGGGGGCATGTCCCCTCCTCTGGCACCGTGGGGCTTGTGGTGCTGCTGTGCTGAGCACTGCTGCTCTGAAAGTTGCTTAATAGACATGCTGGACTCTGTCTTGACAATACACCCTTTTCTTGAGAGAAATGAGAAGTTTCAATTTCAGTCACTAGCCTGTTTTTCACTGACCTGTTTTAGTCAGCAAGTCATGGCTTTACTGTGCCACTCTCTCAAACTGCCACTCATGAGCTTAACGAGATGGTGGAGCAAAACTCCTCTCCTCTGCAGAAAATGCAAAGAGAGAAGAGGCAGTTTTACCCCAAACGTTAGAGGAGACGCGGTCAAATTAACGTTACAGTAAATGTAAAATATTTTTAATTTACAGAGTACTTTAAGCTCCAGTTGGGAGGCAAGGGGTGCAAAGGGGGAAGGGTTTGGAGTGAAGTTAATACACCTTTTAAAACTTTTGACTGAATCTTTTATTCAGTGTTTGTATAACTCAGTTATCTGCTAGTTAATACCAGTATTTTTCATACCTCTCCAGAGCCAATACACAGCAAACCTTCAGCCCTGTTGGGTATTTGTGCTACAGCATATTTAATAGCCATGACAACAATTCAACAATTGTATGGAAGCCTCCCCTCCCTGTCTGAGTGTTGCAGGCACCAGAGTGTCTCCATTGGAAAACCCCTAAACATACAGTTTCAGCCAAAACTGTTTTAATGATAGTCTACTGAGAGCTTGACAGGCTTTTTTTTTTTTTAAAAAAAGGGGGCCACTTTTTTCCCTCCCCCCCCCAATCTTTTTCTTAACTTCTTCACTGCTTTTGTGAAAGCTGCCACTGTAAAACACAAGGCAAATTAAAAAAAATAAATTGCTTTAAATTGCTTAACAGGCTTGATGAGACAAAGCCTGGTGTGTTGGAGTGGCTGCAGGGAGCTCTGCGGCTGCTTTTGTATGATTTCAGAGGTGAATTTAGATGGCTGGAAGATAGATGGGTGCCAGATGCAGTTTGACACAGATTCCGGCAGCTGCTCCTGCGCGAGGTTTCATTAGCGGCGAGTTAGCGAGCTGCAGAGCGCCGGTGAGGCCCCCAGCGCTGCGCTGACAGCGAGAGCTCTGAAACAATACAATATTCGCTAAGTGATTTTAATCTGGGAGATTAAATGACACCCAGTTGGTTTCCCGACTTAGAAAGACGACACGGTATAAAGCTGTTCGTGGCACTCGCTCTGCCCGGGCCCTTGTCACATGTATTTACATGGAGAGTGCTTTCCTGCCCCCCTCATCCTGAAATGGGAAGAGAAGGGTTGATTTTGTGTCGCAGACATATTTTTCCATCCTAACTGTATAATGTGCTTTTAACTGCAACAGGAAACATTGGCCTCACTTCAACAAATGCTTACATTGGACCGAAATGCTCGCGTGCTCCTGCTAAGCATAGGCGAAACTGTTTGAAAGATTAGGGCCACGGTCTGTAAAGTGAACGGCTTCCTTTTTAATAGGTGGGCAAGTCCCAAAATCAGGAAGCAGTCAGTATTTATGGGATTGGGCAATTTGGCTTGGTTTTAAATAAACCAGTGTACTACAATGGATGACTTGATAGAAGTGGTGGAGGAGCTGCTGTTCTCCAGGCAGATGAAGTTTTATTTGTGGAGGGACACTAAAGATTGGGGTTTGGTGAAGGGAGAGAAAATGTCATCAAACTTATTTGCAATACAAACCAGGCTGACTTCAAGATTCTTCTAGGGGGATTTCATGGGCAGTATTTTGGGAACCCTCACTGTGGCACACTTACTGTGTGGTTATTTGGGCTTTGTATAAACTTTGTGTATCTCTGATTGCTTCAACAAGTAAATCCCTGACTGGGAAAAAAAAAGGCTTTTCCTCTGATAGTTGGGGGAAAGTATGTAGGGAAGCAAACAAACCAAATCTCTTTTCTTTCACGTGTGCCACCTGAATTTTGCCTTTGCATATTTAACTGCTGATGTCAAACTACTCTGTTCACTTTGAGTCATTTACTATCCTCACAGTAAGCAGACAAACAAGCTTCTTTTTTTTTTCCCTCCAATATATATGCGAGTTGGAAGTGTAGGGGCTGCTGTCTTTGGATCTCAACTATTGTTTGTTTGTGCATGTTACAGCTCTGTTTCTAGATGCCTTTGGTAAATACCCCATGCATGGCTTCAATTAAGCTTTCTATATTGAGAAAGTATGCCTTAATTTATCAGGTTAAAGATATCTCTGTTACATCAATTTGTTCACAGTGTGTTGTGACCTAATCAACTAGGGATGTAAGCCATTTCTTGAGGAGTAATTACTCAACAACAAAAAATGTCTCTCTTTCCTAATAGCAGTGAGTGAGTTGGCTAATTGGAATCCATTTTGGTAGTGGCAGGTCAGCAATCAGGAGGTGGCTTTCCTGGCTGGCTTCTAGGTGGGAGGGAGAAGGCAGCAGCAGCAGAAACACAGAGCTGTGGTTTGCTGAGGTCACTGGGAGAGCTTCTCTCCATCTGATCCATGACCCACATGCTAGGATTGGGGTGCCCTTGTGCTCCTCTTTACCACCAATGCTGTGACAATTTGGTCAGAACCCTTTCCTGGACATTTTTGAGGGAAAGAATTCATGAGCAGGTTGGAAATGCCAGATCTTCTTTCAAAACTTGCAAAGGAATTCTGGTGTTTTTATTGTTACTGGGGGCAGGGGGCTGCAGTGATGTTCTCATGTGACAAATCTCCATGGCCTGGCTGGGCCTCGGTCAGGGGATGTGAAGTTAAAGGATGATGGCTCATTATGTCTCTACTCAGATTAACTTATGACAGTGACAGAGCAATTTTTGCTTTCAGTGCTGCCTCACTTAGGAGCATGAGCTGCCAGTCCTGCTAGCGGTGTCATGCAGAGGCATCTTTTAGATGACCCCACTGGTTGCTGTCCTGTTTTTCTACTTGATATATCATTGAGGTGCATTCTGGTTTTTTCTTTTGTTTTTTTTTTTCCTCCCCTCCTTGGTTTCAAACCTTGCTGAGAGGGAGGTGGAGAGGAAAATCCTCATGAATTAACATTATTTCCCTGGTGGGCTTTGCTGCCATTTTATCTAATTACGCCTGCTGTTTTCCAGATCACATTGTAAGCATTTGCATGAAGGGGCTTTCACTTACCTCCTCAAGTAAATTAAATAACAGCCCTTAGGCTGGGCTGACAGCATAATGCATTTTCATGTGGGAGATCAACAGCTCCCATACCTTGAGATGGGAAATGCTGAAATGACAGGGAAGCTCTGTGCTTTTGTCTCAAATTAGGGCAACTAGACCGAGTTAGGGCCACTTTGAAAATGCCTGCTGCTGGCTCTTGTGGTGTGTAGGGGTCTGTAGGAAGAGAGGGGCACATAGGAATCTGCAGAGTGCCACAGAGAATAGACTCATGAGGATCCACGAGCTACGTGCAAGATGTGCAGGAAAGCCAGGGAAAGCAAGCCTGTTGTCAGCAGCTTTAAACGCACAGCCCTATTGGAAAGCGTGAGGGATCTGCAAACTGTGGAAGATTGGAAGCCACAGACATCAAGCAAATGAGAGGTGTAGGCCCTGCCCTGGGGATGTTTACTGCACGACTTCGTGGATGAGGAAGGCTGGACTTGTGTGGAACGCTCTGGAAATCAAAACACATGGCCTTGACTTTCATTTCCACAATAAGCCGTCCCGCAGTTTCCCTGTGCTTCATTTCTTCAATTTGCAAAATGAGGCAGTAGTCCGTCTGCCCAAATGACAGTCCGCTGCTTTCCTTGCCTGACCCGTTACTCCCAATGAGTATCCAGCCCCAGGAATTATCCTTCTCCGAATGTTTCAGAGCTCCTAGAGCCCTTCATGATACCAGCCTCGTGGGATGATCTGGTCCCTTCATAGTCATGTGTGTTACACATCAGAAATGTACATCAGCCCTTCCCTGGCTGTGGTCACTCCTTCATTCTTTCAATATAGCTGGGAGCTTCTGAGGAGGAGAATGGATCTGGAACAAATGACCATGAGGAAATGCATTTCTTCAGCTCCTGATCAGCCCAGGCTTGTCCTGGCAGAAAAGAGGGTGTTGATGGGCAGAGAGACAAACTCCCATCCTCCAGTCATTAGGCTTGGACAAAATTGTGATGTCCTCTTGGGTTGTTTCTTTACAGGACCTGAAGTGGGGACGTGCCAGCAAGTGGGCTGGTGAGCTGCATGGCCAAACAGAGTCATCACTTAGGGAGTGAGGAAGAGGAGATGGACCTCTACAGCACGTAGGGAATGTAATCCCCACTCTGGCACGTTGGTCATGAATAGGAGTCAGCAACAGGAGAGGCTGCTTAGCTTGGGAGGTTGTGGCTGTCTTGTGCAGAGCTCCCACCACATAGATGTTTCATGTAAAGCAAGAAAGGTGGCCTGTGTTCAGTTAGTTCACTGTAACTCTGTGGTGACAGTGACCCTCTCAGTATTACACCTGTAATGTTGAAGTATCTTCTAGCTTTTGCTGCTAATTCCTTTTATCCTGTGTCATTGGTTAGGGATTAAGGAAATCATGCAGATCACTAAGATCTGCTTGAAGGAGTCTGCAGTGACTCGCTTTTGTTTGGGGATCATTGTGAAGAAATGTGGTTTACTTGTTTTTCTTTAGAAAATCAAGTTTTCTGTTCCTTCAAAACATAGTTCCAGGTTGAAGGTGGAGGAGAACTAGAAATGTTAGTGTGGTGGGGGTTTAAACACCTTTTAACTCACATGTTAAGGCATCTTGGCTCTTCCAAGTAACTAGAGAACTACTCTGTGATGCATTTCTGTGTCTGAGATGAATTTCGAATGCCAGCGAGATAATGAGATTTATCAAATAAAAAGCCTGTCTTTCACTTTGTTCAAGCTTGGCCTCATGCCTCTAATACATGGAGTTTAGCTCAGAAGCAGCTTGTAATTTGTATCACAAAACCACCGTGTGTAATTCATGATGGATGGTGGCCACTGGGTGCGGGAGGTTTGCAGTTGGGACGTGCTGACGGCTCCTGCTGACATTTGTGCCTGGTCACCACGAGGCTACTGTGGGAGAGGCTGAGGAGGTGTTTGCCTTTAGAAATCAGGGATTCAGATTTGATGTCAATCACTTTTTAGCATGAACTTGCAGGATATTTGCAATGCAAGACACAGTGCTGCTTTTAACGTGTATGGGGGGATGATTCAGGACTGATACAGCTGCTTCAGTGATCTGGTAGTATACATCCCATTATCATTATTCACTCACATTATTCACTGTTAGAAAGCTTTCTAACAATTCATGATATTTCTCAAGCTCTCATCCCCTCCTCTCTCTTTCTAAAAAAACGAATTTAATTTTATTATTATTATTATTCAGATTCCTGCTGTACACATCCCCCAAGCAGGTGGGAGGGGGAGTTGGTGGGTGATGACTTGGCTTTGTTGGAACTTCACTTAATGCAGGGTGGGGGCAGAGAAAATGAAGCTAAATTACGCAGATCCTGAAGGCACAGCTAGTGCACTGCATCACTTGTGAGCATGACTAGAACTGAAAATGAATCACAGCCTTGTTAGACACTGTATGTGTCAGTGCATGTGGGCAGAAATATCATTCAGCGAGAGAGAGAAAAAGACAGAGAGACTACATCTTGTCAAGTGTGCTGGTCCCACTGAAATCCTTGTAGTATTTAACCTAATGGGTGAGGGCTGGGAAACACTGGGACAGCTGCTCTAGGATACTTTACCTTGCTGATTTTTATTCCTTTCTGGAAGTTCAGAAGATGTCTGGATTTGTCAGCAGTGAGATCTGTTTTCTAAACAAGAAAAGGCTATAATTGCAAGCTCAGGTTTGAACCCACTGCAGAGGACTTTATAACACAACCACCCATTTGGGGCTGGATTTGAATGTGGAATTGCTTCAGTTTGTGAGTTCATTGTGCATTAGGAAGCAAATGTGATCTTCTCTTTCTGTAAACTTCTGATGGTTGCATGTGCACACGAAAACACAGTGCACACACGTGTACACTGAGCCAGTTCACATATTCCAGACACAAAACCCCAGCCTGGAACTGTAACCCTGGTTCTTGCAGCTGTGTAATTCAAATAGGACCTATTTCTAGAATGGAAATTGGTTTTACAGTTTGGTTGCAATGTGACAGAGCCATGTCAGGTGATTTGATGGAGAGATGCTGGAATCAGCTGGCCACTGAAATCTGCTATATCTGTGTTTGTGTTCCAGAAGATACTTGCCACAAGTGAGAACAACATTCCTAAAGAAGCACTCTTACCTTCTGCAGAGGCCTATCCATAGCAGCCAACAAGCAGCAGCCATCTTAAAATTCCCCCCTTGGCACACTAAAACCACACTTTTTCAAAGCCAGATGGAATCAACCAGTGTATTCTTTCAAGGATTTTGGTTGTGCATTTTTGAATGTTGTGCTTGGTGCCTGTGCTCAGTCACTGGCCTGTGATGTGTGATGGGTTGTATAATTTAAAAGCTGATGAATCAAGACAACTAGCCTGAGTTTTAAAAAAGTGTCTAGAGATGTGTGGTTTCTCCTTCATCCCCCTCCCACAGACCAGGTGCTTTGTACTTTTTGAACATGCAGTGGTTTCTGAACGTTGTGAAGGATGTAAACTGCAGCTGAGAACACAGCACCTCCCCCTCCAAAAAAAAAAGAAAGAAAAAAAAGAAAAATAAAAAGGAAAACAGATAAAACCTCCACCATCAATAGCTTTTTAAAATCCTGGTCTTCATGTGGCATTCCTAGAATGTCTGTACTTACTAAATGAGATAGGAAAAATGGGAATAGTTTGTGATTTTCTGACTCTTAATGTGACTTTTTTGGGAGAAGGGCAAGGAAGGGATCCGTACTTACGACAAGTTAAAAATAAGTTTTAATTACTTAGAGTAAGAACATGTTCTGAAAAGTAAAGATTTTGGACTTAATGTGCATGGAACAAAAGGCCGTTGTGAGCTATGTACGAGAGTTGCTGCAAGTTTGTATTCTGCCCTTTTTTTTCTGTGGGAGTTATTTCCTGTTGTTGACTAGAGTTCTTTATTTAGAACCACCTAGCTACTGAATGACGGCTCGCTTGCAAGAAGAAAAAGTGTGATTAAAACTTGCTAAGGCTTATTCCAAGATCCCCCCACTTCCATTTATTTAAGGGGAATCTTCACTAAATGAAAGGAAGTAAAGTTCAAAACAACAAATGCATTTCCTTCTCATTGTTCTGCCCACATCAGAAAGCAGCTAGCAGAAAGATCTTGGGAGGCTGTGGTCTTTCACCTGAACATCTCATGGAAGACAACGTTTCTCCAACAGAGGTGATCTGGTTTATGTTGTTCTGGTTTTTAAACCAAAACAAACCCATCAAATGCCAGGCCTCCCTTTTTTCTGGCAGGAATAATGCACCAGTGTTCTTGGGGGCAGCTTTTTCTATGAACCCCACAATGAGAGTAAGGAGGGGGCACTTGCACTTTCTCAGCTGCTCAGAGGAGTTTCCTTTGAAGAGCCCTGCCAGCAAAAAGAGGTTTTTGAATGCTGACCTGTTTGGGAATAGTATTTAGGTATGTGTGTGGAGTCAAATTATCAGCACATTGACATCTGCTTAACTTCTTTTGTATTTGTGGCAAGGGCTGAACATCCAGCAAGAGTAAAGGAAAGTTAGCAGAACATATCCAGAGAGGAAAAAAAGAAGAAGAAGATTTAAGATGAAGGTTAACTCTACTGTAGGTAGTAGGTAAGCAAGCATAGTAAGTGGGATTTATTATGACTTATTTACTTAGCAGGAATTACACTAGGAATGTCCCCTGGGTGTGGATGATTAGAAAATGCACTGGGGCATGAGTGATAGCAGATGGACAATCATCCCTCCTTGGCTTGGCTGGCTTCACTCAGTGAGCAGAGGGAGCCTCTTTCTGCCCAGCTCTCTCAGAAGGTCTGGTGCCTTTCTCTGCAGTACCTGGGCTGGCTGCTCTGGGTGGGCAGGTACTTTGCTCTGCAGACAGGAGTTATGGCTCAGGCGTTTGCACTTTTCCTTCTTACAAATGAATCTGACAGAAACTGCTTTGTGAAGTTGAACCTCTGTAGGAAAGTGGATCTCTGTGAGAGAGAGGGGTTGGGGAGCCTTCTGTCCATCCCATCTGTGCTGGGAAAGTTTGTGGCTGGAAGAAGAAGCAGGGAACGCCTCAGTGATACACCTCGTGTTATTTTCTTCTCTGCTGTCCAGTGGTCAAACAAAGGAAGACCCTGAACTCAGCAGCAGCACCATCAAAGGGAATGCAGCTCCACCTCCTTGTTTCTTGGGTCTGCTCCTTTCCCTTGACTTGTTCCCCTCTGTACTCCAATCATGTCTCTGTCTTGCCCCCTCACCAAGGCTAAAATAAAAATAAAAAGGGGAGAATTATTACTGTTTGAGCAACCTCCTTATGGCTGTCACAGAAAACTGGCTTTAGTGAGATGTATGTCACATACAGCATCTTCTTCCCTAGCTCCATGCCATCCCTGCTCACAACGTCTCCTTTTCTTCTTTTTATTTTTTCCCTACTGTTTTCTTTTGCACCTCTGCAAATGCCCACACCTACTATGTCACATGGGCGTGACCAGACAGGAGAGCTGCCTCTCCCATCTTCCAGACCCCAGCCACATTTCAGGGACATTAGCACCTCAGAGCCACTGTGGGAGGAAGAAAGAGAGCATTAAGAGGTGTGAAAGGAAGAGGAAGACGGGCTGAGATGATAAATGGTGGATTTTCAGCTTTTTTTCTTTGTCCTGATAGTAGAACCTAAATGTTGGGTGGGTTTACAGTGATTTAGTGTTTCATCCTTGCGTGGGAATACTAATTAGGTGTAAACCTCCCTTAGTCTTTGGCTAATGGTCACCATAAATGAACCGCTTCCTTTAAAGTGGAAGAACATAAAAAAAGGTTAAAGGAGAACCTAAATTAATTTGTGCAGTTCCCTTTTTCTCCAGAAAGATGAAATGCTTTTCTGACGTTTACGGGGTGGTTTTAGGTAGAGTTAAGAAATGCAGACATCACCCACAGTCTGTTTACCTGCATATACAGTATGATCTTCTGCTGACTCTTAGCTGTGCTAGCACTAGGGAATGTAGAAAGACAAAATGAATCATTACCACAGGCATAGTCACTAAAAGCATCTGATGTACTCATTCAGTCTTTTTTTTTTTAATTTTTTTTAATCTCCTCTTTGCACGTAATCTAAGGAGCCACCCATTTTGTGAAGGGTTAAAACAGAAAGACTTGTGCATTCACTGCACTCATTGACTCAATGAGTTCAGTTCTATATGATCTTCAATTATTTGTAGAGGAACAGAATGACAGTGGGAGTTAATGCTGCTACATTTGATGTTCTTGTGCTAGGTTTTCTGCCAGCTCCTTTTTTTTTTTTTTTTTTTTTCTTCCTCTTCTAAATTTGGCCCTGCAGATTCAACTTCTGTTTTATTGGGGTTTGTTGGTTTTGGCTTTTTGCTTTTTTTTTTTTTTCAAAGAAGTGGTGTAGGTCACTCACTGTTTACTTAAAATTAGACCCTCACAAACCTTTGTCTGAAAGGAGTACAGATAAACATCGTCTGTATAGAATTTTGCACCTGGGACAGTCAGAGGAACGATTTATCATTGCAAATTTGAATTACTTTGAAAATGCCTGCCGTGGTAAGCATTCTTTGAATCTAGAGGTTCTAAGAAGCTGCAGAAACTAGTTTTAAACAACAGGCCCAAGTCCCCAAAACTGCGTAGGAGCATTAATAAGCTCTACAGGTTGTATTCCAGCCAGCAGAAGCAGCTATAGGTGGGTGCATTCATTTGGATGTCGCTGTATTAACTCATGTTTTCATATAAATAAGGCTTGAAATAGCTTGTTGTTGGTTTGGCTTGGTTTTTTTTTTTCTTTTGGTTATTTTTTTTTTTCTGGTAATGCATCTGAGCACAACCACATTAAACTCCAGTGACATGGTTGTAAGTCCTGCATAACATACTGCAGTGCTGTGCAGCATCCTACATCCACAGTGTAGCCACAGCACCATTTTGATTGTGCCTTCCCAGCCTCAAATTCGTTGTAACTGTTGTACAATGCTTGAATGCAACGAATCTGAGCAGGAACATCCACTTCTAGAAGCCTTTGGTCACCCCACTGGTAGCCCTGTTTGGTCTGTCAAGCCCTTGGCATCTCAGCAGGGATGAGCAGTGCTAAACATATTCCTATACAGCCAGGCCTCTTTCAGGTTTCAAGAATGCTTAAAACGAGTGTGGGGGGCATGTGTGCTCCAGAAACATGTGGCTCCATGGAGAGCTTTGTCGGAGTAGCTTTGCTTCAGGAAAGGGCTGTAGTGTGTGCAGTGCTCAGGGTAAGCGTGAGCAGTAGAGCTGCTCTCCCCTGGTGAGCAAGGAGCAGGTGGTCCCTCAGCACTGGGGACATGGTGGTGACCTTTGTGCTGACGTGTGTGTGGCTTGCATGTTTGACAGCCCCACGTTGTTAAGGTTTTCAGGCTCGTGTTGGGTTTGTGCTCAAGACCGGTGGGTGGCCCGAAGTCTTCTGGCTTGATTTGCAGCGACATCTGTTTACACCAGTGGTTAATTAGGCCTGCAGACTGGCCATCTCTCTATTTTCCCCCACCGTTTCTGTGTTTTTTCTTGATTAGAAGTATTCCCTCCTCAGCTGTAAAACAGAGGCTTTGGTTTTATCTGCAGATATTTTTTCCCTCTTGATCCACTGGCCCTGGTGTGAGATGAATATCAGGACATCAGCGTAGCCTCTCTTCAAAAAAGTAACCAAGTGTTCCAGAAAAGAATGACTTGTGCTTTTGGTATAGCCTGCAGAGCGAGCACTGACAGGGAAAGAAAAGCAGCCTAAAATTGTTTAAAACTCAGCTCAATGCAGAGTACAATTCCCTGTGTCACAAGAAGCAGGATTGGAAAGGAGAGACTGCTTTAGGAGCATGTGTGCTGAACAGGCAGTGCTGGTGTGAACAGTCTGGCCTGGGCCAGGAACAAACACATCTTGCAGGGGATGCAGCCTGCATGGGATTTGGGAAAGAACACAGATTTTTATCAAAAGGCAGAAAGATGTGAGGAATACACAGCAATAGTAGGCAGCCTGAACCTCAGTCAGAGGACAGTCTTTCAGCTGGAGCAAGGATGATGCACACCAACAGTCTCTAGAGGACTGGGAGTGCACAGGGAATTACAGAGGGAGGGAGTCATCTCCGTGCATGAGGAATGCAGCAAAACCTCCTCTGACTAAGCCAGCTAATGCACACTGCATTTTTTTTTCTTTCCTGATAATCCTGTTCCATAATATTTCCTTAATAATTTAGTATGTGAATAGTAGCCCTTCTGAAAAGCATCTAAATCACCAAATCTTACTTTCAGATGAAACCTTGCTACTCCTGTCATTCACAAACACTGGGGATTTTTTATTGGGGATGATTATTTGAGAGCTATCTTGGAGTTAAGGGTTGGGTTTTTTTCCTTAATTACTTAATGAATTTACCATGTGGCACAACCCTTGGTACTGCCAAGCAGTAGCTTTCTATTACTAGACTGTACAGGCCTGATCCTGTGTTACCAAAGCCAAAAGCAGTATTTGGGAACCGACTCTGTCATCAAAATCTGTAGGAAGGCTTAGAATAACTATACAAAAGAGGTTAGTTGCACTCAGAATATTGATTCATGAGCTCCCTGGTTTTTTGCATCGCTGTTCATTTTACCCAAAGAAGATCAACTGCCCAACTGGACATATAATATATGACACTGCATTAGAACTAAGGCTGCATTTGGTCATACTCATTAATTAAACTGATTTCTCCTGTAGGGTTTTTTTTTTCCTAGAGAACTAACCGAGAATGATAATTAAGCATATTATGCATTCTAGGGAACGGTGTTTCTCCTACTGCCACAAAAACATTAAAGGAGAAAAATATGAACTAAAGCAGAAAGTGAAAGGGGGGGAAAAGAGCTAAAATTGGAGTGAGAAGGGGTGGAGCATTCCTTCCTTTGGTTTTCACCGACTTCTTTGCCTTGCGACACATGGGGCAGCCTTGTTAGAGTGGAAGAGTTGCACCAGCAAAAAACGAAAAAAAGCCACTGAAATCCCAAGGAGAGCAGCCCAGCTCCCAGGTGCAGCTCCCTCCCTGCTCCTGTACAGGTGCAGACTGCAGTGAGGCAGCACCCCAAATTTTTTATTGAGGAGCTTGTTTTAATTTGTGGCTGAGCCCAGGGCCCAACTCTGGGCAGTCAGTATTGAGCCTGAGCAGAGACGGCGCGAGGGGTGAGCAGTGTTTAATTGTGCCTTTGCTTGCAGTGTGCCTTCTTACCCAGGAGAGCCACACTGCTAGATGAGGAGTGCTGCTCGAGTGGAACAGGCAGCTCTGGCTGTAGGCAGGCCCTTTGTTTGGCTTTTCCCAAGTTGCCAGTGCTGAGGGGGTCTTTATTTGCAAAAAGTTGTCTGCTCTGGGGTCAGTATTAGGTGTTTGCCTGCCAGCTCCTGCATGCACCAAAGGAAAGACATCCTGGGAGGAAATGAAGTTGTGTTGTACAAGTATCTCATGAAATTTCGTAGTATTCATGTGTATTGCAATCAGAAAGGGAAAGGCCAAGGATGTAATTAGAAACGTGGGAAGCAGTTCACTCTCTCTTTTTTTGAAAAATGCAAGGTGTGCCAACATTCCAGAACACCAAACTTTGCCACTCTTTCCTAATTAGCAAATGTGTTGATAGGCAGATTACCTGGCAGTCTGTAGTGTTTCTAATTAATTGACTTATGAAGTCCAGTGTCTGTTTCCCCCTTCCCAATCTTTGCAGCTTTTGATTTCTGTTTGTTCATTTATTATCTTGCTCATTTATTTATCTTCAATGCAGAGTGGTATTTGCAGGATCTTCATGAGACCTGGCCTCAATCTGACTGGCTTTGGCCATCCTTGCTCAAAGACAGGGCTGCACTTAGACTATGCCTGTAGCCCACGTCAGGCCAGTACTGCTGCAGAAAGGCACAGCTCCATTCCTTCTCTTTTAGCATGTCATCTTCATGTGTGAGCACCTCAAGGACCTGTGTCAAGGCTACAGCTGCACAACTAAATCTGTGATACTGCTCCCTGGGAAGCCCATGGCTCTGAAATGGGATGCATTTTGGGTGGCTCCTCCTTGCAGACGCTCAGTTTCTCCCCTCCTGCTCCTGTAGGCTCTGGAAACCTCTGCCAACACACTTCCTAGTCCAGCATTTTGTGGCTCCGTTGCAGGCTGCTTCTCCATACTTACTGACAGGTTTGGGCAAACTGCGTTTGGGTCTTGCAGACACCTTCTGATCAGGCTGCTCCAGAGCTGCAGAGCAGAATTTCGTGGCCAGAAAGGTCTCTCTGAATCAGGTGTGAGGCCATGTGAGGAGCAGTCGGCAGCGGGATTATTCTCCTTGCGGAGCCCAACCTCATCCCGCCGCGCTGGAGCCTCTGCTGTGCACGAAGCACAGGAAGGAGCTCTATTCATATCGATTCGTATCGTGACCTATGCTCAGCTGGGAGTGCTTCTGAGTGTGGATGCAGGTTGTACTAGTTGTGTTGGGAGGAACAATCTGAGTTACAGCGTGATTGTAAACTCCTGCCAAGAAAGACTCGGGAGAGTTACAGTAGGAAACAGAAGGGGCGGTGAGCTTTTTCTTTTGCTGGTGTAAAATTGGAGCAACCGAGCAGAGTCAGAAGCGTTTAAAACTCAGAAGATACAGGCTCAGGCTTTTTACTGCCGAGCGTAACACGGCAAGATCAGGGCTGTGCATATCGGGCTGGAGCCCAGCTGCTTATTTAGCAAATGTTTGTGGTTCTGCCTCTGGTGCCAGTGATAGCGTGCACACACCCAGGCACAGGGACTGTAAACCTGCCGTGGACTTTGAGCTCCGGAAGGCAGGCGCTGCTCGGCTGGGCGCATCCACGGCGCAATTGCGCAAGGCCAGATCCCGCTGTGTTACAAATCTGGTGTAAAGGAGGGCGGAATGGGGCCCTGGAATTCAGTGAATCTGGCAGGCAAAAAAACCCCCAACAACCCAGTCGAAAAGATATTCTGTGTAGCTTTTGAATAGCACAAGCCCACTGAACAGGTATCACTCAGGCCCTAAAGAAAATGAACCTTTTCTTTTTATTTAGTGATTTTTATTATGACACTGGTAATTTCAGGAAGAGACTTGTTTCCCCAGGCAGAAGGACCAAATCTCAGTGCCTTGCTGTTGGAAAGTATCCAGCCAGGGAAATTCTGGTTTTAATGTCTGCCAGCTCCTGGGCAATTTGCGAATCACTCGTCAAAATCTAGTAAACGGTTTGTGAATTGCTTTGCAGATTGGTTTAAGTCTAACCCTCTGCCACAGATACGGGATGAGAGAGCTTGGATCTCCTCAAAGGAATGGCTGATAGCACGGGTGGAAAGGGAAGGGTGGGCTGAGGCCTCCAAACCGGTAAAATAAAACATTGGTTTTTAGATCTGATGCCTTTTCCTCCCTTTTTAGTGAGTTCAGCAGAGTGCTCAAGTGCCAGTCCTGGTGTTTAAACATCAGTTAGATGGGGCCTTCTCAATTACAATTTTAAGAATCCATAAAATCAGCACTTAATCTCCTTTTATTTTGGCAGATTCGCTATTTTAATTGTTTGGTGCTGGTTTTCCTTTGTGCATTTTTGTCAGGTACAGTTTCCAGGGTAAGGAAACATTTCTTCTAAAAGTATCCTTCTTTTCGGTTTTCTAACTGAAAATGGAACTGAGTATCTTAGCAAGACCATCATCTTGATTGATCGCAAATCATTACAGACCGTTTTGAGCATAATGCCTAAACGAGTCGTGATATTAACGACTAATAATCGCCTTTATATTAGGTCTTAAAGCTTTATTGTCCCGAAGTACAACCGGTTTAGTGGAACATGAAAGGCCAGAACGATCCGAGATGCCTGCTGGGGTTACAGCCAAAACTGTAAGGTGTTTGAATCGCCTTTAGCAGCGGCGGCTGGGATTACAGCCCCTTTCGAAACACAGTCATCGAGGTGACTTAAAATAATCGTCTTCTTTCCAGATAGCGCCTGGTGCCGAGCGCTTCCCTCCTTCCCCCCAGTCTTCGCGCGCTCGAACATCTCCGTTTGGCCTCATTTTTGCGCTTCGGTGGTATCTGCACAGCCCAAATTAGCAGCGAGGATTCCACGGACGGGGGCCGCCGCCTCCCTCGGCTCCCAGGTGAGGTCCCGGGGCGGGGGGCAACCGGGAGCGTTCGGGGCTTTCTCACCATCTCCCCCTCGCCCCCGCTCTGCTCGGCCGGCTGACCGGAGGTGCGGGGGCAGAATTTTGGCTTGTACCGGGAACAACCCGGAGCCAACGCCGCGCGGAGAGCAGGGCTGGCCGAGCCCCCTGTCCCGGCCGGGTCCCCGGCACCGGATAGCAGGGATACTTGTCATATTTGCGGTCGGGGCTCGCTGGCACCCGCCTTTGTGGCGGCCCGGCGCTCCCCGGGGAAGCCGCGGCGGCTGCGGGGGCCGTGCCGCCCGCCCGGGGCCGGGGCACGCGTGGGCAGCGCGGGGAGCCGGAGCGGGGGAGGAGGAGGAGGAGGAGCGGCAGCAGCGGGGGCTGGGGGGGCGGGGGAGGAAGGCCGGGGCCGAGGCGGAGCTTTGACGCGGGCCGGAGGGTGAGGAGCTCGCCGGAGCCGCCCCTGTCGTCAGTGCTGGCGGCAAGTGCTGGGAGCCGGGGCTGGTGGTGCCTCCTCCTTCTCCTCCTTCTTCTCCTCCTCCTCCATTGTATAATGCTGCGTGATCGCAGCCGCTGGGGCAGAGCGGAGGCTTAAATCCTCACGCCGCCTGCTCCTGCCTCCTCCTCCTCCTCTTTTCCTCCTCCTCCTTTCCTCCTCCTCCGCATCCCACCCGGCCCCTCCCCGGAGCGGCGCGGCGAGGAGCGACATATGGAGCTGCTCTAGGGCGAGAGTTTCCGACCTCCCCCTCTCCATGCTTTAGTTCTCAGGTGGAGCTGCATGTGGTGAGTGGGGCTGGGGGGCTGAGGGCATCGGGGGGGGTGGAGGGCAGGGGGCGGTGAAACCCCCCCACCCCCTCCGGCTTTGCGAGTCATCGGGGCTTGTTTTATCTCTACCTTTAAATTGGTGCCCGGGCAGAGCAGCCCGGGGCGGGGATCCTCCCCCTCTCCTCCGGGGGGGGGTTCGCGGTGAGATGAGCAGAGGAGGGAGAGCGGCGGAGTTGACCTTAAAATACGCCCCTTCCCCCGCCGATGCGGGGGGATCCCGAGCCGAAGCAGGTGCTGGTAGCCGGAATATACTTTTTTATCGAGGTGGCTGCGCCGGCCCCGCTAGCGCGGCCGCTTGCGCTCTCCGGAGCCGGGCTCCCTCCGACGCCGAGAAAGCCGCGCCACCCCGGTAAGTTCGCGTGTGCGCCGGGGAGCCCCTGGAGCTGCAGCCTCGCTCCGCTCTCCCACTAGGAGCCGGGGCTTCGGGGAACCCCGAAAAGTGCGCGCCGTAGTGTCGGGAGGGTTAAAAGGGCCTGGGGGAGACTTTCACTCGGCTGTAGCAAAGCTGACATATGGCTGGGCAGGACCCGGCTGGCCCCGCTGCCTGGCCCTTTTCAGGGTTGGTGTTAGGGCAGGGGATTAGCCTGTCTTTTCCCTGAGCAATAGCGCGCATGGGTCTTCCTTGGGAGCACCGCCAGCGCGGAGAAACAGGCGTCTGGGGGGCTTTTGTGAGTAAGGTGGTTCATCTTTTGGAAGCGATGGCAGAAAAATGGATTTATTAGGGTTTTCTCCAGGGCGGATGAACGCTTGAAAAAAAGATCCTTTTTGCGATGCTACTTTGATTCAGAGCGTTGGCTGCTTTACTCACATCAGGATGTGGAAAAATAAGTTCTTCTTAGACATGAAAATAGGAGTACAGTTACCTGCTGTCATTTCTTGCATTTTGTGAAACACAGCCGGAAAGCCCAGGGCCACTTTTGTTGCAAATCTATGGAGGGGGTTGTGTGCTGTCCAGTGGGCCCCTTGGTGGCTGATTTACAGCTGTTGGTCAGCTGCTGGTGTAAAATAAAGCGAATCTGCCCATTTTTATCTCCATCGGGGGAGGGAGGGGGGGTGGTCTGTCAGCTTCTTTATCCCAACTTCGGCGCAGCACGCCAGAGCTGTTGCGTGTGGCGGCGTGTGCTCAGACTGATCCAAGGCTCTCGGGAGCAGGAAAGTCCAGGTTTTTTCATCTGGTGCCTGGTGCAGTCATCAGGCTGACTCTCGCTGCTGTCAGTGGGTGCTGGATTTGGCCACTGTAGGATGTAGTGTTGCTCAAACAACAGTGGGAGGGGGCTTGGCTGCCCCAAACACCAGTTTTACACTTGTGCCTCTCAAATGAGTAAACACTTGCTGTGTGTGTGAGTTGAAACAATGCTTTCTGCCTTTTTTTTATTCTGATAATTTTAGGCGTGCACCTGCACGAGTGAAGGTTCCAGTGTCTTATGGACTTCTCGCAGGGTACAAAATAGACAGAGGCACCTCAGTTTGCATCTAAAGGGCACAGGAAGCTTTCACATGGTAAAACAATCTATAAAAATGAATTGTGTTTTCTTTAAAATGATCACTTTAGAAATTAGCCAACTGATTTAGCAGGGTAAATTGAAAGTAGCCCTTTCTGGCTGAAGTTAAAATGCACGCATTTTTACATAATAAGATGGTATCTTTGGACTGTGATTTAACATAATGAACCAGTGGTAGAGATAGGAGGAGGATTAGCAGTCTGTGCTCCTGGACAGGTATCCGAGAGCATGTCCTTCGGAATAGTTCCATTGTTCAGGCAAGTGTTGCAGCATCCAATGTAACAGCTCCAGATATTCCTCCTCTCGTGACTGATCCTGCTTCCATTTAAGTTGGTAGCAGAAACCACCCACTCCTTTTCTGCAGGAACTGGATTGGACTGCTAACGAATGAAGCTAGACTTTGTGCATATTAAAGCACTGCTTTGATTTTTGTGTCAAGCTGATTTCTTTTTCTCTGAAGCGGATTGAAAACAAACAAAAAGAAACTTGATAGCCATAGGTCCTTCAGGTTTTGTCTGTAGATGAAGCAGTCTTAAAGAGCATTAAATGCATCTGTAGGTGCTGATTTATTAAGTGATGTAATTGTATTCCTTTATACACCTGCTCTTTTTTATGGGAAAGATGAAATAATGAGCTTCACAGTGGAAATAATAACGTAAATATTCCAAGTGCTCCACTTGTCTGCCTGAGAGGCATCAAGGACTTTGAGATAATGTCCTAATAGCAAGGAAACCCTCAAATTTCATATTCAAAATTTATTTTTTTAGCTTCCATGAAGTACAGCAGATTTTATGTAATATCTAGTTTGAAGGATTTTGCCATCATTCACACAAGCTGCTTTTGTTTTTTTCAATAAATATTTCATTGGGAAACATTTTTTTTTTTTTGAGGAACTCTGACTTTTTTCACACTGATGTAAAGCACTCCTGGCACAGTTCATCTCTGGCAGTGCTAACACTAGACAGGTGATCCAAAGTACTTGTGACTATTTTTGCTTTTATGTAACATCTTAAAGTGTAATCTGTCAAACAAGGAGAATGCAGTACTTTGAAAGTGTAAGTAGTCTTCTGGTGATCTACTTCTTATAAGGGCCTGGTAGCAAGAGAGACACCTTCTTTTAACTCAGCTTTGTGGTGTAAGTGGCTCACAAGGAGACAGCTCCAGTTGCAGTGGTTCCTTAACATGCACACAAATCAGTGCCAGAAACAGCAGCTTTCAGTTACCAAGTCCAAAGATCAGGAGTGTTTCAAAGGAGAGAGCAAGGTCCAGCTTCAATGTAAGCAGGTTGGCACTAAGCACAGATCTTTAGTCTTGATGAATCTTTTGCTAATTAATGGTTTGTGGAAGATGAAATTTGCCAATCAGAGCACGGGGCTCATTTTCTTCAGGGGTATATAATTGCATGTTTTCTGCCATTTCTTTTGATTTCTAAGCTTCCATCAGTCAGAGAAACTGCTGTCATGAGGAGGTGCCTGTTTTCTATAAACAGGGAGACCCTCACCATGCATTAGTTCTTTAATTCTTTTATAAACAGAGTAATTTTTTGTGTTTGCTGTAGTGGAGGCTTCAGGTTTGTTCAGCATTACCAATGCAAACACTATAACAAAAATAAGATAACAATGCTTGGCTTTTCAACACGAGTGGGGAAAGCAAGCCCCATAAATGTACTGTACTAATATTGCTCTTGGATCTGCTGAAGTCAAGCCCAAACTGAAGTCCAAAGCAAACGTGTGGCAGGGAGACAGCAGAGGTTTAGTGGGAGAAACAGGCCTGTGTGTCACAGCAGGGTCCCTGCCCTCTGTCTCTTGGCTGTGTGGGTATGAAACTGTGTGCCACTGAGCAGAATAGAAACTGCAGTGCCACGTTTGCCTCACCGATGAACATCTCAGATGCTGAGTGTCACTGCCAAGTGGCCAGGATGAGCTGCAAAGATGCACTGGCTGGGACATTCCTCCAGCTCAAAGGGGATTTTTGGGGTGGGGAAGACCCGATTCGAGGGGCATTTCCAAGGGAAAGTTGGGGCAGTCTCCAGGGGCATTGGGAACAGCCTCACTGGTCTTCAGAAATGGCTTTAAGCTGTGACTAGGAGCAGTAAGGCTTGAACGGGCTGAAGAAACTGTCAAGTCACCAGAGAGCAAGTTTTTGATTTTCTCATGTCCCTTCTTTGAGGGAGGAGGCTCATCTAGCTCAGGTGAGACAGCAGCCACCACCACATCAGAGTGACTGTGGATTTGGGCTGGTGCAGTGAAATGAAAACCATGCTCAGAATCCTGCATCAGGCTAGCTCAGACCACTGTGGCCAGGTTTGGTACCCTTCTTGGCTCAGTACACGACATCACAGGTGTTGCCATAGAACCTCTGAAGTTCCCAACCTGGATAACATCAGTGTTTTGGGTACCAGTGGCTTTAAAGAGGAATTTTTCCTTAATATCGCTCTGGAATTGAGTTTTAAGTGGCACTGAACAACATGAGTCTCAGTCTGTGTAGTTTTTAAGAGCCAAAACCTGTTTTTTGCTTTCACACTAGTAAGATGTATTGGATTTCATCTGACAGTTTGCTTCCAGTGAAGTTAAAATAAAAATTGTATTCTTAATATAGTAGAATACAGGGAGAAAAGTTCAAACGTGGGTTGCTTTCTTTTAATGTTAATTTGAAAAGTGGGCAGTATATGGAAGTAGCAGAAAAAAGAAGTTCCCTTTTTCAAGGAACCCTGAATTGGTGGAAAGATCTACATTTTCTAATACTTCCTCAGATGTAACAATTAAAACTGTTTTCTTGATCCCAGATTTTCCACTCCACCCCAGAAACCCTTGTACTGTTCGAGCCACACTCGCCTTTAATGGAAATGTGACAATTATTGGCTGATTTCATACAGTTTCTTATAGCAGCCTGTAACATTAGTCTTAAAAAACCCCTCCTGTCGTGCCAGGCAGGCAATAAGGTTGAGTGAACTGCTCTATAGCAAGAACCACCCATGATTGGAGGTAAACTATGCGGATATATGTTGGGGTGGAGGTTGAAAGGAGCGTGGAGGGCATATTTGAAGCAGACGGTGCAACTGCTATAGCAGGTCTGACTAGTTTGAGATGCCTCAAGGCAGCTTTGTCTTAACTTCAGGTAGCTGCAAAATGAAGTTTTAAATCCTAATTCAGAAATACATCATCATCGTCTTCCGGTGCCTCCACAAACTTTACTTTTCATGTGTTTTTGCAGGCACTCTTTCTGCCCTGGAAAAAAGCCTTTAGTAGGTACACATCCACGTGCAGGCATGTCATTTGCATCTTTTTCAAATATACATTTCATCAAGATAGGAGACTGGCGTTTGTGTGCAAACCACAGTGGGTTTTTTTTGAGCAGTGGTAGTAACATTTTGCCTTCTCACTGCTCTTGTGTGAGACGAGCCACTCTATTTCAGCACTTTTGGCATGGCCTGATTTGCTGCAGGTCATGTCTCATGCTTTAGGAGCCTGAGCTGCTGTCCTAAACAGGGATTTTGCCCATGCTGGCTGTCCCAGGGGTGCAGTAACCTGCTTGGGTTACCTTCCTGGGATCTGGCTCCCCTTTACCCCCTCCTGTTCCATCTGCTTGGTGAAACTGGCTGTTCTAAACAACCCTTCCACTTTCCTCCCCTAACTAAAGTGTTCCACAAATAGCTTGTGAATGAATAGGAGAGAGAGGATATTTTGTGTGTGTGTGACACACAGTGACAAGCTTCCTGTTGCTGCTCTGCTTCCCCTTGCTTGGCTGGGGGACACACGTGATACATGTGTGCTTGGACAAGGACTTTTCTTTTTAATTGTGGGGAAAATCAGTGTAATACTATCTTGGGTGAGGTGAATGGGTTGTGCCTGACTGAATATGAAATGAAGTTTAGGACATTCCGTTTCCCGAGCTGTTCTCCTTCTCTATTTTCCACTCACAATTTCCAAAGTCTTCGTTTGTGGTTAAGTTTCTTTGTTCTGTGTTGATTAATCTGTCCTAAGCATGCTTCAAAATACAGATTTAATACATGTTGTCAAAATACGCTGTTGAAAGGGTCTCTTCATCTAAGTTTAAATGACTTACTTGAAAATGCTTCAATGTTCATTGTTCCAAATAGAAGTGATGTGGATCCCATGGTGGCTGTTTTAAAGAATATCACTTCGGTGTAGTAGTTTTTACAGTGAAATCAAGCAGGTGCCATGAAAAATGGAATCTCTTTCCTCTCTAACTCATAGCCATTACAGGTTGAGAATAATTTGAGGCTGGCCAAAGTTCCCTTTAATCAGTTTTCAGAAGGCTCCTTTGTAGGACATGGAACCATGCTGTATTTCAACAAATGCATGAGCTTTAGTACACTGGACTGAAAGGCCAGCAGTTATCATCTTGTCCAACATCATTTAAGACCATCTTGGCAAACTTTCATGTCAAATTTTAACTACCTTTTTTGTGTTTTGTTTTCACTGGTGGTGGAGAAATGGCCAACAAGTTTTTCACCTCTTTAAGAGAAACTTGCAGGGCGAGTGGGTTCTTTTTTAATGGAATGTGTTTGTTTGCAGGGTTGTGTTAATTTTATTTAAGCAAAAATGTTGAAAGCAGCTCATGTGCGGTTCCAGCTACTTTAAAAATGCCAGGAAAACACCTTTCCTTTCTCCTCCTCTAACTCTCAGTAGTGTGAAACTGGTTAGCAAATAAAATCTGCAGGCCAGAAACTAAAATGACTTATCATTGCTGGGATTTGTATGGCGCATTTGCAGTGTCTGTTTCTTCAGAGGTTTTCTTTTCCTTTCTCCTCTTCCCTCCTGCCATTCGCTGCTTTTCAGTTTGACTGTGATAATTTATTCAACACTGTTTTCAAAGCAATAACCTACTTTTTGGCAAACCATTCAGTTCTTTCAGTAGTGTGGGGATTTTTTTCCCCCCTCCATGTGTTTATTAGGGGTCTATGACAAAGGGGGAAAAACAAGATTCCTTTGGGGAAAAGATGCTATGATAGGATTCAAACAAAGTAATTATACACAGGTGAGAAAAACTCTCTCCCTCATTACACACGAAGGGGTCTCATCTCTCTCGGGTGCACACACAATTCTCATTAACCTTTGCAGGAATGACACAGGTCCAGTGGAGATGGGCTGCAATGCTCAGTCCCTACATACACTAAAAATACCAGGCAGCCTGAGCCACGTGCATGCCAATAGAGATGTCTTGTACAATACACCACAGCGTTGCCGTGATCCATTGTTCCGTGCGCCGGTGCAGGGGAGGAGGGATGCATGGCCAGGCTGGCTGTTTCATCATTCTCCCTTAGAGCCTGACCAGTAGCATCTTGTCATTACAGGCGTGTAATTTTAGTAGTGAAAAGGGAGTGCTCGTGTGTGTTTCCCAGCCTGTGTCACTTTCTGGTGGCTGCTCGAGCTCTTTTGGATTGTTTTGAATTTCATTTACAAGTGAGGTGTCTCTTTTTAGACAGCAGTTGTGCTGTGCTGGTGCCTGCTGGCTCTGCAGTGGGAAGGGATGGAAGGCAGCCTTGGCTGAATTGGACCCCAGAGCAGTACACAGCCATCTTAATTGCTGCTGCTGCACCTCTTGAAGAGATGATGGCTCTGGATCTGCCAGCACCAGCTCCAGTGAGGCTCCTTGCCCACTGACACGGGAATTCATGGTGTCGTGGTCCTGCCTGTGGGACCAGCATCTCATGCTTCCATGCAAGGAGGGCCAGAGTGCTGCATCTGTGGGAAGAAACAGTGGTGTGGAGCAGGAAGAGCTGCTTGGCCGATCTCAGGGAGGCTTGTGTGTAGAAACCCTCGCATATTTTTTGGGTGACAACAAGCAGAGTCTGCTGAATAATCAGCTAATCATGTAGTAAAGTCAGAAGATCTGGCCTGGTGCTGTGCCTGGTTTGCTTTACTGCAGCTCTGATTTCCTGCTGCTGATGCCCAGGTGTGTAAAGCAGCTCCCTGAGCTTTTGATACCCACAGCAGAGTGCTGAGCCCGTGTGTTCACAGCACGACAGAACTCCATTCACGCTTGGCAGGCCTGGCTGCTTCCTTAACGCTGCCACATGGAGACCCAAATTTCAAAACAGCCTCAGCCTGGCTCTCTCTGGTGGCTCTCTGAAGCATAGAGCCCCAGCTAAACTGAGCCCCAGGGAGGAAAGTCCTGCTGTGTCTTGGGCACTGCTGTGAGTAGAGGGTGTGTGCAGCCATTCCGGGGAAGGATAGAAAGGAGATTTGGCAGTGGGAAGGGGGGACTCCTCCACCCTGATGTGGCTCAAAGCGGGTGGTTGGTGGTCAGCAGGGCTGTGGCTGCACCAGGCCTGTGAAGGGCTGTGGCAGCCTTGGCAATTATAGACAGTGTGTTTCCTAAAGCTTCCAGTTAAGGGCGAGACCAAACAAGGGCAGGTTGGGGGCTTGCTTGCGTCTTCTGGGCTCTGTTTTATAAGGAAGCACATGGGAAGTCCTGTCTGAAGCACAACATGTGAGAACTGACATGATGGCTTTGAGATCATTGAGACAGGAATCAGTTCTGCTGGGCAGTCCAAACCTGTTCTATTTTTTTCCAGGAGAGACAACTGCCTTCCCCTACGTGAATAAAGCCCATTTTGAATAAGTGTTTTTTAACCCTGATGTGCTACACAGGTATATCCTCCTCTTGCTTCATACTGGAAAGGAATTGTCAGAGTTGCTCAGGGCTTTTGCTCTTGCCTTCAGCCTCGCAGTGGTTTGCAGTGTGCCTTGCTGGCTTTCCCTGCACTGAACCTGTGCAGTCTTGTCCACCTTCTGGTTCTGCCAGGGCAATCTTTAATGCTTTAACAAGCTAACAAGTGCGCCTCTGATTTAAACTTGCATTAACTTCTGCTACCCTGATAGAATTCCTAATATTATAAACACCCTTAATAACATGGCTATAATCTAGAAAACCTGCTGTCCTTTTTCCAAACAATTACTTAATGAGGCAGTAATTTATTCTAAGCTATATTTATTGGAGCCCATTCCAGCTTTATCAGACGTACTGTGTTTGGATGTGTGCAGTTAGTCAAAAACATTAAAACTGCTCCACTTCTTCCAGGGGAACATGTTACATTTAGCAAACTGACAGCATTAGAAACTGTTTCCAATTTAATAGAAGCATATGTTTCCTGCAAGGCTTAACACACTGCAGAGTCAGAGATTGCCTTGGACTGCGGCTTTGCCTTTTTTTAGCGCGGTGGAAAGGAGCTGGAAACTGAAGGCAGAAGCGGGGTTTGTGTTTTTGGTTGTTTTGCAGAGATCCTTCTAGCAGGGCTCCGGCGGGCTGCGAGTTTAAGAAACTCTCAAGAAAGTGGTGTGGGCGGCGCGCACAGAGCTCTCGCTCCAAACGCAGTTTCTGATCGTGAACAAACAGCAAGAGCTTGCTTTGCCCTCTGGGCCTCAAATAGTACAGTATGCAACAAGGGAGAGCAGGCAAGGCACGAGGATGGAAACAGTAGGATCAGATTACAGTTTCAAAATATCGCTGGAACACGTTGGCTGGCGTTACACTATTGACTGGCTTTATAATTGCATTGCTTATTTGCTAGGGAAGGCTTCACCTTACTTTCTGATTAACATGGACACTCCTTCGGGGAGCTGGGGACTCCAGGCTCTGAGTATCAAAGGCAAACCCCATGAGAGCTGCACGACTTCAGATGCTTCTCAAATGAGAGTCTGAGCCTCCTCTGTTGTCTCCTGTTTGCCAGAGGTTTCCTTTCACAGTCCCTAAGTAAGTCCTACTTAGATTAGCCTCTGAGAGTCACCCACTGGGGTTTTCCTTCTTATTTTTATTTTAACTGGGGAGTAGAAAAGACCTCTGTCACTCAGCTTGCTAACTGCTCTTCACTCAGTCTTCACTCAGAGGTGAAGCAGGGGACTAAGGCTGTGCTTCTGTAGGGAGGGAGAAGCTGACTTTCTTGCTAAATGCACGAGTGGGGTGCTTGGGAGCTTTACTTGCCTCTCTGTTTCTTCTGGAAGAGCTGAGGTTTACCCATCCACTAGAGGAGATGGGAAAGAGTTAGGTCCCTGTAAAATATGTGTGAGAAATACCTGCCACTTGCAGTTACTGCTGGCACTGACAGCCTTGCAGTGAAGACTTGCAAACATAAAAACAATCCCCTGTACTCTCTGGAAGCACAGAGCTACCCAGGAGGCCAATTTTTTATATACTCTAAAGGCAAGTTTTGTAAGTGCTTATTAAACCTCACTCAGTTAAAAAAAAAAAAAAAAAGGGCAGCCAGAATTAATGTAAAATGTGTCAGGGAAAACAAACCTTGTAAATGCAGAATGTCTGAGCACTGGCTCTGGAGAGGACAGAAACCCCTGCACAGCTCCATTCCCTCTACCTCTTTTCAGGGGTTGTGGGATTTGTTTCCTAACTCACATGTGCCATGGAGACACAATTCTTACCAGGCAGCATTGTCGGGAGTCTTCTCCAGCCAGGCAACATGGATGCACTACACTCCAACAAGTAGAAAGTGCATCAGATCCCTAGAAGCAGCCTTGAAGGGGAGGAAAAAAAAAAAAAAAGGGAAAAAAAAAAAAAAAGAACACCACCACTACCCCTCCTCCCAACTGGTCGGCACACACCCTGCAGGCCAGCTGCAGCGCAGGGAGCGTGGCCGTGCAGCTCTGCATGGAACAGGCTGTCCCAGCTCCCGGGGATGCTGCCGTGCCAGGCTTTAAACACTCCGGTGTCAGCAGATGAAATCCCCAAGGAGGGGTGATTTCCATCGAGCTGCGCCTGTCGCCTCTCAAAGCCCATGGTCCTTATCCTCTCCAGCCCCGGGGTTAAACCTGGACACCTGGGCTGTTCAGCTTTCCCCCTTGTTTTGAGCAAGGCTGGGAGAAGCTGCCAGGTTTATACTGGCCTTCCCCTCTGCTTTTGCTTTGTAATTTTGAATGGAAGGAGGGTGCCAGTGCTCTCATGTGTCTGTGCTCCCACCTGCTGGGGCAGGTTTGCTCTGCTTTGCCAGGATCCTGCAGTCTGAGGAGCATCGTTCTGTGGTGGGTGAGCCCCTGGGGTCTTCTACAGATGTGTCCATTCTCTCTCTCTGCTATGGCCTTGGGGATGTGGAAACAGGGACAGCGAGACAGAGATTTACTGGTTTGCCTCCCTAGCTCTAGGGAACAGATACTGTGAAGTTGTGGAGACTGGTTACAAGTTCAGGTAGTCCCTCAGGATGGATCCAGCAGCCCTGAAATACCTCACAGCAACTCAACCTGCCTCTGTTAGCTCAGAGGTTCTGGCCCTTGTCTTGCCAGTTGAACCCAGTTGGCATAAAAGACCTTTTTATTTTGGTCCTGCAGCTATCTGTGCCAAATCCTGATTCTGCTGAAGTCAGTAACAAAACACCCATTGACTACTGTTGGGCCAGGATACAACCAATGGAACCCTCAAGGATGAGGAGTGAAGGATGGAGGAGAGGAAAATTATATTTCATGTGCCAGTAGTGACACAGAAAGCACTTGCATAATTCACTGGATAGATTCTCTGAGAAACCCTGGGAGGTTTACTTACGTTTGAGGTTTGTGAAACTTTGGGGCAAATTCAGTGCTCTCATTGCACTTTGGGGGGCTCTTATGGGGAGCCTTTCTGTTGCGAGGTTTTGCTGGGTTTTTTCATGCACAAGTGTAAAGTAGTGTTTAATTCCCCCAAGTTGCTTTTTTCTTTCTCTCTCCCTTTTTTCCCCCCTGTGGTTTTAATTACCTAAGATTTCACAAAGTGACTGGTCCTGCTTTAAACTCCCCTTCTCACACAAGCCCCTGTGGTTCACACCTGTGTTTCGATGTTTGGCTGTGTGGAGAGGAATGATTGCCCATGGACTCTGGGATTTGATGCTTTTGCCTTTTTGAGCAACGTGGTGCTTGTTCTAAAAGTAACCTCACCCTAATAAGCTGTGCATCCTCTAGACTGACTGAGGGGGTGGCGTAAATCTGCGAGTGGAAATGTGACTTCTTAAAAATCCTTTTCCACTGCTCCTCTTGGGGTTCAGTTCCTCCTTTTTCTTCCTTCCTGTCTGTCTTGATGAGCAGGGAGGGCCTAGTGGATTGTAGAATTGATTTCCAAGAAGAGCCCTCAGTCTTGAGAGATATTTTAAACTTAATTGTTGAAAGTCTTTGGGAATTAACATTAAAAGTTCTTTTTATTATTGGGTGGGCAAAATCACTCTTCCTCTCTGTTTTTACATATCTGGTGCATTTCTATGCCAAAATGCCAGTTAGTAAAGACTTCAGCAATAGTCCAGCGGTGTCGAAGTGTCCGAAGCACAGTCAATAAGCACAGTGCTCCTCTCACAATGTGCACGTACCTCTGTCCTCTGGAGAGCACAGGAGTCATCACTAAGTGGGCTCAGAGACACAGGCATTGCACAAGCTCTGCTGTGTTTAATCGATGAGGGTTGACTCCAGAGAACCATCCGCTCCAGGCAGATCATCTCTTCTACTGAGCCCCAACTGCGTTTTTTTTTTCCACCTCTGTCTGAAGAGCATGCAGAGCCAATAAAAGGAAGCTAAATGACACGCAAATGAGAAAAAAAATATACTACTTTTGTTTTTCAATTAAGAAAAGACAACTCCCAAACAATGCTAGGGTTTCTCTGGCGCTGAGGCGCGTGCAATCGCCCTAAATGGGCAAAAAAGCAAGTTGTATCTTTCTCGGCAACAATGGCTTAGTTTTTGGTTCTGGGTCTTCCAGAGCTGGAGCCAACTGGTAGATAATATAGGGGGAAGATCTCCAAGTAACTCTCCCCAGCCCAATCTCCAGATAAACAGTTTTCCATTGTCTTTCTTCAGCTTTCTGGTTCCACATACCTAAGTAACATTACAAACTCACTGGCAGAGCAAAACCCTACAACACCCTTTATTGCAACAACAACAACAACAACAACAACGTCATGTCCAGTCTCAGCTCTCAACACCCAGCCTCAAAATTATGTTTTGCAAATGGATGAAGATGCAGCAGACATAAGTCTGGCTGAGGTTGCTGCTCAGCCAAAATAGATGCATGAAAGAGACTCCATGCATGTGACCCTTTATCTCTGCCTGTCCAGTGCTCCATTTGGATGAGTTGGTGTTGTCTGGCTGCCCCTGTCACAGCTGTATGACTTGGTTGGACAACCCTCTTTTGACACCTGGCACGGTGTAGGTTTATCTCATTTTGTACTGATCTTTGGTCAAGCTGATCTTTTAAGTTTGGCATTTTCATCTTCCCAGAAGGAGCTTTGGCTGGAGAGGCTAGGAGCAAAGTTTTTGAGATGAACAGAGCTGATTCAGATCAGATGCTGGTATTGTACAGCTTGCTTGTTTTTGTAAGTGTTATTCAGTATCTTAAGACATACAACACTGATCTCTTTAATGCAGGCTTGAAACTGGTTGGTTGAAGGAGGGAAGAGATGGTTTGAACTGGAAAGAACAAGCAGGCAACATTGTCTTAAGCTTCAGTGGTCAGAAACGATGAAATTCCTTTATTGAGAGCCAGAGGAAGGCTTGCAAGCTCCCAGGCATGTCTGGTTTAACCAACTCTATCAGTTGGTCTAAAAAGATACCACCTCCTTGCTTCGTTTAGCGTGAATAAAGTGATTTATGGAAACTGTAGGCAAACGATTTTTACAATTCCCATTTGCACGCCAGAGGAGAAGGGGATAAAATAAAACTTTATAAAGCTGGGAGTCTAGCAGTGCTTTATTTCAGCTCTCTCCTTGGTGGAATAAAACCCCTATGCTTAGGCTGGCATCCTGCTTTGGTGCTTTAGGAGTTAAACCCTCTTCAGAGAGTGTTAAGTGGAGAAAAAGGAAACTGAAAGTTGTGCTGAAAAGCTAGAAGGTGAGACTGGGAGTTGCCTGATATATTTTATCTTTTAAAAGGGCAAGCTCTGAATCAAGATCGAGTGAGATGGGAAAGCTTGACAGTCACACATACAGGAAACCTTGAATCACTTCTGAGCTTCCTGGAAAATGACGTAGTGAGGTTATCGTAGTATTTACTCAGTGTTGATCCCATAGTTCTTACTGATCGGCTTTAAAAATGTGTTCACTACCAGCACCTCAGTCTTGGGTGGAAATGGGCTCAACTGGGTTTGTTCAAAATGCTTGGCAAAGTCACCTGGCAATAACTAATAAATGAGCACAGGGAACAGAGCCTGGGCTGTTTTCTTTGTCATGGGGGAAAGGTTTGCTTTGTGCAGTGAATGTTTTTATACATTCCTGGCAGACGCTGACAAACTTCAAACTCTTTTAGTCCCCAGGCATTTAAAAATATCTTCTTTAAATACAGCATTGTGGAAGGAGCACTGGTATGTCTTTAGGACAGAGTCTGTCTTTTTTCAGGGGGAGGAGATAGCAGGAAGGGATGGGAAGCTGCTAACTCTCCCCCTAACCCCTTGCTGCTTTAAGAATGGGCTGGAATTGGGCAGGATTTTTGATTCTTGCTAGCCCAATCCTCCCTTTCTTGCTCTTATCTGTCTGAAGTGAAGGAGATGTGTCTATTGTGAGCATTGGAACAGCAAAGCCCCCTGCTTGCACCCCAAACCCATGTGCACAGCTCCGGAGTAGTCCATGGAAGTGACACTAGGGAGCAGAGAAAAACCAGACTTCGGCAGTAGTGCTAAATTTCAGAGGTTTTGTTCACCCAAGATTCCAGGCGCGGGAATCGCTGGGAGCTGGCCAAGGAGCTTGGATGGCAGCCTACCTGTTCCTCAGCTCTGCTCAGCTCGCTCCCTCCCCCCGCCTTTCTTTTTTTAATTGCATAATATGCTAGAAAATTATCTGGATTTGGGACTTATTTTTAACCAGAAGAGGCTCACTTCACTCAGTTGAGTTTTGGATTGACCACCCAGCAAATGCTTTCTGGAGCTCTTCTAGCACTGAAACCCTGACTTCTTTTGCCCCCTCTTCTGCTTTCCAAGGGGCTCATTGCTCTTAAATGTCTGTGGGTCTTTAACTACTTTGTCTGTCTGCAGAACTGGTGTGCGACCATCAAACTGTGTTAGACTTGCCTAGTGCAGTCATTTTGCAGGCACCAATCCCACTGAGAGGATTGGGAGTTGTATTCTAACAAGGAAGGCAAAGTTTTTCTCCCAGATGATAGCTGCATGAGAGGAGTCAGGTTTGGGGTAAAAATCTGTATGGCTGTTGCAACTGTGGCTAGAAAGCCTCTTCCACTCTTTTTTTTTCCCCCCTTTAAGCAAGGCAGAATTCTTCATGCCAGAAGAATTTGTTAAACAGAGGGAGGGATACAGGAATGAACAGGGAGCTGCTTGTGATCCTATTAAAAGAGTGAGTGGGTTAGAGCTCCAGCACTTCACCACTCTCTCTACCTGGGAAAATGAGAGAGCGTAACGTCAGGTCATGCTACTGTCACAGCACAGCGATTCCTTCATTCCTCTGCATTTGGGGAGATCTTTGTGTCACAAAAATAATGGTGACAAAATGAAGTTGGGACTGTGCTGTGTAGAGGAGCATTTCCAGGCGCTCTGAAACATCCTGGAAGAGGTGGCACTGGGGATTGAACTGTCCTACATAATCTTAGCTCAGAAATTATTTATAATGCGGGGCAAGTTTGGTAAAATCCCCTTTGTTTCCTTCAAAATCTGCCATCTGAACAGCAGCAGAGTGTTGTGCAGAGAGTGGTCTTGGGGATTAGACTAAAAGACTTGACAGATCTTCTTCTTCATCTGTAATTTATCCAATTCTGAGTGTAATAACTGCATTTCCTGCTCTGGTAGTTCAGTCCTTAGGCAATCAGCTAAATAAACCCACGTGTGTATTTCCTGGTGTACCAAAGAGCTGAGTCTCCCAATCTCACTGGGAAAGCTTCTCTCGACACACAATTACTTGAGTCTCGCTTCCCTTCCCCCGTGAACACACTTTTGTGTAAAAGAGGAAATTCACTGTGAGAACCTCGGTGCTTTACATTTGCATTCCCAGGCATAGCACTGCCTCAGCCAGGGAATGTAAGGAAACATTCAGTACAGTGCCTGTGGCTTGTGCACCTATGGACAGGCGTTTGCTTAATGTGAGGAAGAGGAAATTTGCTGCAAAGCGTGCAAGATCTTGAGCACTGTAGATGCTGTTTGAATTCCTGCTTGGAATTGACCAGCACAGCCATGCCTAAGCATGGATAGAGCAGAGCCTTGCGTTAAGGTGGCTGCTGCTTGCTCATCAGGCTGCTGTGGGCCAGGACCGAGTTATTGATGTGCACAGATGTGCTCTTGCTTTGCTGTCTTCATGGGTCTCCTCTCTTCCCTTGCAGATATATGTTGGGGAAAGGAGGAAAGCGGAAGTTTGACGAGCATGAAGATGGGTTGGAAGGCAAAGTGGTGTCTCCCACTGACGGTCCCTCTAAGGTGTCTTACACCTTACAGCGTCAGACTATCTTCAACATTTCCCTTATGAAACTTTATAACCACAGGCCATTAACCGAGCCAAGCTTGCAAAAGACAGTTTTAATTAACAACATGTTGAGGCGAATCCAGGAAGAACTCAAACAAGAAGGCAGCTTGAGGCCCATGTTCGTGGCCGCTTCGCAGCCTGCCGACCCTCTCAGCGACAACTTCCGCGAGGCGCAGCCAGCGTTCAGCCACCTGGCCTCGCCGCCCCTGCTCCCCACCGACTTCGTAAGCACTATGCCCCTGGAGTCCTGCCTCACCCCGGCCTCCTTGCTCGAGGACGACACTTTTTGCACTTCCCCAGCTGTCCAGCACGAAGGTCCGACGAAGCCACCACCTCCTGCTCTCCAACCAGTAAAGGACAGCTTCTCCTCAGCCTTGGACGAAATCGAGGAGCTTTGTCCAGCACCTACCTCCGCAGAGGCAGTAGCAGCCGAATCGGCAGCCGATGACTCTAAAGCGCAGCCCGGCGAGTCCAACATTCACAAGCCCGAGGGCATCCCGGAGAGCAGAACGGCTGAATCCAAACTCATGGAGCCCCTGCCCGGCAACTTTGAGATCACAGCTTCCACAGGTTTCCTCACAGACTTGACCCTGGATGACATTCTGTTCGCTGACATTGATACGTCCATGTATGATTTTGACCCCTGCACGTCTGCCACGGGGGCTGCCTCAAAAATGGCTCCTGTCTCAGCAGATGAGCTCCTAAAAACTCTGGCTCCCTACAGCAGTCAACCAGTAACTCCAAATCAGCCTTTCAAAATGGATCTCACAGAACTGGATCACATCATGGAGGTGCTTGTTGGGTCTTAAAATATTAGAAATATTGCAACTTTCTTTTTTTTTTTTTTTTAAATTTTTAATTTTAAGTACCAGTATATACTTGGTAGTATTTCCATAGTCCCTCCCAGCCCCGATTCACAGCACTGTGCATGCATCCTTGCTTGCCTTTTTTGAAAAGAAAAGGATCACACTAGTTTTTGCTTCGAGCAGAGTTGGAGTGCCTTCATCCATGTATGACCACTTCTAATGTATTTTTTTTAAAGTGGTTCCTCAAGGAAGACCGAATATCCTGGTATAGGAAAGAATATGTATTGTAGACAATGTTATGTTAATACAAAAAGAAAAAAAAGAAAAAAAGGAAAAAAAAAAGGTAAAAGCTAAGCACAAGGATTATGTTGGGGAAAGCTGTAAATTGCATGTGCATACTTGTCTATTTTTTCTATAAGTTTTATTGCAAGAGGTAAAAAATTTTATTATTTAGATAATCTCAATACCATTTTAGCCCTGTATAGGTTGACTTTAGCAATTCAGCCTTTTGGAGGCATTAACCTGCTCCTCTTTAAGTGTTGCATTTACATGGCTGTTTAGAAACTGCTGCCCAAATTTATTTTATATTTTTGTACAGATTCTGCAGTTTATGATATTGTTTTTTCTAAAAACAAATGCTGTTTATACACACAAAAAATAGCTATTTTGATAGGATTTGCTCACATAGTTCCTGCATAATTCAGATGTACAAGAACCACTTGTACTTTTATACAGAGTTGTAATGTTTTATACGTGTATGGTGCAAAGAGAAAATTGGATCAAATAAGCCTGCAGTCGGTTTCCCTGAATGCAAACAAACAAAAAAAAAAGTGCTTTAAGAAAGGGCTGGGAGCTGCTTCTGTCGGAGTTTCACAAGTGTTTGCTCCCTGCTGTACCCACTGCGCACTACTGTGATTCCTGAAACTTAGAGCCATGTCCTTTTCCAACACGTATGTGAAGCAGTTGGCAGGAAACAGTTGTGGAACTTGACCCGCAGAGGTCCTGAGCGCCGCCGTGGCCGCAGCTCCCTCCCCGGGGCCGGGCGCTGTCCCCATCCCGCCCGCCTGGAGCCTTAACCCGGCGGAGATCGGCACCTCCTCGCCCGGAGTGGAGCTCCCGGGAATGGTGTGAGGAGGAGCAACGTGCCCAGAGCCCACCGAGAGCTGCCTGCCCTGGCATCTCCCTGACTGACGGGCGCGGGCAGAGGAGTGGGGCTGGGAGCGACCGCTCGCCCTTTCTTGGAGCATTTCTCCTCCCCTCTCCCACCTCACTGTGCTAAGTGCTGAAAAAGGCGACTTCAGTATTACTGCAGTGAAGCTCATCTCGTACCTGCACTGGATGGACCTTGATATCCATTGCTGTCGAAACTGGAGCCACTCGTGTGACACCACTTGGCATCTCGTATAGAGTTGGGTTCTTGTATCAACTGCGTTACCTGCTTTACACTTTATAGACCCGTTTTACAACGAGTATACAGACACAGCTTTCTATGCATGGTCCCCTCCCCCGTAACACCTGAGAAGTCTTCTTACTGCACCGATAGCTTTTTTGGTTTTTTTTCCTAAGTTCGTTGTGGTGTACATTTAATTTAAAAAGAAAAAAAATGTTTGCAATGTATCATGCCTATTGCTGAAGTTGCTATGGCATTTTAGTTTTCCAATGGTACTTTAGTTGTCGAGTGCCGGTTACAACCTATATTGTTGACATGCCTATGGCTTCTTTAGGAATAACTTTTATATTTATTTAAGAAATTTTAAATTATGTTTTACGTCATTTGGCAATATTCAGTCAGTTCTGCTCCCTTCTTGTCATGGATGAAATTGGGTCTTGCCTGCCTTTTTAAGGAGGCAGCTTTTTATAAATTGGCACTTTAAAACGGGCCATATATATTTATTAGTATATAGATAGATGTAACATAGATATGCACACAGACACAGGATGAGAGCAAATAGATTTTTGCAATGAAGGAACTCCTAATGGAAATGAAATGCATCATGTGCAGCTGCGAAAGGCGCTTCTGGCTCCCAATTCATCTGCCAGGGAGAGATGGGGCTGGGGGATGAGGGAGGACACTGGCCCAGGGGGGTGGGTTTGCTTTCTTCTTTTTCCCAAGCTGAGCTCTGTGAAGCCCTGGGATGCTGATGGATTTGCAGTCATTACACAGACTAAAGAGAAAGTAAGTTATTGCTTCAAACAGCAAACCATTGACCAAGTGTAGCTTTAGGGACCAGGGGAAGGGAGGGTGGGAGGAGGGGGACAGCTCTGGCTCCCACCCAGCCCTTGTTCCACAGCAATCCTCAGCCCTTGCAGGAGAACCCACAGCCCTGCCTGACCCTGCACCTCGAGTACCTGGGAACACATCCTGCACAAACCTGGAACAACACCAGGCTCAAACGGGAATCTTAGCCTTATCGTGGTTAAAAACTGATTTGCTGCCTGGTTTTTGGGATTACTTATGTAATTACTCAAATTATTCAAATACCACCTGCTAGGTATAGCTCCCATCAGTGCCATTTTTGGACGCCTGTGCTGTTAAGTGGGGTCAGTTGCAGTTTTTGTATCCAGAGAGCAGGAGCCGAGCTCTAAATCCACTTTGCCACTTCTGGGCAGTGTCTGTAGCTCCTTGGTGCTGAAGTGTGTGTCCTGTGCAGAATCCATTCAGGAATCCCATAGGACAAAAACGTACTTGACTCATGGGACTCAGCAGAAGATTGGGAAGGGCTGAGCTGTGGCTTTCTCCCTGCACAGTCACTGACTGTCTCTAGCTGGGCTTGTGCCATGGTCCCAACAGCAGCCATGCATGGAATTTCTCTGAGACCTACACCAGGGATGGAGATTGACATTAACGTGCAATGAAGTGACAAGATGGGAGCAGAATAAGAGAGCTTTGGATTTGAAGTGATTTTTTTTCATAAATTATTTATTCTTTTTTTTTTTTTCTTCTGTAAATATATTTATTTTATTGTGAAGCTAACAACATCTGGATTGTAACATGTACAGAATGTATGGTAGGAATGTATCCTCTTGTAGGAATGTAAATCTGTATGAAAAAGGGTATGGGAGCCAGATTCAGAAAGAATGAATTGAGTTCCAGTCAGGATATGCATGGATCACAGGATTATTTTCTTCCTACACTCTTTTTCTAATATGGGTCTGGTTGTTTGAAATATGCAAAAAAAGGTATGGAGGAGGGACAGGCTTATGTTCAAAATTAGTCCTAATCAGGCTCCTACCCCCACTGGCTTCTTGAGAGGGGCCTCCCTTGGCACGCTACTGGAATCTGCCACCAAAGGCAGGAGCAAATGCAATCATCTCCGTCATGCTGGCCTGGGAAAGCTTTAGAAAAGATTATTTTTTTCCCTTATTTTTTAAACACCCATGGGAGGCCCAGCAGAAGTCCCTGGGGCTGGAGGCTCACAGAAGGTGGCAGGATGTTCCCTCCAGCCCCAGGAGTTGTGCCAGAGCTGTCCTTGTGTCCTTGCCCGGAGGTAGGGCCGGGCGGGAAGTTCTGACTGGCTCTGTGTGTCTGACCAGCCTGTCCTGGGGCTGTTTGTCCAGCCAGCCAGTCCTGGGGCTCCACAGTCCCTCCGGAGCCCAGCAGGACCTCACAGCCCTGGGAGCAAAGGAAAGGAAACTTCCCTCTTGGAGAGAGCGGCTTCACAGCGCCGTCTGTCCGTCTGTCCGGTGTCCGCCCGGCCCCTCCTGCAGCCAGCTGGGAGAGCAAGACAGCAAAGCCACCAACCGAAGCAATCACTGGCAGGAGAAATTCAGACCTTGTGCAAGGTAATTTGGTTTTTCCTCAATGCTGTGTGGTAAGAGCCTGGGTTATTCAAAGCTGATAAGTTTGAATCCAAAGTTTACACTTAATTACCATTAAATTGAGTAAATTGCGATGGGTCCTGTCTGACAAATGGTTTAATTCATTCTGGCATGTTTTGAACTTTTTGTTCTTGTTACAGGGTTTCTTTTGGTTTGGTTTTGTTCTTTTTTTCTCCCCCTCCCTCCCCAATCAGGTTTCAGTATCCTGCTTCTGTGCAAGTTGCTTTCAGTATTCTATTAATTAATGAATGAGACTGAACATTTTAAAATAAATTAGTTCTTTTTTTAAGCACTTTTTTCTTTTTCTGAAAATAAGCCTAATGCAAGTTCTGGAACCTCTTTAAAAACACATATTGCAGATAAAATCCCAATCTCAACTCCTATCTAGTTCTGAGCGTATTCCATACTAGTGCCTGCAAAGGCCAAGATTCTGGAAAAGGTGTAAATAGTGTGACATGTTCAGTGCATGGTTGTTTGAACAGGGCTTGTTATTGTCAAAAAAAAAAAAAAAAAAGGAAAAAAAAAGAAAAAAAGAAAAAAGGCTGTATTTCCCCTTCCCCTCCCACAGACCTTAGAGCTGTGCCTTTTCTATGCAATATTACAGACATCTGAAACCAGATTACTGTATTCACATGTAGGTATGGGCTGTAATCAAAAAAACAATTGGACAAATGTACATGGAAATGAGCAGTCTTACTTTTGTAGTTTTATATTATACAATAAACAATTAAAATAAATCCTGGCTTTGTTCTTTCCCTCCACGGAGAGGGCAATCAGGGGGAGACAAGACCCCATGAGGGCTGCAGGAAGGAGGGTTGGTGGCAAGGGACAGGGGAGGGACAGCCCGGTCTCATGCCACTTTTCCTGACAGAATAAAAGAATTATCACCTTATGCCAGGCCTGTTCCTGGCGTGAGGCTTTTGTCCCCAGCACAGAGGTGCCCGTGGTGGCCGAGTCCTGCTGTGGTCGCTCCTGGACTGTGTGGTGAGGGATGCTCGGCTCTGAGCTGAGCCCGGGGCTGTGAGCACCTTCCCGGGGAGCTGCCAGGCTGCTCCAGAGCGGGACCTGCCGGCTAGTGACACACAGAATGCGCTGTCCCTCGGGGCATTGAATCCCAGCAGGAAACACCTGATACCTTAAGCCACCGCTTCATTTATCAGTGCCCTCCTCTCCTCCCGGTGCCTGGTGCTTTCAGGGCCAGCCAGGAGGGACATCTCACCTCTGCCTTTGGCTCAAGCCTTGTGTGACTTCGTGCAGCCCCGCAGCGCTCTGGGCACATGAGTCACCCTGCCTCGCACACCCACGGGAGCACGGCTGCTCCATTTTGGATTGCCAGCGAACCGAGAGCCAGAGGGAAGAGCAGCAGTCCGTGCCCGGCCCGCCGTGCCGCTCGCAGCATCACCCGGCTGCAGGGAGCTGGCTCGCCTTACGGCGCTGCCCGCGGGCTCCGCACCAGCTGCCGCCCGGGGACAAATGGCCGCGGGAAACGCAAAGAAAGGAGAAGTGCGAGAATTAAAGGCGGCCCCGGGATCGAATTTCTGCCTGCTCAGCAGGGGTGAAGCGCACCCGGGGCTGCGGCGCGAACCCTTCCCGGCGGCTCGGCTCCCGTGCGGACACGGCCAGCTGCTGCTGCGCTGACCCGAGGCACGGCCGGCCGAGATGCCGCTGCTGCACCCCGAAGCTGCTCCGCTTTTGTTGCCACCTACCTTTTAAGAGCTTATTTCCTCACTTGTGACTTGTCAGCGAGCTGCCTCCAGCGCAGAACGCCAAGGCTCGGCACGGAGCCCTGCTTCCCCCTGCTGAGGTGAGCAGCTTCCCGCCCACTGCAAGCCTCCACCTTCCCACCTCAGCGAGGGCAAACCATCGCTCTGGGCTCTTCAAATGGGGTAGTCCTGCGGGGAGCTGCATCGCCCTGCAGTGTCTGCCCGACCAGAGGGCAGCTGCAGGCATTTGGCCACAAGCAGCCCTTGCTCTGAGCCCGCTGTGCAGGGAGCAGGCTGGAGCTCAGCACAGGCTGGAAGAGCTTCAGGTATCTCACACCAACACCACACGGGAGGAGTGAGGCACTTGGCTTGTCTCTCGAGGTGACAGGGCTCTGGGGTACCCTGGGGACAGAAGGACAGTCCCTCCCTGCCCCAGGAGTGGTGTTTCCAGGCAGAGGAGGCACCACAGCACTGGGCAGTGGCCATTCCCAGCAGCCATGGCCCAAGTCTGCATTTTGCTCTGGTCAGGACAGTGACTCCATGGCTATCAAGAGCCTCTCTGGGCCCAAATAACTGGAAGATCAGGGAGCTGGTGCCAGGCAGCTTTCACAGACCTTACTCAAGTATATGCTGTTTGGGCAGAAAGACACCCAAAGGCAGCACTGAGGCAAGGAGGGGATGGCAAAAGGCACCCTTGTGCACCACGCTGCTGGTGGCCTCACCCAGGAGGGATAATGCTCCCTGCCTCCAACCTGCACATCCATGAGGGACATGTGTTCCTCCCAGCACTGGCAATAGGAGTGAGCCCTGCTCACAGCACAGCCAGCTTCCCTTTGCCACACGCATCTCATACTCACCAGGGGAAACACAGCAGGGAAAAATCATTGGAGAGTTAAAATCCCCTCCAGCCACAGGCAGTGCTTCGTAGAGCTGCTGTGAACCACAGTGAAGCCATCAGCTCAGACAGCTCTGCTGGGATGCTGGCTCCACAGCTGAGCTGTGCAAGGAGCTGCTTCTCCTGGCTCCCCCTGCCCCTTTCCATCTCACCCCTCTCCTGTGGGCTCTTCCCCCCTGCTCCCATTCAGCCCCAGGTCCCATTTGCCTCCATCACTGGTGGCTGCAGGCTCCTCTCCCTGCCTGGTCCCTGCGTGCATCATCTGCCTCCTCCTCTCCAGGCAGCTCCCTCCTTGCACAGCTCCCCTCCCTTTTGAAGAAACTGCCTTAGCAACTGGCAGCAGGCCAGCAAGATCATGGGTTTTCCCTCCCACCCTTCCTTCTCCTCCAAAGAACAAGGTGGCCAGGAAGGGGGAAGGAGCCATAAGGCCTCGTGTGCAGCGGCTGCAGGGGCTCTGTGTGTGTGTGGCAGTGGGCTGGGCACACCTACTGACTTCCACATCTCCTCCTCCGGCACTCCAGCTAAGCCAAGTGCTCTGGGGTCAGGGGCAGAGAGGTTTCCTTTTAGTCCTCTTTCCCTCTCTCTTTTCCAAACAACATGTCCCCAAAAGCAAGCTGATTCCTCCCCAAATATCTCCAGATCTAGAGCATCTGCCCGGGGAAGGCACAGAAGGAACAGCTTTCAAATAGCCTATTTCTGCAAGGATTTCCTTCCATTCTTTTACCCCTGCCTTCCCCACCTCAAGCTACTCTCCCTGGACTACTTCCTCTCCTGTTTCCTCTCCTTTCCCCCTATTCACTGGGCTTCCTCCCCTCACTCTGTTCTCCCCTTGCTTTCTTTCCTTCACACAGTTTGGCTTACAGCCTTCAGTACTTGCTCCTTTCCTGGTGTGAGCAGGGATGCCATGGATTGTGTGCTTGTGCCAAGCTCTGCATTTATTAGAGAGGGGGAGGAAAAAGGAAAAAAAAAGCCTCAAATGCCTGGAAGTTTGCTGGAACACTATATGCAGGTAGGGTAACATTGCTCTTGCTTTCCTTGCACACTGCCTTGCAGTTTGCATGGAGGAAGGATTATTTGGGCTGCTCCAAAGGGAATTTACTGCCTGGCTCACAACTCTTTGGCAGAGCTAATCTGGCCAGCCTGCTCCTTCCTGTGGGGGGTCTGCTGGAGGGATAAAACCCCCTTCCCTCTACCCTGATGGTGGAAAAAGGCACTTACCACTACCTTTTTCCTGCCTACCACGGGTTAATATCACAGCAGCCAAAGTGGCACCTTACTTCAACCAAAGGTCTCCACCTAAATCCTTCAGCACTGTCACATGAAGTGGTCTGCATTTCTTCCCCTGCCTGCTGTTTGGTGGGAAATCTTGGTGAAGCAGATCTGTCTAATATAACCTTAATTAAGGGGTGGGGGAAAGCAGGAGAGCCCACTGGGAAAATCCATGGGCTGTGGATGAGGGGGGCTTTGAGTCCTGCCTTGTTTAGTAGCAGCATTTTCACATGAGGCTGGCAGCTGGCTCAGGACATGAACAGAACAGGGGCTCCACTTCCAGCCAGTTTAAAGCCCAGCCCTCTGCTCCTGCACCTCTTCCTCGAGCCAGCAGCATAAAGAAGCTGCTTCTGCCACCCTGAAGGGGACTGAGGGTCACCTCAACCACTGTCTTCTCTAGCCTTGAGTCCAGTTCCAGGGATGAGGAGCACCTATTCCTAATTTGGAGAACATCTGTCCTGAATGTAACTCCATTTTTAAAGCACCAGAACATCCTACCTCCCTACAGCAGCTGCAGGCACACAGCTTCAGGCTACACCAGGGTTTGAGGAAGGTCTGGTGAGCTGAGCTGCCAGACTTTGGCTTCCACTGGATGAAAGTCAGAGAGGGTTCTGGACCCAGGTCATATCCCCCAGGAGGAAATATGTACAACTGTAAACAGCAGTGATGCTCAGAAACCACACAGGGGCTGGCCAGGGCAGCCCAGAGGGAATCCAGCTCCAGCAGCAAGACTTGGCCCCAGCTGTGGAGCTTTCATCCAAGGAGGGCCCTGGGGGTCAGGAGAGGAGCACTCAACTCCAGGACAGAAGCCTTTTGGGATTACCTGTGGATCCACGTGGTCTCTGCCTGCAGCAGCTGCTCTGTCTCCAGCCCTCGGAGGCTGTGACACAGGGACAGCACGGGCACAGCCCGAGCTGGCTGTGCTCCAGCGGCGTCACTGTCACATTCCTTGGAGCAGTCCCTCCCACTGACGAACCTCACCAGCACTCTGACTCGCAGCCAGGGAGGAGAACTGGACTGTGCTGCTCCGGGAGCCAGGCTGCTCCCACCTTGGAAAGGAAAAGGATTCAGGGAAACAATAGGGCAGGGGGGCTGGGGAAGAGCTGGGCTTGCAGTTTGCTCTTTTTGCCCTCTCAGATGCAGCTCTGGCAGAGACAATGGTGGCAGCAAGGCCATGAAACCCCCATTTGGATGACACCCCGAAGACACACAGCAACAGCAAGCAGAATTCCTAAGTAGTGTTCAAAACTCCCCCTCCATCCCTCTTGTGCTCCAGGTTACTCCCCAAACAGTGTGTGGCCTCACTGGCCTCATGGCTTATTACTTACTACAGACTGAATTCTGGATGGTTTCCTTTGTCCAGCCCAAGTGGAGAACTCCGATGGAACCAAAAAAAAGAAAAATTAAATCACCTCATCACCTCTGCCACTCAGTCTGGGCTATTGAAAAGCCTTGACTTCGTGGGTGAGGGATCACCAGCACACCCAGCATTACTTGCAGAGAGGAGCACAGTGATGATGTGTACACCTCTGGTGTGTGGCTGGGGCTCTGTGGGGATGGCAGTGATGCAGAACAGCAGCCACAGCACAGCCTCACAAACAGACACAGAGGGAGCAAAACAAGGGCAAAAACATGTCCAGTGAATCATCCACTACCAGTTGGTTCAACCAGTCTGGAGTGCCACACACGAAAGTGAGGACAACCCAGGACTGTGTCATCCCAGGCAAAGGAGTGGGGGAAAAAGGGAGAGAAACGTGCTGGGCAGGAGGGACAACTCTTCCATGTGGCCCTGGGGATGAGCTGGGAAAGGTGGCAAGTCCCAGCTTGCTCCTTGCTGCCAGAAACTTGTATTCCCACCTCCCCTCCCACGCCCTGTGCTCCTGAGGTGACCTTCCTCCCGACCCAGCCACTGCACAGCTGCTCCCAGAGGTGCAGAGGATGAGGTGAATGACACTGGGGAAGGAGAAGGGCTCCAAGGGCTTGGGACTTGCCAAACAGAAGCATCCCTTGCAAGGGATGGGAGAAAAACCAACCTTCCCACAGTCCATGGGCTGCTCCTGAGGAACTGCAATCCACGTGGCTCTAACTAACTTCACTTCATGCCTTGGCTGAGGCAGGGTCAGTGTTCTCCAAAGGTGAGGGTAAAAATTATGCAATTGAAAAATAAAGAGCAGTTCTCTCCAGGAAATCCTAGCCTGGCAGGTGCTCACCAGGCTCAGAGCAGGCATGGTGGCTCCAGCCTGCCCAGCACCCTGGCCCAGGCAAAACTGGCTTTGGCACCAGCTCTGGGTGCAGAACGCTGGGAAGGGCTCCCTGGGACAGTGGCACAAAGGGAAAATTGCACTCACACATCGAGCCTGTTTTCTTGTGCTCTGCTCTAAATGCTTCAGTGCTTCAAGTGAGAGGCATCAAGATTTAAGCCTAAATTAAGATTTAAGATAAACAGCAGGAACAAATCCATTTGGCCTGATTCCTTCCTCTCCAGCAGACTTGCAATCCGTACCAGGCGAGCAGGACTGACCATTTCTGGTTATGGTGTCTGTTCTAAAGCAACTGATCTAAACTTTTTTCTACCAGCTTTGGGAGTAAAATAGGCAAATTTGGCTCTGTTGTTCCACAACACCCTGTGCCATCTGTAGATAATTCTCCACACAGACAGAAAGTGCCCTGACAAAAAGAGTTAAGCAACCCGATAGCTTCGTGTAATATATAATTTATCGCCCAGAGTAACCATAAGAAAAGCACATTTTAAATGTGGGGTTTCACTGTGGTTAACCCTGAAATTAGGGACTTTCTTTTCTTGATTATTGCACTCATCTTTTTGAAGTACAGCTACCCCCAAAGCCAAGCTCAACTCTGCTGCTTTAATTCCAGCTCCTCACACAGCCTTTGGCACGAAACAGGTCCTGCAACTCTACCTGGGCCAGCCAAGGCAACACCTGCCACGGAGAAGAAGAGTTAAAAACCATACTTTGTAAAACTCTCCTCCTTGTTAACCCAAGGGAGAACAAGCAGGCACTCACTCATGGTTTGGTGTCTCACACAACCCCGAGCAGCAGAATAATTCACCAGCATATAAACGGAGGGCTTAGGGGCAGCTGCACCACATAAACAGTCACGGCGGGGCTCTGAAGTTTCTGTCAGGATATGGGATATAAAGCTGGGTGAATAACTGATTTTTCGGTTCGCTGGCAATCCTGAAAAAAGTTTCAAAAGGAAAAAAAAAAATCATTTGGGGTTGACTGAAACAAATGTTTCGCTTTGACTTTTCAGCCCCTTTAACAAAAGTTAGCTCCGAAGATCATTCCAAATGAAAAGCTGCTTCAAAGAGGAAAATCTCGAAGCCTTTTATTGAGAAAAGGCTGAAGCAAAATAGGTTTGTTTCTTTTCTAGCTACCAAAAAAAAAAGTGTGGCAAATCAAAACAACTCATTTTCATTTTGCCAAAATTTGCCTTTTTTCCTTAAGATTTTACCCAGCTCCAGCACAACCAATTTACACATACAATAATTTAAAGTGAGATACTAGTAATCCTGAAGGAATACAAGTTTGTTTTGTTTGTTTGTTTGTTAACAAAACAAACAACAACACTGCACAAATGTCCTGAAACTGAAACCCAACAGAAAGTAAGCTCAAAACCACTAAGCTTTTCTTGGCTCGGCTAGAGAATCTTATTAAGTCTCTGAATCATAGAGCCACAGATTTGGGATGTTGTGAAAATTAAATTAGTCTTACTTATTATTAGCAAGGCAAGAAAGGAACCAGGAGATTAGGATGCAGCAAGTGCTATTGTGAGCCAACTTTTCAGCATGTTTCTGCTTTTCTCCTGTAAACCCACAATTAGCAGTGCCCGTGCTGCTCTGTGGTGTTTTTAATCTCGGGATGCAGGTTTCTGACTCTCCACTCAGCCTAATGCAAATCCAGGATTTAATGCCATGCCACAGTGAGATTCTCATTTCACTTCCTGCCTTGTTTCATTTGAAGCCTCTGCTTGCCTGTGGCTCTCTAGGTGCATCTTAGCCTATGGCTGCAAATGTAAGATCCAGGGCAAGCAGGAGTTACATCCTTGGGACAGAGGAGAAAAGGCATCCATCCATGTGCACCTCCAGGGGGTACAAGTGGGATGGCCTCACCCCTCTCCTGTTTTGCCTTTTTTGCTGGGAGTTTACTATTGGAGTTTGCTGGCTGGCTCTGATGCCTTGGGGGACAGAGGCTGGCCAGCTGGGACAGGAACAGTGCCCTACACGTGGGACCAGAGACAAGATGGGATTATCCAGATTTATCCATGCTTTCATTCAGAATACAATTGCTTCACATGCCAGGGAAGAAGTGGGAGCGAGGCACCTTGTTTTTCTACTGTTTTTCTACTTACTGCTGTACTTTTAAATTAAGCCAGGCTGCAGAACAGCTCGCCTTCGTAATTCACAGCTTCCAGACATCCCACCACACTCCTCAGTGGAAACAGCAGAAAGCAAAGAGCAGATATTCCACATGTCACACCCAACCCTGGGTTTTAAACAGTAGAAAACAAAACAAAAGTGGTTTTCATATGTCACAAAGAGACAAAGACAGGCAGCGATAGTTTGCTGGAAGTTGTTTTAACAGATCACAACTGAAAGGGGCTTTAAACCCCAAAAAATCCCTGGAAGGTAAAAAAAACAACCCATCCAAAGAAGAACTTGGACCATCTCAAATCACTGCTACACTACAGACCTGTAGCCTTCCCCAGGGCAAACTCCAAAGGTATATTTAACGAGCCAATGCTTCCATTTATCATAAGCTCATTTGAATACCTGAGTCCCTACATAATAAATCAAACCTGCTTGCAGTGTTATTATTATTGTTTTGTTTAAACAGCTCCTTTAATCCCCAAACAGCTGGCTATCAGCACAGCAGGGCTAGGGGTGAGCAGCTGGGCAGCACAGCACCTCTAGTCCCTCAGGCCACGGGGTTTCCAGCAGGTGAGGTGTGAAGAGCTGTCCTGCTTTTCCAGCTTCAGCTCTGCCAGGAATCAGCACTCACACCCTGCTTGGAGTGAGAAGGAGCTGAAAATCCACCAAGGTGCATGTGGCTTTTAGCCCTGCACACTCAGAGTGGAAGCCCAGGGAGCTCCAGTCACCACTTCTGTTCTTAAGCCAAAGACAGCAGCATCTCATCCCTTCCAGGTTACAGCACCCATGCAGGTTTTGCAGAGAGGCTTCCTCACCTGAGTTAAATGGAAGAATAAGCAAGGTTGGTTCTGTGCAGAAGAGCATGGAGAGCTGGAATTCCTGCACCCTCTGCAGTCCTTGGCCACATCCCTGGAAGAGGAAAGCTCCAGGGAGCTCCCAGCACACACATTGCCATCCCTTGCACTTAGGATGGTTTCACATCTCCTGTGGTGCACCAGATGAACAGACACATCCCCTTGCTCCAGATCTGCCCTCACAGCCTTTTGGAAGCAGAGCTGTTCCCTTGTCAGAGGTCTCCAGCCCAAGGTGAGCACACAGAGCCTGCCAGGATGGATCAGAGCCCAGAGACTCACCTATTCCTTGGAAAACTGCAGGATCTCAGAGCACCAGGGACCCAACACCGCCAGGTGAAACCTACAGGAGACAGGATGTGGTGCCACTGGTTTTCCTTCTGGCAGAGGACAAGGAGCTGGGGTTCTGCAAGGACCCTGACCACCACTGCAGCACCAAAGATGAGTGAATCCCACAGGCACTGTGCTCATGAGACACATTTGTACCAGCCCAAGCAGCACCCAGTACCTCTCAGAGTAATTCCAGCTGCAGGAAAGATCTCCCTGTATCAATCACTGTGTGTGTGTGTATAATCATGCATAACTGTGTATGATAATTATTCAAAACCAGCTCCTAACAGCAAACTAAAGACAAGGAAAATGGTCTGGGCAGCATAAATTACACAAAACGCAAATGCAAAACCCAACTATTTGACACTTGAATTGAAGTGTTTTGCTGGGCAATCCAGTCTTGAGTTCTTCAGCCTCTTCTGTGACCAGCTCCAAAGAGGCAGCAAACAATCACACTGTGTAGTATCTTTCCTGACCCTGGCATTTGAGCCAGCTCTCTCTGCTGGGAAAAGACACCTATAACTCTGGGGCTGCACTTCTGCAGCTACAACAGCAACTGCAAGGGAGCCTTAAAATTAACTTTCCTGAGTTATTTAGTTTTCCACACGTGAGCTTGCTTTGCAGAAGAAGAGCAAGCCCTACCTCTGCCTTGCTTTCCTCTTTTCCAGAGGCAGCTCTATTTCTGGGGAGCTTCCAGCAGCCAGTGGGGTCTGCAGAGCTCTGTCAGGCAGGAGGGAAAAGCAAGCCCTGCTGAAAGTGGAGCACGATCTCCCTTGTGGTCCTGCCAGCGTTCCCTCGCCCGCCTCCACCTGTTTGGGCTGCTGAGATGAAACCAGAGCCTATTATCAGGCTGGCTGCTTTGTCAGGTGCTCCTTTGATGTAAATTCAACCACCATCAGATGTGCTGATGGCAGCAAACAGCCAAAGAGAACCGAGCGTGCCCTGCACGGTGACCTGCAGAGATTAGAGCCAGCGGGGCTGTAGACAAATCACGGAGATTAAACGTGAACGAGCTGAGAAGTCTTGGGAGAAGCACCCAGGGAAGCAAAAATAAGCAACGCAGACAGGAAACAGGGAAACAAGGCAGACCAAGATTGACTAGACCCCACTCATGTATAAATCAAAGTCTTCCCCCACCTCTTGATGCTTTAGCTTTACCCCAATGCTCCTGCTCCACTTGCTGCAGGGCAGCTGAGAGAAACCCTTAGTGCACCTTTGCTGTATTCTGCCTGTCACAGTTATCCCTTCACAACCAACTCAGCCCTTTTAACTGGGAAAAAACCCAGCCTTTCCCCACCCACCCCTTTCTTTTATCCTTTTTTCTTTTCCAAAATCTTGTGGAGAGATGCTGACAGGAGTTCCTTGCAATCAGAACTGTTCTGCTAATTCCAGTGCCTGCAGAGGCCACTCCCATTTACATCCTGTAAATTCAAGGAAAGCCTACCTGGAGCTAATGGCATTCCAGGGATCTGACTTCCAGCAGAGTGCCTTTTGCAAGGGTAGAGGAGCAGGAGGCTTGCAAGGCCAGAAAATCCCATGCCAATATCTAAGCTGAAGCAATCCCATGGTTTGTGCAGCTTCCCTTCCTGCAGATCTGTCCCTGCCTGCAGCTCAGCTGCATTTTGCAAGGTTTCTTTACAATTTGGAGAGTAGTGCTCTGCTTTTGAAGGTGGAAACATTGAATTTAGGGCAGGATAGCACACCATTGCATTACTTCATTTTTCATCTGTTGCTAGTAGTGGTGTCCTGCCTCTGCAAGCTCTCAGATTTGAGGACCACTACCGATTTAGGAACCACTCAGCAGTGTGCCAGGTGACAGATGGTATTAAGACACCCAAATTCACGAGAAAAACAACAAAGCACCAAAGAAGTTTTTTCACTGATCAACCTTTCAGCAGTTAAGTGAGGCCTGATGTCTTATAACAGGTATATCTGCCTTTTGAATCCCAGTTGTAGACAGCATTTTCTGCATCCTCAAAAATGGAAGTTCTCTAGCAACAACACCAGAAGAACTGGAAAACTTCTCCTGCAAACACTAAAATCCCCCTTGCCACTGCATACCATGGCTCTTCTCACCACCACTTGCAAACCAGGGCAGCCACATTGTGTTCACCCTTGCAAACCAAACACAGGGGTGAATTTTCAACCCTGCTGACCAGAAGTGGCAGAGTAAGATCAAGATGTCAGCAACGCAGATTTCTGCACACCAGGCCTATTATTTGCTAATGAGATTTCAGCTGTGATCTTCCCAACTCAAAACACACTTCAGAGATCAGAACACTCAGAAATTTGTTGACAGCAAGTCCTGGACTCTTTCCCATGATGCTGCAGAGCAAAGCTGGGCAGTGCTGCACCTCACCAGGTATCTTCCTACACCCACTCCCAGTCTCAGGGTAAGGTGGTGTTCACAAAGAGATGGAAATTTAAACACACACTGCAACATTTCAGCAGTGTCCTGAGACAGGTTAAGCTCCACAGTGCCAGCATGGTCTTCCAGGGCACTGCACGAATCAAACACAGGGAACAGAAGCCTGTGCCAGCTGCAATGGTCCTACAAGCTGGGAAGGACTAAACTCCTTACCTCCTCAGTCCTGGACTAGGGAGAATTGGCTCAGGCCACCTCCTGAATGAAAGAACAGCTTTCCTAAGGACTGAGCTCACACTGCCAGCCTGCTAAGGAGCTGCATTGATAGGAAACCTAAAGGACAGCTGTTTGTTCCTCCCTTTCCACCCTGCTTCCTCCTCCCCAGCCAAAGGAGGGGGAAAGTTGCCAGGAGAGACTTCATCTAGGTGGCCAAGGATAGAGAGCAAGGGAGAGGACTCCCCTTCAAAATGGAAAAGAGGGGAAATTGTACCCTGAAGAGCACAAAGCAGCCATACAACTGCTCCTTTTGCCATTGTCAGAGGGAGGCAGCTCAGTCCAAGGGAAAGTGGAGTAACCTGCAACAGTCTGAACAGCTGCAAAAGACCCATTGCCAGCTGCACGTTGATTCTTAACTCACTTCAGCATTAACTAAGTGACAAAAGGCTTTAGTGCTCCTAATGAAAACAGTCCCTGCACCAGTAAAATAACACAGCCTTGGAAAAAAACCATTTTGGTAGTAGAATTCATGTGCAAACAGGTTTCAGGTCCAAGTTGCTGAGATTGGGACAAAATGTTTGATATTTGGGGCTGGAGAGGGAGAGGAAAAGGAGGATTTGAAGGTGTGGGAGGGACACTTCATGACTGCTTTTGATTTGTTTCCAAAGTATCCATGTTTCCTATTTGTGCTAAGGATCCCTGTAGTTAAAAAGCCAAAATGTGATCCAAAAAGCCTTATGGACCCTGAGCCAGCCTTTGCATTTTTGAAAGTGCCTGTTAGATACTTTCCATTCTGCTCTGAATTCCTGTGGAAGCTGCTCCCACATGCTTCTCCAAGACTGTTGTGAGCAACTGAAGGGTTTTAGGGAGAGATTCAGCAAATCTTCTTGCCTTGTCTTCTTTAAACTCCTTGGACTAGTGAGCATAAAGGAGTAAAAAAAAAAACAACCAAAAACCAAACAAACTGGGAGTCCAGCTACTCATGGAGTGTCTGCACACAGCTGCCAGCATTTACTTGTTCTTTTCTGGGCAGTCTCCTCAGAGTTCTTTCCCTCAACTGAAAAAGACCTGAAAAACCAGCTCCAACCACAGCAAAAATTACAATTCAGATAATATCACAGCTCTGCAGACCTGAGTGACAGCCCAAGAGGACATTAGACAGAGACAGTTCTGCCATGACCACACATGTGTGTCTTCTGCATGTCCCACTGTACCTCAATCTGCTCTTCTGACCATAGAGATGCCCACTGGCTTTGGAAAGGCATGTTGGGATGAAGTTGTGTGGCAGGAGGAGCAGGACTGCCCTCCTTTCCCCTGTGTCACTGTATGGTCTCTCAAGCAATAGGGGAGACCCCTACTAGCTCTTCTTTGGGCTATTTATACCAATAAGCTGCAGCTGACAATTAGAAATGTAAAACTAACATGGGAGAAGCCAATTGGTCTGTTCCTTTTACTACTGGAGTTGGAGCCTGTAACAAACTTCCCAGAGTGGCACAAGGTGCTGTAACCATGCCACCAGAAGTGCTTGGGGTGGGATGGGCTTCTCCCCCCAAGATACAAGTTCAAAAGGTTTACTCCCGTGCAGAGCCAGGCCAGCTGTGACAGTGCTGCTCACAAAGATGGAGCTGAACACCACAGAGGTCTCTGGGGTTTGTACTTTGAAGCTTGGGTGCTCACTGCATCATGGCATGAGACCACAGCTCCCTGAGGTACCCTGGACAACTCCTTTTCCTACCAGGCATCCTCCTGAGCAGGTGGAGGCCAGGCAATACTGTAAGGTCTGATCCCAAGAACTTGCTTTTCTCTCCTCCTGCAATGCCTCCTAAAGACCAGCTCAGGCAAGACAACACTTCCTGCTGTTAATATGGTGAAGGCAGACTTGAAAACTACACCTGGCCTCACTAAACTGCCCTCACTGCAGTTCTGTGCTGAGGGAATCGAAAACACCAAGTGTTTCATCACTGAAAGAGTCAAAACCAACACATTTCACTGGAAAAGGAAAAACCAAAAGCACAGACAAGGCTGCTGAGCTGAACCCTTTCCCTCCCTCCCCACTTAACTTCATTGCTTTAAATATGAAAGGCGAGGCTCACACCATGACAGCAATCCCAGCAGAAAACCTGCCTGTATCCCAAGCAGGACTGCTTGCTGGGATACAAACATCCCATGCAAACACAAAGATCTGCCCCTGCATGGGCACTAATAAACCCTTAGGAGCCAGGATCAGTCACAGCAGCTCCACTGACAGTAGATGTAGCAAATGCCACCCTGGGCACACAACCAGTGAGGGCACAGGTGAAAGCCAAGCAGAATCCCATAGGGAATACAGCCCAGTCTGATGCCTCAGATCAGTTTATTGAACACACAGGTACATATTCTAAACATTCAAAACTATGCCAAAAGGATCATTAAGTTTATGGAAAACCGTGCCAGAAGAACCATTAAGGCTGCTTAGGCAAACATTAAAAAATAAGTACAATACCTTAACTTGACTCTCCTTTGAATTATTTTGTTTTCCAAAGGACCCCAGTGTCTTTTAGGTCAATGAAGTATTTTTTTTTTTGCCCCTTCATATTCTAGAAGTAGTCCCAAGTCTTACTTGAGGCACACAGTCCAAGGGTCCTGACAAAACCAGTGGATCTGCAGAGGAAGACTCAGAGATCCTAAACTGGGAAAATACTTTTCTTTGGTGACCATTTAGTCAGTCCAGACATGAGACAGCCAGAATTCCCCTCTGCCTTTGAGATATGTGTGAGACCTGTGCCAGCTGAGTCCTTCTCACATATTGCTAACAGAGAGTTGATCTTTGCAACCTGTCTGTAACATGGGGTTAACAACATATATTACATTTTTTAGTCCAAGCTGACAAAGTGAAAACAAGAGCTCCATCAGTTTTGGATGCATCACATGTGCACCTGAGCCCCAGAGCCCCAGAGCCACGACTGAGTATCAAACAAGCAAAGCTCCTAACTGCCTAAGCTACATCCCAGGGAAATTAGCATTTCTGCACATCCCAATCAGGCAACTCATGCTGGGCACCAAATGACAGAAGTGCACAAGTGACCTCCTGCAAAAAAAGCTGGCATGGCCAGCTGCTTCCAGCCAGGACAGCACTGCACTCCACTGTGCCTCCCCTGCAATTTCCACAAAAGGCCACCCATTCCCTTCAGGCACAGGAAACAGGGGCCCTTCAGAGAAGGGTTTCACTGCACTGCACAGATTCAGAGAATAAATCTGCACAGGGCACGAGGCAAGGATCAGGTGAAGACAGGAGGATATGTAAGCAACAACTGTCACATTGCAGACACATGACAGGACTGAAGCTGCAGCTCCAAATCCGTGGCAGAGCTTTGCTTTGGAGGATTTGATTTTATACCTACAGTCTGGAATTATAATGTACCTCCTTATCTAAAAATAATTCTTGAGAAAGGTCTTCTAACATCTGGACTTGTATCAATGCTAAGACAGGCACCAGCAGCTGCATTTAAACCCCTTAGTCTGCAGTCCAGCTCTCTACCAACAATAATTGACAGCAATAGCAGGGCTGTGGTGATGCAGCTCCCACTCACCCCATGGCTGTGACACATTTCCTCTGCAGAACAGGAACTCAGACCCTTGGGGCTCCGAGGCTCAGTTCCAGATTTTGGAGAAAAGCAGCCAAGTGGGCACAGTGTGTGCACCTGTAATCCAGCCCAGGCTTTCCCTTCTTTCCAAATACTCCTGCTCCTCGTGCTTGTATCCCACCTTCTCCACCACCTGCTCTCCCTACAGCTATCCCAGCTGCCTATACTCTGAGTCCTGCTTCACCTTCTTATTTCCCCTACTCAGAGCTTCTGCCGAGCTCTTGCTTTGTGTTTCCTTCCAGCTCCTCCTCCCCTTGTTTTTAGCCCTCTGAATTTGAATGTATTGTTTCTTCCCATCTCCTTTCATGTTCCAGGCTCTCTGGAGAAGCAGACCAGGCTGCTTGCTGCCTTTAGTGGCTGTGCTCTTTGGCAGAGGCCAGAAGATGAAAAGCTTCTCTGATTTTGTAGCAGACACTCCTAGCAGGTACTAAGCAATTATTAGATGACACAGGCTTTTATAAATTACATTCAGGTGTATTTTGCAACTATCCTGTATTTTCAGAATGCTCTGAAATTAAGAAGATAAATGTGCAGAGTTGCAGAACTAGCACAAAAGAGTTGCACCTAAATGGTTGGACCAAGGGTGATTCATCTTACCTGCACTGAGCTAAGTCTCTCTCACGTCCTATAAAGCCCACCAGATATTCAGCTCAAGTGCAGCAGTCCAACAACAAAACTTTCCACATGACAATTTCATTACCAGGCAAATTCTGTCCAACAACCCACTGTGATAAAGAGTTAACTTCAGCACACACTCATTGCATTTGAGGACATCCACACACATTATTTCCAAGCTTTACTCCTGGCATCTCAAAATGAATTTGCTGAGCTAATGATATTCTGAGAAGGTGTCAATGTTCCAGGTGCTGTGGGCAGTCCAGCACTGCCAGCACCTGCAGCAGGTGGTGATGCTCTGGGTAAGGCAGTGCTGAACCCCCCAGTCTCAGAGCACAGTCTTGCAGATAACACAAGCAGGGTCCAGCTCTTCTTAGCAGTCATGCAGGAGCCTGCAGCTCGCTTCACAGTGGGATCTTTGGACTTTGCTTCATGGCCATGTGCCAATTCAGGGAATTGGATCTCAACCAGGTATCCTCTGCTACTTGTGCTGGAGAGGCACATAAGCACTTGCTACTCAATGACACCAGTTCTGGGGTGAAAGTGATGCACCCTGACACGTCTGGTGACAATGCACAGCAACACAAATGTGCAGAAAGTATCAATTGCCATCCTGCCCATAAGCCTACTGGCCAGGTTAAACTAGACAAGGCATGTTGTGTCAGTGGGAACAGCACAGAAAGACAACCCCGATGCAGCTGAATCTGTTAGCCAAAACTGTGTGGATAAGAGCAAAGCTGCCTGTACAAGACAGAGGAGAGAGGCAAGAGGATCCTGTCTGTCCATCCCACCATCAACAACAAAAAAGAAGGCTTAAAGCTAGGAGACAAAAAGCAGTGCTGCATTTTAAGGCAGACAGTATCCACCCCAAAAGGCTTAATTCAGATGCAAGTTTTATATCTTTCAGCAGTGTGAAGGTCTGTGGGATGCAGAAAGAACATAAAAACCCCATAAACACACTCTGGGTAGTACCAGGTTTCACAAAGTTTCAGATTGGTACATCAGTCACAATAGAAATCCCCTCTTCCCCCTCCCCCAACCACGGCAGGCCACCAGAACTGCACTCAGACTGGAAGACAAATGGGCAGCTGCCTCTGGAGGCAATTGTGAGGAGACTAAAGATCAACTTGCAGCTGGCACTTCCACCCCCACCTCTCCTTAATACTTCAGTCCACTCGCTGCCAGACAAGGATCATGAGTCAGCTCCTAAACATATTCTCCTTGAAACAATAGCTATAGCTCTCTGCTGCAGCTATCCCACTGCTCTGGCTCCAAGGGACACGCCACAGTCATGGAAACAAAGGCACCAATTTTAACCTACAAGCAGCCCAACGCCACAACTGAATGATATAATAAGCATGCACTGAAGAATACTATGCTAAAGCTGGGAGATTAGCAAAGCTAATTTTGACATGTAACAGGCATGAAGTCAGTGCTGTGATGAAAATCTGCAGGAACAGCAAAGAGAAGTGGGTTTGGGGCTACACGGTAAAGCAGATGGCTTTTGCTTAAACCTTTTCTACTACAACAGGGTGCAGTTTGATACCACATCATGGTATGCTGCAGTACTAATTAGAGGGCAAAGGAGACAACTTAGCCTTTACAAATTAACTTTATCACAGCCATAGGAGCTCTCTCAATTCTGAGCAGCCACCACTCACTGTGCTCACAAAGATGGCACCCCAGCACTCATCTCTCAAGAACATTTCAAGAAGTAAAAAGCTTCCTTTTGCAAGGACAACCTTTCAGCTTACCCAGTTAATGAGATCAAACACGGGCTTTTCTGACCCAAGTGCTGTCAGACAATAAAGAATTCAAAGAATAGATTAAAAAAACACACTAGAGATTTCTCAGAACTAGATGTTAAGTGATGAACTGGTGGTGCCCACTGAACACTTAAAGAGCTGTGCACATAGTAAGGACACAGAAGCCTTATATCCATGCAGCATCAAGAAATAGCAGCACCCAGAACATGCCTTACCTGCAGCCAGTCCACTGACAGCCTCTGATGAGATGCTGCTCACAGAGCTAAGGTGCAAGCAATCATGAGAGGAGACTTCAGTGACTGCTGTGTTTCTTTTTTTTTGTGGCTAAGATATCGGCAAACCCAGTTGTCCTTTCTTGCCTCACCATAGCTGCTGTTTCTTACAGCTGAGTGTTGCCAATTGCTTTGAAGAAGTCTCTGACCCCAAATATCATGAGCCACATTGCCCTACAAGCCAGAAGAGAAACTGGAGACAGAAATAAAAGACTGACTCTCAACATGATAAAGAGACAGGGTGATTGAAGGGGAAGTCTGCAGGACCCTGCCAGGTGTGGTTTGGGGGACTGAGCAACACGAACCAGAAAGTCCTACTGCTAATGCAGCACATCAGTTTTACCAACAGAAAGGTGAGTAATGCACACATTCTGTAAAAAAAGATAGCAGGCTGTATACATAAGTATCTTTTAAATTATTTTATTTTGTGTAAGCTAAAAGGAAATTTACACACTTAAATCTCAAAAGACCTTGGGCATGCATATTGACCTTTTTAGAGGTTCTTCGACATAGCTCTCTTTTTTCCATAGGAATTTCCCCAGACATTTACAACCCATAGTTTTTTACTGTATATACAGCCTAAAACCATAGCAATCTATGATTATGTCATTTTACACTGTGCAAAATCAAACAGGAATAGTGGTACAACAGAACATAAAAATTTTTAACAGGTAAATTTCATTGTAAGACATTCATATTGTTTTGGTCCTTCTTTTCCAAATCAAACTGATTAAAAGCAGACAACCTTCTAATGACCAAAAAAAAAATAATCAAGTGTTGAGACAGTAATCCATAACTGGAACAAGAAGTTACTGACAGCATACCTTTCAAAAGGCTATATAGTGACAGAGCCATACTACTGAAGTTCAAGAACATAAAAACTGATCAGCCAACCAATCAAACAGGGGAAGGGGATAGGGGCAAAGAAAAGGAAAAACACATCTTAAGCTTGTTAAAACACAAAAGAAATTACTGGGTTTTAAAGAAACAATAACTGAAAAACCCACAAAGGGGACAACATAACCTTTTGATTTTTTTTCCAGCAAGTAGTATTTTAATATATGCAGGAAAGAAAAAGTTGCTCAATGCAATCTGAAAGTCTTAAGGGGGAACTTCACAGATTGTGAAGATTGAAGTTTTCATTATGTGTTTATAGGATTTTTTTTAAACTTTTTAGAGTTTTTTAAGAAGGACACCACCAGTGTATTTCACAAAGACATAAATGTATACAGCCCAGCACAACAAAAAGAATAGATCTTCAAAAAGATTTACCCCCAATTATTTACATTTTTCTCTAATATAAATTTAGGACTCCAGTATGTAAATAAATATACATTACTATGTATACCTTTCTAGTGCTGCTTACCAACAAATCATCTGAACTTGATATTTTTTTAATTAAAGCAAGATTGCTTTTTACGACCCACAGAGGGAAGGAAAAAAAAATCAATAGAAAACGTCCAATTCACATCACTTTAGTCTACCTTTTCTTGGCAGCTTGTTGAAGGTGTTAATGTGGCTGGGAACATCAACACCTTGGCATGCATGAAAGTTAAGTCAGGAAGGCTAGAAATCACCTTGGCAGCCTCTTCACTAAGATGTTCTTCCTTTTTAGGCTTCCTGTTGGGAAGAAAAGAACAAAGTGCATTAATCCAGCACCTCATATCCCTGAGATCACTGAAAGAATCATTGATTGAAGCAATGTTCTGTCAGCTTCTTGATAGGCACTTCTGTAAGCTACTTTAAGGTAATCTAATGTTATAATACCTACCTGCCTACCAATAATGTGTTAACAGAGAGAGTCAGCAAAATGTTCCTGTGTATATTGTTGCAATAAGGAAAAAAAGTCCTATTCAAATTATAATTTTCACAGATTTTTTTTCTTTTTTTTTAGCAGCTTTGAGAGTCAAGAGACTCACTTGAAGAGACAACCATGCCCATAATACTAGAGATAAAACAGTAGGAGCATTAGTTCTAAACTACCTAAATCCAGTACAGCCTTCAAAAACAAAATGGAAAATATCTTAAAAGAACATTAAGAAACTCCTCACTTACTTCTCAATAATTTTAAAATTAAAAGCACTTATGCTGTGTTTTCAACATGACTGTTGTCAGACTGCACATCTTGCCCCTCTACATTATGATCCACAAACCTTTTTCCCCCCAGAATTCATCAGCAGCACAAGGTGCCTCACAGCTCAGTGTATTACTCAGTGTATCTCCTTGCTTTGAAGTGCAGGAGTATGAGTAGCCATGATGATACATACAGCAGTTGGGGAATCACTGGGGTTTACTCTGCCTTTTGCATTATTCACAAGAATTACTGAGCACAAATGAATAAAGAGGTCTGAATCCCATGTTGCTTGGTTCTCACTATTATGCAAAAAACTCACACTTCCCAAGTAAAATGAAGCCTGGCTCAGACTGCTACTAACCCCCCTCCTTTGCCCAAACATTCATACTTCACACACATCTGGCTTATCTTTGAAGAACACTGCCTACTACTAGAAATACTCAGTTTTGCATCAAACATTATTCCAGTTCCAACAAGGCACCTTCTAAATCCTGTAATGATGTAAGAAATTCCAGCTGAATAAGCTCCCTCACCTTTGGGAGAAAAAAGCTGAAACAAAAGGCTCGAACCAAATAAACTACTTTCCCTAGAATACATCAGAAATTTCCTTTCTGTATCTGGGCTTATTTATAAACTTTAAGCCAAGCCCATGAGAGGGAGATGACCACTCCAATCATGAAGCAGCAGGTATTTATACTTTCTGTCAGCCCCCATGAGGATTGCTTCCTCAGCTGAGCAGAGACCAGTGGAAAGCAAGGGGCTGCATGTTTGCTTCCACAGCAGTCTCAAAATTCCTTAGCTACAAGAAAAAAAGAACTGGAGTCAAACTCATCCTTGACATCTGATGATTGTGCTGATCCTCATCACTGATCATTGTGTTGACACTGAACGATCACTTCTCCTTGCTACTTGAAATCCCCACTTGGTGAAAGTTCTCTAGATGAAGCAGTCTAAATACTAAATCTGACTTACCTTCACAGAATACCAGTATTTTTTTTTTCTCTGCTGCAGTGGAATTTCACGAGCTACTGACTAGGCAGATTACCAAATTCTGGAGCATAAACGAAGCTGTGTGCTGGATTTACTGAAGGAAGAAGCAGAGAGCCAATATGTGCCTCCTCTAACAACTTCACAGTCAGCTCTGTTTGCACTCAAAGGACTATCTCTGAGCTGCTGAAATGTGGTTCTCACCCACCACTGTGCTATCAGTATCCGGTGCCACTATTAATAATCACTTACCACAAGCCTCTTAAAGGTACAAACTCCTGGTGATCCAGGACTTAGAGCTAACAAAGGAAGGCTTGACAGAGGAAGCCAAAGGAAGAGGGCTGCCTTGGAGATGTTCCTGTAATTGTTCATCAGGCGAGATGGAGCTCACACACTCCTTGCTATTTATATTCCTCTTCCTCCTCTGCTCAACTACATGCTAAGAAATGGCACTGCTGGGTCACAGAGGCAGAGCTGCATTTTATTCCATGGTCACATGCAGGACTTCTATCACAGGATAATGCCAGCTGGTCTCTGCAACACCACTGCAGAATAGGCACATCAGTGAGCCCAGCCAGGGGTCAATCTCACCCATACTGAATGCCCCCCTTCCAGCTGGAGGCCCTTTGAATAGTTTATCTACTCCAATGCAATGTAATAACTACCTATAAAGAAGGACAAGCTAACATGCAAATGCAGCAACCATTACTTAACTATGACCAAGACAGAGCTATAGATACACTCACTTGGAGACTCAAACCCTTTTTTAAAATAATCTCAGCACAGAAAGGGGTGAGATGGCCTAAATTCCCATCTCTCAATGGAGAGAGGCACGTTCCTCTGCAATGCAATACAACTGGACATGGCAAGTACCCTTTCTGGGAAACAATCAAGACTTTTGGTGGCAAGTACCACCAGGGCAACCCTAAAGAATTACTCACAAATTCTCTAAATCTAAAAGACAAAGTAGCATCATCACTGCTGACAGGTTTTACCCTTAAAATCTAGCAAACTGCCTACTAACTGTGATGTCCTTTAGAAGAGGCAAGAGAAACAACTGTGCATTAATTTTAGGCACCACTTTTGCTGAAGACATTCCCATTGTCAAGAGTTTCTTTTGCTGAGCCCTGATCAGTGGAGGGGACCTTTGCAGAGCTTCTCCTGCTCAAGCACTCATTTCTAGGTGCTATGGCTTAAAGGAAAGACACCCAAGTGAGAGGACTGACAGCAGCAGCTGTACTACTTCTGTCTGCTTTGGAATCAGAACTTTTGATTACAAAACCATGAAAGAACCCATCCCTGGATCAAAACAAGGTCTCTGCTTCATTCAGGATTTAAAACTATCCTCTACAGCACACTTTGTCCTCATCCATCTTTTCTCTTACTCTAGGTTACATTTCCTCCCAAGCAGGACAAGAGGGATACCCCTACCCAAGCATTTGTACAGCTGCTCTACCTGTGGGCACTACATTTCCTTTTCAAAGGCATGGTAACACTAAGCCACAAGAAATAAACCAGACTGACAGGCAGGAAAGTTGTTGGAAGAAAATTTAGCAAGAAAGAGAGAATGTTTTGTCCATCCATCACTTGCACGTCACTGCCCTGTTTTGCATTCCAACTCCTTCCTGCAGCATTCAAGTCTTTCAGAGCTTCTGTCACCTCTCATGTTTGCAAAGGGTTTTGTGGATAGCACCAGCAAGGCCAGGCTTTATCAGCAACAATGAGCTGATTAGAGAAATGCACTTTGAAAACACTCTATAATTAAGGGTTAGCCCGCTCCATCCAACAACCATCCCCAAGGAGTATTTTCAGTTTAAATGAGGGTTTCGGCCATTTCTTGGAAAGGTATCAGTGCTCTGCTTTCCTTCAAAAAGACAGCAGATAAACTTTTGATCTCTGCCAATTCTATGGAACTAGGCAAGGCTGCAGAGTTGCTGTGGAATGCTGCACTGGATCCCTGACCTTCAACATTGCTGCCATCAAGGTTTCAGGCTCAAGCTGAGGGCAAATTTCCCCTCCTCTCCCAACACCTTCCTTCTGAACTGATTTTCTGGTTCAAGAGATGGCTTTGCAATCAAAGACAGGACTATTTTAGATAGAAGTGACTCTTCACAAGGCATCCTCAGCTGAATAATGGTATTTTCACTTTAAACTTTACCCTAAAGGTCCTGAATTCAGCCAAGTTACAGACATGGGATAGCCTCAGCACAACTGAAGCTGCCATCAAAGTGATTTTAATCCACTGGTTTTATCTTCCCCAGTCAGTTATCAGGAATGTCTAACAGTCCATATTTCCAGGCTGGTGCATGAACCTCACCCTCTTTGAGCTACCTGTATGCATCTAGTCCTATTTTAAAGCCTTCAGTCCATTAGAAAAGAACTAAAAAAACGGAAAAGATAACCAAATTTATTACAAAAAGCTAACATTGTGCACATTATTTGGCATACTGCTAAGGCTATACTTTCTTATTTCTCTGAAGGTTTCTAGCTTGAAAAAACAGACTGCTTTTCTTGTGGAGAATATGAAATCAAAAAGAAAAAGCACTTGGTATTTTTTTAAAATTTAGAGTTGATAAGAACACAGAAAACATTTTAAACAGTAAAAACAGCTAATCCTTGTGTGTGTCTGAACTTAGCCTCCAAGCCTGAGGTCCCTAGCCTTACAATATTGCTACATCACAGATCTAGAACCAATTCCTGTAAGTAAGCAATGCTCTCCAGAATGGGGGAAGAGCTCTGACATCTGGACAAAGAGCACAAGTAAGAGCTGTCAAGTGCATGGTAGAAGCACTGAAAAAAGCCCAAATAAAACTCACATTAAAAAATCAATACCGAAAATTGAGGCTCAACATTCATTTAAGCAAAGCAGACTTCCCTGTTCCTTTGTACCTTGCTTTAAGATGTCTTAGCTTTTTGTTTACAGAGTCTATGAGGGCAGATAAAGATACATTTGGAGTTTGCATGTCCTGCTGTGGGTACTTTTAAATTAGGCTTAGAATATAATACAAAAGTATTTCAACTGTAACTATGTTTTCTAATTTGAGAAAGTCAAACTTTTCCACTAGAGTATCTCCAGGAAGAGTATGTGCACTCCATGGACAGAAAAAGAGGTAATCCAAAAGACAAGACCCAAAAATCAGCATCCAAGTGGTGAGTTCCCTCTACTGGTTCTCCCTTGAAATTTCATGGCTTGCTGATTTCATGTTCACTTTCAAAATTACCACTGAAGGAAAACTAGGAAGATAGTTTTCTCAGTGAAAGTGCATGTTTTAAAAGAACTCTTGAAAATCACCTCCTAAGGGCTGTTGCATGAAAACATGTCTAGTTTCAGAGTGCTGAATAAACCCTGAAGCTCATTTGGGAGTGAGGATATGTTACCATCTACTTGTTGCATGTTGAGGCACATGCTTCCAAGAAACCAACATTTTACTTGGTAAAGATCCCTCAGCATTTCTTTCAATGGGCACAGACGTTAATTATATGTTAAGACAGTCCAGGATTCTACTGCTAAGATACACAGAAAAAAAAAAAATAAACCCAAAGAATGCAAGCTTATAAATGGAGACTATTCTGTACCCATTCAACAGGCCAGACTCCAAGAAAGACATTTGATGCCTGAAGCCTTTCTCTAGATTCTATCTATAAAAAAGCACAAAATTTCATGTGTGCTCCACTGAAGCAGAAACGATGCCCCAAACCAACTACATGCTCAATTCTTAATGTGCAACAACAAAATTAAACTGATGCTTGGCCACTGAAGTTTTGATAGATGCGAGAAACATTTGTGAAGGGACAAATATAGTCATAATTATCAGTTTGTTTTATCATTTTACTTGTGGAACATTCTGTGTTTATGAATTACAGAGTCCAGAGAGGGTATTCTGTCTCAGTCCTAGGTCACTGAACTGAGTGATTCTGTTCACCTTGCCATTCTTAGGAACCAGCTCTGGTGTCCACAAATTTGCTTCCTCCAGTTCAGTCTTTGGCTCTAGCTTGTCTACTTAGGTCCTGGTGATCTTCTCCCTTCAGCTCATGAACTCTTACCCATCTTATTTTAGTGTTCTACAATAACTCGAAATATGAACTACATTACAATGAACTTCAGATTTAAAATTTAAAGCCTTTTGATCATTCAGGAACTTCTGTCCAAAAACTGCACACATGTTCAGACCTCACATTTCATGCCACCCTTAGAAGAAAAACGTGCAATGAAGAGTATTTACCTTGTGGACGTGCTTGCCTTCTCCACTGTGGACATGAGCCTTGCAAACGCATCAGTCACTCTGTTGCTTGCATTGGAAGTTTCCAGTTTTGAGGTTGTCAATTCATACAACTCAGGATCCACACCTTATAGTATAAAATAATAATCAGTGATGGTTGGAGGCAAGTAGAGTCATAACTAGTCACAGACCAACTTGCTACAGACTGTTTTCTGTAAACATCTGAATCATTCATAATTTCAAGATACATGAAAAGAACATGACAGGACATGTTTGCATTTCTGAAGCATCATCCTCTCTCCCATTCTTTTTCAGCAGCTTTTTTAGTTGTAGAACAAAACACACACCTTGGATCAAGTCTGGCATACAAGGTCTCAGTCTGTGTGTAAACAAAACCAATTTGATTGACTTTTTAAAGTGAAACTTCTATAAAAATGTCAGCTTTTTTAAAATGGACTGTTTCAATTACTTCAACTCAACTGCCTGGATTAAAAGAACACTGCATGTTAACACAGATCAACTCTTCACCTAGAGATTACAAAGAACACTGGCATGCAATAGAGTGCTTTTAGTATCTGGCTTTCCACTAGGGGTTGTGTTGAAATTTAAAGTGAGGAAAAGCAGCTTTTATGAAACACAGAAGTAGAATGGCATTAAAAAAGAGTTACATGCTAATATGGATAGCACTACCAAAACTTTTAGTCTGTGCTCCCTTTTCCCCTTTCAAGTATTTCTAAAGCATTAAGTATCTGGATGTTTCAGCCTTGAATTCCTAGCTTCAGGTATGTCATCAAATCAGTCAGATGATTAATTTTAACATCACATTTGTCACAAATGGATTTAAAATTTTAGCAGCAGAGGTCATTCTGGAAAATCTTCACAAAAATGGCAAAAAAATATATATGTATGAGTTAAAGTCTACCTGTTTAGTATCAAGCATCACATCTCAGTTTTAGAGGTATGTCTGAAATCCCAAAAGATTACTAACTAAAATAAATGCCAGTGCCTATTGTCCTGCCTTTACCACCAGTAACTGCAGCACTGGGTGTGCTAATAGATGATGCTAATCATCCTCAAACCTGCTTTTTTATGAGCTCTTCCCAAGCAGTGTCTTGACCATTTATCCTATTGGCACAAGTTCATTCTCCTTTTCTTATGAGAAAACTAAGCTGACCAAAATGTAAAATAAAGAAAATCATCTGGTTAAGCTGCAGGAGGTGAGGAGATTTGTTCCATATAATATGAGTTCACTAGAAATTAATCAGCTGTCCTTTTAACATATATATTTTTTTAAAGTCTGGATTTTCACAGTTGATTTGATCCAGTTCCAAGCAAAATATCAAAGTATGTATGGTCCTGAGACCAGTATACCAAGACTTCTAGTAATGTCAGATGTTTACAGAACTTAGAACCAGGAAAAGCCCAAAAATTCCATAAAATATCCACTTTCAATCAGGGAGAGGAAGCCTTGAAGAAATACACTTTGACTTGCAGAAGCCTGCGAGATCCCATTAAGGTACAAATTGGAAAGCTAATTGAAGGAAGGAGCCCTTTGACATGCAACTCTGCAACAAGTATTAAATGCAACATTATGAGTTACATCATTTAGATATTCCCACTTACAGTCCTGTTTTGGGATGTCACTGCTCAATTTACTATTCTTTAGGCACCTCTTACTCAGCTCTGTTTATGTTGAACTATTAACATGACAAATAAAACTATATACTAAATCTGTGGGAACATATTAGAAATCAGTAACTCCCTGTTCATAATGTGGAAGGAAAATTTTTATTAAAATGTTATTTTAGGCACTGATGAAATCAGACTGAGAAGAATCCAGTGTCAATGTAGAGCAAGTAAAACTAAGTCTCCAAAGAAAGAATTAACTTCCACTGATAAAAGTTTCTTTTTTAAGCAAAAAAAATCTAGCAATTTGTTCTTTCAGTTATCATATGTATTTTTTTAAGAGTTGCATATTCCTCATTTTATTCAGATGATGCAAGAATATTCAAGGAAAGCACTGCAGAACCTTAATGAGATATTGAAGGAAAGTTAGCCAACCAAACCCCACACAAAGCTCCTAAACACACACACAAACACACGAGCTGCAAGCCATGAAACAAATGACTTTCCCAGAAACAAGTCAGGAAGAAAAAAAAAAACAAAACAAAGCCAAACCAAAATAAAGGAAAAAAAAAACCAAAATAAAAGCACTATAGGGCATACCAGAGAAGGTGACAATACCTGTAACTTGATGAAATAATATAAAAAATAAAATGCAATAAAGGCTAACAGAATATTCCTCCAGTAACCTCTCCCAGTGTGCACTTTCTGCACAAGCAATAACAGGAGCACCCAACTACCCAACTACATGAGCAATAATACATGTACTGGGCACTGGTGACTTGTGTCAGTGCACTTGCACACACAAAAGAATCCGCAGGACTCAAGCACCTTGACTTTGCTAGCTGTCACTTCCATGACAAATCTGCCCTCTTTCATCTGATAATGATATTTCTCAAGGGTGGAATAAAAAGTCATTTAGATTGCCATGCCATAAAATTGCTTTCAGTGATTAGATTTTAAAACAAAAAAAAGTGTTTCTAAAAACAAAAAATACAATAATAATTATAATCACTTGTTTGAAATGTGGGAGGATCCCAAACATCTTACAAACTGATTTTTAAAATTAAGATCACTAAGCGGAAAGCTATCTTTCCTATGCAGGAACTGATTATCATGGCTTCAGGCACTGTAATGAAAGAATACTTGCCTTATCAACTTAACCTATGCCCTGGAATAGATCCCCAAAGTGTTCCCTGAAATTCCTGCAGAAATTTATTCAAAGTGTAGGTTTCCACAAGCTCATGCAAAATACTCAGAGCATGTAAAAACCACGTGATAAATGAATTAAATTAGTTTTACACATTATTCAATGAGAGATTGGGTTTTTTATCTCCCTTTTAAGGGAGTAATTTGCAGATAAAGTGCTTTGGCTTAAAAATTAGCATTCATGAACTTCTAAAATCCCACAAACATGCAACTATCCTTTTCTATTAAAAAGGCTGTTAAAACACTTTTTCACTTCATTATTGTTATTAGTCCACAACCTCCTGGGCTGTGATATATCAAGCTCCATAAATTTATATTCACACATGGCTTCCAAACAATACCACAATCCTGTAATTTGGAGGCACTCAGAGGAGAGGGCAAACCCCATATTTTAGGAACTGCTGCGTGGACAGAATTTTTCAAATTTCCTTGAGTGCTCAGAAGAGTTAACTTCTGGATTTTCCAACATGAAACAAGTGTTTTAACATCTTATTTGCAAGAGCATAAAAGCCATTCATTCCTTCAGCAGGTGACAAATACAGAGCTGACAGTACCTTTTAAATACTTCGTACTCGATACAAAACATCAGAAAACAGAACACAGATTAAAGGAAAAACGCAGTAGAAAGACATTTCAGAGAAACGCAATGTAAAACTTTCTCCTTGTTTGTAGGAAAGTCAAGTGATGTGCTCATGCTTTTAGTAAGTCGTTATATTCTTACAGTTGTGGTTTTAACACTCTGCTGACCTGGGATTGTGGTGGTGCTGCTAGAGCTACTGTCATCCACGGGCCCAAAGAAATCAAGGTTCAGAAGAGTGGAACCTCCACTAGCTTGAAATTCAGTGACCGTGTTGGTAGGCAGCCATATAGAAGGTAAGCCAAGGGAGGGGTTTATGTGTAAAAAGGGGTAAGACACACACTTGAACATGCAAGTTATAATTAGTACTCAGTACGCAATTTAAAAAAATCGACATGAAAACAATGCTTACAGTATTAGTTTGTACCTTCTAAAATGTTAACAACTTAATTCAGTGCACGTTTCCTCATGTACAATGCAGCAAGGAAATCAACACTAGTAACTTGAAAATAGAAATATTTATTTCGATCTAAAAATGAAAGAGAACCAGCACGACCCAGAGAGAGAGTTGTGACCAGTTAAAGGGAAACAATATATAGGTCAATTGGTAGTTAAAGTATATAGGGCTTTTCTCCCCTCACTGAAATTGAAAGCCATTCTTTCATCAGGAAAACTTAGCAGATACTCAAATAGCAAAGAACAAAAAGAAAAAAAAAAAACATTCAAAATTTTATTTAGCAGCTTTAAGCTATTAATTATCATTATCTTAAAACAGTGTGACCACTGGGTAACAAATGCCACTCTTATGTCCAGTTCCTCACTGGTACATTATACTGTTCCCCTTTAGTACTAAAACAGAAATCAAACCAAGATACATTTTAAAGTTGTTAAAAAGAAAGCATGATGATTGACTGAAGTAATAAGACACCAGACAACAGCAAAAGGGTCCATCCAGGCTTTCCTTCAGCACCATGATATTGCTATCCAAACTCTTACACCCCACACATTCTGCAACAACATGGTGTGGCAACACCAGTGCAGTAAGAGATGCACTTTATCACCTTTGAACTTGTGCATCAACAACTACATGCTGTCAGCAGGCTCCTTGTAAAGGAGTTTTTTATAGGTTTCTAGTCTGTCAATTAAACGAATTTCCAGAACTTGTTTTATTTCCCTTGCATGCACTTACATTTCTGACACTGGAGGCAGTGGCACAACTCACTTTGCTATTAAAATAGACATAGGTGAAGGGTGTTTTAGCTGATAACTATATACATTTACAGATACAAATAAGTTTGTAGCTACCTCTTTAATATATTAGCTATAATTAACTCTTTAGTGTAAGCAAAAGTGATAATGAATGAAGTCACATTTTTAAAATATAAAATTATCTTTAAATCTTAAAACTTTCAGCTCAGGAAGTGTGTATTTTGCAAAGTTTGTTAAAATATTGTGCTTTGAAGTAGCCACTATACACAAGTTTGTCATTCAGAGGATGTCTAAAGAGAGAGCTGACTGGTCAAAATTACTTTTAAGAAGTAGAACTTATCAACCTAAAATGCACATTTGTTCAGAGTTTCATGATAATCTGCAGTTATACATAATGACATATTAACATATTGCCACTGTGTCACTAGCATATGGCAGGAATCTAAAATAATACTTAACTTCATATTTTTCAAACTATGCAATACTTCACATAGGGGCACTGTTAATCAGAAAGAAAGCCTGAATTTCCAAAGTTAGGAGTAAGAAATAAATATTATATATATATATGTGTGTGTGTATATATTTTAAAAAAATAATCAGCAGATAGATGTTTGTCTGAACTTTGTAGCTTTCTTATCTCTAGCTCTGGTGCTAGAGGCTCTACGGAGAGACGTACCATCTAAAGGGTTAGTAAGGCCACTGCTACTCCAGTCAAACTGGACAGGTGGTAGAGATTCCTAGAGTTGAAAAGTCAGAAATCAGATTTTATAGTCAGTTCAGGTTACAACAATGCAAAGCAGTTCAAACAACAGATTCTTTAGTGTCTAAACACTAAAAAAGACAACGAAATGATCAAGCCCCAGCTTTTGGGAGGTGTGTATTTTCATAATATGCACTAAAGATTCCAAGTAGATTTGTTCTACCACAGGAAGTGCATTAAATTCTGAACAGCACAGATTAGGTAACTTCTAACTCAAACAGGATTTGCAAATTAACTAAAACATATTAATTGAATAACAAACTTTAAGGCATCATTGAAAATTAAACTATTACCTTCGTGGAAGATGAGGCACTTAGCACAAAAAGTTATGTATACACAATTACAGAGTAAATTTAGAACAGAGGAAGCTGTCTGTACATCCATGCTTTGTCTTGATCATATGTATTATTTATCATCACACAACCCATCATTCTTTTGGTTTGTTTTGCTCTCAAGAAACATAATCCCCACACGTGAGGGACAAACTATCAACACCCTCTCCACTCCACCCCCTTTAAAATCACAGTATGGAAGAAAAGTAATGGAAGTTCTCAGCAATATTTTTCAAAATGCATCAGTACTTGTTAAGCTTCCAGTGGCTGAGCCATACCTTCTCTTTGCTTTTGCAGAAAATCAGCTTTCATTTTTTATTTTAAAACTTCCAACCATCTAACACTGAAGAAAAATGCAGATTCACTAACTGACACTCTAGCAACCTGAGCTAGCTTTATAGCACAACTAAGCTCACCGTAAAAGGCTAGATGTTTACAGAAAGCAAAGAGAGCTGGAGATTTCTGTATTTACTTATAGGAAAGATTTTTCTAAGCAAGATATTTACTATCTAATGTCTTAAAAATACTTTCAGTACTGAGCACAGCTTGAACAGTATTCTCTCCATGGAGGTTAAGAAGCTGATTTTTCACTTTTTACTTTGCTTTGGGAATGATATTACTGGCATTGAAATTATTTGAATGTAGATATAAACCAGCAGTGTGGAAGCTCCACCTGATGAAGTACTGATCACTATCATCAGTAGCTTGTTTAAACTTTGTCACATGGAAAATATATTAACATTAAAAGCAGTTTGCAGGAAAAAAAGGGAGTGAATTCGACAATTTAGAAGCTTTCTGCCCTGAGCAAAAGAAACTCAAATTGAAACAAAGTAGCTTCCTATCAACTGTCACTTACTGAGGAAAATACCCACTACATTTTGTGTCAAAGTCCTGAGTCAGGACTGAGTGTGACAGAACTGCATGGAAAACGTGGCACCAATGGTTTTCTAAGTGTTTGCCTTTAATGATGAGTCGATTCTCAGATTTGACAAGGAAATGACAAAGGATGTGATGATGAATTCTTCCTAAAATGGGAAAAAACGAATCTGACTCCAAATCAGTAAGAGTATGACAAGTATATTAGGTGTGCTCTGTGGGATGAGGCCACTCTGCTGACTTCAACTACATTACAAAAGAGAGGGTAAATGAAGCACCCATACAGGATGCTGGCAAGCCCCAGTATACACAACAGCAAACAAAGGGAAAGGAGAAGGCAGCAGAACAAGCAAATGAAACAGAAAGTTTTCTGTTTCTAGTGACCTCAGCCCCAAGAAAACTGCACTGGGACACCTGAACACAGGCATTGAAACCTCAGCCAGTGGAAACACACCCTGCAAATGGGAATATAATGTTTTGCCTTTCTGAGATTGTGAAGCTGTTAGGCTACTGCAACTATTATTTTAATAACATGCTTTAAGGAGAAGTGCCCAGTCTAGGAGAATACTGAAAAATGGAGCAAACTGCTTTCACTCTTCGAGGCCTCCATCTTAGATTACAGGACACAGTACAGAAATGAAAAAGCATACTCAGCTATCAGAGTACTACTCTGAATGTTAAGGAAGTAAGAAAGAGGAAATTAAAATGCCTGCTGGTTTTACTGCATCATATTTCACTTTGATACAAGTGAGAGATGTTTTCACACAGTAATTTTAGAATGTATTATACAAGAGCTTCTATAATCCAAAAGACTAAAATGTAAATGTTTGTGTCTGTGCCAATAATTACCCAATGAAAATGAAACAAAATTGAAAAAAAGGAAGCATTTTGCTGTCTTAAAGCTGGGAGAAAAGAATAAAAGGGCTTGTTATACAAATATAGTGTCAATATTTAGATGGATCCCACAAACAAGCATCATAAACATTCCAGAAAAACCTTTACACATAAGTAATTAATGCATATCATTGTGTGTATTCATCAACAAAATTACATCAGTTCTAAAAACCGCTCTTTTCAGACAACCCCTTTACACAACTGTCCCATCTGACAGAACAGCAAGTTCTGTAGCATCTCTTACCTGCAAATCTTTCTCTCTTACTCTCTCAACAAAGCTACACACACTCTTGGATCTTTCTCACACATATAACTGGAGAGCAGTTCCTGATGGAGCCTTTGGCTGGTGGCCAATAATATGGTAGTTTGCATCTGTCATTGTTAGAAGTCCTGATGGTCTCTTATGTAATTAAAAGTGTTTTTAGAGACTATCACCCCACGGGGTTTAATTAAAGTTCAGTCCCTAATAGCCAGCAAGTGTAAGATGTGTATTTCTGTTATAACCTGATCCCTAATTCAGTGGCTTACATGCAAGCAGATGTGCTGTAATAGGCACCTGCAGAAAAGAATCAGTGGTAATTTTCTTCTAGAAAGGTTTGGGTCACTGCAGATTTCTATTCCAATATAAAACTTACTAAGCAAAACTAGGTAGGTAACCCTACCAAAGAAACATCTTGCCAAATGGAGAAAACAGGATGCTTTGAAGCAATAGCAGAAGAACAAAATTATCTGGTGAACTTTTTTCAAGAAATCCAAAGAGAAGCAGGTAAGGAAACTTTAAAACAACATTAACCAGAAAACAGAATCAAACCAAGAGAAAGCAGTCATCACGAAGTCCAGACAGACACCCTTTAGACAAACACTGGAATACATTTTGCATGCACTGCCTGAAGACTTGGCTGGGATGTAGAAGCCCACTAAGCTGTATAAAAAAGAAGAGACAGGCACCTGTCTTGGGTCTAACAATCAAAGGGTCCCTATTTCAGCAGCAACTCCTTCTCACACCTGATGTGCCTTGACAGAGCCTTTTACTTCAGCCCTGTGAAGTCTTTGAGACACCATGCTTAGATCAAGGCAAGAGTAATCAGGGGATGATTTCATATTCTTTTTATTGCCTTACAGTTATGAGCACAGATGAACAGAGAAATAAACCACTCAATTGTCAAGATAAACAACAGATCAAAGAAGAATTTAGAAGCCACCTTCAAATATAAAACAGAATGACTCTACAAAAATAATCTTTGTACAAGAAACTAATGGGACAAACTGTCAGTAACTTGCTTGAGAACTCAATGTCAAACCCCTGCTCCTTATACCTTAAAAATGCTCATGTGGAAACTTGTCCACTCTATTTCCACAGCTTAATTCAGTGAGATCCTCTGCAGGGAACGAATGAAGGCAAAACATTCAGAGTTTATATCATAACTAGGAAGAAACATTGCAGCTCGTTTGATGCTTTCTACCTCATTCAAATAATTCTAAAGTTCTCCATTTTAAACCTCTGCATGCTTTCCTCTGTTTGCCTACAACAAAAATATTTAAGAGGCATTTCTGTGTTTCTACAAATGTTCTTTCCACTCCTACTTTTGCCTCATCAGTCTTTCTTCCAAAGTCTTATTCCTTTAGCAGGCAGCCATACCCATACATGCACAGACACTGATTGGTATACAAATCCCATAAATGCCAGCCTTTGAACAGAGGAGAACTCTTTACCTTAAGCAAAGAACAGGAATCTATTAACCAGAGCCTCTCCTTCCAATAAGAATGTCAATATTTTGAAGTTTCTGAATACAGGAATAAATCATAGTTCTGAAAATGGAGGAATTTAGAAGTTTAAATAATTACCCATCAACCAGGTACACACTCAGGAGATACTTGAATTGTTGCACCTAAATTACTTGCATTTAGAATAAGAAGTCTCAAGAGTCCACTAAAATTGCCTGTATTTCCACTGAATATTGAACAATGTTGATAGCATAGTTTCTAAAGAAATGTTTGGGCACATCATTTTATCACCACTACCATCTGGAATATTCCTAGAGATCCATTTGCACAATGGGATGTGAAGCCGGATTTTTCCCCAAAGCAAACAGAAGCCATCAATCATCGACAGTAGATGAGGCCAAGAAAAAAATTAGCTCTCTGAGGTGGAGAATTGATCATTCACACCCTGAAACTTTCTGAATGTGACCTGTGGTCTCCTAGAGTTCTGAATGGTTACAAGCTCCAACCCACCTCTTCCCCAAAAACTTGTTTTAGTATTTGTCCTTTTGGAAACGCTAACCTAATGCCAAGAGTGCAGACAGACAGCACAGAAGCTTTTCAGATGTATTCCTGGACCACAACTATTGAACAGAGACGGCCTTGTCAGAACAAGCTATGTGGCAAGATGATCAAATTGTGACAAGTAATGGGAAATTCTGTAGCAGGAATTCATAATGACAGAAAAAGAGATACTTTGATAAGTAGAGATTCTTATTTTCAGCACTATGACTGTCAAGCAACTGAGAAAATGACACTAGTCAGAGATGCTGCTACTTCAGGCTCTTGCAGCTCTCTATACTGTTTAGTGAATGGCTGAATTTATGTATTCTCCTCTGTAAAAAAGGGTACTTTGAATGCTGCAAAAAGACAGTGAAATTTATCTACTTTGTTACCTCACAGTTGATTTCTTCAGGTCAGACTGTTTGCAGTCATCATTACTGTTACCTTTTCTTACATCCAGTTCAGCTGCTCAGTTCCACTACATATAAGAAGCAGCACAGGAAGCACCAAACGTGTCTTGGTGTATAAAACATCAGCTCTGAGCCTACTGACAAACTGCTATTCAACAATGAAAAAGAATTCTCCTCTGCTACAAGCATGTCATACTTAGAGCTTTGCACTACGGCAGAGCAAGGACTGCAAGAACATCATCATATTCACAAGTACCTACTGTTCAAGTTAGGTGTAGCCCAAGAATAATTCTTTCTGGAACACCTTCAATCAGAATCACAAGTTACCTACAAGAATAATTGTACAGCAGGTAACTAAAGATGCTGGGTGGATTAAACAAGACCTGTACTAAGGAGGGACACAGCTGAGTCTCTGAATATGTACGGAGCATCACTGCAATGACACTGAAAATGAGTCTCTCTGCATATCCCTTTAGCTTGCTAACTACCACACACTGCAACATGCATGGCATTTCAGTGCTCTTCTAATATCATTACATCAAAATAACAAAGAATTTGTGAAATTCAAAAGCTCACTCCTAAACTCCTCTGAATTCATTTTGTAGCAGGCTTTAAAGACAGAGAAGCCAGCAAAGCAACTCTGTGTAACAGGTAGTTCAATAAAATCTGGCACAAAGGGCCAAAGGAATTCATACAACCAAAAGTCAGGCACATATGCTTGTAGTGACCACACCCAAAATCTCCCTCTAGGCAGCTGGGCTACTTTTTATGACACTCTGAAGAAGTAAGAAAGGGTAAAAGGAAATGAACAGTATAAATGTAAATAGGATCATTCAGAAAATCAAGTGCTAACCAACATGTAGGACATCCTCCAGCAATAAGCTCCAGAATAACCAAAGATGAAGAACCTTAGCCAGAGGTCAGATGGGTCTAACATTGCATATAAAATTTCAATAACTGCCCACTGCCTTTTAGAGCAAGCTGCTGTATAACAGTAAGGATCATCAGGACTCTGAAATGCTGGCCACCAACTGCTACAGCCTTATCATAGGGACTCTCTTCCAGTCACACATGAAAAGCAGATCCAAGAGCAGGACTTCAATCTGACACAAGCAACAGCTGCATTTTACACACAGATGTCTTTGAATACACCATCTAGATATTTTAAATATAAAGGAAAAGAAAAGGCATTCCATTATTTCCCTCATTCTTTCTTTTCCTTTCCTCACCCTTCTCTCTCTGTTTTTTACCTGGAACTGATCAGATGCACATGTGTTCATCTCTGGTGATACAGGAGGTGTCTGTCCTATTGAAGCTATTTTTTCTGCTGCAGATATTGGTTTCAAAGGTTCCTTGGTAGGTTCTAACATACCCTGAATAAACAAACAAATAAATAAATTATCTATATTTTAAAAAACCCACTTGCACACACAGACACGTGTTTATAGACATTTCAAGAACTGCAGATGCCAAAAACTAGAACACACTACTAGGTAGTACTACCCTCAACTATGGGCTTGAGGCTAACCATGTTATTTCTGGGACACTTTCACTGAGAGGGGAGGAGTACATGAAGCAGGAGAAAATCATCCTGGGTCCTTAGGCCAGGAAAGAAGAAACATTTTAGAGCCAGTAACAGAAACCTAAGTGTTGAGTGGGAGCTTGCTTTCAACTTTCAGTAATGTAATTTAAGCTGGAGAAAACAGTTACTTGATAAGGTGATGTCTTCTCCTCCCAATTGTGTGTGGATTATTCCAGAAATATCAAATGACCCATCACAAAAGCACATGTGCATTCATTCCATTTCAACAATTAAGTAATCCAGAAGAAACAAATCAAATTATCAGTTTTCAGAAGGATACCAAGAACAATAATTACTGACATGGAAATAAATACATTAAGAAGCATTAAGAAAATAATTAAACTCACATTTTTAATTCTAAACAAACATTTCAAAGATAGATAGTATTATGAAAAATGTCTAAAACGTGATCTTGAAGAAAACTGAGGGTGAGAAGATCTATAGAAAGCCCAAACTTTGCACTGAGACATGCCAACCACCCAAGAACAATGAGAAATGCCCAAATAAAAGCACGGGATTTGCAACTGGAGCATTTTAAACCATTTTCAGGCAGTCACTTGCCAAGATCAGCTGTCCTACAAATGTTTCTACACCGTATTAGGGAAACTTTGAATTTACCTACCAGTCAAATCAATTATTTTGGACAGCAGAGAAACACAGGAAGCAACGTGGCAACAGAAAGCAACAAGCCACTTTACTGCTACCATTGCTGCTATCCAGCTTATTGTGTGCAAAAGTATATAAAAAAAACAGAAGATAATTAATCAGCAACAACAATCTGTTGCAAAAAATAACTGCATGTGTTGCAAACATAGTCTTGCTCACAAACAGGAAGGAAACAGCAATTGCTCTGAGATATTTCAACTATCTATTAGAGTACCATGTTTACATCCAAAGAAATACAGGAGCTGACCTCCATCTCAGAAAACTGTAGCAGTCACTCTGCAAAATTAACCTACGAAATGAAATCAGCGTAATATAAACCAAAGAAAACTGTCTTTTTAATATTCCATTTGTGAATCACATAAAAATGTAGGTTTCTACATGGGTATACATATACGTGCAAGATTTTTGAGAAAAAATAAAAGAACATTTATTCTGCTCAGATGAGCAAAAATCACAAATCTTATCCTCTCACTGCCTTTTCTAAATACTTCTTTCTCTTAAAATCAAGTATCTACTTGCCCACATAATGAAAATTCTTTATTTGGTAATTCTTTTCTAGCCTTTCTACTGATGCCTAAGCCATAACTGCACACTTGGTCTTTAATGTAATTTAATATATTTCATTATACAATGGTTTTGGAACTATAACAAAAAAAATAATACTAAAAAAAGCTTACCAGTCCTGCTGCATACATGGGTACTATAACTGGCTGCTTCTTGTTGCCTGTAAAGAGCTGATAAAACAACAAAAAAGAATTTACTTAAGAGTTTCTGTATCAGTGATGGAAATGTTTTTCAATGCTAACTTCCATAAGGTTAGTATCACAGAATAAATACTATGTTAATTATAACAAAATGGTTAAAAAATGAATGGAACTTTTAATATTAATAGGGCATATAAAAGGTTGCCAGGTGGTCTGTCATGAACAGCCATGTTCTGTGCAGCTATGCAATTAGGAGACAGGCATTCACACAAAACACTTCCACCTGACTCTACATTCAAGGCAGCTTCATTATTTAGAAAGCCAGTTTTACTGACAGACTCACAATATTTCTTGTGTCGATTCCCAAGGAGCACAAAAGCTTTTTGTTGCTGTGGGAGCCACCCCACTGGTATCTCAGTCCATATGCTTCATGGATGTCCTGCAGCTCTGTCCACACGTCCATCAGTTCCCTGCACAACCCATCATAAATCAAGTCATCATTCAGAAAAACAGCCCAGCAGCCTTGAATCGTTATTCTGTTTTTTAATGCAAGTGACTTATTATACATTCCAATTAAGCTTATGCCCAAGCACAATACCCAGGGGAACTAAAACTGCACAGTGTTCTCAGAACAATTATAGTTCAGACTTCTTACTGGAAAATGATGTCCACGGCAGACAGGACAAAGCCTGCTTAGACTTCATCATCACATGAATAAATATAATAATTTATAGTGAGTGTAACTAATAAGACGTATTCTGCTTAATTCAGAGACATCACTGAAAAGAAGATGATAGGCTGCTGAGTTGCTAAGTGAAGTACTCCTGGCATATGTAGTCACTGAAAACAAGCATTCTGCTAGATAGCTAATTTTCATTCGACAGCTTCTCAAAATGCTTGAAGCAAACACCTCATTCTGAATTACTGCTCTATGTGGTTCAAGTTCATTTTAAGTTTGTTGCATTGTGGCTTCTTACCCAGCACTTGCTAAGGTCTCCTCAGTTGTTATCTGCTTTTCACCTGCTTCCAACAAATGATTCAAGGAATTTATTTCTTCTTCAATTTCAACAACAGGCATGTAAGGAAAACAGACTTCAAATATTCGTTCCAGACGACTTAGCAATGTTGTCTGTACCAAAAAGAAAATATTTATGTCAAGTTTTGCTAACTGCTTTAAAGATAAGTCCATTATTATAGCAATAATAACAACTTATAGCTAATAAAAGGTTTCACTTACCACAAAATATTAATTGTCAGAGGACCATAAGACTTTTAAAACAATCAATACAGGCTTCTAGCTACTAAGAAACAGTAAGGACCTTGCCCTCTGCAAGGTGAGCTCTTACAGAAGAGTCCAAAGTCACTCTGTTACAAATTAGTAGAAAATGTATACAACAAGATTTATGCTATATAAGGATAATGTCTCAGCAATATAAACAGCATACATTGGGACTAATGGTTTCCAGACATTTTAATTCCACAACATGCACTGGGCCTTGGCAGATGGATCTAACAGGAAAAACAAAACAAAAATCAAACAACCTCCTGTCCCCACAAAAACAACAAAACAATTCTCCCCATATTTTTTGGACAAGCATAGTATGCTTTCTTCTTTTCAAGTTCTCCACTTATATTCCTCTTATCTCTGATGTATTTGCATATAGACAGGATTTCAACTTCTTGTACCTCAATTAACTGGTCTCGGACATCAGACATACCATTGATATGGAATATATTTTCTCCTCCACTTCAACCCATTAAAAACAGGTAGCCATCAAGCTTTTAATATTTATTAAAATACCAATTGCAAGGTAGGCTCATAAGAATTAAATTAAAGCCTTTTTTAATATACTCATTTTTGCCTGAAACACCCCAATCTCTTTTCTTGCTAAGGAAAGAAGCCTGGCAAGAAGTGCAGCATTTATCTTTCTGTTTCAGTGTTCCTCAACAACCACTTTCCCAGTGCTCTGCTGCAACACACACAGGGCAGCGTCCAGCACCTCCCACACCTGCTTTTCTGCTGGGGAAATGGGAAAGAAACAGAGTAGGTGGAAATCCCAGGAGCATCCCACAGTGTGTGTTGTTTTAGCTGCGCCAGCAGAGCCCTCCTGTGGAGATGCAGCATATTCCAGCAACAATGTTGGTGTTACACACATAAGCCTCAAAACAGAGGATTTTTGTTACAACTGAGATGATTTGAAGTTCAGAAAAGCAAGGCTGTAGGAGGAAGTTACCTATTTTAGTTAGGCCAATCGATACAACTGGGAGGAACCTTTATGCAGCAAAATATCTGCTTCACAATTCCCAGAGTTATCTACCACATTTCTCACTTGAGTTTTTAGCTGAAAATTTGCCTTGTCTCTTGTCCCAATTAAGCAACTCACTGACCATGATAATCAGCAAACATAAAAGAGGTAAACTGAAACACCAGATTATCAGAATATCTGGATTCCGTATTAGAGTTGGGATGATGTGTCAGGAACTGGGAACAGAATCTGTCCAGATTATTCTCCCTATTCAGCCACTAACTGCAAAAAGCAGGAAAATGAATTGGCTTAGAGCATCAGCTCTTCAGTTATACTACCTGTGAAAGAAATGCCTTGACAGGGACAGCCACCAGGTACAGTATTTGCAAAGTATAATGTCAAAATGTGCAAAGATCTGAATTCATAGCTTACCCGACTCACCCTTTTTTTTTTTCTTCTCCATTACCTCACTGGTAAATTCTGACCATGAGCCATGTTCTACAGTAAATAATTTTCCTTTTAATTATCTCTTAATGCTCAGTCATTCTGGCCATACACTAAGTTACAATACTTACAGGCTGTTTTGTGCTTGTTGACCAAAACTAAGATGCTAACTTACATTTTTAGGAAGTGTAACAAAACAGTATTCCAGATTCTAGACTAATGCTTTAGCACCCAAAAGCATACTCTACTTCAATTTTAGACCTTAACTTTACCTACAATATATCACTTGCCCTTATCTTACATCAACAGGTGATGCTTGCTTCATTTTTGTAATACAGCAAGAGTACATATTCCCAGTGAAAAGAAAGAGGCAGATGAAAGGCACTGGATCATGGAAATAGCAAGGCATCACATTTCTTGAAAAGGATCAACATTAGAGAACATGCTACTGACTAAAAATATGCTTGCTTAGGTAATGAAAGAATTAACAGAATGTCTCTAAGAACCAAGCAGCATCTCAGTCAGTGTCACATTTCAAATCTGAGCTTAAGAATTATGCTAAAATTTCAGGAACAGTTTAACTATAGCATTATTTACACTTCCTGTCATCTTTTCTAAATCTCCAGCAATGCTTAGCCCTTATTTCAATACGACAAAGAAGGGTTTCCATAGCAAAGCAGAGTAATTAATTCTGTGTGTGCAAATGGACAAAGGGATGAGTGCACAAACACACATCTCTGGGCAGTGGCAATGGAAGCAGCTGAACTTGTTCTTTTAATTAGTGATGAAATCCTGTGGTCACAGCTTCCAGGTATAAAAGGCATTACCAAGATTTTACAGTTGGTGTAAATGCCCACCTCCTACAAACCTTAATCTACTGTTGCATACATCAGACTGTAAGAAAAAATTCCTGTGTATGACAGAAGTAATGTCATATCTGCCTTTCAGAAAAAAAAGAAAATATGGCAGAAAAATATTTTTATCCACTTTTCATGTCACTAAAAGCATTTGATACCTGAGTGTTCTCCATGGCCATTGGAGAAGAACAATCCTTGAAGGCACTTACAGAAGATGTGAAAAGGTTACAGCTGCCATTAAACATTAACTGTGATTCTGTGGAGACAAATTCAAAGCCCCGTAGTTTCTGTGAATGCATAAAAGTTTTTGGTACACACTTAAAATATGTGGTAATCACCACCAGAACCAAACAAAATATCACAGATGTAATAGACTTTCAAACAAGAATAACCACAGGATTAGAATTTATCTCCTTGGCAATTATTTAGGGGGCAAGACCCATCCCTCAGAGCAGAAAGCCTAAAGTACTTGGTTTACAGAATGTTTTCCTCTTCTTCACCACCACAAGGCCATAGAATCAATGAACTCCTTTAACACAGCAATTCTTCACTGACCACCCAGCACAGCAAATCCTCCCCAGGTGCTCCCACATGAACCCAATAGTGACAGGTCACTGCCTTTCTTCAGAGCTATGAAATGAGGAGATAAAGCTTCTCATAAAGACAACATACTTGAGCCTTACTACAGAAACAGTGGGAGCAAATGGCAGTTTTCACCACATGACTGCTGCAATGCTTCTCTGGGTGAAGTTTTGGGGAACTCTGTGTGGAAGAGTGGGAAAAAAACCAGTCTTGCTTCTCTCCATGGTTCTAATCAATTACACATGGACTGGGGAGCAGACAGAAGAGCTCATCCAGTGAACTCCCTCCCCTTCAAAGTGGAGTGGCTCTTTGTCCTTCCATCCTGTCCCCTTTCCACTGGAGGGCACAGCCCCATTTTTTCCCTCAAGCCTTTATTTTCCCTTAGGAGATCCCTTACATCCCACAGCACCTCTGCTCTGGCAGCCTCCAGAAGTGCTCTAAGAAGGGGAGAGTCAAAAACAGAGCATCCCTTCAGCCCTCCTTATCCTGCTGCCAGGAAGAGGCCACAGAGGAAGCAACACAAGCTCTGGGCTGTTTGCAGCTACCAAACACAAAAATGGAAGACCTAAGAATAAATAAAACCAGTGTAATAGCTGAATTGTTAAGCATGTTTAGATATTCAAGTTTATGTGAAATGCAATAAAAGAAAAAACATATTAAAGGAGATGGAAATGAGCCTATGAAAGATCCAAGATGCTAAACATATAATTTAGGAAAGGAATAAAGTCCATATGGACATGATTGGCTTCTAGTTAGAACTCAGAAGCTGAGTGAAAGCTCTCAAAAAATGACAGAACAAAGCTCAGGAGCCAAGAAAAGAAAATGATTAACCACTGAGATTTTCTTTAACTTAAATCATGAACTCACTGTTCTGCAGAGTGCCTAGCACAGCTTTTTTATGATTATTTTAGTAAAATAAAATAGAGGTTAAATGAGAAACTCCCTTTGCTGGGTTTTTCAACAAGCAAACCACATTTTCCAGCAACACATTTGCCTGTGAAGAGCTAAGTTGCCATTTACTCCTCTACCTTTACCATGGGTGTGTTTGGGGTTTGGTTGGTTTTATTGGTGTTCTTGGGATTTTTTTTTGGGGTGTGGGTATAGGGATTTTTTAAAAGCTAAATTAGATGACCATACAGATAACACAAGGGAGCTGAAGAACCAATTTCAATGGATGCAACTCACCATGGGGAACACACCAATCAACCTCAGTGGGTCGCAACATTTTCTGGATTCAAGCATTAAACAAAGCTAAACAGTTAACTAAAAGCACACAAGCAAACAAATCACGAAGTTCTTAGTTAAACTGGGACAGTTTTTTCTTTGAAAGAGTTTATGGACTGTTTAAAATATGAAACCATTTCTCTTTCACATAACAACAGTTTGTTTCTTTGTCTCAAGTGCAGGCTCTGCCTAGCAAAGAGAATACCTCCTCAGAAGCAATGGGAGAACAGCTGCAGGCACAAAAAACTCCTAAGTAAAGACTACAAGGAAAGCTTACAAAGAATACTAGTTCAACTTCTTGTGTTTCAAACGGGATGGCTTTTCTCCACCCCACTTGAAAAGCAGGTAAATACAAGGTAGTGCCATAAATTTCTTAGACGTGAAAAATCGAACTGAAAGATGTATTTTTATTAACACAGGAAATTTATAATGAAAACACTTGTCCTAAACTGAGATTTGCAAGCCAGGAAGATGCCACAAGAGCTAAAAAAACCCTTCACCAACATAAAATAGGGATTCAGATTTTTTACAATAATTTAAAGTATTAAGGAAGGCGATGTTAGTCCTAAATATCCCAAGCCCATTTTCAAAGAGTAACTATAAAAGTTTTGAGCTCAGCTGCAAAGAAAATCTGAAAATGTAGTGGCTTGAGGGAAAAAAAAAAAGGCTAAGACTTCTCTGTTCTTTTTATTGCTTGATCTGAGAGAGTTATAAACTGCAGAGAAGTTCAGGCTACAAATGTGAAGCTATCTCTCTCCTTCCTGCTGGAAGTGTCACCACTTATTCTCCCTCAGCTGAAGAATGCATCAACTATTGCACCTTCCCCCCAGGCAAAGTTTAACAGTTATTTATTGTGACTACATAAAACTCACTGACCATTTCAGTTTGTCACGTTGTCATTATCTACTGGTGTTGTACTAACTTTTCAGGGAGGTTCTGAGAGGAAGTACAGCAGATGACACTTAGGTGTACAAAATGGGAAACAATTTTGTCCTGTGACATATAAATACTAATGCTGAAACAATCCCCTCTCAAACTATTTTTTGTAAGATTCCCCTCAGCCAGTCTGTTCTGAAAAACAGCAATTATGGGCTACTTTTAATAATCTGATTTTTACTGTTATTCAGATGCAAATACTTAAGAATTGTGCTATGTATTTAAAACCCCTCAACCTTTCCATAAAGATATATTTACCCTGCAAATTGTTACCCAACTGCCTGAACATAATTTAGCCAATACTGTTTTAATTTACCTTAGTGAACTGGGAGGCTGAAGTCTTTATGGTCGTAAGTACTTTTTTCCTAAAGGATGATCATGGCCCAAGACAAGCACACTCCAAATGACAGCAATGATCCAGGGTTTTCTTTGTCTTGGTGCATATTCGTGGCTTAGTAACTGCATCGCCCACACTGATTAATCTGAAGAGGCAGAGCCTGCAAGCACAGGCTCTCTAGTAAGTGGAGAGCCTTAAAACCCACTTGGAGGACTGTTCACATTTTCCTTCAACCCTTTCCAGCATTTGTTAACCCTCAGCTGAATCAAGTAAGATTTGGCCTTCCAACCAAACCCTTCTTTAGCTCCTCTTCCTCTGGAGATGCCCGTGCTCCTTGCACACAGGCAGGCACAGCCGTATTGCCCACCCACGATTACCATGGATTATTACTGCTCCTGTGCTTCACTGCTGAATCCTATATATATATATATTCTTAAGGCAGCAGAGTAACCCCCTCAGCTGACTAATGTTCAGCTCTATCTCATAGAAAATGCTGTGCTGCAAGCCTTGTATTCCTGATAAACATAACCTGGTAGTGTGCAACGTGCTCACATAAAAGGGATTAATGCACGTGCAGGTTTGCTCAAGACTTGTTGGATCAACCAGTTCACCCACAACTACACCCTAAATTGCTAATGAACACAAATGCACAACTGTATCTAATGCAAATTGCAGCCACAGTGACACCAAGCATTACATACTTTCAGCTGAAGACAGAAATTAAATGGATTAAGGTATATGTAGTATTAACACAGGTTCAAATAGTAGTCTGTGCATCTGTGTCCATCAGCCTTGGACACTGGAACCTTTTCTAAGGGGTTAGAAACTCTTTCAGTAGGTTTAACAGAATACCACAAACCATGTCCTTTCTCCTCTCCCCTCTACACAGAACTATCAAATAGAAGAGGTCAGTATGTTACAAATCCTACACTGCAAATTGTGTGCAGAATTCAGAGAGCCTGAGACCAAAGCCAAGGAAAAAAAGACCATGATCTTTTTGCCACTACATGTCACTATATCAGGTCATTTTTGTGAACTCCCCTCCCCTTAGTTTCATCCTTTATATTCTATATTTTCTAATAAAGGCTGGATTAAACAGTTGAATTGAACCAAAATCTATTTTTTAATTAAAGATTATACCAAATCTACAATCTTTAAACAGTGTGCCCAACACACATTGTACAATCAAGACTCCATTCAGAAAGCATGAAATTTTACTGCCATCTCCACATCCAGAGCATACAAACTAAGAAACAGAAAGGAAAATACACAGAGACCTTTTCAAAGGAAACTTGAGCTACTGATAAATAACTTTGCTTTCATGCTGCATTCTGATAGATGCAAATTGCTGTATACATCATTTCCACGTTTAAACAGCAATGCTGCTGGCTAAGTATCCTTTTCAATTTTCTGCTTTTCTAAAGAATTCCTTTAGGATCATTTTGTTTATAAACCATTCAGGATTATTTCACTACAACATTACAGTTACTCTTCCAGCCTCACCATCACTGATCAAGTGTATTCAATATCTTGTAAATGATCCAGTTCACCTTTAGCCTAAGCTGAGATCTCAATTTTCCTATCTATCTCAAGTGTCTAACACATGCAGTATTTCTCCCTTGCACACAGCCTGCTCCCTTTAGGTTGCTACAGCAAGTGTTTTTTAGATCTGCCAGCAATACATTGATGCAAGTGATCCCCTGCTCCCTATCCTTCTTCAGGCAGGGTAATAAAAAACTTTGTTCCCTTCCCTCTCACCAGATTTATCTTGCCTGCAAGTGTTTCTGCTTTTGTATCAAACAGCTGCAGAACTCAAGTCTAATACATGGCAAACAGAAGACTAGCAACCGCTTTAAAATTTTGTGTTTTGACCTCAGTGACATACTGTTAAATGACAGCAAGGAAGCTGATCAAAATCTGAGTTTAATTTTACTAAGATTCTGCACTCAGTACTGGGACTGTCTGCTGGCTCATGTTGACTCATTAGTTAATCTCCATTTCTAAATGCAATTTAGCAAACTGTGGCTCAATGGAGTATAAACAGAATTACTATTTAATCCCAAAACAAGTTTTTTTTTAATATAAGAAAGTTTTAATATATCTCCCAAAACTTAAAACACTTACAAAATAACTACTGTTTTAAGAGTTAACTGAAAAAAAATGTAGCAATTGACATTGCAAGGCCAAGGAAACTATTGCAACAGAACACACATCCAGCTCAACTTCCTCTCCAGTTTATTTGTGTAAAACACTCTCTCAGTTGTACTTCCTCACTGGCAGAGGAGGAAGAATATCACTTTAGATCCTAACAGCCACAACTGACTGTAGCATAAACAGAAGGAATGAAAAACACTGAAGTCTTAAAATTCGCTTTACAATCTAATCAAACTACTGTATGATTGCATGGCAGACCTTGACTACAGAACTTCCAATTTAACTTGACTTTTATCATTTGTTAAAGGCAGACATGTGGAGGGAAAAGTTAATTACAGAGCCTCTAAAGGCTCTGTTTCTATAAGCATCTACATTCAGAAGTGTTTTCCATTGAAACCCCATCATAAAATTACAGAAAATTTTAAGTGAAGATAAATGTTTGAAACCTTCAGACTATCCCTTAATATTAATTAATTACTAGAATAAAAGGGATGATTTACTAAAATAATCTTCCCACTCTATTTCTTTCTCAGATTCTGGACAGTCTTTCAAGTGGCAAGAGAAACAACTGAGATTAATTGCACCAATGACCTTAGTACTCCCCAATTTTATGTGTGAATAGGTAACAATAAATTCGTGTTTTCAACTTCAGAAATGGACCAACACTTTCAGGTGATAAGCAAGGTTTTGCACAGATACAAAAATCTGCCTGCAGGTTCACTTGGGAGACTTTTTTTTGGCTTGTGAAATCACTTGGAGGTTTGGAGATTTAGCCACTGCATGGAACAGCAAGCAGGAAGAATAAGGACCTGAGGCTCACAGCTTTTAACGTGACAAGAAATCAGGGCTAAGTCCCAAAAGCTCCATTCCATTTGCTGATGCTGGCAGAGCTCCAGCTGGCACAACCTTCTGAAAAGCCATTTCACCTGTCACTGGTAGGAAATGGGAAGAGGCAGGGCTGTCACCAAGCAAGGTCCTGAAAGAAAGGACTTACCTCATTTCCTTTTATTGCCAGAGGAGATCCAAACCTTTCAGACACATATTACCACTAACACCCTTTATTGCTGGTGTTGCTGCACACTTCAAAAAGACATGGAGTACTCTAAACTACTCATATGGAATGACATGAATGAAAAGAAGCTTTGAAGCAAATTCTGAACTGAAATAATTGTTCTGAATTTTGTAAAAGTAATACTAAATGCTTAGTAAAAAAAAGTCTACGTATGAACAGCCACAGATCTCAAAATTACTTAAAAAGACTTAGGAAGTAACTAATCAGGAATTAATAAATACTTAGCAACTGAAGTAGAAAACACAGGAGGGGTGGTGAGAAATAAATCTATTTACTTCCACCCTCCTGGAAGCTTCTAATTAGAAGTAACAGCAGCTTTACCACATCACCAGGACTAGACTTGTGATGTTGCTATAATGTGCAGCTTCCCACAATTAATGCCTAACAGAGACTTATTTTTAAAGAGTTAACTTCCCATGAGTTTGAAAACCTGAGACAGAACTCCCCAGGTTGTGTTTTATCACGGTCTCTGCTCTAAGGAATTAGTGCAGCTATTTACAAATCAAGTCATCATTTTTTATCAGATTTTGAAAATGGGATACAGAATGGTGATGGAAAATTTTGGGAACCAGTAATCCCAGCTTCCAGTCACACCACTATTTTACAAAAAGGCAACAGAGTGCCTCCCCAGAAGGCAGTAAACAATTAAGCAAAAGGAAAACCTACCACAGGCTCTGAAATGTTCATGCTGGCCTATTCCTTTGATCAATTTATGTAAAGGAGCACATGTAATCATCAAAACAAATGCATATGAGTTCTAGCACACCCTGCTCGTTTGTCTGCAGGAGTAACAGTGCTGCAAAGGCCTGCAGGATCCAAACACAGCATAATGTTCCACATCAGCTCGTCTCACATACCACATTAGATCTCTCCGAAAAGGCAAACAAGGACTATTCAAATATTTGTTGTATGCAGAAGCAGGAACAAGGAAGAACTGTATGAATAAGGGCAGAACAAGACTGAAGAAAACCAAGCAAACCCTTACCTGAACTGAAGGTGATAGCTCTTGGGATTGCTTACTGATAGTCCCTTGGGAAGATGCTAAAGCAACACTGTCAGTCTTGTGTAACACTGGGCCATCACTCCTGGCAGATGCGTCTGTCCTATGTGACTGCCATGTCTCTTTTCTGTGATGAGATTCACCAGCCTGCTCATCTCCAAAGGCAGCCCAAGAACAGCTGTCTTTTTGTTCATCTTCAAAAGCATTCCAGTCTGTAGCCTGGTTACAACCTGCTGAACTGAAGTCCGCAAAGTCATCCGAGTCCTGGAAAGCAACACTCTCATCTTGAGGTTTTGGCACTGAATCAAAGTCTCCAAATTCAGTATCATCACCATTTTCTACCTCAGTAGTATGCTGGAAGTCTAGACCAGCAGTTTTACTGGTAGTATCACATTCTAAAGTGTCAGCAGCCTGGTTTAGTTCAGCTTGGTCCAAACTTGCTGGCTGCTGAGAAACAGTACTCGTGTCCCTGAATTCACCAAATTCCTCGCTAGGTTCGTTAATATGTGCAGGCTGTTCAGAAGTTCTTTCTGAATCTAGAGCACTTATTGATTCTTGAGCATTCCTCAAGGTGGGAGACACACTGCTGACTGACCCAAAATCACCAAAAACGTCATCATGTTTGTCACCACAAGCTGAAATTTCAGTGCTACTTCCACCGTTCTTGAGATCTTCAGAACCACCCAGTTTTTCTCCTGCAGGATCACAGCTTAAGCTTTGGATCTTATCAACCTTGATGTCAGCTGCTTTTGAAGAATCCTCAGGCCTACTCAAATCTTTGCCATTCTCTATGTGATGTTGTCTTCTCCTCCCACTGTGCTCTCCATTTTCTGTAGTGCATTCTGAACTTCCAGTTGCTTGAGACATACTAGAAATTGCAAGTTCATTATCTTCCAGTGCTGAGGGACCCTGTTCACAACTAATTTCTGAAATGCAAACTTCTTCTTCACTATGAGTTACTCTGTTTATTCTGTTGTTCTCCTGAATGCTCAGTGAGTCTCTTTCATGAAGAATGCTGCATATTGTGGGCCCTGTTTCCTCTAAATGGATTGGGGTTTTGTTTGAGAAGGTAGCAAAATCTGCAAAATCTTCACCTGAGCTAGGCATTGAGTTCAAATTTTGCTCAGTACTATGGGTGCTAACAGTTTTCAGTCCCTTTGAGTCACCAACGCTGTCTAGATCTTCTGTTCCCTGAGGATTTACAGGGTCTGATGCTGCAAATCCATTTGTTAGAATCTCTAGACATGGAGATTTCTCACCATTACAAGCATCTATTTGCTCATCCTGGCTCTCAACTGTTACACCAGTTCTAACCACACGAGAAGAAAAACCCTCTGATTTTCCAGTGTTGTCTCTTTGTTCCCCCCTTCTGTTTACATCTTCTAAAGCAGTACCTGAAGTTCTAAGCTTAGATTTTTCTTTGATAGTACTAGTAGCTGACATATCAGAAAGTTCCTTAGTATGAGTAGGAAGCTCTGCAATGCAGTCTTTACCATTTTTAACAGATGTGAAAGTTGCAATGCTAGCTACATTGTCAGAATAATCATGAAGTGGGATGAAATGATTTGTGGGTATAAACTCTTCCTTTGGATGACTGTAGTCCGGTGTATCAAAATCAGCAAAAGCTACACCAGCAGTGCTCACACCAGAAAATCCTCCAAATTCATCTTCATCGTCATCATCGGCCCCATTGTCGAGTGGTGGAGGGGATGAGGAGTACATTCGAATAATGTCTGGTTCCATTGTTTGGTTCTGCTTCAACATTAATGTATTTCTGTCAGAGGGAAAAACAGAGGTATATCAGAACTTGGCTAGCTTTTGTATTTTTATAGATTTAACAGTTTCACGTCTAATTTTCTAAATGTGAGTATAGGTATGTGTCTGTATTAGACATCAGAAAGTAACGTTCCCCAAACCCATTTGTTTTAGAAGTCACAGAGAATCTACTGGGACAGTTCAAGTCTCTTGTAAACTACTACATGATCAAATTGTCAGCAGACAGTGCTGAAATGATCATCTTGAGCCGCTGTGCAACACAGTGACACAACTAAACCCATTTTTAACTCATCAGTTCCCTACCTCCCATCACCAGTGACCCTGGTCCCTCTTTTGCCACAGTCCTTTGTGTGCTCAGCTGTGTGACAGGAATTCAGCCACTCCACAGGCTATGCCACAACAGCTATACACATAAGGGACCTTCACCAGTGTCAGACGTTGGAAAGTGTTTCCATAAGCTCGGAAATTACGAAGGAGTGGAGGAAGGAGCTGCTGTTAGAATCACTAGCTATGATCTGCTGCCCAACTGTTTAAGTCTCTTTCTACCAGTTCACTGGTTTCTGTCTGGTCACCCTGTTCTCTGCATTTCCAACACACTGCCTCCACAGCTGCTGCCACCAGCCTGCCTCTGTCATAGGATCCAGCTGAGAAATGCCATCAGGATGCCACCAGTAAGGCCTAGAGCCAAACAAGCTTCATCAAAACATATTCTCAAAAGGAGAGCTGAGCACGATTATTCATAAAATATTTAAACACAAATCCCTAAATCACAGGGGAAAAAGAAAAAAGAAGAAAGTATTCCCATGGCCTAGATAGAAACAGATTAAGGACTCTGTCTTAACATTGCAAACCATTACAGGAACAAGCCAGGTATGGATGGAAAATTCTTTCCTAAAGAATGATCCTGACTTTTTCAAAATTGTGTGCAATTAATGAAATAAAAACTATTAGTATGTATAGATTCACAGTTGTACACATCACTGAACTAGTTCATACCTTAAAACCCTTAAATTAAGAGCTCAGACCAAGCTCCCTCCATTTCAAATGACACTTGCCATGAATGAACTGTAACAACATCAAGCCTTATTGACAGAAAGAGTGGTACTAGAACATACACATACTAACCTATACATGTTAGCAAATATTTGAACTTCTAACCACCAGAATAAGTGCAGACTTTACAATACTAGTTATTAAACACAGATAAAACATGACCCTTAAGTCCAGTGCCTTTAGCAAACAACTTTGTACAAGCACCTTAAGAGCAGCACACAAAGGGTAAAACAGAAACAAATGAAGCTCTGCAGCTCTTCTCAAGCACAACATACTGAGGACTTCAGCCAAACTCTGGCTATTTGCCAGGAAACTCTGGCATCCTTGAGGTGACTAACACACCTACAATTTCTTTTTCAAAGGGTAGTTTGCAGTTACAAAAGTACATCATGCTTATCAGATGAAATAATGAAGTAATTTGTAACAGAACATTCAAACTGAAGAGAACTGCAAGGGAATTTTGTTTAGAATAAAGCCTAAGTTGTCAACAAGCTCCCACATAGGCTTACTCAGCACCAGCTGCTTAACAAGGTATTTGAGAGAAGAGCTTCACTTGCTCTAAACTTCTGAACTTCCCCATTAAATAAACATTTGTCTGTATGGTTCACCAAAAACCATGTGTTTTAAGTCTTTTCAGATTTATAGGCTTGTGTAAGTCGGTTTTCACCTGAGTTATTTGAAATATCTCATTCAGCTCTGTATTAGTAACTACACCACCTTACGTAAGTGGATCTCATTTCAGCAAGGAATGCCAAAAAAAAATTAATTCCTAACCTACACTGGCCATAGATCCATATAGTATCCATCATAACAGCTCTACCCATTTTTTATTGACCATTTACTGTATGAGTATTTTAACCTCTGCCAAAAATAAATCATAATGGAGTTGAGAACATCCTTAGAGGCAAGGATGATCTAAAATAACCCCAATACGCAGTTCCAGAAAACAAACTAAATAATGTGAGAGGAGCAAGCATCACACTCACAGGGAATTTATCCACAAAACTCTTTTTCTTTCCAGTTAAGTTAAAAAAAGAGGAGACAAGGAATGAGAATAATAAGGACAAGCAAGGGACAAAGATGACTGCATGGGGGCTGAAGCAAACTGCCAAAGCCCAATTGAACATGTAGGAAAATGCCTGACCATTTAAAATTTTTCTCTCCTGCAACTTCTGCCATAGAGCAGAAGAAACTTCCTTCAATTTTTCATTTCAAAGCACTTTTAAAACATCACAGGGATCATTTACACAGCAGCAGTCCAGCAGCACAATGCTCCAGATATGTTTCAATAACAGTTGCCAAAACAGGATCTGCAAGGAACATTAAATGTGCATTTAAAAATTTGATAACAATCTCGATAGTCTGCTATGTGTTTAATCAGTTTAACCCATAGGAACCAACTGCATAACCAATTGTACGGATTTCTGTATAATTATTTTTTAAATGTCAGCTATTTCCAGTTACATTACTGCTGCATTTTAAAAGCCAGACATGAAGAGCTCCAAAATGTATGAATCTGCATTATAAATGAGTGTAAGGTTACACTGACATAATTTAATTGTTGTTTACAGACTCAAACATACTCAAACTGTAAGAAAAGGAAAAAAAGTCATACTAGTATTCCCCCTCCTCTTGACTAATTAGTGACATTTTTTTAAGCTGGGCATAATCCCAATTCTCCTCACAATATAAACCAGCACGGGAATTTTATAGCCTTAATGTAGTTTTCTTCATTATGATCCGTTTTCTTGACTTCCAAAAGTGTTCTATCTGCCAACTATAAACCAAAGTAGTTATTGTCTATTGAAACCTGTGGTGAAAACCCACAGGTCTGACAGAACAACTGCTTTGTTCCTTATTTCATTTAGTTAATCCCTGCTTTGTCTGGCATCTCAAATAGGGCTGGAACTGTGGCTTCATCTTTTGTAGTCCTTTTACCCAGCTCAGACATATACTCAGTCAAGACATTTGGCTATATAATTTTGTAAACCTGGTATTTCAAGTGATGAATACAATGTGATTGAACCCAAAAGCAGAATTTGAACAAGTCTATGACTAAAAATATGGATTATTTATCGTCTTATTTTTGAGGGAATTGGCTACCAAATTTAAAAGTCAACTACAAAGCTAACATGCTCTGTTCACTTACGCATTATTTAAACATTTGTTTTTTAAACAAAAAGAAACCACCAATTTTTCAGCACACTATGTAATAACGACTGTAATTTGAAGGCAATTATAAATTTTTACTTGTGTAGCAGAGTATAACATGCCTAACTTCTGTGATTTGTAATAAGCAATAACCCAGGCTTCTGGCATCACACCTTACACCTTGAGGAGAAGGATCTAACACAGCTAAAATGTTCACATTTAGTGGATTGCTTTAGTCACAAACAGATTTATGTTGACAAATGCCAGCAACTTTTGCAGATCTCAACAGTTTAATATTAGGCTAAAGACAGATTTCCATCAGTTGCTCATCACATGCAGTCGTCCCCACATTTTCTAGAAAAAAACCCTAAACAATTGTATTCTCTCTCAGATGCCATTTTCTTCATTTCTGTCTTTTACCTATTTGTTGGTTGAGGTTTTTTTAACTGGAAATTCTAGTTCTTGCATCCATGTGTTTCTTTATATTCACATTCTGATGCTCATTATCAAGGAATTTCTCAAACAAGTTTCAGTACCACAAACAGAAGACCAATGTTTAAGTCATACTGTAAATGCAATTTGCCAATAGATTTACAAGTACATACTGACATTGCACATGAAAGAAAAAAAAAAAAAAAGTTGAGTAATGAAGATTCAAGGTTCAAACCTTTTTTCTCAAGTCACAAGCATTTAAGAATGCAACTCAAGTTAATTTAAAACGTTAAAAGAGAGAAAACAGAAGTCAGCAATGATAGAAAAAGTAAGAGTAATAGTTTGGTTTTGATAGGCAAGGAACTGGAAAGAGAAAATGCATACCCTTGTTTTATGATCACTAGCTAGGTTTTCAAAACATTTACAATGAAACCAGGGAATCTTGTTATTTGTTTGCAGTAAATAGGGAACAATATCTGCTTTCCTCAAACACAGATCACATCCTCGTTCACTACCTTTTTGTAGAGTAATAGCAACAGTCTAACAAAGACATGGCAGCAAAGAGAACAATGTAATTACACGACACAAAAGCAGGCATAAATAGCTCCTTCTCTGTGTATCTTCTAAGGCAAAACTTGAAACAGCATGTTTGGCTCTTATATAAGACCTAAAATATCAGGAGGCCACAAAGAGTATCTCTAAAGAACTACTTGAGGCATGCAAATTCAAAAAAAGCCCCTTGTAGAGCAGAATGTTTCCTTTAACTTGAGAGGAAGCAAAGCAATGAATAACCTCTCAGCTGTAGATTATTCTGAAAAAAAAGCTGAGTTAAGCAAACCATGTCCTTAAAGCATACAGAAAACACAATAAGCAGAAATGGCTTGATCAAGATCTCCATGACAGAAATTACAGCATTGCTGAAATACCCTACAATAAAAGCCTTGCAATGGCAAGGAGATGGATTCAAGTCATTAGCTGCTAGCATCTAGGATCTTTCCAAGAACATTTAACTCTTACTGCAAGGGAATTCCTCAAGCAGATGCCAAAAATACCACACTAAGGACCAGATTTAGACTTCTTATTACAGCACAGTGTTGGCTTCCAGCAGGAAAAGCTGTCCTCTTCCATAATCCCTTTGCCTTTTCTTTGGCTTATTAACAATGGAAACCAGATTCTCAGTCTTTCTGCACCTGAACACCTATTTCTAGAATGGTGGTTGTAAATGAGAGCCTGTCAAAACAGCATTTCTACAACCCAAATCCACTCTGGAGAGTCTCTGTCCAGGCTGCAGTCAATACGTTCTTAAATTGGTTTAATAAGCTTACTTTTATTTTTGGAAATAGTTACCAGCAAACAAAATACTGCAAGAAAATGTTTACTTCATAAAGCCTCCAAGAAATCAATGTTTTCGATTTTGGACTTAATGCTGTTACAGCCAGAAGGTCCATTACCCAAAGCATGAGTTTCAGAGCACTTTTTCTTGGACATATATGAGTTGAGGAAAACAATGTTCTCCAGCTGCAGTAAAGCAAACATCTCTAAGCCTTATTTCTCACTCTCCAACATTTGGAATTAATCAATACCACAATACATTACTGTGATTTCAAACACTGAATATGCTGGACACCTTCTATTACAAAGTGTTGTATGTATAATGAACATTACAGTAACAGAACTCAGGAGACTGTCACCAGGAATCTGGCACTAATCTCAGGCAGCTCATCCTTCCTGTTCTCCTTTGCTCCTCAGGCTGGCATGAAAGACCAGGCACTCCCAGACAATCCAGCCTATGCAATATTCAAACCTCTTTGACAGTGCTGCTCTTCCTCTCATCACTGACAATATAGGAAGACCAAGTTAGGTGGCACAAATGTGAAATTTAAACAGATCTTGGATATAAACATTTTCATCTTAAATGTTACTAAACTATATAAAGAAGCAAACATGTATTTGCAGATGTGCTGCTTCACTTCTCCCTATTTCATTTTGGTATGGCTGTGGACTCAGAGAACTTTTGGACAATAGGAATCCAAATGTTGTGTTAATTAATTAAACTCCTTTTAACTAAAAAATAGTATTACTTCCCAAATCTAAAAGACCAGGTTATCCTCATAAAGTTACTGCAAGCAAAAAAATGTTTCACCTCAAAATCTACTGATGTGCTTTAACAGTTGCAGATGAAGATGCTGCCTGTAATTAAATCTGTAAATAGAGAGTGGGGAAAATGTTGTAAGAACAAGTATGTTTTAAAATCATATAGGTAAACACAACTGGCTGGGACAGTCAATCAGGTTAAGATCTGGCTCAGTGGAATGCAATATTTGTGTCCAATGTACAGCACACAGCCACATAATGTGTAAAGACAGATGTCGTAAGAAACACATAACTGAGATGTTTTCATTCTTTTGATTTCTTAAATTCCTTTTAAAACAGTGTTCAATCCAGTGAGAAATCTATTTCTGTATGTTACCCTCAAACATGCTATCTGGGAATGTTTCTAAATTAGGATAAAAAGATGCTAGATTAGAAAGTATTAGAACTAGATTACCTAGGGTCAACTGTTCTCAGAGACTTACTCACAGAGCAGTATGCTCTCCATCACACAGAAACCCTTCAAACTTCTCACAGACTACAGCAAAGAGTAGATCAGAACTGCCCAAGGTTCTCCTACAGGTTCTCTTACAGCCTGCCAGGGGAAATACAGCTGCACAAGGAAAACAACTATGGGCCTTCATTCCATTACTGCAAACAAACTTACTGCTTGTTTTTCAGTGAGCAGGCTTACATTATTCATCATTTCTCCCACCTACAGACATTACCTCATATTAAAAACACAATACCGGAGGGACACCTAATACTCCAAGGAATAAAATCTATTTTCCATCACTTTTCAATAGACATGGGAACTTGAGGTTTCACATTTCCTTCACCCTACTTCCACACATACAAAAGCGAAGATGGGATTTGCCCTTCCTTGTGGTTCTCCCAAAAAAGGACCCTTAGATTTGAAAAATCCAAATTATTTGCTTTACAGAAGCAGATTTCTTAGATCACCTTGCAAGTCGTACCGATACAGAAATATTCCTTGCAACTGAAAACTTCAATTGCTAAAGACATTAGCATGAAATAAAGCCTACTGAAAATGAGACTGTCAGTTTCCAAACAAAGCACATTTCAAGGCTTTTTTCGATGTGTGTGTGCAATAGCAGCAGCTTACTCTGTGTGGTTTTTTTTGCACAAAGGAGAAAAATCAAACAGACAAAATTTCTAACACCTAGGAATGTGTAGGCTCTAAGACACTTCTCTGACTATCCAGAAAAATTATAAGTATTTTGAATCCCCATGAAAGGGTTAGCATGTCATTGAGCTGAAATGTTCACAAAGAAGCAGTTTAAGTTGTCAAACAGCACAATAGCACAGAAAGGAATGAACATTCTGTCGAGAAAGATAATGGTATCTGCAAGAAGATTATGCTGCTGAGTGTGGTGAAAACAACTCTATCGAGCACCAGTTTCTTTACCGCTGGGTTTCCAACTGATACCACCACAGATCTACAAGGACAGCTCAATGAATATTTCAAGAGGAAAAGGCAAAGAGTTGACTGAGGTCCATCTAAGCTGCTCTATTATTTCCACTGTGAAAGACAAGTATTTTCAAAGTACTGAAAGCTTCAGAATATTACTATGTGTAATTAGGGTGTTAAAACACTTGTGTTAGCTCAGTAAGTTACTAGTGGGATTTTTAAGTAGAAATACAGAGATCACACACAGCTTTCATCAACAGCAATGTGTAACACACATACAATTCACTGTGTGTAACTCCAAATGTTAAAGGCTTTTAAATCATTTACTAAACAGAACGATGACCGGATAAAAAATAAAATACATGTAAAAAAAAAAAAGAGGCTGAAACCCTTCAACTGCTTACTTATAAACAAATTAAGGAAGTAAAAATAAGAGGTCATACTCTCACATGATCTTAAAAGGTCATACAATACATACTTCATGCAAATATAATGTGGAATGAAAACACCAGAGCCACATGAGCTTTTCTACATGTTTTTAAGTCTCATTCTCACATTCATGCTACTGAGTCTCACTGATACGACTCTTTAAAAAAACCAAAACAAGCCCTCAGTAGTCACAGGTCTTCCCCAGGCTCTCACAATTAATTTTATGTTCCTCCAGGTATAGCTCCAACTTCAGGAGGAGAAACTCCTACCTGTGCATTGTATGAGCAAACCTCTGCCTGTGCTGACAATACAACAGAACATTTTTAAAGTAGGCTAATTGGCTTTCCAAGTCTAGTTCATAAATCCAAAGAATACAACAAGAAGGAAACACTTTTAATTTTGTTCAATCTCCAAGGACCAGTCCAGTTAAAAAGCAGCATCCATCAAACTCACTTTACCATGGACTCAGTAGCTGAAAAATGAGTTCTAATGAACCACGTTGGGCAGTAAACCATGCATGGAAACAAAATGTGTACAACCAACGCAGCTCAGCTCCTGTCAACAATGTTTCTCTACTCACTCCAGTCATTTATGAACAGATGTTTGCTTAAGGAGCATTAAGCTGCTGAAGGTTTCCATTTCAGTGCTGAAGCTGGAAGGAAGGGGCTGTCACCATTAAGAGGCCAATTTACTGACACTTTGAAGGAATCCCAAGGTTTAATCGTGGTTTCTAAGGCATTGTCTTCTCTAAGGAAAAAAATATATTTTGGTTCATCAAGCAGTTTTCACAGCAAACTGAAGTGTCAGGACCTCAGACGCATTTGAGCAATTTTGCCCCATTTTAGAAGGGCATTACTTCTTTTCCAAAACCCGAAAAAAATCATACTTAAATTATCACAACTCTGCTCAGCCTGTCATCTCCAGCCGCATTTAGCAACGCTTCACTCCCCTCAAAAGAGAAAGCTCGTCAGGGAAAGCCAAACACGCAGGACAGCTCAACTTCTCGCACCACATCCCCGAGCTGCGGCACGGCCGATGCCCAGGCGAACGCCGCAGGACAAAGCCGAACCCCGCTCCGGGACGAGCCGCGGGGCTTCACCCCTGCCCTGCCCCGCCCGGCCCGGCCCGGCCCCGCCGCCTCCCCGCGGGCCCAGGGAAGGGAGGAAGGAAGGCGCTGCCCCGACAGGCCCCGGCCGCCGCCGCCCCCCGCCTCGGGGCAACGCCGAGGGGAGCCCGGCGCCCTTCGGCGGGCAGGCCCGGCGGGAACCAGCCGCCCCGCGCCGTCTCTTACCTGCGGGCTGCGCGGGGGGCGGCGGGGCCCGGGCGGGCATGGCGGCGGGCGGGGAGGGGGAGGGAAGGAAGGGAGGAAGGGGAGAGGGGCCGCGGCTGGTTATCTGCGGCCTCCCGCGGCAAGCGCCATGGAGGGGAGCCCCTGTGGGCGACAGGAACCGCGTCGCTGCGGCCCGGCCCCCTCCGGCCGCCGCCTCCCTGCCGCCGCCGCCCACCGCGCTCCGGCATGCACCGCGCCGCCGCCCCCGCCCGCGTCACGTCCGGCCCGGCTGCGCTTAAACGGTGCTGCGAGCGAACGCGTGAGGGAGAGAGCTGACTGTGTCTGTGTCCTGCTGTGCGGTGTAACACAGCGTCCTAGAGTGCCTCAGAGACCCTAAACGCCGGCTAGTTCCCGCCCCGAGAAAGCGTGTGTTAAAATTGAAGGGAATAACGTTTTAAAGAGTGGCGTTTAAGTGATGTGGAAAGGCCTGGCGTTCGTCCTGCGGCCGTGGTTAGCTGAGCTCCGCACAGCGGTCACAGCGCGCCGGCAAATTGCATTAATAGCGAGCGAAGTGTGGCATTAAAGGTTTGTTGGAGAAGAACGGAACGAGTTAGGTTGGGAAAGACCTCTGAGGTCATCGAGCCCAACCTGTGGCCCAACAGCACGGTGTCAGTCAGACCATGGCACTGAGTGCCACATCCAGCCTTTCCTTCAACACCTCCAGGGACAGTGACTCCATCCACCTCCCTGGGCAGCTCATTCCAGTGCTTAATCACTCTTGTGAAGAAATTCCTCCCAATGTCCAACCTAAACCTTCTCTTGCTTAAGACTACGGCCTCTTCTGTCACTGGTAGCCTGGGACAAGAGGCTCAGTCCCACTGGCCACAACTCCTGTCAGGGAGTTGTAGAGAGTGATAAGGTCACCCCAGAGCCTTTATTCCTCCAGAGGCTCTATATTCATACACACCATGTATTCAAACACACAGCAGTTTGGCTGAGTGAGGCTTAAAACAAGGCCATTCATAGAACTTTTCACGTTTCTGATAGGTTTGTGGAATAAAAATGCCTCAAACGCATTTAAGGGTAATTATAATTAATCTGCTAATTTAATCAGAAATAGAAGGCTTTTGTGAAGCAAGGGGGAATTATATTGTTAAGACAATGTTTCTGTGACGTTCTGAATCCTGTTACAATAGCTGAAGATAATAGTGGATGACTATTAATGAGGCTGTGCGACTATTAATGAGGCTCTATTACTTCGCCTCCTGGTGGCTGTTCTCTTTTTTCAGCTCAGTGTCAGAAACGCAGAGTGAAGCTTGTGCTGACCCGGCAGGACAGAAGCAGAAGCCTGAGGGAACAGGAAATAGGGTAATTTAGCTCTCAGTGCTCTTTGACCTTCACACAGTGTACAAAAATGTGATTTACAAATCGTGAGGGTGCAGAGAAGATCCCGTAAAAGCAGTGAAATACTTTGTTGTAAAACAACAGAGAAATTAGATCTTCCCCTCTCCCTCCCCCCATATCTGGCAGTAGCCATTAAGTTCCAGAGGCCCAAAGTGTCCCTCACTGTGTGGTGCTGCTCCATGAAGAATAATTTGCCATTCCACCAGTGTTTAATTGATGGTCATTGGCTATGACCGTTAAGCATCCTGTTGTAAATAATACAGTGGGAGAAGGTAAAACAATAATTACCTTCTCTTTTACATCTGCCTTATCAATGATTTGAATGGTGTATGAAATAGACATGTAAACTCCCCACACAGCAACATGAGCCCCACTGTTGTCCAAAAAAACCAAATTCTTTACCTAGTGCAACAAGCCAATAATTGCACACTAGAGAGAGACATAAATTATTTGTTTCAGAGTTTCACAAGCCTGGGTGCTCAGTGATATTCCACAAATCAAGCACACCAACTATCAAAACTTTTTACTGTCTGTATATTTTAGCAAACAAAGCAATTAGTGTTCATTGGCTACAAGTTACTTAGTTCTCTTGTTAATTAATATTCCACTATTGTTTAATGATTCTCTCGCTTTTCATGCTAATTATTCTCTCTCTTCTCATGCTCAGGCCTTCTCTCTCCATCTGAGGTGGGTCTCTGTCGGTGGTTTGATCTGTCCCTGCCGGAATTACCTTCTACCCAGTCGGAGCTGATTCAGCACAGGCACTGAGTTGTCTTTATTTGTTTCTTCCTTATCTTGGGACTTCTGCTAAATGTCCTTGGGGCCTATAAATCCTGCATTCTTTGTGTCCACTGTCAGTGGTATATCCTTTTTCCCAAGCTTAGTTAACCTCCCCCTGGTTCTGAGATCATTGAAGCATGTCCAGCCCTAAACCTAAATGAGTCAATTCTACCCACAAGTAATTTGTTTTTCTAACACCTGGATATCACTTAGAGCTTATTAGCTGCTCTCTGTTTAACGGATTAAATCTCCCTTCTTATTGGTTAGGCTTGAAAGTATACAAAGATCAAGCATTAAAGAACATCCTTTCTTAAGAAAATTTTACATATTCCACATTTTGCACCACTAGCACCCTAAAGAAAAACAAAATAGTAAAGCTGTTCTTGTGCAAAAGCCCAAAGTCACAGTGCACTTATGTACCTCAGAAAAAGATCCAGAAAGATAAACAGTGTCAATAAGTAGGTTCTGGATTAGAAGGAAATTTGTGAAGTAAAATTTCCAGATGATTTGAAGGAGTGACTTGTATCCTAAGCTACAAAGAAAGGCAGAAAATACCTCCAAATAGTCCCTGCCAGTCTGACGAGGGGAAAATTTCTTTCCTGGTGGCATTCAGAAGTTTCCAGGACCAGAAGCATTAATCAGTATGCAGTTGTGAGTCCATAAAATTCACTTAACTTGAGTGCAAGATCAGATGAGAGGTAAGTGTTCCACATGAAAAAAATGAAGGTTATATTCACTTAGGCATAGTGTGAATGATTGACAAGATGTGTGGGATTTCTTTAGTCGTTCCTGCATAAGCCTTGCTTGTTGAAGGAGATTACATTTGCTTATGAAGGCAGACTGACTCTATAATAGCATTAGCCATATCATGTATTAGCTCTGTGAAATGAAATTCATGGGTTACAACACTGATTTCAAGGTTGTATTTTTAACATATGAAAGTTTCCTCTACAGAATTGCATGAATTGTAAACACTGTGTCTTATTTGCAGATGATTCTAGCATGGTGTTCTGTCTGTTTTCAAACAAATGGTGAGGTGTTTTTAAAGCATATACTCTCAAGCCATTTATTTTCCTACAGCATGGTGAGATAAAGTTTTAATTTTGATACATTCATCTTGACATGAAGCCCTTCGGGATCATGCAATAGAGGTTTTAAATCGAGCTGGACTAGCCTTGGTATCTCTGAGGCTGAGCCTTGACTTTTTGGCTGCAGCAAAATGGCTTTATCAGTCACTACTGCCGAGTCTTGAACTGTCAGGAGAGGGCGCAGCCTTCCCAGAAGTCTCAGCTGGAAAAAGGTACTGTGGTATGTCAGGGTAATTCAGAAAGGTTCTCCCAAAACTCTGCATGCTCTGGAGGCTCAGACTCTCCTCCTGGATTGGGAATTGATGACAGCAGAAAGAACTAACTATGGTCTACATCCATGACCTTCATAAAACTTAGTCATCCATAATTCTCAAAAAAATCGAGTATGTAGTATTTATAAAGAAAAATACTAGGTTTTATTTCTCATTTTACAACATGGTTCCTGAATGTAAAATTTAGTTATTTATAAGCTGTACCATATATTGTGTGGTGTGGTGCAAAACATCTTCTGAAAGATGTTGTACTGCTGGTAGTGGATAGTGCAGTTCTTTTGTTCTTTTTAATTTGAAAAATACATACAGTGCAACATGGCTTCTGGCAGTGCAAGCTTTTTCTGGCTTCCCCACTGAGTGAGGAAGAAACTTGCTATAATCAAAGGCTAGATAAGTCTCCAAAGTTCAGGCAGTTTGCTTCCCTTTCTGCTGTGTCTGGCAGTACTGCTGATCAGAAACTAGATAGTCAGTGTCCTGAGAAATTATCATGCTTGGTTTTCCTTTTTCTTTTTTTTAAAATTCATAATCATAAATCAGACATTTAAAGATTTTAAATTATCCACAGAATGAATTTTAAATGAGCTTTTAACCTACCAAATGGTTTAATTTCATTAATGCCAGATGATTTCATTTCTGCTATTGGCTCCATCCTTGGCCAAGAGCTCTTCAACATCTTTTATTAACAACTTGGGTGCAAGAGTCAAAGGAATACCAAGTAAGTTTGCTGATGTCACTAAATTGAGATGAGCTGTTGACTACCTTGAGAGCAGAGAGGCCCTGCAGAGAGACCTTGATGAATTAGAAAGATGGGCAATCACCAACCATATGGCGTTTAACAAGGGCAAATGCCAGATTCTGCACATGGCATGGGGCAATCCTGGGTGTACAGACTGGGGAATGAGGGGCTGGAGAGCAGTGCTGTGGGAAGGGACCTGGGGATCCTGGTTGATGGTGAGTTGGATATGTGTCAGCAGTGCTCTGGAGCCTGGAGAGCCACCTGTGTCCTGGGGGGCATCAGGCACAGCATTGCCAGCTGGGCAAGGGAGGGGATTGTCCTGCTCTGCTCTGCACTGGGGCAGCCTCACCTCCAGTGCTGGGGGCAGTTTTGGGCACCAGAAATATAAAAAAGGCATTGATCTGTTGGAGAATGTCCAAAGGAGAGCTACAAGGATGGTGAACGTCTGGAGGGGAAGCCATGTGAGGAGTGGCTGAGGTCACTTGGTGTGTTCAGCCTGGAGAAGAGGAGACTGAGGGGACATCTCAGTGGGATCTTCAACATCCTCACCAGGAGCAGCACCAATCTCTGCTCATGACAAGTGACAGGAGTTGAGGAAATGGCCTGAAGCTGAACTGGGGGAGGTTTAGATTGGATATTGGGAAAAGGTTTTTCACTGAGAGGGTGGTTGGGCACTGGAACAGCTCCCCAGGGCACTGGTCACAGCACCAAGCCTGGCTGAGCTCAAGTAGCATTTGGACAATGCTCTCAGGCACACAGGGTGATTGTTGGGATGTCCTGTGCAGGGCCAGGAGCTGGAACTCAATGATCCTGACATGACCTTTCCACCTCAACATATTCTGTGATTCTGATATTCTGTGAAATCATTGCAATTCATCTTCACAGAGTGTTTTGACTTTTTCTCGTTCTGGCATGAAACTGAATTGGCACATTTCTCTGAAATGTTTTAAATCCCGTAAAATTGCATTTATCTTAGACCCTTATAGCTGAAATAACCTCTACTACTGCATTATCCAGCAGAAGGGTCTTTTCTGACTGAATTCACCAGTCAGCCTCAAAGCTTTATATGAAATTTTTTTGTGGCTGTGGTTTCATAAGGTGGGCATTATGAAAGCTAGCTGAATGAATAATGTGTGCTTTCTGCTGGCTTCTAAATGGGCGTCAGTCAGTAAAAGAAAAATTCTGCAGTTAGTGTTATCTGAGTTAATCAAAGCTGCAGCTGAGCAGAGAATGAACTGTTACTAAAGCAGCCTGTTACTAAACCCCACTGTCCTTTGGCATGGGAAGATGGTAAAACAGATCTAAGAGCAGTGGGTACTTGTTTCTTTGGGGAGTGGTTGGTGCCTTGAGCTCCATCCTGAATCAGCACAGACTGCCCGGCTCCTCCCCAGGGCAATGCAAGACTCTCATCCGTGTTAGAGTTGAGGGAGCCAAGAGTGCCTCTTGTGGCCCCAGGGAATCGCCCAGCCACATCAGAGACCGCTTGTGAAGAGCCCATGGGGGTCTGTAAGCTGGCCACATCTTCTGCAGCACTGCTGCTCCCTTTAGCACTGACCTCTGGGTGTGCAGAATGACCAGGCACTGCTTTCGCTGGTTTTGGGAATCTAGCCAAGGTGGTTTAGCTTTTCGCAGCTCCCCAAGCAAGGGGCTGTCTCCATTCTGTTGTAGTTGCAATGGCATAAAGTACAAAACATTGTAACATACATTTCAGATGCAACATGTAAGAATTATGTTTGGAGTGCAAGTTTGTTACTACTCTTCACAAATCTCCCTGGTTATCTTTACTGGAGTCATAGTACAAAAGTGAGAAGGCATTGCTACATCAGCAGCCCATTCTCTTGTGATTAACAAGCCATTAAAAATTCCAGAATTGTCCTTAAACAGGCCTGAATGTATTAGCTACAAAGAACCTGGTATACTTACGGAAAACTGATTAAATGGCAGTAATTTTAGAAATCTCCTACATCTGAATGAAGGTTCTTTGGGTTTTGGCTCAGGCTTATTTATTTGAGCAAGAACAGGGTTGTTAACACTCTGCAAGTTTGGTTTTTTTTGTTTGGTTTGGGGTTTTTGTTTGGCTTGGTTTGGTTGTGTGTTTCTTTTAAAAAACTGCTTTCTGAGTCTTGGCCACATTTGATTTGGAGCATCTAATGAACGTGAAGGCTCACATTCTTGCCATATGAGGGCTACCCAGTGGATTAACCAGATAATGAATGTTGAAAGAGCCCCATTTTACCTGCCCTGGTGTAAACCACATCCTGCAAGTGGCACAAGTTAATGACTTCAGTGTGTCAATACTACGTGTACACCTGGCCTCAACATATTTGTGTGAATAACTCATCAGCAAGGTGTGCAAAGTGGATTTTAGTGTAAGTGCATATTAATGGTGGCAAGGCTTGTCAGCAGAGTCCATAACCAAACCAAAGTCTGACAATGCTTCTTCTAGAAGATGGTATTTTGTGAGTGACTCAGCTGTCAGCAGGAAAGCAAGATTTCTAGTGCCCAGAGTAGCAAAGCTTCCCACTGCAACTAACTGTTTCATTTTAGTTTGTTTGGTTTGGTTTGGCTTTTTTTTTTTTTTTTTTTTTTTTTTTTAGTTTGGGCTCTAAATGCAGAAAGCCAAAAAGAAAAGAAATCAAAATAATTCAAGACAATCCTTTGCCTTTAAGAGGCATGGCATGGATTATGAGCTTTTTACACTGAAGATGAAAGGTGCTATAAAATGGTTAAGACCATTATACTTTTAAAATTATTTCATTCATTTATTGGGCAAAGGTGAGTTGATTTCCATAGTCATCCTCCTCCCTGGTGTGTCAGCTCCTTTCTGTGACAGGAGTCAAGAGCCTCCAACACCCTTGAAGATCAGCTGATAGGAAATTCCAAGGTACAAACTACTCACTCTGTGTATGTAATAGGCACTATGACAGCAGTCTCTTGCATACCAACCCATGCAGGGTAGTAGTATACATGCCTTTAATCTCTATTAACATCTATTTTAAGATATTTTCATTTCTAAGGCATTTTAGAGTTTGGGGATAATTTATTTGGGGTTTTTTTGTGGTTTAGGAACACCAAAACTTACCTCTACAGCTGCTTTGGTGTTTTTACATATATTTAAGAAGACCTTCAATATCCTATTTTAATCACACAAGTTCATTTCAACACAGTCACTGAAATTCAGGTGTCAGGTTCAGATGTTTTGATTAAGTTTTCCTAACAAACCAATGTTGTGTGAGTGGCAGTGATTTCTGTAAATATAAATAACTTGAGGTGTTTTTTGCAAAGGTCATATCTTTACAGTGAAAGACAAAATGTCAATTAAATATAAGTAGCATTCAGTTCCAGGTTTTAAAGTGGAAATGGCTGAGGTTTTTCTGGGCTAATGACAACTTCTGTCTCAAATGCAACTGCTATGCAAGGAAAGTGGTTTCCTTCATAGGTATTTGTCAAAATCCTTCTCATTGTTTTTCAGACTCGTATCTGATGCCTTGTTTATTTGTCAAAATCCTTCTCATTGTCTTTCAGACTCATATCTGATGCCTTGTTTCAGAGCCATATATTCCAATTTTATCCTCTGTCATATTTTTCTGCAATAGGTTTGCGTTCTTGATCTACATTCATTGAGATGCAAGGCATCTGGGATGTAGGCACATAAGAAGGCTAAGTCTCAAAAAAAAAAGCATTGCATCCTTGAAAGCTCTTCCACAAGAAATGTGTGAGATTGGCTGTATCTGATCCTAAACTACCTGACAAGGTTGTTGACATAAACAAGACAGAATCAAAAGAGGAAATACCATGCTCCAAGTAGCTAAAATGTGCTTGAATGCTAACAGAATGTCAACCCCAGCTGCCTGAGTCCTGCATGCAACAACCTTTAGCTGCACCAGCAGTCAGGATGAGACCCCCAGGGGGAGGAATCCGTTGGTCTCTGTGTCATCCCACTGTTGTCTCACAAGCAAAAAAAGAGGCAGTGAATGCCTGACATTTGTACCAAGAACAGGCTGAGAGGGGCAAGGAGCAGGCAGAGAGGAGTGTGGAGAACAGGTCAGGGAGGGAAACAGGATGGCAAAGACAAGCAGAGGCAGTGGGGCAGATGAGGAGATGAAAAGTCCAACCTCCACCCCTTCTATGTCCAGGATCAATCAGAAATCTCTACAGAGAAGCTGAACCAGCTCTGTCCGTGCAGAGAGCCAGGAAAGATGAGATTAGGTAAATCCAAGTACCTGAGCAATCTGTTTAAGTTCATTAGGCCCTCTTTCTAAATCATGCCTAACTGGGTTTCAGCAGTGGGAAAAGGATGCTGTCTCTGAGTCAGCTTCTTAGTTCCAGGAAGCAAATATGATCCCATCAGGCTTACATGGTGTCACTGATGTGCTCTGCAGGAGCCCTTGCCAGGGTGTGTCTCCTCCTCACCACTCTCTGCATCTCTTCACCAAACATGCAATCCAAGGGCAGCAGAGGTGAATTTGGCTCACAGTTTTCAGTTTTTAACTAATGAGATGAAAACAAATTTAATAAACACAATAAATCTTGCAATTTATAGGGTCTGGGGCTTCTCGCAAGGAGCCTTGATTCCCAGCACAACCTGATTGCCAGATGTTTTGAAGGACAATCTTTTGTCTTGATTTCCCTGCATTTATCAAATTGTTTATAATGTAGGCCACAGGGTCTTTTCTGTCTGTTTTGTCAGATGTAGGTTAGCGGTTCAGTGGATTTAAATGAATGACTGAAAGCAACCTCCAACTGGTTTGCATGGAAATGGCATTGGGCCAATTGTCCAGTTGTGGAACATTGCAGGAGCAGAGGAGACATAATTATTTCCAAATTTGGCCACAATCCATATTTTATCCATATATATCCATATTTTGCTGCAAGTGGCTTTTGGCAAGAGATCCCATGGGCAGAGAACATATCCTTAGTGACTTGCCCTTTGCAGAGTTCCTTCAGGGGTGAGGAAGATGTGGACTGAACATGCTGGGGTAGCTGTCACCAACTGGCCTATTCTCCTCCTGCTCATGGCCAGCCAGTCAGGGATGGATGGTGTATCCACTTTGTGGCTGCTGAGATCAGCCTTCTGATCTTTTTCCTGTATAAATGTCTTCAGATGCAGTTTGACATCAGGTTACTCTCAGAAGATTTTTCCACTCTGTAGTTCTACACTATGAAGACATGCTTAAATTATCCTACAGGCTGTGCCTTCAGGATCTCTGGTTTTGACTGACAATTTATCCACCCTGACTAGCTAGGCCACTTCTCTGGAGAGTCCCCCTTTCTCAATCTGGCAGAGATGCAGGCAGACAGAGCCACAACTCTGTGTTATATAGAAGAAAACCAGGGTGATGATAACCCCTACAAAGCATGACAGAGTCACTGCATGCTCGGGTTTGCCTTGGAGCTGGTTTGCTTTTACAGAGCTGGACCAGTTTCTCCAGGGTCAGATACTGTTATATGCACACTACTGTGGTGCCTTTAATTCATTTTAAGAGTGGAACAGATAGGTTTGTTCCCCATTCACAATTATTTCCTTGTTATTGCTCTGTGTTTTAATGTGTTCTGGTTGCATTGCTCAGCTGCAAGCAAGGCCGAGGGCCTGGTGCAGTTAAGTGTCTGTGGTGTGTTTTGTCTCTTGATTGCATAGAAGGAGTCATCACTGCATTATAAACTTATCTCTATAGTTTTTCAAGGCTCATTCTTGCCTATGGGAAAGCTTCATGTGTGAAAAGTATCAGGTTTTCTGTGGGATGGGCTGGACTGTTACATCCTGAGCTGCATCTAGCCATTTTTTCTGCACTGGAGCTGATAAGAGGGAGTAGACAGGAGTAGGTCAGAGCTGTATTGAACCCCAGTCCAATGCTGGGCCTAGGTAAGCCTCTGCAGGGGTCTCCAAGTTTCTCTTGGAAGTCAAAAATTATGATATTGAATGAGTGAGTTCCATGAAGAACAGAAAATAATCTCCACAGATCTGGCAGCTAGTGTGTGGGAAAGACGCAACATTTTTGTGAACTTTTGAGTACCAGTTGTATTCCTGTGAATGCTTTTAAGCTGATCTCACACCTCGATGCTGGATTCAGCCATTTCACCTCCCAGGAAGCAAGCATGACCACCACAGGACTTTCACTGGTGCACAAAAGTGCTCTTTGGGCTTGTCATTACACTGGTATTGCTCAGCTATGAAAAACCAGAATCACTGTTTTTACCAAGGCAGTGGTTGCTAGAAGAGAGAGATCTTCCAAGGGATTGTAGGTGGTGAGTTGCTCCATTGGTAGAAAGAAAAAAGCTGTAGTGATACCTACCTAACACACATATATAGGCTTTGGACTTGTTGGTGTTAAAATAATTTTAAAAGTCAGGAATAAATCTCTGTGTGACTGCCTGTATGTGTTTACACTCTTGTTGCAAAGGACAAAAAGAAAAAGAGATGCCTACTTTTTTGATGATTAATATTGTTTGTCTGCCTGAAGATTGTTTTCTCTGAGGCTTTGATGCACAGTCTTTTACAGCAACTGGGCTGCTCCCCTCTAAGATTCTTCCAAAGGATACTGCAGAGCAGCCAGCTGCAATTAAAAGTGAGAAGATTGTGTCCAAGTCCTTTGATTTCTAATTCTTTCACTTCCATTATCATTAAATTACTTGTTGAGTGCTGTCACTCTGTCAGAGTAGGATCACCCTTGCCTAGATCTTTGCCCATGGTGTAGTATAGCCATAACCTGATTAGGAATCTGAGGATTTTCTCCTCGTTTCATTGGGGAATATTAAAATGAATTATCCTGATATGGAGACTATAAAATAGGCAGAAGAAAAAAAAAATCAAGCGCTGATTCTCTATGCTCCAAAGATCTTACCATCCTGAACCCCACTGGCAGTAAAAAAATGTTTGTAAATTCAACATATTGTATCTCTGAAGTCTTCAGGTTTAACAAAAATGAATAAATCATTGTCCCTCTGTTGAGAGACCATAATCCCAAATCTTTGCTCAGTCTTCAGCTGGACAAAGTAGACAAGGAACCTGAAGAGAGTTAGAACACATCAGGATTCCTGAGTTTAGCTAAGACTGCATATAAAAATAATATTGTCTTAGAAAGTAAAAAGCCTGTGTCCTGCATCTGCTGAGCAAGGGGTTTCAATCCCATGGTTTTTTCCTGGGTGCTGGCAGATTCACAAAATAGGATGCATTCTGACTACAGCAAGATAAACAGCTGGAGGGGTGTTGTCTCTAGGCAGAGCCATGACCCTGTCCCTTTCTGTTTGCAGGCTCTCTGCCCATTCCCCATCCTTTGTAAAGGCTCCAGCCTTACAGGAGGGTGAGCACGCTCACACACAGCATTGGTGTGACCTGAGACTGAGCCCAATGGGTGGCTTCTGCCCCATTCCCCCAGAGCTGGTCACTTAACAAGTAATACCTGATGTACATATATTTTAGCAAAGCACTGAAACACATGTCAGGCTGAATCAGACTTTGTGTAGGTAGTGATCATTTGCCCATCCCTGGCATTTGGCTCTCTTGGAGTCAAGGGAGGGGATTGTCCAGCTCTGCCCTGTGTTGCCTCACCTAGAGTCCTAGGTGCAATTTTGGGCCCCACAACGCAAAAAAAGACAATTAATCTATTACAGTGGGTCCAAAGGAGAACTATGAAGATGATGACAAGCCTAGAGTGGAAGCCTTATGGGGAGTAGCTCAGGACACTTAGTTTGATCAGCCTGGAGCAATCTGAGGGGAGACCTCACTGGAGTCCTCAACATCCTCATAAGGGGAAGCAGAGGGGCAGGCGCTGATCTCTTCACTCTTGTGATCTTTTCACTCCAGTGAGAAGACTTGAGGAAATGGCCTGAAGCTGAGCTGGGGGAGGTTTAGGTTGGATATCAGGAAAACATTCTTCACCCAGAGGCTGGCTGGGCACTGGGACAGCTCCCCAGGGAAGTAGTCACAGCACCAAGCCTGACAGAGTTCAAGAAGTATTTGGACAATGCTCTCAAGCACAGGGTGTGACTCTTGGGGTGTCTATGCAGGGCCAGGAGTTGGAATCAATGATCCTGATGTGATCCTTCCAACTCAGCATATTCTGTGATTCTATGAGTGTATGTAAAAAATGGTAAGCTACACACACAAACGGATAACCCAAAGCAGCTCAGGTCAGATTTGTTTGCTGCTGTAACCTCCTCAGCATCTGTGGAGTACTAGCATTATTTCTTCTACATTAAAGAATGGGAGACCACCAAGGAGTGAAGGTTCAGTACTGAGATATTTGGAATTCCTGGTGCTGTTTGTAAAGAAACCCCCCAGCTGAGTTATTTTGAGTTCCAAGAAGGCACTCTTCTGTGATTTCCTATATGTGCCAGTGCTGAACAGTTCAAAAAGGACAGTGGTAAAATAATGGCCCTTTTCAGTCTAAGAAAAGTGATAAATCTGCTCTCTTGAAACACCGTTCTGCTTTATCTGGCTTTAGTTTCAGGGGAAGGGGAGACTCACAGTACTTTCCAACTGCCACCTGTTTCTGGCAATGCAGGGCCTGCTTGCAAGCCACTTAAAGTTCCTGTAACCAATAATTACTTTGGATCTTACTAATAAGAAGTTCTGCTCTCAGCAATATGGAAAGTAATTAAAAGTAAATAAAGGTCACGCTTATAGAGCCCTTCCCATGTCATTAGCATTTCCAGTTGATAGAGTGTATTGTTTCTTACTCTCGTGTGTAGAAGATGCTTGCATTGCCTGTGGAATGCTGAAGAGGGATATTGTGGAGGTTCTCCCTGAATGCCTTGGCTTCTTCCAGGGCTTTTTATTAAGATCTTTTTCCAAGCCTGGCAGAACAGGTGAACCCTTGTAGAAACAAAATTGCAAGTGTCTTCTTTATTGTATTAGCTATGCATAGCCTTCTGCCTTCAGCACTGAAAGCTTTTGCTGGTTTTCACTTTCTTTGGGTGGTAGTTTCTTTCCTGTTAGCAGGTACTTAAGGAAACACCTGGAGTTACCTATCTCTGTCTGCTGTTTCCATATCTGGTTTGGGTTTTTTTAAACTTCAAACACAGGATGTGTACGTGTGTGAAGAGGAGATCAGACATCTACAATTAGGTATTTGGTAGGAAGTGAGTGTCTTCGAGGTTCCTTTATAATCTCTGGAGCTAAGGCTTCTGGAAAACCATTCAGGGCATCAAAATCATCCCTGATAAATCATCCTCTGGAGAAGGATCTCTCTTTCTTCTGCCTGTGCAGGGAACCCACAGAGACCAGACTGAATCACCACAGCTGAAATTAGATGCTGCTGAAGGTGGCATAAATACCCCTGCAGTTTGAGCTACTACTCACCCACTGAAAAGCTTCCAGTTTTGCCAATAATGTAGTCACTCTGCTCACCTAAGCAAAAAAAAAAAAAAAAAAAAAAAGAGTCTTTGCAGAAAATTGTGTATTAAGCACCAGTCTTTATTGCACCAAATAGCACTTTAAAATCCTCACTGTTGACTCATATTGGAGTCACTCTACCACCTTCTCCCAGTAAATATGTGTGTAATTGTATTTGTGTGTATGGTTACACGTTGCTGTGGAGGTGTTGGCATGCTGATCTAGACCTGCAAGCCAGCCAGCACAACCTGTAGCTTCATGGCCCTATATGGATGTTCACCTGTGAAGGTAACCAGGATCTCCCTCTGGATCTCTTTGAGGTCTAAACCAAGCAGCTTAGAAGATGGCAAAGGGAGCTGCTCTGTGCCCAAGATGGGTGGCAGTCTCTGGCATTGACAGCTGTGACCTCCTGTTTGAAACCTGGCTTACATCACCCTGAATATTATGAAGGATGTTTCATCCTGCCATGCCCTCTTCAGAACAAGATGTTCTCTGTGGAGCAGTATGCTCTGAGAGGCCAGGTCTGGCTACTCCCTTCCAGCACTGCAGGTTGAAAAAGATGGTTTTAACATAAAGGAAGGCACAAAAATTATTTGGAGGCTGGCCAGAGGCAGGTGGGAACAGGCTGGGAGGGGGGAGGTCTGTTTGGACTGGTGATGTGGCTATGTAGATTCACTGTCTAAAATCCCTTGTGGGGAGAGAAAGACATGGAAGGAGTCATTGGCTGCAGTCAATTTTGGGTGGGGGGAGTTTCCTTAAGGCCAGGTGTCGGAAAGCTTGAAAGCACACATTTCAGCATAATTAGAGGCTTTTCTGAAATGAAGATAAAACTTGATATGCAAAGTCTGTACACTTGGATTTCATGTTGCTCTACACCCCCAGAGCTGGCCTTTATCTTACCTTTACATCAGGATGTTAGGCAATTCACCACCACCTGCAATTTGCTTTGACTCTGGTGACTGTTAATTCTTACAGCGTGGATTGAAGACAGCTTTTAGAAAAGTTTCCAGTTTGTTACTTGGTCATTAGGTTGAAAAGGTCTGTATGCCTTGGAAAAGGTGATAACAAACATGATGAAAGTGTAAAGAAAGCTAGATGATACTAAGTTAGCTTGTGGTCTTCTCTTTATTCGCCCACCTATTAAAGGATGAAAGGGCATATATAGAGAGAGAAAAGTGGTACACTGAAGGCAGACAGGGCTTTTCTTTTCATATAGTATGCTGCCATTCCTGAGCAATATTCCCATGCATAGATGTAACAGGATCCTGCAAAAAGTCAGGCATTAAATAGCCTCCAACACCAATGGCAATCACTGCAATATCAGTGATATAAGCATAAATGTCAAGATTATTGAATGGGTTTCTGAGGTCAGCTATGCTATAGCTGTCTGTCACAGTATCCCTTGTGCTGTCCTCCAAAACACATTCCAGTTAACACAACCAAAGCCTGGCAGCTATTTGGGCTTCCAGTTTTATCAAATGTAGTAGTCGCCATGCTCCTGTGAAGGTCTGTGACCATCAGTTTATTTATATTGGTTACACTAACAGTCTACTGGGATTCTGGCATTTTGACACTACCTCAGTGACTGCTGAATGCTTCAAGTGTACTTTAGTTATTTCTTCCACAAGTGAATTCATTTTGTGCTCTACTTACAGATACTTGGGTTGGCTCTTAGTAGAAAGGTTCAGCTTTCTGCTGGTCCTGTACAAGTCCTGTCTAAACCTGCAGCACAATGCCAGGACTCTTTACCTGGCTGATACAATTCCCAGAGAGTCTGGAACAGCTTCTCTGACATGAGACATATACATGTTTTATGAGACCTGTAAGTTCCCAACAGATGCTGCTACACTTCAGCCCTGCACAGGCAGCTCCTGGTTGCCTCACAACCAACTTTGCTTACAGGCAGCTTGACCCTCCCACCTGCCTGCCCACAGCTGTACAGTTTTGTGCCCAGGAATAAGCCTTTCACTTCAGCAGTCCTCATGAGATTTAGTGAGCCAGGGACCTTTGCACCCCGCTTGGCTGTGCAACACAGGCACCTCAAACACTGCCCACTGGTAACTGAGACCCAGGACTGAGCCCTTGAAGGATGCCTAGAGATGGCCATCAGTTCTCTGTACTGGTGCAGAGATAATTTCATGTGTAATGGGATCAGGTAAGACAGGAGACATATGTGCCCTCTGACCTCAAATCTTTTCATCCTAGAAAGGAAAAGGAAAAGATTCTGCTTTTTCCCAGCTTCCCTTTCAGACTGGCCAAAGTGAGCCATGCAGTACTCAGAGGACATTCTCCCAGCTAAAACCACTGTGCCTGCAGTTGTTGAATTTCTGAGCTATGCATTCCTGCCCTTTCCTCCTACCCCAAACAGTGAAATGTTTGCTGACACTGTCCAGGAATTCATCTGTTGGTATTTTAATATTCATGTGCATGATCACCCAGTTGCTACAATTACACTGTGGGAATCTTGTTTCTAAAAATACACAAATCTCTGCTGCTCTCCAACACTGCCATGAGGTAATGGATCATGTTCCCTAGTTGCCAGTCACAGAGGAAGAAGCTAATCAATACAGCTGGCAATGCATAAAGACTACAACAATTATAATTACAACTAATTTCCCTTTCACTTAAAAACATCATCTTCTGGCCTGCATTACCACAGCTTCAGCTTTACAATGCATTAAAACAATTATGTGCTTCCCTTTGCTAAATAGAATCCTGTTATTTTGCTTGAGAACATCTTTGGAGTAGCTCAAAGTGATGAGGTTTATTATAGGAACCTTAAACCAGCTCCTACTCTAGCAGGTGCTCAGTTGCTTTCAGTGCACTTCCACCAAAACGGAGAGGTTTGCATCACTAAGGTTGTGATTGCTGTATTTTGTCTAGGGAAACGTGTGCACAAAATCTTTTGCATTTAAGGTGCAGCAAACTCCCTGATCTTGTTCTATTTCCTCTTCTGCATTATTTAAATGGCAGTTGAAAGCACTGTGAGTCAGTGGAGGCTGCAAAAAAATTGACAGAATGCCATTAATTTTTACTATTACAAAAATTCATATTTTGGAAGGATTTTGCATTACAATAGTGCCTCTGATCCCAGAGGAGCTACTTGGTGTATAGCCTTACTCAACCGTGCCATTGTATATTTTGTCCAAATAATGTCTGCCTGGTGAGCAAAGAGGGGGCTTGGGAACCTGAACTTCAGTGTTGTAGCCAAAAGTCACAGTGATGAGACATTGTGAGGAAATCAGTGTTTTCCAAATTAAAGCACTGACTGCTGAGGAATCACTGTTGCATCTCTGTTCTCCCCTCTCCCTGCCTGTAGAATAACAGCAATAATGCTAGAAATGGCAAGGGACATTCATGAATTAACGTGAATTTTCAATTTTGTCAGTGCTTTGATGCTCTTCAGTGAACGGTGCTAATAAAGTACACCTTGCCCATTGTCTGTAGAAGACACATAAAGATGTGAAGACACAGAAGAGTTCCTCTGGCAGGGGAGATTCCAGCCGTGGTTCTCTCTCAGGGAGAGGACTGAGGAAAGGCAGCAGAAATGGAGAGGAATTGATGTGGGAGCCACGTTCTGCACTCAAGCAATAATCCAAAGCTTCTCCCAGTTTTGCCCCTCAGAGTCTGTTTAATAGCCACTGTAGCTCATTGTATCTTTCTTCCAAAACTGGAGCATAAAAGGAACCCTTCTATTCTTGCTGCAGGATTTGAACAGTTAAATTAAAATACTTTGTTTTCCCCTGGAGATTGTACTGAAGCTGTTACTTTCCCAAGAGTGTTTTTTCTCCCTAGAGCCATATTCTGTCCTTAGTTCTGGTCTGGATCTCTCTTAGACAGCTATTAGCTTTCCCATTGAACTGAAAATTTCTTAGAGAGCGGCCAGGAAAGAATCCACTCTGACTCTTGGAGCATGCAGTGCTGGAGCTGCTACTGGAGCTTGTCATACATTACAATACTGTCAGCACTGGCTTTTCGCCCATCAAAGAGGTTTTTGGAGCCAGGAGAAGGCAGAGCCACTGAGCATTGTTAGAAACCTCCAGCATCTCCATCCATGCTTGGCAAGAGCTTTCTCCACAAGAACAGAGCTTTGCTTCTCTGCTCCATTGAAGCAACACCAGCCCATGGCTCTGCTGTTAGTATCAGATTGCTTAGTGCTGAAATCCTCCTTTTCTCTGCTGCTTGGATCTACTGTTCAGCTTCAGTGGAGTTTTTCTGATTAACCAGGCTTTTGTTCCTGCCTTTCAGAGTCACATGGAAATCCTGTTCTGCCAACCAGGAGTCAGCATAGCGCTGGTTTTCTGTCACTTCTGACTCCTGAGAGGGAGCAGCAGGTCACCTTCTGCCTGCTGGGAGAAGAGCTGCTGAAAGACACCTCCTTCTCGGGGTCTTTCACAGAATACCCCCTCCTGGCATCACAGCCCTGGTCTAGCAAGGCACCAGTGAGGAAACTGAAGCCTCAAAACCTCAACAGGACACGAATGGGTTACTTACAAAGAATGCTGGAGCCGAGGTGGTGTTTCAGAGCCAAGCTCTATTCTTAGAAAAGTGGAGAAAGTCATGATTTAAAAATAAGATCAAGTGTAGTGCTAGCAAAGAGTCATATTCATGGTATTCCTGTGAGTAAAGCTCTCAACATGAATTGGCTTCACTTGAAGCTCAGAAACACTCCACCAAAATAAGGCCCAGCTGTGAGATGTCTGTAGTACCAATCTGAAACGGGAGCGTACACATGGCACTTGTCACCTCAGATGTCCTCCTGACCCTTTCCCTTACCCCCAAAACATGCCTGGAGTTTATTTTAGTGTTACAGGTCGGATGAGAGCCTTCCAAGGGCTCTGTAGGAGTTAGCCCATGCAAGTGGTGAAATTTAATGTATATTCCACCTTCTGAAAACTCCCCCAGGCACTTCTGCAGGTGCTGGAGTTCTGCTGTCTGATAGGGACTAGATGATGCTTTTATACCATTCACAGCCATTTCTGATTTGCACTGAGGTTACCAAATGCTGTGTTTTATCTCAGAATCTCCAGATGTCAACATATTCCTTCTTAGGGTTGTGTGTAATAAACAAAGGGCCACTCTCTGGCTGGCTTTGAGCAGGGATGGCCACAGATTAATACTCATGGCTTGGAGGTAGGATGAACTTCCTGTGCAGCATCTGCATCAGTAATTTTATTGGGAGAAAAAACACAGAACCAGCTGTATTCAAATCCTGTTCATCTGCTGCTTTAGTGCTGTTTGAATTTTGAGGTTTCCCTCAGAAAACCTCCCTTGTGTTTTGCAGCCACAACAGGATATAGGGCATGACCCTTTCCCACTTGGGTCACAAGGAATTTTTACAGTAACTGAAAGAAGCTGAGACCTTAAAGCTTCCTCCTGCACTTAGTCAGGCCAATGTGAACTTTAGTTAAGGTGATGCCAACAAGTGAAATGCTGGATCTCTTAGTAAGGTACTTATGGAGCTGATCTGGTGGTTTTACTCCCCATGTAACACTCACCTATGAATCCAGCCCCACCAGAGTGAGCTGAAACACGTGTGAGTTGCTCTGCTGTTTTATCCTGTGCACAAATGTTCAGTGACCTGTGTCTCATGCCTGCCTCTGAGGTCTGAGTCGTGCCTGTTAACTCCTGAGGCTTACACTGCCCACTGATGTCAGCAGGAGTCTTGCAAGAGTCAGCAAGCTGCTCTTTCCTCTACTGAAGTTACTTGACTCTTCTGTATGGTGCATTTAAACTGTAAAGCAGTTTTACACGAGCTCCTACCAAAACAGCACATCTCATTCTAAAGTTTCACACTACATTTTTTTTGAGGGAAAGAGTCTGAAAAACAGTCAGGAGATTAAAAAAAGCCAGAAATTGAAGAAGTCAAGAGGGTACATAATGAGCATAAATAGTTCAGATAAAAGACAGAACAACCTAGTGAAGATTTCCTGTTTTATTGTTATTAAAAGTTCATTATGAAATCAGCACAACACATAAAAATAGATCTGTGGTGAATGATACATATTACTGTTATTGCCCGGTCATTTTGTGCACACTCTCACTTTTTAAAACCAGAAGGTAACGAATACAAGACATTTCACCAGCGAACTGTGAAACCAGTGTTCTGCAGCAGAGAGAGGCTGTGCTTCCTGTTGACTCTATCAAATGTATAATGCAGTCAGAAATAGTCCTCTATTCACACTTAAAAATAAATGCAGTTTTAGAGTATGCCCCAGCTGAAAATAACTGGAGAGAAAGAGCTAGAAATAACTCTTTTCTTAGGGACCTATTTCCATGAAAGTCAAAGGGATTTTTGACATGGATTTTAAAAGCAGAAGGACATTGTTATTTGTTGACAGACACATGGAGAAAGGCCAAGCAACAGGAGCTAGGGAGGAACCTGTGGCAGAGTAGGAGTTTATTATTTTGATCTTGCACATGCTGCTGAATCTCCTTGTAGTTATTGTCTGTGTTCATAACAGCAGTGATTGCTGGGAGGAGCTGGGAGGGTGTATCAAAGCCAGATAGGGCGTCTGCAGCTCACTTTTTTTCTCCCTGTTTGGGTTGGCCTCGGTTCTAACCCTGCACACCATTCATTGCAAAGTGACTTTCACCTGTGTGCTTTCTGATCCACATCAGAAAATCAGAACAATACCACGATTACAAAAACCCTCCCCAGGTCACTTACTGTTCCTACACTGGTGTAAGCTTTTCTTCCTAACTTCTGTGCTTATCACAGCAGGCATTTGGGGCTGCCCTCAGCCCTGACTTTTGTTCCTTTCACTGTCATATCAACTCCAGGGGCGCTGGGAGGTTGCTAACTGGCTCAGCAGAATTGTGTTTCTGCAGTTTTCTGCATGGAATGGTCTCTGTAACCAGCCTCAGTGCAGAAAACAGTGCTGGAGTTTTCTGGGGGGGAGCACTTCTTGTGCATAGGAGACAAAATGAGCCCCACATCAGATATACTCCTTGAATGTCTATGGGGAAAAATACCTTAGTGGCATGGCTACTCCTATATTTTCCTGTGATTTATTTGGGAGCCTCTTTTACATCAGGTGAGTAGGAACATGAACCAATTCATGCTGTCCAAGCTTGTAAGCAATGCTGGTTTTTTTGCCACAGGTCCTGGTAGGGGGTTGCAGAAGGTGGCAGCTAAAAATGTGGAAAAAGCCCATCTCTGGGAAGCTGCCCTGCATCTCCACAGTCTGTGCTCTTCTCTGGCTCTGAAATGCCCACTAATGCCCTCTGAGCTCCTGCTCTATTAGGACTACAGCACATCATGCTACCCCAACCTTACTACCAAGATGAAGAGTGCTGTGGCTACTCTGGTCTTTTTTCCTCCACAGTAAGCAGTTTCAAATCTGAAGATAAAAATCTCAGCGCTGCTCCCTTGCATGAAAATCTCTGGGCTTCAGTCTCAGTCTCACAGCAGGAGAGTGACAAGGGTGGAAAGCTGGCACAGCAGAATGGTGATTCAGGCTCTCCCTTTGGTTTGCAGGCTGTTTACTTAAAACAGCCCTTGAGAAAGATGCTAGGCCTCGAGCACATGTCACATTCAACCGGTTTTGCAATATTATGCCCATTTCTGCTCAAACTAGCCAAGGAGGGGAGGGAGAATATAATATGTTAGTGCAAGTTCTCATGGACAACGTATGAATATTTAGTACAAAATGTTCTTTCAAGGTGGGGCAAACATTTCTAATTGTGACACAAAAAGAAGGTATTTTGTAACAGTTTTAACAACTTGCCTGTGAAAAAGCGTTTGTGTGAAATATGTTTAGACAGACTACCTCACATGACACTGAAATATTTCAAGGCTCTTTCTGAGTAGGCAATAACCTAGTTTTGTTTTTTTTTTAATCAAATCAGCTTTATCAAAGCCAATCCCAAACATAACTAAATAATTTGGTTGTGATTTTTTTTTTGATTAGTTTTTTTTTTTTTTTTTTTTTGCTTTTTCCTCTTTGGAAAAAATAAAGCTATGCTAAGTTGAGTGATTTCACTGCACATGGGTTTTACCCATTCAAGACCTCTTTCACTGCAGAATTGACTTCCTCATTCAGAGGAAACCACGGAAATATTCGGCTAATAAATTTCAGCATAAGATTTCAAAGGTTGGTTCATACACTTCTGAGGTCCTGAAGAATTGCAGCTTCCAAGAAGCTCACAGACTACTTGTCCCTATTGAAAAACATTTTGTAAACCTTTGGAGACAGTTTTTATTTCACATCTATTAGGGCTTATATCCAAAATGAAGATCTGAATAATCCCTAAATTGCAGAGACTGAAAAATTCAAGTATGAATTTTGCAGTGTAATCTCCCCTTTGAAACATTTGGGTTGGGCCCAAAGTCCAACTGAGTAGAAACAATTAAGGCCTCAGTTTTCTCTGACTTACACTGCACATGCAAGTGTTCTGCAGTTGCTTCTTAACATGATCAGCCAGTGTAAGTCAAGCACGAGTGGAACAGCCCTTGGTTACACAGACATTATCCTTTTTTCGCCTGCCATCACCTGGTAGTGCCAAGAGCAAAATAAATATAAGAAGGCTTCCAATCAGGTGATAGATAGATGTGGAAGCCTTAACTGTGACTTTCTGCCCTTTCTTGAGCTCTCAGCCAAGCCATAACCCATCAGAAGAGGGTTCACAGCCTTTCTGGCCTCAAAGCCTGGCTCAGAAACCACAATAGAGGATCAGGTGGTGGGTGCCATGGTTGGTGGAGTTATGCAAAGGCAAAAGCAGTATCAGGGTCAAAAGAGCATTCTCCCCAGCCAGCAAACTCCTGGAGCAGGAACAAATGGGAGTGCCCAGCACAGAGGGTGGGAACAGGAGCAAGGCAGGATCACCAGGCCCTGGCTCCCACCAGAGATGCCCCTGACACTGCACTGAGCTCACCTCAGCATCCCTGGTGTAGGCACTGTGCTGTGCTTAAACGTCTGGGGGCTGTGAAAATCCAAGGCAGCCAAAATGCTTTTTCTGGGATACAGTAAAGGCATGGAGGGGGAATCTCTACTGGTGGGCTGTCAGGGAGATTCCCTTTGGGTTTGTGCTGCTGTAGGGTCATGGTGCTACTCACACTTCCCCCTGGCCCAGCAGGCCAGGCCCAGGCTCTGGCCCTGCATCAGCAAACCTGGCTTTGGATGTTCAGCTGGAGAAAGCACTAGGCACAGCGGATGCTAAATTTCTCTCCAAACAGAATTCATCTTCTGCCTGCATCAGCTTTGGAACCAGAGAGAATTTCCAAGCTGGAGAAAAATCCAAAATACCTCATGTAGAAGCACCTTTCCCTTGGATTTTTATTATAATAATTTTTAAGAATATATTTTGTACCGAAACACTGTCAGCATTCTTTATACAATGGAAAATGACACAATCATTATGTATCATGTAAAAGAGTAAAAACAGAGCAAGACAGGAACATTTCAATTCAATCTGGAGTACAAATAGAATCTGATGTACAGCTTAAAAGCCACACAACAGATAGAAAGATCATCTGGAAAACAACAGGTTCTGTTTTATTTTGAAAGTAGGAAGAAAAGTCGGGGGACGTCAGATGTTAAGGCTAAAATTTCAAATTTTAACTTGTATTTTATAGGCAGTAGCCTGATTCTTAATTCATCCACAGCAGCAGCAACAACCCCCCTGCTTCACAAAGAGATTTGCACTTGCATGAAATAAGAATCAGGCTTCTATGCTCAGAGGACTCTGATTGACCTCAACAGGCTTTGGACTAGAGCCACAGTTGGAATTTCAGCTTGCAGTCTAAGGCTTCTTAACTGCAGGCCAAATTAGCACAAAATGAGGCTTTGCATTGGCATTCTACCCTTAACTTTGGATATTCCAGTTCTGGTTGCTTTCAACCACACTTTTATTGCAGGTTTAACATAGTTCCGTTTGTGAGATTCTTTTTCCTTTTTTTCTTATATACTGTGCTACAAAGGATGTTTTTATAGTCTGTGTTTTAGTCCCTATATTATGTGTTTTCAAAATTGCCTAAATGTACGTTTATATCATAATTATAACTACTCAGAAAGACCCACTAAAGTCCACTGTGAGCAGCCAAGGAAAAAAGTGTATTTAGTCCTAAAGAAGTCAAGAAAAGTGGCTGTGTTCATTTATAGTGTAGCTCAATGACTGTGTTTATACAGCTATACCTACTATTTAAAAAGCTACTTGAAAAGTTATTATTCATGTGCAGTAGCTGATTTTCAAGCATTAATAACTTGGCTGTCTAGACAAGTTTTAATTGACATATCAAAGGCCAAATATGTTCTCAAACAAGGGTAAAGAATCTCCCATCTCCTTTGGAAAGAGGCTGGTTCTGTTTCTGAACTAAGAGATAGCCAAATTTAACTTTTTCTCAGGTTATAAAAGCACAGTAAAACCCATAAATTTACTGTTTAAGTTTTTAAAATGGATCAACTTCAACTCAAACCTATCCTGTGCAGCAAAGTTAGTAAGCCCTGAAAAACAGATTCTAGTGAATATGCAGAGTACCCCCCACCGACTACCATGCCCACGTTTTCCCAGGGCCTAGAGGGCTCCATTAAAATGTAACTAAATGTGCGATAGGAAACATGTTTTTTCAAGAACGATATGTAAAGTTTACCCAAAGAACCTAAGACATTTTGTACATTCAGAATGTTTACACTTTGCCGTTCTTAACCGTCAGTAAGATTGTTCATTTTTACTAATAATACATACAATGAGTATAAATAAATAAACTACAGATAAGTTTTAAAAATTGTATTAACAATACGTTGTGCAAAAACTCATAACGATCTACATTCTATGCAAATACCCTGACTAAAATACACAGGCTGTGTCCACACACCCTCAGTCAGTTTTTGCACAGTCCTTGGGCCAAACCAGCAGCTGAGGGCAACCAGCAAAATTCCATTACAAGCTATGGAGGTAATGGTGACTTATACCAGCAGAAGGGCAGGCCCCAAGGTGTGTGCAAAAGTGCCATAGAAATCAGTGGGAATTGTGCTTGACTAAGGACTAGACAGTTTGATTGTACCCCATTAAAGTGAGTGGGAGTTTTGCCATTGATTTCCATGGAACCAGGCTCAGGCCCCGGGTAAGGACGTCAGCACGTGGCCCTATGTTGTGCTACACTACTCCACTTCAGTGCAGAAACAATATTTGCAAAAGAAAACTTGGTTTTGTTGTCACTACTGTTCAGTAACCGGTTTTAGCGCTGCATTTCAGAGACTGCCTTTCTGTGAGATTTGAAACAAGACTGCAAGTCTTTCTGAATCCATTCCAATTTGATTATCCAGCACAGGTGGGCTATTTTGATCCAAGAAAAAACGGCTCAATGTCTATTAACCAACAGTGCTCTTCATTAGGATAAAAAACAGCCCGGTTCATCGGCACAGGAGTGAAGAACTGCATGCGGAAAAGGAACAGGGCAGCCTTCCTACCATAGCTGTGTCCAGAGCTGGCTGTCACTGCTCCCAACGGACGATGGCACCTGAGCTGGTTTGGAATCTGCAGTCCTAACGAGCTCAGCCAAGTTTTGTAAGCTGAAGATCTCCATTTATCTTTATTGTGTCAATTGCTGACAGTGTTTCAATACGGTGGTAAAAATCAAAGAGCTGATGTCCATCCACAAATATTCTAAAACGGGGATGCTCGCAAAGTATCTCAACCTGTAAAAGATAAAATGTTGAAGCATATTGTTCACGGTGTAACTGGAAAGTTATTTCACAGCACACAAAGAGCACTTTAAATAGTGTTGGTGCAGTTGCACATTGTGCTTCTTATGCACCATGCAAGAGGCAAGGGTGAGACCAATTTGCCCCCGTGACACCAGTTACACTATGATGGATCTGCTCTTACTGCACAGGGACATTAATCCAATTTCACGTTGTTGTAACGGTAAGCATGCTGGCACCCAGTCCTCTGGCTACTGAGAGGTTTTGTGCCTTGGAATAATGCCAGAAACAGATTCAAACTGCTAATCACAGGAGGAGGAAATTTTATCTCCAACCCAAACCTTGCATTCCGTGCTACAAAGTTGTTGGTTTTGGTGGTTTGGGGTTTTTTTGCTGCATAAGGGGGCAGTTCCCTCTGCAATGTTCTCCACACTACTTTTAATTTACTGGAAGGGAGTGAACACGGAAGTGGGATATAGGTTTTTCCTCCCCTCCCACACATACAGAGCTGCTGCAGAACTAAAAACCATTCACTCCTGTGGCTGCAGACAGTCCTTTTGCAGACTAGACTCCATCCTGGGGCCATGGAATCCTGAAGGAAATGCACTGCAGGATTGCTAGAATTCAGCTAGACAGTTAGCAGGAGGCACAAACAGGATCAGGGAGGGACACAGCTCATCCCCCCTCCTGAGAGACCTGCAGAAATGCTCTGGAAAAGCAACAAAACCTGAAGCTGAACAAGCTTGTACATGTTGTGAGAATCCTGATGTTAGGGGTAGCTTGAGAGGGTGCCCTGTTGTTAAACTTTGCCTGAGCTGCCCCAGAAGGAAGCTGGGACATGAGGGCACAGAACATGCACTTTTACAAGCCCTTGGACACCTCCAGTTCTGGACAGACTAAGGAGAAAATCTTCAGGGAAGCCACATGTAAATCCTGGGTCATTTCCAGAGGCTGGTAGTCCAGAGTGAAATACCAGACACTTGACTCTGCTGCTATTACAGTGTATAAAATTGGGAACAGGGCCCATGACAAACTGACTGAGCCAAAACCCAACTGACTTAGAGCACGTTGCACTGGGAGAAGTGGTAGCAGGCAGTCCAGGAGAGCTGGAGCTCCTGGATACCTGGTAGTGCGCCAGGTACAAGGGAAGTGGCAATGCTGCCACGGAGCTCCTGTGTCACTGCAGCAGTGCCTGCCTGAGGCCTTGTTATGTAAAAGATATGGTTAACACTGCTCACGGTCCGCTCTTCACATCACCCGCGGCCACGCCACAGCACTAATTGGACTGGATCACAAGTAATTGGCAAGAACGCTAATGGTCTAATTTATTCACTGAGAAGGAGTCCATCAGATGTACAAAGTCAATTGGGAGCCTCAATTCCATTTGGGCATTTGGGAAAAAACGAGAAAAAAAGGGCAAAAGAACAACTCCCTTTCTACAGTCTCTCATGCTAAATGTTGTGAGACTGGCTGTCCCGTAATGCCAACTGTCATTAGTGGGACACACACAAAACTTGCTCTGGGTAATTTGTCTGGCTCGTCTGAGGGCCCAGTCACCACCCAGTGCAGGAGGCAGTGGAACCCTCTCAGCTGGAGCAGGACCCAGCTTCCAAGCCTTTTCAAGTGCATTTCCCACACCACCAAAGGGTGTTGCCAGTTCTGATGGGAGGGTGAGTTTGTAGAAGCAAGTAGAGCGCAACCAATTTGCAGCAAAACCATCAGAAACACCCTCTTAACAGCAAGCATCTGGGGAGATGGTGAGCTTTTGGGGCTGGGGGAGATTATCTTGGGGGCAAGAAGGATTAAGAGAGTTTGGCAGCTGGTCTTAGCACTGGCATTTAGCAGAGGGGCCAGTAAGGTTTTGTAAGAGGGACAGGGAGGAGGAGGGGTTTTCTGGGTCAGCTGCATGGAAAAGGCATGCAGCCTTTTTTCCTCAATGTAGTGTGAGAGAAGCAGCCCTCTGCAGCTGCATACTTTGTTAGTCCTGATTTGCAAAGACATCTTCACATAACCATAAACACTACAGATGGGAATCCGCTTCTAGGTCAACCCAGTCCATCCACAGCACCACAGCACTTCCACGTACACCATTTTCAAGTGACTACAGATTTAAATTTGTTGGAAGCTTTAATCCCAAGGTTCAGAAAAGAATACCACTATTACTTAGCTGTTTAATCTGCTAACATGAAGACCTACGGTCAACCTTAACGTAACATCCCCGGAGACACAGGATGAACATGATCCTTATTAGCTGCACTAAACTGCAAACAGTATGTCCATTAAAAAAACCATCAAAATATGCAGCAGTCCCATAGAATATTAACATTCTCCAGTAATAACTTGTAATGCACTAATAACATAGAGGTACTTCTTAATTTATGGCTATAAAACTAAGCTCAGGAAGTTGCACTTCATCACAGTATTACAACCTCTGACTTGTCATAGCGTACAGGTGAGGTGTTCATAGCCCCATCTGGACTGCCTGCAGCTGCACGTAGCAGCAGGATCTCCACGCAACTCGACGGATACAAACAAACCAGCAACTGGTGTCTCAACCAGAGCAGTGTGGGCTACACTGTGATTTCATGAAAGGCGCGTCAGGTTCTGCTGCAACTCGTATCAAATGACGCTTTATCAGACACGGTGTAAGCCACTGCCCTCCTGGTACTCACCCTAAAAGGCTGGTCCGGTATAAATGGAAAGTAAGGAATAGATGACTGCTCTTCTCCCCATTCTCCGGCTACACAAGAGTTTCTGACAAACTGTCTCTCTGTAAACACAGCTTTCAGTTCTATGGCTACATCCGCAGGAGGATCTTCTGACTCCCCACAAGTCAGACTGATGCCAAAGCTGCAACACAAACAGAAGAGCTCTCATTCAGCCAGAAAAAAAAAGCAAATAAGCCCCAAATGCCACCAGTCTTATTTCTCAGCTTATTAAAGCCATATAGCGGCACAGGGTGGAAAACAGGTCAGCTCGCTCAGAGAGAGCTCTGAAAGCTCAGCAGGGACAAGTAGATGGTTATGGCATATATATATATGTATGTGTGTGTGCATGGCGTTGTGCATATATGTGTACATATATGCAGATATGTATGCCTGATATGCTTCTTCATTCCCAAGTGAAAACGGAATCCCTTGAAGAAATGCCCCCTCTATGGGTCAAAGGAGAAATCAGCATGCTATATTTAAAATGATAAAAATAATCCTTTGCAGAAAGGAGAGATCCGTGCGGATGTGTGTCTGTGTGTGTGTACGTGCGGGTGGCCGCCCGCCTTCGCCCCCTCCCCGGGCCCAGGTGTTACCTCTCGGGGTTGAGGTCCACTATGCCCATCACTAAGATCTTCTTTCCCGGCCTCATTCCTCCTTTGATGTGCCCACAGAAGGGGACGATCTGGAAAGGACAGGGGGAAGGCGGCGAGGGTCAGCTCGGCATCAGCCGCGGCCGTCCTTGTGCAGCCGGAGCTGAGCGGGGGCGGGGGGAGTCAGGGCACTGACAAAATAAAACACACCGCCACCCCCACCCCATCAAAAAAAATAAATAAACAAAGGTGATTTACCAGGCGAGGGAAGTACACATCAGCTTGCACCGGGGATCCCAGCGAGTTGTTTAAATGCCCGTCCTCTATTTTCTGCAGGTGAAAAGCAGAGCGCTGAGGCAGGGCCAGGCGCAGTCCCCAGCCCGCCTCGCCCCGCAGGTGCCCTGCCCGTCCCCCAGCCCGGTCCCGGTGCCCATGCCGGTGCCCACAGCCGCACTCACCAGCGCGTCCCGCTCGGCCACGGTCCCCGCCATCTTGTGGAAGCGGCGGCGGCGGCGCTGGGGACAGGGCGGAGGGCGGGGGAGAGGGAGGGAGGGATGGAGGGAGGGAGGGGGGTCTGTGGCAGCACCGGCGGCGGAGGGGCAGCAGCGGAGCCGGAGTGGAGCCGGTGCAGAAGTAGGAAGGCGAGGAGGAGGAGGAGGAGGAGGAGGAAGAGGAGGAGGGGAGGTGGCCGGCTGGCACTGCCTCGCCCGGCGGGGAGCCCAGCCCTTGGCCCGAGGGGGAGCCGGGCAGGGCGGGGCGGGGGCTGCTGCCGCTTCCTCCGCTCGGTAGCCCCGCGGCGGGGCCGGCCCTCGGCGAGCGGCGTGCTCCCTGCTCCGCTGGGCTGGGCTGGCGGGGCCCGGGCCCCTCACCTGGCGCCTGCAGGTGATGGGTGCCTGGGGAGAGGCTGCAGGAGCCCCGCGCCCATCGTGGCAGGGATCACCTTGATGGCTGAGCTCGGACACCCCGGCCAAGAGGAGGTGCCGAGCCGCGCGTCCTGGGTGACTCCCCTTCCCCGGAGCTGGGCACACGGCTCGGCCCCTCCGAAATGAACCTCCAGCCCACTCCCCTCCGTGCCCTGTTGCTGGGACCCTCAGGGAGCTGGGACCCGAGCGGGGTGGGTGGCAGAGCTGCCGCCCGAGGCTGAGGGGAGTCTCCCGGCCGAGCGCGGCCGCAGCTCCCCTGGGCCCGCCGTGCCCGCAGCCTCCGGCGAGGCGCGGTAATTGCATAAGCCATGCCTGTGAGCTGCCATTGACGTGCAGTGGCCGTAGTTATGCAACGCGGCGGTGTCTGCGGGTGTCCCGCTCCGGCCGAGGCCACAGAGCCTCGCCAGGAATCCCTCGCCTGGACCGCAGCAGGAGTGACTCGTCCCGCCAAACATGCTGTCACGGTCCTGTGGATGAGTTCGGGGTCTTGGGCGGGGGGATATGAGGAAGGCTTTCGTGTTGCTTCCTCACCACTGGGATTTGATGGCGTGAGCATCCCTTTAGAAACGTGACACAGCACCTGGGCTGGGCCCGTGCCCTGCAGGACCTCGCACAGCTCCCTTGGCTTTTCGTGCCGCTTGCTTGCACACTGGGCTGGGTTGGTGAATGTCCCTGTCCTTCCTCCTCTGAGGTGCTGTGGGGATTAATTACATTGAGTAAAGTGGGGTGGGAGAAGCAAAGTCACTGCAATATTTGGGGTTTCAATGTGACGGTGTCTGTTGGGAAACGCGTGCAATCTGTAGGTGATGCCATTTGAGAAATCGAGAGGTACTGAGAGTAAGTACAGATTGTGCAAGTGTTTAGACGCTTGGCTACTTTTTCGGTAGTGCCCACTAATTTGGGGATGTTTTAATCTCTGGATGCCCATCTGGAGATGGCTCATCGAGGCTCATGTTTGGAAGTCATGTGCTGAAGTCATGGCTTCTTCAGGTGCACTAGCACAGCTGGGCACAAAGGCAGTGAGCATCCCTGTGGCTTAGGTCTTGGCATGGGAAAACCACTGGACTGTTTGCTTCTGGCCAAAACATTGGATGTCAGTCATCACCACATGGAAAAGCACCTTGGTGGAGACTGAAATAGTAAATAGTGCAGTTACATGAACCCATCACACATGAGAAACAGCTGGCTTTACAGTGGTCAGGTGAGTGTATTCACAAGTTCACCACAAAAAGGAACTGGAATTAGCCTGATGGATTTCAGCTCCTGTGTGCTGCTCACCTTACCACAATGTTGATGCCAACTGCATTATGTTTTCTTTTTCTGTTGGTCTAAGAGAGAACAGAAATTGTCCTAAGCTTTTTGTTTTTTAAATTTAGTTGTATGGTGTTACACATTGTCCAAAGAGTTCTTTTCAGAACCCTTTGTCTTCTCTGCTGTACAGAGAGCCACTTTGTTGGATAAGATTAAATTCATTGGACATAAAATCAGGCCAGCCAGTTGTTTGTGCCAAAGCATGATGTTTTATGAAGGGAGAGGTCATCATTATGTGTTTGTTTTGTAGCTGGTTTTAAATGAACTTTTTCATTTCAAAATAATTAAATAGCAAGACTTGTCCATTTGGCTAGCTGCTTTGCCTTGTGCTTGTCTTTTTGGCATGGTTTCCCAAAACTAGCACAAATGCAGCATTTGTTTTGTTGGCCATGGATTGACTGGAACAACCTGCACAAGGAAATTGTAATGGAAAAGGACATTCATGCGTTTTTAAAGCTCTGTGCCTTTCTGTTTCTGTGCCATGTTGTCGTCTTACCCTATAACAACCCAGGAGGACACTGAAAATCCTGTGTACACCACAAACAAGGTGAGACAGCTGGAGAGGAGCTCTGCCTCTGTGCTGCTGTCCTGCCTGTGTGATGGTCACTCCTGTAGTCTCTTGGAGGGAGGTGATCTCCAGCAGAAGATGACCTGCATAGCCCAGCAGTCTGTGGAGCACAGTTCCATTTCTGAGCAGCACCATGCCTCTCATCCATGGTGGGGCTTCCTTGGGACCCAGCTTCCCAGCAGGTTCCCCTCTGCAAAGAGCTGCAGGGTGAGTGCTGCACCTAAGCTGCTGTGCTTGTTCTTCTGAAAAGGGAGAGGTCTGAGCCAAATCTGTTCCCTCGCCCATGTAGTCCTTGTTAAATCATCTGCGCAAAATAGCCCCTGTTCAGTATTTTTAACAGCTTTCTTGGCAGAGAAGCTCTTGAGTTAGAATGCTTGAGGGCCTGAGCTTGCAGACCTTGTGGTAGTGGCTGGGGCAACACGGTAAATATTGTGCTTCACTGAAATGAGGTATGAGTTACCGAACTTGTCTGGTTGACCAAGTGCAAAAAGCCTTGTGGATAGGTATTGCCTTCCATTTCTGAGTTTGTTCAACCTTTTGCTCACTGAGAGCCTGGGACTCTTGAAATGCAGAGAATCATATAAAAATTAAAAAGAAGTGGCATGGCGTGAACACCGTTTGGGAGCAGTTAATGACATGCCCAGCCCAGCCACCAAAGCCATTTCTGAGAAACTGGCAAACCCAGAACTTCATCTTAATCCCAGCACCTTGTATCTTGCAGCCACTCCCTTTGATGATTTAAAAAGGTGTATCTAATTCTTAGCTGGCCTTCACCGGCAAGGAATGTGGCACGATTGCAAATTTGGTGTGGTATAATTACCCTGCCTTTCTTGCCCCATTACCACTGACATTACTCTCTTCATGCCTGGGTTTATAGGCTGACTTGTAGAACCTCTCTGGTTTGTTTTGCTTTTTTAATGACAATGTTGAGAGGATGGGAGTTGTTTGCTGGTTTCGTGGAAGCTTCCTTTGGTTTCTGGGTGGCAAGGCACCCAATTTCTGGGTTTTTGTAAGACTCGGAAAAAGCTGAGTAATACAATAAAGGAGAACGTGTGGGAATAGGTTTGATTCGGTGGTTGGAGCCAAGTGTTTAACAGTTCAGAGGAATTGCTCCTTTTCAGAATTACACCTGAATGGCAGTGCTGGTAAACGATTATTTGGGTTGTATGGCAGGGTTTTTAGCTTTGTAGCTTTGCCACTGTAAATCCTCAAGCAGAGGTCTTTTTTTTTTTTTTTCAGGCATAAGTTTGCCCTGGGTAAATCTTCCTAAGGCAGGACTTGGGAGAGGATGGTAGTGACAATTACAGAGGTTTGGAAGGGGCAGGGGGCTGGAGAGCAGAGCAGGAGATGTTTGTACATGCCCTCTTGCCGTGTGGCACTGTGCACCGAGGCTGAACCATGGGGTGCAGTGTTCTGGTGGAGATGTTCCTGAGCCTGCCCTCCCACGCTCCCCCGTGGGAAAGACAAGTGACAGTTATCGGTATGGACAGCGTGGAGAGAGTGTTTAGCAGCCTGAGTGCTTTCACAGGCTTGTGCTGTCACATCCTCCTCGATGGAGGAGGGCACCCAGGGCCAAGAGCTGCACCCCTCTCTTGACATTTATTCCATGTGGCTTTGATGCTTCACTGCTTCTTGTTGCCCCCTGAATTATTATGGTCAAGGGTTTTGCCCTTAGGGTTCATGCTCTGTGCGTGAACCCAGTGGAGAAGTTGGTTTTTTGGGGCTCCCAGTAACAGATTGTGTAAACTGGTGTTTAAGGAGATGGTCCTGGTGGTCACTTGGTCGCACACAGAACTGCTGCACATGTGGTGCAGAGCACGTGTGTATCAGAAATATCTGTCTTGAAGATTGTTTACTGAAGTTTGTCCCAGATCCAAGGGCATGTACATAAATGCATGTCAGATACAGTGGAAGCCACCTCCAGCTCACTGCTTGCCTCTCCTCGTAGCAGACAGGGCACCAAACTGTGCCCATAGCTCCATCTGGCCCTGGACCAGCTGTGGGTGCTGGGTGGGAGGGAGGACAGTAAGAAGGTCACCAGGAGGACACAACATCCCTCATCTGCCTCTGGCCCACTGGCTTCTGCATTGCCAGTTTCAGGTGGGTTGTGGTTCCCACATCCAAGAGGCAGGCAGGAGAGGTTCCCAACTGTGCCCATGCCACGCAGAGGGCAGAGGGAGCCAGAGCTTGGGCAGCTCCTCTGTTCCACTCCAGTGCTCTTCCTCATGAGTGCCAAGACCCATCCCTGCTCTCCTTCTGGGGTGTAGGAGGGCCTGAGGCAATTTCTGCTCTCTTTTTGCAGCTTCCAGGTGCTGAAGGAGCTCTAGGTGGACACACTGCTGGGGTAAGCTGGGGGATGGACTCTCCAGCCAAGCAGTAGAGGCATCACTGCTTGCCTTCTCCTACTCCTCTCTTTCCCAGTGGAGTCCATTCAGTGCTGGGAGCCTGAAGAGGCTGGTGGAGGCCAGCAGAGATGACAATGGGAGCTTTCCAGCTGCCTCTGGCTGTGCTATGGTGCACAGATTTGCAGCCAGTGGAGTAAGCTTGTGTGGGAGGGAGGAAAGGGAAGTCTCACAGTGCCAGTCAGGGAGATGGAGAGGGCTGGGGAGCCACCAGGAGCACTGGTATGTCCTTGCTGGGAGTACTGGGAGAAAACCTGTCATGCGGGACACGGAGCCAGGAAGGACAGGGAGTTCTGGCTCTGCCATGCTCAAGCTGCTGGTGCCAAGTGACAACAAGTGGCCCTTTCTGATGAGGGGCTGTTCTCCCAAAGGGAACAAAATCCTGCCTTCTCCTGCATTTCTGGTTTTCTCAGAGCTCTGTGACTCTGTTGCTGCAGATGGTGACTCCTGTTCATCAGCTGAAGCGCTGTGACTCCTAGTCCCCCCCAGCTGATGTCCATGATAAAATGGTATTTCCTCTTTTCTGTGTCACCACAGGATGTTCTGGAGTGGGGAGCTGTTGTTTGGGGATGAATCCTGAGGGAGGATTGAGTTTGTGCTCATTCCTTGTCCCAGTATCCTTCTTAGCAGGCAGCAGGTCTGAATTGAGGTGCTTTAGGAGAGAAACCAAAGCAGAGTATCCCACTCAAGTGTGGAGGTTGGAAGGGACCTGTGGAGGTCATCTGGTCCCAGCAGGATTCCCTAGAGCAGACTGGGCAGGACCATATCCAGGTGAGTTTAGGTGATGTCCTTAGAGCAGGGCCACTTTGTCAGAGTGAGGACAAGACATAGGCAGGGCGTGGAGCCAGGAAGGGCTGTTAGGGATTAGAGAACCTCAGTGTTCGAAACCTAATGAATGAAATGGTGAATGAGTGAAATGACGTGTTAGACTCCTATGTACAAAGGGGATTGAGCCTTTATTTGCCAGGGTTTTCTGTTTGCTTTCCTAATGAGCTCATAAAATAGAGTTGAATTTATGGAGTACCTTGTACTGTAAATATGAGGTATCCAAACATATCTTGACACTGCTCAAGTCCAGAAGAGGCTTCCTGTAGCTTTTCGCTGTCTGCAGGACAGGGTGGGGGCTGTTCACTATTTTGAGAAGCTCTACAGGGAATATTCTTCACCTGTAATTTAAAAAACCTGCCTTAATATTCCTCATTTTAAAGTGCTTTCTGCTAATGAAATGTGGAACATGGGAATCTCTATGTTTTAATTGCTGGCCGCAGCAGTTCAAGTTATATGCAGTACAAATTCTGCACTTAGTCATGTGTGGGCAGTGCAGTTCCTGCATGGACTTCCTGGACACCACTGGTTTGTCCAAAGTGGTTTGCTGGTTTTGGTGCATTAGGAGCAGAGCCAGCATCTGACTGAGTCCCAAACATCTGCAGGTACAGTGTAAGACTCACAACTTCTCTTTATCCTCTGACAGTGCCTTCAGAAGACCCCATTCAGTCAGCATATCTGCCTAGGCTGACCATTAGGCCATTCCTGTGAGGAAAATAAGAGATAGGAATTGTGCTGAGTGGCTGATCCAGCCAGGTTTCCCTGCCTGTGCACATGGGTTTCAGGTGCTGGATCCCCACCTAGCACTTGTTGCAGTCTCAACTCCTCCTCCCGTCTGGGTCGTGTGAGGTACCCTCCATGAGCAGTGCTTTGCTCTTACAGGCATCCTGCTGTGCATTGCAGCAGTTCAGAGCTAAATAATTTATCTAGGAAGAATGTTTTGCACATGACTTGGAAAATGGAAGAGAAGACGAATATTGCAGCAGCAAACTGTGGGGTGGACAAATACATTTTGCTTTACAGTTTGTAAGCATTGCATTTCGCCACTTTTGTTTCAAAATTGCTTTCTCTCCCATAATTATCTTCAGAAGAGAAAGCTGATCCAAAATTAGCCTGAAAATTTTTACCATATTTCAGGGTGGTTCATTGATTTCCATTTTTAATAATAAAGGTGAATAAACAAAAGAAAAAGGCCCCACAGTGGTATATTACCTAGTATTTAAAATAGAGAATGCTCATATGTGCTGCAGCACACTTCATCTGTGGACATCAAAGTGTCTCACAGAGGTCGTAATCCTCATTTCAAAGATGAGGAAACAGAGGTGATGAGAGAGAAAGTGGCTTAGCAGGTCAGTGACAAAGCAAGGCAAAAGTCCCCTGAGCCTGTACTGCAGGCAGAGGTGAGGGAGCAGAGTAGAACAAACCTGTCCTCACCTCATCAGGACAGCTGGGTCCCAAGTGCAGTGAAGGCACAGTGGCACTGCAGGGAGAGCACTAAATATTGCCACAGGCCATAGAGCCAGCAAAGCCTGGTTTCTTCCATTTTTATGTCTAGTCCAGTAGTCCAAGGTTGTCTGCTGTTGGCCTTTGATGTGACAATAATGGGGTCCATTTGCCTTTCTCTCATCAAGGGTACTAGTGGAGTCTGGCTCCTCAGCTTTGTTGTCTGTTTTCACAAAACTTTTGGGTACTTGAGAATTTTTGAGCCTTCCTGGCATGTGTGATCACTGTGAGGCAGTGGAGTCACAAAGAACACATCCTTGCATGTACACACAGGCATGTTTGTCTTGGCATTGCAGTTGGGGGTTGCCTTATCCTATGGAGCTATGCAGTCAGCACTTTAATACTGTAGATCTGCTGTTTTGAACATTTTCTATTCTGTAACAAAGTTCTGAAAGTGAATAAGGGGTGGCACAGCAAGGATGTTCACAACGTTGATTCAGTAACCACTTCTGGGAAAATGTTTCCCAAGGGGAGACACAAAATTGGACTTCCAGCTCTGTAGCTTCAACTTCTTTGAGCCCTGAGAGGCTCAAAACACAGTGAGACTCATTCATGTTATTCATTTGATGAATAACTTGAGTGAGAAGGCTTCTTCACACCTGCAGCCATGCCCCCTTGGGTCATGGTCCTCTCACATCTTCTTACCCAGAGAGGGAGAGAGTCAATGGGAATTCTGATGGGAAGATCTAAAGTAGTGGTTTTCAATCTTTCTTGATTTGCAAACTCTGAAAATACTCTGGGGGGCTGTTCATCTTCCTTGATGGTAAGTTGAAACCTGCTGATAAGATGTAGGTTTTCTTAACTTTAGCCTCTGGTATTTTTGGAATGCTTCCAATGGCTTAGAACAGAGTATCTTGCTCTCTGAGGACTAGAAGACACTGGAGGAGTGTCATGAGTTTCATGGCCATCTGGCCAAAAGTTAGTTAAAGGTCTTGGAGTTTTTTCCATAAAGGGATTTGCCTCTGAAACATAAACACAATTTGGGAGATTGTCCCACTCATATTGTAGGAAGCAGCAAAATCAAGGGGAGTTTGCAAGTGAAAGTAAGTTTGCTGAACAGAATTTTTGCTCCCTCCAGATGCTGTGAGTGACACTTCCAATGGGTGCTGCAGTGGGTGGGATCCCTGTGTGTCTGATTACTCCTGGCAGGAAGGTTTATCTGGAGGGGAAGGCCCTCACCCATTAGTTTCTAGTCCACTGGTTGGCTGCTGAATGCTTTACATCCCCAGGTGCTTCAGTAATCTTCTTCCCTTAATACCAAGACTTATTGCTGGTTACCAATATGTTCCTTTACTAGTTCACCTGTAAAGGACTAGTGAGGCTTTACAGGCTGTGGCTCAAAAACAATTATTTGGACAACATACACAAGTGGTGGTGAAGGAGGGATACCTAAAGATCCCTCTTCTTCACACCTTACCAGAAGAATATTCTTTTTACTGGGCTAGTTTGTCTTGGTCCTCCATCTCTTCTGTGTCATGAACCTAACATTTCTTGCTGGCTGCCCAGTGGTCTGATGTCAAGACAAGCCAAGAAATCTTTCCTTCCCTCCAGCCAGTGTGGGGGCTTTGACAGGATGTACTTGGCTTGGTCTCAGACTGAAGGTGACATTTCCATGTCTGCCTTGCCTTTGGTGAGTGTCACAGTTCCCTTGGTTGATGCACAAAATCTTGTCACGACAGCATGAGAGGTGAAGCAAGGAACAACCCTCTTTTGTTCCCATGTACCAGTGGGACTGAAAATCCACCTTGAGGAGGCAGGGAATGCATTTTCTTAGTGTTTTTTATGGGCCATTTTAGGTCTTAATTGCAATTACCCAGCAATTATGGTACCTCATATTGGAGGTGTAGGTGAGTACCTGGGGTTTGGGTATTTCCCTGCTGGATCCAGGTACATGGAAAGGAGGTGTAGGAGTTTCTGTCACCACACCTAAACCCTTTGTCAGTCTTGGGCCAGAGCGCCCAGGGTGATTAATTGTTAATGATGGAGGAGCTGCATTGTTTGTCCGCTGAATAAATAAAGCATATTTTCCAACTGTTTCTTCCTCCAAGTCTCTCCCAGCTCCTTCCAACTCCCCCCCATCACTCCCTTTTCCTAATCTCCCCATCTTTTCTGTGACTTTCTTCTGCTGTTTCAGCTCTGATGGGCAATTCCCAGGGTGACAGAGGGCTCTCCAAGGGCAACCTGAGTGTCCCGAATGTCCTTGTACAACTCCCTTCCCAAAATCCTCTGTGTGAAAATGTGACGGTTTTCCCTTTTTGCAATGATCACATTTAATTATTAGTTAAGTATCAAGGTCAGCAGCCACTCCTATCCCTAAAGAAGCGCTGTGCCTCTCAAACAAGCAGAGCTGGAGGGCAAGGGCATTTAATGATCAAACCATCTGCAGAATTGACCTTTCCATTTGCCCTTCAAGGCCAAGGTTGCCATATTTTCCCAGAACCTGTGACCTATATAGCAACTTGGTGTCCTGTTAGGGTGGCCAGTCCTAAGGTGTCCATGTTTCCTAGCACCTGTTTCAGGAACTGCCATGATTTCAGCATCCTTGTGGAAAACAATTCAGTCAGTCTGTTGGGTCTTGCCAAATGCAGGAATGCAGTGTGATGTGACACACCAAAACCCATTCTGAAAGTGGTGCACCAGTGAAATGGACAGACCCTGAGGACACTCTGGATCAATATGTAATAATAGTGGTGCTGTATGAAGCTTCCATTCCATCAGAGCAGCACTATGACATTGATTTGTGACAGAGAATGACTGGAAAGCTTTCCTCTCTGTAAATCCACTACCTGACCTGGCAGACTTTTACAGCATGAAAGTGTCAGTGTGATATTAGTTCTACTTTCTTCCACATGTTCTGACAGGGATATGTATCTAGTCCTCTAGGCTGAAAGTGCATCTCCTTTATAGATGTTTTTTTTTTCTAGAAGAGCTTTACTTGGGAAAAAAAGTTAATTTTAATGGCAGTTTTATGATATTCAAATATTAGAGTCTCGTCATAGCAAAGGTACATGTGTTTTTTCTAGCATAAAGATGCATATGTGTGCAGGGTTCTGGGTGGGAATCAGTAGAAATTGTGTTAGCAAGAACATGGGTTTTGTTTACATGTTGGGAAAGCCAGTGCTGTAATTGAATATAACTCTACACAAAAACAAGCTGGGTACTATTTTTCACTCACAGGCCACCTAATTCAAAAATATTCTCACCATCCCCATATCAACAAGGGCAACTGTGAGGAGTCAAGTGAGTTGGAGTCAGACTCATCTCACCACCTCCAGCTGTCCAACTTCAGCGCCATCAGCTTGACCCTGGGGACTCTCTGTATATAGGAATTTAGGATGGAAGGAACCATCATGGTTTGCATGGAAACATGAGGTCTGCAATTATCTATTTTTATCCACAGGGTTTTAAAGGAGCCCAGAACTGCCACTCACAGTGTAAATATCAGCTAGATAAATCCCATGTTTGACCCCAGAGATCCTCAGTAGGTCTCCAGATTCCCAGTCTTACCTCCCACTCACCTGGGCTCAGTGCCCACAGTATATATACAGGAACAGTCCCTGCTCAGCCTGTCTTCATTAATAACAGCTTTATTATCTGATAGGTACCAACGAAATATCACCTGCTACACAGAAGGCTCCTGCCCTGAGGATGTTTCCCTGCAGACAGATGGCAAGCAGAAAATATGCCAGAAATGCTCTGCCTCAGAAGATTCCCTTTCAGACACTGCTGGCTGGTGTGGGTGCCAGTTGCAGAAGAGGTCTTCAAGGCCAAGGCAACATGGAAAACCTGCAAGGGAAAAACATTAAACCAAACAAGAAAAAGCCCCCAGCCAATTAGTATTCACCAGTGAGGGTTATATTTCAGGCTCTCCCTCTTCACTTAGCACTGTACATATACACCATGTAGGAGAGCAGCTCTGCCCAGGGAGCTGTAGCATCCACCCAGGCAGGAGAAGGGGTGGGAGGCAGCATGTACTCAGCTTAATTTTACAGACTTGAAACAGATTTCAGCAGCTGACGTCATGAGTGGTGTGAGGTTGGTGGGGACATCGGCGGCAGAGGCAGTAATTAAACCCCTGGCATTCTGGCTGGAGGCACAGTCATGTCCTGCTTCATCTGAAGCAGAGTTGGTCTGACACAGCAGAAGCCTTTACGTAACCAGGCCAGATTTTCATTTTTGGAGCAACAGTTTGAGAAGAGCTGCAGAAACTACAGGCAGGGTTTGCCGCTATTTATGAGCAGGGGGGTGAGCACACTTCTGTCTCCTCCTGTCTCGCACCTCGTGTGGTGACAAGTATGTCAGGGAGCAAGGGCTGGTCTTCCAGCCAACTCCACCAGGCTTCCATTTGCATTCCCATTTCCTCTGTGTTTTCTGTTGGGATGGCAGAGGTTTGCACTGCTATGTCAGACATTTTCTTATTGCTCCTCTACAACCACAGTTGCATTTCAGAAGCGTTTTGGCACCTTGCCCTGCTGGCAGCCCACGATCCCAGTAGCAGCTTCTCAGGCTGAAATGTTTTTGTTGCAATGCATTAGCCCATCTCTATTATTGCACAAGCTTTTTCTTTCCCCCTCATCTGCTCTGGCTGTATCAGGAGGTGTGAACCTTTTTCAGGGAATCTTTAATCTTTTTTAACATTTGGAGTGAATCTGAATAAACCCTTGTTAGGGAAAAAAGCTTAATTGGAAAGACTTAGTGTGTTTCTTGGCTTGTTATGCTGGCTGACACCAAGTCTTGCAGACACAGTATTACAACAGCAGTAGTGCAGCAATATACTTACAACAGCCTGGTGCATGTAAACATGATTGTTTGAAGGGGCAGGAATTATCCTGACATGCCTTCCAACCCCTGATGTGGTCATTGCCTATCCCATGAGCGTGCTTTCCTTGTAGACACCCTCACCCAGTGGTTGCGTGAAAAATAGAGGCTTAAAACTGATAGGCATTTTTTAACAACACTTAAAACTGTGGGTTAATTAAGGTCAAATGCTTTAATTCATCGGTTCCCTTTTCAAGTAAAACCATTCAGTCAGAGTAAGAACAACAGATGACTCCTCATGAGTTCATCAGCTCTAAATCCAGGGTTTAAAGTAAAACAAACACATCATAAAACTTCTGCCCTGTTTTTTTCTCACAGTTCTTTAGACTATTTGTCTCTTTTGGAAAGCTTATTAGTTCAAGACTTTAAAATCAGAGGCTATACATGAGGAGCAAATATGATATGGATACAGAGGACTGAGGTCTTGATTTGAAGCAGGACTGGGAAGGGCAAAATGTTGGCATTCTTGGTGAGGACTGAAGTGATCTAGACAGCAGTAGATTGCAGGGGCATGCATGGTTTGGGGATCACTGCCCAAGTTCAAAGCACTTACACAGACACTTGCCTGTAATTACGTTTTTACACCCAGACCCAAAGATCTTAAATACCTGCACGAACCTAAAACTCCAAACCTGTCACCTAAACATGTGCCTCTGTGCTTTGCTGAGTCAAAGCCTGCACTGTGAGTTGGCTTGTGGCAAGTGCATTGCTGGGATTCAGGTTCCCACTGAGTGGGACCAGCAGGGCAGAGCTGGAGTCTTTTGTAGGAACTCAGCTACCACTGTCAGAGTCTGTACAAGCCACAGTCTCCAATTAACATCTCTAATCTTATTATCTCAAGCCTTTTATCTTCACATTTTCTTGTCTGTTTGTTTGTTTTCTTTAAATTTGTTTACATATACCGAACTGAAAGTTTTTCTGGAAATGCTGGTATGGCTTTTAACTGCAAGAATGATTCACTGAGAATAATTAATTCAAAGATCTTGGCATCTCTTTTCCTTGTAAAAAAGGTGGTGGATATTCTGTGATTTTCTTGAAAGATTTTTCCCCCTGAATGTGCATGTTTACACTCACACCCACACAGACTCACACACATTTGCAAATGCAGACACTTCCCTCTTCTTTTAGAGCTTTTAAGTTCTGGAGCAGCACATCTGACCTACACAATTAACCCTTTCTGCTATGTATCTCCTTTATTTATGTCTAAAAGCCAGACAGAGCTTTTGAGGTTGGTGGGGCTCATCCTTTAGGTTTTTGTCCACACCTTAAACCTCCTGAGCTTCCTGCACCAAGCAGCACATGCAAACAGCAAGAAAGATCTGTGCCACATGCTAACGCCTGCAGGACTTCAGGCTCCATCTGGGAGGCTGCTGGTTGGCCTGGGTCAAACCAGGCATTTTTCTGGGGAATTAAACAGCACAGATCTGCTCCCAGTGCTCAGAATTGTTCCCCAGTGCTGTTTGATTTATTAACTATTGCTGTTGATATAAAGGTTATAGCTTGTTCTCATTTTACTACCTATTAGCAGCAAAAGGAGTGAGTTCTACCTCAGACTTTGCAAACCCTCAGGAGAATTCTTAGGCAATAAATTAAGCCTGGACCTTGCAAGTCTGGAAAACAAGCTCATACAGAGCATAAGGAGTAGGGTTTCCCTATTGGCACCATAAATGAATTTTCTCATGAAAGTTGGAGTGGCTCCACACTGTAAACATCAGCAATACTAGAACTATTTGCTTATTAGAGCTCACAATCTCATTTGAAATTTAGGCACCTAAAGAAAAAACCAAGGTGCCAAACACCTTTGAAGAGTAAAACCTTTTTATTTCCCTTGTTCTGAAAAAGGTCACTTAAGCAATGCCCCAGTTCCTGTAGCTTAGTACTTTCCACTGTTATTTCAGAAGTTAAAAGCTGTGATGGTGCTTTTTAATCAGCATCACAGCATGACAAGAATGCTAGTTGCTTTGCAGTGATGGTCATATCATTGCAATACTGACAGCTCTCTTGGGACCTGTGCAAGGTAACAAGCAGGCTGCAGGTGAGCTGGGTTTCTACCAAATAAACACAAGAAGCCCACAGCAGAATACGGAGTCACTCTGTAATTATACTCCTGTTTTTTCTGCCTTGTCTACAAAGTCACTGGAACAGGAGAACTTTTAAAAATTCAGGGAGGACCAAGGTTATTATAACTAACTAACTATAACAACTCTTGGCTCTTTGAGGGCACTTATTCAAATGTCTCCAAGCCCTTGCTCTTCACAAAGAGAGATAAATGTAATTATCACAGTTCTAAAGTGGGGAAAGATGATGCTTAATTAACTACTTGTGGATATACAGCAAATGAGTAGCAGAGATGGGAACAGAAACCAGTTTTCCTGAATCCTGGTGCCATCTCTATCAGCTAGACACCACACAGTGGGATAAGCAAGACAAAAGTACCAATGGGCCAAAGCCAAGACCACATACAGTCCCATGTCCTGCTGAGGTGTCTCTGGGATACACCTACAGCCTATGGTCTGGCACTCAGTGAACATAGCCTGGCATGAAGAATTTGCATGTTGTATGTGTGAGAGACCAGTTTGTCACAGATTTGTCCTCCTAGTAATCCTAAAGTTTACTTGTGGGAAAGAGTTACCTGCTGATGCATCACCCACCTGTCTGCTCTCTGCTGCTCCACCACTCCAGCTGTGCTAACCTGGGACTCCTGGCTTTATCTAAGTCAGGAAAGTCAGTGGTTTCGGATGAAGCCACAGTGATATACACCCTACACCATCCACTGAGGGCTCTCGCTTTCCAGCCTCTGTCACTTCTGTTCCAATGGCAGGAATGTTCATGCAGGCTCAGACAGGACCTGTGGCCACTGAGCCATGCACTGGGAGACTCCTTGTTCCAGAAAACTGAGCCACACTCCTGGAAGAAGAGGCTGTACTGGGAGGTGCAGAGATGAGATAAGCCAGGCACTGATTCCTCAAAGGCAGCGTTTAGCCGTTGTTTTCCCAAAAGGCAGATGACGGAGAAGGATAGCTTTAAAGTGTTCTGTTCTGAATAAACAGTGCCAAGGCAGAAGGGATCTCTCTTTCACCCCTCTTGCTGACTTTGGGGCAGGAATATTCAAACTCTCTTTTTCCTCAATGCCTGCACAGCTTGAGAGCTGTGTATTTCTTAGACACCACCAGCTGTTATAACAGCTCTGGAAGTCAAGGTGCTCACGGCATCTCCACAGGCTCTCCAGAGCTTTATCCACCTGTTTGTCTTAGGTGGTTTTTTTCCTGTGGTTGTGATAGAAGTTGTCTCAGCAAATGAGGAGAATTCATTGCTACACAACTGAGATCACTTCCCTGTTTGGGTCAAAATGTAACCTTGAGCTTTCAGACTCCTCTCCCTGTGGCTCCTTAAGTGTCTGCAGCCATTTATCCAACTCCAGGAGGCAAGTCAAGTTAAAATGCCCAGAACATGATTTTTCTGGCTTTTACTCATGACTTACTACGTTGCAGCAGAGAGGCTTTCAAGACAAGAAGGTATTTCTACTCCAGGCTGAAATAACAGGCTTTAACACAGCCAGCAGGTGTCTTGCAGCTCGCAACTTGGGCAATACCTGCTTTTGCTGAGAGTGGAATTAGGTACAACTATGGCAAGGGGTGACTTTGATGGCAGAGAGAAACCTGTAAATAGGAATCATGGTTTTTGCTTCCAGCCACAATCAGAGGACCTATTTTGCTCAGCTTCCTACAGGACAATGTAGGTGTTATTTTTATCCCACTAAAAATAAGCAAGGGAACCTTTCAAAACTTGCTGTGTTAACTAGGCTGAGTGGAAGTGGTCATTGGCCATTGGATGCCACATACAAATGCATGCATGTAGATGTATATATCTTCTATTGAAGGTTCTCCAGTGTGACTTTACACTCAGGGCTTTCAGGTCAGATGGCACTCAGAGATACTCACATGCTGGTTTTTGCCTCAAGTGCTTGAAGAGAGAAGTGGAGACTGACTCAGTGTTCTGTTGGCAGCCTGATCCATCCCCCAGCTACTTCCTTCCAATGAGAAATTTCAAAATAGATGTCATTAAAGTGCTTATTTGTGAGAAACAACCTGAAGACTGGGGGGAGGGAGGAGGGGGGGGAGAGAATGAGGCAGGGAGGAAGGCAGCAGCCACCACCTGAAGGTGCTGTGGGTGGAGATGCTGCTGCAGCTCCCCTGCATCCCCTTCCACTGTGCAGATACCAACAGCTGTAAGAGGAGCCCTGGGTGTAGCTCAGGTTTTGCTGTCATCCCTGATTCCAGAAGCTATTCTGGAATGCCACCTGCTGGCATTTTTCCTGTTAACTACCCTAGAGATGAACTGTTGTGTGGTTGCATCCCAAGCCTGGAAGCAAAGAGACAAACTTGACCTTTTCAGACCTTTTCAGACCTTTTCAGTGAATGGCCTTCTTGTTTTTTTGGAGAGAGGTTGCCCTGAGGCCTTGTGAAAAGTCCAGTTATGTAAGGGAGGGGCTTTCTATGTGGGATCAAAAAAGGGGATGTGGATGCCAAAAGGAGCAATGAGAATGGACACGGGGGAAAGGATCAAGGAAAAATAGAAAACAAGCAAGAAAAAAAGTCTGCAGGCACTAGTGAGGGATAAGCTGGTGGTCTTTCTTACCACAGCTCTGGCTGTGGGCATTTTATACCCATCAAGCATCAGTTTAGGTGGCCCTTAAAAAAAGGAGCACTCAAGTCCATTACTTTTCTTTTTCCATCAAAGTTTATATGGCACTGATTAAAAAAAAAACCCATCTTTTTAGTTTTTGGCTGCAGCTTTTTAACTTGGAAAGGAAGAGGAGGCACAGCTTCTGACTGCTCTGCCTTTTGGCATCAACACCAAAATCTGCAGCGCTGATGTTTATAATCCTTGACAGTCCCGACAGCCAGACCAAAGCAAAGAACAAAGGCTCACAGTGGTCAGTTGCCCTCATTCACACAGCAGGCAGAGCTCTGCATGCTGCTGCATGCAATGAGAATAAACCTCCCAGCTGCCATTCTCCTCATGGAGACACAATCCTGCTGCTCCCCCAGCTTCCCGGGTGTGACCTGCTGCAGCTCTGAGGTCCCAGTGAAAAAAACACCCAATAAACTCCCAAAGCACCCATAAGGTCCCAACTGCTCTGAGCAGCAAGTTGCTACCAGCAGCCAGCTCTGCTCAGGGACTATGCTGTGGGTGAGAGCACAGCCTGTGCTGGGTCTCCTTGTCCCCCTTTGTGGGGCAGTGCTGCTCCCTGACATAGATAAATACTACTGATACTCTTCCATTTCTTGTCCCTCAGGTTATTAGCTCCTCTGGAGTTTTTTCAACAGGAAGTCCTTGCATTACATGTTTATTTTTTTGGTAGGTATCTTCTCTTCTCTTCTCTTCTCTTCTCTTCTCTTCTCTTCTCTTCTTTCTCTTCTTGGGATGGTCTCACAAATTTTCTTTTTGTGAATGCTGTGAATGAAGTGGTTTCTCTGAAACGTCTCTGCAAACTGTGTTGACTGATGGCGAAATCTTGCTGTCTGTGACTGCCATAAAGGAGTTTTGAGCAACAACCTTTAGCTTTATTCAAGACACAAAGATCCCTAGATAGTCTAGCTGGGAGGCCTTGGCTTGGCACTCATCCTTCTGGAATGGTCTGAGCTCTTTTCCAAGCTTTTACTTTAAGAGACTAGTGAACTTCTGGGCATCAGTCTGACTCTCACTGATGGCTGGGAGGACAGAAATGTAACTGAACAGGACTGTCCTGGTGCTGTGCATCCAATGGTCTGAGCAAGCCATCCATACCTGCAGCAGAGATCCTGCTGGCATCTCTGGATAGCCTCCTGCTCATGGTCAGGTAGGAGAGGCTACTGGGACTTTGAGGGGTTTTGTTTGGTCTTACATCCTTATTTTCTGTTGGATGTGGAAGATGATGTATAAAAGATTTATCTGGCATGTGGAGCAGCCTTTGGAAGTGGAGCTTCTTCAGTATGATAGTGAATCATACATAGGGTGTGAGCACAGCATAGTGGCATTTAATATTTGGAGTTTTATGAAGTGATCATGCCTCTTCCCCAGTAAAACTGAAATTTTTTTGCAGACACCTTCTGTTGTATGGCATGTTAAAAAAGAGAGCTTTCACTTCTGTGCCATATTACCCTGGGCTCTCCTTTCAGGTGAACCCTGCCAAGTGACAGATGTGCTCCTGCAAAGCACTCACATGCCTTGAGAGCACATCTCTGGCTCAGCAGCTTTCTCTGATTGGGAAAGTGCTCTTTTTGTGGGGAGTAAAATAAGAGATTTACAGCCTACATTGATATAATGTGATCCAGCCATGAGAGTTATTTCCTCATAATGAATGATGAATCTCGTGGATATTACTCTGTTTTACTTCTGTAGCAGGTAGGTTTGACCTACACTTGCCACAAATGATGAATGTGTTAAGAAGGATAACACTGCAGTTGTTGTGGTCCAACCTATTTAAGAAAAACTGCTCTGCAAGTAAGGTGTGGACTGTTTTATGTTGGTGGAAAAAAAGCCAAAAAACCACACCCCCCCCAAACCTTTGCTGTTTGAGTTTGCTCTTTTCAGTGTGTATTTCCTAATTTTTGAAAGTGGAATTCCTATGTTCTGCTTCTCACTTTGTTGGTGAGCTCTCTGTGGATGTATCTGTGGTCAGAGCAAGGCTGTTAGCCATTAGTACTGGTTCTCCTTGATTCCCAGGTGCTTTGAGGTGAGTTCTTCAAAGTGGGTTTTAGTGTGTGAGACTGCCAAAGCCTTGTGCTGATGGCACTTCCACACATTAGGAAGCTGCAATGCAGGAGAAAGGGATGTTGTCCTATTATCTGGAGAGCTGATAGTTCAGCTGGCTTCCCAGCAAGCTGGCAGTGATGGCACTACTGAGGCTTTGTGGATTCTGACTGTAGAACAAGCCTCAACAGGATAACCAGATCAAAACTGCTAACACCATAAGTTTCACTTAAAAAGTAATTAGTAGGAAGGAGGAAAAGGAGGAAGGGCAGACACTGCTTTGATGATTGAATTGTAAAAAGTAGCACCATGATAACCCTGAAGGGTGTTTGGACTAAGACAACATAAGGTTTTGGTGTTCAGTGGAAAATATGGTGAGAGGATGATGTTGCAGAGTTTGATGCACCTCTCCAATGTGCACAGGGTTTGGGTTCTCACTGGCTTTTTCTGATGCTTGTGGGAGCTCAGTCCTCATCAACCTGCTGCTAATAGTTTTCAAAAGAGATCATCGTTGATCATGCTTCTGACCTTTCTGGATGCTTCTGGTGTTCTGAGGTCTAGATTGGATATTGGGAAACTTTTCTTCACTGAAAGAGTTGTCCAGCCCTGGTGTAGCCTGCCCAGAGAAGTGGTGGAGTCACCATCCCTGGATGTATTTAAAAGATGCGTAGATGTGGCACTTGGAGACATGGCTTAGTTGACATGCTGGGTTGACATTTGGACTCGATGATCTTAGAGGTTTTTTCCAACCTAAATAATTCTTTGATTCTACACTGCCCAAGGAAAATATTCCAGTCCCTCCAAAGTGCAAGCCAAAGAACAAGATACAGCATCTCAGGTCCAAAACACATTACTCCAAATTACCAGGTGCACTAGGGGTGGTCCCCATCTGCATCTGCAGGAGCAGGCAGGCCTCTAGTGGTGGGTGGCAGGGCCTGGGAGCATTTGTGTGTTGAAAAAGGCTTCTGTGAGGAGCTGCCTTTCACCTTCTTGAGCTGTAAAGCCCCTGTATTCAGATGGCTTTCCATGGGCACACCTGGTCTCCAGCTTGAAGGAATAAAAACACCTACTGCATGACTCTGGGGAGGCTGCAAAGTGCTCTGTGAGGATCTGGACATATGGGTGTGCATGCACACATCTTCAGTAATACATGCATTTACTGTAGGCAAAAATTACAACATTGTTTGCAGTTATGGCTTCTTTATGCTTCCTGCTAGAACTCCCTTTTTTCACTTCTGACTTCACCAAAATTCCCTCTTTGGCTGCAGTTTTCCCTTGTTGCTGCAATTTTCCATTGTTTCTTTCTTGCCCCGGGCTTAGTTTGTTTCTGAGAAGTTACAGTACAAGAGGTCTTGATGGTTTTGACTAAGTTAGGGAGGAAACTGATGTTTTGTCTTAAATTTCTGACTGAAATAACTTTTTGATTATTTGAACACTTCCACGTTCTGAAAGGCAGCCTGGAAATTTGTCTGGAAGGTGAACATGGAGCAAAGGATGTGCTTTTTTGCCTTCACGGAGTAGCCAAGTGATTCTGTCAGATTTTAATTCTGAAAATCCTTTTTCACATCCTTGTGGAAGAGGAGAGGGTAGACATTGGCAGAAAACAGCCTTTGGAAGTGGTGTTTCCCCTAAGGAAGAGAGGATGGGAGCGATTGTTTGGAATAGTGAGAATGAGACAGGTGAGCTGATGGACAAGCAAAGGATGAGGGATATGGGAAGGAGGATGAATAAAGCTGGTGTGGTAACATATACCCAAGAGAATAATTTAGAGGGATTGCTGCCTAAAATTTGCCACAATACCCAGAAATTTTCAACCTCTGCTTTTCTGTGTGGCCAGCCAAAAGCTGTGTAATTTGTTGCCAAGGTTGTTTCCTGCTCTGGTTGATAGGAAGTTAACACCCTCCAACTTGTGCAAAGATCTCATGAGGTTTAAGACTTGCCTGATGTGGAGGTTTTTAGCAGAAATACCAACACTGATGTGAATGGAAATTCCTGGCTGAAGACAGCACAAAAACAGCACAGGAAGGGTTGAAGGAGTGGCATGAATTAATTGCTGCAGAACCACCCCATGTGCTTCATGCAAATATATAACCAGGGGACAAAAACCAAGCTGGGGCCTTAGAGATAAGGTGACAAGATGATGACCCACAGTACAGAAACTGTGAAATGGCCAGATAAGGGTAACAAAAGATTCAGTTTTGCCTGAAACTCTTGAAGGGTGAGACACAAGAAGCTCTTGAAGGGTGAGAAGGGTATCCACTGCTGAAAGGTATTAAAGATGCAACCAAAAATAGAGAAGAGCCCATCCCAGAGATGCAGTGGTGTTATCCCACATACTTCCTGCTGCTCATGGCTGATCCTGGCCAGATCAATGCATACAGTCCTGTGCATGTGAGTATGTTCATGGGAGACTGGGAGTGGGTAGGACCAACTCACTGGAATCTCAATAAAAAATCACTTTCTCTACTTGTAAGGTCTTGCAATGAGTTTTGTTCTGCTAATTTCCCATCATAATGAGACTAAATGTTCTAGTTCCGCTAGTGATTCATGTAGGAGGTGATATATATCCATATGATGACATTTTATGTTAACCTCAGTTGCCTTTAAAAAATACCCAGATAATTAGATTGCAGAGTTGCTCTGTTAAAGTGTGACACTCCTCTGTGAATGGAAGTCATCTGTTTAATCTTCATGTTGCTCTCTTGTAGGAAAGCTGCTGCCATCCAAGTGCTTCTCATTTTCTAAATGCTCAGCATGAGAGATGCATTGAATGCTGCCAATTATAGGTGACACTTCTGCATTGAAGCATATAAAGTGCCACAAAAAAAGCACCATAAAGAAAATCAGGCCACCCAAGTTACCTCTCAAGCAGGCTTTCTGCATGAGAGGTTCTTGCTGACCTGGATGCTGCAGCTATAAATGAAGGCAGCTCTCTGCTCCCACAAAAGTCAGAAAAACTTGTGCTCTGACCACAATCCAGGTGCCTTTCCTCCTTTCCTATCCATCTCTGTTCCTGGCCATGCTGGGTGGCCATGTGGGCTCTGCAAAATAGCCACTTGTACCCAGTGAGGGCTCAGAGAGAATTCTGCTGCTGTCAGTGCATGGTGCTGGCTGTTGCTCTTTCTTGTGGAATGGTGGGGAGAAAAACAATTACATGCTTGTGAAGCATTCCCGATAGTGATGAAGACAGAGAAAAGCTGTGCAGGAAAGTAATATATCTGTATTCTTAAAATCAATAAGGATAGAGAAGTGACACAGAGCAAACAGAGTGCTGAATGAATGCTGTTGGTTTTATCATTCCTTCAGGGGTGGAGGAAGACATGGGAGAGTCCTGTGAGGAGCAGTAATGCCATGGCATTGAATAAAATAAACTTTATGCAATTAAGAAGTTTATAAATTGAAGATACCCAGCCATATAAACGTGCCTTTGTTCATTGCTGCTCAATTCTGCCGTTTTCCTCATCTCTTTGCAGCCATCCTGTTTGAAGGGCTGTGTTGTGGAGGGGAGTTTCTGGTTCCTTGTGCCTTCCTGCTGCTGTGCTCCTGATCTGATGCTGTGGATGCTGCCTGCCAGACACTGAACACTGCTGCAGGCAGACTCTTGGGCTGCCCTTGAAGAAGGCAAACTCACCAGTCCTTAACCAGTAAGTGAGAACATCTGGGGATAATATTTTTTGTTACTTCTTAGAAGTTTAGTTTAGAGACAGAAGTGCATTGTCTTTTCCCCTCTTTCTCTCACAAGAGTTGGCAGGGGTTAGTTTGAGTTACTTAAATGCTTACAATAATGTCCTTAGTCTAGAGTTCACGAACAGATTTGGAGATCAGTCAATGATTTTTAGCATGGCAGCTTAAAGTCTGGTTGAAAATATGAGGGTAGTGAGTTCCTTACTCTTCTTGCTCCCTCAAACCTAGGGGTATTTCCCTGCTGCCAAAGGGTGGATCTGTTCTGTTCTCCAGCAATAAAAAGCAGATGATTTTCCTTCTTAAAATACCCAAAGGGGATTGCTAACACAGATCCTCTTCACTGTGTGCCCATCCTAATGTGCACAACCAAATCCCATCCCTTCTAGCAGCAAGGAAAGACAAATCCCTGGCATTGAAGGCACCCAGATTAACCCACTGCAGGATTAGGATGCTTGAGCTGTTGTTAGAAGATTAGTACATTCGGTTGTCAACACTTGCTGAACTTGGCCTGAAAATGATTTCCAACGAGGTCACTGACTCCTGGATGCCAGTTTGCCCAGCACATTGGGAAAGCCTGGAGCTAAAGCAAGTGGCTACAAAGATTAAACTGCAGCACTGAGTGTGCAGAATATCTTTAGGGTTTAAATCCGTCATCAATGCTGATGGGAACAAAAGACTCTGGCAGATTGATGGGAATTGCTGAGCTCCTGCCTTGCTGGGGAGGTGTTTCTGGGGCTTTGCTTTCTGGAGTTTCCTGCTGATGACTGTGTGTGCCATTAGGTGGGTGAGCTGCCCACAGATGAACTTGTCTCAGTTCCTGCACAGTGCAAAATGAGTTTATTTTGAGGACAGGGCCTCCACAGGAGCACTTCTAGGTAGAAAGCAATTGGCTTCTACTTTCTGTTCTGGGACTCAGACTGTCTGTGTTCATAATGTTTTATTTCAGCTACTAGCAGGAGGATTCATGTCGTGGGGTTTTTTAAAATATGGGATCTTCCTCTTGTCAGCAGGGCCTTAATACCAGCACAAAGTCTGCTCATGCTAGCTCATCACCTTGTAAATGCTTACATGGCTTTCCAGAGCATGGGGGAGTGACAGTGGAGCTGTGGTCCCAGTGCAGCCAGTCCTGCTCTGGTGTGTGAGCTGCTGTCTGAGGAGAACATGTGGTGCTGCAGGGAGCATGCATGGGGAGGGATGGGCACTGTAGATCTCTCCTTCTTGAAAAGCAGCTTTTTTCCTATTCATTTTCTTCCTCTGTTGAAACAAGTGAGGGTTCTGAAGAGTCTAAATATAGACCCTTTAAAGATTTTTGGTAATACAGGAGAAGCATGTGTTTTCCTCTGTTTATCAGTGGAAAACTGCCATGATGGTAAAATAACTGTTAGTAGGAAACTCTTTTTCTCTATCATGACCCAGGTAAGTACAAACTTATATTCGATTCAAAGCAGCTTGTCTTGAAAAGTACCAACCACTGTCTGTGTCATGGAATTGGTTACAGTGATTTCATTCAGTGCATATCTGAATTTGAAGACACTTCCTGTTGTGAATGTGGATTGTACCATGCTTCTTTTTGTGCATACAAACATTAGCAGCTATTTCTTGTCTGAAACCAATATAACTGCATTTGCCACTCCTCTGACAATATAATTTTATTTCCTCAACAGGCCAGCAAAGATATTCAACTAAAACCCATGTCAAAGACATAAGCCTAGAAGTTCTTTCAGAGAAGATACACTATAGAAAGGTAGGGCCTTTCCATAAAAATTTCCTTTGAGTTTGACTTTGATATCTTAAAGCTATAGCTGTCCTGAGCATTCCTGCTTTTGGGAATGCTGTACAGCCTAGTGAAGCAAGAGCCATTCAATTTTAATAACTTTCTAAGCACTAAGTACATTGCTCTGTACTTTACAAATGTACTTGAGGGGATTTTTCTAGAGCTGCATGATAAAATAATTTTGAATATTTTATCCAAGGCCTGTGTTGTGATTTATTTGGAAAAAAAAACCTTCTGAAACCCAGAATGTGGGCTGTAAGTTTCTGCCTGGATTACTGAGTGTGGCCAGAGGACAAGGCCACCATTGTGGTGGCATTGCTTCAGTGGTCTCACTGCAACAAGAGATGCATTATGGAATAACCAGCAAGAACATGGGACAGCAAGGTGTGTGTGGGATGGGATGTGTGTGTTTTGGTTCTTCCACTTGTCCAGTGTTTCCTGCATGCAGAACTTCCCCTACATTTTAGATCAGCATGGACCTGCCTGACCAGCTGTGCCTAGCAGGCATGTGTATGATAAATTGGCCTGTATTCAGTGAAGAATTTCATGTCCCCATTTGTTGGATGAAAATGTAATGCTTGACATCATGCTGAGGTCATTTGGACTATCTGATGAGTAAAGACATATATATTCCTCTACACACTAGATGTATGTAAGAGGGCCATCCATAAGACATGGGCCAGCATGGAAAGAAGTGCATTCTAGATTTTAATCTACTAGGAGGAGAGGCCATCCAGTGTTTGTAATGGTTCTGCTTGTGTTTCAGCCCATGCCTTCTGCAACAAGTGCTTATAAACTTGAAGGCAGTTTCTAGGACATGGGCCGAGCCACTGTGTACCTATCTGGGGGATTCACAAAGTGAAAAAAGGAGAGAAAAATGCCACTGCCACCATGCTGTGAGCTCAGGCCTTTGTCTTATTCAAGGAACATGCTGTGCACAAGCAGCTCAGGCAGCTCTTGTTTTTGATCCATGTGTACAGCACATGTTGTCTGGCTAATAAGAAACAATCATACTTAAGCCACTGGTTTCCACATCAGAATACCTCTGCAGGGTGGACCTCAGGATGCCTTCAAAGGGTGGACCTCACACCTACACTGATATATAGACAACAGCAGTGCTGGCTGGATGCCCTCCACTTCCCACAGCTGGCAAATCCATGTTCATATAGGCTTTTCACCCCTATCTCAGTGGCCAAGGAAGCCCCAGCTGGGTTGATTCCCAGTCCCATGATGTTGTTTCCAATGGATGAAGCTAGGTGCTAGTTAATTCACTGCCTTTATATCTGACATGAGGCAATTCCCAGCCAGACTGTCTGCTTGGTAAGCACTGTGGCAGCACAAGGTAAATAACTTTTTAATGCTGAAGAAAATTTTAAATTGGCTATAAAAGTTTAAATTTGAGAGGAAACAAGCAGAAATATAAAATGAAGGGAGTGGATGTGGTGAGACTGTGGTTCTGTAGCAGACAGAGATGCAAGCAGAGACTCATCAGCTTGCATGGCTTGCACTGCTTCTGTGGGATGGGCTTGCATGGTGGGCAGGAGCCTTTTCTATATCAAAGAACAAAAATTTACTTGTGAACCAATCTCCATCTGGGGCTATAGGAAGATCTGTAGCTGCTCACAGGATCTAGTATGTTGTTAATGGTTAGACTGGATCTTAGACGTCTTTTTAACAGAAACTTTTCTATGGTTCTGTGTATTACATCTGTGTGTTCATCCCAGGAAATGTGTAAGGCCAGGGTGGATGGGGCTTTGAGTAGCCTGGTCTAGAGGAAGGTGTCCCTGCCTACAGCAAGGGGGTTGTTGGAGCCAAGTGATCTTTCAGCTCCCTTCCAAATCAAACCATTTTTTATCTCCATCTTCCCCAAACTCCAAATCCATGCTGTTTCTCCAGCACCCTCTGCCAGCATCTCCCGCTCAGGAGTGCTAAGATTTTGAGATGCAATATTTTTCACTAAGTGCTCAGTTTCTCTCCTCGTGGCAGGGATGGGAAAGGACAAAGCAGGCAAGAGCCCAGAGCATGCACTCATTAGCTTCTGTCTGCCAACAAGTTGGGAGCATGCAATGTTATACGAAATGTCTGGCTGTTATAAAAGGCTTTGGTTAAGTAATCACATTTCTCTTGCATAAGTGCTTGTTTTTTGGAGCCTTTAGCCAATTGGAGGGTTGCAGCAGCACACAGACAGAAAGCATGTGTAACTGCTGTGATTTTTTATTTTTCCTTTAATAATAAGTGATTATTAATCTGCTGAGAGCTGTGTGAAATCTCTTTAGATAAGGCTAGGCGGCGGAGGCTCCCCAGCGCTGCTTGTAGCTGAACCACAACTGTAAAACGCTGCCAAAAAGCCTCTGTGGATCCCTGTGAGTAACATTTATGATTCTTCTAATGGGTGTTTGTGACTGGAGACTGCAGGCAGGAAATATTGCAGACATTTATTGCAAGCAGTAAGTTAGAGGGAGGCAGGAGGTGAGAGAGTAGTGAAACTATTGACCTGTTTAATAAGGCTTTCCTCCTAGACTTCCGTAAGCAAACATGGGTTCTCTGAAGCTGTGCAATCGAGGTTCTTCCAAATATGCTAACGCAAAAGAAATGTGATGCTGAAATAAACTACAGGACTATGGGAGAACAAAGATTTGGCCTGACAGGAAGATCACAGGACCATCTTGTCCCGTGTACTGGTTAGGAGCAGTCAGACATCCTATTAATATATTCTTTCCTTGACAAGTGTACAGTGATACTTTTCTCCTACATTTTCATGGCTTTCAGAAATCTGCATGTCAGTCATTTCCTGAGCCAGAAACAATATCTCTAATAGTACAAGTGAATTTTTCTTTCCAGAATTTGCTAATCTAGTGTACCTGTCGAAGGCAACATGTTGTTCTGCCATTTGACTGACATAAATCTGATTGGAACTTGATACCTTGCATTCTTCCATATAGGATTTTAATTTTTATTTTTAAAAAGGGTGGGGTTTTTTTCTGTTAGGATAGAGCTGAAAAGGGAAAAGCATGTATGGCTTTGCAGAAAACAGAGTTTCCCTTCCCACTTCCTTGTGACGTGTCTAGAAGCAGCGCGTTCCATGAACAAAGCCTGGAACTATAAAACAATCGACTGAAGTGGGAACTGGAATTTATTAGTTCAAGACTGAGCAACGTGAAACAATTCAGTTGTTGCTCCTGCCAACCCTGGAAAGTATTGGAGTGCCACTGTACAAAGAAAGCAGCTCAAGTGCTGAGCTGTGAGGAGAAATAAAGCTGTTGCCTATGGTTGGGTGCATGTGTGCTTATTCTTGGTGGCACTGAACTTTTCTGAGACGGGACAAATGCTAGACTAATAGAAATCACTTGGGAAAGCTCAAGTCACTACTTACTAACCTTGAAAAATTGTAGAATGTGGATTTTATAGTCTATAAAGTTCTTGAGACGTGCTAAAGCATTTAAAGCTTATTTGCAGCCCATAGATGAGGAGGTAATACCACCATGAAAGGAAGTCAATTTGTAGGAGTTATAGGATTAGAGAGGTAAATGTGAGAAGTTGTGTTGAACTAAAAGGCACTTGGCTGCAAAGCAAAGACTTCAACATTTTGGTATTTGCTTCCTAGAGTGGGCAAAACTGATAAGCTTGTTTGCTTCAGTGAAACTGCAATGGTGATGAAAGATAAGCTAATTTTGTGGGCTAATTACTTAGACCATTGTGAAAACCTTAGGCAGACCTAAGCTATGGCTGTTGCACTGTGCCAGTAAGGATGGAGGGTGGCACAGCAGGCAGTTTTCCTGAGGTTTCCCATTTCCATTCTGCAACCTCATGAGGTCTCTTCAAACAGAGATGCTCCTAGCCCATTCAAGGTTTCTGTAGTTTTAATGAAAACCCCACAAATAAAAGTCAGCAGTTAAAATTTGTGCATTTACAACATTGTTTCTAAAACACTCTCTGGGGTGTGGAACAAATCCAGGCACCCTTTAGCATAGTCCAAAAATATCTCTAATGTGTTTCAGAGTAAGATGGATGCTCTGCATAAGTTGAAGGTTTTGGTGATGTTTCTGTCTTTGGCTACTTTCACGGTCATGGTGATAATGAATGCTGGAAATGCCATTGGGACTTTCAAAGGTAATGCAAGCCAATTTTCTTCATTCAGAGGTGGGTTTCATGCTTTTTATCATTTAATGACATAAGGTGGCTTAGATGGGCTAGATCTGTTTGTTACCTCATCAACTCTCCAAATATAACATGGAAGAGTGAGGGAAATCAGCAGTCTTTCCCCATCCTCAGGATGTAATAACACTTTGCTTGCAATAATATTCACCACCACAGGTCTGTTCAGGACAACCCCTGGAAACATCTCAGCCAAGTACAGCACTGATTTCACACCAGCTGGATGGACTTTCCTCATCTGGAATGTCATCTACACCTGGCAGCTTGCCTGGCTTCTCTATGCCTTGTCGGGGATCTGTCGAAGGTATTTTCTCTATTTACTGTTTATAGTATAAATGAGAAGGGACAGTGACTCTTCCCTTCTGGAGGAGCTCAGTCTCTTACCCCCCTGTCTGGGGTTTTTAGTAAGATCATTTATCTTGACATGTTGAAACTCTGCTGCTGGAGCACCTCTTAGGTTCAGCATCCAAAGCCAGGAAGCAGTTTGGAGGCGTTCATGAACCCCTCTAACATGTGGACAGGTGTCAAAGTGTGTAAACTCCTCTGTGAGGCTTCATTTCCAGTGATTTGGGGGAGCTGAGGACCTGACAGATTTACCCAGTACTTGCATTTACCCACTGCTAGAGGCCGAGAATCCATTTTCAAAATTAATGGATTATGGAGTTAATGCTTTGAGTTTACTTTCTGTTTGAGATCAAACAACCAGCACTGGGAGTCTCTCAGTTTGTTGAACTGGACATGAAACTTTTCCTGGAGCTATGAGATCAATAACTTCCTGATAGGGAAAGTCAAAGGGATTTCTGTGTTGTGTGTGAGAAGGATGCACAGGTGAAATAGTCTGATTTATGCCAAAATGTTTAACTCCAATGTAAAGTCCCCCTTAATATAATGAAAACGAGGCCAGAAAGGTTTGTTTGGGTCATTGTTTTCCTTTCTCCATACCCATATTTTCCTTGCAGGAATGAACTTGGATATGTCTTCATGAAGCCAGACTTGCTGCCAATACCTTTTTATGTGGCATGGTGTCTGAATAATGGCCTCAATGTTGGATGGCTCTTCCTGTGGGACCGAGAGTAAGTTGCTTTTTGTTACAAATACTTTCTAACACTCATGTTGGGACTGCTCCAGTACTTTTTTTCCTCTATGTTTTTTCTTCTCTATGTTTTCTTTTCTCTATATGTGATCACCTAATCACACCTGCAAAACTCTATGTCAGGCTTCAACAAAATGTAGCCTTCATAAAAATTTGGGGGTTTTGCCTTATGTTGTCATCATGCCCATGACAGAGACTGGTCACTGACATCCTCAAAGTTGCTGTTCTTCTACATTTTTACCTCCACAGGTAAGACAGGAGGTGTGACTCTTCATTAATGCAGTTAAGCTCCTTGCTTTGGATTGTTTTCATAATGATGGTCACATTAAGGGCTTATGAGAGCACCACTGTCAGGAAGTGAAGAAATCAGTTGAAGTCAGGAAAACAGCTTCATGATTAACAGAGTAAAACTGCAACAGCACTATGGCAAAATGAGGGCTACATGTAGTGATTACCTTTATTAAAGGCTGATCAACTTAATGCCAGTAAAGGCCAAACACTAAAGCTACAAATTAGGGCATTGTGACAGCACTGAGAAAAATGTGATGTCTATTGTGTGTGTACATGTGCTTTGTCCTAGATTCCTCCTTCCAGCCCTGGTGTTCCTAGCAGTCCTCTCTTTTACCACGTGTGCCTCCCTCTTTGTTTCCCACCGAGCCTTGAGCATCCATTCCTCGTGGTTTGTGAAGAGTCACAAAGCTGACCTCTGGCTCATCCGCATTCTGGTAGGTGGCTTTTGAGAAGCTGTCCTGGTAAATGGTAAAAATGGTAAATGGTAAAAATACCCAACCTCTGAGCAGTGCTGGAGGTATCAAGAGTGAAAGATTCAGTGGCAGAACATAGCTAAGAAAAAATCTAAGAAAAAAATCTAAGAAAAATCTAAAAAGATTTTTCACCTTTTCTCCATGTTGAGGGACTTTTCCTGCAGCTAGGTCTAGAAGGCTGGCTTAACTGCCCCTGGGCCTTTGGGTCACCAGACAGAGATTGCCCTGTATGTCATTCTTGTCCTCTTGCTGTGCTGTGCAGGTCCAGAACGGGCTGGCACTGTATGTGACATGGACCAGCATCGCCACGCTGCTGAACTTTGCCGTCGTGCTGATCTACAAGTGGAATGTGCCCAATGAGAAAGCAACCACTGCTGCCCTGAGCATCCTGGCTCTCGGCCTGGCGATATGGTAAGTGACCCTGTGGGTTCCTCAAAAACCCCTTCCATCTCTCTCTGATGGTGACCATCTGTTCCAATCCACTCCTTGCTTGTCCCTCTCCCAGCACTGAGTACAAAGGCTTCTGTTATAATTCAGGGCAGATGAAATGGGAGCCTGGGCAGAGCTTTTCTTCCCTGACCCTCAGCAATGACAATAAGCACATGTTGTGGGTTAGGAACAATTTTTTGTGTCTTGCATGAGCCCAACCTACCTTAGGTTTACAGGTGAGGGTGTGATACAGAAACCATATGAAACATGGCTTTATTTTTCCCTAAATATACCTTAAATAAATTATTTATGAACCTTCTGAATTTTAATAAATGAAAAATTTTGGACTCTTGTCCAAACTTGGGCCCACAAAACCCTCCATTCCCTGTCTAATTCCTTTCTTAGGGAATGGATTAAAAACCTGTAGAGAAAATATTCACTTTGATCACTCTTTTTCTTCACAGGTTTTATCTAGAAAACTACTTTCTTGACAAGTATGTCCGCTATAACCTCACAGTCTACCCAGTGGTCATAGCAGCTCTGACTGGCAGCGCCTGCAAAAATGGCTCATTTTCATCCACACTGACCAACGACGTTTTTATAGGTAAATCTTTCTAACTCCTTGAACAGAAGGCCAGTAAACACTTCCACATCCTTCCTCTGTGTTGAGGGCAGAAAGTCTTGCCACTTGAAAAGCGTTATTTGTTAAAGAGCTAGGGATGTATTTGAGTCTGTTCATTTTGCTAAGGGAAGAGCAGAGCAGAAATCATTGCCCATGAGCCTCAGGGCTGAATGCAAACCTGTGTTGTCTCAAGTTCACTTCCCAGTGCAATAGTTTGTCCTGAAATCCTCCATCACCCTCTTGGCTCCTCCAGCAGCTCCATCTATTGCAGAGCAGGACAAAGGAACTTCCATTTGCTCACTATTTTTGGGCATACAGGAGCAGTGCATAAGCTTCTGACCCAAAATGCAAACCCCCTGCACATGCTCTTCTCCTGTGCAGAGCTCAGGCTAGCCTTAACAAGTTTTCCTGGGATTATCTGGTTGCTGCCAGCCACTGTAGCAGAGTTGAGTGTAGTCATCCGTGGTAAAAGGGCTTAAGCTGTCCAAATTCTGTACAATCACAGTCTGGCAGAAGCTGTACCATTATGAGCAGTTTTATGCTGGCATGAAAGGGACTGAGCTGTGTGAACTCTGAATCCTGCTGTAGCAGTTCAAGATGCTTATTCCCACCACGGGGTCAGCAGAAGGGAGCATGTTCCCACCCTTCTGCCTTCCCACTGCCACGTACCAGTGGCTAAAGCTAAATTCTGGACTGGCACCACCATTGGAGCAGCTCCAGTACAGTTCCCTTTGCTGTAAGTGCAGCTGGAGCCTGGTCACATCTGAAAGCACCCAGCAGGACTTGGCATAGCTTGTCTGCCACAGGCATGGGGACACTGGAGGCTTGTCTCCTGGTGATTGTGGCCACCAGGAATGTGGAGGTGTGCGTGGTCTCTGGCAGGCAGCTCTGTTCCTGCAGTAGGTGCATTTCTACCAGCAAAACTTCACTCTTAGTGGTTCAACTTGTTTGGCTGGTAGGACAAGAATGTGCTTTTCCCAAACTAGTACATGCTTCTTTATATAGTTCAACTATTCTTGGAGTATTTTGTTAATGTAATGTATTTTAATTCCCGTGTCCAGGAAGCCTCCCCCCTTTTAGACATGCCTTGACCTGGAAGCATTGGGCAAGTTTGGCTGTATAGCAGTAAAACTCTGAGAGATACAACTCTAGGGGTAATAGATCCTATACAGAGGATTGTTTGTGTTTTCCTTCTCTTTCCCTGAATACCCTCTATTCTGGGAGCTGGACTATGACAAGAAGCACTCCCTTTCACACTCTAACATGCTTCTGTGTTTTGTCCCCAGTTGTTCTGCTGGCACTGACTTGCTTGATCTTTGCTGTTCGGCTGGGATTAGTCATGTGGAGACACTGGAAGAGACCGCTGGAAGCATCAGGAACACCAGGCACAGTGGCCTGAGAGCTCCAGCATCTTGTGGCAGATATTTGAAAGGGAGAAAAAAGAATTGGGCATCTGCTGGTCCTTCCTTCCTCTATCCTGTGCTCTTCTCTCTTATTCTCCATTCCAAACGCAGATGTCTTGTGTCTGCAAACCTGTCTTGCTCCCACATTCTCTTGGATCAGCTATTCATAACTCTGTCTTGAATTTCTTTGGTTTTACTGTGGAAAACTTCAGGAAAAGGTCCTGAGCATCCCTGTGTGCTTTCATGATGCCTGGGCTGTGGCTCTCTTCTCCTGTCAGTGCAAAGAAGGCTGCCAGCAGGCACTCAGCAGGTCTGCACACACAGTTGTTCTTGTTCTTTCCTTGGTAGCTCACTTGCCTTGAAATGCAGATCCAAGTGAACTGTCCCTGGGATTCCAGGGGAGCAATGGGGGGGTCTGTCATTCCCTTGGCCATTGGTGCAGAGCATCCTCAAGCCCTGGTGCTGTGAGCAGATCTCCTGCAGGCAGCCACTGCTCCTTTTCCTGCTTCTCTTCAGCATGACAGGAACAGATACTACAGCTTGATATCCACCTTTGCAGTGTCAGATCTGATGTTTGATATTCAAGGGGGGAGGAGGAGTAACTGAAGATTCCTGACACGAATGTGTTGCTTTTCCCTGAGCTGTGCACAGCTCTTGGGCTGGCTGGATGTCTCTGGAAGGAGGTTAGATGTTCAGATGAGCTGGTACTTGATCTGGAGTGCAGCCTGATGCTTCAAAGGAAGCCTGTTAAAAAAAAAAAAAAAAAAGAAAAATTGAGCAGGTAGAGCAAGTTCTTCTTGGATGAGTGCTTTCTCATGTGGTTTCATCACTTCTGAGTTGGGATTAGGAAGCCTAAAACTGGATTGACTGAATTGTTGGATCACAGCCTCTCTTTCCTGTGCCTCACTGAGAGCTGGTGGTGTCTCACAGGTGTCTGGAAAGTCTTTCTACAGGGCAGGTGCTTTCAAATGTTGAGCATCTTGCAGTACTATTAACAAAGCTAAATTCTAAAATAACATGTGCTATTGTTTACATTTAGCAAAAACCAAAAGCAGTGTAATGCAATTCCTCTTATCATTCTGGTGTGGTGGGGTTTTTTTTGGTTGGTTTTTTTTTTTTAATTTGTTTGGTTGGTTTTTTTTAGTTTTCAAATAAATCTGCTAATTCTACCACTCTGCCACTAACTCTGTAAATCATCTACAGCAACTGTCCTGGCTCCCATCTCACTCGTGCCCAGATTCCAGAGTGACTCTGGTCTTTTGCTGGGATCTCATGGATGTCACTACTTCCAGTGAACTTCAGACTTAGAGGTAAAGACTTGGAGAATGTAGATTGCTGTGTATGATTTAAACTCCTCTGTCCAGCACGCTGTTCATTAAGTTTCTATTTTACAAGCTCTGCCTCCCAAGAGCCCAGCTAACAAATTCCCAGCAGCCTCTCCATAAGCTGCCTTCTTTAATACAGAGGTATTAAATCCACTGGCGTTGGGATTAAGGGGTCCAGGCAAGGTGAGAAGCTGCTCTGAAGCTGTGCTGAGGTTAGAGCATGGGAAGGTTTTGCATCCTCCCAAGCAAGAGCACTGCAAACAACTCCTGGACCAGGGCAGCTGCACTGCTTTTCCACAGAACATTCAAAAATGCCTTCAGGAGGTTTCTTGGTGTCTGTACCCCATGTGTGTGCTGGCCAAATGACCAGAAACTATACCACAGCATACAATTAATTGTCTGGGGAGAGTCACCAGGGCTTCTGCAGAGGGAAGTTGTGTCTCACAAACCTCTTCAAGTTCTCTGAAGGGCTCAAAAAGCACAGCAAGGATGAACTGGTTTATATTGCCACTGGCTTCTTCTACAGAGGCACAAAAGCTGTCACCAAAGGTGATTAAAGCTGGGCAGAAGAGGAGGTGTTTCTCCAGGAAGGGAGGTTGTTAGTGCCACTGGAAACTGAGGGATTGTGTCAGGATGGGGAGTTATTTATGATGCTAAAGGAGAAGGTAGGTTGGGGAATTGCAAAAGACTGTTATGGAACTGAAAGAGGATGGAAGTCCTTGCAGGGATGTACCAAAGTATGCTGTATCATCAGGAATGGTTGGAAAGGAGGCAGACTGAGAACACCCTCCTGCCTCTCTAAAGCTGCTGTGCACCCACATCTTGAGGGCTTTGTGCAGCTCTGCTCCTTGCACTCCCAGGAGATTATGAAGGGTTTGGGAAGAGCAATGGCATCAGGGAGTGAGAGGCTTCCCTGCCCATCCATGCTCCCCAAGGTGAGGAGCAGCTCAGCAGAGGAGGAATGTGAGCTCCTTCCCCATGGGCACCTTGATGTGGTGGCAAAGGGCTGGGTGCTGCTCTTCCCCCTGCTCTCACCACTCCAAAATCATCTCTGAGGAGAGACTCAAAGGCCCTTCTCTGATGAGGTGCTGCACCAGCACCCATTTGATCTTTGCAGACCTCCCCATGAGAAAGCCACTGATGACTGCCCTGAAATGATAAGGCTGAGCTACCCCAACCCTCATTTGGCCACCCACAGATAATTTCCTGATCCCCAAAACCCTCTCCAAGCCCTATTTTCCCATAGCTGGTGCAGACAGAGGTTCCCATAGCTGTCCCAACACACAAAGCTCCAGGCAGCTTTGGGAAAAATGGCTTTTCTTGCATCTGCACCAGGAACAGGAGCCCAAAAATAACCCACCTGCCCCTTTTTCTTGCAGTGGACACGGGGGAAAGCAGATGAAAAATAGGTGTGACCCTTCTTCTTCCAGACTTGGGGATAAAGATAGTTTCAAGACTATTTTTAAAGGCTTTTTGTTCCCTGAAATCCCTTATTTTCACTTTTCTTTCCAAAACCACTAGTACACGATTTTACCCACAAAAGATTTTTCTTTCAGCAGAACTGCATTTCCCAGAGCTGGAATCCTGCCAACCTTTTAGCAAAAAATAATCAGTTCAGCCTTTGTTTCCATGAGTGATTATGGGATTTGGGTGAATTTTACAGGATTTAAAATTTCTTGGAAAGCTGGTGGCCTTAAGATCCCAAGGCCTGAAAAATCAGTTAAGTTTCTGAAAAGGTCATTCTGAAAAGGTTCATGTGCCTTGTAGCCCAGCCTGGGATGTGACCCAAGTCCCCTGGACCCCCTCACCTCCCCAGGGGGCTGAAAGATGGATGGGATGGCAAACCAGGCATGATGAGCTTCCCAGGACATGAAGGTGTACCTTGTTTTCTGATACCACAAAGTGGATTTACATTTCTCATCATCTGAAGAGATATCCTCTGAGGATAAATGGGGAAATAGGGAAAAGCAGGGTGATGTGTAAACCACCACAGGGTAGACAACTCCAGTGCAATGTCCAGGGATGATCAGGGATGCTCCTTCCCCAGTCTGGCACCAGCTCCTGCTCAGGCAGCCTCCATCTGAGGGTGACCCATCAGTTCATCAAAATTTTTCCATAGGGATGTATTGGCTGGGCTGGATGTTTCTGAGGCTGCTAGACTGTTGTTTTCAGTAAAAGTTTCTGGGAAAATCTGATACAAAAGAATGTTGTATGGGAGAAGCTGTGGGGCAAGGGAAATATGCACTCGAACTGAGAAAGCAAATGTGTTAATTCAAAAGGAATCTTTCTAAAAAATGAGGTTATAAGACCCTGTATCAAACTCTCATTAAAGCCCACGCAGCTTCCAGAGAAAACCATACTTCATTTCTTGCCTTAGGACTCAGCTGGCTCCTCTTCAGCCATGGTGAGAGCTGAGGGGATGCTGGGATGGTGGCAGCTTCCCTTTGACACCTCCCACCAACAGCAGCTTGCTCCAGGCAGTGCTCCCTGGGCCTCATCCTGCCCACAGCCCCAGAGCACTGCATCCCTTCGTGATGCTCTTGCTTACAGAGCTCAGGCAGAGCCTATCCTGCTGGGCTCCCAAAAAACAGAGCACCCAGGCAGAGGAGACATTGTGATACAGCCTAATTTGTTCTCGGCTTAATGCCGCCCTCAGGACGAATTACTTTATATTAAAGCATCTGTGAAAAGGAGTAATAAATAAACTAATAAAGCTGAGCCTGCTGGAGAGATGTTACTCCATGATGCAAAGCACCAAAACAGAAAGCAGCACTGCTTTTCATCTGCAGTCGGGAGCAAATTTGCAAACCCAGGGGCTGAGATTTGGGCGCAAGTGGCACCAGCCACACTGGCCACTGCTGCTACCACCAGCAGGAAAACACAGATGAGGCACCTACTGGTGCTTTGTCACTCCTCATGACGTCATCAGAGGAGTTTTGGCCCTGGAGAGGAAATAAAAAGAAAGCTGGCTCAAAACGTGGCACCCCAGTGCACCTCCATTTCCTTATCTGTTATGCAGAGATGAACAAGACAAACCTCTCTGTGGAGGGCTGTGAAGAACTGCAGATAAAAGCATGGAATACATACGAGGATGATTAAAGAAAGCAGCTCCCTTTGCTATGCACACAGTCTAAACACGCTGGGCCATCCTGGGCTCTTTGAAAACTGTTAGATGTTTTCCAGCTAAATATTTATTTTATCTGTCGGGACAGCCCTGTGTCAGGAGATCAGCTCACTCCCTCTGTCAAAGGCATCCCAGCAAAGAGTTACAGGCTGAGGCAGGACTCATGCATGGGCTGAACATGTGGGAAAAAATGCTGGAGCAGCCCCAGAGCCTGACCCTGCTCCCAGCAGAGCTCGGAACATGCTCTGGCTGTGTGATAGGGCAATGGGCATTCCCCGCTGGAAACTCTGACTCAAAACCCTTGAATAGCCACACAAAGATGCTGTGTTTTCTGCCTCCTCTTTGGGAGGAAAGGGTCCTGAAGGTCTTTGCCCAGAAGCTGGTAAAATGTGATGTTTAGTCAATTGAGAAGGGATGTTGCCTGCTCAGGATGGGACTGATTAGGGAGTGCTGGAAGTGACAGTGACATTAGCTGGCAACTTGCTTTGTCTCAACACTGCTCTAGTAAAAACATGAGCTTAAAAAAAAAAAAGGGCATTACTGAAAAGTATTTAGCTTAAGTAACTGGCCCTTGACATTTCTTTTTCCAAGAGAGGAAAAAAAAAATTGTGTTTCTGCCTGTGGTTGCCATTGCTTCCCCTGGTACCAACAGCAAGGGAAAAGTCAGGGCTGAGGGCTGCACGTGTTTTCCATCACTGCTGGAGCAGGTGGAGGTGTTGCATGAGGCATTTCTGCCTGATGGCTCCTTGATACCCAGGACAGGCCCTACATAGCAGTCATGCCAGGCACATTCCTGCCCTGATGCACCAAGCCACTGTTTGGATGCTTCTGGCATCTCCTTGGGAAGACACCACCCAGTCTGCTTTGGGACAGTGTATTTCTGTATCTTTTTAAGTTATCACTCCATCAGGAACATCATCTCTCTGACCTGGAGCTCTGGGCTCACCTAACCAAAAGCTGATGGGAAATGACGGACATATTGTCCATGTAACACTAGCCAGAGGAATGCATCCTCCTCAAAATAGTAGGAAAAAAAGCTGCTAGTGTGGTTTAATAGGATGGATGGAAAACCAGGAAAAACACTGTTGTGGTTCCTCAGACAAGAACATCTTGTTCAGCCAAATGCAAAGGTGTTCCTTGAGGACACTCCTGCAGAGACAAGGAGACGGGGTGATGGCAATGATGTTGGTGCCTGGCTGGGAAAATGTAAAGGAAGCACTTGAGAATTATCACAACATTACCACAAAACAGATGCAGGCAGAGTAGGAATGAGGTCAGGACTTCTGCAGCATCTGATCCTTTTCCCTTTTCTTCCAGCACTGGCACTGTGTGGAGGAGGGGAACATGATATTCCTGCCCATATTCCAGACTGAGGGCAGGGAGGATTCCTGCTGCCCTTTGGGAAATTTGGCCTCACAGCTGCCGCCAGACCGGGGTGTCCCCAGTGCTGGAGCTGCTCCAGCCCACAGTGGCAGTGGGGACACTGATGTCAGGCAGCAGCTGCAGCAAATCCAAACCCTGCAGAGGCAGCCGTGGCTGCTTATGGATTTCATCACCCTCTGCAGCAGGTTTCTGAATGCAGCATCAGTAGCACTTTATCACTTTGTGCAGGGAGAAGCTGAAAGAAAGCAAAAATCCATCCCAAGAATGCCCATCATACTACCCTCTGTGCTGCTGAGATGCTCTAGTCCTGTTCTCCACCCCATCTTCTGCCTGAAAACCTGTCCCTGGAGCATTCTCTGAGGGTATAAACCAGGCAGAGATATGGATGCATTACAAATGTGTGCTTCTTAAGCAACCAGGAGTTGCAGCCCGGGCCCTGGGGTGTGTGCCTGTAGCATCACTGCACAAAGCCTGCTCTAAAACTCGGCCAAGTTTTTATCTGCTCTCTGAATACTGAGGGCAACCTGCACGTAGGCATCCACTCACGGGTGCAGAGGGCTTGCTGCAGTCAGCTGAGATGATTTCAACTGGCATGAGGGTGCAGTGAGATGGCTTTTTTTCAATATTAATGAACTGTTCTATGTTTCGTTCTGTTAAATGGGAGGAAGTGAGCAGCATGAGGTGTCCTGGGGCTGACTTACACCAAGTCCTCGTGCTGCATGAAACTCAAGCTCGTGAGAGGTGAACTTTAGTCCTACCAAAAAGCCCCAGTGTTAAAGTAAAAAATGCCTGGAGCATTTCTAGGGTGAGACCCACTTGTGGGGTTACCCAGAATGTCAATCAGAGAAACCCATGGGGAAAAAGGAGCTGCCATTTCTTGCCCTCTTCCACTGATGCTGTCCAGATGCAGAAGTGGTTGAGCCTCTCAAAAGATGCAAGGCTTGGCATACAGGGCTGGGCTTCCTCACTGGCCCCAGCAGCCTCCTAAAAGGCTGTTTCCTCATTACTCATCTCCTCACACCCCTCTATAAACCTCTTGATCTTCAAACATCTCTCAAAAGGCAAATATGCTTGGTGTCAGGCAGGGCTGGAGCAGCTGCCAGCACGCTGCCTTCCAAGGCATTGGGATGGAGATGGTCAGGGAAATTACTCCAGCTTGGCTGGTGAAACAAGAATCTTTTCTTTCCTCTTCCCTCTTCTGATAGAAAGGCAGCTCTTTTCCTCAGCCATGATGGGATCTCCCATCTTTCAACACTGGTTGATCACAAATCAAAGCAGTGCTGGATCTTCACCTTGTGGAACAGCACTTGCTGCAAGCAGCATTGCAGCAGACATTTATCCATGCTCTGCACCAGATCCCAGGATCTGCTCTGGGCTGAATCTGATGCCTGGGCAAGGCTAAGTTACATCACAGCCAAAAATTCTGACTGTGGTTCCCAAGCTGTGTTTGCTTCTCCTCTGTGTGTCCAGGAAATTATTTTTTAAGAGGCCTGGACAGTGCCAAGGCTTTAAGGGAGTGCATGGAGAGCCTGGCCAACCCAGGAAAAACTGGGGACCTGTTGCTTCAGAAGAAATATCTACCTGAAACCTTGTGAAAACAATCCAGTTCTCCCCTGGGCAGCAGTAACCTGGCTTGAGATGTCTTTAAGGCTGTGTCTAATTACTTTGTCACACAGAAATGGTCCTAAGGAAGTCTGGGAGGGGGGCAGTGCCCAAAATGCCACATCTGAGAAGAGGCCTGGCTTCTGACTCCTGCAAAGCTGATCCCTTCGCTCAGGCTTTCCCAACCAGGGTGTGTAGAGCAGCAAAGATCCTCTTGCAAGCTCTTGACAGCTTGTCAAAGGAGAGGCTGTGCACACTGCAGGCATCCATGGCACAGAGTGAAGCCTTTCTGGGGGTTTTGTTCTGCAAAACTGGCTTTCAGGAAAGACTTGTTGTTGGGCAATGTTTTCTGTCTTCACTGTGGGTTGAACAGTCTTCAAAAAGAGCAACAAATGCAAAAACTCACTGTTTGACTCATGGGTTGGAAGCCTCAGGATGAGACTGCCACACACACCTTGCAAAGAAAACACAGGAGATAATCAGGCAAGAAAACCTTGAAAATCCCTTTCCCAGCCAAAGCAGCCTGTCTCTGTCCCTGGGTAGCTCTCTTGCAGGGTTAGAAAGCCTCTCCACTTCCATGCTGTACATAAACAGATGTCATATTCCCCATCAGAGGGTGATAAACACACTTTTAACTCTAAGTGTGTTTATCTGTTGGCTGACAAGCTCCACTTAAGAGCTTAGTTTGCTGAGTCCTAAAGAGGCATCCTCCCTCCCTCCCTCCCTCCTGATGCCAGGAGGGTGCTGGAGTGTGTCTGCTGCTCCAAAGGGACACAGCTGTCACTCAGCCCACCCAGAGCTCCAGTGCTGCAGCCCCACAAGCTCTGCCTGGGGGTGCATTTCATTTGAGAGGACAACCTGCCTGAACCCCTGGGAGGGCAGGGCCGGCACTTGGTTTTTGGAGGGGTGAAGGAGAAGGCATCAGCACTGTGGGCTCTTGCTGTGCCCACAGGTGCTGAAGCTCCCAGGACGCTTTTGGAAGCGTTGAGAGGGGCTTGAGAGGGGAAAAGTGTCCTCCTTCAGCTCAGTCTTGGTCAGGGAAAGTTTGGACATCCTCTGCCAGGGCAAATCGGGGCAAACAAGGACCTTCCAGGCAGGGGGCAAATTATCCTGCCTTTTGTTCCATCTGCTCAGCCTCCTCTTCCTCGACGCATTTCCCACTGCATTTCAACACAACCTGGGCTTCTCCAAACCCCACTGCCCAGCCTGCTTTGCCGCTGTGGAAAACATCCCCCGAAGAGGAAAATACCCGTTCTGCTCCCACCTTAGGCTGCAGCTGGAAATGCAGCGCAAGAGAAACGGGCTAGGAACGTAAAAGGGATTTCTTGGGAGGGCGTAGAGCACCATCTAGTGCAGGCTGGCGAGGGAACCATCAGCTGGGACCAGCTGTGTCCTGGAATCACAGAATCCCAGAAGTGTTTGTATTGGAAAAGACTCGGGAGAACATCGAGTCAAATAATTAACCCAGAACTGCCAGGCCCACCACCAAACCATGTCCCTAAGCACCACATCAACACACTGTTTGAACACTTCCAGGGATGGTGATTCTACCAGATCCCTGGGCAGCCTGTTCCAGTGCCTGACCACCCTTTCAGTGGGCAGTATTAAATTAGTAAGACATGACTTTCCCTTCAAGAGGCCTTTCTGGCTTTGACTGTAGGTGTTTGCATCCTTAGGTAGGCACTGAGCAGGATCCTGCTTGTCTTCTCCCAGTGTTTGCACAGAGGATATTTGTCTCAGCAGCAGAAAAGGTGGAAATCAGGAGTGTAACTTCTTGTGGTGCTTCTTTGGACCTCTAATTGTTTTGTTCTAGGAAACCTTAAAAGCACCCAAATCCTTTTTCCTGGTGGGGTTTTTTTTTTGTTGTTGTTGTTTTGTGAGCTCTGTCTGTCTGTGGGTTTGGCCTGGGCAGCTGGAGAGCCAAGACCCCCTTGCAAAAGCTGTAAGATGTTGCCCACCTGCCTACCTGCTCCTTCAGCTGCTCTAATTAAAACTTCAAGCATGAGTTAACATGGCTTTCTTTTTTTATGGATGTGTTTGAAGTGCCTCGTTGCTTTGGACAGTCTGGACTGTAATTTAGTTATTAGCAAGGAAACTTAAAGCTTTACAATCACCCTTTATGACAAAATATCTCAGAGGGCTGTCAAGCAGGTTTATTAGAAAGTGAAAATGTCTTTTGGTGCCCCAAATCCTACTTGGCTGAAATAATCCATGTGAACACTTCCCTGCAAACACACTGAGTGTCTGCCCCTGCCGCCCCCCTTGGCAGGGCTGAAGATGCTCATAGTGACTCAGGGCAATGTGGGGGTGCTCTTCAGGCCACCCCAGGCAAAGCAGGATCCCAGGGGAAGGAAGGGCTGAGCCCTGGAGTCCCTCCTGTCCCTTTCCCAAGGCCATAGTGTGGCCGTTAGCTTGCTGTGCAAAACCCTCTAGAGGGAGCCCCGAGCCCAGACATCCCCAGGCAAGGTCCCACCAGGTCACAGAGATGCTCCGCGGGCGTTCAGATGAAGGTTTTGTGGGGGTTTCGTCGTTCATTTCGTTTTGGTTTGGTTTTTCTTTTTTTTTACTAAGGTTCCACACTGCTTTATTGACATCATCAGCCACAGCTGTGGGCTCACCTGCCCTCTCTGAACATTCTGCATGTTCCCATCTCCCCAGCTGCCTCCTCACCCACCTCCAGCTTCTGTCCCCCTCAGACATCACTGAAGAGAGCTGAAATCTCCCGTGGGGAAGCTCCCATGCTGCCTCCAAGGGCGCTGCACTAACACCTCACTGCCTCAGCCCCAAAAACCAGCCGTGCTGGGGAGCATTTTGGGGCAGCAGCCACCACTATTGGCATTTACAGCTCTTCACACAGCAGTGCCCTGGGCCATGGCTTGCTGCTGGGGAGACTCCAGGAGCTCCTGTGCAAGGAGCACGGCTTTGTTTCCTGACAAAAAGGGGCCCTGCAGGTCTCAGTGGTGGCTCCATTCCCAGCCCATGCTGACAGCCAGCCCAGGGCGAGCAGGAATGAGCTTCCCACGGCGAGTTGCTGGCAAATGGCAAGGACTGGCTTTTTGTCCCTGCCTGGCAGGCTGAGCCTGGTGCATGGAAAGGGACACACTGAGCACTATGCCTCTGACCAGAGCCTGCCCTCGACCTGCTCACTCAGTCCATCAGTGGCTCATCACAGATCCCTTCAGCCTCCGTGCAGGACAGGCAGGTCCCACCCAGCTGTTCAGCCAAGAGCAACTCTGAGGAGTTTCTAGAAGTCTCTAAGCCTTTCCCTATTTAGCATGCTTGAGACAGAGCTCACAAAGGCTTCTTTAGTTATCCCTGCTGCTTGCTGCATGGGTTTCCCCTTCTAGCAGGTGGGTACAAGCAGGAGGTCCTGCAGGAGATGCTGGATCAGGTGGTATTTCAAGGATTGTGTGTGTGTATAATAAAGGCACAGGCATGGGCAACCTCCTCCATTAGTCTCACAGTGTGTGCAGTGGTTTGATTGCACACGGAACCAAAAGTCAAAAGCTCCAAAGGCAGCTGTGCCCATCCTGCTGCAGACCCTCCCAAGGGAGTATCCCACCTCTTCTGCCATCCTCTGTCCTCCTTCTGCCACTCTGGGCCTCTGGATCATCCATGCCCAGCAGATACCCTGGCATTCCTAGGCCATGTGTCCAGGCAGCCACAAGGTGAATTGGGAACAGTGATGGCAGCTGCCTAGTGCCACTGCAGCAGCTGTCCTTACCAGCTGGCCTCTGCCCATGGTGGCTTCCAGCAAGGCTTGCAATGGCTCTCCGCCCCATCCTCATGCCTCCCTCCTCCTCCTCAGCTGCTCACAACATCAAAGCCCTGATGTCTCCACTCCTCCATTCTCAGGAGATCTGGTTGAGCAGTGAGTGAAGTATTTATGTTGTGACAGGATGATCACTGCTGCCTGTAGGAATAAGTCCCACGGATATTAACCATATTGGGATCAAGTCCCTGCTGGTTTGCCTTCTACAGCCTGGCTGGATCTTCCTTCCTTTCCTGCCCCATTCCTTTATTCATTTACAAGTCCTGTGAAGTCCCAGGCGACATCTGATTTCCATCCAGTTGGACAGCAAACTTACATTTTTCTCACGGTCTCTGTGCTCTTGTGCTTTGGGTCTCTGCCAGGCTCTTCACATCTTTAACTTGCCTTTTTTTTTTCTTTCAGACCACGTTGCTTGGGTCCTCCCTCCCTCTTTCCTCCCAGCCTTTAAAGGAAGCAAAATAGAAACAGTCGACAAGAAGAGCCAGGCTCCTTCCAGGACTCCCCAGGGATTGTCCCACTCCCCTCCCTCCTTGCCAAGTGGCCCAGAGATGCTTTCCTGGAGTCCCAGCAACAGCAGCTGCTCAACTTTCTACTCCAGAAGTGAGAAATGTAGCAGCCAGTGCTGATAAAGGGGCTACTCTTCCTCTGCCTCCCATTTTGCTCAGGGCTCTGCTGTGACTTGGTCACAAGTCGCTGCCCCTGGTCACTTGTCAGTGCCAGATACCCTGCACATTACTTCTGTTTCCAAAATTATGGGTAACTGCCCTCATTTTAGGGGGTAAGTGGATGTTCCTCTCCCCAGAGGTGGTTGTGTTTTGCTGCTCACCCACTCCCAGCCCTCATGGGAATGCAGAGGGAATGCAAGAAGTGCCCTCAAGCTTACTTCCTTTCCCACCACCCCATAGCCTTTTTGCTTTCTGCTCTGTTGGCTGCAGGGTGGGAAAGAGACAGGAGCACATCCTGGTTTCCCCCTCCCCAAACCTCTTTCTTCCCAGGACATCTTCCTTTTCACACCCATCTGGCCAGCTATGGATACAAGGATGACACAGAGATGCTTACCCAGGCACCAAACTCTAGCATGGTAGAAACTACTGCTGAAGGCAGCAGACACCAAGGCAGTTTCCCTAAAATATCCCAAAACCCACTAAGCACAAGAGCACTCAGCACTCCAATCAGCTGCAGGAGCTCAAAGGCACCACGGCTAGCTGGGACTGGGGCTTTGCTAATGATCCACACTGAATTGCAGTGCCATGGGGGCTTTTCTTCTGCCTGGAGACAACCTTGAAGCAGGGTGAATCTGAAGTCATGGTGAAAATATCTTTCTGGATCAGATGTTTTCTGGGATGCTGGGGCTGTGCACCCCCTTCTCTCATACAGGCAAGTGTGTGGAAATCTGCCCTTGTGCCAAGATTTATTTCAATCCCAGCGAACTTTGCTCCCTCTTAATATCCTCCGCAGGAAGCAAAGTCCTCTGGGGCAAAAGGTCTCCCTGTTTTACGCAGAGGAAGTCCTATAGCAGCCTGGATATACAGCCTTGCCATGCAGACTAAACTGTTTTTTTCAGGAAAAATGATTGATATTTAAATTACGTCACGTTTTGAATCAGGAGTAGGAGTTTTGCATCAGCAGCTGAGCCTGCCCTCAAGTTTTTATTAAGGGCATGACGAATGTCACCAGTCAGTGATGGCTGAGGGCAGAGGCTGCTCATCCCTTAGGCTGAGTGTTTTCAGCACCTGCTCATGGAGATGCTTATTTGAAGCCAGGTTAACTGGAGAAATGTCTGTCACGTTACAAACCAGCAGAAGATGCACTTGATTTTTCTTTCAGACTGGACTGATTGGTTTCTGCATCGCAGAGGGTGACAGGAATCTGCTGAGACAGCAGTAAGTGCATTTTGATGAAATTGGAAAGCATCATTTTCTCATTCTCCTACTTGATAAAACTCTTACATATACTGGATAAATAACTTTACCTCTTCTGCTTACCCTGAGCTGTTCCCCAGTGCTTGGGACAGGTTTTTGGGGCACCACCACAGCACTCTTGTCCCAGCCTCTGTCTTGGCCAGTTTTCCTACCACATTAAATAGGCTGCTCTCAATGTTTTCCTTGATTTCAGGCAAAATTACAGGTTTCACCCCATTCCTAGGCCTCATCCACCAGCACCTCCAGTGGCAGACAAGACTCCTGTGCAAGCCTTGAGGAGAGGTTAGGCTTGCATATGATGGTCAAGGAAGAGTTTAGGACTCTTAAGCCTGATTAATTTCTTTTCCCTTCCTCTTGTGAATCAGTTTTACTTCTTTTTGCTGAGGTGCCTGAAGCTGCTGAGGGCTGAGCTTTGTGCAGAGAGCTGAGGGAGCTGGGGAGTTCCCAGCATCCCTGGAACTGGGGGGACCTTGGTGGCTTCCTCACCTGGCTGCCTCCTGCACAGCACCCCAGGCCACACCAGTGGTGGTATTTGGTGTCTTCTAATTTTAGCACATCACCAAGAGAGCCTTCTGGCTGTGTCCTGTGGGGAGTGGAGGCAAAGGCAGGCTGTTTCATGCCAGAGAAGTGTTGCTTCCCACACAGGCAGGTCAGTGTGAGGCACTGCTGCGGCCTTGAGGTGCCAGAGCACCACAGCTTGGCAAAGTTTCTGGGATGTTTTAGGGAGAAGAGCCTGCCCCTTCACCTCTTTTGCCTGTTATCCTCCTTGTGTGAATATCTATGGAGCCTAGACAGGGCTGGGACCCACACAGAGAGCTTTTCCTCATTTTTAGGTGTCTGGAGGAAAGCTGTGAGTGCTCCATGACCCACCCTGCTCCCTTGCATGAGGAGGAAACTTTCCTTTATTGCTTCCCTCTCTGATATCTTCATGTAAAACAAGTCCTGCTGGTATGCACCAAGTCCCTGTTTCAGGGGATTTGCTGTGTGGGGCATCCTCCAAGCTCCCTTTTTCCTTTTTTCCCCTGTTGTATCTGCACCACATCTCTGCCCCACAGGGGCACTTAGAGGCCATGCTGCAGTTCCAGTGTGGCTGGAGTTTGGTTTGCACCTGAAATGGAAATCAGTAGTAGGAGTAACAATGAAGAAGAAGATGAAGAAAAAAAAGAAGGACAACAAAGAGAAGGAGAAGAACACAAGAGAAAGACCTGGAGTGAAACAGTGAAGGAACACAGAATGCTCAGGTAAAGTTGTGTTTCAGCCCTTCTCTATTTATCACATATCAATTTAATTATTTATCTTGGAAGGAAAACAGAGTAGAAGTGTGAATCTGAATCTGAGATGCTTTACAGCAGTGACCTGCTCAGTGTACCTAAAAGCCTGGTTTTCCACAGCTCTCTCATGTGGATTCTCTGATGTCTGATATGGGACAGGGTAACCCACAGCCAGAGCCATCAGTAGGGTTATTTTTTAATTTTATAACCACTCACCACTCTCTGTGAAAAACCTATGGAGCCTTAATAACAACCTTGGAGGGTTCTACCCTCTGCAGTGTCTTGCTGAAATTAGGCAAGAAGTGTCCCTCCTCGATGGAGACAGCAGGGCCATGCCAGAGGGTACACACCAGTAAATAAATCTTTAAAGTGTTACAGTCACTCCTAAGAAAAGTAGAATAAGAGTCCAAAACGTTGGGGTTTTGGGGCAGAAGTGGTTTCAGCAGGATGTTAATCCCTGATATTCATTACAACTTTAAGTCAGTGCTTCAAAAACAGGTCCTGTGATGATGAAGCACATTGTCAGGAAATGTCACTCACTGTGTGACATGGCAGATGGAGATTTATATGGTAACACCCAGTGATTTTAATGGGTTCTGCCTAAAATGGCACTTGGTGCTAAAAATCAAACTGTACAAGGTTACAGTGAGTGCTGGGCTGCCGCTGGCAGAGCCTTGCAGACAGAGGAAATTCTGCGGCGAGCACTTGGCGACAGCACTGAGACTCTGCAGCAGTAAAACCTCAAAGAACATCTCCAAAATATAGTGTGGGACTATGCATGAAAGACTTCAGGGCTGTCCTGGGCAGGATGAGCCCATGGCACCCTGAGGGTCTGCAATGGGACACGTATGGCTTCCATTCCTCGAGTGATGTTGCAAAGAAAGGATTAAGAAAAGACTTCTTTTGGTGGCAGGCAAACCACTAGCAACTGAAAATAAACAGGCCAGGCATAAGCTCCCACTGAGGCTTTGAATAAAATGCAGGATTTGAAAAGAATAGTTGTTTGTTTCAAGTGCAACTCCAAGGAAGGCAGAGAAACCTTTGATCTCCTGAGCCCCTCTGCAGAGCAGATTTCAGTTTTAGATGTGCGTGTTGGGTGCAGATCTTAATAGAGTTATTATTACCTTATATGCTTGATGCAAAAAACCCAAGACTTGCTGGTCATGGATTTGGTGCAAGACATCTGAGTGCTGGGGAGCTTGGGAGGTGATGGAGACAATGGTCCAGCAGCACCCAGGAAGCTCTCCTTTGAGGGATATTTCTTCACCCATACACTCTGCAGTTCCCAATGCCTTGGCAAGCTGGACCCTCCAATGAAAGTGAGCCCTGACACCCCCAGGACTGTTTTCCAGAGGAGGGACAATAGGGCTGGAATTTTTTTTTCAAAAAACGTTTGGTTCAATGCAATGCCACTAAGCAATGGAAGGATTTTGAGCTCAGTTTTCCCTCCCTCCTTCTGAGTCTCTGATTTCAAAGCCTTTGTTTTTCCCTTTAAACATACATGGACTGCTTTAAAGACAGAGCAGTGTTTCCCTGCTTGGCTAATTAAAGCCCCAAAATTTGTTTTCGTGCCATGGGCTTGTCTGGTCCTCAGTGAGCACAGAGATAACTCTGCTGTAGCACTTTGATCTTGCCTGGACATGACTGCAGCTGCTCCTGCTGCCCTGGCATGGAGAGAAGGCACTCAGGGAGGGAGAGAACCTCTGGCACACAAAAGGCATCCCCCCTTGGTTAAAGGGTGAGTTGGGTGCAATTCCTGCATGGTTGGTTGGTGGTGACCATGCCTGGGTGCACAAAAGGGATCTGGGGGGAGGCTGTGCTCTGGTGGATGGAGGAGCAGATGATCCCAGCTGGAAGGCCACCAGTCCAAGCTGCACCATCCCTGTTCCCCTTCATTCCCTGCCAAGCCATCTGTCCTGCAATTTCTCCTCTCAAACATACCTCCTTTCTCCGCAAGTGACTTCTTGGGGGTGACACCCTTGAGAAAAAGATTCAGGGTGTGGAGCAATGCCATCTGTGCCTACATGCTGAGAGCACTCAGATTTTTACCCAGTGGGGTAGCAGACCTAAGCAGATCCATGTTAGCTGAAGGGATAATTCCTTTGGGCACAAAGAAGGTGAGCTGTGCATGCCCAAGGGGACATGGGATCCATGGGACCTCAGGCACAGCTCAGAACCATAAGAACCATAAGTAGGAGGAGGTGATGTGGATGTGACAGAGACAAGGAAGAGGGAGGGCAGCAGTGACAAGTTTTAGGGACCTGGGTGGTTGAGGCTGCAGGTGGAGTGAACACAGTCCTGTGTTTGGGTTGATGTCATAAACACCATCCTTCAGACAGCCATCAGCATGGTTAGACCATGGCAGCAGAGCTTTTTGGACAGCAGGCTTTACTGGGGAAAAGAGGAACTTGCAGAGGAAGGAGGAGAGTAAAAACTGTTGCCTGAAAAGAAGTGAATGGGCATAAATTAAATGTGACCTGGAGAAGTCACCAGAAACATTGTCTGAGGGAGGTTTGGTGATGGAGGGAAGAGGCAGAGAACCCATCACTGCTTAAGGCAGCATTCCAGAGGAGCTGGCAGCACTGGGGGAAACAAGACTTTGGCTTAGCCCTCCACAAAATCACATTGCACCAAGACTTGTCCTGACTGGCCATGCTGAGGCTCCTGGTGTCCAGAGAGCTGCCTGGGTCAACAGAGCAACCAAGGTCCATGGTCACCTCTCCTTGCTGCTGCTCCATGTGCCTGCAACATTGCCCTGGTTTGCAGCCCACAGTGGGTAATTCATGAGCCCACGGTGGGTAATTAATTCATAGCCCTCAGGGCTTCTCCCCTGCCTGAGCCCACCTCAGTGGCAACAAGCAGAGCACTGCTCCACATCACCTCCTCCAGCTTTTCCTGCTCCCACCCAATCTGGTTTGCATTGGTGCAAGAAAAGAGTTGCACAAAGTTGCTCAGAAACAGGCCCTCCGGTTATTTCCAGCTACTCTAAAACTGTTTGAAACTCTACACCAAGACCTCCCAGTGCTGCTTTTTCCTTGTGCTCCTATTCTTCTGTCCTTGCCTGCACCTCGGAGGTGGTGGTTTCTGCACTCCAGCACCCAGCCAGAGCTGCTGGGAGGAGCTGCAGCCCCCTCTTCCCACCCAGCATCTTCTCAGTCAGGCTGCAGCACAGAAAGTCAAGCCCTGTAGCAGCAGTGGCAGCAGGGAGGCAGTAGCAACTGCTCTAGGCTCAAGAAAAATCAGCAAATTCTCTGCTGAAATGGAGAATTTGTTCCCCCCGCTTGAATGGTTCTGTCAGCTATAGTAATAATAATAATAATAATAATAATAATAATAATAATGATAATAATAATAATAGCCTCACCACTTGTCACTTCACAGCATCTTGGTGTTGCAGGCACCTCTCACCCCTCCCACCAGAGGTGGCCCACCTCTGCCACAGCTGATGGATCCTGGGAGCTGTTTTTGGGGTGTCTAAGCTAAGAGCTGGCAGTGCCATGAGCAGGGCTTGCTGGGCATGTCTTGCTGCTGTGGGGGACAAGCTGCTGCCTCCAGGGTCCCCATGGGATGATGTGTGATTGTTTGGCTGGGGTGTGAGATGCTCCAGTGACTGCAGCATCAGCAAGGCACCCAGAAGGAAGCTTCACCACTGGCTTTGGATTTGCCTCTGGATGTGTTTCACATCCCATCCTGCCACTGGGTCTGAAAACTCAGCTAAAAAAGCCCTAGCTGCCCAGCAGTGCTTGTGACTCAGTGCTTGGCAAATCTAGGCACTGGTCAGGCAGTGCCTGGGGATCTGCTCATCTCTTGAGGAGGCCCAGCACCCCTGAGTGAGGAAATATTGCATAACCCCATGTGCCACAGGGTCTCCTTCATCCACTAATAACTAGGAAAACACCCATTAAAAACCTATGTCTGATGTAGGCATAAATTTTACAGACACTTTGTGCTCCCTCTTTCTCAAGCCCCTTTATTCTGGCTGTTAAGAAATACTATATTTTTATCTTCTTTGCCCTCTTTCTTGGCCTCCAGCCTCACGCCAGTAGCCTGCTCTAATAAATAATGTAACATCTGTCCGGCCAGTCGTTTGTGAGCTGATCTTATCTGATGGATCATGTCAGTGGAAAGGCTGAGCCAAACCTGCTCTACTCCCTTCCAGCAGGAGATCTATTCCAGTGTCCTCTGGGAGAGGTGCTTTTCTGGGGTATTGATCCTGTATCAGAGCTATCAGCAGGCTGAAGCAGCAGCTCTGTGCCTGAGCAACCTGGCTCAGCACGTGGAGAAAGCACACGTGGCCTGGGGGAATAAAACCTCAGGGATTTAAGTATAGGCCCAAGGTTTTACAAGTGCCTGAGTGTGTTTCTGAGCTGGGGCCTGAGGGAATGGTGTTATTGCATTACCCAGGCTTTATGGGATTGCCATGGTCTGGTGGGAGCAGCCAGGCAACTGTGGGGATTTCCTGGGGCACTGGGCACACAGCCTGTTTGGATTCCCTGCAGTATTAGTTGGGTTGGGTTGGTCTCTCAGAACAAAGAAGGCATAAGGAAACCTGTACTGGAGACACTTTCATGGCCAAAATCTCCTTATTCCTCCTCCTGTCATTTGTGCCACACAGGCACAGCAGCCTCCTTTCCAATGCTACCTAGCTTGTACTGATAATTTCCATAAAAAACAATTTTGGAAACACACCCCCCCCAATTACCAAAACAAACAAAATTTTAAACAGTTTAAACATTTATAAATATTTCTAAATAACTTTACTTTCGAAATTATCTTTGCTATTAAAAATTACTTCAGTCCTAACTGAAAATGAGGAAGAAGATGATTTTCAGGAGTTAAATGACTTGGAAACAGAGTGAAATAACTTTGCTTTGAGTTATACACAAATGCCTGAGCCAAAATAAAAATAGTGGAGGTGGGAAGGGTTTGCATCCAAAAAACTAAATCAAGCCCAAGAGGAGAATTGTGGGTCCTTTTCCTGTAACACCAGAGGAAGAGGAGGAAGAAGAGGCTCTGAGCACCCTGAGAGCTTTTCTGCAGCCAGGGAGTTTTCACCCAGCCACAAGTTTCCAGTGCAATGAACTCCAGTGGCTGTAAACTCAACTCCACTCCAATCACCTTTTAAGTGTTTTATCTGCTGTCCTGACATGCATATTTTATTGCCAGAGCTCTTGTAAAAATGTTTTGAAGCCTGTCCTGCTGAGCAGATCCCCAGCTGAGTGGTCCAGTGGTTGTGGCAAGGGGAAACGTGCTCATGAGCCCTCTTAAATCTATAAGGAATGGCAGCCTTTCTTCTGGAAATGCTCTTTTGGAATGGTTTCAGCCTTCAGCAAAGGCAGGAGCAATGGCAGGGTTGACATCTGGACATCTCATGGCAGGACAGATCTATTTAAAGTCTATTAAGATCTGAGAGCAAGAACAAAGCTCATCTTGACACCTTCCATCCCTAAAGGAAAGGATGAAAATCAATCACACCCTCTCCATGGTAAAATGATGGATAGGGTCAGTGCTAACTTTTCTTGTGAAAGTCATTTGGAGCATCTCTCCTGCCATTTCAGCTGAGATCAGCCCAATGTCCTGAGCTTTAAATACAGTTCTGGAGCAGCAGTGAGGCACTCTCAGGACACACTGCCCTGCACAGGGACCATAGACAATTTTTGAAGTCTCATCTATTATTACACAGCTCTTCAATCCTCCCTCAGAGGACAAGTTTGCCTCAGAGTATGCAAGTTTTCTTCCTCCCACCTGGTGAATTATTTTGGCATTCACAGCCCAATTACCTTCTAGCTTTTGGTGGCCTCTGAGAGAGAAGCCACCACCACTGCTTTGCAAGTCCTTTCATGCTCTTTACACACATCAAGCTTCCCTGGGCATGCAACATTACCAGGCCTGCCTGGCCTCCAGATACTTGTGCATATTAATGTGTATGAAGATGTCTCCTTACTCAGAGAAGAAAGTGCAGCAGGAAATACCTGTTCTGGCAACCTCTGAGTCCTTCCTACGGAGCGTCCCGAGTTGTTTGAAGAGATGCCACACGAGGCAGCACCAGCCTCTTCTTCTGGCTCTTGTTGGGATTCTCTGCGGCTTTGTCAAGCAGGAAACATTCCAGAAGCATATGAAAATGGTTCCTGAAACTTCAGTGCACACTCGAAGCCTGTGAATTTTCCTGCTGAACGTTTTCCTCAGCCACCTCCTCTTGAAATGCCAGCTAATCCTGTCTTCAGGCAGAGCAACCCCCTCCTGCTGCCTTTTGCAATGGGAAGCAGATCCCTGCCTGCCCTCAGCCTTCCCTCTATTACCATAACTCCTTCTCTCCCCATTAAAGCTGTTTTCCTTAAATACAGTGAGAAAAGCCCTTTGGTTTTGGCTCACCCATCCCCGTGGTCAGCTTTCCCCAAGTGCCCATTCCCAGATAGCCAGAGGCTTCTCCTTGCAGGCCATGGTGGCTGGGAAAAGGGATGTGCTGTGTCTTGCCATGGTGCACCAGGAGGTCCTCAAGGCTTGCCTGAGGCTGGTCAATGACTTCCCTCAGTGGTGTCATGGGGCTTTCAGAAGCTGCCCGAAGAAATAGGTGGGTCTGGGGACAAGGTGCTGGTGGCATCAGGCAGGAGGACACCCAGATGCTCTGCCTGCAGGTTTTGTGCATGTAGAGATGAAGAGAGGCAGCCTGTTGAGCAATTCACATGTGGAGGGATTCATCCCTGGGCATTCACATGCAGTAACCCTGCCATGAGGTGTGGTTACATATGTAGTGTATTTATGGCTTCTGTAAACCATTTTCAGAGCCATAGAAGAAATCATTTTGGGATGCTTTGAGCTGAAGTCTGCTTCTCCATGGTGATAATTTCACATTCCTGCTGTGCTCAGTGATCCTGGCTTCAAAATTATTCCAGTTTTCAGATAGAGGCTCCCTGTGCTTCTATCTGTGGTGGGATGGGTTGAGAGTCTCCTGATGGTGCTGTCACTTGAGGTACAAATTTGGAAGCTGTGTTATGTGCCCAATTGCAATGCCAACTGAACGCTGCCCTTTGGAGATGGGATTCAGGGAATTAGCTGTAGTGTTGCACTGTTCACTGTGTGTTGAGCAGCTTGCACAGCTCACCAGAAAATGCAGACCAAGCCTTCAGGGGGTTCCACTCTGCAGCCCCAGCTTTGCTTGGCATCAGCAGCTTGGATGGTTCCAGCTTCCCTTCCAGCTTCATGGATCTGCTTTAGCACCCCTGGATTTCCAACAAGAGGCCATGTCGTGACTCTGCAAGCATCTGCCACGACAGCTGCCAAGCAAAGTGCTAACTAACATGACTAAAGGGATCACAGCTGGCCCTGGGGTTGCCAAATCTCTGCCTTTGACTAGGAACACGTAGTGTTTTTCACCAATGTCATGTGCCCATGGAAAATACCACCCACAATCGGATAGCTCAATCCCTTCTTGTCCCTCCCTCACCAGCCTGTGAGGATTACAGGAGCTCTGGGACTCAAAAGGGGCTGATGAAACCCCAGGAGCATGACTTAAAACACAGGCTGTGGGATGCTGGGGCTGTGCTTGCAGATGCAGCATTGTGAGGAGTGGGAAGGAGAAGCCAGGCAGCCCAAAGTCAGAGCTCACCCACTGCTGATGTGAGCTGTGCTGGGCTGTGCCATGCAGCTCCTGCTCAGCTGTGTGAAACCAGAGAGGCATCCTGCATCCATGCAAGAGCATCCTACTCACTAATGCATGAGCATCCAGTGAGCCTGGGCTTTCACATCCAAAGCAATTTGCACCTGAGTGCTCAATTCACTCACATGTGAACACCTGAACAACTTACACGTGAGCATAAAGAGCCATTAACAAGTGTTCTGTGCAGAAGGGAGGACCTTGGTGGGCAACCATCACTTCCTAGCACTGAGCTGGAGAGCTGGAGCAGGAAAAGTGAAGGTGGTGACTTAGGAGAACAGAGCTCTGGGGACACTGATGGGAAAAGTGTTGCATTTGAGCTGCCCTAATGTTTTTTCTTGCAGGCATAAGGCCTGATATTTGTAATAGGTGCAAAGGCTGGCATTTGCAATGGTTATTTTCTTCAGACTGCTGTGGCCTTCCTGGCCAAGTGTTTTGCAGGTATGAGTGTTTGCAATAAATATTGCATCCAGGTTGTTGCAACATTAATTCCTCCATCCCCGTCCTTGGGGACAATGGGTTAAGTCATGACAAGAGCATATATTTGGACTTTGATAATGTTGACCCTGATATTGCAGTCCATGGTGTAAGGGGTGGAGCTCATAACAGACAAAAATTGGGGTTGTAATGCTGATAACTCCCAGGCTCTGGTCCCCAGGGGCAAGGAGTGAAATTTTAGTGCATATGCACACATGGTTTCAGTGTTAACCCCTCTGTCTGATGTGCAGGAAGCAGGAAATTGTTGTCTATTAGGATTGTGATGAGGTTGAAAGTAAAGTTGATAACATATTTGTGTTCAAACAGCTTTTAAGGATGATCTTCAAGGAGATGAGTGAGCTGGGCATGAGCTGCAGGGATTACTGCACTGACCATAGGTTCTAGTTGGCTCACACAGGAACACCAATAGGTTCACACATGAACAGCTGATGAATGCCTGCATGAGCACCCTATTAATCCATGCATGAGTCCCCAGACAGTGCCTGCCTGGATCATCCATGCCTGGGCAGCCCATCCATGCCCCCATGACTGCCTGAGAACCCTTTCTGTCCGTGCATGAGCACCCAAATGAGTCACACACCAGCGCCTGGCTTGCTCATGCATGGGCACCCAATTAATCCATGGAGCAGTGCCAAGTTCATTTATGCACCATCACCCAACCTGTTCATGCCTGAACACCCAAACAGCTCAAAAAAGAGATGATGGGAAGGTTGTGTTAACTGGTGGTAACAGAAATACAGTCAGAACTCCCCAGGTTGAGACTGTTCTACCTGCAGTGCTGCTGAGTTCTGATCATGAGCAGCAGTGCCATGTAGACCTCTCTCTGGGCCATGGAAAGGAGCTGGAAAGAGGGAGGCAGGGGCAGGTTTTGTCCTGATGGTGATGCTGAGATCATTGCCTGGCTTGCTGTGTAAAGAGACTCCTGCAGCACCACAGCTGGGGACAGGGGAGCATCCCTTTCTATGTGCTTTTTTTACCCCTCTGAGCAGCTCCCAAGATGAGTTTGGTGGCACATTCTGTGGTCTGAGAGGCTTTACCAGACTCCCCTGCCTGGACTTCTGGGGGAGTAGAAACTCCAGCTGCAGGCAAATGTGTTCTTTAGACAACAAACTCTGGGGTTTTTTTGACTGCTGACTTTGAATTGCTTTGCGGTGAGCACATCAAAAAGGGGTAACCTGTCATCACCCAGCCACTCAGAAACTGGCTACTGGGCTAAGATCTGACTTTTAGCCACTGTGGTTTCTACCCCACAGGGGCCAGAGCATTGTGACTGTGACTGCCTCTGCCCCACAAGCATCTTATGGGGGTCGGGTAGCTCAGCTGGGGCTTTCTGCACAGCACAACACAGCACAGGATCCTCCACCAGGGCAGGGTTGGGTCAGCTGGCCACTTTCTTCTTCTCTGCAGGCCCACAGAGGGTGAAACTGCTGGCTCAGGCAAATGGCCACCCACAGCCAACCATTGCCTCTATTCAGCTGTTTGGGTGTTACTGCATATGCTACTTATTCGGTTGCCTTTTTGTTCTGCATTTCGTGACCCAGCAAACATAAATAATTGACCGTTGCAGGGTTGAATGACAAATAATAATCAGGTAAGCACAGGCATATTTGCACAAGAAAGGGACAAAGTAGGTGGTGTCGAGGTTGGAGGCATTAAATCAGTTTAGGAACAAACTCAGCAGAAATCCCCATTTATTTTACTTTACTTCCATGTAGACCTGATTCCCACTAATCTCAGGTAACTCAGGAAAACTCAGCTTAACCTTAGCAAAGCACACAGAGAGCTTTACAGGACCAATTTCAGAGCTCACACCTCCAGAACCAGGCAGTGCTCATTGCAAGCATGGACCCTGGAGGCCAAATCCTTCTCTGGACTTTGCTCCTGGATGCTCCTGGACAGGGAAAACCAGTTTGGTGTGGCTGAGTCTGCAAGTGTCTCTGCCAGAGTAGCCAGCACAACATACAGGGAGCAGGAGGGAGGGGGTGTGCTTGGGTGTTCCCATGGCTGATGGCCATCCCAAGGTGTGCCCTGCTGTCCATCCCTGCCTGGCCATGGATGGGGCTGCCTTGCCCTGGCATGGCTGTTTTGGGACTCCAAGGGAAGGTGCACTTGAACACATCTTGCAGGTGGAGGTTAATGCTGGGAGGATGGGATGGGATCTGTGCTCCTCCTCCTGCTCCCATGATCCATCCATCTCACATTCAGGGAAGAATTCTCTCACACATCTGCTACCCACCTGGAATGCTGGAAAAAACCCACCCTTTTTCTCTGCCCTTTACTAATCTTTGTCATAGGAGAAACGTTATGACTTCAAAGAAAAAAAGGGATGGGGAAGCCTAACATTAGGAAATATTTAAAAATAAGCTTAAAAAAAAAATGAAGGAAAAGAAAAAGAAGATTTTCCTCTTCCCAAAGCCTAAACTAAAGTGCTTTGCTGTCTTTTCTTTTTTTTCTTCCCATTTATATTTTTTCTCTTTTTTTCTTTTGAGGGGGTAGCTTGGGGTTTTCTTTTTAAATTAGGCAGCTGCTCTGTGCCAGATAGATGTGAGCTGGCCACAGGGGCTGAACAACATCTCACAGCAACTCCCCAGAACCAGGATGGAGCATGGGCAGGCAGTGGGCAGGAGGCTTTGCTTTGCTTGGGCACCCTGCTATCTGCCAAACACCCCTCCTATGGCTGAGGTCAAGCAGAGCAAGCAAAAAAATTTTCTCTTCCTCAAGCCAGATTTACAACTGCTCTGCTCCAGGTTTGCCAAGCACCATGGCAGCAAGAGCTGGCAAACCTTTCTCAAAACAAAAGCTCCGTGGGGCTGGGTGAAGCTGAGAAGGGTCCTAAATTAATAAACGTAAAAGCAGAAGAAACCCACACCAGGGCAGTTACTTTAATGGAAATAAGCTGCTTGATTTTGCCCTTGAAAGTTTATAGCGTTTAAAACAATTGTAAACATGTCAGTGTACATGGATACGGTTTCTATAGCAGCACAGCAACAGTTAAGGGCTTGCTCCCAAACATACCCCAAAGGAAACTAAAAATAGTGTGTCTGTTGGATTAAAATCTGTATACATATTCGGGAAGACATACAGAAACTAGGAGTTTGCAAGCCCCCATCGGTTTTTTTTCAATTTTTTCCCTTATTTGCCCCCCCTCTTCCGAAGGGACTGGAAATACAGTGCTGAGTTAAGCAGCAGAATGTGGGGAGGAGTGTGCCCAACGCTGGCAATCCTGTCCCCAGTCCTTCCCATCCAGCTGGTAGGATGCTGTGTCCTCTCCCCACCCTGACACAAACAGACCTATCAGCCAGGGCTTGAAGAGACATCTCCTTTCCCCCCCTCCGCTCTGTCCTCACGGTTGCCTGGTTGCAAGCAATGCCTGCACGTTCCTGCTGCTCTGCCTCCTCTGCCGCAGCCTCGGAGCCAGCAGAGCTGCTGGTTTCCCCTGGCAGCAGGCAGAGCTTTGGGGACACAACAAACACAGTGTCCCCCTTCCCTCCCCGCAGTGGGACAGGGTGCAGAGAGGGTGCCATGCTGCCCAGCCGTGCAGCAGGGTGGGAAGAGCAGTGGGTGTGGGCTCAGATGGGGAAGTTTACTCCTGCCTTTGGAACGGCATTAAAACCAGCTCGGGAAGCTGGATGCTCTGCAAAGCAGGACCCTGCTGGGGCAGAAGGGCTTCCATCCTCGGCCAGCCTGGCCAAGGCACCCACATCCATTTCTAGGGTGGCTTTTGCCCACCAGCCCTGTCACTGGCAGCATCTCTCTGGTAACCCAAGGCTGCCTTTGAAGCAGAGGGAGCTTTGCTTATGTGGCTTGGCAGAGGGAAAAAGGCCTTTCTGGAAAGGAGGGTGTGTGCTCCTCAAGGGGAGCATTCAGAAACACTCCTGTGGCTGCATGGGAAGGGTTTGCAGTGACAACATCGTCCTGAATGAGAGTGCAAAAGTCCATTGCGTTCCTAAGAGACCGTGCGATGTGTGTCACAGCAAAAGCCAAGGCGTGCAGCAGAGCAACCAGCCAAAATATACAGCAGACACAGCACGTCAGAGCCAGCACTGAGAAATCCAGCTTGGTGCAAAGCAAGCATTTTCAGAGCAGAGATGCCACGGGCAATCTCCTTCCCAAAGAACAGGGTCTTAATATTACCCTTTCTTTCTGAGCACTTTCACACTCAGGAAAATGCCAGTTATAAATGCTGAATGAAGGAACACTTAAAATGCCCCAAAGTGAAACTGCCTCACATCTTCCTTATTTTCTTTTTTTTTTTTCCTTAAAGCATCAGTCATCTCATGACAAAGCATCAAATACATAATGGCAGTTAAGTGTCCAACTCCCCCACGGCAGTGGTGCCATACCCAGTGCATCGTTCATAAATGCAGCATCCCAGCCATCCTTTCAGGAGGGATCCAGGCACAGAGAGCATTACTCATGTCTCTTATCTTGAACAGCTCTGCTCATGCTAAAATGGTGTTGTTTTTGCAACATAAAACTTTTATGCTTTTAATTTTTTCTTCATTATAAACAGGTGCCTTCCTGTGTTTTGAACAAGCGTTTCATGCCACAGCAGTTAATGAGTGACTGGTCCCTGCTAATAAAATCTGCACAAGTACATTTATTGTGGGCATTAGTTTGCAAAATAATACCACCATAAATAAACATTGCAGGGAAAGGCTTTGGGACTCTGGAACTCTGGGGAAATTGCTAGCTAGCAGGTTGAAATCATCACCCTGGTCAGCTTTTTTTATATCAGGGGATGATAATTGGTATCTCTCAGATGAGAGTGACAAATGGCATTTAGCATTGCTGCAGCATCTTTGACTACAAAGTAGTAGCATCTCACCTCTTTCTCTGTTTTTGTTCTGCAGAGCTCAAATTCCTCTGTTTTGACAAATGGCATCACTGGAAGTTATGTCTGTGTTCCCTGAGCAGCATTCCTAGTAAAATGAGAATCACAAGCTGGAAACAGCACAACAAGCCAGAAGGAAGGAAAACCAAAGACTCTGCATCACAACACCTTTGTGATCTGTCTGGGATTTGGTGATTTTCCTACATTTCATCCTGGTTTAGGGCAAGGAAAGCACACTGCCAGCAAGGGCAGCATGGCCACAACAAGGGCCTCAGAGCTGTGGGACAGGGTCCAGCTGCTCTCTGGCCATGCAGCCCTGTGCTTTGGAGGATGGCTGTGGCACCACGTGTCCTCCTGCCTTTTGCTTTGCCCTTCCAGCTGTCCTATCCCCTGCCTTTAGGACATGACTGCCCTCAGTGTGACCTGAATTGCTGTTTGTTTGGGGAGAATGGGCACTGGGGCAAAAACACCCTTGGGCTGAAGCCTGGCTGTGGCATGAGCTGCTTGTTTATGCAACAGAAGGTGTAGCAACACCATTCCCAAGGCAACTGGGAAGATGGTGCCATGGACTGGACTTGTTGACTTCACCTGGTCCTTCCTTGCACATCACCTTGCTCTCCATTTCCACTCTGCCATTGCTCCCAGTGCCAAAGAGGAAAGCTCTCCCCACCCCAAGACATCCAGAGAAAGATCATGCCTATGCCCAGCCAGGATTAAACTGCAGTTTTGGCTTCAGTCTTGCATTCCTAGCCACCTCCATGCAGGCTGTGCCAGAGGAGAGCCCAGACACACTGTCTCCCTGCTGATTTTACTCATGGGTTATTTAAAGCAGACATTGATAGCTCTGAAGTCGCAGCAGCTGAGCGTGGCCGCCAGTGGCTAATGAAGGTGAATGTCAGGACTCATCATCAAAGTGATTAGTATAATTAAACTGAGCTGTGAAATGCCAGTACCAGCAGCAGAGAAGTCCCTCTGATGGGAGGTTTGCTTCACTGGTTTGGAAACTAGGTGCTTCCTTTGAATCCCCTGATGCACTGCCTGGTTTTCCTTTGGTTTTGCTTTGCATCAGCTCTCTTGTTCTGAGGCAGCTGAGCACAACCCTCATGTTGGTAGCTGCTCGTGCTGTGACCATGGACAAACTGCTGCTTTTTGTTTGTTTTTTTTCCTTGTGGTCTCACTTCCCGAGCTGTAGAGCACAGATGAAAATATTTAGCTGCTTACCTGACAAGACTGATGTGCAGATTAATTAATATTTCTCAAGTGCCCTGAAATTTGCCAAGTATTATTGCTACACAACAACTGTTGCTACGTAGGGAAAATTGCTGCCACGAGAACCAGGCACAGACACTGCACCTACATTTCCTGGCCTTGTAGGGGTCAAAGCCCAGCTTTACCATGAGTCTGCATCCAAAAACATCCTCCTTTTGGCCTCTCTGATGCTTTGCTCATGTTTCTTCTGCAGTTTTTGTTATTCCCTTTTGTTATTCCCTTTGGCTCATCAGGCAGTACAAGACAACACCATCGGTTGTATTTGTGTTTCCCATCCCAGAGCAGCTCAAGTGCTGGGATTTGCTGGGCTGTGGATGCTGGGTGGCCCCAAAACAACCACATCTCCTGGGTGATTGGCTGTGGCCAGAAACACTGTCAACACTCAACCCCTAAAAACTGCTTGGCTCCAGCACTGGAAGCAGCACAGCAAGGGTGGATCTGCCCAGCTCTGATACCACACCTTAGTGTCTGAGTGACTCACAAGGCGTTCCACGACCGTTTCATTTCTCTTCCCCTTTTGCACAACTGGGGGATGAGGTTTTAAAAGCCAGCATGTTTTCCCCTCCATTTGCTAGTTTTCCTGATGGGAAAGCCTTGTTTTCAGTGGCTGTGAACCTTGGCTTGATGGGCATCACGTTGGTCACTCCCCCCGAGGAGCATCAGTGCTGCCTGCACTGAGGAAGAGGATGAGCTTGGGTTGCACCAGTGGCTTTTGGGCTGTCATCAAGCCCCAAAGACAACGCATAGATTAATAAATTAAGTGTGTCATGGGTGGTTTCCCGGTCCTGAGTCCAGCTGGCAATGTACTACTGCTGTCAAAGCCTGCTGCAGCCCCAGATGAGGTGACCCCATCCATACTGCTGCCTCTGAGTGGTCTCCAGCTCACACCACTTCCTAACTATTCCAAAGTGGTGCTGAGGCTCTGGAATGGGTTTTTTCTTTGTCACAGACACAGCCAATATGTATGAGGGGCCATTTGGTGTTGGGATCCTGGCAAAGGCCACCAGCATGGGTTGAATGGTGTTGCATCTTCCTCAGGATGATGCTGGACCCAGTGGAGCCCCCAGAGTCATGGCTGGTGGGCAGGCAGAGCTGAGCACTTGCTAGGAAGGTGGGATGCTGGCTCCTGCTAGCAGAGCCTGTGCTTTCACAGCTCTGATTCATTCTGGGTTGCAGCAGGCTGCCGTACCCTGAGCTTTCAGGCACCTCCAGAGCAGGGCTTTTTGCTGTGCAATACCCCAGTGATTTCCTTCAGGAGAGCACAAGTAAAACCAAGGGGCTGAAGGAGAGAAGTTTTCCCAGGTGAAAGGACAAGGTCATGCCAAACAAAGTTCAGCGACAGTAAATGCAAATTAAAGAGCGTCTCCAGGAAATGTTTTGATCCTTTAGGTGAGAGCAAGGGGATCTGGTATCAGTCATATCAGTCCAGGAATGAAACACGGCTATAAATGGCCAAATAGTGACTCCAAAGTCCAGCAGTGCCCTTAAAAGCAAAAAGAAACACCAAACCAGTGGTAGGGTCCAGATGCAGACCCCAGAGAAGGGGCAAACACAATGGGCACTGGCAGGTCGAGAGAAGAAAGATCAAGAATTGCTGATAACTGTGTCCCTCAGCTGAATGGAGAAAATTTAGACATGAGAAATGTTCAGCATACAACCCTGGAAGCTCATTGCCCAACACCTCTGTAGCTGGTAGGAGGCTTTGAGTTCCTCCCCCAAAGATGTTACCCATGTCACCAGAGGTGTCTGAACGTCCCTTTGGGAGCTGCCCAGAAAAGAGCTGGTGAGTCCAGCCACAGCCAGGCCACTGTGGGACTTGCTGCAGGCATCTCACAGCCCCCAGAATGAAGGGTTGAAGGTGGCTATGCCAGCCTGGCCCCAGGGGCACTTTTAATCAGCTCCTGGCTGCAAATCTCCCTGGAGCAATGATTAAACAAACCTTGTTTTGACAGAGCCCATGGTGGCCTCCTTCCCTTTAACTTCTTCCTTGGATTGACAGACTTAAGGCATCCAGAAAACAGTGTGTTAATCATATTGTTCGAGTGAGAAAGCCGAAGAAAGAGTATTACTCTGTTACCACGCAGCCAGCTCATGTGGCTTAAATCATCTCTACAACAAGCAGGCCTTCTGGCAGATGAGTTCTCGGGCAGAAAGCAGAGGATTTTTTCCATGACATGCAGAGGGGGAGAAAAAGAAAGAAAAAAAATAATATAGCATTGGTTGCCTATACTGACTGCAAGCAAAAATGTATACATACATCGGTGGTTTTGTATGTTTTCCTGGGATTCAGGGACTCAAAACCTGCTTTGTTTCTTCAACCAAGTCATGGTTAGGCATCTTGGAATTGGGCATAGCACAGACTGGTCTCTAAGTGTTAAACTGGCAAGAAGACAGTGGCTGGTCCTCTCAAAGCAGGGTGTGAGATGGAAGGTGAAACATCTGGGTGGATATGGATGCTATGGGTGTCCCCACTGCTTGCCAGTCCTTTAAAAATACAGGTAAGGTAGCACCTCAGCGTGTCCATCCCTCACACTCCTCTGCTGACCCTAATGCTGATGATGTTCTGGACCAAGCCCCATTGTTTTTCTCTGCCTCAGTTTCCTCATGTGTAAAAGGGGCAGTAGAGGTCACCTATAAACTGGACCCCTACTGTGGGTGCTGGAAGCACTCACATGCTGATGTTTGTGTACTGATTTTCTTATTACTTCACCCTCCAGATTGATACAGCAGCTCTAGCATGGTGTTTTCATTCCACCTCATTAAAGGCATTTAAATATGCCTTGCTCAAGAAACACCTGCCTCCTCCATTTTTTGGGTAGTGCTGTGGGTTGGGTGAGGGGGAGATGCTGCCATGTCCTCCTCTCTGGGAAGATGCACGGGGCTGATGTCCTTCCACATGACAGCTTCAGAGATTGTGTGTTAAAGAAGAACAAAAGAAAAAGAAGGGGAGGAGGAGAAGACTTTAATTTTGGGAGTGGGTGTCTGGGAAAGCTGAGATGTGTGTTTGCATGGTCCATGGGAGGACTGCTGTGATGCTGAGCAGCAGCCAAGCTCCTTCTCCCACCTGAGCAACCCAAGAGATGCACCTGGGAGGTGCTGGTGGAGGGCTTGCTTACTGCACCAAGCAGGGTACAGCTGGTGGAGAAATCACTGCAAAAGCTGAACAAACTTTCCCTCTACATCCATGTTCAGGGACAAGCAATGAAATACATCCCAGAGCCCATGGGGTGCAATCCCATCCTCAGCACAGTGACAGCAGGATGCTCCATGGTCTGCTCAAATCCCCTCTTTGCTGTATTCAAAGGGAGGTCCTCTGAAAGGACTGCAATTTTTGTCCCCCACATTAATTAATTAATGTATATCAAGGGGATTGACACATGTCTGTCCAGGTGGCTGACTCCTGTGAAATCCCAGCAGCATCCTGGCTAAACACTGTGCTGGTACCCCAGCTCCATCCCTCCCTCCCTCCTTGCCTCCATTATGAAGTGCCCCTTGATTTTACAGCTCTGCAAATACACTTTGAGAGGGTAGATGTTTGCTTATTAACTTAAGGCAAATTACATTTCTAAGGACTGGTGGGAGAACATAATTTAATCGGTGTACACGATCAGCCTGATTGATTGCGGATGATTGCACAGCCACCCCTTTACTCTGCCTGAGTGCAGTGCAGGTGCAAGTGCACACCACTGGGCATGGGAAAGAAGGAATCACCTGCCAGGCTCAGGGTGCTGCAATTTTTCTGCTGTGATTTGATGTTTAGCCCCTGATGAACCCAAGACTGTGACAAGTGGAAGGAATTAGCATGCTCCTTTGGAAAAACCCAACACCTGATGATCAGGCTAACATCTACAGTCGGGATTACAGCATCATGTCTTGTGTTTGACAAGCTCCAACCTCGTGTCAGCCAGAGCTAAATATTAATTTCCTTAACCCTTCCAAGAAGGAATTCAGCATTGACTTGTAATCTCAAACGTTTTCACGCGACTGACTAATGACTTAATCACAGCTCGTGGCACTGAGCCACGCTGATTACCCACGCAGGCAGGAATTGCAGCATGTTGTGGCACCAGCAGCTGCCCAGCGCCCTGTCATCATGCTCAGTCCCAGCAGCATCAGTCCCCCATGATGTTTGCTTGGGTGGAGGTTTGAATCCCTTGCAATCTTCCGGGCTGGATGAGAAAGGTGATGTGAACTTCAGTTTCGCAGCCCAGGGGGGCAGCTGGTTTAGAGAGGCATGGGGACACCCCTTGGAGACACAGGTTCTCCCCAGGAAGGAGGGGCCTCTCCAAGGTTTTGGGGAGGACTTGGTGAAGTACCCCAGCAGGTTGAACTTGGCACCCCAGCTCTGGAAAACGATCTGGGCATGGCCAGGAGATGCACTGAGGAGTTTTGGACTGACCATGTGCTTTTGGGGACACAGTGCTTAGCAGCATGGCCCCGAGCCCAGCTAAGCCACTCTGGCTGGGGATCATTTTATTTAATAATATAGACAGTGGCAGTGAGGTGTGAATTAACTGTTGCTGTTGGGGCCATATGCAGTTAAGAGCAGCACAGAAACCTGGCCACGAGCCTTTGCTGTTTCCTCATTGCTGCAGTGAGATCACAGGACGATACGTGCTCTGATGGGAACATTAGAGGGGACCATGTGTCACTTTATTTTGCATCTGACTCACAGAGCCTGTTCGACACGAACACTGGAACAGTGTGTGGCTGTCAGAAAACAGAAAATAGTTGTTTAAATATCAAAGATGATTTCAGAGCTCCAATTTGCTGAGTCGTGGCTCCAAATTTCAGTGCTGGGAGGGAAAAAACAGTGTGAAATGAGATTGATGCTCTACCCACCTATCCTCCCTTCTCCAGTGAATTATCCATGGTGCTGGGTCACCTCAGGCCAGCGTGACTCCCCCAAAACATCGAGTGTTTTATGTTTTAGCTCCCTGCTGTCTCTCCATGTAGTGGTACAAGCTTATGGTACAAGGGTACATGGCAGGATCAGAGGGAAAAGCAGCCCCCAGGCTTCCTGCCAGCAAGGAGCTGAGTTCTGAAGCCCAGTTTTTAGCACCAGCCTCTCCAGACCTCTGGGCACGTCGCAGAGGACTGTAAGCTTTCAGTGGTGATTGCCCTTTTTCCATAGTGAGGGACATGTGTTAAATATAAGGAAATACCAAAACCAGTCACCAAACTCAGCTGTTTCCTTTTTTATTTTTTTAAGTAGGGAGAGAAAAGCTTTCTGAAAATTGTTTCTCCTACAAGAGGAATGCTTTGTAATGCTGATTTGTCTCTTAAGCTTCCTCTGAAACTTCTTTGAGAAAGAAATGAACCCTGAGGCAGGACTGAGATGAAAAGGGAACTGGGAGCAGTGCTGAGCCAGGGGGTTGTGCAAAGGATAAATGCTTGCATGGATATAAGAAGGGATTGGGCCAATTCATGAAGAGAAGTCCATCGTGAAGGTGCTAATTTAGAGTTAAATAAAAGATGGTCAGCAATGGGACAAAAGCCCTGGTCCAGTGCTCTCCCAGGACAGGCTGCAGCAGGGATGCTGGGATACTGGAAATCTCTCACCATCATTTTGTCTTCTGCAGGAGGGTGGTATGGCCAGGAAAAGTCAGGAAAGAGCTTCCCAAGGGTCACAGTGGCAAACCCATCAGATACTATAGAGGAGCACTGACTCCAAAGTCAGTGGAGCTGATGGGGACCCCCCACTGAACACAGCAAGAGGGACTATTTGTTGTGTCAGGACACAAATGCTAGGGACAAGGCTCTGTGCTGTGAATGCCAAGCTCATCCTGTCCCCCCAGGCTTTCTTCAACATACTCTGTGTCTGCTTTCTGCCAGCTGCACCTAATTCCTACATGGCTTAGTAAAGTGAGCATGGGATGGCAGCGTGAGGCCTTCTGTAATCTGGTCTCAGGACGCCCCGGGCGTAATATTCACCTCTCCACACCTCAGTTTCCCCTAGTAAATTGGATAATAATGAGATCTATTACCACTGTCGTGTTACATCACATGTGGCAAGTGATTCATTACACGCAAAGCTCTGAGCACGTCAGGCAGCACACAGGGGTCAGGCAGCAGCAGCTCCCTCCAGCATGATGCCTGTCTGTGACTGTGGCAGTTTTCCACCTATCCCTTGCCTTCTGCCCCATCCTATTCCTTCAGCTTTTGCCCCCCATCCCGGGAAAGGAAGTACCCAGTCCCTGGGTTGAGAGCCATGACTTCCTCTCAGGCAGGACTCGGCATGTTTTCCATGTCAGATTTGGAACCAGGAGCTTCCCCACCCCTGCCTCCGCACTGCTGTCACCTGCCACCCATCTGCCACGTGCCTGCACATGTGCCCCTTGCTCCCGTGGGGCTGAGTCCCATGGGAACCTCCAGCAGCAGGAATGTGAGGGTCTGACTTGCACCATAATCTTGGGAGCAAAGAGGAGACTAAAGGATGCCTCGATCAGAGGGCTGTAAACACACGGGTTGGGAATATGGCAGGGAATAACGAGCTGCTGAGCATGGAGAAGACAATTACAGCAAATCCAAAGGCAAACCAATAAATGCTCCATGGGGAGCTCAGCTTTAACACCAGGCTTTGTTTGCAGCAGCCACCTAAAGCCAGAGTGGGGTGAATTACCATCAGAGCTATTTTATCACAGGTGTTTTAAAATAATACTGCCTTTGAGGAAAAAGGTGTTTTTGAGATATGCAGGGTTACGCCAGAGATCATGAGGGATGATCACCCAGACCCCTTTTGTTCTCATAATCTGGGAGCTGTGAGTTATATCTCTTAATCTCTCCTTAAAAACCCCAGGGCCAGTGAAACTCAGGTTAATGATGGGTAGAGTTTACACAGCCTGGCACCACTAATATTTCTAACTCTAGATAATTCTTCAGCAGCTCGTGGTCTGATCACTGTGAAAGCATCTCCATTGACTCTGTGTGTCATGCTGGGGCAGGACCACATTTGTTTCTGAATAATGTGGTGGTAAAAACTCCTAATTCCCTTAAAAATCTGTTTCTCACTATGTAGAAGAAAAAAAATTGAAGACCGCATCAAGGCTGTGATTTCTCTTAAGCCATGGAAAACATAGAACAAAATCAATTAATGTAGTCTTTCTTTACATGGCAAGAAGGGTCTTTCAGCTGAAATATATATATCTACACACACATATATATATGGGCTTACACACATACATGTATTTTTCTATACATCCATATGAATGTATACATACACACACACGGGCACACATGGACTAGTGGAATTATAGAATGTTAAGGTGTTGGAAAGGACTTTAAAGATCCTCTAGTTCCAATGCCCTGCCCTGGGCAGGAACACCTTCCATTAGACCAGGTGGCTCAAGGCCTTGTCCAGCCTGGCTATGAACAGTGCCAGGGCTGGGGCAGACACAACCTCCACAGGTAGCCTGCTCCAGTATCTCACAACTCTTTCAGTAAAACAATTCTTCCTAAAATCTAACCTAAATTTCATCTCTTTCAGTTTGTAGCCATTACCCTTTCTCCTATCACTACATCCTCTCTGGCCCCCTTGGAGGTTCCCCTTCAGACACAGGAAAATTGTTGTGAGCTCTCCACACAATCTTCTCTCCTCTGGGCTGAACAGCCCCAACTTTCTGTCTTCAGGCAGGAGATGCTCCAGTCCTCTTATCAGCTTCATGAACTTTGAACCTTTCTTTGAACTTGTTCCAACAGTCCCACATCCTTCCTACACTGGGGACACCAGAACTGCACGCAGTATTACAGGGCATCTCATAGGAGTGGAACAGAGTGGGGAGAATCACCTCCTTCATCCTTCTGGCCACACTACTTTTGAGTAGTGTGCACACTCAACACTAGCTGAGAGCACAGGACGCTCAAGTAAGCGGATGCTCACACACCTGCACACAGGTGTGCACACACAACTCCCACGGGACTACAACTCCCGTCATGCCCCGGGGCGGGAGGGGGCGTGTCCCGGCGCGGCCCCGCCCCGCAGGTGTGGCGCGCGGCGGGGCGGGGCGGGGCGGGGGGCGGTGCGCGGCAGTCGGTGTGAGGGCGGCGGAGCCGGCGGCGTCCATCGGCTTCTTCTCCCCGGCCGCTTCCCGGCAGCTGCCGCCGCTGCTCCCCGGCCTGTGGCTCGCAGCACCAGCCCGCCGGAGCCCCGCCGGCCGGAGGTGAGCGCTCCGAGGCTTCTTCCCTTGTCGCCCAGTCGGAACTATCGCCCTCCGCGCGGCCGTGAGGAGGCTGAGGCTGCTGCTTTCCCCGCTCCCGGCCTGCCGGCTTGGGGTGCCTCCTCTGCCCGTTTCCTCCCTCCTGGGGTGAGTATCGCGCCTGTCGCGACAGAGCCCCATGCTATCGCGGGGTGGGGGGCCTGCCCGGGGCCTGCCCCCTTCCTTCCTTCCTTCCTTCCTCGGGCTCCTTCCTTCCCTCCCCGCCGCCCTGCGCGCTTTGTACTGCGCCTCGCAGGGCTCCCTTGTTGTGGCTGTTGCTGAAATAATTCTCCTTTTTTTTTTTTTTTTTTCCACGGGGGTTTGTGAAGTTGGTTTTTTTTTCTTCTTTTATTTCGTTTTATCTTTTATTTTCGGTCTTTTTTTTCTTTTTTAAATCCTCCTTCCCACCCCCCGGAGTTGGCCCCGCTCTGGATGTGCTGGGGAAGCTCTTTGTCATGAAGCGGCTGCCGAGCCGCCTGCCCTCGGGAAAAACATCACTCTGGGAAAAAAAACCAACCAAAAAACCAAAGAAAGTCGCTCAATACTCGGACACCAGGGTTCCGGTGAATTCGGAGGGTGGGTTTTTTTGTGGCGGTGGCGGTGATATTTATATTTTTCGGGGTTAAGAAGGGGTTCTCCCCCCTCCTTCCTCCCCCGCCAAGTCCATTGATCGCAGCCTCCCGTGCCGGAGCGCGGAATGGGAGCAGCACGCAGGCGGCTGACAACAAAACAAAGGGCGATTTTGTTTGCCTGTTGTTAACCTGCAAGATCTTGGTGGGAAAGCTGCTTTTTCTTCGGATTTTTTTTTGGTTTTTAAATCCCCAGCTCTTCCAAATATGATGTTGTTTTAACTCTGGAAAAATCCAGATAGGCGGTGGGTAAGTTGTGTCTTTAATTTTAAGCTTCTTGGGGGAATTGCAGGGTTTCTCTCCCGACTCCTTTGTGAGCAGCCCGCCGTCCAGCGCAACTTGTGTCCGTCTTTTCTTTTCACTCTTGTTTTCACCTCGTTAAATAATGCATTTTCAGGAGGATCTACTACGGGGGGGACATTTCTGTCTAGCTAGAGAAGATATTCAAAAGGCAAGGGAGAGAAGGAGCAGTTTTGTTTTCGGCTGAATAATTTTCGTCTCATAATCTCATAAAGGGTATATTTTAAAGCATTTAGGTTTTTATACCGGTAGCATTTCCCGCCCCCCCGCCTTTGTTTTTGTTTCAACTGCCACCTCGAAAACTGCAGCTACATCACCTCTGCAAAATGCAGTTTCTGGAATACATGCAAGCGAAAAGCAGTCTGGCTGTAACACTGGTGTTTCTGGCCTTAAAGGCCACCCTTTGTTTTTTGGGGTTTTTAGGGTTTTTTTTGCTGAGACTCCTCTGCCTTGAAAAAAACACTAGTTGGCGAGGAAAATTACAAAGCCTTTCAGCGTGCTAGAAGCTGGCGCTTCTGCATCTGAAGGACGATAGGTTTATTTTTTTTTTTTTTTTTCATTTTGAACGCGTTTGGGGGCGGGGGAGACCCGGGGGAAAAAAAAGGCCGTTTCCGGTTTCTGTTCAGCGGCGTTTTGAATTTTTTTTCCCACAAAGAAGCAGGCGGATGACCTGTTGATGATACATCTTCGGTTGCTTTTTTGTTCCAGAAGGCGCCTGTAGCTCGGTGGAGATGAACAGGCTGCCCAGATCTTCGTTTGCATGTATCGTTGTGTGGTCTGTGTGGCTTTGTAATGTTTTAGGCCGGCGATTTTGGCGTGAGTAATGTAGAGCCAAAGTTCAGACGTCTGCCCGGGACACTTCCCCCTCTCCTCTCCACCACTGTCCTTCCCCCCCAGAAAACACATGGTTTGTTAAAAATTGAGCACTGGTAGTTAGCAAATTAGACTCTTAGTGCTGTGCAGAGTAGGTGTCCTAACTCTTTGAAGTCGTGTGAATGGCCTGGCAGGAAGCTTTAGGAATGCATTTTGGCTGTATGTAGGTTGCTACTGGGTACCTTAAGCTTCAACATCTCCTATTTCAAATGAATTAAACATTCAGGAGCACCTAGGTTACGCTGAGTAAAGTCGTGTAACGTGTGGCTCATGAATGTTTCCGTTCTTGCTAAACACTGGAATGTATTTCTCAACACAGCAGGTCACTGTACTAGTGTTCATCTTGGAAATTAACATTTTGAGTAACTACTAGTATTGCAGTTGAGGTAGAATTTAATATATTACCTGTGCTACAACCAGTTTGTATTTTGGTAGCAGTACTGGTTTCTATTAAGAAACCAGGCATGGCAAACAGGATCCTTTCATTTCAGCATTTGCAGGTTGTGTTTGTAGGTAAAAATAGAGGATCATGTTCTTGGAGCCAGTGGTATTTAAAACCCTTATTCGTTTGTAAGGAGCTAATTACAAGTATTTTTTGATATAAAATGCCTTTTCAGACAGGAGCTGTGGAATTTAAGGAAAGCAGAAAACCCAAAGCTGTTTGTAGATGCTAATCCATGCCCTGAGCTAAAAACAGAAGAATGAGGGTGTTTCTTGAGAAATCAGTCACCTTTAAGTGCATACTTGTAAGTGAAATTACACAGTTGATTAGCAATTCCTTCTGGATGCCAAGTAATTGGAGGTACTTGTTGCTGGCTGGTCACTGTGTGCCTTGCTGGTTAGATTGTAAAAGTTTGCCTGAACACTAGGATGAAAAAGTCCGGCTCTTTTGCTTCCTAGACATTCATTCCTTAATCTCCAGTTCCACAAGTGTGCTGACAAACTGTCAAAGGAAGTGACAGCAAAGGCATGGGGTAGGAAGTAGGTTGAGTGCTGCTGAATACTGCTGAGTTTCAGTGGGAAAAAAAAGTGAGTGTGTTTCCATCTGATCTTGTTTCTGTCTCCTTCCAATCCGCTGGGTAGCAGGATGCACCAGAAAGTGTCACACTCCTGTAGCTCCCCAGTTCTTCTGAAATTAATATTACATCTCCAGTCAGGCCCAGTTAGTCTACTTGGATGAAAAGGTTCATGGGGCAGAAGGTAAAATGCATGTCATGTGTTTATGAAAAATCCTGTCAGTTGGGCCACATTTAGTGACTCTGTGCCTCTCAGGAGGTGGTGGGCAGCTCATGGGATAGATTTCCCTGTCCCTGTGCTGCTGTAGGTTCTTCAGTGGGTGCTTGGGGGTGGGCTGGGACAGTAAGGTAGCATCATTGCATGTTCTTTGTGGCCTTAATGTTTTGCAGTGGATGTGGCAATTAATAGTTAAAGTGGTTGTGTTTCTTGTTTAAAATGTTAGAATGTATATATGTATTCAAAAGCCTGCCTTTCAAGTTAAAAAAGTTTGGGTTTTTTTTTAGGGAGTTATTTGTCCTGCTAGAAATCCTCCTGAAACTTTAGAAAAAGCAAGCTCTACCTTGTTGCTGCCTTCTCCTAAAAGCAGTAAAAACTCTAGACAATAACTTGATTTGCAGAAAAATGACAGCCTTGCACTATAAGTATGTTCTTTTACAAGTATTCTGTATTTGTATTGGTTTGAAAAGGAACTCTTTCTTCAAGCAGGCAGAGGTTCTTTGGTGCTTTGCATGAGTGAGTTCACAGCTTATGGGCTACCTAGGTGAGCCCTGTGCCATGGACTTCTTTTGTTGGCCCATGTGATGTGATTTGGAGCACCAAATGTTCCTAGCTGCTCACAGTGACCTTTCTGGAATAAACCTGTAGTGATGAGTGGTTGTGAAATAGCTGCCTGGAAACTACAGGCTTGGCAGGAAAAAGCTATTGTCCTCTGCTGGCACCATGTGCTGGAGGTAGGTGGTCATCAATACCTGTCCTGCTCCAGCAATGTCTCCTGGCTGGCGTGTGAAGTGTAAATGCTGTGAGGTGGCATTTGGGGACGTGGGCTCAAGTGTGAACAAGTCAGCAGCTTGTTTGGTGAGACTGAATGCAGTGCCTGAGTGGAAGTGTTTGGTTAAGGATTGATGGTGTCCTCTGCAACCTGCCATGCAGGAGCACAGTTCAGTTTGTGAACAGGTTATAAAAGTTAATCTGCTGACCTTGGTTTTAATCCATGCTGCTGAATTTAATCACAGTGACTTCAATGCCACCCATGGTACTTATGTAAATGCTGAATTTTGGGCTTCAATCTCGTGCTCAAGGGTAGAGTGGACTAAACCTTGCAGTGAATTTCTGGCTGTGATTTCAGGATTGGGAGTATCCTATACTTTTACTCTTCTAATTAACTCTATATTGCAGTTTTAGATTAGGAGCAGTCAAAACCTCTTACTCTGGTGTGGTAATTCTGTTCCTGTTGGGAAGAGGATTTGTTCAATTCATGCTTACTTTCCTTGTTCACCTATATATGTTGCAGCAGACTTGGGATATGTGTCTGTGTTGGCTCAAAACACTCTTGATCTGCCTTGATGTTGGCTAGGCAGCTATGCCAACCAGATGTTTTTCTGTGCCAACCCTGTTTGTAGTAGTAAATTGCATAAATGTGTTTTCAGGAATAAGAAAAGCATTCATTGTGAGGAATTTTATTTTTTAATAGTACACAGATATTTGGGGGAGGGAGGTGCTGGTCTGGCTATATTAGGGTGTTTATATATGTGTGAACAGCAAGGAAGGTATTGAAAGGCTGAAATTAAAGAGTCAAACCAGAAGTGATCTCTAGAATATTTTTTATTATTATTAAGGATAGTTGATAATATGAATAGCTACTAGATAATGGTGTTTTGTGGATTGATTGAGATTTTGAGTGAAAGGGATATATAAAAATTATTTTGTAGGTACTTACAACTTACAGGTTTGGAGTATGTTAGTCAAGTAGGATTCTTTGAGGGATAGTTTGTTGGAGTGAGGGCTTGAAAAGAAGATGCAAAAAAGCAAACAAACCCCCAAAAAACCCCAAAGTAATCCAAACCCAGAAAAATAATAAAACACAAATCCCTGCCTAGCCAGAATTTTCTTTTAAGTAGACCATCATCAATTCTTTTTTCCTTCCATTGCCAATCGTTTCATCTCTCTGGATTTACTTAGCTGTATTTCAAGTTTGTAATGTTTCTGTAACTACATAACCCTTTGAGCTTCATCACAAATGCTTAAAAATACTCTTTTCTGAGCTCAGTTGCCTATTTTCCATATTTTTGGGACAAGGCAGGGAATAGAGATTGAGTTTGAGGGCACTGATTGCTTTTTTGTTAAGAAGACTGTTAATATTTGACACTGGTGGAACTCAAGGCCTGCAAGAGTTTGTGAAGGCATAGTGAGAACACCCTTAGTGGTGTGATTTGTACATCTCACACTGTCCTGCTTGTCTCTTCAGTGTTTCTGCTTAATTGTCTGAATCGAGTAGTGAGCAGCTGGAAAGCTGCAGCTGTTGGGTTAGTTTGTCCCTGCCAGTTTATCCCTCTGGATGGTAACCCTTTGATCTGGGCCAAAACCACAAATGGCTGAATTGTTCTTTGGGTCAGGGCAGTCAGTCTGGCATCTCTGGGTTAGATCTCAATTGAAATGTTTCATCCAGGTGATCATCTTCACCCAGGAATTGATCAGTGCTGTCTGGAACAGCTTGCAAGGCACCTGGGTGGAAATGTGGGCTTTGGAAAAGGGAGCTTGTGTGCCTGTGTACCCTGCACATAGGGCCTCCTTAGACATCACATTCTTTGGGACACTGTAAGACAAGGTTTAACTAGTCACAAAATCAGGCTTGGAATTCCATGGGGTTGTAGTTCCTTTCCTTGTGTCAAGATTGTGCCTTTCCAAAGGTTACAGATCTGCCCCAAAGTGCCCTCTTTCTCTGCTCTCAGATCCTCCTGCTTTTAATAGTCTAGCAGTATTAAAGACTTGATTTTTAAAATCATAAAAGCTTAAGTACTGCATCTATATTTTCTTTGTCCTAAGACAAATTATTTGTGTTAAATGATAAGTGGTCCCTGAAGAATTTCCACTGAGAAATCTCAAGGCTCCTCTTCTCTTTAAGTGTTAATATGTACACTGAGATTTTTGTCTCGTGCTGCCTTGATATCCTTTCCACTTATCTGAAGCAGTTGTAGTTCCATACAATATTTTTACAAGAATAATTATCACCTTAATTGTGATTTAACACAAGTTTCAATGGGGAAAATAAGCAATGATCCTTATGTCAGAGCATGCAGCTGAACTGTTTATTTGGTATGAGCTTAGGGGTAAAAAAGCAAAATGCATAGTATATGCAGGCTTACTGTAAGTAATTACTTTTAAAGAACTTGTTGCTCATTTTCCTTCTTCAATGTCCCTCTTGGGATAAACTGCTGTACTCCAGAAATGTCAGTTCTGTCATTTCCCACTAATTTTTTTTCTTTGTTTGGCTTGGTTTACTTTTTTCCTGAGCCACTTCGAATACTTTGAGGAGTGCTCAACATGGAAGAAAATGAATGCAGGTAGATGTTTGAGTTGCTGTATTTAGATTGCTGCTGTGTTTTAACGTTTTTGAACTTCTGTGCTGCAGTGAAAGAGTAAAGTGGCCTCAACCCCTACTGATATTGGAGATAGGGTGTCTGCTCCCTCTTGGATTTGGATCTGACTCCTTTTTGCTGGGCAACTGCTGTCTTTTGAATTTAGGAAACAAAATGGAGCATGCTACAACATCTTCTGTTAGAAACTGCAAGGTTCCTCCTGGGTAGGAAACCAGAGTTGTTGACTTAATATTTGAGAAGCCAGAGTTATAGACTGTCCAGTCAATACTTCTATTTTTGTCTTCATGATCAAGCTTTCATGGTAATTAGATTTCAGATTTAGGATGCTGCTTTCAGAAGTCCACAAAAAGCCGTATCATGCCTGCCAGTGGAATGAGCACATTGTGCAGTTGAGTAGTTTACAGGGGAGAAAATAATAGTCCAATTGTGAAACAAGGCATTGTGGTAACACCTAACTTCAACACTTACTGGTTGTGGTGATATTTATTTAATGTACTTTCAGTGAAGAGCTGGGAGAGAACCAGCTCAAATGGCCTGAAACTTACAGAAGCAGTCGGTTAAAAACTACTTTTAACTGGGCAAAGGTCTAACAGTTTTGCAGTGTTTCAGGTAGATAGTGCAGAGAACCAGAAGGTCCAAGAGCAGACATTTAATGTTTAATTTACTCTTTTTCTCATGTGATAATGTTGAGGCAAATTTGTGATGGTAGTGCTGACACTTCAGGTAAAGACTGCTTCCTGGTCCAATCTGCTGTCCTTGTGCCTCTTCGAGTTGAAAGATTGTGTTTTAATATACATACATACATATATATGTATACATACATATATTATATATTTATAACTGCACTTCATACCAGACCAAGCTTTAGAGAAATTACATTGTAATGCATATTAGTCTGAAGACAGTTGATCACCCCTTTGTGCTTAGATGACTTTCATGGCCAAGTCATCATCTCTTGATTCTTGTGGTAGGTGGATCCATCATACTGCATCTTTGTTCTTTTTTTTTTTTTGGTAATAAGGTAATTACTATGCTGCTGGTAGCCCACATAAATTGTTTTAGTATTTATTAGGTGTTGCATTTGGTGGATGTGATGTGAAATACCATTCCAGTTGAGCTTTCCCTTTTGGTGCAGTGTGAACTGTTGCCTGTTGGGTGAGGTTTCTGCAAACTGCTTGAGGTTGTTCTGGAAGGCTGGAGTGTAGCATGGTGAAAATAACAGCTTGGTGGGTTTTTTTCTCTTGTCTTTTTTATAAGAAGTGAGGTATTATTGTATTGTGGCTGTTGGCCACCTGCTGAAATTGAGGAACTCAACTTGATCATGTAGTCAGATAAACTCACAAATAGCTTTTATTTTTATAATTTTTTTTCCTTGCACGTGTGCATGTTTATAGAGTCAGTACTGTGGCCAGTATTTTAGCTTTGTCAGAGGGTTTCTGAGCAGCAGATGTAAACACAGAGTAGGTTCTTGTACCTCTTACTGCTGGCTAAAAAAGTAAGGGTGCTCTGGTTGAAAGTGTGGTTTTGTAAGCCATTTGTGACTTAGATACAGCAACTGCTTTTGAATTTCTATGCCACTATATATACACGCTATTTAATGTTTTCCTCATTGAAATAAGCATTCACATATCACTCTTCTGAGATTTGCATAGACAGCAAGAGGAACCTCTGCCTGAGAGGGGAAGTGTTACAACTATTTTTGCTGCCTTTACCTTACTCTCCAACTTTAGGGAGGGACTCATTCAAGTTGCCAGTGTCTAAACGGGAGCAGAGGTAGGAGTCTGATCCAAAAGGTGAGGGAAGAGTTAACACTTTAAAGCCAAGAGAGACCAGTTTTAGACGAGAAGTGAACATTATCATGTTAATAACCACGTGTCTGGTGTCTTCAGTCTTGGAGTCCACATTAGCAGGTATTGTAGACATTCTGCTATTATTTTATAGCTATTAATGAGGAGGAGTAACAGATTTATCCAGCTGCCTTATATATTTCAAAACTTCAATCACCAAGAAATAGCAGCTTTAAAGTTTCAGATGGCATGGGAAGTTTCTTGCCTCACTTTGGGCTGGCATCAAGTGTAGTATTGCTGATTTCCTCCTTTCTTGCTGCTCCAGCTTCCCAAGGCAGGGCTGTGACTGAAATGCAACAAAGCTGGAATTGTGCTCCACTCTCCTGTTCAACTAAGGAGGAGCTCAGGATATGGGAGGTGGCAGTGAGAAGAACCTGTGTGCTGGGATGGTGGATGATGTCTCCAAAGCCCCAGATGGATGTTAGGCTTGTCCTTTTTTTTTTTTTTTTTTGGTCCTTATTTTAAGAAAGGTAGGGAACTCACAGGTGTGTTGATGCTTAATTTGTTAATGTTTGGAAGCTGCTACAGAAATGCAAATAAGTATTCAGTTACTAATCAAACCTTGCTTTGCTTTGAGATTTGTGAACTAATGAAGTGCCAACAAATGTGAAGGTGGCTGAAAAAAACTGATAGTGCAGCATGAGTTCCCTGAGCTCAGGCTTCCCATTTTTCTTCTGCTTTCACTGTGTCAGATGTTTAGAGATGTCAGCAAGACTGAAGACCAGGTAGAAAATTTATGTGAGGCACAAGCATGATGCTGAGGAGGAAAGCACAGTGATTTGGAATGTAGGGAGGTCTAACATCTGTTTGTAACCTTTTGTCACAAGTGGAAGGGATTATAAAATGACAAATAGTGATTCTCTGCCAACAGTCATGTGTTCCATTCAGCATTGCCCAAAGCACACCAATTAGATTTAATACAAATGTTGCCTCAGAAAGATCACCTTGATTTAATTTCTTTTCAGATGCATAAAGTAGAAATTAACTGAGGCTCTCTGTTTGTTCTTTAAAGACTGTGTACTATATTTCTAGCTCTTGGCAGACATTGTCCACAAGTACTTCATGTTCCACTGGGCTTATGCCAAATTTAATGTACCATGTGTACTGAAAGCATCAAAAACAGACTTACTTTAATTTTAGATTTTACAGCTATTATTGATTTTTCTTAGAGCTGTTCCATCCAATCTGCTATCATGTTAATTTTTTTCCCTGCAGGAGTTTGGGGAAGGTTCATGACAGTCCTTATTTATGTGGCTAGGGATTGTTAGGGAGTGAAAGCTGTAGATCAGATATCTCTGCAGTGGCCAAACTCTCCATTTGTAGAAGCTAAATCAGCACAGTGCATTATTTCTGAACTCTTTTTTAAAATTTCTTTAATACTGACTGGTACATTGTGACTGAGGATAGTGTTTAAAGCTGAGTCTATCAACTGTCTTTCAAGAAACTTGATTTTTATAAAATCCTGAGACAGGAACACACCAAAAACTGTGAACTTTGATTTTTCAGCACTTCCATGCTGTATGAATAGAGAAAAGCCTGACAGAAAGACCTTGGGCTCTGAAGAGACAAAAAGGGGAAGAGATAGGGGAGAGAAGCAGAGCACAAGTAGGAGTTATGGTAGATAGACAAAGAGGGGAAGGAAATAACTGAGGGAGAGAATAGGATATAGTGCAAAACAGCCAGCCAACGTGGGCTGGAGCATTTGTAACACTACAGTCCTCAGGTCTACTGATCCCTGCCTGACAGCTGTGTCTGCTGGCCTCAGATTTTGGCTGTTCATCTTTTATTTTCAACCCTCAAGGCCAAGTAGCTGTGCATAAGCATGGCTTCTGGCCAGGTGGCTCATAGCACTCAGAGCGAAACAGGATTCCCTTTTATTGTGTTGATGTGGAGCAGCATGGCATTTGGTGGAGCCTGGGTTTTCCCTTTCACTCCTGCTGCTGAGGCTGCTTTTATTAAATGACAGTCTGTTTTGGTCTCTGCTTTGCAACTTTAACAACTCCAGCAGAAGGTGAAGTTGCTCAGAGCTTCAAAGACCTACATCTAAGTGGGGAAGTATCACCATGCAGTGTCCACACATCTCGCTGACCAATCACTGCCTCGTGCAGGAGGTGTCTGGGCAGATCCAATAGTATCTCCCATATGCAGGAATTCCTAGTTAGTCTGTACTGTAAGCTTAACAATGGCAGTTGGTGGTTTTTCTTAGGCCTCACTCTTGTGCTGAAGTACTAAGCGTGGTTTTAAGTCAGGTGTCTAGTTCTCAGCTGTAATTTATATATCAGACTTTACTCCATCTCAAAGAGGCTGATTAGTCTTTGGAAATATTACTTAAGCTTTGACAATCTTCAGATATTATCTGTCAATCTTCACAGACTGTATTTTGTGACCTACACCCGTCTTCTGATTCCATGCCATGTACTGGAGTCTCTGTTGGGGCCTTGTTGTGTTTCTGCAGGTTGTCTTTGCCAGGCAGTGTTAGAAGATACTTTTCCAGCAGGCAACAAAGTGACCAATTCAGAAGGATTGTTGGTGGAAGAGTTTTTACAACTGGACCATAACCTGTGTTAATGTTGGTGTACCCCAGATTTTATTGTAGCAGCTGGTGAAGGAGGTAACTTGCATTAGTGTGAGCAGAGAAAATACTGCCCTGTGAAGAAATGTACAGGAAATTACTAGGCCTTGATGAAGACAGAACTATAGGTTGTTCCAAGTGTGTTTTTGTAATTGAGACAGAACTTTAAATTTTTCATTTATTGCAGTTACTGTGCTTGTTTTCAAGCTTAATTTTAAAACATCCTCCATATAAGCTTAGTATTAACTCAGTATGCATGCTAATAAGATTATTACTGTACTAAGCAGTCTTTTGCTGATGAATATAGCTTCTGTTACCTAAAAGAACAAAAAAAGTTGAAGAGTGAGTGTACAGAAAACAAAATTAGCTCTAGTTAAAAATGGGAGTAGTTAAGTTTCTTTGTTTTTCAAGATTAAACAGCTTTTAAGTACTGCTCAGGAATAAATTCTTATTTCCTCTTATCTCATTATTAGTCCATGCATTTAAAAATACATAATTTTACTATTTTTCTGGAAATGAACACAAAGTCATAACGAAGGTGGTCCCAACTCTTGGTACCTGTCCTCTGTTCAGGTGCACTGGGCACTGAGTAAATCCAGCTGAGAAACAGTTTGGAGCATGGATCTGGGGAAATCATGGTTGTGCAGAACCTTGTGCCATGTAACTGCAGGGCAGCAGGCAAAGCTTGCTGCTTTTGCAAGCAGCAGTGTTTTGTGCCACCTTAAAATTGTTTAACTGCAGAATGTGCTTCTGCTATATGTTAACTAAGTTCAGGCATTCCTACAGTCACAAGTGTAGGTGATAAATAATTGCTCTGTGATGCATGCAAAGCTCGTGCCACTGTGCTAGTGGCCAGGTTTGTCAATGAAGAGAAGAATTTGGAAGGGAATTCTGGAGTTCATGTGGTCCAGCTCCCTTTCCTCTAAGCAGTTTGAAGTTAAAGCCAGCCCTTTCATCCCTTTCTTTTGCATGGTTTTGAGTAACACACAGCCAGGGTGTCTGCTAACAGTGCTTGCCTAATGCTTACCTGCAACTGGCAGTCTTCTGTCAGTGTAAAACTATGACTTATTCAGTATAATTCCAGAACATGTTCTTAAATTTCAGTAAAGCCTGACTGTACCAACTGGCAACTGAACTCCCTAAATAATTCTGAAGAACTGAGCATTTGAGTTGCTTTGCTCAAGGAGTGCTGACTGGAGAGAAAGGGTATCTGTTGCATTCAAAGACACATTTATTCCAGTAGACACTCAGCCAAGACACTGCTTAACCTCTACAAAGCCATTCTTCACAATGTCTGTGAGTGGCAGGTGGATTTCCTACCTGTGCCTCTGCCAGCTGACAGTTCTCAATTGCTGATGCTCCCTGTTGCTGCTGATGTGGATTGGCTTAACCATATGGTCTCACTCTGGCTTTCTCTCGCAGTGTTGAAAATCGTTGTCCTGTCTGCACTAGCAGCTAACTGCTCTCAGCTCATTGTTGACAGCCACCATCATCAACAGGTCCCTGTCCCTCTGCGCGTGTGGCTTTTGATTATGTATCGTAAATCCAAGTGGAAGCATGGTTACAATCTCGAGGTGCTTGGACACGGTGAGTTTGCATCTACCAAGTTGTTCTACAAGAACAAACTTTTTCTACTTGCACATGAACTTCTTTTCAAGTTTTTCCTCTAGAGAATTCAGTAACTACTTCTAGAGTTCCTTTCAAACAGAGCTTTTATTTACCTATGGAAGATTTTGATTGAGATCAGCTGCTAGAAGTACAAGCGTAAAACAATACAAATTACTTGTATTGTGTTGCTGTAACTATCTGTAAAGGTATTTGTTCTCCAATCACTACCTTTTTTTAAAGTGAAGAGAATGCTTTAAGTAGTTCACTGGACAGTATCTCTCAACAGCAACCACTTACAGCTTTTATAAAAATGCAGATTATTATATTACCAAGATGCCTTCTTAACTGAGCCAAATTTACTTTCTCGTGCCCTAATATTGGATTTCTTCCTAAGGCGATTTCCAGAGGCTCTGATACAGTATTTACTGCCTGCTGAGAGTGATGCCTTCTCCATCTCATCTCCCTGCCCCATGTACACACATAGTTCTCCTTCCCCAGATCTGAGCTATGCAATATTTGGCCTGTCTTTACTCTAGACCTGCTGACCAGAGTTTTTCCATGAGATGAGTTTTCTCACTAACTCAAGAGAAACAAATTAATTGTGGGAGTATCCTAAGAGGTTCAGGGACCTGTGCTTTAAGCTTTGTTATTAGATTGACTGCATGTCCTTCTGATGTGGTAGGCTTAAAATTCTTGCATTGCTGTCTGTAGCTTTGCCTGTGAATGTATCTGTGGCTTGTTCTTTTTCCTTAGCCCTCTGGTTTGAGGACAACTGCTGCTTCCTCTCACTGTTGCTTCAACCAAAGTAGTAATGTGGTGTTGTGAGAACATCAACTTTACCTTGCTTAGACCAGTTTTCAAGGGGAGTTAATGTTAGTGAAATTGAGAGTACAACCTCAAGTACAAAGGGTGTGATTAACAGTGAGAGAACTTTCGGTATATAACTTTGAAAATGTTTGTAGTTTGATTTTACGTCTCGGGGGATTGGGGCAAATAGGCATGAGATGCTAATCATACTGATGTTTTTCATGATCAAAGCTATCAGTACTTCAGTGGCTGCTATTTGTGTTTCAACTGCCAAAGTCCTGAAACTGGTTATGAGCAGTCAGTAGTGGTGGTTAACAGCCTGAAACATTTTAGGTATGGGAAGTACCACTTCATTATTTCACAGGAGTTTGCTGACTTGAATTCATGCTGCATGTTTATTTTAGTTTCTGATCAGCCCTGTATTCACTGCGCCTCTTGATTTTCTGTGAAGTTTCTATCATGAGTGAATTCTTAGTCCAAAATTCCTTAACTCCACAAGTGTTTTTCAAGGGGAAGCTCTACAGTTAGTGCAGTATGGTCTAGAGCTTTAAAAGTAATGTAGCTGTTAGTTTTTTTAAATCAGCTTGAGAGTCTCGTTGGAAAATGCATTATGAAGAAGTTTCTGTGTAATGAAACATGGTGGGTCAGAGAAGACTTGGTGTGTTCAAGTACTTGTATAGACACCAAAAACAGTTGGAAAAACTCTAGAAAGAGTTGGGAAACATAGTTGAAGCTGGAAGGTATCTGGCATTTAAGTGCTTGATCTCTTCAGACAAACAGTACACAACTTAAATACTGTAACTCACAATGAGCATTGCCTCTGAAGGCAGTGTAATTATTCTTAAGGTCTTGGACTTATCCAGAATCAGAGTGGTGAATTAAATTACATGCCCAGCCAAGATTTGCTCCAGTATGGTCATGCATAGGTAGGCTGATAGTGATCTTGCTTATGCTGCTGAATTTAGGTTCCTTCAGTGCAGGTGAGTCCTTACTTACACCTGCATAATTGGACTCAAGTATTGGGCTTGGTTAAGTGACCTGGTAGATGAAGAGAGACAGAACATGAGCTTCAATTTCATTTCCTTATTTAGCATGCTATGCCTTTTTTTTTCTTCCCTTTTTTTTCCCCTTTTTCTTTTTTTTTTTTTCTCCTTCACAGTATGCTTAGAAACAAAGTCTGCTCAGATCAATTGATCATCTGCTAATCAGATGAGCTACAAACCTCAGTTTTATTTTTATGAAACATTGGGTAGGTTTAATATAGTAATAAAAAGAGAGAGAGAACCAAGTCTGCTGCTTCATTACTGTGCCAGAAAATAATCCTTCCTCCCTGACCAGTACCTTAGTTGTTCCAGCCACGGCATGATGTAGTTTTATTTTTTGTAACAATGGCTTTATATAGATTATCCTTTTAACTAATGGTTTTGGCACGCTTTGAAAAGACACTTAAGGAAGAGGATCTTGTTGCAGAATTCCAGTCTGGGCTAAACTTACAGGCTGCAAGTATTTTTACATTTTAAAATTTAATTAGAGATTCTTCATTTGTGCCACACTAAAAATCATCTTTGGAGCATGTTGAGTTTGCAGGCAGTTACCTGAAAGGCTGAAGTCTTGTCAAAGGGTTCAGTCTTCTGTACACTGGAGCTGGTTTAGATTGCTCTAAATGCATTTTTGGTCAAAAAGAGATTTCATGTTGCTTTCAATTAACAAGAAAGCATTTCTTAGGATCTTTGATTTCAGTTGGCTGCCACTTCACTGGGAGTTTTGATTCTAATATTTCAATGCCCCTTTGTGTTAGGCCTTCTGTTATCTTTGGTTAACTTTCATTTTCTGAACTTTTGTTTTTTGCCAGTAAAGGTGAGTCTTGCTGCTTCAGTGTATACAATCATAGTGGTATTGTTTTGGGGGTGAGAATGGCAGCCTTCCTTTTTCTTACACAATTTTTATGGTTTTGGTAGACTTCTATATTAGAAGTTAAGGAATAAGCACCATGTGATGTCTTTGGAAAACAGACATTTACTTAAACGAGTTAATAAAGTAATTAGTAAGTAACATGAGGATGTTGGAATGGAAATCACATTTATTGTGATTATTAACCTTTTTATATTGCTGAATGAGGGTGGATGGCTGGAAGAGACAGGACTAGCTATGAAAACCCCAGTAATTCCTAAATTCTCCCCCTTCATCTTAGGCTCAGTTGTGTTTTCAGACAGAAGGACCTAGAACAAGTAGAACATACAGTTAGTCCTGAAGCTGGACTTTGGCAAATCCCAGTACACGAAATATGAGGATGCTTAGTTGTAAGTTTTAATACTAGAAGCAGTAAAACACAGGTCTCTGTCACAAAACTGGGAATGTGCAGTTGTTCCCTAAAGTGGTGCTTTGCTCCACAGGCTCTGAGCTCTAGCTCACTCTAATTGGCATTGATATTTAATTCTACTTTCAAAATAAAGAGATTAGGCCACAAAATGGTTTTAAAATGAAGACTTTTACAGAAAATAAAGTTGTTTTTTTTTTACTTACCTGTTTTTATTGTTGTTGGGGTTTTAAAATTTTTTCTGCAATTGAAATGAAGTGCCTCCCTTCTAACAAGGAAAAAAGCCTCAGCTTAGAAGTGGTTACTAAAAGAAAAATGCTTCACCTCAGAAACTAATAAAATCATTTGAGCTAATACCACTCCCCTTGTTGGTTTTGTAACATTGTATAGTGTTGATAACATTTTAGAGTTGCTTGGTGTAGCTGACCTTGCATCTTTTTGTCCTAGCAGTCATGTTTCCACGCAAAGAATAACTGTTATAAAATAGAGGAGGGCAAGCTTCTGACAGTGCTGTATTTATTTGTATGGTTCAACGTTTATTTTGGGGACATCTAATCCACACACTCCCATCAGTGAAATGCTAAAACTACAGAATGACTTCAATGTTTTCAGAAGTTTAGGTACAACACTGGTTGCTAAGCCAGAGAAAGTGTTTGCTTTCCTTTTTGTTTCAAGAGTATCTATTCTACAGCTGGGGTTGATGTTGCTGGAGTGAGACTGAGCATGCCTGAAAATTTGTTTTGCCACAAAGTTGCATTGATGCAATACACAGTGCTAAACGTAGCTCTGATGATCAGCCTGACAAACTTGTAGCTTTCATCAAAACTTGCCTGACAGTTCTTAAAGTCATACTGGGTGTCTAGAGTCAAATTGGCTCCAATGACTTTGCCATATTTGAAGTTCTTTAGTTTTGTTAGTATGTCTGTTGAATAGTTAATTACATAAATGGTATGCCTTACATGTTTGAGGGTTTTTTGGTTGTTTTGTTTTACTTTGAGTTAGCATTGATCCAGAAGCTTAAATGTGTCAGACATCTCTGCCGAATCTGGGTAGTGATTTCTTCACTTGTGTCAAGGTTGCCCATGACAGTTCATACCCTCAGAGCCTCCTGCTCTGCAAAGGGATGGCAGGAGACATCCTTAAGCACAGGAGTGTCTGATGACAAGCAGCAAATTGAATGTGAATGGGATTTCTACAAACCGTTATGGATAGGTGTGAATGAGGCACTGCTGAGCTCAGTATGAGCAGCTGTTAGTAATTTGAAGCCATGTCAATAACCAGTATCAGTCCAGAGAGGGCTGATCTACCCCTAAAAACCTTGGAAGGATCACTTAAGAGCCAGATTTCTTAGAATTAATTGATCTGCACTGAATGGCTGACCAAAAAGGGACAAGTGAAATGGCTTCTCCAGACTAGATTATTGCTGTTAACTTTGCTGCACTAGAAAAACAGGACCTAATCTTTCTGTGCTACATAGAGGTGCACCTGAAGATACACATATAGGCTGTGTCTGGGTATCTGGAGTGCACACTATGGGTTAAAGTGGAGGCTTCTCTCAATCCCTTTCCCAAGGTTCAGAAGGGAAGAAATCTGTACTATATTAACCAGTCCGTTTGGTTAATAAATAAGTAATGCTGTAAATAATGTGAAATTTATTTCCAAACTCTCTAAAGTACTACTGTGTTCTGAATCGTCTGGTACTGTTCAAAAATGATGTGGTTGTGGTGCTGTCAAAACTGCCATGTTTTGTGGCTGTATGCTCTTTTCAATATATTTGCCCAACAATGTTTCCTATTTCCTGAATGGAAAAATTTTTCTTTGAGAAAAACAAGTAATTCTTTGCTGCACAAAGCCTGACTCTTGGGGCATACAGGTACAAAGTGCAAAGCTGAGGTCATTGCTAGAAGTGAGTTTGCAAGTATGAAGATACGTCTGCATGTCAGAAAAATGCCTGAATGAGAAAGAAATGTAGATTTTATTTCATGCTTTTGTTAGTTCAAATCTAGTTCCAACTTTAACTGTTCAACTACATTTGTTTTGGAGGCTTCTCCAGGTAGCTTTGAAATGTGAGTTGGTATGTACAGAGAGCCAGAGTCCTGTGCCAAAGACACAGCTTTAAGCATGGGGTTTTGTTTGGGGTTTTTTTACCCAAAGAAATTGTGGAGCTGTTTTGCTTGAGAACATGTCAAGTAAGTAAATCAGCATTAATTGATGAGAAATGCACTGAGCTTGTGTTCTCAAACCTCAATTTTAAGAATCTTACCTGTTTCTTGGCCAAATTTTGAAGGTTTGTATTCACACAATTCTGCTGTGGAATTCTCGTGAATCAAGGAAGAACATTTTTTGTGTTCAGGAACACTTTCTTTGCTGGTAGAATTACAAATAGTCAAACTGTTGCCTTGCTAATGTAATTGCATTAGTTTGTAATGTGATGTAGCAGCACTGAAAATGCTGGGGCACTCCATGAAACCATGGCTGAACATTTTAACGCTGCCTCACAATGGGTGCATCACTTTGGCAGTTGCTGAAAAAATGTTCAGCCACAGTGCTTGTCACTATCCCTGTACTTGACCAATCTAAAATTACTTTTGTCTTCATCTACTAAATTTTGTCTGACATATGCTGAGTAGACAAGATACAGATTCTGAAATGCATGGCTGTTTTAAAAAGCAGGCCACTCTCTTGGTACCAAAATGCCTTTGCTTGTCTTTTATGACCCACACACTTGGGAATATTTCTTCTTCTGGTCATAGCTGAAGGCTATACTAACTTAAAGTTGCCATATTGAACTAGATACCTTCCCTTATTTGAAGGTAACATTTTTTCTGTTGACACATAAAACTGAAAATCTGAAACTAGTGATAACCTTGAAAACCTCCAATTACAAGTCAAATGTTAAACATAATGATTTCCTCAGCTCTTAATTAAGACTGGACCATATGGTCACACCAAAGTCCCTTGGGTCCTTATAGAAATAATACAGCTCCATCTCCATGATTGAGGAATTCCATCGTTTGCTTTTTTTTTGTGGGAATATATTTAGCATAATAATGCCAAACATTGCATGTGACAAGAGCAAAGAGTACCTACTAGTTATCCCTTGTACCTCTAAAGAAGTAACTATATTTCTGTCTCAGCCAAGGAGTAGAATTTAGGGATGGCATCTCTAGCACTGAGTTCTTACTATTTGGGAATGACCTTTCTGTTGTTAGGTGTTAGTGCCTGCATAGAGGTAAAGTGCAACTGCCTGTTTATTTTTATAAGCAGTAAACCTCTTACCCAAATTGGATTAGAAGTAGTGTGCCTGTCTAGATCTGCTAAATCATGCACTGCCCATGGTACTAGAAAGGAAAGAAAAAGATCTGATCAACTGACAGGATTTTTTTTTCTCTGAGCAGTAACAAACTGTGAACAGGCAGGTGGTCTAACATGAGGAGGTATTGGAGCTGTCCTGTTTGAATTGCTGGCTGTAGGAGGCCATGCATATGGAAACTAAAGTGTGCCAAAAGATAGTTTGGGTTATGTATAAATACAAGTGGTATCAGCACAGAAGTTGGTTCACCTTAGTTTTTAAGGGGCAGCTTTTAATGTATCTGGAAATATTTCATTATACCTCTATTAGAAACCTATTGGATGTGACAAGTAATCAATTCTTGTTCACTTCAGTTACTGTCTAAAGTAACATTGGTTCTGTACCTGAGCTCATACAACAGTACTTAGAGTATTCCTAAAAAGACATCCTTGAATGTCAGAAGAGCAGGAAACAGGTACTGAACTCTGTGTCTGTACAGAGCTCTAACATCTCCTAGCAGGCCACTATGAAAACCTGACCCTTGGCTTGCAGAAAGGAGGCAGCCCCTGCCAGCTCTCCAGAGGAATGTAGGTCATGTGCTTTTATGTGCAAATGCTGCAGGTGATATGTTTAGAAAGGACCAAGTTTTCTACCTTGTGTAAAGACTGTCTAAATTTCAAAGTGAGGAGGAAGAATATAGTGAGATGGTTATGTTTAGTAGCAGTGATTTGCAAAATATTCAGGTATGAACTATGGACTTGGGACATTGACATGCAGAGGTGAGGAGAGCCATTTTGAGGTGATCCAGCACTTTTTTAACCAGAATTGCAGAGGGACTGCAGGCAGAATGGTGAGTGTCAAGAGTTTAGCAAGTGTGGTTAGGAATTTAGGATAAAGCTAAAGGGCTGCTAGAGGGCTGTTGTATAAACTTGACTTTTCTGTTTCACAGTCTCTTTGAGGAAAAATATATTTGCCTCCTTATTAGAGATCCATTTGTGTGATGTGGGAGTTGATCAGAATCTGTACTGAATAGTTTTTAAACTTTGTCACTCTTAAGATGTTTTTTCCCTAGAGTGTGAATGTGGGGAGACAGCCAGTTATAGCTGAATACTTTTTCCTGTCCTTTTTTTGCTAATCTGAGTGAATAATTTAATATGAAATGTTTTTCATCACTGAAAATGAGGCAAAGATATTTTTCAGAACTGAAAGTGTTACTGCTTCTAGCAACTGCCTGTCTTAACATTCTCTATACAAGTCCATGGTTAAATGACCTGGCTTTGTGGGAATGAAAAATTTCAGGTAATGCAGGTTCGGCTAGTTCTGCTATAACCTTAAAGGCTTTGCAAGTACAAAAATCGTGTCTTGGAAATGAATTCAAATTGGACCTCCCTTTATTTAGGGGAAACCATAATACCTGAAGCTCAGTGAATCTGAGTTCTGATGCTGAAAGATTGCAGAACAGCAGCTGAACAATTCTTTAAGGAAGTGCTTGGGTATAGCCTGGGTTAATTTAACCAGAAATTATTCCAGAGAACTTATAAAACACCCCAACCTTTTATAATAGTTTTTTTCAGGTACCTGGCAAACTAAAGTTTACTGCCTCAGAAAAAGCCTGGTGCAACTACATCTGTATGGTTGAGACTTGGCAGATGGCTTGCATCAGTTTGACCTTTTTGGAAACAAGTCTGCTTTCCTTAGAATGAGACTTTGCTTATCATCCTTTCCGTCTTGGATTTTTAGGAATTCAGCATGTCTGATGCTTCAGGGTGGTACTTGAAGCCAGGTGAAGGACCATCTATGCAGTTTTCAACTGGGATAGAGTTAATTTTCTTAGTAGCTGATACAGTGCTGTGTTTTGGGTTTAGGATGAGAATAGTGTTAATGCACTGATGTTTTGGTTGTTGCTGAGGAGTGCTGACTCTGAATCAAAGACTTTACAGGGTCCCATGCTCTGCCAGCAAGGAGCTGCACAAGAAGGTAGGAGGGAGCATGGCCAAGAAAAGTGACCCAAACTGGCCAAAGGGATGTTCCATACCAGGGAACATGCCCAGTATTATAAACTGGGGGAATTGGCTGGAAGGGGCTGGCTGCTGCACAGGAATGGTCTGGGCATCAGTCAGTGGGGTGGTGAGCAGTTGTGTTGTGCATCATTTTCTTGGGTTTTCTTTCTCTCTCCTTTTATGTTGTCTCCCTTTTCCTTATTATGTCTCAGTTTAGTTTATTTCAGTTACTTAATTGTTCTTATTTCAACCTGAGGGTTTTACCTTTTTTTCCTCTGATTCCCCTGCCTTTCTTCTGGGGCAGGGAAGGTGTGAGCAAGGAGCTATGTGGTACTTGGTGACTGGCTGGGGTTGGTTAAACCACAACATTGTCTTCAGAGCAGCTTAATTCCCAAATGTCCTACTTGGACAACTGTTGCTGCATTGAATTGTTCACTGGGCCCTATTTCTCTTGTGAAGGACTTCCCTGGTGTAGCTGAGGAACAGGCCCACAAAGATGTCAGGGAAAGGACTTCATAAGATGCTCAGTAGGTTTGTCTGATGGCAAAGTATGACTCCTGTAATGGGAAATGCCTCTGTGCAATTTGACGACTTGGTGCGACTCTAACTAGGCTGCTTCTGGGACAAATTGCTCCACAGTTGCTTTAGGATCACCATGGCTGGATGAAAGACATGTTAGAGTTGGCAAATCTATTTGAAGGAGCATTTGTTGTGCATTAATAATTTGAGATTCTATTTAGATCTTTTACCCAGCTGTCCTGCAAATCTAATTAACCTCTCCCACCCCTTCCAGAAGTGGTCAGTGTAGAAGAGTTCATAAAGTACCATCTACCCTTCATGTCACAGAAACTTGAGATGCAGAAAAGGGTTCTTATCTGGAAGCTGTAGCTATAACAATGGACCTTTGTTTTCTTGGCCCTTATAAGAACTTTCTTACTTCTTGCCATAAGCCAACACACAGTAGTGCAGAGGATTAGGTCATTTCCTTCCCTTCTCCTCTTCCTGCAGATTATTTGATTAGCATTTCTATTGTATACTCTAAATAGCATGTTCTTGGCTTCGGGCTGTTCGTCCCCTCCATAATCTCCTTAAAACACTGTAGTATGACTTTTTATTAACAGTGTAACATGGGAACTCCTTGCACAGAGATTACATGTGACGTAACACAATAAGGATTAATGGGACTGGTAAATCAGTAATCTTTCCTTCTTTCTTCTTTCCTCATGCACCTGAGGTTAGGCTTCTGAGAACCATCTAACAGTGTTAATGCTTTACAACACATGAAATATTTGTCTTTTTTTGATACCATTGGCTTTGATCAGAGTTCAGCCCCTGACTTTGTGGGAAGCAGAGTTCAGGTTGTGTGTAGTGTATGTTCAGCGTTCAGTACTGAGTGTACAAATATACCTCCCCCGTGGGATTATTACACATCCTGGTCTTCCACGTTTTCTGCTCCCTTTTCCCAGTGTTTCCTTTCCTTCCATCTCTGTTCTTATATATCCTGTGTGCAGTAATTTCAAGCTCTTTTCCTGCATGGGGTTTTTATTCCACTCCTTGTCTGTTTTGTTGAATAAAATTACCAGCAGCTGTTTAAAATGTCAGTCCTGAAATTTAGTAGTAATATAGTGATCAGGTTAACTCCAACATGGAGAGTTTGCCATTCAGGCTTCTTGCCAATCTGGACACTAGAGGCCATAGTGTTGCCCTTTGCCCCTGTCTGTAAGGCTGTCTTTTTCACTGGAACAGCTAAAAATGCATTTTTCTTAAAAGCTCCTGTTGAATGTCATGTGAAATCACGTAATTGTATCAAACTGTACAGCATCTGCTTGTGAGTCAGATAGAGGAACATGACGATACAGCCCTTTATTTCTTTAACAATTTTAAGGAAAGAACCTCCCCTGCAGTTCAGCATCACTTCATGAAATTAGCAGTGATATCTTGGGCTACAGATTGCATTGTTTTAGTCTGGCATGGTATCTGTACTCCAGGAGAAATCAGATAGCTTGCCTAGCGACAGCATGCTGGAGGCATTTGCTTCCAGTTCTCAAGGCATGGCATGGTTATTGCATGCAGTGAAAATCATTAAACCCTCCTCATCATAAAGGTGGGGGGCAATGTTGACACAAGAACAGCTGAGTAGAGCATGGCTGTCAGTAAATACAGGTGGGGAAACAGTGGTTCAAACTCTGTTGGGTGAGATTCAGAGGTAGCCACAGAGAAGTGTGCCTAGGGGCAAAATAAACCCTAAAAAGCCCTGAATTAAGATGGGGCATGATTAGCTATGAAAAGAACATTGTGTGGTGTTGCCTGATAGCTCCAGAGGGTCACTAATTTGAAGGCAGGTAAGGATTCTTATCTGCAGGAGGCTGGGTGGGGTGGTAGAAAGCAAATCCACCTGTAGCTGCTCACTGTACCTTCTTAGGTGGCTGCAACATAAAGTAATCTACAATCTTATTAACCTGAACTCTGAGCAGCTGCTTCTGTAAAATGAGAATAAAAGAGTTCTAGAAGCAAATTAGTCTTTAAGTTCTGCTTTTCAGGATGAATGCTTTTGAAACAGTACAACTCAAGTTTTACAACTTGTATGAGAAATGTAAGGCAACCTAGAAGTGGTCATACCAATGTAACTTATCACTGGAGTTAAATACCTTAATACAGAGCACCTTTTGTACTCTTGGTGCCAAATCTGTTAAGTGATACTAATGCAGTCTTGATGTGGTTTTGGTTAGTTGTGGGGTTTTTTTTTTTTCTTTTTTCTTTTGAAACAAAATCACAAAAGCAAACCCTTAGCCCTGATTAAAACAGCATTAAATCTCCCAACTTTGTATAAGCTGGGTAGAAATAGAAAATCCTTGAAAGTGATGGGGGAGGTGGGGTGGTGTGACTCCAGTAAAAAGTGGCATTTTAAGGATCTACATGTTATCAGTGGAAAAGCTGGGTTTGTGTGCCAGTAGTGTGAGGCTGTTGATTTTTGACTGGGAGGAGGATTCAACTTAAATCTCAAGATTGGCCTTGATGAGTCTTTGGCATTACTGTTGAGATTGATGCAGAAGGTCCCTATCCCCTCATTTGCATTGGTATAGTGGACTAACAGAATAAACCCACAAACAGGTAAGAAAAATTATTTGTGTTGAAATAGTTGGGGATTTGTGTGTGGTTTTGGTTTTTCCCTTAGACCCTTGCCAGCTTAGTAATCTGATAGCTGTGATAGTGACCATACCATTTCAGAGCAGTTTTCAGTAGTGTGGGTTTTTTGGTGACCAAAGAGTGGAAACAAGGGAGCACGTGTACATCAGTGTTTCTCCAGGCACTTTCCAGTGTTCAGCAGCTGTGGCTCAATCACTTCTGTGGTATCTTTGTGCTTGGTAATCTACAATAGGAGGGAAAAAAAGTGTCTTCGAGCCTATGGATAGTTTTATTAATCAGAATATCCTATGACAAGGTGTTCTGCAGCTGATTTTTCTGCTGAGGTGACAAGATCCTGTAACAGGACAGCTGTACAGTATTACTTAGGGGAAAGTTACCTGTGGAGTACAGGTTGAGGAGAGAGGAAAGAGGGATGCATTCACCTTGTTCTCAGCAGTGAAGCTGACTTATGTGGAGCTGCAACTTACGCTGTGTTGTAGCATTATGAACAAAAAAGCTGTTTTGACGGTTCTAATTTGAGTCTTACCCAGTTTCTATAATGTGAGGTGAACTGGGGAAGAGATCCAGCTAAAAAATCACAGAGCAGGTAAAATGGCTTTAACATGTTGACAGATCAGTTCATAAAATTGTGCTTAGAAAATTGAGGTGGCAAGCCAGGGAGAGCAGCAGAAACAGGAGCGACAATCACTTGTACAACTTGGAGATGTGAAATGTCAGGCTATATCTGCATTGCCTAAGCCAGGGTAACCATGTACCCCATCTTCACAGCTGCCCACTACAGCTGTGATGTAAAACATGATATAAAGGTTAAGCTGCTGTGTCATATCATGCTTGCAGCAGCATTTGCATGATCAATTCCACGAGGTAACTTGGAAGCTTGATCACCACTTCATGGCTCAGACATTTAAATTATCCCACCCACTGGCTTGATGCAGTGATTTCAATGTTGGTGGAATGAGAAATGAGCTCATAACCTGGTCTGGCACATGCAGATTTGCCTTTCTAAACGTGCATCCTACAGGAATGAGCTGTTGTAGACTCATTGGCCATGACAGTCCAGTACACACAAGTGGCATCTGCAGGTGTGTTGTGTCCAGGTCTACATTATTAGTGAAAATGGAGGTAGCAATGCCTGAAGAGTTTCTGCTGGTATAATTCTCACTGTATTAAGAAATTACTCTTTGTGTGGGAGGTGAGGAAAGCTAGCTGGGCTAATAAATGATGGTTAAAAAAAAAGAGAAGAAAAGGTATAGCATGCATGGGTACAGTTATGTAAGAGAAGGAAATAAATCAGTGTTTCTCTGAGAACCTCATCCACAGAGCTGCCAGGCAATTGGGCTGCAGTATTGTTCTCAACACACCCTCCACTTCCTTTTTTCCTTTTTGGGGCCAGGGATGGATGAATTGATGGAGCAGGAGCAGGATGCTGGCTCTGCCTCCAGCCAATGCTGCGTGGTGCCGCGGTGTTTACCCAGCTTACGCAAGGCAGAGCCAGCCCCTCTTGAGGCAGAAGGCGCTTCCCACGGCTGAAGTAAAAGCACACTGAGCAGTCACTCAGTCTGGCAGTTGCTGGGGGCTTAAAGGAGTTGGTGGATTTCAGCTGATTTTTAACAAGATCCAAGGGTTGGGTTTTTTCTTCTCTGCTGTGTAGGAATCCTGGAAGGACGCAAATATCCTGGTAAGTGCTCTGCATGCCATTGCTTTTCTCTTTTAGTGTGGTATTGTTTCAGGCTCTCTCCTAAAAGCCTCCTCAGTTGCAGTGGTTTTCAGCGATGCGGTGGAAAGGAAAACTGAGAGCAGGCAGTGTCTGCAGGCTGCCTTTCCACCTCAGAGAAGCAGAGGCATTCAAAGTGCACAGCATAAGTGCTGTTTGATCATTAGAAGTGTCAGTCACTTCTCATTTTTAGGGTGCAGAGCAAGGTGCCTTAAAACTGTCATTACCTAACCAAATCATACCAAGGGGAGTTTCTTACGGAGCTGTTAAATATTTGTGTTGTCTAAATAGAAAAAAAGGCTTTAAATATAACTGTAATTCCTACTTTTGCAAGATGTTATAGTATGTTATGTGAAAAGGCTTTAGTGTAATACAAACAGCTATTTAGCAGATACTTTGGTATATGAACTGCCTCATCAGGAAGTCAGACACTTATAAAAAGTAAAACTGTAACGTTCAGGAATATAGAACAAGAAGTCATTGTGGGTTTTTTGCAAGCCCAAGCTCCTCAGCCATATATTCCAGTGCAGGTGCATCAGACAGTAGATTTTCCTGGATTCAGTGATCAAAGCTTGAAAAGTTCCATTGCTTTGTGTAAAAATAAGATGCCTCTGTTTTGGTCTAGACTTTTAGGAAGTTTTGCTTTTATGACTGACTCAAAGTGAAAGTTGGAACTGCTGGGGTTTTTATTTTTTTAAGGTAATACTGTGTCATTTGTCTGAAGCAGTGGAGAGAATGTTAAATGTTTCTAACTGTAGAGTTCTCTACAGCAGAACTATACTTCTGTACCAGTATTGTATGAAGTTTTTTTCTTTCCTGCTTGTACTTTGCAAGGCACTGTCTGAAGATACAAATAGCTATGCTGTGGCTAATGAACACCTGATGTTCTCCCAGCATGCCTCTATTCAGTATTGTTTTATGTTTTTTTCATAGGGGTTACAGGTTATAAATAAACTTCATTTGATAATCTGAGTGAAATAAAAATGAAATAAAAGTATACTTTTTTCAGCATAGCACACAGAGTTTATACTAACAGGCAAAGTGCAAGTGCAGCCAAAACTTCATGAAAAAAGTTGCAGATTAATCTTATGGAGTAGCTTGTGTGAGTAACTCTGACAGGTAGTTCAGCTGATGGAGCAAGGACAAGCTGTGGTGTTTGTCCCTTGTGTCGGAGGGACTGAGCTCCATGTGAGGCTCCACGTGTTGTCACTGCTATATCCAAAATCTGATGTGGGGGAGATGGGTGGCAAGGGGGTTCAGACTGCGTGTAAATGGAGCAGGTTAACTGGTGAAGAACTTTCTCAGCTAATTAAGGATACAGATAATATTGCAGTGACAGCTTTAAAATAGACACCTTGTGCTAAAAGACAAATGTTTTTGGCTTCCCACACGCAGTCTGAATTACATCATTTATAACCCGTAGGAGGTTATCGTGGTTTCCTCAGGGGAGGATCAGCTGTTACTTTTCATAACTGAAAAAAATTCTGGACTTTTTTTCCAGGGGAGTATTTTCAGAATTGATTTTTGTCAGTCGTTTGGAGTGGATCGTTATTGGTTACATAAATCTTCCAGGTTTAATACACCCAACCACTTTCTCATGTCATCAATGGCAGTTCAGAATAAGAGAACTGAAGTTAGCAGAGGTTTGATTGAAATCGGGCCCCTGTACTTAGGTGAGTTTTTTCTGTCTTCTAAAGAGGAATGCTGTTTTTGAATACTCTCATAAAGTACAGATTTTCATGTAGGTGTCTATAATAGAGGTTCTGTTCTAAAATATTTCCCTTGTTCAATGAGCAAGGTTATTTGTCCTCAAGGCACTGTTCCTGCCTTTCCTGAAACTGCTGAGAACTTCTCAGACTTGCTTCTGAAGCTGGAACAGAACTTGAGGCAGAATGCTTGATGCCAATTCAACCAAAACTGCTGTTCCTTAGACTGGAAAAAGATTGCCATAGCCTTGGAGCAAAACAGTAGATTTCCTCCTGTGTATCAAGTTAATGCCCATTTGAAAGTGTCTGCAGACAATGGGCTTTTCTGTGTGTGTGTGCTCTGACTCTTGCATGACTTGTTTCCAGTATGACCAGCCTGCTAATGACAGATGTCCATGGTAAAAAGATGCTTTCACTCTGTTTATGACAATGAAAAAACTCTATTGAGATTTTTACAGATGTTCTCAAGCTGTAGTAGCAGATAGCTGTTGCATTGGCTTTATGGTTGGTGTCCTGTGCTGGATCAGCTGCTTGCTCATTTCACAGCTTGGCCACGTTGTTTTTGATGCTTTCATATGATAAGGCACTTGTGTGTTTGTAGGGGATGACTAAGGTATTCTGAGTTACAAAAGAAAAGGTGTGCAATATAGACTAAAGAAATAACAAGCCATACTAAAGCAAAAGGCTGGACTGATACTCTACATGCCCAAGGCTTATTCTTGGGTGTTTTGATGCTCAAAAGCTCCCTTTTCTAGAAAGAAGGAAATTAATTATCCTGCCTTAGAAAGGTAGTGTATGGCTATTGATCTAAAGTGATAGGCATTTAAATTGCACTAGCAGCTGCATCACTGTACCTTCCCTGTGCATCTGTAGTGAAGGATGCAGACTGTAAACAGAATCTGGGTGATCTTAAAAGTGAAGTCTAAAACCTGTTGATGTTAAAATTGCAGTTGTGTGTGTGTGAAGGAAACATGAGCTTGTTTTTAACTGGAAACTTAGAGAAGTGTGAAAACTATGGTTGATAAACACATGCTTTTTTTTTTACCCAGTGATCAGTAAAAACTGTTTTAATGCAAGCTTACAAAAAGATTGATAGGACAAAGAGTTAAAGGAGAATAACTTTCCAGTGGTGGAAGTTACTTCACCCATCATATAGAAGAAAGTGATTTCTCAACCTTTGTCTCAGCTTTCAGAAACATAGTGATGCAAGGAGCTGATTCCTTGTTGCTCTCACCCGTGGAGATCAGTAATATTATGTTTGTGAAACCTGGCAACCTGGACTTGGTGGGAACACACACTCAAATAAGAAGTCAGTCTGTTGGGAATTACTGAGGGGTTTTGGGTTGAGGTTTTTTGGGTTTTTTTCTTTTGTTTCTCTCTGATTACTTATTGTCTCCTCCTTTTTCCATGCTTGCAGATATATTCTTCTCAAGAGACTAGTATTCTGTACAGCTTGTTTGTCTCCTAGAGACTTTTTTAACTTCGTTATTCTGTCTGTTTAAATCTAGAAATCAAGATTTTTTTCCTTTGAAGTGGTGAGATGTAACCATAGAAGAGAATGTGCAGTGCTGAAATACTGTACATGTATTCAGAGGATTTTGGTTTCTGATCTTGCAGTTGCAGGAAACTTGCCTAGTGGAAATGGGAGTGATAAAGAACTTAAATGTGTAAATGCATGTTGGCAAACTTGGGTCCTACTTGTGTATTGTCACACTATTCAATGTGAATTGCTTGTTTGCAGTAGGGGGTTTTAAATCCAAATAAAGCTATAGACAGTAACATGTAAATCTGGAGGGATAAGGACAAAATCTTGTTTCATTGCTAATGGAGTTACTTATAATTTATGTCTAATTGGTCAAAAGTGCCCCCCAAAGTGCATATTCTAGTCACTTGATAAAATTGTGTGGGCTTCCTAAAATTAATTGTATTCCTAGAATAATTTAGGGTTGGGAGGTAGTCTTGTTCAGCCCCTGGACTCAAAAGGGGACTGGACTGCCTTAGACCAGGCTGTTCAGGGCCACATGCAGCTGATCTCCAAGGATGGAGATCTCATAGCCTCTGTGGATTGAGGCTTTCCCCCCCATAATAGCTAATGGGGATGTTTCTGTTGTAGCTCGTTTGTTGCCTCTTGTTCTGTCACTGCATACCTGGGGGAAGAGCTGGATGTGAGAATTGCAAGGGTAGTCAATGGAGAACTGCAAATAGTATAAGAACAAAAACATCAATACATAAGATGTCTTGTGCTTTATTTCTAAAAGCCAAAGAAAAATCCAAACCTTAAAATATGTAGATAAAGAACATAAAGATAATATTATAAAAATGGAGGGGAAAATCCCCATTTGTTGCATCTGAATCAGCATATTTTTATTTTAATATACTCATTGACAGAGGACTTCTTGCTATACTGTGAAAGTGGTTTTCTATGCAGTGTTTTAGAAAAGGGCTAGTCTGGCACTAGCTACAGTTGCTAGCAGCCTATAATGCTGGCTCTGTGTTTAGAAAATGACGGTAATTTATTACAAAGAGACTTTTATTCTAGTATTTTTAGCTTGCAGCCGAGTGTTTAATGAATCTCTGCTTGGGCTCATTGAATTTATGTTCTCCCCTCCCCCTGCCCCATTTTAACCATTAAGATACTGCTATTCTTGCTGCAATTCCAGAAGCTGTACTTGGTCTACAAAATAGCAAACTTATTCACAGGGTGCTTTGCCTTACTGCAAACAAAATCTGAAGACTTGCTGAAGCAACTAAAGACTAGTTGTGAGGGAGTCTGTGAGCAAGAAAGACAGCTGAATGGTTGAGGATGACTGGTAAGCTAGAGCTGATAGTTAAAAACCAACTGAAATTCAATTTGTCTCTGTCCCCATGGAAAATGATGTGTTCAGAGTACATGAGGTTAAGAGCTCACTTTCACTGAAGTGTGGTTTTGTGAGGTCTTCCCAGGCAATAGTCTGGGTGCAGAGACCAGTGTTTGCATGAGGCAAGAGAGTCTACAACGATATGACTCTTCCTTCTGCTGGAATGGAGTCAGAAATCTGTGGCTTGCTTTCTGTGCTATAGCAGTCATTGCCTTCTGTGAGTCATTGTCTTGAGTGAGTACTGCAGAACTGGAAGGCTTGTAAGAAACCAGATTTACATTCCTCAAATGAACTTTAAATGCTTTTCTCAGTTTAGTTCTTATCACTTCTCAATCCTTGAAAACAGTTGCATGTGACAGTATTGAGCAAGTTATCCTCATTGAACTTTCTGCTACCCCCAGGAGAATCAGTGTTAAGAATGAAAAGGTATTACCTGTTCATGAGTTCTTACTATTTTTGATACTGAAGGATTTTAACTGGTACCCATTGTCGTACTAGCTGCAAACAATTAATAACACTTTTAGCCATTCAAGTTGCTTTTTTCACAAAATCTTTTCAAATCCACAATACAGTATTGTGCAAAGGTAAGGGTTTTCAGGTTTCAGTCTCTTCTCTTTGGCAGAAGCAGAGATCTTGACATGAAAAGTGTACTGCTGCCAGTTCTGATTTTTGGAAGAACGTTGGATGAGATGGGATCTTGTAATTGACGTCTTATTCTTTAGCAGTGTTGAGGGTTCTTGGAGGAGTTTCTAACAGTCTGTTGTTGAGAGCTTGCTCCAAGGAAGCTTGTTGTGCTGATGTCTGGAAATGCTGCTGCAAAAATGTAACTTGCATGTATTTTGTTCAAACAGTTGGTTCCTTAGCTATATAATGGCACTTCAGAGCCAAGTTGTCTTTAATTGGCCTTTCCTAACTTTCTGAAGAAGTCTCCTGTAGTACTACTCTAGGAATAAAAACTGGTCAGGTTATACTACAAGAGAAGGCCCATTATATATTTTAGTGGATCCATCTTTTCTATTCAACAGCATTCCTTCTTGTAAGTTCTCCACTCAGCTTTAAATGATCCATAAGCCCGCTCTGTTTCAGGAGTGGAGATGTTATCACGTGGTGGATTAGACTCATCTCTAGTAGGACAACACTTGAATTTTATTTGCAGACATGAAATTTCCCTTGGACTGGTCTTCAGGGCCTCATTGGAAGGATATAAGTGATCTGTGTTGTATCTAGGAACAAAAATATTTTCCTCTGGAGTACAGTGCACCAGGCAAATCACAGTGGATGAGAAGTAGTGTGTATGTTGGACTGATTATTTTTTTAGGAGTGCTGAATTTTGTATGTGCTTGAGTTGAAGTAATCTGGGGGTGTTAGTAGTTGTGAAAGTGGTGTCTGAAGCTCATAAAGGTTCTGAGATGTATTTCCCAAAAAAAAATCAAGCATTCAAGCCAGACTTTTGAAAGTGGATGAGCAAGCTGTGTTATTAATGATGGTTCTAGATTCCTAACACTCAAACCTTCCTTAAGTCTGATAAGTGGATTTCCATCACGTGCAAAATAAATTTGACTGGATTCCTTTAAACATAAAGCAAAAGAAAAATTTTTAAAGAGCAGCTGAACTATAGTCCCTGGGAACTGCTGACCCCTTTTATCATTTCTGCACAGTTATCTGGCCACTTGTTCAGGTAATGCTTTACAGTCTCCTTTAACTGTTCATGTGGGTTTTTTATGAGACTCTGAAGTTGACTCAGACTGAGAGATTATTTTTTTTTAGTTTTCCACTAAAATTGTTCACTTGGGTGAACAGAGGAAGAGGAGAAGCCACCCTAAACCTGTTCTTGTACTAATGGCTAAAGTTATTTTTAATGTTTGCCTTCCTACTTTGTCTAAGTGAAAGGATTAGCTCTTTATCTAACACAGTAATGTGGGGTTATACTATTTAAATCTTTGGTTACTGTGTCATGGTGTTTCCTAGTCCTGTGCTGTTTCCTAATAGGCACTGCTGTAGGTTTCATGGCAGTATTTCTTGTGAGTTGTTAAATGTCAAGGCAAAGGACAACTGTTGGCCAAGATGAAATTAGTTGTATGTGAGGAAGACTGACTTGCAGGGGAGAAGCTGTTGAGGAGGTCAATATTCAAGGAGAAAACAGGTTAATCATGGGGGGAGGAGTTGAGAACATGAGCTCTTTTAGAAGACAATTATACAAGCAACTATAATACAAGAAGATTTTAAAATAAAACAAATGCTGAAGTTGATAATAAAAATACATCATAGAAAATAGATCCTTATTTTTAGATACAGATAAATTGTGAAGATTTTTACTCACTTAAGTAGAGATACCTCAGAAGGGAAATGTGTCTAAAGAACTGAGCACTATGAAACACTAAGATCTGTATAGTTCAGTACTAACATCAGTAAAGCAGCCCTGAGGTGTGTTCACAGGCACAGAGTTTCAGAGAGTATGGCACTCCAAAGCTGAGTGTGAGGCAAGGAGGACCCTGGAAGACGTGAAAATTATGAACACAGTTAATATTGTGGGGATCTTTATCAAATCAGTAAATCTCCACTTTGATGTAACTACTGGCATCATAAAGATTTAAGGTCACATTTTCATGTGATGGGTTCGCTTTAACGTCTTTATTTTAGAATTTCAAAGGCAAAACCTACAACAGTAACCTCACAATCCCAGGGGAGTTACTGCTACACTTGGGTCAGCAATCTAGAGATGCTTTGGAGCAAACAATATTCCTTGACTCCTGTGCCACTGCCTCTATTCCTGTGTGACAGGGGGGACTGTTGGATTAGTAAGATGCACTTTCAGCACCAGCTGAGTGATTGGTACCCTAAGGCTTGAACCAGGACCTGCGTAGTGAAAGTGCTTGCTGCTTCCCAAGCAGCAGGAATAGCTTGGTGTCACTGTCCTGGAGATGGGAGACAGACACTTCACAGCAGTGTCGTGCCCATCAGCTTTGTTGCAGTGCACTCATCTCTCAGTGGGTCAGGGTGCTCTTGTAATAATGTCACATGTGTGCTAGCCACAAAGACAAGCTGCAGTTAACTTGTTTCAAGTACTGTGAAATCTACGGACTTGACAAAAAGGAGAAGAGATTTGGAAAATGAGAAACGAAAGGAGAAGAAAAAAAAATGGTTTCTATTTAGCGTCCTGGTTGTGTTCTGCTGGAAACAGAGACATTTTGAGGACTGTGAGATGTTTTTACCAGTGTTTGTGAGAAGCCCTCCCAAATACGTGGAATAGCATGAAGGAGCAAACTTGAGTTTTTAGAGAGCACTGTGAGCTGATTGCAGATGGCAGTCAACATATGCATGCTGAATATGAAGCTGGTAGATTTGAGAAAACATATTGAAGGCCAAGCTTCTCCGTGAAGGAACAAAGACTGGGAGAGGGTGCAGAGATAAGGTCAGTAAAGGATCTTTGCCTCAGCTTCTGAACAAATGTGAGCAGGCTGTCAAGCACTGCCATGTCCTTTTCTCTGTTCTTACAACATAAGATGGGGGTAGATAAAATCTGCATGATGACATCTTTTGTGCTAATAACTATGGTCTAGTTAAGGTAGAAGAAAGTGGAGATGCAACATTGTTGTTGTGATCAAAGTTGATGACAGGGTTCAAGAAGTGCTGTGTGGGTCAAAAAGTGCACTTGCACAGAAGGCAGAATGTTAACTATCAGTGCTAAAAAAGATTAGTAGCTCTTTGAGTTGGTGTGCAAACTTACCTGGAAGGACCAGAGGAATGTTCTTATTTCTGTTAAAGAAAGCTTCCAACAGGCTCTCATCCGTGTTACTCTTTATCAATCAAGTGCTCTGCTGGGTAGGCTTTCTCTAGAGGAAGGTCAGAGATGAGCTGCACAGGTCAAAAATGTCTGGAAATGCAACTAATGAGAAGCTGGGAAAAATACAATATGAACTGTTCCTCAAAGCAGAAGTCTGAGGCAAAAAATGCACTTCAAGACTGTTTTCATTAGGAGTTATGTGGAATTCCCTCAGGAAATCTCCTTCAAACAGATGTTTATATCATTTTTGTGTCTGGCTAAACATGAGAGATCACATTACACACCCTAATCTTTTATGGTAGACTCAGTATCAAATTGTTATACAACTTCCTTATATCTGCAAATCCAGAAACTTCTTGGAAAGCTCTGAATCAGGCACTTCCCATGAAAACTTCTGCCTCTCTAGCTAATGGGCTGGTCTTGCTTTGTGGGTTTTTTTCTTTTAATTTAATGCCAATCTGGTTCTACTTAATAGCTGAACGTAATATAATAAATGAAGTTATGTATCATTTATTCTAAAAAACTGGCATGGAGGAAAACAAATGTGGATGTTTTAAGACCATAATGGAAATTTCTAAATGTGTTTCTTTTGTGACCTGGTAGTTCTTCAAGGCAATTACACCTTCATTCATGTGGTTTCATATATATGTTTAAATTATTTTTCAGGCAAAATCAAAACATGGAAAACACAAAATACTACTATATCAGATGTGCAAGTTTGTGTAATTGATAGATAAGGGTGTTATCTCTTACACTTAATTTTGGTTTTATTTTTACAGGAAATAATGAACAAAGTGTGCCACAACTCTTGATCAGAGACCTGAAATTTGAGAAGAAGTCATTAGCTAAGCTCATGTTTTCTCCTGATCAAGAAAATCATCCATCAAAAGCACCAGTCAAATATGGTGAATTGATTGTATTGGGGTAAGTGTGTATAAGAGTCTGAGGGTTTTCTGTGCTATAATTCTGTGGACATGTTTCAATATTGTGCTAATCAGTTCTTGGATTTAAATATGATTAATTGAAAATCTGTAAGTAGTAACACTACTAATTAAGAACACTTGGTGCTTGAAATGTGAATGAAGGTTCTTGTGGGTCTGTATCTCATGAGAAGCTAAGTAATACAGGAATGATGGACATTGTTCTTTCTCTGTGCTTTTCAATAGGTACAATGGGTCTCTCCCAAATGGAGATAGAGGAAGAAGGAAAAGTAGGTTTGCTTTATTTAAAAGGCCCAAGGCAAATGGGGTGAAACCCAGCACTGTGCATATTGCCTGTACCCCTCAAGCAGCAAAGGTGAGTTCCATTTCTCTGCTTAAGTCTGTCTGATTTCTCCTAGTGCACTGTGAAGAGCTGTTATGAAATGGTGTAAACAGCATACAGTTCTGACTGTGAAAAGAATGGTTTATGTTTATCCAAGGTTTTTTGGTACCTGTCAGGGTTAGCAAGAAACAATTCAGCAAAGAAGATTTGGTGCCTGGTCCTTGCCATGGCCAGAACAAAAAAACAAAAAAACATTTGGGAACATGTTCTGGGCACAGGCCAGTCATAGAAAACACTTTCTATTTTGTTTTCCTTCCAAACTTACTACAGACATCTGTTCTAGACTTTGTGGTTTTGCACTCACTCGAGCTTTAGGACGAACTTTGCTTCCTGTGAAGCTGACTTTAGTGATTCTTTGCCAAAGCTCCCAAAGCTCCACATGTACTTGCTGCTCCATCCAATGGGTAGGAGCTCCCCAGGGATCAGGACAGGTGGGTTTTGCAGGGCATATTTCATACAGCTTGTAAGCAGAGTTGCTATTAAGAAGCAGTAAAGGAAAGGCTTAGGCCCTGAAGTTGAACTGTATTTCATGTCAAAACTAGTATGTTATAACTAAGGTATTACCATGAAATATTTCTGTATTGTGGCTATTCAAGTGTCTATGCATGCAATTAATGGAGCATTTCTGCTAAAACAATGCAATTTGAGGATGCTTAGTGGTTGTTTAGAAATTGCCAGCGACAAGATCAGGTCTTTAAACAAATGCGGTAGTGTTAAGTGTTCAATTCCCAGACCATCTTGACACTTCAGGATATTGACCCTAAATTTGGGGAATGCCATGAAGTATTCTGAAATCAAAAGCATTTTTCTAACCAAAATTTTTGTAGTAGAATTATGTTCATAGGAGATCTTTGAAAAGAACATTTGCTTTAGCAAATTCTTTATGGTCTTGTGAGTGCTGCTGAGCAGCACTCTTCAGAATTGTTTCAGTTCCTAGTAGGTAATTGCAGAATGAGCATCTAAACTAACAAACTGAAACCTTTGCTATGGCTTCTGCAACCTGTGTTAAGTTTCTCCTTTTTACCCCCTTTACTACCACTTTTTTGTCTGTGTAGCTTAAATCAGTCATTACTGATTTTAGTATTAAATCCTATTTTTAGACTGCAGTCCTTAGGTTTTTGTCCTCATTTTGCTGTTGGCCAAGGTCACGCTGACATGGCCACATAGGTGTTACATTCAGTTTTAGCCTTTGCATTTGGTTTTTTTGTCCTTTTGTGTTCAGGCCAGCATTGCTTTAACACAAAACATGACTAATAATATGCCCTGGTTATGTGTGTTTAGTTGCAGCATGTGCTGCTGAAGAGACCAGTTTGGTCTGTTGCTGAATCAATCCTGCAGGTTTTTTTTTTTTTAATGGCCAGGACTGGGTTTTGTGAAGTTTAACTACAGGTGTGTCATTAACAACTATCTCCCTTAATGCATTAATTAGCACAAGAACCTGGTTATATACATATATACGTATCTATTGTCTGCTTTGCTGCTATATACTGTAGAATTATTGTGCATTGGTTCAATAATATTTGGCATTTTTCCATAGGCAATAAGTAATAAGGACCAACACAGCATATCTTACACTTTGTCTCGGGCCCAGACAGTAGTAGTTGAATATACACATGACAGCAACACAGATATGTTCCAGGTATGTGAAGTAAATGTGTAAGTGTATTCTTACTTTTGGTAGCTTCAAACAAGGTATTCTCTCAGCAGGCTTTCCCCTCAGACCCAAAAGTTTGTGTGTGTCAGCTTCTGCACTCACTATTCAGAGCAATTTAATTCTGCTCATTCCCAAGGCCATCCTGTGAACAGGACTGTGTGTCTGTGCATCACTTTTAGACTTGGGCAAAGGTGAAAGTTGCGGGTTTTTGTGACTAATGCACAAGATTATGGTTTTGCCTTTGATTGCTGGTCTGGAAGTCACATAACCTGTCTCCTGGTCCCTCCTTGCAAAATGAAGAATAAAGGGCACCGTTCTCTTTAAGCACTTGGAACTTTGCTTCTGGCATTTACAAAGGGATTTGGGATCAGCCAGTTGGAGACGGGATAGAAGAAATACAGTGTGGAAACAGGGGAAAGCTTTTGGCACAACTAATATGAAAAATGCTCTGAACTTCTTTAAGCAAATCCAGAAGTGTCTAAAGCACTGGGAGATGTGAAGAGAGGAGCCTCAGTGCTGATGCTGGCAGTTCTCAACAACTTTGCTGCAGTTCCTGTGTGTATGAGAAGGGACCACAAACACATTTGCAGCTGTGGTGTGCCCTCATATCTTATAATTGTTTCCTGTTTTTCTCAAAAGGAAGGGTTTTGTTTTTGGGGTTTTTTTCAGTGTGTGCTTTGTTCTCTTTGGTTCCCAGGCTGTGATCTTGTGTAGACTTTTTTTTTTTCCCCTCATTGTTGCCACTAGTTTATGGCAAGGAGTTTTGCTGTCACAGCATTTAGCTGTGACGCCACTGCAGGATCTAAGGAGGTGGGAGGTGTTGGGAAGTGGTGGAGGAAGCTGCTTTGCAACTGCAAATACTTAAAACAGAGCAAAAGGACTGTAATGAAATCACTGCAGCATAAGCTATTGTGTGTGTGAGTGTTCTCTCTTCAGGCATGCTTTGGCATGTGTGCTGCTCTGAAATCGCCCCTGGCAGTCCCTGTGTACTCACGGGTTGTCCTGCCTAAGAAGCAATAGAAAAAGACATTCTGACAAAGCAGTTTTAGTCTCGTGAAAGCTCTGCAGCCTTCACCAAAAAGCACCTCAAGGTTTTGGGTCTTTTGCTCAGCAGTTAATCAGTCTTAGTGTAACCACCTATTTTCAAAGAGCCTGAGAGCTCTGGAAGTGAGTGAATAGTAGTGTGTAAGGGGGCTTTAAACCCATCTATGTGGATGTTTGGGAAAGGGTTATTACTTTTCTTCTTACTTTGTAAGGAAAAGGACAGGATGAGCTGACTGGAAAAGAAGTGATACCCATGCAGTTCTGCCAAACTCAGTGCAGTTGTGTGGGACTGCAAAACTCAGGGTTCCTTGCAGCCAGAAAAGGAGGCAGAGCTACCAAGAAAATCTGATTATAGTCAAATGTTACATTCTACCAGAACAACCAGCTTTTACCTGGCCTTTCACAAAAGGTTTGCTGCCTCTCAGTGCCCAGCAGAACTGAAGAGACAGCTCACTTAATCTGATTTTTGTACATCTGTACCTTGACTAAGTCTGGCACTGTTTAGAATGTTCTGGGCATGCAAAGTGACTGAATGTCACTTGTCTTCCCTCTAACTGCTGTTCCCTGGCTGTTTTGGTGCTGCTGCAGCTGGTCTGCCTGACCTGAGTGTAACCTCTCTGATGAAAAGGCCTTGAATGGGAAATCATCTCAGAAATGAGTTAATTACATCATTTTATTTCTCCTTCCTTCATTTGGCTGTACTCAGCTTTCAGAATAACTTTGATCATTTGAAGGCAGAATAATTCATCAATTCAGATGAGGCTTTGGAAACCTAAATTGATAGATTGATGGTCAGGAATGCTTCAAACTGTAACGTCATGGTTTTTATATCATTGCTTTTAAGTCCTTTGAATCTGAATATTCCTAGACCCAAAACCAAACTTCTGATCAGTTTTTTCTTAATCCCTTTCCAGATTGGTCGGTCAACGGAGAGTCCTATAGACTTCGTAGTAACAGACACAGTTCCTGGGAGTCAGAGTAATTCAGATACACAGTCAGTGCAGAGCACTATATCAAGGTTTGCCTGCAGAATCATATGTGAACGTAACCCTCCCTTTACAGCAAGAATATATGCTGCAGGATTTGACTCCTCAAAAAACATTTTTCTTGGGGTAAGGGAACATTTTCTTTTTTCCTTTAAAAGTTTAGTGCAGGCTTATTTTTTGAACTAATTCATAGCTCCACTTCAGCCAAATTAAAAGTTCTCATTGATGTAATTTTTTTAGGAGAAAGCTGCAAAGTGGAAGACATCAGATGGGCAAATGGATGGACTAACAACAAATGGAGTTCTTGTTATGCATCCTCGTAATGGATTCACTGAAGACTCAAAGCCAGGGGTGTGGAGAGAGATTTCTGTGTGTGGGAATGTGTTCAGCCTCCGTGAAACCAGATCAGCTCAACAGAGGGGAAAAATGGTGAGAGGAGTGACCAGTGTTTTATGCAACCTGTTCAAAATGGTGCAGTCATAGGGGGTATAGTTTGGGCATAGAGCTGGAATCTTCTGGAATTCAATGTAGTTGCCACCTCTGCAGTTAGTTACACTGCCTTTTATATGTCTGTCTGTGTGCACAAAGGTGTCTTGCTCAACCTGAATAACTGACTGGGTTTATCCACAAACTAGTACTTAATTGCACATCTGGGCTGCTCTTCTAAATTGAGTTCCCAATCTACTCTGTACTTCTGCAAACTGTCCTAGGCCTGTGCATGTTCTGAAAGTATTTTCCTGATTCTCCCTTGTGAGGTTATGCTTTTAAGTTTTTTCCACTTTTCCTTTTTTATAGAATAATGAAGAACAGTTATAATTTTGGATATTCATTTCCATATTGACATTCTGAGTTTCCCCTCTTTCTCTTGTTTCCAAAGCATTGGTGACATTTTCAGGAGATAATTACTTTTGGTGTGACTTGGAGTGTTTCTCCAAAAAGAAATGCTACACTGAACACTTTAAATAACATATTTAGCTAAGAGTTCTAACTGGAGGAGTGGAAAGCCACATCTAAAGGTGTGTTTTCAGAAAACAGTCTAAAATATGATGGAGGACTAAACCAGGCTTGCGCTACTCCTTACACATTTCAAGCCACACAGTCAGTAGTGCTATAGGGATGGAGTAGAGGGAAGTTCAGATGGGAGAGGAGCTTTCCTCACTTAATGTGACCTTAATGTCCATGTCAAGGTGGAGAACGAGACGAACCAGCTGCAGGACGGCTCCCTGATCGACCTGTGCGGGGCGACGCTGCTGTGGCGCACGGCCGAGGGGCTCTCGCGCACGCCCACCGTCAAGCACCTGGAGGCGCTGAGGCAGGAGATCAACGCGGCCCGGCCGCAGTGCCCCGTGGGCTTCAACACCCTGGCCTTCCCCAGCATGAAGAGAAAAGATGTGGTAGACGAAAAGCAGCCGTGGGTGTACCTGAACTGCGGCCACGTGCACGGCTACCACAACTGGGGGAACAAAGAGGAGAGGGACGGCAAGGACCGCGAGTGCCCCATGTGCCGCTCCGTCGGCCCCTACGTGCCTCTGTGGCTCGGCTGTGAGGCGGGATTTTATGTGGATGCCGGGCCTCCCACTCACGCATTCAGCCCGTGTGGACACGTGTGCTCGGAAAAGACAACTGCATATTGGTCCCAAATTCCTCTTCCTCACGGTACTCACACTTTTCACGCAGCCTGTCCCTTCTGTGCGCATCAGCTGGCTGGTGAGCAGGGTTACATCAGGCTCATTTTCCAAGGGCCTCTCGACTAACACAGGTGTTCCCAAGGACTGCAGGAAACTGATAAGCTAAGCGATTCTCATTTTTAAACCGTTTTTCGTATTTTCTGGGCTTTGCTGGTTTGCATTAAGATGAAGAATTTTTTTGGTTTTTTTGTTACAACGGCTAAATCCCTCTTTATCGAGAAAAGTCTGGAAATCAAAGGAATTGGGGGAGAAGGGGGAGACCTCCTGCTTTTTTTTTTTTAGTTCATAACTGCTTCTGAAGAGGTGAAGGAAGTATTGCAGAGTGAACTTCGATGCCTTCAGTTCAATGGTTTTGAATCAGATGCCCACAGTGTTTGAAAGCTGTTTCATTCTTTTTGTATATGGAGGGTAAATAGTTCAAAGAACATTAGTTTACAGCTTGGATGAAAACATTGTAAAATATAACATGTATATTAACTCTTTTCTATTTATCTTTATTATTGAAAACATTTAGAATGTTTAGAGAGTAGCATGGTCATAGTGTGTTACATCCAGCAATTGGATGTGTAGAGTAGTTCTGGATGGAGAAGAACGTGGGATGGAAATGGTAGAAAAATCTTTTAATCTAAAATACTGAGTTCTTAGAATAGTTAAAATGCTTTTTAAACAAAGCTAATGCAAATTATGATGGCATAAAGTTGTGCTTTAACCATGTTGAAAGGTAGGTAAGAAGGATTTCTTAAAATGTCTTTTTGGTAGGACTGTACTTAAGATCTGGTTATGAGGAGAATATTTACCAGACTCTTCGAATATGCAACTTAGTCTAGATTAAGGATTTTTTTCTCCCTTTGTGCTAAGACTTCTCTTTATTTAGCATTAGTGACATTTGTGAGGGTTTTTCCAATGTTAAACATGAACAGACCTGAAAGATGAGTCTTGTTCTATTCCTTGCTGTTTGGGGGGTGGGTGAGGGGGGAGGTGGCTGCACCTGGGCACGTGTGTGGGGAGCAGTCTGTGACTTGGCTGCAGTCCCAGCTTGAGAGGGGCTTGTTGGGGGATGCTCAGCCTACCCCCTGCTGACTGGTGGGGGGCTGCAGGCCTGGCCTTTACCCCTCTGCCAGCTGCAAATGTACATCTGGGCCACACGTGGAACAGAGGTGGAGCCTGGTAGCCAAGGGATGTGTGCCTGTGTCCCTGCATCCCTGGGCAGCTGGGCACAGCTGGCAGTTTGTTGGGAGAGCTGGGGCTGTGCTGGGCTCAGATCCTAGGGGCTGTGATTACTGGTCTCTGCTATCTCCTTCCTCCCTCTCCTTTTCCCTCTGTGTCCACCAGAAAGGACCAGTGCACTACATGCAGCTCTGCTGCCGACCCACTGTGCTTCATGGCAAACACACAACCTGACCTTTTTAGGATTGATTTGAGCTTTTTTGGCCAGCTTCATACTTTTTTTTCCAAAATGTGTACTGTATAATTGACAGTAACAAATTTCTGTACTTTATAGCAAAGCTTTCATTTTTCTTTTGAAGCTGTTCTAAAATTTTCTTTGTTTAAAGAGACCTATGTTGCTTAGATGTCATGAGTTACTTACTTTGACTGTCAATTATTTCTTCATTTTTAAAAAGAAATTATATATATTGTTTGGTTCACTCAGGAAATGCATGTGTCAGGAAACCTGTACTATAAGTTCAGTTAGCTGTCATGTACAAGTAACTGCTGTTACTCCCTTTCCATAGAAATATAACTGATTTTGACATTTTCCAGATTATATGCATTAAGTAATGAAACTTATGCAGCAAGAAATCCCTGTATTGTAGTTGTTCTAATCATCTTATTCGAACTATAGTATACTGTAGTTTTAATTTTTGTTTGCAAATTAATTTATTTAAACTACGTGAGTAAACACTTTTCAAAAATAGAAATTCTGGGATTGTTTGTGGCTTTGTTTCCAAGAGAATGGGAAAGGTGGCTGGGGATGTCCCTTCTGTTGTCACCTCAGGTATCTCTCTGTTCTGCATGTGTGGATTAAGAGCACAGAGAAGCAGCTGTAAAGACTTCGCACATTTTCCCTGATCATGGCTATGAATGTCTCCTTTAAGATGTGTCCTCTCAATGTGTTTTGTATTTATCTCTGTGTTAAAGGTGAGATTGTTGTTTAAAAGACACAGTTGAATGCTTTCTTCCCTGACTAAGTTACAAATTCTGAAATGTAAGCAAAAACTGAACTAAATGTCTGGGTTCTCTTAAAATGACAAGAGTGTTTGATTCCATCTTCTACAAAGTGTAGTTTGACATTTCTCTGGTCCTGATTTTCTTGACTACAGGAACATGAAAAGCCAGAAAAGGACATGATGAAAGCTACAAAGCAGTATGAGTAACACAGAGCTGAACTGTGAGCACAGATGGAGCACAGGATGGTAGGAGGAATATGGAAAGTGGTGTTGGAGGCCCAGCTGGAGGCTGGTGTGAAGCCAGGGGTGCAGTTGGGTACATGCACATCTGACTGCAGAGGGGAAGAAGAGAGGGTCATACCCAACACGCAGCCCTTATTAAGACTCTACCCCATATAAGACTATGCATTATGCTTACACTGTATTTTTCTAGCCCACTCCTCACTCTCCAAACGCCCCAAAGAAAAGACATACCAGACACAGGTGTCTGAGCAGAACTGGCTGTGTCTCTGGGTTGTGTTAGGCTAAGGTCACTCTTCAGTCTGCCTCACGCTCTGCCTGTTTTGTATACTTTCTTTGACTCAAGCTGGGCTTGTTAATCCCATTTTTAAAAGGGCAGAACATGGGCATTCAAATGCTTGAGACAGGGAAATCCCCCTGTCAAAGGCAGCATAGCAACGGGTGAGTAGTTTGAGGAGCAAGTTCCATCACCAGCAGCAGCAGCTCTGACTGTGGTTCCCTGCTTGAGTTCCCCCAGGTTTCTGTTCTTGGATAAATGATTGCAACAGTCCTCTGTAAACAGTCCTCCAGTACTCAACCAGCTGACTGAAGTACTCTGAACTTTAAGGCCAATCCTTTCAAACAAATTTTGGGGCTGCAAGAGGTGGCACTGTGCTGGCTTTGAGACAGTCACAGCTCCACTTGTGACAGCTTAGAGCAGCCCCAGGTGAGATCTGTGGCCTTTACCTGCTTTTAAAGCTTTGCTTGACTGGCAAGAGGCATTGGTGATTCAACCAACAGATGGAACAGGACTGTTCCCTGGGAGACCACTGTGGGTATAAGGAACTGATAAGGGAATGTATATGAAAATGACATTAAGTGTAGGTACTTTTCTAGCCTTAAAGGTCAATTTTCTAGCCTTTAAGCTGTGCAGAAGTGCCTCTAGAAGTGAGCAGCTGGTGTTCTGGTTTTTGTGTGGCTGCTCTGTTCTGTGCAGTGCTATGTGTAAAGCAGGTTACTTAATAAACTAATTTGCCTTTCAGCTGTAGGAACTTGCATGGATTTAACACTGGTGGAAGGCAGCAGCTGGCTAATAAAGCCCTTTTGGTTTTGGTTTTTTGGGTTGTTTTTTTTCCCCCAAAGCAGAAGTGGAGCAGCACAAGGTGCTGGCTGGCAGCAGGGCAGGAGCATAGACAGGGATGTTGCTGGGGCTTTCCCTGGGGAGAAGAGAGTGCTCTGGTTCCTTTGCTGACTCGGCCACTGGGTTGGAGCAGTTCTACAAGTGCCTGGTGTAGCCCTGAGCTGTGTGGTGCCGGCTGGGGATGAGGCCTTCCAGTCCCAGCTGTACTTGGCTTGTTGGACCTGCAGGAAAGTGCCTGGTCTCCCTCAAGGTATAACATGCAGTCACCCCAGGAGACTCCTGTGTTTGAAGGTGCTCTGCAAATCCCATAATGATCTGCCATGGCAAGTTTGATCTCATTCTGAAGTGACACTTACCAGGCTCGATTCTAAAAATACATTTCCCATTTTGCAATATAAATCTACCCTGATAACTACAGCTACTTGCATGCTGTCTTTCAGCCTGGATTAGGCCTGGTTGCTATTGAATTAGACCAGATTTTGTGGTCCTCATCTTGGCTCATCCCTTTCTGTAGAAACACTGGTGGAGCTAGTCTATTTTTAATTGTAGCACTTGGCTTTAACATAAGGGCTGTGATCATCCTAGAAATGCAGTTTCTAAGGCTCTTTTGTGACTGTAGCAGATCACTTATACCCACACTGTTGTGCATCGTGTAAAGATGAGGGAAAGCATCTCTGCAGGAGCTGTGCTGGTTCCTGTGACTTGGGTCAGGGACTCCTTGGCAAGTATGGCTTCTGCAGGGTCAGCAGCAGTCCTGCCCCTTCCCAGGTGCTTCCAGGCAGCAGCAAGAGCTCAGGCCCCTGTTTTCTCCCGGAGAACAGCTCTACGTCACTGTGCTGTTGAGAGGCAGTATCCCATGGTAACGTGGCTGGTGACACAAGCTGAGCCAGGGAAATACCGATGGGTGCTGCTGCAGCAGCAGGAGCAGCCAACTCCTTCAGCTTTGCTGGTTCTTGGTCTGGTCTGGTCCCATCTCTTGCCTGACAGCAAAAGGGGGGCAGAGTTTAAAAAGCAGAAAAAATGGGCTTTTATTCCCTCAAGCCTCAGGTGGCTCTGTGAGAGCAGCCATGCCAAGCCCAGCCTGGAGCAGCATTAGGGAATGGCATTAGCTGTAAGCCCCAGTGTCTGAATCTTTATATTCCTGACTTGGACCCCCCTGAGCTGCTGCTGCTCATCCTCCTCCTGCCTTCCAGCCCTGGCAATTCAGCCAATTCTGCAGCCACAGTGAGCAGGTGTGTGCAGAAGTGGGTCCTGTTTGCCTTGCCTGGCATAAACCCGTGTTGGGAGCAGGTTAGGAATCGCCTGGAGCTGCATTCCCCGAGGCTAAGCTCCAGGGAAGATGAGTAACCAGAGGCAAAGTGCCAGCTCTGGCAGTCAGGAGCTCCCTGCCCACTCAGTGCTGCTCTTGGGTTTGCTGCTGTTGTGCCCAGCTCTCTGTCCTTGTCCCACTGCCCCTCTTGCAGGAGGGGATGGAAACCAGCACCAGTGTCACCCTGTTTGCCTGGCCCTGCTGGCCAGGATGTGTTTGTGGCAGCAGCGAAGGCATCAGCAAATCCTGTGTTCTGCCAGCCCTGCTGGGGGCCCATCTCTCCAGTGCAGGGGGCTGAGATACCTCACCAGGGGTACAAATGACCTCAAGATCACCTCAAGAAGGACTTTCCTGCTGCCAAGGCAACTCCTTTGTAATTTGGCAACATGTGCAATATTGTAATGTTTTTATTTTGAGTACTTTTGCTGATTTAGTGTCACTAAACAGCTCTGAGGCAGGAGTAAATTATTAATCTGCTCTGACTTCCTTCCTCTACCTTGTCTATGTCTGTAGTACCAGTTCTGTGCTGAAATCACTACTGGAGATCTCCGGCTTTCCAGAAAAACAATGAGGGTAGAGTTCTTTGGATTTAGAACTCATACCAGGATGGTCTGGTTTTCCTTTCTGTAGTGGAAATGTCTCCTGAAAAGGCTTCCCCTCTGCAGCCCTGGCACAGTGCACTCTGGATTCCTGAGGATTCTCCATGAGCACTGCACAGAGAGAGGAGGGATGACAGGATAGTTCACACTGTCAGATTTAAGTCCAGTTAAGTACAATTAAATCAGTGGGGAAAGCTTTATGATTATTTCCTTTACTACTAAGGTTAACTGTATGCTTATTTATATCATTGTCTTGACCCTTGTATTTGTTTTTGCTTCAACACCCCCCCCAAAAAAATCAAATTCACTTTTCTCTGCAAGTGTTTTATCTGAAAGTTTCTTAGTCGTGTTTGCTGTGATTATGCCTTTCCTTGAGAGATTCTATTAAAATGTGTGACTTTTAATGCATTGAACCATGTTGGCTGGACCCAGGCCCTGCAAAATGTATTTGTGTTTTTGGTCATCTAGTTTTCAGCCCAGATAGAATTTCTCTTCAGTCTGTCCTGGAAAATGCTGGAAAACGAGCTGGTCAAGAATGAAGGAAGAGCAGTGGCTTTCATGGGCTCTTGGGAAACACCTCACCACGGTTGAGTCTTGTGTTAAGCCTGTCTCTGGGCTGAAAGGATCCACTGCTTTCCCTGGATCATGCTCAGATACCAAGCACCTCCTACTTCCCAGCTCTCTGTAAAATAACTTTTTAATATAACCACCTTACAAATGGGATCTACCTGTGTCATTCCCATTGGTTCACTACAGTTTATGAGCTGGATGAACATGAAGCCTTTAGTGCTTCCCTATCAACATCTCTCCAAAATAATATTTTTAGCTCATCCCAGAAGATTTGAAACAAAACAAATGCATGCAGCAATATTCTAAACTTGCCTGGATGCAAAGCTAAAAACTGCAGCTTGCTGTCATGTGCTGGATGAAAGGAATTGAGTCAACTCATCCTTTCCAAAAATCCCATGCTTTTTTTTTTTTTTTTTTTCCCCTGTCGTGTGGGAGGAGGAGAGAATTAGTTATTCAGTGGAATGAGGACAATTAAAAGCAAATGCAGCTTCCAGCGATGCCATCATCTGCTCAGTTTGCCCTGAGCAACACGGAGGCAGCCTGGCTTTTTAATTGGCTCCTTTCCCCTCTCTGGCCTGTGCTTCCCATTGGCACAGGGGCTGGCAACTTCCACAGTCTCCATAGGACTGTGATGTATTTTAGTTTTGCCTGGACAATCACCTGAGTTGTGAGCTCAAAGGGGCTGAAAGGCTTCAAACTGCCATGGATTGAGAGGTCACTGTTCTCTCTTACCCAGTTTGCCTTTCCCTGCAGTGTAGCTCTGTAATGGGGACATGTCCAGGGGCCCCACCTTAGGATGAAGCTATGGTGTCACCTTTCACCACTGCTGGAGGATAAACACCGTGATCTGGGCCTTCCCACAGCCTGTAGTCACAGTGGCCAGCTGGGCTCAGGCTCTGCACAGCAAAGCTGTTTTATGTAGCTTGTTTTGCTTCTGCATGGGAGCTAAAACAATCAGCAGGTGTTTAAGTGGCACATAACCACTCAAGGCATGGATGTTTAATGCTTTTTCACTTATTCACATTAAAAGTGGATCCAGAGCAGCTTTCCTGAAGAGGCAGGATCAGCAGTACCAAAGACTGACCTCAGCTCCACCATTGCTCCAGGGACTTTCAGTGTTACTCAGCATTTTTTGCCAGCATCGCTTGTTATCGCTTGGAAATCTCACTCCACCTGTTCTGGAGCAGGAGCAGCAGAAGGTGTGTTCAAGCACCTTTGGGCAATGATGAATCATGCTTATGGCAAACTCCTTGGCAGCTCCTGGCTGCTGCCTGCCAGGGAAAGCTGTCACTGGAGCACAGTGAGAGCCTCTGCAAAAGTGGGGCTTGCCTGGAGACCTTGCCAGCCCTAAAGCAACAAAAAACCCAAACAACCCCTCCCTCTGTCTCTTCATCAATATTGCCAAATGCACTTTATTTGTACAGTGGAGTGTTTTTCATACCGTGGAGGCCTGGGATTAGTGTTCCTCACAACAGCATAAATATATTTATAGCCCATGTGTGTCTGCATTTTGTTATATTTTTAAGTTTATAGGCTAATTGTTAATAAAGCCAGGCTCTATTTATGCTTCTGTAGCAAAAAATAGGTTGAATAGTATCACGCAAGAGGCTTAGGACCTGCTGGGCCCAAACAACCTTTCAGACTGTAATTTAGGGGCTCATTCACAGAATAGAAGGATAAAAGTGATTTGTCAGAGGTTGGCTTCCCCAGGGCACAGCAAAGGAAGAGAAGATCAGCTATGGGAGTCCCCAGGCTGGGGGATATTTAATATATTTAACCCACCTTTGCTCTCAATACTCAAAAAAATCAGTGTATCTGGAATTCCCCTATTATTTAAACAGAAAAAAAACCCGCCCCAAACAAACAACAACCACTAAGAGTTCCCAGGTTATATCAAACAGTTTTTTGCAAGTCTCTTTGCATCAGCTGTTTTAAAAATACATTGTTCATCATGTAACCACAGATCCATGGAACTTCCTCTCCTTCATTCATCTGTCCTGTGGCAGGGTCACTTCTACCCAAATGCTTCTTGCAAGTGTTCAACTTGCTTAGTCTTTCAAAATCTGCAATAATGGACACTCCACCACATCTCCAGGCAGCCTGGTCCATGATTCAGCTATAGAACTCATAAACTTGTATCTACTAAAGTAAACTGAAGAGTAAATAGGGACCAAATATCTAACTACTTATTGGGGTTTGCTTTCTTAAAGAAAAAGAAACAGCTCAAAGCAAAAGCTTTTGTATTCCAGGCACTTCTGCAGAGTTTGGAAATAAAGCAAAAAAGCAGCTTCCTGCAAAAGGTATTGATCAGCACCTTCCCCTGTGTGACACTGAATGAACTTGTCCAACAAACAGACCTGGAAGAGAAAAGGGGAGGAAAGGTGCCTCGCAAGCCCTAAACCTCTGATATTCATTTTATTAAAATTTAATGAGGAGGTATTAATAATGAATGCAGCCAGGAAGATGGGAGAACAGCAGTGCAATGGCCTCAAGATTCCTCGTTAGCAGGAATTCTCTACAGAGCTGGGAAAGAAGAGGGCAGCTTTCAAAGGACAAGAAGGCTCCTGTGAGGGACAGCTGGAAGCAGCAGTTTGCAGCAGGCTCTGTGGGCTGCACAGATTGGTGGAAGAGTATTTTAAGTATTTTTTTCATTAAAAGCCAAATTGGGGGTGAGATGTGTGCATGTCTTGTATGGAAAAGATGCTCCTGAATTCCAAGACCTTGAGTATAGCATAGGGAATTGGGGTCATTGCCTCACTGATGGTGTTTTCCTGTGTGAAAGTAACTCTGTCTCCCTGTGTATCCCATCCCACATGGTATTATCTGCACAGAAACCCAGTCTTCCACCTCTTCAGCCAGATTTTGGGAGCTCGTGTTGCCATGGCAGTGGCTGATGGGACACACAGAGCTGGGGATGTGATGGATGTCACACCTTGAGCATAAACAACTCCCCTGCCTGTTCACCTCTCAGCAATGCCGTCTAGACCATTTCCTTTGGTGGCTGCAGCACCCAGCATGATGCAAGTGGAGATGCAGCACATCCATGACTTCCCTTTCCCAGTTGCCAGGCCAGCTGCCTTATCAAAGAGAGGAATGGAGCTGATTAGACACGGCCTCTTTTTGTAAGCCCCTAGCAGTTGCTTTAAGGCTTATGTGGGTCTTTAAGATTAATGAATGGTGTATTTGGATGTCCCCCTAAATATTGCTAATAGGTTCTCTGGTCCAGGGAGACCTCTTCTGTTCCCTGGCGTTTATAGTGTTGCTCATCTGACAACCATTTGGTTCATTTCTGAAGGCTCCAGAGTAAATTTTTCTTGGCCATGCTGACTCTGGGTTCCTCTCAGCTCTCTTAACTGTTGTTTAAGCTCTTCTCTTCCTCATCTGGCCTGTATTTCCTGTCTCTGGTTCTTACTATGAAGCGTGTTAATAAGCATCTGGATGCCATTAACATGTTTTGTGAGAACAGAAGCAGGATAAAAAGTAGAAATTGAAAGCAGAGCCTATGTAGAAGTAAATCTGTGTTCTTTTGTGTTTCCATCAGGAGCAACCTCCCAGTAGAAGACATACTTGCATCTTTCTTGTGCTTGTGAAACAGACCCCTAGGCCTGACTAATACCAGTCAGGTAGGTATAAAAACACAGTTTGGACAAGGGAGTTGCTATGTGGAAAAAAGAAATGCTTCCAAGGATCCAGGAGGTATTAGAAAGAGCTTGGATGTGGTCAACTTTGTCCCAGTAAGCATTCCTCCTCTGGAACAAAAAGGGGCAAGACAGAAGAGCACTGATCACTTTTCTCCTTACTTTTCAGGGCTGGATGAATCCACAGAGCATATCTGAGTCTCTTTTGAAAAGTCACCAGCAGATGAAGTAATTTGAGGCCTCACCCACACCACAGTTTATTCAGCCAGCTGCGTAGGTCTCTGAACAGAGGTGCTTTTTAATACAGCATGTCAAGCACTGAGAAATGTCACTTTGATTTTGACACACTCCCCACCAAGTATGATGTGTTTTCTGTTATGAGTTGTTGTCAAGGTGAAGAAATGAATTAGCGTGGATTTTTAATTGCTTTGATGTTGAACTCTGATATAAGCTGGAAGGGAAACATCATCCTAGATGAATAAAAAGGTGGTGCAAGAGCTGATCACCCTCTGATGAGGAGCCAAACTGTGCAAATGCAAGAAGGTGGTTTCAGTGTTGTTTCTATCTCTAGCTGCTTTGAATCAGTTGCTGGGTTCCTACAGAGGCTTCTGCTGGCCACTAGCAGACACCAGGGGACAAGAATAGACACGATTGTCTGAAATCCAGGTACTCCTCACTTCTGGAAGTCTGGGGAAAGGCTGCCATCTGCTGTAATGTAAAGCAGTTGCTGGAAATACATTTGACCTAAATCAAATCCCAGCAGTCGTGTTGAAGCTGCGATGAGCTCAGGGTAGGAGCAAAGCAAAACAAGGAAAGATAAACTGTGCACCTAAAGACCTGATGATGCTTTCTACACAGATCACTCTCCTAATAATGGCTGTTACCTGGCATGCCCTTAGAGGAAAAAAATCTCTGTGGTCCCCATCTGCTTTAATTTCTGGGATTTCCAGTCAAGGTCAAAGACAGGACTGAAGCACCATTCAGAAAGCTGCTGGCTGGGGCAGCCTGCAGTGAGGGTGCTGCTTCCTCAGTTTAATCTTGGCACCCACGTCATTCCACAACCTCTCAGTCACAGAATTTTAAAATGCAGAAAGGTGTGTGGTTTTCCTCTCAGCAGCAGGTGTGTGATACCTACACTAGCAACGAGTGAACTTGGTTGTACCTTCTACCCACAGGTCTTGCAGCCTAGAGCAGAACAAAGTCCAAAACCATCTATAACTCAGGGCCTTTATCTCTGATATTTAAAATAAAACCTGTACTGAACCCTGTGGTATCTAGAATCAAACTCTTCTCTTTAAAAGTCACTAAGATCGATCACAGCCCTGCTCCCTCGGTAGGCATCACCAACTTGGTTGTTTTTTTCTGCATTTTTTTCTTTTTCCAACCATCACTTGCTTTGAAACTGCACATTTTGACTCACAAGTAATCTCAGAAACAAGAGCTCTTTGCTTGCCTGAGGTGCTGCTTGGGCCACACAGTTTGCCATTACACTTTCCTGAAAGCATCCCACTAGAATCCCTCCTTTTGTAATGTTGGGGTGGCCGTGGCCAGATTCAAAGAGAGCACTGCACATAACAAAGCTAGCCTGGAAAGCTGACATAAAGAAAGCCAGAGCCCCTGATGACTCAGGTATTAATGCACTCCATCAGAAAAAACCTGCTGATAAAATGGGCTCACTCCAGACACAGGAGACAGAGCTTTTAATTTTACACATCCTCTTTACTGGAGACTGAGAGAATCAAGAAGAACTGTGTGAAATGCAGCCACATGTGCAGCATGTCTAAGGTGCTGAGTACGACTTGGGGCCAGGAGGAGCTCAGCTACCCTTGCAGACATGAGGGAATACATGCCAGAGTGTGTAGGAGCAACAGGAGAGACTTGGCATCCCAGTTTTACGGGTTGTCCTTATGTTATGAGAGTGTCTTGATGGAGTCTATTAAGAAACAGTCCTAGAAAGAGCCATGTCAGGTGGTGGCCCTTGAGGTGGGCCAGTCATGTCTTCTCTACATAGGTCTGATCCTGAGTTCCAATAGTTAGCATTTGGTTGACATGATAAAAATCTTCAAAATTGTCATCTGTGTTAATTTTGAGAGCCAGTAATGTTGCCCTATAAAATTGCCATCCCATTCTGCATGTTCCTAAGCTCCTGTCTTGAAAGGTTTCTCGTGGCAATGAGCATCATGCTCCACTTAAACAAGGCCTGGAAATATCTTCCCTGCTTCTGGCATGAAATATTCAGTCTTAATATCCCTTCACATCATTTAAGTCAAGAAGAGCAGAAACTCTCCATCTGCCTTCTCTGCAGTGTTCATTACTTTACATATTTCTTTTATATCCCTTGCTCCCTCCAAGGAGTTTTTCCTCGAAGTTTGGTTGTTCCTATCATTGTTTAATGCTGCTCTTTTAGAGACAAGATTACCCACTACATTCAGGATTCCTGGAGGACCTGCCCCTCTAATTACATTTAATCACTATTTTCGCTCACATTCCCTATGGATTGCAGTACCTTCTTCATTTTTGACGAGCTGAGCAAAGGTTTTCTATGGAAAACTGAAAGCTAGTGGCACCAGGGTGCTGTAAGCAAGGACCTTCTGAAACACTGTAATATCCCAAGAAAGGAGCCCAGATATTCCTAGAGATGACCCAGCTTTTACAATAGTTGGCTGCTAGTTCTGCCACTGACCAGTAATAAGCATTTCCTTATTTTTTTGGTCTCTTGTATCTGAGAAAACATTGAGCTACTTTGTTCTTTTTACTGTTTATTTTCTACGGCACAAAACTCACTGTTTCCCATTTCTTTTCCAGGAAGACTCTACAGAAGACTCCTGAGCTGGCATCAACATAGGAAAAAACCCTGTCATGTTTCTGTTGTTTTGTAAGAATGCCAATTTAATTCACATAAATGAAAAAGTAGCAGTAGAAAGATTTTCCTGGCTAAAGTTAGTTGGGATTGGAGTTTTTCCCTGGGAGAGCCTTTGTGGGACTATGTCCTGTGTGCCCAGGGTAAGGGTGTGTGTTGGGCACTGCACCGAGTCACGCCCTGCAGAGCTGACGTGGCCCTTGGCAATCAGTAGGAAGCACAGATAACTGAAATGCTCCCATAAAAGCAGACTTTATGGACATAAGCTGTACTTGAGGAGGTGGACTGACAACAGATCAAGTGAACTATGGTTGACTGACTCACAATTTCCTCACCTCACCAGCACTGCCGGTGAAGCGACGGCTGTTCTTACCCACAGAGCTTTCAGGCTGTGAATACCACAGTTCACAAGCCCAGCCACGCCACGTGCCTTGGGAACTTTGTTGTGCTTTAAACCAGCCTTTCCTCTCAATGTCTCCAGAAATCACCCGCTGAGTGTCCTACCGTCCGGAGGTGAGGAGGTTTCTCAGGCTGGACTGGCGTTGTCACTGCCACCGCGGGGTTCGGCAGAAAGGTGACAGTCAGAAAAGCAAGCAGCAGGAGGCAAACCCATGGCTGCCATCCTTTCCTTCTGATCCACAAAGATGATGCAGCTCTAGTTTATTTTTCCCAAGGGGAACAGAGGGCTTTGCTGTTCATACAAAAGGCAGCAGAACAGCAACAACATTTAGCCCGAAGATAACGTCAATGAAGCATAAGGTAGAAAATCAAACAGCTTGTTACTTTCCCTCCGTGAGCAGATAACAAGACTCTTTTCATTGCAACTGGAAAATATTAAAGGTCACGGGAGGGTGCATGGCTCAAACGTCACTTTGAGGGTATGGCTTTCCCCTGCATCTCTGACACAATTAATCACTGGCTTTGAAAGTACCTCTCTGCTGCAAGAGAAACACAGACCTGAGGTCTTCAGCCAGATCAGGGCTTCCCAGGCACATGTCATCTGAGGGGTAAGCCAGCTCTACGTAAACGTCATTTCATGCTAAGCAACTGGTGCAAAATGTTTTCTTAAGGCTGCTCTGAGCAATTTACGGAGAGGAACCCGGCAGGATTGCTCCCTGACTCAGTGAAGATGCTGCAAGGACAGGGTTGTGAACAGCTGAGCACTAAGGTCAGTCCTGCACAGCTGGACTTGGCTCTGGCTCAGTTTGCTGACCAGGACAGGACACGTTTCAGCAGTGAGTGGATCAACCCATGATTCATACAAGGGAGGCATGGAAAATTGTACCCATGCTGCAGGACTCACCTTCAGCCTCAGGCTGACCCATAGGGCTAGAAAGGGGAAAATTGGTTTACCACTAAGCCTGTGGGAAGGGTTTTCCCCTCAAAACCAGCATCTGTAGTTAATAATCATGTACAGCTTCTTCTCTGCTGGGGATTCCCTTTCCTTTTGCCTCTCCCCTTCCTTCCCATCCCCTCCCATCTGTCTCTTTGCTAGTGGAAAGGGGTTATGTAGATACTCAATTCCAGAAGGTCAGCCTACTGAAAGCAAACAATGAACTCGGATTTGGACAAATCTAAACTTTCCAGCTCACTTGTAAGTGGTTGCAGGAACCATGGAGACACCCCCAGCCAGCTGGCAGCAATGCTGAGGCAGGAATGCCATCCTCAACCCACACAGCTGAGGCCATTTGTCTTGGTCAACAGCAAGTAACATAAAGCAGAACCCCAGTGAGGACAGGGCTAACACTATCTTCCTCCTAGAGCCACTCCAATTTCCTTACCTTTATACACATTACTGAATTCTGCAAACTCAGTCTTTCTGCAGTCTGGATCAATACTCGGCAATCAGTTTTACATTAGGTTCATGATCTCTTCGCTCACTTTATTGCTGCTGTGTCATATTTTAGGGATTAGGAGACAGACAGACTCCAACTAATGTGATCCCCAAGGGGAAAAAAGAAGAAACAAACCCCAAACCACAATGTTTTGCCCATGAGGAGTGTGTCAAATCTGTGTCTGCAGTTTGAGCACAGCAGAGGCTGTAAGGCACAAAGAGATTTCTGCCAGGTAGTGGAAAATATGCTGTGAAAATATTGTGAGTGACATTTGCAGGTTGCTGGAGGGAAATTCCCATTGGCTTCCTAACAAGCATTTAATATTTAACATAGTTGTGGTTTCTGACTGCTTTTGCTGTTCTACCTTACAATAAAGTCTGTTTGAGTTGTGCTGAACCAACATTAACTGTAGAAAGCCGAGGATGGAATTTGGAAGCATGAGAAGGTACATCTTTATTTTCTAAAGCATGCCTATGAAAGGTATGTATAATGGATGACCACTGACATTGAAGCCCACAGTCATGAAGCAATAGTAGTATTTAAAACTAGTCTTCCTTTCTGGTAGTGTCACATTTTCCGCTCTTTAAACTCATCTTTTTAAAGGGTGACCACTGGTCAGGTCAGACACATCTCTCACAGAACTCATCAAGGAGTCCCTTGATCCTGGTGATATTCGCTTGGGGTTTATTGGCTGAGTCTGCAAAACAAATTGTACCGAGCAAACCTCCGCCAACCTTGACCACCAAGGAGCAAAACAACATCTCCAGCCCAGTCTGGAGCTGGCCCCAGACACAAACATGGGTTATGGAGCTGCAGCCCAGGCAAACCCGTGTAACCCACGGATTGCCACACTCCTGCCTTCACACAGCCCAGAGCCACGAGCTTGGTGTTAAACACAGCTGCAAGTGCTGCTGTTAATTAATCAGTCTCCCTGTGTTTTGTCTGCGGCCAAAGGGCCACGGCCGAGAACTTCAGCGTGTCTAAGGCACGATCGGGCACGAGGCTGCTATGCTACACCGGGACCTAACGCGTCCCTCTATTTCAGCATCTTCTGTGCCCTGACTGGGAACTACAGCCTGAGATATCAATCTGCATACACCCTGCTGCGGAGCCCCGGCGGGAAGGTCGGCGGCCAGGGCTCCCCCATTCCGTCCCGAGGCCGCCGGAACCGCCATCCCCCGGCACGGCACCACAGCCCAGCGCCGCGGGCAGCGCGGCCCCTTCCGCCGGCCTGGCGCAGCTCCTCCCCCGGGCGGTGTAGAGGCGGGCCTGGCTCCTCCCGCCGCCGCCCGGGCCCTTCCTGCGCCGCCCTGCGCGGGGGCACCGACGTGTCGCGGCGGAGCAGCCGCGCTAGGCCGCGCATCCCGCCCGGCGCCGCAGGTAGGCGCGGGGGTTCGCCCGCCGCCCGCCCCGCCGCCTCCCGCCCCGCCCGCCGCCGGGGCTCCCCCGGGGAGCGGCCGGGAAAGTTGAATTTCCCCGGGCGCCCTTTGTGTGGGCGGCCCGGGCGGCCTGGGCCGGGCGGCGGAGCGGGGGGACGCGAGGGGAGGTGGGCGGAGGGGGCTGCCCGCGGGCCGGTTCCGCTCTTTTCCCGCAAACCCGCGGCCTGGATTGCCCGATTTCCATGGTAACCCCGGCGGGCGGCGGCGGCGGGAGGCGCGGGCGGGCGGGAGGCCGGGCCTCCCTCATGCGGTCACTGTCCCGCAGGTCCCCGCAGCCTTCCCCACCATGCCACGGGAAGAGATATGACGACGGCCTCCGGGAGATACTCCTGGCGTGTTCTCCGTAAGGTACGGCTGGTTCTGGAGCTGGTCTGTGGTGTTTTGCTCTGGCGCATGGCAGCCAGGATGGGCTGGGATGTGGAGTGCTAAAGGGTTTGTTGGTTCCATAAGCCATTTCGGAATGTTCCTGGGTTTGTAGGTGATCCTAAAATTGTGTGATGGGCAAATGTAATTCCTTGCATTTCCTTACTGTGATTTTTCAAAGGCGGTACGTCCTGTTGAGAGAGATACACATATGTGCATGTAAAACACCGACCTTCTGCACTCTCAGCAGGAACTTTCTGACTGGTCACTTTTGGCCTTAGTATGTTACTGACTCTCTTTTCCTTCTCTGCTTTTCTTATATTCTCTACATACTTAGGATTTTTGTTATACGACATCGAGTTATCACAATCAAGTGTAAAAAAGTATAAGATGGCTGTTTTAAGGTGCATCAAAGTAATTACTTTGATCTGACAACAGATTTGCACTTCTTTTTTCTGTTTTTTTTTGAGTTTGTAGCATAGGTGGTGTATTGACTTTATTGTCTTACCTGTATGCTGCCTGATGAAGTCCTGAATGAGAAGTCCTGTGGACTTGTGCAACCCTGCAAGAAAACGGTCTCTTACTAAAAAACCCAACTGCAGTACATTAATTGTTGTAGTGCCTTGGCCTGAAAGTCAGTGTGACTCTGACAAACGGTGGTACAGACAGATGATCTTGAAATCCTTTGGATTCTGTTGAAATCCGTTGGTTCTTCTGTGGGGTAGGAAAACAGGGCCTAAAATGGACTAAATTCACAGGAGATCTATGGCTGTTCATGCAAAAGTCACTGTACATGGCCTGGGCATTCTCACCCATGAGGTGAGAAGGTTGCACAAGAAGGATCTCCACCTCTCCCATCCTTTTTGCCAGTAGCAGGATCTGTCCTGAGTGTCCCTCTGTCTACAGCACCATCTTTCTCTGTAGTGGGGGTCTGGCATCTGTGCAGGAATCTTGCCTTGTTGACAAGCACAAACTTAGTGGGAGGAGAAGGGGGTGCACATTTCCAAGGCTGAACAAGGATATTGTTTGCCTGGAAGATGTCAGGAGCCAGTGGAAGGAGTGGAGAAAGCAGACTGCAGGCTTTCCTTTGGCAGTTTGAGCAGGAAGAGGTTGGGAAATGGAATCATGTAGGTATCATTTCTTCTTTTGGGGCAGCGTCTCTGTGTGGAAGCCACTTCTGCTTTCCTTCTCCAGAATTTGGGGGAAATAAGCGCTGTGAGTCTCAGGAACAGAGAAGGGCCATGAACATCATATTATCCTTCCAGCTGTGAGGCTCACAGTTTTCTTTTTTTTTTTTTTTTTAAATTTTTAAAATTTTTTTTCCACTTTGTTTATTCCTTGTTTTGTTTTATGAATGGAGCAGAAAGGGTGAGCATGAGTGTGAATGTTTTACATACATACTTCTGGGGACTCATATGATTAAGTCCAAATCATGTTTACCAGCACATCTAAGATTTGCCTTCCTGTTTTTAACTTTTTGTACCCACCTCACCTAGGTGCTAGATTAAAAAAACACAAACACCTGACTATTCCCTTTGGAAGGTAAAGAATTGTTAATGTATTTCCCTCATAGTCAAAAATCCCTATCTATGTACTGATCAGATGTTCCAAAATACTCATACTTAATAGCTTCAATATCCCAGATTTTTCTCTATCTATCTGGTTCTTAAATAAAAAAGGGGCCATTTTGGAAGTGTGTGGGTGTGTGTTAGGGATAGATTATTAGAGTTGGAGTAGGATATCTGGCACTTTGCAGTGTGTCGGATAGTTTCTGTGAGTTTTATGCAGCTGCTGTAAGCAGCAGTGTAAGATCTTCCTTTTTGGTTTTTGGCATTCAAGGTGTAGCATAATCATACTGGCTTTTATGCCATAGAATTATTTATTCTTTTTGTCAGTGGAAGCTATTTGAGGGCTGAAAAGGAAGTGATGTGATGAGAGGTGATCAGTTTTGTTTGATCTTCTGGACTCTCTCTCTCTGCTGGACAAGGACTCTCAACAAACATGGGTGGCACAGAGTTGCTTGCCAAGTTAAAGTCTGGATGGTCTTGTTTGCTGAGTAGCTGCCATGTAGAGTGACAGAAGAGTAGAATCCTGTGTCAGGATTTGATATGAGGTGCACTGGGCCTGCTTTTTGATAGTCTCTGGTCACAGATTTATGTCAAAACTATGAAATATTTTTATTTGGCTCCCTCATGGCCACTTGCTGTTCAGGACTTGGGTAAGGCTTTGGAAAGACATGACTCCCATGAAAATTCATGTTTTTAGGAAATTATTTTCTGATGAACAAATGGAGTCTAGCCCTGCTGAAGATGGCAGGTGGAGGGGCTGTACAGGGAGTCTTACTGTTGACACAAATTGCCATGAATGTCTGTCAGACTCCTTTGTCACATCTGGACCTCAGTGTTGGGGTTTTTGCTGGGGCTGGTGCAGTTCTTCCTCCACACATCAGTGCTCTGCAGCCTTTGACAGACTCATAGCAGGAGTGCCTGCTGGGGCTCCTTGGTCTGTGTTCAGCTGCACGCACCTCTGTGGAGCTCTGTAAGATGCTTGTATTTCACAGTTTTCTAGGGGGAATAATGCACACTGTAATGCTGATGCCTGGGAAAAAAAGAGTACAAAGAGACTTCACTCTGATCTTGTGTCATAAAGTGGGCAACTAACCACAAGGCCTTTTCTGACATATATTTTTACTGCTTTGATAATTTTTTCTGAATGATTCTGACACCTCTGGTGTGGAAGAACTTGGTGCATAATGACCTAAATAGCTGTAGGAAGGTCTGTTCCTCCCGCACAGCAGCTGCCTTCTGATTTCAAATTAGTGTTCAGCATTGGGAGGTTGGGTTTCCACATGAGAGGAAGTGCATTTGCTACAGTGGGTACATCACAGATGTTTCATGTAATCATTTATTCGGTACCTGAATGAAAGTGAAGTGTTATTTTTCAGTTTGTCTAAAATGAGATGAATTGCTTTCCGGTTTTTGACAAAACGTTTACACTTGTGAATTATTTTAAGTAACAAGACATTATTCAGTAATGGGACATTTTGGGGTAATATTTTCAGAGCATTCTTGTGTTTAAAGATGTGAAGTTGAATTAAGGCTTTTTTTTTTTTTTTTGTCCCCCGAATCTGCTGTTCATATGGCTACAACTGGGGAGGGCAAAAGAAACCAGTACAAAATGTAATAACATGAAAGTCAGATGTTGACTTATCCTGGCCTTATAGTCTACCCGTGGTGCTTTGCAGTGGGGATGCAGCTGTCCTGTTCTTTCTTTGGAGTCACTACTGTTTTTCTTGCCCATTGCCCTGTTTGAGGAGATTGTTTTGAGATGGCCGTATGAAAGAGACAATTTAAGGGGAGGGTGGTGGCATTACTCTTTAAGCTATTCAAGTGCTTTTGCTTTTCCACAGTCACCACTATGCAGTTTGCTGGGGAAGCAGCACAGTCTCAGGAATTAGGGAATCTGCTGGATCATAGCACCACATGTAGCTAAGCAGGGCTGATGAGAAGTGTGGATAACTCATACATAGCTGCTTTTTCAGTTGCTTTCATCCCAGCAGAGCTAATCTGGATGGTCATCACTCATGCTACCTTTGCAGGGAAGGTACACCCTCAGTGTGAGAACATGAGATTTGGGATACTGTTGGGATATGCAGAATGCACTAAAATATGTGTTAGTTCATGAATACAAATATATATATTTTGTTAGGCTGTCAGAAAGGCCAGGCTGACACAGCCTCCTCTCTGAAGCTGTGTGAAGAGGTTTCATGTTGGAGTGTGCCCCAAATGCAGATGGCTTGCCATGGGGACAAGTCACAGCTCTCCTCTGACTCTGGCCTTGTCACTCCCCTGACAGTCATCAGCTTCCTCCTCTGAAAGCCCAAGGTGGAAATAGGTGTTCAGAAAGAGCTTGGGTTAGCAGAACAGCTCCTGCAGCTTTAACCTCATTCTCTGAAACTGCTTTTCTGTTTTTCGGAACATTTCTGCTCCGAGCTAACCTTGGCTCCCCTGCTTCAACAGGGATGTCTGTCCTGGGGCACCAGGGACAAGCATGGAAATTTCAGCCTGAGGAATTAGTTGGTTGAAAAAAAAAGTGAAAGCTTGTGTTAGTGCAGGCTGGCTCACATTGTCTTACAAAGGTGCTGTGTACTTTGCTCGTTCCATGGTTTCCCTGTTACAGGGTGAAATCCTGCTGATTTAACAAAAAGAGCTGTGAAATAATAGATGGGGAAAGCTAAACTTTTAAGGACAGAGTCAATATATTGGATTAATGACAAGCCATTTTTTAGCTGTTGAGGTCCTGGAAGGAGTCCCTTGTGCATTTTTATCTTTTAGTTATGTTTCAGGTAATCTTTAATAAGCATCTTTGGTATTTAGCATGTCTTCTAGAAATGGTGAGATATTTTGCTTTAGCTTGAACTGTGGGTGACTTCTGGTGGTTTTCTATGTAGCCAGAAGAATGCTTGAAATATTTTCATTTCACTCTGTTGTTGCCAAAGCCATGAAAAGCAGCAGGGACTTTGGCATGCCATTTGTGTTCATGGAGAAGCTTGTCCTGCCTTACCTTTGGAATGCAGAGTGTAACCCTTGAAAAGTTAAAAGTTAAAAAACCCTTTAAAAGCCTGCTGGTGTCCAAATGTGACTCGTTGTGGACAATGGGGAATACTTGAAGGGAAGCTTGCTCAGTGAGGTATGGTCAGTTGGAACTCTGGGTTCTTCCCCCTGGGTGCTTAGTGTCTCTTCTTAGTTGTCACTATTTTTGAAGCTGAAATAAAATTTGGAGAGCAGGTTCTATGAATTATATTGGAAAAACAAAGCATGTGAATAATTACACTCAGAATCTAGGAAGGCAGTTTCTGAAGAACTTTTCTACAAGTCCTAATACTTAAAAAACCAGCACATTCTCCAGAGTTACAACCACCCTGTGCAATTATTCTGAGTAATACACTTTGTTTTGCTCTCTTCTGACAGCTGAAACCTCGGGTGTGAAACTCAAGAGTCACAGGGTAGTCATCTCAGAAATAACCTCATGTGATTAATGCATTACTAAGTCACAGATCTGCTGTTCTGCTGACTGTACAGAATCCAAGTGTGTGGTTATTATTTGTGTCACCACAGTATTTTGTTCCATGCTGTGTTGTACAGCTGTGTCATATTGTACTTGCTGAGCATGTTATTCAACAAGAATGTTTTTAAAAAGGAGGTTGTAAGTTGAAATACTACTCTCCATGGGCTCAAACTGTAAGAATACTGTCAATTCAGATCATCAAAGCTATTTTTATTGTTGCCATGGCTGATTTGGTTTAACTTCAGTGGTATTAAGTCATTAGAGTGACAGTGTAATTTAATACAGTCTTTTTAACGAAGGAAATTAATACAGTGTGTACAAAATAGATGTAATATATTGAAGGCATATATGCAGGCATGTTGCAAATAAAGCCATACTCCTGAGTTCCAGGTTCCATCATTACTCTTGTATCTAACCTCTAAGGGCTTTTTTAATAGCATTAGTTTAATACACATTGCTAAATATGAGTAAATTATGGTGATTACTGGAGAGAGCACGGTTGATCTAACCCATTTTAATTGCATGTAATTTAAACACTCATGCCATGAAGTTACACAGTTGCATATTCTTACTGCAGCCATATGCTCTTCTCAGTAAGAGGCTCAGGAGACTCCCCATTTCATAATTCCCTCTGCACAGTTAATGCAGTTAACTGCATTTACCTGCCTGTCATTCTGCACAGTTAGTGCTGTTAACTGCATCTACCTGCCTTTCACTTGCATTGAAAGTTGAATGAGTTAAAAAGTTAAAATATTCTGCAGCAGTTTTGTTTTGTGTTAACACTGACTTTCTCTTTTTTTTTTTTTAATTTTTTTTTCAAATTTCTATATTATTGCTTGTTTTAAAATGTTGATTTAGGGGGCTGCTTATAGATGCATTTGTCTATAAAATGTTTAGTAGTGAAACACAAGGAACTGCTGTTGGTGAACAAATTAAAGTTTTTCAGTTGTGGGTAAGGTTAGTGTACAGAGATGGGTGTAGGGCAGGATTTTTGTCTTTATATGGGCTTGGCACGTATTCTTTTGTAATTTGGATTTAATTCAGGTACTGTTGTCCAGTCTTCTTTCTCTTTCTGAAGTTATACTATGGCCAATTTAAGGACTGCATTTTGAGGAGTGCCTGGTTTTGGGCAGTACAGAGATGAGTTTTTTCCTGTGCAAATGTGGCTGTTCATTGGGGTTAATTATCCATAAGGTCCTGACTTATGAGGATACTAGAATAACTGCTAGCTATGAATAATTTAGTTCAGCATCAGATTGCATGCCACTTAAGAAGGCCTCTGCCTGTGAAGCATTCTATCTTGTTGAAATCCACTCAATAGTATGAAGGTTACTGCAGGCAGTGATATTTTATTGTACTCTTTTCATTCTATTTTAAGAGTTGTCAGTGAATATTTTATGGTGATAAGTCATGAAAATATCTGTGCAAGAATAGATCTAGTTTGTTTTTGAAAAGCTGAGGTATTGAGCTACTCTTCAGCCTCAAACTGTCTTTTAAATTTGTTTTAAACCTTTGATTAACATCACACAGTTAGCATTTTCTTCACCCAGATTTATGCAGTTGAGACGATTCAAATCCTGGACAATCCTTTTAGATGGTACTTCATTGTGAGGAAAGGAGAAAGGCTTAATGAAAGACTTGCTAGCAAGAGTTACAGGATTTCAGAGCTTTCTACAAATTGCCCTAGTTGCTCATACATCTGGCTAGAGCAGATTGTGTCTCATATTACAGAGGCTTTTTCAGGAGAAAAACTGCAAATACAGCACTTTGAAGCAGTTCCAAGTGCAGATAAATTTACTGTATGCCCTTAGGAGACTTGGTCATGGCAACACAGCACTGGATATGTTTTTAAAGAATACTAAAATGATAGTGTTTTGTCATCATACACTAGATTTTTCACAAAGCCACCCCAAAACTTTAGGGAAGAGCTTAATGAAGAAGTTACTTTGGAAATGTCAAGAGAAGAATGTAAGAATACGAAAATGCAAGAAAAGTAGTAGAGAAAAAGGGTTTTGTGAGGCTTTTAGGGAGGAGGGAGACAAATGCTTCATGATATTTAAAGAAGATCTGTCAGATGTCTGGAAAGGTTTTTTGTCTACTATTTCTGACTGTTCCCATTCTCTGTGTCTACTAGCAAGTTTTTATTACTATGGGCCTCTTCACTGGGATGCTCTGTTATAGCTGAACATCTCTTTTAGAATTGTTTTGTCGGACACTTTCAACCTTGATTAGAAATTTCCTTTTTCTTTTCCAAATGAGATTTGTCATATATGTGATGCTGCTGGAAGCTGACACGGTGAGATACAGTCATCCTATGGTGCTTGCTTTAGCACTTGAAGATAAAACAGGCTTTTAATCTTCTTGTGCTCCTTCACAGGGTAGTAAGTCATTTAAGTGTCCATTAAGAGTTGGTAGTTTAATGCTAAGATCTTGCTAGATTCGTTTAATTTCTCCTTAAAGGTGTGGATCCAGATGAGTCCCTTTGAACAGGCACTCCTTGAGCTGTACAGTTTTAATAAACTCTCAAACCTCTAATAGTTGTGCAGTTTACTACTGTCTGATACTTTGATGGAAATGCAGTTTTGTTTACAGATGGAAAGAACTCATTAAGTTCAGCCCTTGAGTAAAATTTTTAAGGCTATTTATTTTCAAATTGGGATCTTAAAATTGAGCTGAAAATTAGTGGGACTTTGCTTACCCTGGAGCTTTTTGATCTATGTTTTAATTGTCTTCTCTGTGCAAATATATTATGCTGAAACAAACTGTACTTTACTAGGCAGCCTTAAAAGTTGAATTGTCAATTTTCCTGATTCAAGTATGAGGTTTCTTGATATTTGAGAGGAAATTCTACTGTGAATGTGTGCACTGTGGCTGCAATAGTTATGGCAAGAGAGGAAGAAGTACCTGAGAGACTTTTTTTTTCTTAGTGTAACATTTTATTGGTGCTGTGCACAAGAACAGGCTGTCCTCCAAACCTAGAGGTGTGTGAGGAGCAGACTATAAAGTTACATTCTGCTTTTTATTTTGTGTTTAAAATAAACTTTCTCCTGTTGTTGAAATGTGTCAGTTGAAGTATTGCAGTTAAAAACAGTACTGGAGTGTCATTGTTTTGATACAGTGTGTCCCCAGAGCTTTATTAAAGCCTTGATATCTATTGTTTCCTATTTAGCTTTTATCAAGTGGTGATTTTATGCAATGGCATCAAGCCACAGTTCTTCACCAGTGCCTCAGTCAAACAGCAGTGATGCTTTCTTTAAAAAAGAAATGGACGCCACGAAACGCTTTCGCCCCGTGCAGTCCCTGCCTGATGTGTGTCCCAAGGAACCCACAGGTAAAGTTAGTGTGCAGGGAGAGGGAGAAAGCAGATGGATTTGCTGAACCATTGGCAACCATCCAGTCAATATTGCTTGTATACAGGGTGTAGTGTACTAAGCCATAATATTATTTCCAAGCGTGCTGTAATTCTGGTTTCTACCAACCTGCATCCCTTTGGAGCAACAGGAGAAGCTATTTGCAGCGTGTTTTCAGTTGTCTCCATTATAGGTGGGATTTTACTTGCATGATTCCACATTACAGCTATGATCCATGCAAGAAGAGGGTGCAGTCTGTCAGGGCCTGTATCAGATGTGTCCAGTGTGCTTGGAGTCTGGCTGCATTCCTTCTGGGAAGCAGCTCCTCTGCAGGAGGGAGCAAATGACCAGTCTGTAGTGCTGTTATAAGTTTCTGGTGCTGTTGTTAAAGCAGGTTTTGGTCGCAGTTCCAGCTGTTGTGTTGCACTAAAGCTTAGTTTACACAAAGGAATAGGTGGGGTGGAATCTTAAGAATTATGACATACAATGGTAATGAATTTTAGCTGTCATTCTGACCATGTTCAGATTATCAGAAATATGTTTGTGGTTGGATTCTTTTTCTCTTTAGTTGAAGCTAATGTTGTTGAGCTAAATCTACTTAATGAGTGTCACACTACTTCTCAAAAGTGATTAAAAACTTGAGTTGGTTAATCTCATAGAAGAAATGCAAGGTGAAGTATTGTAGAAGGAGAATATAATCTGTCTTTTCATTGATAATTCTAATCCAGTATGTAGTTGGGAAAACATGCTTTGCTTAAGAACCACATTTTAGCAAAAGCTACAGCTTTGTTTCTCTCTAACAAACTGTCTTTTCTTTTGTGCTGCAGGCAATCCCAGTAACTTACATGACAGCCCATCTCTAGTTGTGGATCAGCAAAGATGGACTATTTATCATTCCAAAGTCAATCTCCCAGCAGCACTAAATGATCCTAGGTTAGCAAAAAGGGAATCTGATTTCTTTACAAAAACATGGGGAGTGGACTTTGTGGACACTGAAGTTACGCCTTCATTCTACCTCCCACAGATCACCAAGGAACATTTTGCATCATACCAACAGGAAATCACTCCGGTAAGAACTCTCAATTAGGTGCACATAAGGACCAGAAAGAGATCCTTCTTCTAATTAGATTGTCCCTGCTAGTAGCTCATAGTACAGTTAGCTGATAATTAATTTGCTTTTTCAGTGTCGGTTGGGTCTTCGTTAGACATTTCTGGTTTTATAATCTCAGTACCCATCGTGTGGAAAATGTTCTCTGAATTGTCCTGAGGCAATTTCATGTTATTTTTAACTTCTGAGTACTGAGCCCTGCACCAGGGCTCGCAGTTCATATTTCTTCTTTCTGATTGTTAATCCTTTTTTCTGTGAGGCTTGTTTAAGGATTGGGGTCTACAGTGCAACATAGCATTCTCAGACCTTTGGATCAAATGACTACATGCTGCAAGGGTTGGAGATATTTTTTAAGAGTCTTCAATCTAAACATTTAAACATTTGTACATTAACTTCTTGAACTATAAATAGGCCTATTATCTTGATGATTTCTTTTGTAACAGGGAAGTGTAAGCTACATCTAAGGACACCAGGACCAGTAGGAGACTTCTACAATCTCTTAAAAATACAAGTGTCAGTAAGTATGTAGTATTCTATTTTTTTTTTAACTCAAAAAACATGTAGAAGTCTCCCGCTGTTTTCTGCTTCCTTGGTTTGTAACTTCCTTTTTTTTTTTTTTGCTGGTTTAGAATTAGCTGCAGGAAGTGTTACTTATGTAATCATAGTTAAAGGCTGTGGAAGTGAATTGTCTATAACTGAACTACAGCTGAACTATTGCCTTTAACTCTCATATTCAGCATTTAAAATGTTTTAAGAGTTCATCCTTTAAAATTAGTACTTCATGCAGTGACTGCTAAATGAAAAAAGATTTTGAAACTGGGAACTGAGCTATGATGTAGCTTCTAGCAGAAATCTAGTTAACATTGGTGTTCTTTAGAAAAATAATTTCTCACCACTGTGGTCACTAGTGTTTAAAATTCGAAGCTCAGCATGATGCAACAAGATCTGTGGTTTCAGCAAGGTACTCATTAGTAATATGTGCAAGTAATTTCTACTTTAATCCAATTTGATTTAGCAATGAAAAAGGATTCTTTGTGTGTTAGTGTGATTTCTGGATTAGTCAGCAAATAAATGTCTGTATGTGTAATTACAATTGATCTATGATTATATATCATTATGTAGAGGAGTTATTACACCTCTTCAGTGACTTCTGTGTTCATTTTCTCTTGAGATGTTAAGATACAGGAAAAAAAACAACATATCCACTATAGGTTGAAGTTTTTGATACCTTTCACCTGGACAAACTTCATCTGAGTTTATAAAAGGAAGAAAATGCAATGAACTTGCCACAATTATTTTGCATAATTCAGTTGTGTTTCACTCAATGTTTTGCTTCAAATGAACAGATTCTGGTTTTTAAGCATCAGAATAATACTTTAATGTATTTTCTCTTTTACAGAGAGAGAAAGTTCATGAAAGATGCAAGAATATTTGTACTTCTAAAGATACCTTTGACAGAACACTATTACACACTCACGGTACAGTCAAAGCCTCCTTTAGTCATTAAAAAGTGGTGTCTTTTTGTATCAGTGTGTTATAACATCAGTAGCAAGTGTTATGAATGTTACTCATTATTGATTCTATTATGTACTGATTGTTACTTGCTTGAAGTTACAAGTACTTGCTTGAGATCTTGATGTACAATAATAGCCAATGATGATTTCTTTGAAACATTAATTGAAAACTCAGACATTGTTGGCTTAGAAGTATTCATGACCACTGCTGACATTTTATAGGTCAAAATGCTTGTGATACCTGCTTTTAAATTTTTTCTTGGCTTGTCTGCGTTCATGGTGGGTCATCATGGCCCTGGCAGTGTTTTCTTTAACTGCTTTTTATTTTAAGATCCATTGAAACTGTTGCATCAGTGAAAACTGCAGTGCCATTCCTGTATCTCTGCCATGAGAGTCACATTATGATTGAGGTGGAAAGTGACATCTCAAGATGATCTAGTCTAGACCATCTGCTCAAGCCAGGGCCACCTATGGGAGGACAGTGTCCAGTGGGGTTTTGAATCTCACAGATGGAGATGACACAACCTGTTTCAGTGTTTTACCACCCTCACAGTAAAAGCATTTCCTTGTGTTCAGGTGGAATCTTTCATGTATCAGTTTCTGCCCATTGCCTGCTGTCCTGTCCCTGGGCACCACTGAGAAAAACTGCCTTTGTGTTCTTTACACCCCCTCATCAGAACTTTAAGCACATTGGTCTCCCCTGGGCTTTTTCAGTCTAAACAGTCTCTCCTCCTTGGCTCTTAATCATCCTTGTGGCTCTTGACATAATTCACCCCAGCATGTCTTGGTCTGTCTTGTGCTGGGGAGCTCAAACCTGCTCTTGACAGCTGAATTTCAGGATTTCATGAAGTAGTTCAGCTAATAGGAAGTTAGACTGGAAGGAAGGAGAGAGGCAAAATAAAAAAGAAAAGCAAAAGGAAAAGAAACACTCATAACTTAAAAACTTGGAGAAAGTTTTTAATACTTGTTTTAATTTACTTTCTCAAAAACATTAGCATAAAAGAGTTCATTTACCAATCCTTGTTTCATAAGGCTTATCTATATCAATGTCTACATGTAATACCACAAAAAGGATTCAGTAGTTCACTCCTTTTGATCAAGTTGTTCCAGTTGACTTTCTTCCTCCTCTTTTGTGCCAAAGGAAAGCCCTTTGGTTTCTCAGGAAAGTTTCTCTGTATTGGTGTTACTTTGGAATAGCTATTCCTGAATGAGTCTGTCTGTTTTGCATATTACAAAATGGAAGTGCCTTCTTCAGTCTTAGTTTAATTCACTTTCAAGAGTCAGAGTCTTTTGTTTTTAAAAAGAGAAAATTACTTTCACCAAAGTAACTGGGAGCTTCTGGGGTAGCTGGACAGTTCCTAATAGAAGCATCATTTGGTAAACTGAAGCTTGTGATTTTCTGTAATTTCTGCTGTTACTTTTTCCTATCTTCCTCTAACTCCATCCCACGAGACTTGGCCTGTCACTCCTTTAAGAATTGGTCTATGCAGAGGCTGAGGACAGCAGGGTGATTTTGAGGTTGCCTTTTGTATTTCAATACAAATAAAGAAAGAAATAAACGAACTAAAAACCAAAGAGGTGAGAGCAGTGTGGGAGATGATACTGAGGTGGCACTTGCCATGTTTGTCAGGGGTGAGCAGACCCTCCAGCAGAGATTTGGGCTTGTTGCTTTTAAATTCCTCAGCTTATTTGTCCTACATGTGGCCCCTCTTCATAATGCACACTGAAGTAATGAGTAAGGGTGGGACAGGGGCTTTTGGCTGAACCTCAAAAGTCTGAATTTGCCTTTTCTTCAAGTTCCACTGGGGAATAATGAATTAACTCTTTTCCCAGCTCAGCTTTCTCACCCTCTGCAATTGTCAGGTCAGCATACTGCATGGGAACTACTGCTGCTGTGCTGCTAGCTCTGTGTGCTTGGGACTCTGGCCCGAGCCCCTGTTCATCTTTCTTGCCAGTCTGTGTGCATCCAATCTCCAAGTGCTGTGCAAAAGTGATTATGTGGGCAGCTTCAGTCTGGAGCATTAAAACTGGGGTGATCTTAGAAGGACCTTTTGCTGGCCCTTGCCAGTGCACTGATGAATGTGAAGTGCTAAGTGGGTTGCTTTGTGTGACTAACACACTGCCAAAACAGCCAAGTGCAAGCTCCTTTGAGTAGTGTGAGCATGAGACCTGAACTGCAAAGGACAACAGAGCACTTCAAGGAATCAGAATATTTCTGGTTGGCAGGGACTTCAGGAGGCCTTTACTGCAGCTGCCATCTCAAAGCCAGTTCAGCTGTGAGGTCAGGCCAAGCCATTCAAAGCTTTACCAAGAAAAATACAAATATCCAGAAAATACCTAGAAATACATATCCAGAAAATCTCCACAAAGTACCCAGTTCTTCTGGGCAGCCTGCTCCAATGCTTGATTGTCTTCATGATGGAAGAGATTTTCCTCATGTTCAGTCAGAAGGTTTAATTTCAGTTTGTAACGCTGTTCCCTCTCTCTGAGGAACATAGCATCATTGTCTTGAAAACTTCCTCAAAAGGATTTACTTTTTCAAGGGAATTGTTTCCCATTGTTTGCTCATGAATGACTCCTTGTGTTTTGTTTAATTTTAGATAAATCCAGGACAGATCTGGAACAAGTACCTAAGGTATGGCTTCTGTGCACCCTGAGCTGTTGTAAGGCTTTCTCACATGAAGTGTTGAATACATGCATGTACTCTGCTCTTTGTAGAAATTTTGTCCTCACTGATGACTTGGGTTGATTCTCAAGAGAATCTGCAGTGCTCAGAATTTTAAAAGACTAAAAATGATTTGCTTTGTCCTTCTTTTTTTTTTCCCTTGTTTTTACCATGGTCTCAATTTTTCTGCTAAAGTATAATACAAATACCATTTTTAAAAAATCTTAAAATAAATGAACTTAAGACCTCAGAGCTGAGCAAAATTAGCCACTCTAGGAGGAAGGGAAACTGATGAGTTTGAGAGAAGCTTGAATGTTGCCTAGTGTACAATTCAGCATTATGTTTAACTCCTTGATCAGAGCTCTCTTGCATATAAGCAGGCAGCATACATAATGTGGGTTTTTGTGTCAGGTTGTCAAAAGACACAGCTCCAGATTCCATTGTAGTCTGAATAATTTTTTTCTAAGTACAGTAAGAAGTCAGAGTGTTAATATGGGTCAGCATCTCTGTGCCAGTTGTGTAGGCTGCGACTTGAATAGCTGTTGCTGCAGTGTTTAAAGTCCAGGAAACAAGAATGCTGGAGTGTGGTGTGATGCTGTAGTCTGTGTTAAAAACCTTTTAAAATTACACTTCATAAACAGAGGGAAGAGGGTTCTACAGCCTGCCTGTAAGCTCAAGGTTTTGTCAAGTATAAATAATGTTATCAGAGAGAATGAAATAGTTTTTCAAGAGGTGTAGGTAATATTACACGTTACTGACTTCCTGTGCTGAGAGCATTTGCTGCATCCTGCTAAAGGAGATCAGCCTGGGGCTCTGCTCCCTCCCAGACAGCACTTGCTGCACCCTGACAGCTGGCTGGATCCTCAGCCTGCTAGAGGCTGTGGCCACAGCAATGAGCAGATCAGCAGCAGGATGCCTGTGCTAGTGCTAGTGAAGAAGGATTGCTCAGATTCTTGAGAGAGCCCACCTGCACTTCACTGCTGCCTACATGTCACACTCAGGGTGCTTAGGTCATCTCAGGTGCTTGAATACACATGTAATTTTGGAGCTGTGCCTTCCACTTTCAGGAAGATAAGAGTTTGTCAGATCACACAAGCTTTTAAAGTGTTAAGTACTTTGGTTGTAAGGGCTGGAATGAATTTGTTTGCCTGGATAAGTGAAAATCTGGATTTTGAAATCAACAAATAAGGTCTCGGTTAGCTTAATGAGACAAGAGATGTGTATAACTGGGTTAAAATGTAAGGGTGAGTGAGGCACATTCATTTCTTTTGTTTTTTCTATTTCAGATTTTTATGAAACCAGACTTTGCCTTGGAAGATCCCTTAACATTTAATGCCGTTTTGCCATGGTCTCATTTTAGTACTGCTGGTGGAAAAGGAAATCGTGATGCAGCTTCCTCCAAGTTACTTCAAGAAAAGGTACAACTTTGACAGGAGATGTGGTTATCCATCACAGCAGGTGGATACTACAAAGAAACTCCATGGCTGCTGTTGTGCCCTGTTTGTTGAGACTTCGTTGTGGCCTCTGCTATCTCTCATTTTACATCAGGCTGCAGATTGTTAGTAAATCATGCAGGAAGCATCTTACTGAAAGAGAACTTTTTTCCCTGCTCAATAAATATATGAAATCTGGGGGAAAAAGAATCTGTATATTATGTAACTGCTGGCTCTTCGTGGCGGCTGTAACTTACTGAAACAGGTATATATGGAGAACTTCAGAGGTGTGGAGTAGTTTTCTTAGGGAAGAAGAACAGTTCTGTGAGAAGGGAAAGCTGGATTACACAGGTTGTACGCTATGTAAGACTTATTTTCCAGCATCTCAGGAAAATTTCAGATTCAAGGTACTGTGGTTTCTGTGCTAAAAGCAATACTAAACTTTATGGTATTTTAGGAGATTTTTCTTTTGTTGTTGTCTGCACTGATCTGTTTTGGCATTTCACAAAGGAGAACATGAAAACAGAGCTGTTTCTTTTATAATGGAAACAGAAGTCTTTTCTTGGTTGTTTTTATCTTTTTTTGTTAGTTATGTGGTCATACTATGGAAAATCTCAATGAGTCAGCTTTACAGTACAAAATACCCATTTGCTTTTAGAAAATCTGAGTAATTTTGGAGTCTGTGAGCTACATTAAGAAAAAAATAATATGAGATCGTCTGGAAAGCATTTCCAAATTTCCGGGAATTCATCTTCCTGCTCCCCTGCCAAGTCAGGAGGAAGAGACAGGCTCTGCTGGAGGCTAACTCAAAGGTTCATTAGGTTGTCCTCCACACCTGAAGTTGGAGGAAGGCTTCTTTGGAATTTCTTGTGGCAGTCACTGTCTGAAGATGAAAAAGGAATGTCTGGTATATGCTCTGGACTTCCCAAAGGGTGCCTGGCAGCAGCAGGATTGACACCAAAAGGACTTGTGGTGAAGAAGAGCCAGAGCCCTCACTAGTGCAGAGGAGTGAAAATAAGACTAGCAATGAGCCATGAGGTGATACAGATACCCACACAGCCATGTGCTTGATGAACAAATTATTGCTCTGCTTCCTATGACTGAAATGAGCCCGAATTTTTTGTTTTACTTTTTAAAGGCTCTGAACTGCATGGGGTTTATGCTCATCATGTGTAAATATGCACCCTGCTGCCATAATTGTCCCTAGCTCCAGGCACCATTTTCCAACAGGATTTTGAAAACCTTGCCTTAAGCAGATCTGCTTGCAAGCTTTTGGACTGCTATTGATCTACTTGAATAATTTCCCCATGATGTTTTTTTCTTCCTTACCTCCTTCCATGTGTTGCCCTGCATTGGGACTGTAAGCTCTTCGAGGCAGTTAGTTTGCTCTGTTTTTTCTACCTTGTTTAGTGTAGTGAAGGGAGCTGGGGCATCTGGTTGGTACAATCCCATAAATAATTGTTTGTAATGACTCTTTCTCTGATCCCTGTATCAGAGTCTGTTGTGGCTTTCCCCGTGGCTAGGTGTGTCACAGCTGGTTGGTGGAGGATGCTTCTGATTATTTTTGTTCACACCTAGTTTAATGGGTTTGTATATTGTATAAATCCCTAGTGTATCTGTAGAAAGGAGTATGAAAATAACTCCAAGAAGGAAACATTCTCCAGCTGATTTCCTTTCCATCTCTGGTTGGCCCTTTGGAATTCAGCATGAGGTTTGAATGCTTGGCACCTCTGAGAAACCAGGTCATCTGAGTATTAGCATTCAGACAAGCATCCTAAAGCCTCAGCCCTTTGAGTTTGCATATTCAACATAAGCCAAAACACAGAGCTTTTACAGTCAAAGAATCAGACCAACACAGTGGTCTGCAACTGTTGGATACAGAGAATTTGAATTTCAGGTTCTGAACATGTAGCTATACTCTGTCTCTGGGAATCCCACAGTGCCAGCACACAGGAAATAGGCTTAGTACTAATTCCAGCTGGTTGGCAAAAGTACAACTGCAGCCAGAGATACCCTGGAGGTTTTTCTACAAAGAAGGTACTACAGCTTTTTAAATGAGCAGAGCCATTCCAGTGACTTGTCATCAAGTATATTGGCTGCACCTTTAGCAGTTTCAGTGACCCAGGTTTCCTAGAATATTTGTGTGTCTATACTTTTGCTTGCAAGCCAGTATCTGGAGCTTTCTCCTGGCTATTATCCATATTCTGTGACCAGTGTGCAACCATGTGGTACAAAGCTTTGGGTATTTTGGATTTATTTGCTTTTCTAACTTGGTATTTTCAAGCAGGAGAGCCATCAAATCAGCTGTCCCATAGTGATTTTGAATTAATTTAAAAATAAATTATGAAACCACAATGACAAAGGGATTTAATTTTTATTAGCAAAATTTCCTTGTAGTACAGTAAGACAAATACCCTGAAAGTGTATTTGCAGGGTGATAAAGCTTCCAGATCATAACAATAGTGTTGGCTTTTTCTCTTCCCTCCTCTTCCCAGCTGAGCCATTATCTGGACATCGTGGAAGTCAATATTGCACACCAGATTTCTCTCCGCTCAGAAGCATTTTTTCATGCAATGACCTCCCAGCATGAGTTGCAGGACTACCTCAGGAAAACCTCCCAGGCTGTAAAATTGCTTAGAGAGAAAATCTCTAAAATTGATAAAGTAATGTGTGAAGGATCGCTTCGAGTTTTAAGACTGTCACTCACCAGAAATAACTGTATAAAAGCATACAATAAACTGAAGTTAATGGCTACTGTACACCAAACACAGCCCACAGTACAGTTGCTGCTCTCCACTTCAGAGTTTGTTGGAGCTTTGGACTTAATAGCAACAACACAAGAGGTGTTACAGCAAGAGCTTCAAGGTATTCACAGTTTCCGGTAGGTAACCATGTGGTAAATACATCAAATTCAAGCAGAGCAATGTTGGCTGGAAGGGATTTGTTCTACCTTTGTTCACTCATTCATTCTTAGAGGACATAATACAGAAGGTACAAAATGTAAATGTGGCATAAGCAGTGTGACTAATGCCTTTGCCAGAGATGATTTTTTGGTTTTTTTGGAGTGGGATGGACTTTCAATGTCTAGATGCTTTGTACTGTGTTCTGGTTTACAGATGTTTTGGGGGTGCAGAGATGAGAGCCAAGCTGTGGCTGGACTTTCATCTTGCATGGCTTGTAGCTGACAGCTGAGAGATGTTTTCCACATGGGGGTCTGCAGTCCTCCTGCAGGCAGCACCCCAGAGATGAGGTCCTTGCTGCTCCAGGCCCGTGTCTTTAGTTACTGACTCGAGCTTCAGTTGTTAAAGGAGCATGCAAGAGTATTAATACAGTAGAATCCTTTTAGCTGATGTAAAATAAGCTATCATAAATCATAGTTTAGAAGTGTTGTATGCAAAGCTGCTGGTGTGCTTGATGCTGGTAGAAGTAGTGTGTGGTTAAATCAGCTCCAAGGCTTGCATCAGCCAGCTGAGGAGCTGTGTGCTAAGTGTTCTAAGTTGATTCAGGGTGAGGGGTGGTTAGTTTAGAGGTTATGTGGTTCCTGCAGCCCAGTGGTCCACAGCTTGCATAATGAAAGCATGGTTGTTGCTCAGTAGGTGTAACAAGAATGTTCAGGACTTTATATAGTTACTGTTCTTGTCCATCTGTTCTGTTGAGCTACTAACACCCCTTCTAGCTAGTTTGGAAAAGCACTCAGATTTTATGAAGAAAAGATCTAGGGGAAAAGTACTAGAAAAAGTATCAAAAGTGAAAAATTAATCACAAGAGCTAATAAATTACCGGGATAATAGTTGCTATAAGATATTAGTGTTTCTCTAGAAAAACCTAGAAACAGACCATCTAAAAAATGTATCTTGTCTCTCTTCAGGCACCTCAGTGCCCTTTGTCCTCTTTACTGTTCCTGCTGTCAGCCACTTGATTCTGGTGCAGAGCCCTTGACTGAGTCACCTCTGCATTGACCTTGGTGGTAGTGTAATTCTACAGCCCTGTGAGAGCATCACTCAGAATCAGCTGTGTTTTGCAGCTGGAATTGTATTCTCTGCAGAGAATGCAATACTCTTGTCATTGTGGTTGATATTCATGCTGTCCCAAGAATGTGTTGTTATTTCAAAATTACCCCCAGATGTGGAACATATTTGTAGGTAGATAATCTTCTTGTCTGTAAAGAATAATTTCTGTGAGTAAAGCTTAGCTGATTTTTTGCTAGTGATGTGAATGGGACATGCCCCCTCTGCTTTGGACAGTAAAGGCTCACAAAGTTGAGTTAAGTGTTGCCTAAGTCATGTACCATACCAGAAATGCAAGTGCAGCTGAGAAGCCCAGCACAGTTCCCAAATCTCACAGTGGCCTGTCTATATAGTTTGTGTGAAGAAATAATGTGCAATGGAAAGATGGAGGTATTGATGAAACTTCTCAGTAGAATGTTGTGTTCCTAAAAATAAATAAAATTTAAAAAAAACTAAATTGGTGACAAGCACATAAACTTCAGCTTTTCCCAAGAAATGCCAAAGGGATGATCTTGCTTTGTGCTTTGTTCCGAGCAAGAATGATGCAGTTTTCAAGTGACTTAAATATCTGGTTTATTTTAATGAGAGATGAACTTCTAAGCCATTTTGTCTAAATAATTACTGTATTTTTCTTCCTAAATAACTTGTATCTGGTGAAAGAAAACCCCAACAACTTGTTGCTTTAGTGTAGTCATGGCAGCTTGCAGAATTTGATGTTTTAAATTGAGTCATGTTGGACTCATTCTATATAAAGCAGTAACAAAACTACTCAAATCATCCGTTAATTTTTCCCTTGTCATACTGTGTGCAGAGAAAAATGTAGTTTGTTTCTAGTTGTAGCAAAAAATAAAAAAACCATACAGGTTGTGTGAAGTAATAAATTGGTGTCTTTAATCTTAGTTAATATCACTAATAATATGTGTCAGCTATAACTGCTTGCTACTACTCTAGGATAGAATTAACTTTTTTAGAGCTCCACCTTTTCAAGTTCACCCTTTTAATATTAGAAAAGAAAAAGCTAATGTGTTAACTAACTTACAAAGCTGTGAAAACTTTCTGCATCGTTTTCACAGTCCTTGTTGGGATGATGGACATACAGTGATTTTGTTTGTGGGTTTTTTTTTGTTTGGCTTGGGGTTTTTTGTTTGGTTTTTTGGGGTTTTTTTTGCACACATATGCTGGCAAACCACGCTCTTATCGTTTTTTATACAGTAAAACACAGATACATGGAAAAGTAGCTCTCATTTGTGTGTTTTAAAAGAAGTTATACCCTGCGCTCATCATTTTCCATAATAGAGTTGTCATATTCAGTATTCATAGAAGGGATCTGATGTGTGAGTGGTACCTGTTAAAGAGATAATTACCAAGGTGTTTTGCTGGGGTGTGAATTGTTCCTGCATGTTTCAGGTTGGAGGATTTTTGTAGCTGCTAGGGACTAGAACATCTAGGGCAAAGGGGTGAGGGCAGGTGCTGGGAGCTGTTGGATGTTTCCATAGCTGAGGTTTGAGAGGACAGGTTTTGTTGTGTTCCAGTGCAGTTCAGCCCAGCTGCAGAAATAATCTGTCAAGGAGCATCTTCATTAAGAGCCTTTGTGTTGTGGCTCTTAGTCCTGCAGTCAGTTTTGCACCTCCTGTTATTACATTGCAAATAACAATCTTTGGGGTGTTTTCATCTTGTGTTTGTTCTGAAATGCCCATGGGATAGCAATCCAACTGGCTTGGATTTTCTGCAGGCTGATTTTGCTTAAATTAGATATTTGAAATACACCTATTTTGTCCATTCTGATGAATTATTGAACAAGAATTTCAAAAGCAGGTACATCCCTGGGCATCTTGAAAATAAAATAAATAAATTAATCTGCTCAACTCAGATCCAGCAAGATTCATTGACTTCAGCTCAGTGTTGGCTGTGTGGGTTTCTGCAGGGAGGAGTTGCCAGGAGTCATAAGCTACACAAGCAAAGGGTCCAGCTACACCAGCACTGAGTGAAAGCCATGTTCATCCTCCCCATTTTGTATCCAGGCTTATGTAAAATATCACAGCTCCTCTTATTTTCTCATTTGCGAAGTGTCTGTGTTTGTTTGTTTTTGCTAAAGAAACAGCAGTCTGAATTTTACAGATATTTGTTCCCAGCTGTTAGTGGAAGTTGAAAAGCCTGGAGTGTTTGACATCTCTGAAGTTCCCACTTTTAAAGAGTGGTTGACATTTCTGATGCAAGAAATTCCCCTGTGGTTCTGTGTGCCAACAGTCTGCAAAATATGGTTTAAAATCTCCAAGAAGTGGGAAAAACATTTTTCATTTAGAGTAGCATAAAAATTGGCAAATTTAAAAACTCTTCTGTGTTCTCTGAAAGCCATCCTGTCGTGTAATGCTGTTAGTGGATCTCATGTACACTAATTTAATCACAATTTAATCTGTGACCTTATCAAAAGCTCAAATGTTTGAATTAGAAGAACTTGTGGACTGGTGATCTGAGGAACAAGCAAAAGTATTCCTTCTTTTTAACACCTTTATACTGACAAGCACTGAGTATTCTTAGTTCTGGTTTACCTCACTGAGCAGAGAGGTACTTGACACCTTCCAAAAAAAAAAACCCAAAAAAAAGCTCTACTTCCAAATTTTATTCTCCATCAATATTCAAGTCCATATGTTTTGGTGCAAGGTAACAGTGCCTCTGAAAAATGCATGATTTCAGCTGCTCTGAGGAGTGAAAGATTGGAGCCTCCCATTAAGCCTGTGTTGATTGCATGGAAATTTCCTGCTGGGTGGTTATTTTCTTCAACTGTGAACTAATGATTCGTTTTCAGGTTGATGATTTAGCTCATATCTCAATGGCTGTTTTTCTTAGGCATCTTGGCTCACAGCTTTGTGAACTGGAAAAGCTGATAGATAAAATGATGATTGCAGAGTTTTCAACTTATGCTCGCAATGATTTAAATAGACCCCTAGAAGATGATTGCCAAATTCTAGAAGAGGTATGTCTGTTATTGAAATAAACTGTCTCATGAATATGTTTCCATCTTTAACATACTTAATTAGCACCAACTAATTACTCAGGTCCCTAGTAGCAACACTATAATTTTGGACTATTTAACTTCTCATCCAAACCTCTCCCTGCCCCTCTTTTTTTTTGTACTTGATCAGATTAAATAATTCTAATTAAACTCAGAACTGCAATCCAGGCCCACTTTATTTTTTCAAAATAATCAGCTCTCTTCTCTCTGATTAAATGTATACTGAGTTCACTTCATGAACCTAAGCATGTAAGTGGAAAAGAACATGGACTCTCATCGACTTGGTTGTAAAATTTCAGTTTTGCAATGAAAGCTGATATTTGCATGTTGTTCTCATTCTGTCTCCCCATGCTTTTATGGGTGCTTATATCAAGCATATGGTTGCCCTGAATGCATGCTTCATTCACAGTATATATGTAGATATCTATTCCTCATTCCTCTGAAGATCATACACATATGAAGATTAAGCTATTTTGGTTGCTTTCTCGCCCAGAAAAGAGTTTTCTGGATTTTGCCTGTATTCTCTTCAGTAACTGCTGGAGCCTCTGAACTGTTCAGCCTTGTTTAATCCATTCCATGAGATGCAGGGGTTGGCAGTAGCACTGCAATAGTCCCATTTCAGCCCTGTGGTTTCTTGCCCTCGGTGCTGCAATGTGCCAGCCTCTCTCTTGGGCTGTGCTTAGTGTCAGTCTTGCTCAGGGTCAGGAAACTCTCTCATCCTTAGAAATATCCATGGGTTTAAGCACTTGTGAATGAGCCCAATTGAGGAATGGGCAGGAAATGGGGTGGGAGAAAGGGACTCAGCTGGTATTGCCATAGGGAACTTATTTTGTATAGGCAAAGCTTGGCATTAGTCCCGAGGCACTGGACTGACCTAAATGCTGTCCACTGTGTGCTTGATACATAAACTTTCTTACTGCTGTGCCATTTCTTAAAATTGTTTCTTGTCTTCACCTTGATATTTTTCATGTGTTGTTTTTTTTTTATTTTTTTTTTAAATTTCTTTTTTCTTGACAGGAGAGACTTGTATCGCTGGTATTTGGACTTCTAAAACAAAGGAAGCTAAATTTTTATGAAATATATGGAGATGAAATGATTAATACTGCAAAGAATATAATTAAACAGGTAAGCCAAACTTTTCTAATGTATCTGACAAGCTTGGCTCAACCCTTTGCAGATTATTTTTTTAGTTGTTAAGAACAGCTCTGATGAAGTTTTTTGGTAGCTGAAGGTCTCTCATTTAGAGCAGCTGAGCTTGCAGACACTTAAGAGCTCCCTGAAGCACAGAGGTCTTTACAGAAAAGACCTTTTGGAAAGTGTAGGTAACGTAAGCTCCCTGGTTTCTCTGTAAAATTACCATTGTTCTGAACTTTCCTTTCTCTTAACACATGGCTCTCCCAAATGGCAGAGTTGTGTCATAACACTACATTTCATTAAAAGCCCACAACAAAACAAACACTCCAAAACCACACTAAAAGCCTCTCCCCCGCAACCTTCTGAAAAGCAAAACCCCCGAGTTCTCGGTGTAAACACATAAAAGAGAATCAAAGAGCTTGCCAGTTTAAACAACTGAATTCCCAGCAAATGGTACAGAAAATATTGCTTGCCATAATGTTAACACAGACCTAGTGTAGGCATGTGGTAAGAGGCTGGAAAATATCCTTGCCTTTTTCTGAGGGAGGAAGGTGAAGTAATAGAGAAGGTAGAAGTGCTTGTCTTTTAAGAAAATTACATTAAAACCCAAATCCCTTTCTGCATTGGTGTGGTGGTTTGTCATTAAGGGCAGTGTATCTTTCAAGCAAAAATCTTTATCAATAAAAGCAGCTAAAACCAATAATTGAACAAAGTTCAGATTACTTCTTTGTGGGAAATACATTGGCTACTTTGGATGGTGATATGATGGCTTTTATTTGCAAACAGAGCTTAGACTGAGCTTTGAGTATGTGTTTGGTACTTCTTATTTGCTCATCTGGTTTGTTTGCCCACATATGTTAGAGAATTGTGTATGAATGCTTTTTTTTTTCCCTAAAGGTAGGTGATTACTTCAAGAGTTACTCTGATACACTATGAACTCCCTCTGATTTGTATCTCAAAGGCTGGGAGATAAGTGCTGGTTGGGCATCTCCTGTCCTCATAGGGTAGTCTGCACTTCACAGCTGCATTGTGAACTGGGTTGGGAACCTAGTTTTAGAAAGTTTGGATTTTCTTTTTTAATACTGTTACTTGAAGGTTTTTGTTTTATGCCAGACTTGGCTGTTCCAATCCCTTTCACACTGCAGCCCCATGGTTCTGTTGGTCTGGTTGTGAAGGGTGGGGATAGACCTTTATTGCTAATAAATGAAAAAAGGGAATGAAGAATGAATGAATGACACCAGGATAAAGCTGTTGATCTGCCTGGCAGTCTCCACTGGCTTTTCACTTGCCTCTATCAGCAGTCACAAGGAGACTTTTCCCTCCCCCCCCACCATTAAATTCTTTGTTTGGTCATATCATAGACAGGTAACATTCCCTATTTTTCTGTTCATTCCCAGCTTAAAATGCTTTTCCCATTCTGCTGGGAAAATTTAAGTTGGATTTTTCAGGTTTCCCCTCTGCTTAATAGTAGATAAAGTTTAATCAAATTCCAGTGTAGATTTCTGTTGGATTAAGGAAATTAGGCAGAATTTAAGTATTTCTGTGTGGTATGTACAATGCTTTTGTATGGTGGCCCATTGTCTCAATTCTTAGGGGTACTTTTCCTTAATAAAGGAAACAGTTTCCTTGCCACACCTCAAATGTGCTTCCTCTTCAAATGCATTCCTGGGCTGTTTTGGTCAGTGATTTTTAGTAGCTTTTTGTTGCCAGGCAGGTGTAGGAGCAGAGGTTTTTAAGCACTGAGCACTGCATAGTTCAAGAACAAGGTTCTGTTCTTCTTCAGAAGCTTCTGTACTGACCACCATTATTCAAAACACAGGTAAAGCCCATGTAGCTTGAGATGGCAGCCCTCAGTCACTATTGGGATTGTAAAAACTTGCTTGAAGGCAAGATGAGTTCACACTCTACTGACTCATTTGTTCAGTTTATTGACTGGCATTTGGGAGAAAAGCCCTTTTTCAGTTTGAGTGGAGTTGATTTGTACCTTGGGCTTACAAGCAGTGGGAAAGGAGATCAGTGAAATGACTTTAAAACAATAGACGTGTTTGGAATGAAAATTGGTTGTACTGGAGGCCTGAAGAAGCTGGCCAGTTTTGTATGCACCAGTTACTTTGGGGGGTAATAAACAAATTTATTTTGTTTTGCTTGTTTGTTTTAAAGAAACAAGTTGTTAAATTATACAAGTATGTCTTTCTTTTCTTATTTTACTTTTCCTTATTTAACTTGAAGATTAATGTGTTGGTTATGAAACTCAGCAGTGGTTAGAAAGAAGCTAAGATTTTTTTTGTTTTGTTTTTTTCCCCTTGAAATTTGACAGTGTGTGGTTAATACAGTATCGCAGATAGAAGAAATAGATACAGAAGTGGTTGTTAAGTAAGTATGCAACCAGATTTTTTTTTTCCTGATGGTGGGTGGGGATAGTGTGCTTTTTAGCATAGATAAATGTACTGTTCTAACTTTTTCTTAAATTTCCCTATAATTAAAGATTATTCTTTTCTTGCATCTTTAAACACTACTTCTGTCCACCTCTGGGTAGATACTACATTTTTCCTCTCATGCAAATTCTAATGTTACCTTAAACTTACCTTTGAAATAAAGACTAAAATTCTGTGAATCTCACTATATGAAGCCTATATCTCTTGAATATATATCCACTTGAAGGCATTCCCTGTTGCTATAATCTGGGACTTTGTATTGAAGTATGTCATCAGTTGAAGTTCCTCTCCCATGAGCAAGAACAGGAGCTTTCCAGAGAGGAGACCAGACAACTTCAGCCCTACAAATGGTCCATCAGGAACCTCACCAAGCCCAGCAAGGGCAAATGCCAGAGCAGAGATGGAGTTGGAGCCAGGCTCCTCTCAGTTTGCACAGAGGGCAGTGGGCACAGCGTGGAAGATGAGAAATTGCAGTTGAATCTAGGGGAGAATCTGTTCCCCATGAGGCTGATCAAACACTGGAACACAGGCCCAGAGAAGCTGTTTCTGGGGCATGGTGAAGCTTTAACTCTGCAGGGCTCAGAGCAAGCCAGTGTAGTTGGACCTGCCTTGAGCAGGGCGTGGCCAAGGCAGCTCCAGGGGTGCCTGCCAGCTGCTGGTTTTTTCTGTGGCTTTTATGATTCACTTGACTCAGCCAAGTGTTACTCCAAGATAGTAAAAAATAGTCCAACTGATAAAGCAAAGTTGAGTTGCAGAACCTGCATGGGCTTCAAACCCAGACTGAGAAACGACTGGGCTCAGGGTCATTTTTAAACATTGGATTTTTGGTGACCATTCTCCAATGTTTACTATTCTGCTCTTGGGTCCTAACTGTGTGTTACAGGGTTTCACTTCTGTTCTGTGAATGGCTTTGCTGCCCTTTTGCCACAAACAGCTGACTCGTACTTTAATAGCAGAAGTGGTCTCATTGCAATGCCTTGCAAATTAAGCCTTTAAATATGCTTAATAACAGAATTTATTAATACTTGAAAAGTATTTTCACGTAATTTTTTTTTCTCCCACATAATTGTGAAAATGTTATTAACCCACTCCCTTGTTGGTAACACACTTATCCCAGGGAAAAGAACATTATGCCCAGGAAATAACTAAATGGTAAATGTGAAGCTTTTATTTTCTTACAGTATGATCTAATTCTGTATCCCTCCTGCTCCACTCCACTTACATTGTGTTGATCATGACTGTTGTTTAGATGATACCTGTTGTTTTGCCAGCTAAAATTCTATGCAGCTTTCCTTATATTTACAAGTCCATTTAAAGAATGTTCTTTTTTTCCTTTATGTGCCAGTAGGCATCATGGCCAGCAAACAGTTGCTGTTTGCTCAGTACTGCTCTTTTTTCAGGCTTGCAGACCAGATGAGGATGATGAACTTTCCTCAGTGGTTTGATTTACTGAAGAATATTTTTTCTAAATTCACTATCTTCCTCAAGAGAATAAAGGTAAGACGTTCATTTACAAAGAACTTCACATAGTTCAGGCATGAAAGGGAATGAAGTTGCTTTTCCATTTGAAGTCTTAAGATGTTGGTTTTTCTTGTAAAGTTCAAACTTCTGATTGAAAGAAAGAGATAGGAATATCAGCATCCAGGGCAAAAATGATTAGTGCTAACAAAGAGAGTAGTGGCAAAGAGATGATACCTCTTGTTGCTTGATTACTTCTATTCTAAGGTGCCAGGGATTAGGGCAGAATTTTTCTATGTGTTAGATTTTCCAAATGAGGTTTCTTTCACCTTTCTCAGAAAGGTCTGAGATTGGTTGCCCTCAGACAAATGGGTCTGCCTCCAAATACTAATTACAGAACAGAAAATAATGCCAGGATTTAGTTTAATTTTGTGAGCAAAAGAAAATTTAGCACAAAAATCTAGCACAAGCTTGTGGCACAGGCTTTTGGGCTATTTTTTTGTAATGAAAGTTATATTTCATTCTAGGCAACATTAAATACTATCCGTAGCGTGGTTTTCTTGGTTCTAGACAAGAACCAAAAAAACAGAGACCTGGAGGACACACTGCAGAAGAACTCAGCGAAGGAGAGCACTGTGGACACCGAGGTGGCCTACCTGACCCACGAGGGGATGTTCATCAGCGATGCCTTTGGTGATGGAGAGCTCCCAGCTGGAGTGGGTGACACAGCTTCCCAAAGGAACACTTCTCCCAACAGTGAGCCCTGCAGCAGTGACTCTGTGTCAGAGCCTGAGTGCACCACTGACTCCTCGTCCAGCAAGGAGCACACATCTTCTTCTGTCACTGCAGGAGGAGTGGAGATGATGTGAGTGAACACCCTGCCTGTCTTCACCCAGCAGCATGGCTGGAATGAGGGGTGAGGTGCAGGCAGTTGTTTCTGGTCACACGGTAAAAAAATTGCTTTAGGGGATTGTGCTTTTTAGGTAGGCAAAGTGTAGTGGCTCTCCCCCTAGAGACTGCTGTCAGAGTGCACTGTTCCCAGCCTTTGTTTCAGTTATTTGCCTTGTTTTCACCTCTGTGTGTAGTGGGTCAGGGACTGATTTATGCCACTTCTTCCAGAAAAGAGCCCCTTCTCCATCAGTTCTTCTGGGGAGGCCACTTGTGTAGAGAGCAGGAGAGATGTGAGTCCATGAAAAACAGATTGTTTGTCATACCTGTAGCAGGCAGAAGCATCTCTGTTCCCTGTCCTTGTCCCCTGTGGTTATTTTTCCTGGGGTTTTTTTTTTTTTGTTTGTTTGTTTTAAGCTGGCTTGATGGAATACCCCTTGATAAATGCTAGAGAAAAATCTCCTGTTTGTCATCAACCATTTGACTTTATAAATAAATAAATCTGTCTCAGTGCTTTGGTTACATAGGCAGTGCTGCCCTGAGGTGCTCCAGACTGCAGAGTTCCTGCCTTCTGGCATCCTTTTATACACCCTTGCTTGTGGCTGCAAGTCAGAGATATCTTTTGAAGAGAACCAGGCATAATGATGTGTGGGACTCAGGCATGAACCACTTCAAAAGCTAGCATGTCTGGGTACAGAATTCTGTGAAGCAAAATTGAAATACCACTTGTTACCCTGCTGAAAGATGGGAGACAGCAAGTGGCTTGCTCCTGCTGCTTGATCCTTGAGTATCTGTGCATATGTGTTGAAGCAGCTGTTAGTTTTGATAGAGACCTTCCCCCCCAGAATCACAATGCTGGCTGAAGGAGATAGATTTAAAATAAATATGCTGTGCATAAAACGCAGGCCTTTGTATGCTGAGCATCTGTCATGTCCTGGAGGAGAAATGAAATGTGAAGAGGAGTCCAGGGTTACATGGAAGAGCAGGGAAAGGGAAGGGGGTTGGATCCAAACTAGTCTGAAGCACTTTGCCAAGTTTGCTAAAAATACACCATCCAGCTAGAGCTCCTGAGGAGTAAAGTTGTTTCTGAGGCTGGTTGCATAACTTCATTCTAAAATGAACTTGCTTCATCACTCTCCTGGTTATCTTTGCACCTTTGCTCTGTGTTTGGAGCAGGCTAATAAAAACACACAGCACAATGTTAGTGCATTTGCTGCTCCATAGTGTCCCGAGTTCTCTCTTCTCATGCTGTTGGTCCCTTGAGCTGGCCCAGAAGATCATGATCTTCACTGATGGCTTGAACTATGAACAGCAGAGCTGTGCTAAGTGTTGGCCTCAAAAGAGTAGACAAGTCATGCATAAGGTTTTTTTAAAAGCACCAGCTTAAGAGCCTGAAGTCTAAAAAGGTAATAGAATCACAGCCTGTAGCTTAGGGTTGGGGGGAGTGCAGAGGATCTGTTTTAGGCTTTAGACTTGCATCAGAAGAAAAATGCCATGTTTTATCTATCATATGCTTGTGATGCTGAAGTGTTACAGGAGCTGAGTAAATTTTAGCTCAGTAAATGTTAATTATGTTTATTGGATCAGTAATGGCTATATCTGGTTTACTCGTAGAGCATTAATAGCAATTAGAATGTGGATTCAAAAGAAAAGGATGTGCAGTTATGCATTTCCTTGCTACAGGGACTGACAGGACATTGACAGCAGCTTAGTAGATCCCAACTGTATTTGATGATTGACTTGTCTGCATTTGACCATTGCTGCGAAGCTCCTTCCTCCTTCAACCTGTATGCAAAAATACAATTTCCTCTACAAACTGGTGCTCAACCAACTGGTTCTGTCATTTTTAGGATCAGCGATGACATGAAACTGACTGACCTGGAGTTGGTCAGGCTGGCAAACAACATCCAAGAGTTACTTTATAACGCTTCTGATATCTGCCATGATCGTTCAGTCAAGTTCCTCATGGCAAGAGCAAAGGTGAGGAGCTTGGGTCAGACTGCTGGTGGTGCCTCATGCCTGGTGAGCATTTGCTTCCAGGTTCCTGCTTTAATGAGGGTTCTGGAGCAGCATCCATGATGGGAGTATGGGAACTCTTCTGCTGCCACAGGCTCTGCATGGTAGTGCTCAGAGCACTCCAGTGTTAACATATATCACTGTAAGGCAGTGTTGGTTTCTTCTACCTATTTCTTTTTTATATTCTGACTTGCTGTCTTGGATGCTTCATGCAGAGAATGTGTGTCTGTGACAAGATAGCTGCTTGCACTGCAAACTACCCTGTCACATATAGGGTTAAATAATGTGCCTCTTGAAGCTGTAGACATGCTGACTAGTTATTTATTTGTGTCTCTGAATTTTTGTGGTGTTATGTCTCCTTACAATGGTTTTCTTTGCATGCAGGATGGCTTCTTAGAGAAGCTGAATTCCAACGAGTTTGTTACTCTTTCTCGCTTGATGGAAGGCTTTATCTTGGATACTGAGCAGATCTGTGGCAGGAAAAGCATGTCCTTGAGAGGAGCACTTCAGAGTCAAGCCAATAGATTTGTGAATAGATTTCATGAGGAGAGAAAGACAAAACTAAGGTACCTCTGGGTAGAAGATCCTTGTGTTCTTCCATGAATAATTTTATGAATCGTGTGTCAGCCAAACACAATCTTTTGACACCTAGAACATTAGTAAGCCTAAGTTACACTTAAAAGCAGGGAGTGAAAAAACTGTATTAAAACCCAATTATTTCCAGCTGGCTTAGACTTTTACTGTTTTCATTACTTGATTTTCTTCAAACTGGATTGTTCTGCAGTTAGCTAAATAAGGAGAGTAATGGCTACAGAAAGTGCACAAGAGTAACATTGGAGGGCAGGATTGCTCTGTTTCAGGGGTTTAAGAATAATTCACTTTCAACTGTTTCCTAAAAGGAAAAAAAAAAGGAAAACAAAACTGTTTGGGGAACAGCCTTGCCAGTAACATACATAAAGTATATTTGCTCTCATCCATCAAAAGCTGTTAAAATTCCAGTATTTACACATTACTTTATTGGCAATGATCTCGTAAAGACCTTTATTGGCTGGTGTAGTTTTTGGTCCCCTGTGACAGATTGAATGAACAAATTGTGAGATCTCTAGACCAGCCCAATGTTGTTCTGTTTTGCTGCTGACAATTGTTGGGCACCTCCTTCTGGTGAAGATGACTGACATAACATTTTGGGCCAGTGGCTTTTTAAAAATTGTTCTACAGCATTGCAGGCAGGAGAAGTGTCGAGATAAGACATTTCTTTCTCAGCCTCCTCTATTTTGTGTTTCTAACCAGCCTGCTTTTGGACAACGAGCGCTGGAAGCAAGCTGAAGTTCCTGCTGAGTTCCAGGACCTCGTTGATTCGGTGTCTGATGGCAGAATTTCTCTCCCTGAAAAAAAAACAACAGGTGTGTGTCTTGCAGTCCTACTGTGAAATGAGTTTATTATCTGAAAATTCTGCTGCTGAGTGTTGATGGGCGTATTCTGATGACACTCTGGATCTCTATTTGCTTGCTGTCCTCTGGGGGGATGAGAAGGAAATTGATGGTGGTTTTCTTTTTCTTGATTTAATTTTTTCCTGTTACTATTGTTGAAATGCCTTGTGCTGAAAGATAATCTGTTTATTTTTTGAAAACGCCCAGAAGTGCTAGCACAGGGAGGGAGCTGCCTTTTAATACAAATATTCCCAGTATAGAGGCTTGCAATCTTGGCAGAAATTCAGTCTTTTCCCACAATGTACCACTGAGGAATTGCAAGGGACTGAGGAGCACGTGCATCTGCTCAACACTCCGTGTGTGAAACAAAGCCTGCTCCTTTCTACTGCTTCATCTGCCACTTCAAATGAAAGTCAGCATGCCATGTGGCTGCTTATGGAAGGGAAAACTCACGTTCATTCAATTATTTACCTTGCCACAGAAACCTCAGTTGACCTCAGAGAAGTCAGTTTTTCCTCCTCCTGCCCCATTTCCCCCATGTGCACAGTGGGAATACTTAATGTGTTCTTACCTTGTGGGGATACTTGTCCAATGTTGCAGTGAAAGGGGTGTGTGAATATCCAGAAGAGGAAGAAAACATGCAGAGAGGGGAACAAAAATGGCAAGAGATTAGAAGGAATTAAATACAGTGATGTCATGGTGAAGAAACCCTGACCTCCCAAAAGGAGCACAGCAGATACAGAGGGTGTGTTAAAGCAGTGATCACTGCAGTTATGGAGCATGACACCAAAATATGTTCGTCAGCCATTGCTCATGAAATAGCCTCCTGCAGCTTCCTTCAAGCAGATAATTTAGCATGAAAAACTGCATCAGTAAGAGCTTCTGTTAGGAAGCATGAGGAGAAAGTGATTTGAAGCTAAATTATTAATACACACAGCAAATCACTTGAGAATGTATAGTGGAAAACCTGGTGGCTTTTTCTGCGTTTCTTCTATTTGTAACGTGTTGTATTTAAGGACATAATGACTGTGGGGCAATGGGATTTTTTGATCTAAAATTATAGCAGATAATGAAGTAACTTTTTGGGTCGTAAAAATTATGATGGGTGATGAACAATCTAGTAAATACTGTAAAAGAGAGCAGTGCTACAAAGGTTGTTGGTGGGCTTTTTTTCAAACTTTAGCAAGTGAACACTGCATTTTTATAAAAGAGCATTTTTTGTCCTTGGTTTTAGTTTAACTCACTCCTTTTCCTGTCTTACTGAAATGTCTAGCTACTGAAGAAAGAAAGCCAGCTGAATTCCTTATTGTTGAAGGACAAAAATATGCAACAGTTGGGTAAGATGCCCTCTTTTCTCTTAGCAGTGGGTTGGTTGGCAAGAACTTTTGAGTAGAACTGTGATGAATGCTAACAGCTTTAGCAATCTTATTTAAATTAAAAATCCCTCTCCTTTCACAGACTAGTTTCTCTTTGGTTCCCAACAGTTATGAAACACTACAAACTTTTCTGTACCTTAAAATGCTATTTTTTCCTCTAAATGACTAGGCTGAAGTTTATCATTTTATTTGAATGTTTTTTTTCCAGTTATTTCATGAAAACACACAGTCATAAAAAACAGATTTGTCTTCTGAGCACAAACCTGAGCACTGTTATTCCTTGCAATCTAGGTTCTCTGGCAAAAATTGATGAAAAAGACTTTTAAAGGTCATCTTGTCCACCCTCCCTGCAGTGAGGAGGGACACCTTGCACTAGCCCAAGTTGCTCAGAGCCCTGTCCAACTCAGCCTTGAATGTTTCCAGGGCTGGGGCACCCTCCACCTCTCTGGGCAGCCTGTGCCACCATTCTCATTGTACAAAATTCCTTCTTTATGTCTATTGTGAATCTACCCTCCTTGACTTTAACACTGTTGCTCCTTGTCCTATCACTACCAAACTAAAAAGTTTGTCCCCATCTTTCCTATAAGCCCCCTTTAAGTACTGAAAGGCTGCAGTAAGGTCTCCTCAGCCCTCTTCTCTCCAGGCTGGACAGCACCAAAATACATGAGTCCACTAATGGATGGTTATCTTAGTCAGAATAACATATTGGCCATCTCAGTAGCTGCATGTGCTATTTCTTGGTATCCTGGCTACTTTGAATTGGAAAGTGGAAAGCTGGTTATATCAGAGATATTTTAAAATGTATGATACTCACTTCTTTCTTTCATTTAAAAGCATGCTATGTTTCCAAAGACTGCGAGGCTTAAGCAATAATTATGCATTAGAGTGTTTTTGGGGAGGGAGTAAAGCCTGGAAGATCTCACTCCCCAGAGTCCTAACATCAATTTACACCAAACTTAAAAGGTGTGAAGTACAGAATGTCTTGGACCAGCTGTTATTTTGTGAGTTGCTTCATGATAGTGCGTCACTGTTCAATTGAAAACAGAATCTGATGGCTGAGAACTTGTGTGCCAGCCAGCTGATACCACTGCTGAAGAGCATTTCAGGTTGAGTAGGAACATTGCTCTAAAGGATAAAATTTGCTTAATATATGATGTGTTTGATAATCTGCCTCTGCTCACTTGAAACTTGTTGTATTTAGCTCTGTGAAGCAATTGCGAGCTTCATGCTGCAAATATTTGTTTCATTTCTACACACCTCTACATACCATTGCTTTGTATCTAATCAAATAAAGTGCATTCATCAAAAATGCCTAGATAGATGTTCACAAAACATTCTCCAGGTGTTTATTTTCAGTTGACTTGCCATCATTTTTTCTGCACTCTACTGCCTAAAGGAAGGAAGAGATTTAACTTTTTGAAATGTTAAAATATCTACTCTGAACATTTGATCTTGCCTCAGTTTTCCTGCATTCTGTCTATTTGAATTCAAAGGAGCATGCTTACTCTATGTGGAGCCTTCTTAATTCCATCCAATAGCTCCCAAATTCTCCAGTGCCTGCTGACTTCAGGAGAAATTACAGATGTTAAGCATCCTGGAATATTTGGTGCTGTTTCTTCACAGCTGCCTTCTCTGTTTGTGACTCCTTAGCATTTATGACATATTTTTCAGAGGTTTTCTCTCATATAAAGTACTTCTTCCACACACCACCCTGTGGAATGGGTATTGGTTTTAAGATGATTTTCCAACATCTTTTATGCGCTGAGATGACATATTTGGCTGTTTCCTCTCTTTCAGGACAGTATTGCTGCTAATAAGAATAATCCTGGAGTACTGCCAGTGTGTGGATAACATTCCTTCCATCACCACTGACATGCTGACCCGCCTGTCTGATTTACTGAAGGTATGGCTCCAAATGTCCCCCCTGTGCCATTTGGAGGGCCATCTCTGCAGCCTGCCATCTGCAGGGTTCAGAGAGCATATCTTACTCTCCATAATGCTCACATTTTAATGATTTCATATAAATTATGTAGATATCATTGTGTTTGCTTCTGTGCCATGAGAAAGCCTTTCAAGCCGAAGGCATTAAAGGTGCAATTTGTTTTGTGAATTAGTTTTGGGAGGGCTGTCTTTCCTCTTGTTCAGCTGGAATATTAGAAATCCCATCTAGTAATATTTGACATAGCTGCCTGTCCTTCAGGCTAGGTGTAGGATTAATGCTGCTGAAGAAAAAGCAATTTGATCCCAGATGCCACAGAAATACATCTGTATTGAGGAAGGAAACAAATCCCTTGGGTTTAACAAATCAGTAGAGGTATAGTCAGTAGAAGCATGAAAAATAGTATGGGGTGAAGGTTCTGTTGTAAAATGTAAAGGTGATGAAACACCAGGACCTCTTTGTAATTGATTTCTCACTGGAGAAGAGGAAAGCTGGTAAAGCTCAGACACTGCAAGGTAATATAAGTAAACAATAATAACTGGAGCATATTAATGCACTTGTGTATATATAAACATACACATATGTATCTATATAGGCTCCAAAGCCTAGCAGTTAATTTATGTCAACATTTTCTCTTGCATCTTTGCCCACAAAGGTCATATCAGGTATTTGAGTTCTGAACATGAGCATAATCAATGAAAGATAAACAGAATCTGTCTTAAAAAGGATACTTTACGTAAGATGGGGGGCAGGGGAGGGAAACAAACCCTAGGAGATGGACCTTTAAATATTTGTCCTCTTGGTAGTTCTTATTTGAATAACCAGATGCAGGAACACTGCTCCCTGCAGTTGTCATTCAGATTCATCCACACACCTTCCCTTTTAAAAGCACTATCCAAGGCAAATCAGTCAGTCTGGGCCTGCCCCTCTTTAAGTCTCCTCTTTCAGCTGCTGTTTTCCTGAAGAATTGCAGCACCTTTTCACAGGTGGAATAGCAGTGGATGCATCAAACTTGGCCAGATTTGCATATCTGGGTTGCTTCCCTTTCCTTACCTTATCTCATTTTAGCTCTGTCATTTGTGGTTTATTTCTTGGTATTCAAACATCATGTGCACGTTAATTGTAGTATTTCCTATCTGTCAGCAAGGTGCTATCAATTGGAGAGATATTGAGAACAGCTAGAAAAACAAAAGTTTATTTTTTACACTTCTGAACAAAATAGAGCCATTCCAGGTGTCCTGGCAGGTCACTGCACTTTTTGTTTGACAACTGTCAGAGCCAGCAAACTTTGAGGGTAGCAAGAGCTAGACTTGATTGTGATGGAAAATGGAAAGCATTCCCAGGTAATCAAATTCCAGGCAGTTCTGAGCTGTGGCTGCAGCCTGAGTGAAATGACACTTGGGAGAAATCATAGAATAATTTAGATTGGAAAATACCAGTTGTTTACCCAACACTGCTAAGTCCACCACTAAACCATGTCCCCAGTGCCACATATACACATATTTTAAATACCTCCAGGGATGGTGACTCCACCACTCTCCTGGGCAGCCTGTTCCCATGTTTGACAAGCCTTTCAGTGATGACATTATCCCTAATATCCAAACTAAACCTCCCCTAGTACAAGTTGAGGCCATTTCCTCTTGTGGAAGAAGACACTGACCCCTGCTTAGCTCCGCCCTCCTGTCAGGGAGTTACAGAGAGCAAGAAGGTCCCCCTGAGCTTCTTCTTCTCCAGGCTGGGTGCCCCTGGTTCCGTCAGCTGCTCCTCATCAGACTTGTTCTCCAGACCTCTCTCCCTCATGGGCACACCCCATGTCATAAGGGGCCCAAACTGAGCACATGTGGCTGTAATTGGAGCTGTTAGTGGTGGTGCAGACAAGAGAAGGCACTTGGCCAGTGCTGGGTGCAGGAATGCTTTCCTCCCAGCAGGCACAAGGAGGAGATGTTGCTCTTTGGCTGTTCAGACATTCTGCTCCCTCACTGCTCTGTTTCTTCCAGGCCATCTGGGAACAGATTCCCACAAAAAGCAGGGAGCAGGATGTGTTCAGTGCCCTTTATAGACCAAGTTTTTGATGGTTTGCCTCATAGTTAACACTAACCTGAGCTAAATACCTCAGAGGAGCTTAGGCTGTGTGAGATACAGTTGCCTTTGGCTCAGTGATTCTACTTTAAAGTCCGCGCAGAGGTGTAAGAAGAGGTCTTGCTTTTCTGGAGAAGATGAAGTGAATGTGAGACAGCGTCAGACCCTGACCTCTGAATGAGAGCAATGTAGGTTATGCCTCTCTCAGGTCATGGGCCACACAATAGCTCTGGATCAGTTGTATGGGGTCTGGGTTGCTTTTCAGGCCCTGGATGCACCATTCTGGCAACCCACAGTTGAGGATGTGGTTCATGGCATGTCATCTGTGGGCCTGCATTTTGTGACTGACTCCAGGCAATAGCCAGAAAAATTATTTCCCCTTTCCACCCAAGAAGGGTTGGAATTTTGGGTTTGTTCTTGCATTATTGTGAAGAAAGGTCTGTGAAGCAGAATTGTGCCCTCCCCAAAAGGAGGTCTTTGTGAGGGAAATCCTGTGTTGCAGACACAAGCTGCAGGGCAGCCTTGTCAGAATTTCTTCTGAATCTTCAGGTGTTTGAGAAAGGGTCAGCTCTCTGTAAGTTTTGCCTTCCACTTTGCACCCCAGTGTCAACAGTTCTGCTCAAACATGAGTCCTGGGACTTCTGCTCTCCATTCAGTGCAGGAATTGGGGACCAACAGCAGTGGCTTTTCTACTGCATCACCCAGGCCAGTCTGGAATATCTGTATCTCAAGCTGGGTGAGGAACCAGAATTCCAGTATAAGACAGAACATGCTGATAGAAACTTTCTTAGTGTCCAGAGGCTTTGCTGGCCTATGTGCTTTTAATGATAACTTCTTTTCTCCTGGAACTAAGTTAGGAAGGTCGAATCGTGAGTTGTCCACTATACCTGGAATTCTTACAGGATTGGCTTTTCATGTGACTTAACATCTTCTGTGCATCACTTCTTAATCTTTGTATTTCATGATGTTACAAACACAGATTCAGTCATCTCAGCAGGAGGGAGTTTCAGTGCTTTCAAGTTTCCTTTAACATCAGCAGTGGAGGAGGTCTGGAGCCTGAGCAGAAACTTGTTGTCTTGATGTTTTCCACTCTGATATTACGCATCTGTTCTACTGAGGAAAACTAGTGAAACTCTGGGACTGGCCTTCATAATAACCTGTTTAATCTTGCAAAATTCCATTGATGGTGTTTCTAAACTGTGGGTTTATGTAGTTGATAAAGAGTTCAGCATGAATTTTCACTGTCTTTTTTTTTTTTTTTCTCACAGTATTTCAACTCTAGAAGTTGCCAATTAGTGCTCGGAGCCGGTGCATTACAAGTTGTTGGTTTGAAAACAATCACTACAAAAAACCTCGGTATGGATTTCTGTATTTAAAATGTCAAAGCTTGTTCCCCTGCCTGTTAAAAAACCCAAATGCAAAAAAGCCCTAAACATCTTCTGTGATAAGCTGTGTTTGAGCTGTGGGGTCATGCATGGACACGGAGAGTGATAAGACCTTGCTGGTTACCTGCCTGTAGTTTCAAACTATCTCCTGGAATTTTAGTTTTAAACTATCTCCTGAAATTAAGAGCCCTTGATTGAAGGGTTGAAGCAGGTGTCTAAACTTGCATTTCCTGTGTGAGAAACTGGTGAGATTACCAGTCTGCATTTCCCTTTTGGAAAGGGAACAGCCTGATGAGAATGGGTTGAGAGGCTGTGGGCCACAGCTGGGTCAAGTTTTTGCTGCAGAACACTTGGCCAGTCTGGTGACCACCCTGATACCAGTGTGTGTCCTGCTGCTGGCTCAGCCCTGTTGGAGTTGAGAGAAGCCTGTTTTTTTGGGATCCTGCTTGCACTGCAGCAGGAGCAGGTTCAGGGCAGGTCAGTGCTGGCAGGGCAGGGTGTTTTGCACACCACTGCAGAAGGAACACTGCTGCCTTGAGAACGTGGTTGCTGAGGTTAAAGTAGCTGATGAGTCAGGTCTTTTGAGATCTCTCCGATGTCTGCGTGTGCTCAGGGCTCAAAATGTCAAATAAACACTTAAAGGCTCTTGTAAAATCAGTCTCTTATCCCATCTTACCAAAGCTGGGTGTGAGTAGCCAGGTACCAATCTGGGGTCTTCACTGGGTGGGGCTTCCCTGGGAAACAAACACATACCCCCTTGCTTTTTGAACAAACAAAAACCCACCATTTAAAATTGTGTTAGATCTATTATTTATGTCAAAGGAGATACAGAAATTCCTCTCCTTGTGTAATAACTACATTATTTTTCTTCCTGGATTCACAGCCCTTTCCTCACGTTGCCTCCAGCTCATCGTACACTACATTCCCATCATCAGGGCTCATTTTGAAGCTCGGCTGCAGCCGAAGCAGTTCAGCATGCTCAGGCATTTTGACCACATCACAAAGGTAATTCTTCTGGCATTTCCTGAAACACTAAGTTCTGCTTTTCAACTGTGCTCTGGAGAACATGAATGCCACTAGAAAATGAATTGTGCTTTCTTCCCTTACAGGATTATCACGACCACATAGCTGAAATTTCAGCAAAGCTCGTTGCCATAATGGATAGCTTATTTGACAAACTATTATCCAAGGTAATGATTTATGGAAATAATTGTACACTCTCTAAATTGCAATTGGAGGTCTCACTGTATACAGTCTATGTGTTTCAAATGAAGTCTTAAACTTTCCTAATCAGGACTTGCTTGAACTTCCTTTACCTGTGTAAGTGGAAAGCTCTGTGCTGTTCTCATGAACGTGTTTTGTGTTCACATTTGCCACCTGGGTGTCACTCACCCTCACTCCCAGAAAAATTAAATGTTTCATTGGCTCCTTCAGCAGGAACAGCAGTGCTTTGGCTGGCACAGATGCTCAGCAGTTCAGGAACTGCTCTGCTACCAGACAGCTCTTGTCTGCAGCCAGGCTCAGCAGGTCCTGTTTCCTGCTCTTCCCAACAGTGCCTCTCTGCAAGTGGGGAGGGCAGCATTTCCAGCAGCTGAGGAAGTGGCAGAAAAGTGCTGAGGAGGAAGAGTTTTGGAGGGGAAGGAGCAGGACATCTGTTGGGCTGCAAGCCTGGGGACTGGGAGCTCTGTGCTCAGCAGTTCCTGCTCTGGAGCAGCATTAGTAGCTGTCCCATGAAGTGCTCTTGGTGTGCTGTGGGGTTTGAGAGTGGTACAGTGTGGTCCTGGGCTGGATCTGCTCTGACTCACCTCAGTGTGGAATACACTGAGACACCTCCTGTGCCCACATAAAATACATCCACTTTTAAAACTTAGTGTTGTGCTTTGGATCTTAGGGTTTTGGGGGGAAAAATAAGCTGTTTCATGATACAAATAAATTAATTTTTTAGTGGCAGGTTAGATTGATTGGCCTGGGCCAACCTCTTCCTTGAAGGAGCTCATGAGAAGCACAGGAGCACAGGTTGGGGACTGGCTGATGAGAGCTGCAGTGGGACAGCTGCAACAGGCAGCATTTCTGTCTTCCTTGATGGTTTTGTTATTTTATGTTGTGTTTTTTTCATTTCATCTGTTTCTTTGGTCTGTCAAATAGCACTGCCTAAACTTAGGGGGAAAAGTCAGCAAAAGCATTTAAATTGGGATTCCTTGCCCCTATTGTGTTAATTTTAAGAAAATGTGTTTATGCTCTTCTCTAAGGACCAAAATGGCCTGCTGGTTTTTGGGGGTTTTGTCTCACATAAAAGTAGCTGTTTTGTGAAATAATGTGGCTTTTTGGCCACTGTATCTCTTGAGAATAAAAGACAAATGCAAGAATTTACATTACTGATACTAAACAACTGTAGCCCACAACAAACCAGGAACACAGTTTATGTTCTTGATGACAGTTAATAGCTACCCATATCTACTGTGTCCTCTGTCTTCTCAGCCTTTGGGAGCTGGCACTGGATATCAGCTGAAACTATTCCTGTCCTTTAGAGCTCAGAAGGGCTGAGTGACAGTGCTTGGCCCACATGAGTGCAGCCCACAGAGTCCAAGAGCAAAGGATGGTTGATTTGCTTCCATTCCTAGCCCACCCCATCATTTGGCTCATCTTCTTCCTAAAAAAGTGATGAAGTGGTCACCTGCTTTGAGGTGTGTAAATCTGCACAAGTGAGTTCCATAGCAGTGAGTGTCCAGCACACTTCAGACCCAGGAATTGCATGATCCTGAAGCCTGCTTTCTAGGTGACCAACAGTTTAGTGCTTTGGACAGGATGTTGACCTGGCTTTTGGTTAATACAAGCAAGTTACTTTTGCATTTCCAGGCTGTGCTTCCCTTGGGAGCTCTGTGGAATGGGAGCTGTCCTCAGCCAGTGCCACTGAGACAAGGCAGTTAGCAGCAGTTATCCTTGGCAGGGAAATAAGATAGGAATGGGGTCATTGAAGAGTGGAAATAATAAAATTAACGAATGGGAAAGGCTCATTCATTACCATGAATGGAAAAAATCCAGTGCGAGTTCTGAGCTTCTCTTGGAATTTGCTGTCTTGTGACTGACTGGGCAGAAGAGCAGTGAGGTTTTTTCTGATCCCTCATGGTATTAAAGCTGTTATCCTCAGCTGCAGATAAAAATGGCCAGGAGAGCCTGGGGTGATTCCTGGGGCTGTTGCTTTTCCCTGTGAGGATGAAGAGTTGGGTGTGGCTGTAATCATGCAAGAGCCACTGCTGCATTCTCCCAGTTCCCTCTGGCTTTACAACGTGCTGGGAAATTGGAAACAATTTCTAGCTTAACTTCCTTGTCTTCAGGCACTCTTGATCCTGCACGTTGGGTGGTTATTCCCTGGAACAGAAAGCATTTTTCTGCTACATCTCCTGTCAGAATTAGGTCATTGGTTTGGATTCTCTGTAAAGATTTTCTCAAAACTCCCCATTTCTTTTTTGCTTTTGTGCTCAGACAAGCTTTGTTCTCTTTCACAATTCAGGCTCGCATAAGAGTGGGCATCTCCTCCAATGTTTGTAAATTATGTAGTTACAATGATTCAGTTCTTTCCTGAATTGTGCAAGGCTCTGTGGGGAAGTGTCACCCTCCCAGAAGTGACCTGCAGATGTGTCACCCAGGCCTGTGGTGGCACAGCCTCTCCACCTGGGACTGCAGAGCTGGCTTCAGTGTTCCTGGGACAGGTTTTCAGGGTTTCTGAAGTCCTTATAGGATCTTCCCTATCCAGAGTGGGGAATGTAAGAATTTTGTTCCCTTTGTAGCAAATCTCTTGCCATCTGGTGTTTTCCAGTGCCTTGTTTCTTGGACTTCAGGCACTGGGACCTTTTTTTATTTTGCTTTCCAAGGTATTTCTGCAATGTTCTTGTGAGGTTTTTGTATGGTGATGTGGTTGGGGTTTTTTTATAGCCAATGATGAGGTTTCAGGTGTTTCAGTTTCTTTATGGTTTCATTTCCTTGATTCTTCAGAAATTTGGATGTGTATGAGCCTACAGAAGTGGTTTTCTCTCAGAAAGTACTCCAGGGGCACATTTCTCAGAGGCAGAAGTGCTTGTCTGTCATTGACTCATACCATTCTGAAGGAGAGAGCCAGCTCACAGCCATGGGACCTGCATCTGCAGTTCCTGGCTGGATCTGCCCAGGCTCAGCCACCCTTTCAATTTGTGCTGTGCTAAAGGAACCTTGATTCCTGACATTATTAGCAACAGAGCTCCAGGTGGCTTTGCTCTCCTACACAAAACCATTTTGAAGTGGCAGAAAGGAGTAACTGGTTGTGTGTTTATTTCCAGTATGAAGTGAAAGCCCCTGTTCCTTCAACATGCTTCAGGAATATCTGCAAGCAAATGGCAAAGATGCATGAAGCTATATATGATCTCCTTCCTGAGGAGCAAACTCAGGTGAATGTTATTTTTGAGCTTCATCTCACAGCTCACTTGCAAATGCACATGGACTTGGGAACAAGAGAGACTTTATCTGGGAGAGGGGAGTTCTTTTTTGAGTCCTGGTGAAATCCACACGTTAAAGGGCTTGGCAGCAGTCACACAGACAGCTTGGGCTGAGCCAAAGGAAGTGTTTCAATGTGTAGGGAGAATGAGGAGACACACACAAGGAATGGATTTCAGGATTTTGAGCTGCCTTTTAAAGTCTAGAGATGGCAATCTAGGAATTAGTGCTGAAATGCTATGCAAATGGCAACACTTTGGGGCTCTAGTACAGCCCTCCCAGAGGGTTATTCTGTAACACTGCTCAAAATCAGTGGCTTCCAAAGGTCCCTAAATGTATTTTGCACCCAAATTGTATCAGACTTGCTTTTGCAGGATTTTGCTGTGGTCATTCCTACTGCAGAGTTGCAAATCTTAAGGACAGGAAGGACTGATCCAGTTGTTGAATACAAGTTGTCATTTCTCTTTCACATTAGATTAAATGTTCCCTTCTAGCACAGGAAAGAGATTGGTTATCTTAGGGCCTTAAAAGGAGTTGTAGATGCTTCAGAGCATCAGAACTGAGGAGAAGAGTTCATGGTCCAAAGAATATGTCCTAAGTGCCACACATAATGAGTAGGTAAGGGTGTCCTGTGTGTTACAAACTGTCTGTGGCCAGAAAGGCAAGGCCGAAGCACTGGCAGAAAGAAGAATCACAGGAGTTGCAAAACCAAAAGTAAAAGTTAGTGACTGAGGGTGTTGACAGTGTGTTTCCTCTCTGGATGCAGTGATGTGAGCATGGGCACAGTTCCTTACTCTGCTGCTGTGCTTTCTTCTAGATGTTGTTCTTACGAATCAACGCAAGCTACAAACTCCACCTGAAGAGGCAGCTGGCCCACCTCAACGTGGTCAATGATGGAGGACCTCTGAATGGGTGAGTTGGGGTTCTTTGCTTCCACTGTTTAAAGAAGCAGGCATTGTCTTCTGCAAGGAAGTTGTGACTGCAGAATCACAGCTCTGTGTTTTAGGATGTCCCATTTGGAGCTTTCTTACACTAAAGGACATGGCTTGTGCTGTTCCACAGTAATTAGCAATGAGTCCACTTGGTAACAGACTGGGAGCTGGGCATTGTCTGACTGGAAACCTGCTGTAGCTGTCCTCATCTCATGGATTGCTTTCTCTCCCTTTGTGTGAAAGCAGCAGCCTGTTTCATTAGCAGGAATTGCGTGATTCCTGAAGCAGTTTTGAAACGTGTCTGGTGACTCATGGTGCTGGCAAAGTAAAAATAGGAGAAAGCAGCATTTTATCTGTGCAGTGGGCAGCACTGCAGGAATGGTTTTTCATTTGAAATGGAGGTTATGCTCACAGAGCTTTTTCCCCTTCCCTGCCACAGCCCAGCATTCCATCCCCAAAAAGGTGATACCTCTCCTGAGAGAGGGTGCCTGGCTGTGCCTGCTATCCCCATCTCCTAGGAAATGCCTCTTCTGGTCAGTTGGATTGTTCCCTGAAACAGTGGGGTTTTTAATCATTCCTAATTCCCTGGGGCCCTAGAGATGTGGTGTTTGCTGCCTACCCACATGCAAGGAAAGATTGTCTGAGGTTGCAGAAGTCAGACAGGGAAGTTGGTAATGCTTCAAATGTCACAGGAATGAAAGTTTTGTTCCTGTCCTGTTTCTTGTTGGATTTCCAGTCCCAAACATGGTGCTGTGCTGTTGGTTTTGGTCAATCCTTGTGGGGTGGGTGGGTGGCCTGGATCCCTTTTGGATAGGAGGGTTGTGACAGGTGTTCCTGGTGACTTGCTGGGGGTGTTTCCCAGCTGTCAGGAGGTCTCAGCTGGCCCAGGAGTGTGTCTGGTGGCAGCAGTTCCATGCTTCAGACAGTTCTCTGGGGCTGTTTGAGAAGGGGAACATCAAACCCTGGATGGCACTTGCTGCTGTCCCAGCAGTCTTCATTGACCAAGTTTCTAACATGGCTTTCTGATCCTCATTCTGTTTAAACTGCTTGTTTCTGTAATAATAGTAAAAATCCAGGTCTTCGAATCCTGGGCAATTTTGTTACTATGTAAATACAAATTCTATTTCTGCATCTTGCTAGCAAGAAGCATTATGTTTCAACTGGCATGTTTCAACAGTCTGAAGGACTTTAATTTTGTATAAACTGTTACAAACAATACAACTGTTGTGCTGTTCAGTTGCCTTTTACATTAACTGTAGAATCATTACTCTCTAGACTACAGAAGTTAATGTTGCAATAATTAATATTCTTAGTTGGAATGGAATTGGGGGTTTAAGTCTAGATAAGCCTAGGATTACAGCAAGAGAATAGATGTTTTAAATGCCTAATTCCTGCTGAGTTTTCTGAACTCATGGTTTGATCTCCCTTCCCTAGAACTAGTTTTACACCCAGCAGTAATCCTGTTATGGATGATCACTGCTGTAAAATAAACCACATCCATAGCATTGAGTTTTGAACTGATACTTAAAATATCTAATCCACGCATGGGATTGGAACATGTATTGTAGCAATTGTGTGCCAAAGTCCTAAACAGGCCCTGTCTGCTTGTGTAGACACTCCAGGTGGATGTGATGGGGTCAGATTCTAATCTTGTCTGTTTCACTGCAGGCTGGTTACTTCAGATGTGGCTTTTTACACTGGAAACCTTCAAGCTCTGAAAGGCCTTAACAACTTAGACCTAAACATGGCTGAAATCTGGGAGCAGAAGAGGTGATAATCCATTGGGAGCAGTCACTTGGCTCTGACAACAGACTGACTTTCTTCTAAGCAGCGTGACGACAGTGAGGTGAATACTTGAGCCCAGAGCCCCAGAAAGGGCAGGATTGAGAGTTGGGGGAGCTTAGAGGGAGCTGCAGGGAGAGATCCTTCCAGTGTCCTTCAGCAAGAAACAAGTGATCAGCTGTCTGTGCAATGTTTTTTCATTCTCTCTGGAAACAGACTCAGGTTTCTTTGGACCAAATCCAAAAGAACACATAGCTGTAACACAGCTGTAGTTGTCTAGAATGCTCTGTATATCTTTATATTAAAAAGATGCTTTGCATTTCTTCTAGTGCAATGAAATTCACATGGTGTCCCACCTTATTTAATGATGGTACAATATAAAAATCTTGCAGTTGGAACTCTGTAGAAAATGTTTTTTTCTCTATGAAACTATGCTGTTCTAAAATTTATTTTTTTACAGAAACTTTATATAAATAAATGTCTTTTGATTGCTCGCAAATAGGATTCAGCTTTGTTAGGGAGCAGTCCTGTTCCAGGGGATTTCTCACAACCTAAAAGCTGAAGACAGGATTTCCTAAGAAAGGGCCAGTTCCCCAAAGCCATTCCCCGTGGGACAGAAGAGTGAGCTGACCCTTGTTAGCAGTGACAGGGTAACAGTGGGACTCCTGAGGAAACTGGGAGAAAGGCTGCTGCAAAGATGGTCACCTCCAGCTGCCCATGGCTAGCCAGCAGGGAAGGACAAGGACACAAAGAACAGGGCAGGAAGAATTTGAAAGTTTTAGGCTGCTTATAAAAGGTTGCACCATTAAGGAAAGTGCAGCTGAAATCAATGTATTTCAGAGTTTTTAATACTACCTTTCACAGCCTGGAGGCTGCCAGTACTCAGTCCAAGTGCCTGCGTTTCTCACCTCACCCCTCTGTACCTGACCCTGGTCGAGTGCCTAACCCTGAGATGATCATGTCTGATGGAATGGTCTCTGCTGCAGTGTGTGTGTGCCAGTGGTGCCCTCAGCCAGGCATGCTGTCCTGGTAGCATAACACATGTCATTAATTGTCAGTCAAAATAAAGCTCTAAAATCACAGTTGTTTTTAAAGACCAACTTCTTTAATGATACATACCAGTGTTATACTAAGCTTATAAAATAAAGTTGTCTGCATGTAAATACAAGAGAAACATTAAGAAATCAATAGTGATCAGGACAGGGATTTCAATTCCTGTACAAATTTAGAAACTCAGGAGAAGATAAATTAACATACATGGCTGTGACAATATGAACATAGGTGTAGTCAACGTGATCCATTTGTTGAAAAAAAGAGGGCAGATCAAGGATTAAGATATTAACAGGAGATCCAGTCTTAAATGGGATGTGAAAAAGCAAACACCACACGTGGCTACTGAGGCATTTTTCTCAAGTATTGGATTCTTTGGGCAAGTTTGGAACACGGATGATTCCCACTCTCACGATACGGAAATGGAGGTATTGACAGCCTTACCCCAGTACCTCGATGTACAACTGGGACAGGACATCCCACTTGTACTTTGGGGGGGGTTGAAGAGGGCTACAGCTTGTGAGCACATGAAATACAGGGTTTTAAGAGCCTGTTTAGCAGTAGTGAAACTTTTGGTTTTCAACTGTGTCTTCCTAAAACGTCACAGGAGTTGCCAACCATGTTGTCCCACGTGTATTGCTTCACAGCTTTATTTCTGCAGTTACAAGCAATTCAAAACTACTGAATGGTCGAGGCAAGCCTCTGAACTTCTTATCAAAGAAGATCTGTCCATCTTCCAGCAAGACAAACAGTATTGCACTTCAAGGTTGTATTAACTGAGTTACAGAATCTCTTTAAGGACTGAAGCATTACTTACGCACATCCATGGCGCTATGTGGCTGCTTAAAGATAAGCAAGAGAAATTAATTTTAAATTAATACTGCAGGGTACTGTGAAGATGACAAAGCATAGGCCCTCTCTGTACTTAGATTTCTAATGCTTAAAAGGTTCTTCCACGCTGAGGCTGGATTGGCACAGCAGCCCCAGCCCTGACCGTGCCCTCTCCCTGGACTCAGTGGTCCAGGATCCGCAGGTTGCCAGATACGATTTTGTTCTCTAGTAGAGCTCCAGCTGGGATGTCAATCCTGTCACCGTGGTTTGCAATGATGATGACTGTTCCCTGTGTTTACAGAGAAGAAAACAAGTGTTCAGAAACCTGTTGCCTGATGATGTGGAAGGAGGGAATGGGTTGTCTGGAGGAGCAGTCAGGTGTCAGCTGTACCACAGCCAGAGCCTGAATGCATTTAGTTGTATTGTTTCTGCATAGACATTTGGGGTTTTTTATCCCCCAGAACAAAGGTTTTAAACAAGCATTACTGGAACCTCCGTAATTACCATACTAGATTCTATCAGCCTACAAGCAGAACTGATAACTTCTTTGAAGACATGATTGCTCTAAGGCCTCTAGTCATGTCTGCTTGCTTTGAGGTGGAAAAACGTTACCCCATCCCTGTGTGTGTTCCAGGAAGGCCCCTGATCCAGCTGAACAGCAAATGTGGGCACAGAGGGACAGCTCAGAGCCCAGAGCCTGTGCCAGGTGATGCAGCCACACCTTCCACCCCTGTCACCTGCTGAACTGCCCTACAGAACTGCAGGTGCTGCCAAGACTAGCAAGATTCTAAGGAAGACTTTAAGAGAGAAACTGACTTGCTCAGCTCCACCATTTACTAATAAATCAAGAACCCCAAAGTGATGAGAAAGAGCCTGAAAAGGGGTGGTAAGGCCAGCCTGGGAGGGGAGGTGGGACATGCCTGGCTGAGCCAAAGGACAGAGGTGGCAGCAGTGTTTGAACAGAGATGAGAGGTCTGTGGTGCTTTCAAGGTTCATTAATAAATCTCTCTGCCTGGGCCTGCAGGGAGCAGCAGCTCTGGCAGCAACATGCTGCACTCCATCACAAGGGTCACTGTCCAGCCATGGCCAGTTCCCCAATACCCAGGAGTGCTCCTATGGACTCTGTGTACAGGCACTGCCTCAGGATCAATGGGTAAGGAGCAGAGATCAGTGGTATTTATTGCAGGGACATCCCCACTGCACACTCACCTTTAATGAAACATTCTTTCCAAAGGTAACATCACCTGAAACCGTGAGATGATCCAGCTCCAGCATATCTGGAATACTTTCAAACCTCCGCAGGTAATCTTGAACCTTTTGGAAAGAAGAAATAACAGAGGCACTTTTAAAGCCATCTGTGGATTAAGACAAGCATGGGAGCCTCTTGAACACTTCTCAGGAACCTTCCTATAATCTCCAGCTGTATCAATATAGAAGTTGCTACTTTGTAATTTCTTTTGGAGATAAGGGTGAGGAACAGTAGGGAGGTTTCCCACCACAGGCAGCCTCCCATTGCTCAGCTGAGGTACAGGAGCACCCAGTATCTCTATTCTCACAGCCTTAACAAAGAGCTAAAGGGAAGGCCCAGGTGGGCAGAGGTAGATAAATAAACCTCACTTCTCATGTATAGCTATGAGCTGTATCTTTGTGCCAAGAGGTGAACTGCAGGAGTTTACCTTTGTGAAGGAGCTTCCCAGTTTGACAAGAGGCACTGTTGGGAATTCGCGCTTCTCGCTCATGGTTAGAGACCCCGCGTTAAGGCTGTACAAATTGGACATCACGAGCAAGAGATCTGAGGTGGTCTTCACAGGCAGGAAACGACTACGAGGTACGTTTATCCCCAGAGAGTTCTCAAAACTCTTGATAGCAGCACCGACTGCAGTCTCCAGCTGGATAACATTCAAGCCTCCATCCAGAGTCTGGAAGGGAAAGCTCAGGTGAACACCTCCAGAGTGCTCTGTGAGGGCAGCAGTGCCTGTTACCCACCCAGAAATGAACTCTGTTTGGGTCAGTGTCCTCTAAACCCTTGCCAGCTGATTACCTTTGGGTTAACAATGATCTCCATGTCAATGGCGTTTTTCTCTTGCAGCCTTTTGATTGCAGACAGAGCGATCCACAAATTGTTGGTATTGAATATTTTGAATTTTGACACAGACTTGAATTCATCCACGTGTGCTTTAGGGACCTGAGCTATCTCCACCAGCCTCAGCTTATTCTCGTACTGCGTCAGCGTGCCACCCTGCAAGGGGAAAATGAGAGGTTTTAAGTCCTGTTCATGAGAAGCCAGAAAAATCCTCCCCTCAGCCCAGACAGATGCACTGGTCTGTTGGCATTTAAAGTTGAACCCCAGAGAAAACACGTTTCTTGTTTTTAGTAACCAGCTACCAGGTTACTAATTATAGAGCATGTTTAAAGTACAGCTAGGACTGTCCAACGATCATATTTCAGCACTCCAAGACAGTTAATTCCTTTCATGAAAGCTGCTGAGAATATTTTGCAAATGCCACTGTTGTCAAAAACCACCCTCAGCAGTGCTTTGTTAGATGATGGAGCAAAAGCTAAGTTAAATCTAAGTATTCTTACAGTGCGTTTCTGTGCATTTGTAGGGCTAAGTAAGAGCTTCCCTAATGAATACAGAGAAAATCCAAATGCCCATTCTGATGTATGAAAGAACACAGGCAGAGCACAGTTGCAGGACAAATTACTGCAGGCTACAAGTGTTTGATACATGTCATAAACCTCTGACAAAAGTCACTCCTGGGCTTTGTACAAAGGCAGGGGTTAGGGCAGGAGCAGATGGGCAGCTGTGCCACACAGAGTTGTGCAGTGCTGGGTTGGGAAGTGGCTTAGGCAGCTTTCTGTGAGACACAACTGCTGCATCCCAGCCCTCGGTGCTGTTTTTGAGCTTCTGCCTTCAAGCTTCTCCCCCTGTGTACATGACAGTTTGGAGAAGGTGCAGAGGTGGTAACCTGCACCCTGCACAAATCACTCCAGTCCAGGCTGTCCCTGTCTGCTGCTGCCCAGAACACAAATCAAATCTGTTCCACAAATTAGAACTTCCTAAACTTGCTGATTTTGTGCATCCCAAAATTAGATCCGAGCTGATGTGTTAAATGGTGCCTAAAATAGCTGTGAGGAGACTGGATGTTTGTGTGAATCCATGGATTCAGAGGAGGCTGGAGATGGCCACCAACACACTCAGACAGACTCACACCCATCTCCCTTTACCTTCACATCTGCCCGGGTTTTGTTTGTGACTTCCATGACAAATTCGCAGCGTTTTCCATTGGGTGGGTTCATAAGGTGGTTAAGAATGTAAAGGTCCACAGTGGCACCCAAATTATCTATATTGGACACAAAAATATATTCCTTCCCCTCTGCAATGAGGTTGTCCAGCAGACCAGAGTTGTAGAAGCTGGCATAGATGTCTCCATGGCCTGGAGGGTACCAGCACTCCGTGTTCTCTCCTGAGTAAGAGACATCCTTGGCTATGGGCAGCAGAGTTTCCTTGTTAATTCTGGGATACCTGCAAAGACAGTGGGTCTTGTCAAGTTCTCACCAGTGTCAGACTAGAGTAAAGAAAATACAGCTGTAAAGGTGCAACTCCATGGGCTTTTGGAGGTGTACCTTCCAGGTTACTCTGCGCACTCTGAATGAGAAGATCCATCCAAATTCTGAGGTGTCACTGAGAAGCTACAGAATGCAATCTGTCCACTCAAGGATTTAAAGCCACTTGAAGTTCTCAGACCATGCTGCAAACCAACTTTCCACTGACAGGCAGGTTCAGAGCATATCAAACACACCTCTGACCCCAGCAGTCACCTGGATTAGTTTGTTCTTCACAAGGAACCATGGTCTGTCTCCCTGCAAAGCCCAGGGATGCTAAAAGCAAATTCAGGAATCAAGTGGCCAGCATCCAGTACACCACTATTTGTACATTCCTTAGACAGTGGGGCTCACACACCCTTCTCTCCCCAATTTTAATACATTGCCCTTGACTCTGCCAAACACTCCACAAGGCCCAAGACACTGAACATGGATACAGAGAACCCTATTGCCACCCCAGCACCTCAAACTGAAATCCACCCCATTTGGAATATGGAGAAACAAGCTAGTTTTATCATAGCCCAAGTGGAGGATTTTTTTGGTACCTGCTTTGATTAAAAGTATATATCTTCACACGGCTGTGACTGTATTTCTGCAGGATTTTCTTTGTGTCGTCATCTGTGTTGAAGGAATTCATGAGAACCAGAGGAACATCGGTGTTGTAGGATTTGTTTAAATGCTGAGATGGGAAATAAATGGTAAATTCAGCATGTATTATTAGCTTTAACTCCTGACACCTGAGATTTTGGGAGAAAGAAATTAGGTAAAACAGACTGGAAATAATGAATGCATGAGAGAAAAAAAGAGATGCACTTATGCTGACAGAAAGGATAATAAATCAGGTAAAGGAAAATAAACCCTTGTTAGGTGTAAAGTTAAGACCCACATAAATTAATGTACCTTTAATTAATGAATCTTTGTTTTCAAAAATGCATTGAGATCTAATATTTGAAAACCACAACACCACAAAATTATAATTTTAAGTTTTAGCTGCTGTTCATTATAAAAGGCATGTTTTCCATCAAATTGTTGCAGTCTGTCAAGGTGACACTTCCACACTGCCTCTGCACAGGAAGCACTTCCATGCCTTCTTGGCAGGCTGAGAGATGGACAATTACATCAAGAGTATAGAGTAAACAAAATGTCACCATGTTAATTATTTGGCAATCTATGGAATGGAGCTGAAATACACAAGACCATTTCCATGTGCACAGCAGAGGCAAAAAACCTGGAGATCACTAGCAGTGTCCTACCAAAAACAGAATGTGCAGGGGAGAAAAAAAAAAAAAAAAAGACACTTGAGTGAGTTTTACGCTTTGTGTATCAGCTCACCCTCATCTGGGGAGTGTTTGGGATCATTACACTTTGGTGGAGTCAGAAACTTCCACAGTGACCCTTGGGAGAAAATGTACATCCAACTGGTGCAGCCCTACGTCTGCTATAGAATCATCTAACACACATGGGAGAGTCACTCCAAACAGCATCACACTGAGGCAAAAATTGTTGGCACTCCAGAAGCCACGGAACAGGCACACCCCATTTCCTACTCTAATAACTGTCTTCATTATGTGCTGTAAGAGGAATATTCAGCATTAAAAACATAAGCCAAAATGTCCTCTCCCATATCCAAATAACATAAGCAGCTGTTATTTTCTTTTACTCTTCCTTCTTCAGAGGAAAATGCCAGCAATCTCTTCCAGCACAAGAGTTTAAATTCATCAAGGAACTTGGAGCTGCTGTGAAAAGCTTTGTTCTAATGAACATAAAAAAACCCCTTTTTTGAAAAGATAAACTTGCAGCTGGAGGAGTCGGAAACAAGCCCAGGAACTACCCAGGCCAGACCAGACAAGCTCTACAGTGTGACTGCCTGTGCTCCTGGACACAACCCCCAGCCAGGCTGGTGCACACAGGCTGGATCACACTTGTGCTAACACATGTGAGGGGAGGCAGAGCTCAATCACTGCCTGCTCCATCCCTTCCATGTCCATTCTTCCCAAAGGAATTCTCCGCTTCACCCCAGCACTGCAAGCAGACCTCTCTTCCCTCTCCTCTTCCTTTTGGCAAGCCTCCACCTGATCCCTCTTAACAAGTCATGCAGGAGCAGCTCAGTGTGTCTTGCTCCCTCCAACGCAGCGAGGAAAGCTCATCAAACATTACCTCAATCTGCTGAACGGTCAGGTCCAGGAAGGTGTTCTCATTCCGCACCCCGATGAGGCTCTTGGGCCCTTTGCAGCCCATGCTGGTGCCCAAACCACCATTGAGCTTCACAACCACCAGCTTGTTCAGGACAGAAGCAATGTTATCAGGCAGGCCTCTTGCCTTGATCTTCTCATAGGGCTGGATCTGGGAAAACAAACAAGCAAATAAAAAACCAAACAAAAAAACCAGTCGTCAGATATTTGGAAAGAAATTGTTTTCTTCTAAAAACTTTCAAAACTTTAAATCTGGTGATAAAACCCACATTTATTCATATGCCTTATGACACTAAAGAACATCTGCAAAAATGAGTCTACAATAATTGGTTTGTTATGATGCAAATAACCTGATTTGCTACTACAAAAACCTCTTTTCTCAAGAGGTTCTATAGGCTTTGTGACACCAGTCACCAGCAGCTTCATTCAGATGAGAAGATGCCTCTGCTCTTCCAGGTTTGGAGAACTGACTCAACAGCCAAGATGGGGAAGGAAGCAGTCAGGCCAGTTATGCCACTCACCACAGCCCTGTTCTTGCCCTGCAGAAGGGGAGGGGGTTTCCTTGGGAAACATCTAACTCACTGTCCCATAAGATAGCCCTTCTCCCCTCTTCAGTCAGGCCACAAGTTAAGAACCAGGCTCTACATGCAAGACATATAACTTTCCTTCCCTGAGCAGCTTAAACTCATAGATTTTCTCTTTTATGTCAAAGGCAACATTCTTGGCAAAAGGTTGGTTCTTTAACTCAGTCTAAACTAATTCTTATTCCAACCACTAGTCTAATACAACTAATTTCTCCTGACAGCATGATACAGAATGGAAGAAAGTTCCTAGTTCTTATTCTGCTGTTTTCAGGATGTGTCCATCCAGCTCTGAATAAACCTTACAGAAAGTCTTCTACCTCACTGGCAGCTGTTTCCTACAGGTTTAAAAACAGAGTCTGGGCTACTGGCTATTTAGGGCTAGTGATGGAGAGCAAAATCAGGCTCGTAATGACAGCATGCCTCACATTAGGCACTGCTGTTCCCTAATTCAAAGCACCCAAGTCAAAGAAATAATGGTAACAATGCTACAGTAAGAAACATGCCCAAACTGTTAGAGCAGGATCAATACAATTATCCTTTAGCCTGCCCTTCTAGAGATTTTCTTTTGAAGCAAAGCCCTGGTGTTTCCCTGCTGTAGCATTCTAGCTGCAAAAAAATTACTTTAATTCTGATAAGAGGTGTGTAAGATCCACAGCTGGTTTCCAAAAACAAATACACACAGAGTAGTTTTCAGAACTGTGTTTGCTTTGGGCAAGGGCTGGGGTTCAAATGGAAATTCACACCGCACTGGAACAAGAATCATATTTCTTACTGGGATGTGTGGGGGTGGAGAGGGCAGCTTGTGCAATTCCAGCATTCCCGGACACCATGGGCAGCAGATCAGGGCAGATCCCTCCCATTAGGGAAATTCTGCCCTATGGGATTTGCAAAGCTTAGAGGATGTGTTTAAAGATAAGGTGACTCTGCCTGGAGGTCTCATGGCTCGGACAGCAAGCAGTACCACAGTCACTGCCATTTCAGCAAGTACAGAGGCAGGAGCTTCCTTCCAAACTTCTGAGAACTTTTCAGGGACAGAAGTGCACAACAAGCAGAATCTTGCTTTGCTTTGTCAACAACAGGGATTGTGCTCAGGCTGAAACAGCCTGAAAAATAACTGCTCTTCTCATTAACAAGGAGATGGTAGATCCTGGGTTTAATGTGTTGGAGGTACATCAGGAAGCTCAGTGAATGTTCTGCTACCAACAGGACTACAGACATTTTTACAGTCAGATTTATGCTTCCCATCCACTCTAAGGTCAGTAACACTCCACATTAGACTGTCAATGGATTAAAAACATTTTGTCTTGAGCTTCAGCTGGGCGGGATGTGAGTCACATCCATGATGTTCTGACACTGTCTGAACATCCAAAAAAATTATCTCAACTTTCAAGTCTCACTATGCTCTTCTTGAATCATTCACTAAAAGCAGAAAGTCTGACACACAGTTCAGGGCCAGACTGCCTCAAAAGTCATTTGCTTTTGCTGAAGTGCCAACTACCTTTTGATGCTCTTGCTATCATGCCTGACACCAGCTTACACAGAAAGCTCAGAGTAAAAGTCTTGAAGGAGGTAACACATCAAGGACTCAGTTCACTGAATGTTGCATCAGTTACAACACAAAATTTATTACTCAACCTCACTAAATGTTTCGGTTTCTTCTGGCACAGGCATTGAAAACATCAACTTGGCAATGAAGCCCTGGATCTTGAAGGGCCTTTAATTCAGAGAATAACAAATGTCAAGAAGTCAAGTTCCAGCAGGAACGTTGCAGCACCAGGACTGCTGGATGCCAGTGCTATCAATCCAACAGTCCCAGCCATGTGCAGGCCCTAAGATGCAGAACCACCTCATCATCTACAAGCTTACACACAACTGGAGAAGTGCTCCACAGTAATAAAGATCAATGCTTGCTCTGAGGGTTTGGAGCAGTGGGTTTGACAAGTGCGTGCTGATGGGGAAATTCTTCAAGAAAAAGCAGGGCCAGGAATGACATGTCTCACAGATGCATGGCTACAGTGTTACTCACTTGAGACATGTCAGGCAGCCCTGGTTTGGGACTGTTCTAAGAGGAAATATGCAGCTTCTTTTGCTTTGCAGCCAGTGCCACTGAAGTGATTTCTCAGAACAGTCTGGGTGAGGCAACTTTGGGAGTTTGACTAACAGATTCCAGAAGCCTACTCCTGCTGCAAGGAGGCTTGCAAGGGTTTGTCAGAGACAGACAGAATGAGCATCAGGGCTGTCATCGTGGGCAGACCGGAAAGGAGGACACCCCTATTAGTTAATATGTACTCACAGTTCAGGGAAAGATTTACTCAGCACCAAGGGACAGCTCTAGCACCAAATGAAGAGGTCTCTGCCCTTCCTTTGCAGAGACCCCACCTGCAGTGCTGCACCCAAGTCTGGAAACGTGGACCTGTTAGAGCAGTGCAGAGGGCAGGCACAAAGGTGATCAGAGAGAGAACAGCCCTCCTGTGAGGGCAGGTGAGAGAGCTGGGGGTGCTCAGCCTGGAGAGGAGGAGGCTTTGGGGAGACCTTACAGCAGCCTTCCAGCACCCAGAAGGGACTTGCAGAGCAAGAGAGACTTCTTACACAGGCCAACAGGGGTAGGAGAAGGGGAAGAGTTTCAAACTATAAGAGGAGAGATTTACATCAGATCTTAGAAAGCAGTTCTTTACTCTGAGGGTTGTCAAGCAGAGGAACAGGTCACCCAGAGAAGCTGTGGCTGACCCTTCCCTGGAGGTGCTCAAGGCCAGCTTGGACAGGGCTTGGAGCAATCTGGTCTAGTGGAAGGTGTCCCTGACCTTAAAAAGAGGATTTTTAAGGTCCCTTCCAAACCATTCTATGATTCTATGAACCCTCAAAACCTGTTTCCAGAGTTGCAGATTGGGAAGATGTTTTGCTTTGGAGGAGTAAGGGCATAACATTCATTCTTTTCCTTCACGATACAGTTCACTGGGAGACAACCTGAGCTGCAGACAAGAATCCAACCACTGGGGAAGAAAAAAAACCAAAGGCTCTAACAGACAAGCTCCTTTCACACTCACATTGCTTCAGATGCTCTCTTTACATCCCAGCTGAGGCTGTGCATTGCTGTTCTGAGGTTAACTTGATCACTGCGGTTCTCTCAGAGGCCTCCCAGCAGGACTTTGCTATTGCTTCCAATTCAAACAAACAGATGGCTGTAATCTACAGCGAGGGGATTAAGTTACACTTGCCATGTCCACATTCTTTACCTCCTCTCCCTGTTAACTGGCACTCTCAGTGTACTTTCTTCTCTGGAGACTGTAACAGTAATGGGTGCTAACTATTCGAGCTACCACTGTAAGCCTTTGGACATATGAAAGCAAAGCATCTGGAAGGAAAAAACAAGTCAGAGGTTCACCAATACAGTGTGAAATGGGTTCAATCTTCTGTTGCTGTCATCAGTATAAGTTGTTACACTGAAAATGTGGAGGTCAGGGATTAAATCTCCCATTGCAGAGAAAAACAGAGGAATACTACAATGCAATAATTTCTGTTTCAATTTAGTGACAGGAGCCTTCACTTGTCTTCAGGAAAAAGCAGAAGCTACATACAGAGCACAAATACAACAGATAACACACTAGATGACCTACAGAAATCTGATCACGAATTCTGCTTCTGCAGAATTTGCCCACAGTCCCTTGGCATTGGGCAAAAGCCTGAAACATTTTCCCCACCTAACAGACAAAGCCTATAAATCAAACTATTAATGAGCTTTTTTTAAGCTGCTAAATAAATTTAAAAAAGCAGAAACCCACACTTTGGCCCATTTTGGGGTGTCTCTGTTTATCCACACAAGGCACACAGATACCTCAACATATGCTTTTTGCTCTCCTAGGGATCAGCTGAAGGTTATACTTGCCAGAATTCCCAGCAGCAAAGCAATTCTCCAAAACAATCACAGGCAAATAAATTCACACTGCAGAGAATTTGGTGCTTTCTAGGCCATGCTCCTTGCAGTGTGAGATTCTCCAAGCAGCCAAGCATCCCACCACCTCATAAAACAAGGTCATCCCTACAGGCAATTATAAATCACTTGCAAGATTACCAGCAAACAAGTCTTCTTTACACCAATCTCTGTGCTGTTCTAACAAGAGCAGGAGGTGAATATGCTGTGAGATTTTATAGTCAGGGAAAGAAAACTCAACTGGAACTGAACAGAAGCACAGCTGGATATCTGTCCCAAAGAACTCAGTACTGCAGCCCTTCAAAAGTTAAGCCACTTTACCCCTTCTAAAAGCTCATACTGTTCTTACCTACACTAGCTAGACTAGTAATTCTGAAATTCTGGTCCTTAGGGGATCAACTTTTATCTAATAATGCCACAAGTCAAGCCCTCAGCAAAGCATAATTTGGGAGAAGGTCCCTTGAAGTGTGTCTTATGTGAAACCCTTTTCATTTTCCACAGTATGTCCCTGACATGACTGACGTATTAAAAAGGAAGGGGTGGATCAGCAGGGTAGGGAAATGGAACTCTTATGGTCAGCAAAAAAGAGAAAAGAGTAAAATAATCAAGAAATTTAACTCTGTTCTCAGTTTTTATTAAGTGCTCAAACCCACCTCCTGTCAGATCAGGAAGTCCAGATATCACCCTAAAGAAAGGGGTATTCACTATCAAGTGAAGAAGGCATGGAAGGAAGTTTGTTTGCAGATATTTTACCCTAGCTGTCTTCTGTGGCATTTATCAAGCATGCCTACTTGATTTAGAGCTCATGCTAGGAAGCAAAATTTAATTTCAGATCATACACGCATCTCACCAGACCAGAATTGGCTTGATTTTGCAGAATTCTTACCTTTCTCTCTCCCATCAAAAGTTGCTACATAGCACAGGGACACATTTCAGAGTGAGCAGTACAGGCCATAAGGAAAAAGAGAGATACTCCTAATCCTGCTCCTCTCCATTCAGCCCTGTGGGACCTTAAGTTAGACCTTTCTCTTAGTTCTTTTTTAGCAATTTGCCGTGCCTGGGAATATGCCCCCAGTCTATATCAGAGCTTCACCATAACCTCAGGTTTGGCATCTGCTCCAGATGTCCTTCCCAGTTAGTTTCAGGCCTTTACAGAACTTGTAGGTTTTTCCAGTGAAGGTGTGCAAAACTTGAAAAATAGACACCAGCTCTTCCTCTCCACAAAGCAGCCATTCACTCGCATCAAATTTCTGTAATTTAATCCCAAGCCTTCTTTGGGCACACAGAACAGTTTATTCCTTTGATTGTCCTAACTACCTTCTCACATATTTAAAAGACCTATTGCTCCCCCAGAGTCTCAGCCTCCCTACGCTGAAAAAAAATCCCCTTTTCTTCAGCCTTCCTTGTAAGTCATCTTATCTAGAACTCCAATTTCTCACCCTGGCCTCTTCATTGAGGGCAGGCTTCTCTCCCCACAGCAACACTTCATTCAGTGTTACAGTACAGAAAAGAGAGACATCACATGTTTTTGAAGTTAAAAGAAAACACTCAACCTTGGAAAAACCCTAGACTTGCTCTAAAACAGCATCATTCTTCAACGCTTTATAGAGCAGCCCTGCATCTGTTCTGGAAGTAACTGGACAGCCTGCCTTTCATGGGAAACAGAGCCTCGATTGAGGCACACAGAGAGCCTCAGAGAAACCACAGGCCTGGGAGCACACAGAGCTCCTGCAATATGCCAAGATCACTACGCTGGGAAAAGCAAGAATTTGTAGCACAGCTACAGCATTAGTTACACAAGAGTCAAAGGACAGCCTAAGGCCACTGATGAATCAATAAAATGAGGTTAGGTTTAATAGGAAGTATTTATTTCAGTACTAAACAGTGCTGAAAAAATATATAGTGCTTTTTCAGCAGCAGCTCAAATTACTGGTTATAAGTTACAACAACATAGACAACATTAGAAAATCAGTCTCCAAAACCTGCCACAGTCAACTCCTTGTTCCAGATCCATCGCTTTTGCTGAGCTGCTGCAGGTTACAGGAGTTGCTAAATGAGCTCTATTACCCAGCCCACTTGCCATATGTCCCTTTCAAATTATTAAACAGAAAGGATTGCTGGCAACAGTCTCATCTGAGATGTGCAACCTTCTACGGGCAGGAGGGAAATGGGAACAACAAGGGTCCTCCCTGCTTCCCCTCTAACACAAGTTTACTCCAGAGAAGATACCAAATGGTGAGGAGACATCTGTCCCATTTTGTTGCCCTGCCCCAAGAACAGCTAACAAAATAACCCCAAAGAACTTGACACATATGGTAAGCAGAACCTGATGTTCAGGAACACATACAACATGTGTCAACAAATAATTATTTTTCAGTTAGAACCCAAAGTGTTGTCCTACATGGTTTTATAGAACCATGGCAGGTAGATCCATTCCATGGGTGAATACATCATCTGCCTTAAGTAGCAATTATCAGTTTTAGAATTGTTGGTTCCTTACAAACTGTCACTTTATCACAACTTACAGAATCTTCTGGAGGTCTCTGAATCTTCCCCCAGTCCACAGATGGTCCCTTTTCTTGTAGGAATCTATGAAATAGCTTCTTAAATCCTTCCAGGTCCTTTTTAGTGTGCTACAATGAAGAAATGTATTAGTTAATGCTGGTATTTAATGCACACCCACTCAATCACAGAAGCATTTCTACAAATTGAAGTACAATCTATTCATGGGAGTAAATACATTAGTACTGAAGTAGATATGCTAAACTTTAAGTAAAATTCCAGAAGTTAGAAAAAGCTCATTTTCACTAAAACTCAAGAGTACAAAACCAACTTGGATACCTACACAAGTCTTTCGTAAAAATCATAATCATTACAATTTGGCCCAATATTTAAGGTAACAGCTTTACCCTCCCTTTTTGTAATCCATTGAAGATTACACAGAACCTTTAATAACTAAATATGATTAAACACTGAATAATTTTGTCACCCAATCCAGAGAGAACTGAAAATCTTCTACTGACACTGTCCCCAGGCTGCTCTTCCACACAGGATCAGAGCACATCTGGATATAAAATAAGGGTATAAATAAGGACCTGGAAATCTGTTATTTATCTCCTTGTCTGAGCTTTGCCTCAATGTCCTGCATCCCATTTCTCATGCTCTGAGTTGCACCCACCCCTGGTCCTTACCTCTATCTCATTTGAATGTGCAGTTGCAAGTATCTTATCAAGTTCTACTTTCATTGAATACTCCAGCTCTTGCCGAATGACTTCCTGAAACTGTGAGGAGCCAGCTTGAGACATTGCTTTGCTGAAATCTTGAATAAAAAAATTAAAATTGATTAAAAGGGAAGAAAAAAACAAAAAAAACAACCTAGCTTATTTAGACTACAAATAACCACCAATTTTCTTTTAAAAGACTGATAAACTCCTAAAATCTAGTTTTGTTTTATCACGCTGCTAGCATTCCAAGAATCTAAAGTTTTTGTTCCTAGTTACTTGGGGAACAGACCTTAAACAGACCATAAACTTGGCCTTATTTTGAAAGAATAACCCTTCTTTCAAAACTCAAAAGAACCCCTAAGGACCAATGGTTCATCTCAAGAAGTATCCAAAAATCTGCAGCAGTGCACTCTTTTGCTAGAGAAGTCATATCCTACTGCATCAACACACTTTAGAAAGTAAAAGTGTGAAAAAGAATTTTCTTAGTGAAAAGTTATGTAGAACATTGTGATTGAAAGTATCCTTCTGTTCCAAAACAAATAAAAACACATGCTTTAATTATTTATACAGAGCACTTTCACAGGATCTTCTGTTTGTTCCAGTAAATATTTCCTTACTTTATCGTGTGTATTTTCACACTACATCATGCATTTCAGTTACTAAGCAACCTAGAAAATTGGGCTGTCTATCACTTCAGCATTTGTTTTGTTTTTGAAAGTGATAAACTCCACAAATGTGAAAAAGAGTAAATACACAAATGTTCTATAAAGTCCACCCCGCAGAAAGAACCAGGAGAGAACGCGACTTTATTCTCCAACAGAAAGCATTGGGAGCGAGTGTATTCTCAAAAGACATTCTGAGTATGTTCTCTAAAGACCTCAGTTAATTTAATTTCTGCCAAATCCCTTGAGTGATCACTTCCCTGTAACACAGAGAGTGATGTATTGCCAAATATAGCTGGATTTTAGAAACACCCTGAACACTAGTGCAAAAAAGGGACAGGAGGGAACTTTACATGTGAACAGAATGACACTGACAGAAAACATTTTTAGAAGAGGAACCTGCATTTAAAGTCTACTTACTGACAACATGCATTTAAAGGCTCTTCTATTGAGAATGTCTAAGAAAGCCAAAGATGGCTCATTTTAATACAATTTTGATTTTATTTTCTTTTTCTAAGCAAAGTATTCCACAGACTCAGCCTCAGTGACAGTATCTAATCCTTGCTTTGAAGCCCACAGAAGCCATTTTCCTGACTGCACTGTTTTGCAGGTAGGGGAGGGAGAGAAAAAAAAAAAAAAAAGACAGACAAGTGCTGCAGTGCACATAGTATGTGTGGTGCAACACGGGAAAACGCCAGCTCAAGATGAACTGTACGCTGAACAATAGGTCCTTTTTTAAATCAAATGCTTCATTTAGTAGTAAAAGCAGGTAAGAGTTGAAAGCCTGTTAGGCTTATCTTTCCGGGTCAAATACGTAAAAACACGGACAGCTCTCCACCAGGAAGCACTTTTTCCTACAGAAAAACAAGGATGTCTGTACCAGCTTCATGCCTAACACCAAACTGACACAAGCACTCCTTCCCTTTGGGCTGATGCACACCAAAACAACTGTGAAGAGATGCTTTCACATGTTTTTAATGCTCCCTGCAACATGTTAGAATCCACCACTTCTGCTACAGCAACAACAGTGGCCATTTCTCACTGCTCACCAGCCTGTAAAACATCCCAACCTCCCACTGTGATGCAACACATCTTCTAAGGAACTCTGCAATCCCCAAGTCCCTGTGGAGACCTTCAGCTGTGCTGTGGAACACACTGGGGCTGAGGGAGGCAGAGCTAGCTTCCCTGGCTGCCATGTAAGGAGGAAAAGCTTGTTCTGCTCATATTAGCCAGAAGACCTGTATCTACCAGACAAACGCACCGAGGGACTAAGTAACATCACAAACAAATAGAGATAAAAAGACATCATAAAAGTAAATACATGACAATGTCCTAGTTCAGGGGTCTTTTTCTTTCCTTTAATGCTGTAAGTTCTCCACGAAGTGAATGAGCAAATGCAAAGCACATTTGATCACCACCATCCTGGCAGGAAAGCAAAGCAGACCTGTTGCTTTTTCCAATACCAGGCATCAGAGCGGCACGCAGCGCAGCAGCTGGATGGGACAGCTCTTACCCAACCCCAGCCTGCCAAAGCTGCCAGTGCTGCACCCCTCATTGGAAACAGGGGGTATTTAGGCTTTACATTTAACATTTAACAACTACTGCAACCCCTCGGCCTCATCCAGACTCAGTGTGTCAGGACACGGTTGCTTGGGGAGAGCAGTTAGTCCAGTTATTATTATTTCAGGGAAGGAGAGAGGAAGGACGTGGCTGGAGTCCATAAAAACATGTGCTTGCCTGGTGCAAGAAAAGTATCCATTCCACCTAGGTAAGAATGTGAACACTGTAACTAGGAGCCGAGAGAAACCGCAATGAAAAGCTTTTCTGCTTTTAACATGCCACTGTGAGGCAGAGGCTCTGAGTGTTTATCTTGAGAGATGATCACCAGGACTTGGACTCTCTAAAGGCCCTTCAGAGCACGACCAGGACAGCAGGATCGCTGCATGACACAAGCAAACTCGGCACAAGCTGTTCCTGCTGCCCCCCAGAATTTTTGGGAAGGAGGAGCTGGTATGCCTGCACCTCAGCCCACGGCTGGCAGAAAGAAAACTGCAGTTCTTAAACACAAACTACAGCTGAATTTAACAGCCCGGGTGAAGACTGATTTCCCTTTTCACCCTAATACCAAGAAGGAAGTTGAAAGGCCAGTGCAACTGCATGTCTGAAAGCAGTTCTTTCCTAGAGGCAACTCAAATTTCCTAAGGCCATAATGAAAAGTAGTTACTTAGCCTCCAAAAATCAGATGGGAGGCAGGGGTGCTGGATAATTGCAGGAAGAGATTTCCAAGGATACACGTGGCCATAAAATCTCAAATTATGTTTAAAAAGAAATGCTTCTTCCAAGATATTTCGCAACCAATGCCTCAGATTTCAGCCTAAGCACACTTTTATGAAACCAGTGCTCTTGAACACTCATCAGATGTAAGAAAAGGGTGGGATAAGGTAGTGGAAGGCTCTTGGGGGACCTGCCCACACAGGAAATGAGCACAGACCAGAAGAGCATGACTAAATAGCTGAAACTTCAGAGAACACCAGGCTTTGCAAAAATGACCACACGGGATATTTTAGTTTAATGTCTATGGTAGAAAGCATTCCCCCAAGCAGCAGAGACATGACAACACTTCAGTCAAGTTCATGGTGGTGTTTGAGGCGTGGAGAATTTCACTCCAACCCTCCTGCCCCCACTGTTATTTCTAGCAGGCTTTTGTACTCTGCTCTGACTGCTAACCTGGCCCCTGCCCTCACAGCACGAGCCACAGCACATGGAAGAGTATTGGCAGGTTTATGATGCCTAATTTTATAGCTGACATATGAAAAAAACAAACCAGGATATATCAGAGCAAGCCAACAGAAAGGAGGACTTTGGACACTCTCAGAAACAAAATAAGGGGCAGATGTCATCAGGAAAACTGCTACAAGAACAGAAGAGTGGTGACCTCTTACTTGGGGGCTTGCACATATTTCCTTTCTGCTGTCCTTGCTCTTATTCGACATTAAAAGCAGAAAAAATGTTAAGATTGATTAATTTCTGTCATTAATCCACTCAGAAGAGAACTGCACTGCCTTGGTACTCAGTGTACAAGGAGCCAGCACAGGAGGGAGTTGTGGGACAAGTCAAGCAAGAACTTCTCTCATGGAAAAAGTAGGGAATCTCTTGGGCTGAGGGTTATGAATTGTGATTACTTTTGCAATCCAAGTACACAGACAGGCCTACAGCAGAAAATTATTTCAGTCTCCCTGGAGCCAGACTAATGCATGAAAACCAAGAAGGGTGGCCAGTAAGTTACAACACGCAGCTAAACTTTAAATACTCTACCCTTGAACTCTGTGCTCAGGGCACAGAGCAAATGCCTTAACTTCCAACAATTCCGCTTAAAGTTCAAGGCAATTTTTATCTCTGGCAGGGATGGAAGTCTCTTAAAATACCTACACAACAACGCACAGTGCGAATATACTACTTTTGTGTTTAGAACTGAACATACCCACTCAGCCTCTGCAAACATTTTCCTACTACTGGAGGCAAAATTTTCCGACACACTTTGGACTGAAGCACACGTGAAGTGAAACCTTTATGCTCTGACTCTTCATGACAGATGAGCACATTAGCCTGAGCTAACTCAGAAATTTGCAACCTAGGGAGCAGTTCTTGCCAGCTGCACACACCAAGAGTTTAGGTGTTACAGTCAGTATTTCTCAGTGTAGCAGATGATCCTCATGCTAAAAATACCACTTGACATGACGGTGTTTTAGTACTACTGGCCTGATAAAAGAGTATCTAAAACAGTGGATGCCTTTTTTTTTTTTTAAGGCTTTCAGAACTGTCAAATCTCTGGTAATGTTTTAAAAGCCAATTACAATATTTACATACATTTCTACAGCTTCCAGTTTCAGAAATAACATCACTTCTCTGCAAGATGGCTACCTTCTGCAGCAGTCTGAGATAAGCCAATTCTATCTAAAAAGAACAATCAGCAATATATTTTCCTAATAAACTTCCCAAGGGCTCATCTTGAGAACTTTCAGAGTGGCTGGTTGAGCAACGTGCTGGAACACTTTCCTGCTCCAGCTGCCTGCTTTCTGCCCAGGTGTCACAGGACATTTGCAGACAGGTGATTCCTTTACACAGCCAGCCCTGTCCAGTCCTAGACACCCACTGGGTGACAGACAGTGACTTCCCAAAGCCTGCCAAGGCCCCCAGTTGCCTGCAACACCCAAGTCTGTACAGCAAACGGGCTACTCGCGTTCCTTCTGCAGGCAGCACTACATTTGTTGATAGGCCTGCGTGGATTTATATTAAGGAACCCTAAAGGCACGTATTTCATCACAAAAAGCACACCCTCACCATTAGGAATATCGGAAGACGGGGGAAAAAAAAAAACTGCAACAGCAATGCACCAAAGTAATTTTTCTTCCCAAAATGACCTCTCGTGGGCTGGTTGCCTATTCCACAGGGAATCCCAAACTCAGACCACGTACACACAAACGCTCACACATGCCGAGTGTAAAGGAGAGTGCCTAGCGGAGCCTACTGGGACCAGAAAATGCCAAAACACATTCAAGCCCCAGGGAGGGAAGAAAAAAAAAAAAAAAAAAAGAGGCAAAAAATAAAAAAGGGAAAGAAAAGGCAAAAAAATAAAGCGAAGACGTTCGAGCTCGGCATCCATCCTCCCGCAACTCAACTTTAGCAGCCGGCTTAGCGGAGAGGGCAGATCGGTGCCGGCGGGGTCCCGCAGGATCCCCCAGCCCCTGCCGGCACAGCCCCGGGCACAGCGCAGCCCCGCCGCCAGTGCTCCCGCAGAACCGGGCCGAGCCGGGCAGAGCCGAGCAGAGCAGAGCAGAGCCGAGCCGAGCCGAGCCGGGCGGATCCCAGGCAGCGCTCCGGGCAGCCCGGGCACACCGCACCCGGCCGAGCCCCGAGCCGCCGGACCACAAACACAGCGCAGCCCCGCGCACGCACGGCGGAGGAGCCGAGCAAAACAAAGCGCGTCAGCTTACCTTGCAGGAGAGCCGACATTTTCGCTCTTTACCAAACCAGCGCTCGGGTACAAACAGAGCGCCCCGCTCGGGGGGTTCCGCCCCGCGGCGGGCGGCCGAGGGCCGGAGCGCGGCTGCCGCCCGTGCGGAGGCTGCGGCGGGAGAGGCGGCGACCCCGGCCTCGCTGGCAGCTCCCGCCCGCCCGCCGCGCTGCCCCTCCGCCGAGCAGTCCCTCCCGGGCCGGCGGGCGGGCGGCGAACCCCGAGCAATTTAAATTTCATCAATGGAAGAGGCGGACCCGCCGCGCCCCGGGTTTCGCCACCCCCGACCCTCCCCTCCCCTCCCCGCCGGGCCGGGCCGCCCGCCTCCCCGGGGAGCTCCCGCCGCGGCTCCTCCCCGCTCCGGGACGCGATGGCACGGGACGGGCCGGGCCGGGCCGGCGAGGCCGCCCCGCGCTGCGCCCGCCCCGCGAGGGGCCGCCGGGCCGGGGAGCCGCCCCGCCCCACCGCCGCCCCGGGCCGGGCCGCGCCGCCGGGCCTCCCCCTGTCCCGGGCCGGGCGGTGCCGGCGGCGGCCGCGCCGAACCCACCTCGTCCTGCGGCACCGCGGGCGGGGGGCGGGACCCGCGTGCCGCGCGCGCCCCCGCCCAGCCCCTCCCCCCGCCGCGGGGCGGCGCTCGCGCCCATCCCGGCGGGCCCCTCGCGCGCCAGCGCCGGAAGTGGGCGGGGCCCGGGGCTCGGTCCTCACGGTGCGGTGCGGGCAGGAGGGACGCGGGGCGGGAGGGGAACGCACTGACCTGCTGCTGCTGCAGCCGCAGCACGGGAGGGAAATGCACTGACCGCAGCACGGGAGGGAAATACACTGACCTGCTGCTGCTGCTGCAGCCGCAGCACGGGAGGGGAATGCACTCACCGCAGCACGGGAGGGAAATACACTGACCCGCTGCTGCTGCAGGCACAGCACAGGAGGGAAATACACTGACCGCAGCACGGGAGGGGAATGCACTCACCGCAGCACGGGAGGCTCGGGGGACCTCCTCGCCCCACAGCTCCCTGACAGGAGGCTGCGGCCCGGCGGCACTCGGGCTGCTCTCCCAGGCAAACGGCGGCAGGATGAGGGGACCTCGCCTTGAGTTGCGCCAGCGGAGGGGTTTGGTTGGACATTAGCTGGAATTTCTTCACAGAAAGGGTCATTAGACACTGGAATGAGCTGCCCAGGGAGGTGCTGGAGTCACTGTCCCTGCAGGTGTTGAAGGAAAGGCTGGCTGTGGCACTCAGTGCCATGGTCTGACTGACACCGTGCTGTTGGGCCACAGGTTGGGCTCGATGAGCTCAGAGGGCTTTCCCAACCTGATTGATTCTGTGATTCTTTTAAGTATTTCTGATTTATGGAGGTAGCATGAGTTAAAGCATCTCTGCCCATGGCTTTCCATCCCGGGTTCATGGCCATGTTCAGTGCCGTGCTGGTGCAGTGCCTGTGGCAAGCACTGAGGTCCACTGGACCTAGGCACATCCCTTTTCATTTTGTACTGCCAGAGAGTACAGGGCTCACTGCATGCTGCTTTCTTGGCATCAGGGAAGATGCTGCTCTTTCTGCCCTGGATCCACCAGGAAAAAGCCCAGGATTCACTCCAGAACTTCAGCAAAATCCTGATTTTTTTCTCCAGGCACTGAAAGGAGCTTGCTGTTATCTTAAATGGAAGAGCAGCCCTACTCCTGCCCTTCCACTGTTAATTCAAATGCTTTGATTTAAACCTGTTGCTCTATTCCTACAGCTCAGCTTTGCTATGATCCCACATCCAACACCTGCAAGCCAAAAACACAACCTGGGTGATCTCTGGATAGGGCTGGGGCAACTTTTGTGCAGCTGACCTTTCAAAGGATAATTACAGGCATAAATTACAGGGTAATAAGCAGAGATAACTATTTATCTGCCAGCAATAAAACTAATTCCAGTGACCTGTCTCACTGTGGTGGATCCAGGGAAAAACTCTCCCTCCTATACTTTGTTTCATGGAAAGAAGGGCATGATCAAGACTGTCACTGAGGGTGGAGGTAACCAGAACCAACCCATCCAAAACCAGCAAATTCTGGTGAAGCTCTTGAGCTAGACTAAACTGAGGGAGAGGTTTATCTCACAGGACACAGGCAAGCTGCTCGTGCAGCCTCCTGGTGTCACTGCTCCCAAAATGCCAACCAGGGATGTGCAGGGAGCAGCATCCTGGCAGCCCATCTACCTGCACCAACATTTTGGGTTAAATAGGCACAGGAATGGCAAAGAGAGGTCTAAATGCCCCAAATGAAAATAAGCCTTTGCTCCCTTCATGCCTGATATCACCATCTCAGCCTGGGGGTTCAGCATCTTCCAGGAACACAAAGTAACAAAGGCACCAAACTCAAACCAAATGCCTGGTTTTATGCCTCATAAATAAACTACCTCGTAAATATGCCTCATAAATAACTACAGTAGCAGTGATTTCCTTGGGTTTCATCGGCTGAGATGCTTACACCAATGCAATACGCTGCCAAAAGCACTGGTCCTGTCCCTCCCTTTACTCCAGCCCTTCTCCCCATCCCAGTTTTGGCTCAGCACTGGCAGTTTTTGGCTGGGGCAGTTGTGTTTGGATGGGCTAACTCCTGGCTTGCAAATGGGTGGTGACAAGGGGAGCTGGAAAAGTCCTTCTGAATACCCAGCATCAACCTTTCATCTCACTCGTTTATTTCTTCCTTAGCTTTCCTTATTCAGTTTCACACTGAGGACATTTATTTTCCCTCTCTCCTCTGATTTTCAGCCACTTCGTTTATTGCCAATTAACTGACTTGTTTGAGCTGAGCAGGGTGAGCAGATAATGGAAATCTGGGTGTTTATGGGGAAAAGACAGTGCAAATGCCAAAGAAATATGGCCAGGAGGCAGATGGAAAGCCAAGGTGTGAACATTTTAATTTACTGACTAGGGAAGAATAGAAAAAACTTTGTTGTTGTTGTTGTCCAAATAATATAAATAGTGACACAGCTGTTTTATGGCCATATCTCTGTTAATTGTATATATAATAGTGATATATAGTATAAATATAGATTTATGTATAATATGCATATTATATTGATACATAATACATTTACATAATATATTGTAGCATGTATATATGTAATAATAAATATGTGTGATAATATATATGTATGTAGTAATATGTGTATATTATTTCTATATCTTATGCATATTATACACATATTATACATTTTTCTATGTTATCTAAATATGTATTTACAATATTATCTACAATATAAATATATATTTGTAAATCCAGGAATTTATATTATATGCATATAATTCCAGGTGCATCTAGGCATCCAGCAAACCTACATGGATCCCTAAGGATGTATGTGTGTATATAATATAAATATTTATTACTTATAGACTTGTGTATATTTGTATACATTTATATTATGGATACATGTATTTACACAGTCTATAAAACCTGTATGATATATATAGTTATATATTGTAATTTTTCTTTTAATTTTTCCTTTTTTATTTTGGCTGAAGAAGTCAGCGAGTGACTGGGCAGCAGTAAAAGTCAACCTCCGGGCCCCCTTGGGTGAGGCACACGGTGCACCTGAGCTCCTGTTTGTCCAGGGAGTGCAGCAGCCGCCCTGCCCGACACATTCCCGGTTGCTCCGGAGCTTTGTTTCCTGACCAACACCCATTCGCAGCATTTCCCACACAAGCGGAGGCTCATCAGCAAGCTGCTCCCACTCCCGCTAGCCCTTCCAACTGTCCCCGCGGGCTGGGGAGCAGCCGAGTTCAAACAATCCATGCTCGGGCATCAGCCGGGGAGGACGTAAAGCATTAATGAGTTTAATAGCATCAAACAGACCAAAGCTTTCCAAGTGCATCATTAAAAAACATCCCTGCGGCACCGGTCTGTGATACCCCAGGGCTTCAACATGGGGTGCAGAAACCTGTGCCTGCATTCCTCTGAAATCCCTCCCCAGTGTTTAAAAAGGTATAAAACCCCACATTTTATTTTATTTTATTTTAGGAAACAGGGCTCTCCCTGCCCATGCTCTGCTCGCACAGCCATTGTTCAACTCCACCTGGTTCAATGCTGGAATAAAATAAAATAAAATGTAAAATGATATTAAATAAGGTAAGATAAGGTAATATTTTTAGTTCCATGCCCCTCTCTTTCTCTCCCTCTCTCTTTTCCATGTTTAAAGCACGGACACACAGCACACCTTTGGGGCAACAGCTGAAAGCCACTGAATCAGAAATAAAAACCAGAAAAGCCTGGTTGCACCTAAAAATTTCCTGTTAAGAACCTCAGCAGGGACCATCTACAGGTTTTGGGTGCTCCCCCTTGGAGCTGCAGCATTCCTGAATAGTAATTTATCCACCAAGGAACACAACATAAGCTGCAAGGGCAGGGTCTCCTGGCTGGGGGGGAGTTCAGTGGTGCTGGGAATGGTTGGAGCTGCTCAGGCCTCACAAGTCAATTATTTCATCCACAGATAGGCTGGACAAAAGCTGTGGAATATTTCAGGGTCTACTTTTACCTCCCTTCCTGTGGGAATTTCACAGCGCCTGGTGGCACAGCAGCTCACAAACGTGAGGCTGGGAAGGAGGTGTTGGGAACAACGCAGCCCTCTCTGGTCTGGAGGTGCTGGGGGGAAGACAGCCAGAGAGGAAAGCAGGATTTCTACACGTCCTGCCCTGCCAGCTGCTTCTCTGCATGCTGGAAGTCTGGTTTTTCATGGAAAACAAAACCCTCCCGACAAGCCCTTATGACAAACGGCAGATGAGGCTTGTCCTTATCGCCACCCGGTTGTCACCCCTTCACATTTGCCCCTGGGCCTATTCCCACCGCTATAATTAACAGCAAATCAGGTGTCAGCTTGCTCTGTTGGACACAGCCATGGAAATTCTTGGCACGGCGCTCTTCCTTTCGGGGCTGGAAGCCAAGCGCTGGAGACATGGGAGAAAAACAGCTCATTACGCCTGCAGCAGGGTGAGAGCCTTGCCCTTCCTCCTCTGGATGGATCCAGGACCTAGTTCAGACCCAGTGACCATGATGGACATCTGTGTTCCCACCCAGCAATCCCAGCTGGGGAGAGTCTTGTAGTACCACCAGCCTCATCCACCTCCTGGGGTGTGCAGCCATGGTCAGGCAGATTCCCTGCAACCAGGAGCGTGGTGGTGGACCTTGGGATGCTGGTGCTGAGAGGCCTGATGTGGGCCTGGAAGTCTGCAAGGAGTGGAGCTCAGCCACTGGGTGATGAGACTCCCTTGCTGCCCCACTGAGACTGACTGGGCTTGCTGACATCAAAACTTCCCAGCCCGGAGGATTAGGGATTAGCACTGCTGTGATTCCTCCTGTGGGTTTTGTGAAACATCTCAGGAGGGTTTAGGTGCCTGCCTGGCAGCTGGAGGTGAGGAGAGAGAGGTTTTCAGGTCACTCCACTGGGCCAAGCGGAGCATGAAGAGGTGTTTGACCGGCCAGTAATTGGGTCTGAAATGCTGGACATGCACTGGGGCATGGTGAACCTGGCAATGAAAACACCAAACAGGTAGATTAGGAACAAGACTAAAAGAGTCATTGTAATTTCTCTGGTTTCTCTACCAATAAACCATGGGGTTTTCCTAAGGAGTCGTAGATTGGCAGAAAAACTGAGGCCAGGAAGGTTCTCTCAAGCTGGGATCTCTGAAGGCCCTTCCTCCAGCTGGATCCTTCTTCCTGCTGGATCAGGTTGCTCAGGGCCAAGGTTTTCATCTCCCAAGATAGATATTCCAAAGCCTCGTTGGGCTCCATTGTTGGATCATCCTCATGGAAAACACATTTCTTCTTGATATGCAACTGAAATTTCTCTTCTTCTACTCAGTGCCCACTGCCCTCTGTGCAAACTCTGAGAGGAGCCTGGCTCCAGCTCCATCTCTGCTCTGGCATTTGCACTTGCTGGGCTTGGTGAGGTTCCCAATGGACCATTTGTAGGGCTGAAGTTGTCTGGTCTCCTCTCTGGAAAGCGCCTGTTCTCAACCATGTGGGAGGAATTTAGACTACTGACAATTCTTAATACAAAATCCCAGATTATGACAATAGGGAATGTCTTAAAGCAGCTAAGAGACACATGCCTGAATATACTAGTTTGTGCTTCATGCAACAAGATGCACAGACTTTTAGTTTTTATTTTGAAATTTAATTGTAAGTTTTAAAGGAAGGTTAATTAAGGTAACATAAGACTCTGAATGAGAAGGGAAATACATAATATTCTCATGGAGTTGTACAGCAGCAGAAGCTTAAGGTGAAAGAGAGGGTTAATCCTTAGTTATAGGGTCATTTAACCACAAATTAGAACAGTAAATTTATCTGTACTAAAAATGTGCATCTACTATACCCACCCATAACAAAAAATACTTTGGCTGCATACTTACTTAACAACTACCTCTCTATCTATTTCTTCCACCTGCAATTCTGTATTAACCACATGCTATCAAATATAAAGAGGAAAAAACAAGAACAAAACAAAATCTGAGCTTCCTTCTAACTTCTGCTGAGTTTGTTAACACACACGCACACATTAATCCCTGAGGCAAACAAGGAACAGAAATGCACAGGAAAGACCTACTGGCATCGTTCAATGCTGTGTTTGTCCAGCAGCCCTTCCCTCCCATGTGCTGGGACCATGCCCAGGCTTCTGCAGCAGCCCCAGCTTTGCAAAACTCTCTTCCCACCAATGGCCCCTCCAGAGAGATGACTTTTTTTTCTTTCCTATTCACCACATTTCTGAATATTTTTGCTTGCACAGTTACTCAACCAGTTGGTTTCTGAGGGAAAAATGAAACCTGTGCTCACAAGCCCACATGCAGCATCACAACAGAGCTTGTCCCAGATAGGGAATGGTGCTCTCCAGCCAACTCCTAGTCCAGCAACACTGCAAAACCAGAAAACCAAGCCCAGTGTGTCCCTGTGATCCTTTCCCCTCGCCCCCGAAATGCATAAAATAAATTCATTTCCATTTTATTTCTTGCAATGGTTGTGCCCCTTACTGGCAGACTGCCAGCCTCCTTCCCTGGCACGTGCAGGATTGCACACACCAGTGCTGGAGTCAGGAACAAAATATCACCGGCTCTCAAGCATGTAAAAACCTCTCAAGGCCACCAGATCTTTTCTGAGGTTCGACTGGCAGGAGTTTATCCCTTCATGGTGGTGCTGCCAAAGTCACTGAGGGTGGAGCAGCCCAAAGGGCCAGTGGTGAACTCCAGGTTGTCACCTGTGCCACATCCTCAGTGCTGGCTCTGAGGGAGCCAGGCAGGAACAAATGGGACTCACTGCTTTGCTTTGTGTCAGTGGGCTGCAGGCTGGGGTGACAGGATTGGGAAGATCCAATGGAAAACCACAACTGAAGCTGCTGCATCCCAAAACTTCATCAGCAAGGCAAGGCTTCCCGACAGCCAAACGCCTCTCCACAGCTGCTGCTCACAGACAGCACATGGTGTGAATGCCACCTTCCTGAGGTCACACTGCAGCAGTTCCACAGAGCAGGAATGAGACATCCTCATGGGATTTGGCAGGCTCTTGCTGGACCAAATTCAGGATGGCCTCAAGCCTGGAGCTGTGGCTCCATGAGGTTCTCCTGCCCCTGGGAGAAATCTGCAAAGAAAGTATGGTCCTGTTGGACCCCCACATCCCTTTGGAGGAAGGCAGGAAATGCCAGGTGCTAACACATTTCAAGCCATAGAGTTATCATGTTATCAATGACCTGGTGCCTTCATTTTGGTTTAATTTTGGACCTGCTCATTTTGGGTGCATTCTCTGAAAATACAGTCTGTAATAGAAAGGAAAAGATCATGTATTTATTGCCACAAATGGACATATTTTTCACCTCTCCCATGTTCTAGCCAAGTCATCCACTGCCAGGCAAGCTCCTTGAACCCCTTGGAAATGCTCTCAAGGACATTTGTAGTAGGACAGTGACTCCACACAAAGCCTGATCTGAATTTTTACCCCTTCTCCGATGGAAATGGGTGGATTTCATGCCTTTAGTCCTTACCTGCTCCACACTGGACTTCCCATCTCCACCTGTGCTGAAAAAACCTGTTTCACAGATTCTCCTGCTTAGTAAATCTTTTTATGGAAGCCCATGTTCACTTCCCATCCTCAGAGAGAGACAAAAAGGCTTCAGCTGGAACCCCTGCTAAATGTTTTCTTCATACTACTAAATAGTCATGGACAAGCCAGATGAAACATCAGAAAACAAATTATTTCTACTGTCCACATCACTGCACATCAGTGTCCCTGCCCAATGAGAGGGGGTTTGGAACTTTAAGGTCCCTTCCAATGCCAGCTGTTCTGGGATTCTATGATCTTGCCATCATAATCCTGTTTTGGTGGCAAAGTCAGAATTTCAGATGCTTCTGGATGACCACACAGCTGTTTAGGCTTTGCTGGTGGCAGCATAAATCCTCTCTGTGCACTATCAGCTGCCATCCTTTCCAACCAAGCTCGGGGTGGAGGGGGTTGAATTTTGCCCCCAGTGCTGTTCTGTGAATGTTGAATAATGGATCTGTTAATTGTGACACATATTTAATGTTTTATCCATTTCTGAGGACATGCTTGATGAAGTACAACCCATGCCTTCAGTGAAGGCTTCCCAAGGGCAGCCATGGTCTATCCTGGTGCTCCAGGCTGTGGTGGCAGAGAAAACACCTGGAGAGGAGCAAGTGAGCAGCCTCATGCCACAGAACCAGTCTCTTCTCCAAACCAAAGCCATCCAGGAGGTCTCCAGAAAAATGGGTGAAACTGAGCCATGGCTGCACCTCAAAACATCTTGAGAGGACATGGCAGCAGGGATTTCCCTTTTCTTGATCAAAACTAGTGACTCCAAGGCTTGTGAGTCCCTACCATGCTGTCTGGGGCAGCAAGGGAGGGGATGACATCTGTATCCTCTTTGTCAGGCAGCATCACATCCTGGGAGGCCATCAGCACTGCTGGAGGAGCCTCAGAGGGGAGTGGTGCCATACTTGTCCCATTAATCACTTGCCACACGGTGACATTTCCTACAGCAGCCGAAGTGAGTGATCCTTCTGCACATGTTTTGGTTTCCTTGCAGCACCCAGAGTGACTTGCTGCCTGACACAGTGTGTGAGCAAGAGGCACTAAAACCACCCAGGCACAGATGAGCCCTGGGCTGCAGCTTGAGTCCTCCTGGCAGGATTCAGTGCTCTCAGGCTGGCCTTACTCATCTGGCTGCTGCAGACCTCTGGCAGCTCGTAGAAGCCCATTCCATTGCCCAAACAGAGGAGTGGGTGTTGGCTGGGAAGTCCTTACAGAGGCTGTATTTGCTGGGGTAACAATCAGGGCTAAATCTCAAGGTCCTGGCTGAGCTTCTTACCCAGCAGTGAAATTGTGCTTGGAGAGCAGCCATGAAGGATGAAACATCTCAAACATAAAGCCAGACCCTTCTGTCCTGGATGCATTTTAACAGAGGAGGGGTTCTAAAACATTCAGTCTTGGTCAAGTTTCCACTGGGGTTGGCAAGCACTGAGCCCAGAAGATCCTTGTCCCAAAAAAACCCTTGTCAAGGGAAGCACAATGAGTGGTTCCTAAAGATCATTGCTCAGCACCTCGGAAATAGAGGTCAGGATAGGAAACCAGTTCTCTGAATGAGCAGATGAGGCCAGTGAGCAGCCTGAGCAAACAGCCTCAGACCAGGCAGCAGAGAGCCACAGCTACTGAAGAACAAAATACCTGGGGTGCCTCTACTTCTTTGGGCTGTGCTTCTTACCAGGAGCATGTCATGCCATGTGCTCTAAGAGCTGTATTTTGCCTTATCAACAACAGCATTTCCTATTCTGCAGCTGGGTTCTGATCAAATTCCATCAGAAATATTTAACGGTTGGACTCAATGACCTCAGAGATCTTTTCCAATCTGTGATTCTGTGATTCTATATGAAGGTGGGCGCCTCAAAGCCAGCCTTTTCACCTCACCTAAACCACACCTGGCCTGTCCAAGAGCACTTTCCCCCCGTTTTTTTTTTTACCCTGGTTGTGTTAAGCTAGGGAGTAAAACACAAATGAGTTTAATCTTCTGCTACATGTCTTTGCTGGAGAAATCCAGAAACAGCCAGAAATATTTTACGATCTTATCAAAGGCAATAAAGGCTCTCTGCTTGAGCGAAGAGGCTTTCACAGGAGTTTGGCTGTCCTGATGGAGAACTAGCTCCACAATACAGGCAGGGTCCCCGAGCTTTATCCATAGCTGTGGGAAACGACCTGACATGCTGCCAAGTTCAGGCTGTGCAGAGACAGCGATGGCACCGCCGCATCGCAGGGCGCGAGGAGCTGGCTGGAGCAAGGGGCTCTCGCTGAATACAAATGGCACTGAGGAGCCAAACCCTGCAGCTTTCAGTAGGAAAGTTTGCAAAGCTGTTTGTTAGGGAGGGCATGCCACGGGAGCTGCGGTGTTGCCAGTTGGAAGGCTCAAATGAGGAAAGCAACAAGTTGATTTAATGTGATGGCCAACGTGCTGGGCCACGTTCCACTGTGTGGCGGTGAGGGGACAATGCTGTTGGCTTTGTCAGCAACACAGGTTTGACCCAGTGCTGGGCCAGGCAGCAGCTGAAAATGCTCTGTATGTAGATGTAAATACAGCTATATGTATAATATGACCAAGCTCACCCAAGCTTTGGCATCTCTCATCCATGCTCCACCACACTGGGTTTTGAGGCAGCATTTGTCATTCTGCCCCTTCAGGAAACTGGGACTGAAAAGAAAGTTAAGAAAAAAAAAAAAAGGCATTTTTTTCTTGCAAAGGGAAATAGGCTAAAAAAATCAAGAAATCAGAAAGTTAAATAGCCATGCAAGAGGTTGAACTGGCAGGTGCTAACTACCTCTGCAGGGCATTTTTCCTTGGTGCTGCTCCTGCTGAGCTTTGAGCTCAAGGGGCTGCTCCCCATCCCAGCAGCTCCTCAGCTCGTGGCAACTCTACCCAGCCCAGCCCAGGTGCCAGCTGTGCTCCTTGCCCTCTGTCCCAGTGTCTCTGCTGAGGTGGCTGTGCTCCATGCATGGCATGACCAAACCCTGCCTCCAGCTGCAGAGACACCACCCTCTCTGTCACAGCCACCTCTCCCTGCCCACAGGTGGCTCCGAACCCCCAGGAGTGCAGTGGGGTGCTGTGGGCCCCCAGCATGCAAAAATCCACATCCCAGACCCTTTGGAGAGCTCATCCCTGAGGGAGAGACATCCCAAAAGCTGGCATGGCAAAGCAAGAGCTGGGTAAGGCAGCCTGCAGGGCTGCTGGAGCCCCACGCCGTGCCCCTGCCTGCCCAGGACCCCTCTTTTAGGGGCCTCCCATGAGGAATGCAGTTATCCCAGCCGGTATTTATAGACAGAGAGTGCCTGCAGCCCTCACCACCCCCAGCAGCCCCACACAGCCCTACATGCTCCACGTGGTGCTGCAGGATCAAGGCTGCAATGCCTGCACTGCAGGGCTGGGCACAGCAGCACCCTTGCTGCCACAGACAATTTTTTTGCCTGCCCAGCAGCAGAGAACCTTGCAGCAGGCATTAAAATCCTGAATTCTCAAGTGGCTGACTCCTCCAGGGTCGGGCTGTAGCTTCTTGGGTCTCTCCTGCTGTGTGTTGAGGCAGCAGATTTCGTCTGACTGTCTGGGAAGTGGGGACACAAAGCCACAGAGCTGAAAACATGACAGCTTGTCAGGAAATAAGCACAGGACTTTTTTCCGGAGATGGAAGTTTGATGAGATCAGCTCACGAATTCATCTGAAGGCACAGAGCAACTTCTGCATTTTTTAGAGTCCTGGAAGATTAGAAGCTCCCATAAACTTTAATGAGATACTTCTGCAAAACCATTAGTAGAAGCTGTTGAAAAGCAAATTATAGCCATTTATGGGGACCCAAGAAACTCCAGCAGCTATTCACTCAACGAGAGCTGGCAAAGCAGCTTTCCTTTCAAATTTCATAGTCCCCTTTGTCAAGAACTTCCTCCTTTCTCTTGTCAGGCTTTAATTAAATTTGCCCAGAATGGAGCCATTTTTCCTCCCAAGCCACTTCTCTGTGGACCAGCCTGGAGCTGGATTCAGCCAGAGAGATCACCCACTGCGCTCCAGGCACCACAATTCCCCGGGGAAAACCATGGTCCTGAACAAACCCAGGCCTCACCTGATGGATCTGGGAGGATGATGGAACAGGTGCCCTCCAGGAAGCCCAAATGATGGGCAATTGGATCTTTTAAAGCTCATTTGGAGAGACTCCTGATCTGATCAGAAGAGTGGTGGATATGGCTTTTGAACATATCAAATGGCTTTTAATGCCTTTAATGAAACCTGGGGAGAGGGTAAATTTCTTAGCTGCTCAACTCTCCTTTTAGAGAAGGCACAATACATCTCAGCCTTTCCCAGATAAGAGAGCAACTCTAGCATGTCACCCTTCACCTTCAAGCTTTGTCTGCAGGGCTGAGTCATTACTGCAGCTAATTAGAGACTTCAAGCTGATTATGAGAATTGCACTAAGTGGAGTTACAAAATCCCTGGGCCTGATACTCCTTAATACAAAAGCCACTTTACACTGACCCAGTCTTAAAATACCCTGGGACGATGTGAAGTGCTCTTAAAGCAAATGGAATCTCCATATGCAGTTGGAGGGACTGGTGCACATCACAGACCACCAGCAGCTGAGCCTGATGGGGCTCTCAGAGGCCCCATCTGCTCCCAGGTGACATGAAATTGTCTTTCTGGTCAAAGAGAGGCAGGTCTTTCACTGCAAATAAAAACAAAACAAAATATATCCAGGCAACTACCTGAAGAGCTGACTGATATCGATCCAAGAAAAGCAGAATAAAAATGTTGCTGAGTCCATCTGCAGGTGCCTCCAGGGGTGTCTTAACCTTAACAAGCAGTAAAACTCCCCTCAGGGTTGACTTTGACCAACTTCCATCGCTGAACACTCCCTAAACTTCAGGCGTGTTTTGAATTGGATACAAACCTGAACAGAAGAGCTCAACTTTTCCGTATTAGTGATACTGAGAAAGGAAAGGATTTTCCTATATTGTTTTCAAATAACTCAAAGCAATAGGTTGTCCACAGAAGAACTTTTGATCTCCAAGGGATGCACTTGTGGCCTGGAAGTGACCATTTGGGCACCAGGCTTGGCCCTAACAGGGAAGAGCCACGGAGAGGATCCTAGCAGCCCCAGCAGCCAAGAGTTCTCCATCCTCACCCCTGGGGATCTCCCAGAAGCTGCCAGTGGTGTGTCCCAGGACAGAGGGCTGCCCACACGTGGCCATGATCTTTGCAGAGAAAGGAAGTTGCAAGGGAAGCCTTGTCCCCGGGCTGAGCACAGCTCCAAAAATATGACAGCAGTCATGAGACCCTCAGCCCGGGTCACCCGATGTAAGGTTAGTGCCGCGGTGACATTTGGATTTCAGCATCATCTATCACAGCTTTGAGTCAGCAAATAAGCACAGCCCATGGTTTATGTTTCCCTGCCAGGAAAATAATGCAGGAAGAGCGTTTTGCTGGCAAGTGTGCACCATCCAACCCCAGCCTCCCTGAGCCTGTGGGGCAGGAGGGAGGGAGGGAGGGAGCTGGGGTCTCCAAACATGCCAGAATGATGCCTCTACTCACCCCAGGCACCTCAGGGTCCTGGGCATCAACATCAGGGTGGCACAGGAGCTTTCACAGAGAAACCAAAACACTTCATTCCCTCCCACTCACTTCCCAGGGCAGATCAGCCCTGTCCTGTGCAGAGGCAGCATTGCTGCTCGGAAGTAACCTGTGATAGGTAAAGGAACGTGAAAATCCAGCTGAACCAGTATGCCCAGCTGGAAGTATCAGGGACCTCGACCCTGACTGGTGGAAACTGGGACTCCATCTCCTCAAGACCAGGCATCCTGCCCTTCCCAGCACTTCAGGCAAAGGGAAACCTCTGTGGTCACTTTTGCTCAATTCCAGATTAGAGATCTTAGGAAGGACTTTTCTCCTGCACTGGGAGGTTTTGCTGGGGAACAGGCATGAGGTGTGGGATAACACAGTGTCAGCCCCACACCCAGTGGCTCAGTGGAGTGATGGGATCAGTATAGCTCCCTCCATTGGCAAAACAAGGTTTGTGTTGCTGCCAGGGCTCTCAAAGGAAAAATCAGGGTTAAGTGGGATGAAGAGCTGAGAAGCAACATGTTTCTGCATGGGGGGAAGAGATTCTTGTATGTAAATAAATATGTTTATATATGTATACGAGCATTTTCCAATTTAGATAAAAATATATGTTTACGGGGATTATCAATCTCGTATTAAAACAAATAAAAAGATGTAAAGATTTCTGCATGTCCTGAAACCTTGCTGTTGCCCTCACCTGCCCAAATATCTGATCCAGAAGAAATGCTGTTCAAGAAGAGACCAGCAGAGTAGGCCAAAGGATGGGCACAGCTGGATCTTGGAACACTTTTGGGTCTCCTAATCACATCCAATACAAAAAAGCATATTGACAGACCTTCCTGCCATACCTTTGGTGGGCTGTGGTTTCCTACTTTCTCTCATTCATCCCTCACTTTTCTTCCTAGGATTTCTACCTGCATATATTTCCTACTCTAAACCTAATTTTTCCCTAGCCACTGTCTTCTGCTATGATATTTCCCCTCGACTTTCCTTCTGTTTCCCCCAGGTAGCTCCATACTTTTCAGCTGCAATGCCTCCCCCCTCTCTGTTTTCTCTGGACCAACGGGAAGGACAAGAGTCCTGAACCCCTTCCTTGTCCCAGATGGACATTTTGTACCATGAGCATCTCAGGGAGCACTTCCAGATGTGTTGTACCTTTGCTAGGAAGGCTGTCCCTAGCAAGCTGGACCTCAACTCAGCTATCTGCCCCTCTGCTTTATGAAGAGCAGTGTGTTTAAACTGAAATCCACCATTTCCCCATAAATGAGGTGCTCAGAGCCTGATCTGGGGTTCCTTCTAAAATAAGGACCCAGCTGCCTAGTGCTGATCCAGCTCCTCTGAAGCTCAGGAGGGCTTAGATGGAATCTCCACACCAAACCCAGCTCAGAGACATCCAGGAATGTGCGAGTTAGCAAGCAGAGAACACGGAAACAGCATTTAAAATACCAGGGCTGTATCTTCGACTGCTGTAAATCCTGCAGTTCTGCTGTGATTACGTCAACAGCACGGGGTGTGGATCACTCATGACTTCAGCACAGCCCTTCAAAGCATCCTAGTCCACAACTTGGCTGGTGACATTCCTCTGAGGCAGCTGGGATGTGCCTGGGGGCTAAGAAATGAATGTGTTTACTGTCTGCCCTTTGCCACTTGTCCCCCAGTACCAAAAAACCACCTCAAATAGATGTTCCCAGCTTGGACAGGATGATTGTGGAGCTGTGTCTAACAAAAGCATGAAGGAAAGGAGCTGCAGAAACATTCTGCAGCTACACATTTCCCAAGGTGAGGAGATGCAAGCTGCCAACTCCCTCACCAAGTAAATATCTTTGCAGGAGGAACTGCTCCATCAATCCAGTCTGGACCCAAAATCCCAGGAGGAAAAAGTCCAAAACCTCTACCCTGAACCCACAGGCTGGATTTACACCAGCATATACTAACTCACACTGCATAGGTGGTCAGGGATATTCCCAAATTATCACCTCTGTAGGCATATTGTACCACAGCCACAACAGCTTTGGCCAAGCCAACCCACCCTGTCCCAAAGCATTCCCAGCACCTCTTCTGTGGTGGGAAAAGGGGTGTCTGAACAGAATGGGCATCTTGCATAGAGAAGAGATCTTTGGTAGGGGCACCTAAAGAGAAAGGCAGACCCAACTGGGACTGCCACAGAGAGAAACATGCTTAGAAAATAGTCCTCTGCAAGTGCCAAGGTGGAGCAGAAGCAAAGTGGGAAAAGAGGCTTTTTTCCCCTCTGGCTCAATTGTACCTTTGCATTTGCTCCCAGAAGTGCACCAGCACCCAGCTGAGCTGCCATGGAGGAGCCAGCACGGAGGAAGACCAAGCAAATCTCTTCCCCAATAAACCCTGCACATAGCAGCACTGCCACTGAGAATGCACATAAATAACAGTAAACCAGCATGGGAAAAATAACTGTGGTTGCCAGGCAAATTATTGTTCCAGCATAAACAGCAAATATAAATTAGCTCAGGGTGCACACACGGGAACACAGCCTTTGTGGGGGGCATGGGATGCTTCAGAGCTGAACTCCAGACAAGACAGCAATGCTTGTTAAAAACTGGGCTGGGGAGGAGGGGTGCTGGCCAGGGAGGAGTTTGGCAATGCATGGCTCCCATTAAATCTTTCCCATGTGTTTTGGGTGGAGCTGTAGCTAGCTGGGCTTCTCTGTACCTTTCCTCAAGCATGTAATAAGGTAATGGCTTGTAATTCCCCATGCACAGCTTTCCACGTCTTCCAGGTCAATCCAGCATTCCCATCCTGCTTTCCTGGAGCAGCTCTGGCTGTGTCCCCTGCAGTGCTCTGCGGCCAGGCTGGTGCCATGGGGAGATGGCTACAAGGCTCCAGAAATAGCAGGGGCTGTTGAAAAGGCTGCTCTGTGCCGGGAGGGCTGCAGACGGACCTGGGGAAGGGAGGGAAAGCTGCATTACAATCCTGGCATTGATGGTCCCTCCTGCTGAGTGAGCCTTTCATCGCTGGCTGCTGCGAGGGGAGACAGGGAAGGGTTACTGAGCCATCCCATCCCATGCCACAGGCTCCTGTGGAGTTTGTCTTCTTGTACTCCTTTCAGGTGGGGAAGAGAAGACAGTTCTGCTTTTTTTCCCCCTTAAAAATACATCCTTGTTGGGCTCAGCAGCATGCTAGGACTTCAGTGGAATATTTTCAGTGGCTGTGAGTTGTCCTGTGGTTAAATAATAAACACAGCAGTAAAACACGAGTACATTTTCCTAGGGCAGGAGACAGAGCATCTATTGTCATCAGTCCTTAAGAAGTGCTATTCTTATTTGTGGTCCCTGACCTCCTTTTTTATTCAATTATCTGTTCCTCAAATGCTTTATTGGGAGCAGATGCCAAATATGTGTCATTAACTTTTACCATATATTGTACTTTTGATATTCAGCAGTTGCTGTCAATGAAATGAGCAGTGGAAATTAGATAGCCAGTGCTATTCATTTGAAGAGATTTCATTTCCTAATCCTCTGAAGAAGGGTATGAGCAGGCAACTTTACTCATATGAGCTACACTTGGACTGAACCAGTAAAAGTGGATCTTTCATAATTAATTCTGTCATTAAGTGTTAAATGGCAAAATGCAAGGGAAAAAATTTGAACACCAAAAGGAATTTAAGTTTTAAAATGCTGCAACGATTAAAACTCTAAATTGCCTCCCTGAATTGTACAGTCATAGAATATCCTGTGCTGGAAAGAACCCACAAGGATCATAGAGTCCAATGCTTCCTTCCAATAATTCTACCAGGAATTTCTCCTGCTAAATACAATATTTCTTTTCAAGACTGACTTGTAAATCTGGACTATAATGACACCCACTGTGAGATTCACCATTTCCATGGGAAATTACAGGGCTAAGCACGTCTGGACTTAGAAGTACCCACAGAAAACTGCAAGGGACACAAATCAAAATCTGCTTCATGGGGCACACAGCCAGCTGGTATTACAGAACTGTGTGCTTCTACCAAGGGGCAGCAATTCCTGATGAGGTAAATAAACCCATCTGTAGTGTCCTGGGCCCCAGCTCAGTGACAGCACATGTGTTTGACTATGCAGGGACAGAATCTGGCCTTTCACTACCATCACATGAAAAATGACTTTCGAATGATAAATGTGTTGATGCCAAATCCAGACGGGGGGTGTGACTTGTGTTTAATTTTCCCAGTATAACTCAGCAAACTTCCATCCACGAGGCTCCACATGACTTTTTTCATTAAGCTGTACAGCATGTACCAAGCCCCCTGTCTTTAAGGTGACATTTCAAACCCCCCGTGGAGGAGGGACAGTTGTCAGGGCTGTGATTAAAATAGATCCTTGTTTGTTGGCGTGACTTTTACTCAGCTCCCGGGAGATGTGGCAGCGAGCCCTGCCACCTCTCCCAAAATGAGCTATGGCCCAGATGGAGGCACACAGAACATCCTGCTGGATGCTCTCGTCCAACCTGCCCTGGTTTGCACTCAGGCTGTTTGGGCTGGTGATTGCCTTCAACCACTTTCCCACCTTTTCATTTCCCAGGCTGCAGGCTGGAGCCTCTGAAGGGTTGGCAGAGCCATTCTGCCTGCAGGGACAAACCTAGAGACCTGCTACCACCCCAGGCCAAGTGCAGTGGCTTTGTGGGAGAGCCAAGAGCAATAATTGAAGGTCCTAAGGGTTCATTTTCTTGTGCTCACCAATTCGATGTCTTTTGGGGGCTGCAAGGAAGGGGTTGATATCCCACAGCATGTCCATGACTCGGCACAGCCCTGGTAATGCTGTAAATTACAGCTGAGCTAATAAATATATATATTTGTATATATAAATGCATAAAGAGAGCTATAAATAGAGCTGAGCCTCTGGGGCTGAGCCCACTTAAGCAGCTCTAATGCAACACCTGCTAATCACTGGGACTGGGGCGAGACAGGCATGTGGAGCTGCCCTGCCAGGCTGGGTTCCCAGAGCTGAGGCTGGAGGACAAACCATTTTCAAACGTCACTTTTTCAAATGGAATGAAAGGGATGAGGGGGAGCAGCTGTGGCATTTGTCACATTAGACACTGAGATTTTGAAGATGCTCACATGCTGGCAGAGGTGAGGCAGAGAATACAGGAGTTTTGCAGGGGGAAATGAGACAATGAAATAATTTAATTTCTCTCACTATCTTCTTGAAAGAGCTCTGCAAGAAATTCCAGCTATTTGCTGAATTAGAGCTGGAAAAACAACACAAATTCCCTAAAAGCAACAACCCAGGATGTGTCCCACACTGTGGAGTGGATTGTTCCTGGGCTGTAAACTTAAAACAGACTTCACTGCCACTCTTATCCACAGATGCCTTTTCACCAAATCTCACTCTGACTTCAGCAGGCTCCTGACAGGAATGTGACATTGCCCAGACCTCATCAGCTTGCAGTTGTCTGAGCATCTCAAATCTCCTCTTTTTTATCTTGCCATGCATCCCTGTTGGGTCAACAGCTTCCTTGGAGAAGAAGCTGTAAAAATACCATCTCCTTTCTAACATTATGTCTTCCACCTGTCACCCACTCCTTCTCTAAACCCTCAAGAGTCAGGAGCAGTATTTTTGGCTGAGGTGGCAGCAGACAAGACCCGTGACTCTCACTGCATGTCTCCTGTGAAGGTGAGAGCTGACGAGGGCTGGGCAAATGCCAGTGCTGGAAACCAAAGCTGGCTCAGCTCCAGATGATCCTCCTTTCCCAGATGGCCATGGATGACCACGTCTGCCCATCACCTGGCAGCCCTGCAGAGTGTAAGAGCAGGTGAAATAAACACAGATCAGCTCAAATATTGCTTTAGAAATGCGTTAAGTGGTTAGGACGAGTAAGTTTGCTGCCTTTTTCAACCAGGAAAATCCCTGGTTTGTTTTCAAGTCCAGCTCATTATCAAGTGGACAACTGTGGAGAAAGCAAAGCTCACTTTTATTAATGCTTTTTATAGGAGCAACACTCCCAGGTTAACTGAGTTTCTCTTATCAAAGGGACTTTGAGAAGTTTAAGATTTTGTCCTCGGTGCCACCAGGGCACCAGGGCAGTGTGTGTACTCTGTGAAAAGAAGACTTGCTCTCCAGCTCCAGCTTGTGCCAGAGGGCTGGAAAACTGGGGATTAAATATTAACATTTATTGCGGTGCCTCCCCTCTGTTCTACATCCAGCACAAGCTCTCTCTTCCAGGAATGTGGTGGTTATAGTGAGCTGAGTGACGTGGGAGCTCAGTTATTCTGCACCATGCAGATGGTGAATAAAGCCTTCGGTGGAGTTGAATCCATCCTGCCATTTTGGGTAGGGTGAATAGCAAATGTGAAGCAAATTTGGAGTCAAGTCATAAAAAACAGGATAAAAACACATAAAAAGGAAGGGCTGGTAAACACTGGATGCAATCATAGTTAAGGCCTTTCTGTCTTACAGTCTTCTTTGCATTCCTCTGCTCTGATGAAAATTGATGACCACTTCAAGAGCTCCAATGTAGTGGCAATTACACAGCTACAAAGAGAGTATGTTAAAATAGTGGCTGAGGGAGAACAAACAGAGCAAGATTGTGCAAATTCACCTCCCAACCCCATCATATCTTCCTTGGCACAACAAGACAGAGGTGGGTATGGTGTGGATTAATAATTTGCGTTGTCCTTCACCCCCTCATGCAAATGTAATAAATCCCTGAAAATCCTGTGCTCGTGTACAAAATCTAACACAAATGTGTTCACCCCAGGGAGTCTGGAAGGGAAGGCAAACAGAAGTTTGGCCAAACAATTTGTGTTTATAGTATTGATTCTGTCAGAGCAGCACAAATGGAAGAGAAGCCTTTAAGTCTGAGTACCAAAGTGCAGCCTCCATTTGATATAATGAACCATGCTTTCTGGAACTGTGCTACCTTGGGAGCTGCCTGCTTCCCAGTTTTCTGGCAGGTCAGCTCATGGGATGAACCTGACTGAAGGATGGTGGCCCAAAAAGTGTGGCAACCTTTTGCTTTTGTGTACCCAGCGTGCCACAGCAGGATATGAGTCAGGAGAAAAGGTGAGGCACGTCCTGGTTGCTCCATGTTAGGTGGTCAGGAGCATGATCTGCCTTAGAAAAGCAAGGGCAGAATACCAAGTGGGAACAGCATGGATGGCCTGATGCTGTTTTCTCCAGCTCGGACTCTTGCCTCTTCTTGCCTTGTCTTTTTGCTGCAGGTGAGGGTTTGGCTGGGTTTCCAAGCAGGCCACAGCCCTGGGGTTGCTGCAGGACACACCAGGCATTCCCATCTCAGAGAAGGAGCCAGCTGGTGGCCGCTTGCCTCCAGCACCTCTGCACGCCTGGGTGCAGCTTGCCATTAGATACGGCTGGCTGCCTGCTGAAACTGTGCCCAAAAATGGAAGAAATGCCTCCAGACTCTCACCTTGAGCTGTGCTGGAGCCCTGCTAGGTCAGGAGGAGGATCCTGCTGCAGAAAGGGTTGAGAGGGAATAAGGACAAGAGCCTTCTCCAGCACAGGGAGCCCCTATGGACCCCATGTGCTCCTTACTGAACCAAAAGAGCTGGCTCAGTGGGGATGAGATGAACACCCTCTTTCACAGAATTTTGGGAAAGTTTCATAAACCCTGCCCCAAATCTGTACCCAGGATCATTTTGAAGCACAGGCTCTCCTGCTGTCACTGCCTTGGTCTTGCTTTTTAACCTGCACAACTTCCTCCTCAGCCTTCCCTGCAACCTCCATTGCTGCCTTTCCCCCTGACTTCTCCATAGGAGTGTCGATTGGGTTTTCTGAGCACCAGTTTTCCCTCTGTCTCTGCCCCCATGCTGTGACTCCAGTGAGGCAAGACAGCACCAGCCATCCCCCAGCCACTCTGGCTGCCATCTGCACTCTGCTTCTTTCCCAGTTAATCTCGTTTGCCTTGCCAATGCCAAGGCAAACACAGCAGAGGCACTGCGCAACAGGGACATTCCTCTGCCACGTGCTCCACAGCTGTGTCCCTGTGGCCTTTGCTGGGGCTTGGTGGCCCAGCTTTCCTCAGAGAAGTGCTGGGTGTGATGCTGCTGCTTGTCTCACACCTGCCCAAGCAGTGTGTTGGGTCGTGAGAGGGATGTCACCCACCTGAATCTCCACATTCTGACCTCTTGTCTGTCCTACTTCCACCTCCCACCAGCACCTTCTGTCCTGTCTCATTGTCTGCTTTCTTCTTACCACATGGCTAATTCCTCCTCCTCCTCCTCCTCCATTCCCCTAAATTCTTTCTATTTCTGCTCATATTCTCCCCTTCTCCCAGATTTGGTAGGTTTTGGGATTATCCCTCAGACCAGCCAGGCTCTCTTGCTGCTCCTCTCATTTCCACTTAATCAGCTCTTCCTAAACTGATGTCCTGATCCTCCCAGCCAGATTGTCTTTTCAACAGTGTCACACTTTTTTTTTTGTGCCACCCCTCTTTGGGGTTCAGCCAGTGTTTTTGTGAGCTTCAGTCACTGGTTTCTTTGACTTATCTACTTGTTTTCTCCTAAATCTTGAAATCCATACTGTTCATTGCTGTTTCTGGCTAGCTTCCTTCACTCTGCTTTCAAACAGTTTGTTCACCATTGCTAGAGTCAAAAACATACCTTCTGTAGACACAAAAAACAAGGGAATTAGTAAGCTCACACACACAAGATAGTTCTCTACACATTCTAAAATGGGGAAAAAAAGAACAGATCTTTTTTCTGGAGTAAATGGAAGATGATGGATGCAAAAAGACATGAAGCAAAAAGAAAAGGAAGGGTGCTACAACCGAAAATGAGGGATGTCATTACAGGCAAGTTGTTTGGACAGTACAGTGTTACCTACTGAAGAGGCAAAAAGTATCTTAAGACAAAGCTCATTAACTAACCAAAGGAAGATAAAAACTTGTCATGATGAAAAATACCAGGTGCTATCAATATCATATAATGGACTGAAAAATACATGTGAAAAGCAGCATTGATTTTGTGCCTGGCCCAGCTTTTATCAAAGTCCATAACCAAACCCAGTCAAAATCAATAGCAAAAGTTACTGGGAAACCACAGGGCAGCTTTGATCAGATTGCATCGCTGTGGCTTTGATTTTAAGTTTGAAGTCACTCAAACTGCATTTCTTGACTTTTTTCAGTCTGACATCCTTAAAAAAATATATCCAGGAATCTCTTTGTGTCATGACACCCCAATATTTGCCTTGCCAGTGAAATAAAAAAAAACCCCAAAAAAATCCAAGACAAACATTGGGTAATCATTTATTACCTTTTTTACCACTCTTTTTTTGTTTAGCTGTTTGCCTGAGGATGTATGTGATTTAGATTTTCGTACTCACTTCCCTGACCTTTCCCTCCTGCTTCCCAGCAGTGCTGCCAGAATCCCAGGCAGAGGAACACCACGTAGGAGCCACGTGAGTTGGGTGACAGATTATTTGCTCAGGTATCACTCCCTTTGCCAAGAGACATTTTAGCCCTGGGTAGGTGTGGGCTTTGTCACCTGCTCTGTGAACACACCAGGAACCAAGTGACTCATGACATGAAGGAAGTGTTTGCAGCAAGAGTCAGGAACATGGCAGCCCTTCTCTCAAGGGTGAAGTGTTTGGGGATTTTATGACTGGTTCTTTTCTTAGTAAGGTAAACTCTGCAGGCAATAGCTCTGACAATTTTTTTCCCCTGTAGAATTCAAGCAGTTTTCCCATGATTGTCTGTGTGGATGAAGGTGGCAAGGAAGCACATCACTGGGGTGCTTCAAGGGGGACAAGTGTCAGCTCCCAGAGGTTTGGCACTGGCACTTGCAGCTTGTAGCCTGGAATTTGGAAGAGGAGCTGCAGTAACCCCTCAGATGTGGGATATCTCCCCATAGCTGATGGAGGACAGCAGTTAACTTGTGTGCCTTCAGCTCCCTGTATTCCCTGTCAGCAATTTCCATGCCAAGGGCCAAGATAAGCCCGCTTATCCTGTGGCCAAGGTCATTACCTGGGTTAAAGAACCAGGGTGAAAGACCGTGGACTTTGAGCAGAGGTTGCTCTGAGCCCTGTCTCAATGCAGGCAGCTTGTAGGGGGCTTTTTTGCAGGCATTTTTTTTTGTCTTTTTGACAGATTTTCTTTCTGTTGACTTCTCTAGTCTGGAAGAGAAAACAACCAGTGCTGAAGAGCACCACTCTCAGCCAACCCCTGTGTTATATTTTAGAATAATAACCTCATTCAGTTAAAAGCAGGAAGGATGGAAGACCCAATAGCCAAGTGTAAATATAGAAACCATGAGACACCTTCTTTTTCTCCCCTTTACCAAAAAAGAAATAAAATTTCTGGGGTTTTATTCCATCATCTGTGAACCAAAAAAAACCATGTCATTTCTGAGCTTGGGTGAAAAGCAAAAGAAGGGAAAAGGCTGGTTTCACATCATGGTGGTGCTTTTGGTTTTGTCCACCAAATAGCAGAAAGCTTCACGAAGAGCTCTTGCTTCTGCTGTCCTCTCTGCCTGAGAGCTGCTCAGAAAAAGGCAAAAATTCTGCATATTTTGTGACACAAAGGGAAATCTTCCTAATCTCACCTTGTAGAAATGACCATATAGCAGCAAGAACTGGTACCCTCAAGACCCATTGGCTGTCATCACCATGAGGAGTTAATTAGCATTAATTAGCCCTTTTACTCTCTGGATGAAAAGACCAGGAATTAGGATGGACACTTTCTGTACCAAAATCTGTACCAAAATGATCACTTTTGGGGAAGTTACTGCTTGGCCAAGAAGCATCATTTTTCTAGATCACTTCTGTGCCTGTCAGGCACTGAGAACAGCAGAGCAGTGGGACTAGAGAAGGACAAGGAAAATGGAACTTCTGCTTTCCTCTACACCTACATTGCACCTACTCCAGCTAGTGGTCCTAGGGAGACTGGGAAAGATTGGATCTTTTTTCCACAGATGGAAGGGGAGCACTGTTTCTAGCATAAGCCAAAACCAGACATTCACCACTAAAAAAAAAAATCTAAAAAGAGGAAAAATAAAAAAGTCAGAACTTCATGCTCAGCACTGCAGAGCTGAGTCTTCTCTTGTGGCTTCCCCCCAGAGTCCTCCCCAAGGCCATGCAGCTGCCCTGTGGGGACACCTCGTGGTTCAAGTGACACCCTCGGTTTGCCTCCAGGGATCACCTCTGCAAAGTATTTTATCTGCCAGTGGGACAGCTGGAAGCAGAGGCATGAAGTCAAATTTGGAGGTAGGAACTGCAAGGGACCCACTCTTCTAACAAGTGAAATTATAAGTGGTTCAGTTTGAACCAACCCACCCTTTCAGATGCCCCTAACCAGCAGTGCTTGGCTACTGTCTTCTCCTGCTGGGCCAGTGCAGGTGAGTCTATAAACACCAGGTTAACCTCACAGGGGGCAGGGGATGGAGGCACTGGGGATGCTGCCAGGGATTCACTCATGGGGATTTGGTTTGTGACAGCTGAGATCAAACACTTCCCCAGATTTCACTGTTACCAGCCTGGGCACTAACAAGAACCCTAATTTACCCCATGTCTGGTTTCACAGTGATGCAGCTAGACAGGAGTACAGCATACAAGGAGTTTGTAATAATTATTTCTCTGTTTGTGCAACTTGCAGATGAATGGCCTGGCACTTGCCAAGAAAAGCCAACTTCATCTCCTGTGGCTTTGCAGAGACAAATAGGAATGGCTCCTCCCTGCTCCAGGTATTTCCACTCAGCAGTATCAACAAGCCCTAAACCCACAGAGCTGGCCTCTGGCTCATTTCCTTCATGTCTCCTCAGGAAGGCAGAGCTCCTGCTTCTCAGGAAAGGCAGATGTTTATCATGCTCTGCTCTGCACCAGCAGCACCACCAGACCACACCAAAGAGAGGTTACCAAACAGTGTTTGGGTTTCTCGTGATGGTATTTCATAATGAGGAGGATTTATGCTTTTGTCTTGAAAGCCCACAAAAGCAGCACACTGGATTTCTCCAGTTAAGATCTCGTGGACAGGTATTTGTTCTCCAGGCTCACAGGTTGAGGGGAAAAAAAAGTTTTCCCAGTGTGACTTCCTCTCTACTAGCTCCATCTGGAGGCTCCAAGAAAACTTGCATTGTAAAATTATTTTTATTTGCATTTATTTATTTATTTATTTAACTATTTATTTAGGATTTAATGTGGTCTTGGCATTGATGATTATGGTTAGCAGACTTGAAAAAAGAAAGCGTCTGTGCAATTAGGTTTTTGGTAATGAATTAATTAAAGATTCTGTAAAACCAAAAAAATGGGCTTATTTCTGGCTATGCTGAAGACTGCATCTCTATCTGTTCATTTCTCCATTTACCTGCAGTAACAGTGTGTTATTTAAAGCAACTGACTGCTCAGCCTCTGTTCTAATTCAGTAGCATTTATCATGCTGCTATGCAAAGCTGCCACTTAAAGAGCTGTTGGAATTTTTTTTTAATAAAAAGTGGTGTTTGAACTTAAAATATCTGCTCTTTAAGCTGCAAATAGTTACATTTATGTAATTTCCTCTTTTATTACTACTGAGGTGTAGCTAAGGCCATCTTTGCTGTTTTGTAAACCCGGTGCTCTGAAAGCACTTGCCAGAGTTCTCCTGCCTTTGCTTGAGGAAAGGGGGATTCAAACCTATTAAATTGATATGATGTGATGCCTTATAACTCCACCCAGGGGCAAAGCTCTGTGGTGAGTATCAATATAATGTAAAATCAGATTCATCTGTTAGATCTGGAGTTTCCAACTTCACCTGAGTTACTGTAAGAAATAACAGGAATAGCTGCACTGGGAGAAGAAAGATGATGCAAGACAAAATTGGAATCAGTTTTTTGTTCATTTGGGGAAAAGCTTTATTTCTTCTCCCTCTCAAAATAATTCTTGCTGGGAGTGGAAAGCTGTCAAGAAAGCACAAAGAGATCAGATTAGCAGCCTGCCTTGTGCAGCTTTCAGGAGCACGAAAGGAGAATTTGGGTTGCAGGGATTTGGTGCTCCATGACAAGACATGCCAGTCAGGCTGAACACTTTCCAGCCTTCCCTGGGAGCCTTTCTGCTGACACAGACTCAGTCAGGAGCCCTGATCTGCTCAGCTGCTCCATCTAGAAACCTTCCAGAAGTGGAGCTGACAATTCCAGCCCTAATCTCCCCCAAGATTTGTTTCTCAAAGAATTCTTGTTTGCACTCACTGAGGAGTTGCTGCTTTAAGTCCTAACTTTTGTTCTAGTGGAGAAGTAACCAAGTAAAGAGTGAATGTGAAATCCCTTCCTGGACAGAAAGAGTCTGTATTTTGAAAATACCTCATCAGTAATTGGAGAGTAACTTCCAATACAAAGAATATCCACCACGTGGTAGTTTGTAAGTAGCAGGATGGTGAAGCGTTTGGACAATGAGCAGATGAGAGATTTGCTGTCGAACTGGTTCATGGGAATGTGAGGGAACAGAAACAGTGCTTCAAACTCAGCATGAGGAGTTAAATGTTAGTGCAACTGTTGAGTTCAGTGTAGCATGAGAGATACCCTATCAAGCACTGAGGTTAACTATGCAATTGTTCTGATACATTCTTAGAAGCATTACTTTACAACAAGTGAGTTGTTTCCAGCAGAAGGCTGCTTTAAAACAGAGATCAAAAAACCCCTGAAGAGCCAGATCTTCCAGATTTCCTTTTTTAAAGCTTCTTCTCTACATTGTGATGCTACAGTAAGTATGGCACAAAGTACACTGCACACCAGCAGCATTTATCATCCCTTATTGTTTATCAAGCATAGATGCGCACTTTTTCCTTTATTCAGCACTTTTATACCAAGTACCAGTGTGCACTGGAGCCATCTCCTGTAACACTCACTGCAAAACACCTTAATTTAAGAATAACCTGTAGCATGGTAATTACTGCAATGAATTCCTTTGGTCCCTGAGCTCATGGTGAAATGAGATTTTACTGACTTTGCATGGAACACTGGAAGGCAGTCAACACACTGGCAGCTTTCCTTCCCTCCCTAATTTCTGCAGAAGTGCCCAAACTGTCATGAAAAGACAGGTGTATGAAATTTTCTCCTGACAACTAAACTCTAAAGGGGCTCAGAGGAATGAGAAAAACAGTGAAAAAATACAACTGTGTATACTTCCTGTCTACTCCTAAGACTGCAGAATGCATAAATTCTTGCAACAGCTGCTTCATAAGCATTCATGGCATTCACTCACTGTGCCCTGTCCCAGCTGTCCTGTGCTGCAGCACATTCCCATTTTCTGAAATGCTTCTTTCCCCTTTCACCTCTATGCAAAATAAGTCTCTGCTGCATCATTGTCACTGCACTTAATAGGTACAGTAATATTCTGAGAACAGACTTATTTTTATGGATAAGCTTACTGATGTGTGCTGACTTATTTTATATTCTGGCTGGTAAATCCTGAAAGAAACCATTCAATTTGGTTATAATTCCGTTTAATCTTTCATTTTCTGGTCAAAGAAACTCTGTTTCTCAAATCCTCATTAAATGCAAACAAACCAAAAAAGAAAAATGAGATGACTCCAGATATGACAGACCAAGATTTACTTTAGTACAAGGCAGAAACTTGTATTAGAACAGGACAGACAACTTACGCAAAGGGAAATGCTAGTAATCAATAAAGTTGTTAATCATTAAAACTACTTTCCTTCAGTTTCTTAAAATAGGCTTTCAGGGTTTTTTTTTTTATCTTGTACTATCAAACTTTGTTAGTTACATAACTAAAACATGCAAATAAAGTGCAACAGACTACTCTTAGCCATTATCTGATTGAGCAACTTTTAATATTTCTATTGACAAACATTGTAAGCAGGATCAGAGCGAACTGTGTGTACTTGAAATCTGTCCAGTGATAGATTTGAGTCACTGAACTACCGGTTCAAGGAGAACCACTGGCATTCTAATTTAATTTTCAGTTGACACATAGGATGCTAAAGTGATCACTGACTAGGACGTGTTTCAGTAGTGCCAAATTCTAATCAAAACTCAGATTGTGCGTTAGCAGCCAAGGCAAACAATTATTCTGTACCGTACACAAAAAGCAACTAGTATTGAACAGACAAAAACTTTGGTCAACAAACTAGTTTTACTTCTTTAATAACATTTTGCTAATAACTCAAGAGGCACCACAGTACCAGTAAGCATATGAACTTTAAAATGCACAATGGCCACGGACAGTTGACTTGGATACAGTAATAGTGTTTGGTAGCAGATCTACAGACGGCTTTTCGATTCTTCCACTCTTAAATGGTTTTGAATTTCCTCCTGACTTAGTCATGCACTGGAGAGGAATTCCACAGCAGTCTCCTTCTCTTCAGCTAATTCCTTAGCAGTAAGATCCATCTTCTCACGAGAAAAATCATTAATAGGAAGACCCTCAACAAATTTCCAGGTCTTGTCCTGATTGAAAACAAGCAAATAAAAAGGCCTCGATGTAAGAACAGGCTTCATTCAGTCTGCATTAAAACAGCTTTGCAGCATACAAACAAAGCTTATGGCCTTAAAAACTGTATCAGGCAGCAGTTAATTTTATTTCACATAAAGAATGCAGCCAGCACCAGCTAATCATGTCAGATTCTGCTTTTCTACCAGCACTTAGCTGACAATCGAGTTCTTATTTGGTTAATAAGAGATCTCTCTGTGAAAGACTCCAAACCCCCACATCCCAGCAACTGCAGTCCCACACTGCTGTTAAGGAGCTCACATGACAGTTTAATAGGTCATGCAGAAGATACATGGATTTAAATACAGCCTAGGTACCTTGATCACAACAGGGAATGAATATAGCAAGTCTTCAGGAACACCATAAGAATTGCCATCAGAAATTACTCCCATCGAAACAAATTCCCCCTGAAACCAGAAAAGTAAGAGATAAACACATTTTTTCACTCCTAGAAGCAAGCAAAATTTTGGTAATTTTTGGTATCTTCTGTCTCCTATGACACACCTGGCTCCACAAAAGGACAGACTCTTTCCTCTGAACACACATACACCTGAGGTCAATGACATGGGCATGCAATCAAAGCATTAGGCAAACAAGCACTTACTCAAGAGCCACATCTTACCGCTGGAGTGCCAAACCAGATGTCCCTCACATGGTCACAGATGGCTTTGGCAGCTGACATGGCACTGGACAGCTTCCTGGCCTTAATAACAGCTGCTCCACGTTGCTGAACAGTCTGCAATTAAGAAAAAAAACCCATAACTAAATTGTAAAGCAGCAAAATCATGGCTTGGTTTACATGCTGTTAGTAAATGCCACCAAGAAAGACCATTGTATGTAATTAAATAATTTTATCAGTGAAGATACAGTTCTTTCACCAAACAAACATGGCATACAATCCAGAAATACAATCTAGAAGAGTTTTGCAACAGAATGTTTCAGAGGCTCATTCCTAAGCTTTACAGCTAGTTGACTTCTCTCATGCCAACCAGATGTCTTAAGCTATTCCCACCAAGTGACTTCATGGGCATCAACAGTAACAGATGTCTTGAGCAACACACTGTCAATTAAGGTCTTCTGCTGAATACCAATGTGAAGTACTTGTTTTTAATAGTTTTGGTAAAGTTTTATTCATCTAGGGCTTTAGTAACCCATTTCCCTTTATATTCCACTTAGGTGGCCTGTGCTCTTGATCAATTAATACCATTATTTTGTTTTACAAACCTACATTATTATTTATTACTACCCTACATTAAGACATTTGCAGGCATTTTTTGTATTACTTTTCAGAAATTGTACTGATGATGCCACAGATTTAGAATTGGAAAGTGTGTGTGTGTGCACATGTAGGAACAGGGAAAAAGCTGCTGGCCTTTTCTGGTGGGTGGGGAGCAGCAAATGGATCATCCTACACATACAAAAAGTCACTGTAGTGAAATGGCAATGGTGCTTCTGTGTCAGACAAGTTTCACCTGAGCAGTAATCAAAACTCTTTGCTGAACCATCTTTCATTCCAATTGGATTTTTCTAGCAGAATTTATATAGGCTTTCCTGCCTTGAGTTTTTGGAGATCAAGTATCTGATAGCAACAAGATATCTGAAGATGCTTATTCTAGTGAGAGAGAAGAGCTGCTTCGCCAAGTCAGTCAGTTACACAGTTTCAGATGAGGTTAGGAGAAATCACAAGCACAGAATGACCATTAAAAAAAGAAAAAAAAGAGGTATCTTACCAGGATAAAGTCTCCCTTCAGCCAGCTGTCATCTTTTATAGCTTCATAGACTCCAACTTCCTTTCCTTTCACATTTACCTTTGCATGGTTAACATCTGGATACTGAGTGGAGGAGTGGTTCCCCCAGATGATGACATTCTTCACATCATTGGCAGTCACACCAAGTTTCAGAGCAATCTAATTGGAAATCAAAGATGCTCATTGCATTGACTTCAGCTTCTCAACTCACAGGCTGCTTTGAAAGCATTGCTCTGCTTGTATTTAGCAGAGGTAACAGAATAGGCCCTTTTTACCTGAGATTTGGCTCTGTTGTGATCCAAACGAGTTAAGCAGCTGAAGTTTTCCTTTGGTATCGATGGGGCTGACTTTGATGCAATCAGGCAGTTGGTATTTGCTGGATTCCCAACAACCACAACCTAAAAATGAAAAAAGGAAAGATGGAGTAGGTATTTCTACAAAACAACTCCCTCTGGTGAAATACATTGCTTGGCCTTCAAAGAAGCTATCTAAAAGTTAAGTTTTCTAATCTCTTGGTTGTCTTCAACAAGATTGTTTTCTAAGTGTGTCGTTCATAGTAACCCAGTCTTCTATAAATGCACAGAATAATATTTTTCAGGTAGGTATTTTCTTTAACTTGGCATCCCATGTGAAAGGGAACAAGACTTCTAGGGAGATCTGTACACTGACCACAGCCTGGCTTCAAACCTCATACTGCCAGATATTGGGAAAGAAAGATATGTGCACACTTGCCACCAATCCCTTTTAAACACTTTCTGGACTGGCTGCCACTGCTTTATAGAATTGCTTTATAATTAAGAAAGCCAGAACAGTTACTTATCTCAATGTTCATAGGCAGTCAGAAGTAAAATACTGCCTCAACTTAGATCAATTTATTACTATGCAAAACTGATTTTTATTCATCCTTCATTTGTGCCTCAAATGACTTATATACTCCATATACTCTCAATCACACAATGATCTGCAAACCTCCCTTTGTATTCCCCCTTTTGAAAGCGAGTTCAGTAAATTTTCCACTACTCTGCAATAGTTACATTAATAGTTTTTATTCCAAGTGAATAAAGAAGCAAACAAGTCTTCAGAAGCAGTAGGAAGTTCATCAGCAGAGGAAGTAGACATTAAAAAGTCAGTTACAAAGCACAGTCGGAGTCTGGGTCTGAGATTAGGAGCAGTGGGAGAGCCAGCCACATGATCCCATTAACTGTGCTGAAGGAATCTGAGAGAGAACAATTAAAACCTTCCAATGCTCCAAAGAATGAGATGCAAACAACCTAAATAAAGCCGATTTTTTGTGCAACTGTAATTCCATATTGATACTGAAGTTACGGGTCATTATGTTAAAGGACACAAACGGATATGAAGTAGGCAGCTGCATGGAGATAATTCAGTTCTCCCTGAGAATTGCAGAGAAGAGAGATAATGAGCAAAACTTTTTTTTTTTTTAATGGTTTTGTGGGGTTGTTTTTTGAATTGGTGGTAACCAGTTCAGAGTATGCATGGAATACAGCAATACAATATAAGGCTCTCCTTTTTCACCAGACAAATTAATGACTAAATCATCCACCTATTTAACATTCTGTTTCTTATCTAGCCTTGACTGTGGTCTATTTTCCAGGGCATAAGGGAAGGAATGCCTGCAATGAACAGGCTCCTTCTTGTGCAATATTCTTCTAAAATGTATCCAGATCTCTACATAACAGAGAGTTAATGTTTTAAATTCAGTTTCTATATTCACCTTGACAGTCTTTTTGGCATACTTGTCCAAGGCTGCACCCTGAGACTTGAAAATTTTCACATTTGCTTTCAGTAAATCCTTCCTCTCCATGCCCTCTCTCCTTGGCATGGAGCCAACCAGAATTGCTACATCAAGGTCTTTGAATGCAACTTCCTCCTTGTCTGTTGGAATGACCTCTAAAAAAAGAAAATGGGAAAAAGAATTCAGCAAGATAAATACTCATGGCATAGTGCTAACAGGAATATTCTGTCTTGCATAAATAGTATATAATCTAATCTGACAATAACACCACCTCCCCCTTCCAAAAATACAAGTATAGTCATTTGGCCCTACCTCCACAGATTAAATACTTGCCATTAAATGGTTTTTATATAAAAAATATTTATCTAAAGTGGAAAACACAGGAGAAATATATGTAGAAAAGATACATTTCACATGCCTCTATCTAAAATTATACATATAAGTACATATGCTTTTCTTCACTTTCACGATAAAATTTCAGTGGCAAGTCCCAACCAAGACAAGTGAAGTTTTCCTTCTCCTTTAATAATTCAAAGCAAAAAAAGTTTGATTTGTACAAGACCTGGTACCTACATGCTTTTTTTGGTCATGTATTATAGTAATTACACTTGCTTTGTACAAGACCTGGTACCTACATGCTTTTTTTGGTCATGTATTATAGTAATTACACTAACACCTACTTACTCTCTTTCTTCTGCTTGTTTAAACTATTAGAACTCAACTTGTTTACATGACTTGAGGAGTGACTTTTTATTTTGTGTCTTTATACAGAAGATACTTTAAAGACTAAATTAGCGGGTGTTTTTTTTAATTTAGCAATAAATAATATATATATATATAATATAGCAAATAATATATTATATATATTCAATGGCTGGGCCAGAATACAATGCACATATGCACAAGTATCTGACAACTTGTTGTCCAGGCTGAAACCCCAGAGTTAGATAATATTAACCCAGGTATCTTCATTATCAATTTTGTTCACAAAACCTATTTGATGTCATTCTTCCTAGTTTACAGGCTAAGTTAAATTGATTATCTTCCACAAAATACAAAACCAAGGTAGGATCATCTGACATTTTCTTCTGCCTAATTTCTTGCCAGCTACAGGCACTCATAAATGCAACAGCTGTACTACAGCATCTTGTAGGTATAAGAAAAAATTCTTTTGGCCACCTCTGAGCAGCGGCAGAGCACAGTCCTGCAGCTCCATCACCACACCTTCCAACACTGTCATCATAGGAGTGATGTCCAGCAGCACAAGAATAAGAGGCTGGAAAGAAAGAAAAGGTTTAGTGCAAGCTGGGCACAATCTGTTTTGAAAATGAATTTGTCTTGTACTCTGCTGTTACCTCGTGCAAGATTTAAAACCCATCTGCAGAAAAGAAACAACTTCAGCACAACCAACAACTGAAAGCTTGTGTAACAGAGCAGGACTCCCATCCTCCCCACTTAAAGAAATTACTCTCATACTGGTACACCATTCTGAGTGTCTGTGAGGAAACCAGTCTCAGGCCCTGCAGTTCTGACATCCCCTAATTTATTCCTGTGCAATTCAGTGTGAGGATTACCTGGTCTTTGCCGAAGACATCGCCCTTGGCAATGCTGTAGAGCAGCGAGTAAGCGATCTGCCCAGCAGCTCCAGTCACCAGCACTCTGACAGGTTCACCCTGCAAGGAAATCACACAGCCTTACCCACAGCTCCACACCTCAGCCTCACACCCCCTGAGTGCTAAAAATTAAGTTATTGCAGCAATAAGGTTATGATTATTTAAGCAGGATGAAAGCACGTGCCTAAAGGCAGATCAGCCGCAGCTCCTGGGGCTGCTAGAACCACCCGCAATTTTTGCTGCTTGCTTTCACAGAAACAGACCACACTTGCAAAAAAAATTCCTTAATGTTTTAAGGAAAGCTCCTGGAAAACTTGCAGAATGCCAGGAATAACAATGTATTTGAAAAACTTTGCATTCCCTTTAACAACATTGCCTTGTTAATGTAAGATAATACAACATACACCCACTCCTTAGATTGCCCATGCATATTTGAAATTTACTACACAAGTTTTACAAGCTGTGACACTTGACTGGTTTTCAGATTCTTTCAGTTTTGAGGGCTGTTCCTGTTAAGTATTTTAGGTGCTTATTTGCAACCAAAGACTCACAGAATGCCAGAAACCAAAGAATTTAGTGGACTTAAAACTATTGCCTCACTGAACTGTTAGGCAGCAACTTAACTAATCCACAGACAAAAGCTGCATTATGAATAAATACAGACAGTACTATCCATAATACAACTATCGTCAAACTGACCCTAAACTCCAAAAGACTGGGAGAAGACTGCCAACATGTTACTATATTGCAAATATGAGGGGGAAAGTGGCTTGCCCTGTAGTAAAACCCCATTTCATTAAGCAGAACTTGGGAAAAACCCAGAGATTATGCAATATCGAAAATTTAAGGCTGAGAGAGTTTGAGTGTTTCAGCCTGGAGAAGAGAAGGTTCCAGAGAGACCTTAGGGTGGCTTTCCAATACCGAAAGGATACTTTAAAAGAAGATTACAACAAACTTTCTAGTAGGGCCCGTTGTGGAATGACAAAGGGCAATGGCTTTTTAAAAGAGGAGAGATTTAGATAAGAAAGAAACACTTTACAATAAGGGTGGCAAAGCACTGGAACAGATTGTCTGGATAAGTGGTGGTTGCCCCACCCCTGGAAACATTCAAGGTCAAGCTGGACAGGGCTCCGAACAACCTGGTCTAGTTGAAGATGTCCCTGTTCACTGCAGGGGGTGGACCAATGACTTTTAAAAGTTTGTTCAAAAACCAAAGCATTCCGTGATTCCATCAAAATGGAACACGTCCTAAAGGACATTCATAACCCTGTATTTTGTAAGCTTGTTATTTGTACTTTCCTTTTTCTCTAGAGGCAATAGGGCTGGGGCAGGAACAAGCAGACTGACCAGCCTGCTGGAATGGCAAGCCCACTTTTTCAAATAATTAAAAGATGATCATGTGAGATACAGATAAAACACCAGGCATAACTGAATGTGAAAGAAATTATTTAATTGCATTCTGGGCTACATTATGAAACGTGTAGGCTGCAGAGCAAAGACAGGCCTTCCACTCAGTGCTGGTGATGTTGCAGATGGAATACTGAGTCCAGTTTTGGCAACCTGAGTTCATGTCCTGTAAGAGGAGGCTGAGGGTGCTGGACATAGTCTGGAAAGGCAGAGGATAAGGAGGGAATCTAACAGCAGCTCACCACACCTTCACACAGTGTTAAAAAATAACACTCCCCAACACCTCTCAGCAGAGGCAGATGGCAACACTGGGTGCAACTGCTACAAATTAAGAAAAAACCTCTTGATCTTGCGGTACTGCTGCAGCAGAACAGGGTATCCAGAGAGCCTGTACAACCTTCACCCCTGGCAGTTTTCAAGGTCCAGACTGAAACACCTATGGCGTGATCTATCAGTGGCAAAAGTCTTGCTGTCAGGCTGGACTGGACAACTTCCAGACTTGACGTAGGAAAGAGGGCAGACCGTATGACCTCTACAGATCCTTTCCAACCAACATTCCTGTCACTGATATTTATAGGAAAACCATATGGGGCATTGAGTGTATTCCCTCTGCAAAAGTGATCAGCCAGGCACAGCTGCATCACGCTAGTGGTTAGGTAACTAAAAAAATGAGGCCACCTACCCCATATCATCACATACTAGATAAAATTGGAGCATAAATGATGAACTAAGTAGCATAAACTACTGCACTTTCAGATTTAGACCAGGCCTTCATTATGGGAATGATTCTTTAAATATCTGGTTACATGACTACCGGTTACATGGTGTTGAATTGCACTATTTTCCTTTGAACTTGTCCTACTATGAGTCACACCCCTCTAACTTCATCGAATTCCACCCAGAGGGGGAAGAAAAGCAGACAATCAATTCTTGCTGGCTTAGATCTCAAAACTAGTTTTGGTTCTCTATTCTTGAGCAGGCAAACGTACCATAACATCTGAGCAACCATGGGCAGCATGGACTAAAATGCATATCAAATTTTAAAGCCAACATCTCAGTATGTTTCTAAGAAGAATCTACATTTTATTTATATAAATGGAACAATGAACACTCTTTTAAGGCAGATAACCACACTAGTTAGTAAAATAAGCACTGGAAAGTTACAGTGCTGCAAAACCTCAGCCTGGCAAAATCCCCATCAGCAGGACATAAAAAGTGATTCCATGTTAAGCTACTCCAGAACTCACACAGGTAGCAGTAGGACGTGTTTTCTTTACATTATATGGTATCTGAAATCAATTGTGAATTGATTTCTGAATTTCCAGTGACTGGAACAAAGATTTTAAGGCTCTTTCTCCTGAAGTACTGTCACAAAAAGGGTAAAGTCCATGAGATTTTTTTTCCACTCTATGCACTTTATATGCTAATCTGATTTAATCTGATCTATCCAGTAGCATTATGGTGAGTATTTAGCATAACGACAGGAGGGAAGGAGTGGAAGATAAAAAGGTTAGAGATAGGACGATTTGGTTTTTTTTTACTGAGACAAACTTAGCATTTAGCCTTTAAAAAGAACCCAAACCTTCAGTCATGAGTCAGCTTCATCTTCTCTACATAATTATGTTTGCTTACTACCATCCTTCCTGTTGTCCCCCCATTTGGGGCTGGAGGAGGAAAAAAACATGAGCTAAACTAAAACGAGAAGTACTGCCTACTTGTTTTTCCTCTTCAAACCTCCAGCACATTGGATTCAGTACAGTCCCCAGATCCCTTTACCCCTGCACCAATTGTGAGTATTTAGGATCAAAAAAACTTTCATGCTCTCTCTTAAATCCAGAAGCTGGATTAGCAAACCAAAAATGCTGTGCTTCTTACAAAATGTGGAAAATTCTCTCCAAAAATCTTATATCTTGTATTAAAATGGGTCTCATTGAGTGTCTGAGGCTCCTTCTAGGGAAATGAGAAGCTCCCCAACAGAAGTTGTAGGTTCCAGACATTCATGCCCAGGCACTTTAACCCGTGACTTGGCTCCTGCAAGACTTTCATGCTGTGGTAGCTACAGGGGTGACCTCTACTCACTCTCAGGTATACAGGAACTAGAGGACAAATTAAACAACAACTAACTGCATTATCTTTGCTCCAAAGCCATCCCTACTCCACATTCAGCCAATGTATAATTAAAAAGCTTTAGGAAAAGAAGAGTAGCAGAAGTAATGATGAAAAAGATAAGGAAAAAAATCCCAATAACTGAACACTGCATTCCCAGGTACCCTTCTTCATCTAATCCAGCAAAAGTAGGATTTCTCCTCCTCCTAAACTATCACAGATAAAAGCAAAGCCTCCAATATCAAATGAAGGAGTTGTGGGCTTAATGCCCTTCCCCACACACCTTGGTTTGAGAACTCAGTGCCTCAGTTATGTCTGTGATTACAGCTGATATCAGCAGGCCTAAAATATTAGTGCTACACCTGCAAACAGCACTGCACAGCAGAACTGATTCAGGAGGTCACAGAGTTAACTAAAAGATAACTCACAACCTATCAAATGTTGTCACAGGAACATCCTGACTACACAAGTGATAGACTTTGCATCGCTAATTACAGTTATGAAAGACCTCTACAAACATCACTGGTGATAACTTGTCTATAAAATACCATAAACTTAACATTATTCCTGAATATTACAGCCAACTAAGCTATTCTACCTTGCTTAACAAGACTGATTTTATCATTAAAATAAACTTATATCTCTTCCAAAGTTTAGTCTGCCTAAGAAACTTTCCCTTTGCTCTCCCTTCTTTAAAGCAGAGATGTGGTGACAACAAAAGTGCTCAGAAATGTAGCAGAAAGTATCAGCGAGGCAGCTGTGCACCTAAGGAACACCATCAGCACTGCCGTTCAGAGACCAAAGGAATTCCAAAGGCATTCCTTCCTTAAGGAATGACCTTGACACAGGTGCCCTTAAGAACTTTTTCCATTTCATTGAGCTAGTGGTGATTGCAGTGATAGGCAGATGATTTTATTTCAGAAACGTAAAGCCTCTGCCCAACACCAGATCCATAATTTGAACAGCAAAGGCAAGATAAAAACAGTGACATTCTGAAAAGTCTGGACATCTAAGTAAGTTATACCCAGCAGCTCTCTGTGAGACCAGCATATCCATGCCAGCCAATGTTCTGAAAGCTCAAAGACAAACTAAAACTTGCTGGTTTAGTTTAAATGTTGTCACTCCTGTAAATCCGTATTTTAAATAGGAGTGGAAAAGTTTATAGATTTTGGTATTTTTAGGGTAGAGCTGAAATAAGCCAAGTTAAAGAGCACGCAAGCATCCTTTCTACTGCAAAATACTAACAGTGAACGTTTGAATAACAGGGTATTGAATCTAGAAAAACACATAAAGGAAAGCAAGGTTTCTGTGCAGGTTTGTATTTTTATCTATCCGTGCAGTAAAAAAGCAAATCACTGCAGTTCACCTGTGTAACCTCAGGGCAGAACTAGAAGGACTCGCTGACAATCAGGAGAGTCTGAACAAACAGCTGGATTTCCGACAGCAAGCAGGGATGGACCAACACAGGCATTTCACAAGCACTTTCCCTTGAGCTAACACAGAACCGCACCGACACCTCTCCCGCCTCCCGCACGAAGGCGCTGGCAGCCCCCATCTCCCGCAGGCAATGTCGCCAGGCGGGAAAAGGCGCGATCGCCCCTGCGGAGTGCCAGCCCCGCTCCATCCCGATGGGGACACATCCCGCCCTCCCCCGCAAGGCCCTGGGGAGAGGCAGAGCCGCCGCCAGCCCGCCACCGACCCCTCGTCCCCTCCTGGAAGGTCACCGCGGCGCGGCCTCCGCGGGGCTGCCGAGCCGCCAGGCCAGGCCAGGCTGCTCCGGGCGGCACGACCACCTCCAGCTCATCCCTGCCCCGCTCCGCGGGCTCTGCCGGGAGCAGCGCGGCCAGGCGGGCAGGGCGACTCCATCTCGGGGTCACCTCCGCCTGCCGGCAGCCCCTGCCCCAAGCCGAAGGAACGCGAGGGGCCCGGTACCGACCATGTCTGCGAGATCGGCGGGTGCTGCTGCTCGAGGTCACCTCTGCGGCGCGACTGCGGCCGTTCCAGCGCTGCGCCCGAGTGTCATTGGGGGACGGGGCGCACCGGCCGCGCGCGGCCGCCTGGGGGCTGTAGTCGTGGATGCCGCCGGCCCGTATAGCGCGGCTGTCAGAGAGAACTACAACTCCCAACATGCCTTTCGGGTGGCGCGCCACACCCCTGCGCCCCATTGGCTGGTGCCGCTTCCCCCCTCGCCCCATTCATTGAGGAACAGCGCGGCGCTGGGGAGATTAGTCCGCCAGGGGGCGACGCGCGCCTCCTCTCACTGCGCTTGCGCAGGTTGTGTGAGGGCGGGGGCTGCGGCAGCGCGGCTCCTCGGACTGCGCATGCGCGTTTGGCGGGTAGGTGGTGGCGGTGTTGGCGCATGCGCGGGGCGGTGCGCGGTTGCTGCGGTGACGCGCGGGACGGACCGTGCCGGCGGCGCGCCGTGCCCGCCCGCGTCCTGGAGCGCCCGGTGGGTGCGAGTGCGCGGCCGGGCCCTGCCCTGCCCTGCCCTGCCCTGCCCTGCCCGGCCCAGCGGGGCATCCCCGAGCCGCCCGGCCCCGCAGCCGCGAGCCCGGGGCGGGCAGAGCGTTCCCCTCGCGTTCCCGCGCGTTTCCCTCCTGCCCGGCCTGCTGTGGGGAGCTGCCGCCGCTTCCCCGGGGTTAGCACTGCCCTGCGGTGCTTCACACTTCATGAAATCCTGCCACCCCTTTGCTTGGTCCTTTCTATTTTCAGGGAAAGCTGAGAGCTTACCTGTGCTGTTCCGCTGGTGGAACTGCGCGGCTAAACTAGCCATCGTTCGTACAAAAATAAAGCTGCTCGTTTCCTTGTATTTGGAATTGTTGAGTGAAGTAAATTCCTTTGGTCTGGCTTAAAGGGAGGCTGGTGCTGGCATAAATAGATCAGCAAAATACAGCTTCGTAAACTGTGTTGTTAGGGTGTGGGAAAGGGTCTTGGATAGCACAGTTGGTTTTTTTTCCCCTCAGAACCTCACAGGATTCCCTATTAGTTAGGTCTTTAGTGAAGTCTCATTCGTCCCAGTATTTTCCTGCAGGATTAGTTCTAAATCTTACTCTAGCCCTTACAGTAGATAGTATTATTTTTGAAAACAATCTAATCAGCGTGTATACTTAGTCAATTTCTTCTTCAGTCCTGCTGCACAGATGGGAAGTCACTCCTCTAGGGCAGTGCGTGTGAAATGTAAATATCCATGCTTGTCGTGCAAAGTGCTCTCATTTTGGTGAGTTTTTCTGTACTAATGGCACAGCTCAGAACGTCCCGTCGCTTGAATGAGTCTCTGAGCCCCTGACAGCTTCTGCAGGACAGGAAACTGCAGTGGCAGAGTGGAGGAGGTAGAGCCATGCTTGGTTATTTAAAATGTCAAGCTGTACTGATTTATACCACTTAATAACCGCACGTTTTTAATATGAATGATGACTGTGCCCAAGCTGCCTTCTGGGGATGAGTTTGAAAGGCAAATAGCTGCAAGCAAAGCTGAGGGCTTGGTGAGTAGGAGGGAGCTTGTTTAACAGTCAGAGTTTTCCAGGATGTCCTAAGATGCTTCACCCTGGTGACTCTTAACCTTTTCTGCACCCAAACGTTGTACAAACTTAATTAACACTACTGAAGATTGTTTAAGATTTAAATATACACAAACCCTGATGTGGGCCCGCTGAAGGTAATTTCCACTGACCGTAATTGGTTCAGGTGAAATTGACTTCTTATCAATTTTCAGCTAGATCAGTGTTAGCAGGCTGTAAGGTGATTTATCTATCTCAGCATAGCAGATTGTGTTGATTTAGTGGATTTCAGTTAAGTGCTTAACTTGAAGCTTTCAAACTTTCTTCTGTAGGTAAGGCTCTCATCTCATTCTTGGGCATTTTTTGCCCAGGCCTGTGCTCCTTGAATTATTTGCTGTTGGAGACGACAGCAAATCTTGTTATTTTGTGTTGAAAGTGATTTGTTTTGTTGCAAAGCGATGTGTAAATGCTTTTGTTTGTCAGAAGCATGTTTATCAGTTTAATTTTGATCTATTTCCAGTATAATTAGTCCAAGATGGACTCAGTGGTCATCTGTGCTGATTTAACTAAAGATACTGTAAAATGTTGCCTTTTCTGAATGTGGTGTGATTTTTCAAGTTAGCAAAACTTAACAATTCAGTATTTCCTTCTAAATGGCCTAAATTTTGTTTCAGCTTGTTAAGGTGTAATGTTTTCCAAGCAAAACTTAAAATTTTTAATTTTTTTAATATTCTTTAATGCTTCCCAGTGTTTTATTAGTATGAGTCTTTTGTGTAGCACTTTAGGCAAAAAAGCTGCATAAATGGAAACATTACGTGCAAATGAAGTAATGGAAATTTAGTGTGCATGTGAATTGGGCTCTTGGCTAACTCTTCAAATACACTTTGCAATTTTTTCACTCAAAAGATTGAATTACGTGGAAATCGGTAATTAAACAACACACTGAAGTATTAAGATGTTTTAATCTCCATTTTCTGGGGATTAAGTATTATTTTTCAAGGCAACTAGTGGTTTTGAAGGGTAGTCTGCCAGAATTATCTCTAAATTTTTTTTTTAATATTTTAAAATGAATTATTCTCTGTTAACAGCTGGCTGTGTTCTTTAACTGTATTTTGGATGGGATTTTCTTTTACTTCATTGCCATCTAGAGAAACTGATGAATATTTTAGGTAAGTTTTTACACTTAAATTTCAGTATTTTTTGAAGTCTTATTTTCATCATCCTCTCTGTGTATAATACAGGGTTTTTATCTTATTTACTTACAATTGTTGATACCAAGTCATGTCTCTTGTAGCTAAGTCTGTGTTAATATAACTAGCATTTAAAATACATAGGACTATGTAAGAAAAATTAACTATCTAACAGCCAGGTTCAATCCTAGAAATATTAGAACTGAAATATTTTTTGGAAGTCTCTTCTGGTCCAAGGGAATAATAAGAGATTTTTCAGAAATAAAACATTACAAAAAGAAAAAAATACTGAAATAGAATTAAGAGGATCAAAAGCTATTTTGTAAAGTAGGTGAGAAATCGATAATAGAGTTTTAAAAAGATAAAGATATGAGAAAGAACAATTAAAATTTTAGTTTAGAAAATTAATACAGGCTTCGAGATTTTTTTGCTCCTAGTGCTAATGTCCAAAACATGATTTTTCACTGTTAATTTTTAAACTTCAGTCATGTAATACTGTGTGGACATTAAATGCCATGAAGTAACTGATCTATAAACTCTGCCTATAATCTTAATTTCCTTTTTGCTGTCGTGAAAACTTTCTTTCTAAAGGAGAAATTTTGCTTTCTGTGGATCTGATTTAATTTTTTCCTGGGACTCATTTTTAATTTTTAGTAGTTTAGTTACTTTTTAAATCGAAATTGGGTAATTAATCAGTAATTGATTTCTACAACCTTCAGCATGTTTTTAATAGGATGCAATTCTGTACCCACATGCCTGCTTCCTATGAAGAGACACAATGTATTGCTTGCTTGTAATATGTATTAGTAATATTTATGAACTATTCATGAGTCAAATTTTAAGAAAAATTGTGAACAGAATTTTTTTTTTAAAGTAGGTTGGTAGTAGAGCAGGTACTGTAGGTTTGGCAGGGACACTGTGAGAGTTCAGGCCTCCTCTGGTGTGGCTGCATGGTCAGATCTGAGGTGGCTGCTGTGGTGCCCAAAGGCCTCTGGTGCCTGGGGAGAGCTGAGGAGTTCAGGGCTCCATCACTGACCAGAGGGAGTGGTGGCACAGTGGCTTCATAGTGGCACCTGCAGAGCTGAGGGACCCTGGCAAATCTGTCATCATCCACCACCTGGTTTTGGAGGTTTTTCTTCTCGCTGTTGTTACAAGGTGCAGGATGTAGAGAATCCCTGTTTAAAAGCAAAGCCAAACAAAACCAACCCACTAAACAAACAACCACAGTGGGCACACACACTAGGCACAGAGACTGTGGCAGATTGGCTGTAAATTCAGCAGAGTTATCTCTGGATTATTGCAAAGAGAACAGAAGAGTTCTGTTCCTGGTGCATGGGAAGGAACATTAGTGGATTCTTCTGCTTTAACACGAATCTGTCTTTCTCTTGGTTGAACAGAGACTTTGTGACAGCACTCTGTAGGTTTTTTACTCACTAGCGTCACTGTGTGGAGGAGAAGAGGCAGGTTGGTATTGTAAAGAAGAGATGACCTGTGTAACCATTCAAGTTCTACCAAATCAAACCTTGCACTCATAAAGTTAATTCATTGCAACATTACAAAAATGCCAACCTGGACACTGCCACCCCTTCCCTGAACTAGATGTAAACATTAAGCTGATGTCCTTGTGAGTTTTTTTAAATGAGGTAAGCATTTAGTCAAGAGGGGAAACAGCTTCTACTGAAAATAAATGTTTGCCTTTTGTCTTATATGACTTGCTTTTGCATTTGTTCGTTATAACCTGATAATCAAGTAATACATTTTGATACAAGAAGTTAGCAATCCTAATGGTGACTTTCTGTTTTCTAGACTCCATGCAGATGGGTGAATCCATCTGCTTCCTTTATCTATCCTTTCTATGTCAGAATGACTGATGAATGCTTTTCCATGCCAAATCGCTTGCATAATTACAAGAGTTTTTATCATTAGGCTTAGTTCTATGAATTATGGTCACATAGTTTGCTTAAAATATTTCAGCTTGTTTTACAACATCCATTTGAATTTGTTTCTGTATTTTTGCAGAACTAAGCTGTTAAAATTGCCATTATATAGGCTACACTTTTCTCCTTTTTTCCCCCCAGGTATTGAATAGTGTTTCAAAGAAAATATCCCTAGGAATACCTGGGGAAGGAGAGTGATATCTCATAGTGTTGATTTTTTGAAGTTAATAATATAAAATAAAATTCTTTTGAGAAGGAAAGTACTAATAAATATTATCTTAATGGCATTATGCATTATGTAAAACATAAATTTCAAATATGAATTTATCAGTAATAAGTGTAAGAGGCAACTAAACACTTTCTTTCCTGTATGGAGGTATTTCTGCTGTTTCATAGATTCATTTTGGTATCTGGCCTGCTTTTGGAAACCTTATCCAAACTGATTTTTAGGCTGCATTGGGGTCTGTGGATGGCTTTAGTACCATATAGTACTGACTATATTCAGTGTCTTTACTGGTACTTTAATAAAGTATGAATAAATACTATTTCTTCTTTCTGCTTGTATAAACACAAGTACTTTCTTGTATTCATTCAGTTACACATTGCAGGGCTAAACTACCCCATCTCTGAATAAAATTATGATTCCAGCTGTGTGAACTCTGTTGGCCATACTAATGCTACATAACTTGGAGTTTCCTGTTGCTCAAAAACAGGCATGCATATATTCTTTTGTTGGTTTTTTTATTCAGAGTGTTGAAAAGTTTTGTGTTGGAACACATGAGAATGGTCCTCAGGCTCATGCTCTGAGAAAACCAATGTTTGAAACTTTTGAGCCTGTTATGAAGCCATTCAGAGTTGTCAGGCTGGGATGGTGTTGCGGAATTAGTTAATTTGAACTCATGGTAGTCCTGCTGTCTGGAGCAGCATTCCAAGCCATTCTGAGGGGGATTGACAGGTTTCTTGGAAGAGAGAGCTAGGGAGTGGGTTTGCATGTGCTCAATATGAATAAGGGAACCTTGGCCATGGAAAAAAATTGGGAAAGTGACCACTTATATCATGACACAAATGATGAAAAGGTAAGCAGCTGCATTGAAGGAGGCTTCTCCATGAAGTAATCAAGGAACAGGAATCATTATTATAGTTAGTGTTTTTCTAGTTTCTTTTTAGAATGATACAACTACACGTTTTTGCCCAATTTGCCATCTACCCTTACCTGTATAGAGTAAAGCACTAACACAGGTATGGTGAAAATATTGGATCTAAATTGGACAAAAGCCTCTTGAATGTGTTAAGTCCTCCTGGAAAGGTGTTACTCTTGCCTATATAGTAGGATATATACTTTTAATAGATCATGTGCATTTGTTTCATGACCAGTCATCCCATTTATTTACAATAATGGGCCAGATACTGTTTTTCAAGTTGCTTGCTGTCTGACTTGGGAGAATATAAAGTATTGCTCTGAAATGGCCTTTTCCTTTTATAGTTGCCTGCCATACAGGGTCTGGCCTCAGTGTGTGTTAGGCAAGGGAGCTAGAAATACACCACAGTTAAATTATGGGTTTTTATCTCCAGGTGGTGCATGAATTCGTGGTTGAAGACTGAAGAAATTAATTTTGCTAAAGCAAGAAACAACAGGACATTAAGCTACTATGCCAGCTTTAGATACGAGCTTCAAAAATTTTTTGCTGCTCAGCATTATTCAGTAATCTTTAACTCAAATTGCAGGAAATATTTGAAATTCCATTCTAACAATATCCAACAGAGAATATTAAAGAAGCATTAAATTTCAAATGCCTGAGGGAAAATGTTCTCTTGCAACACCGTGGGCATTTGGATCTCACTAGTATATGCAGTATTATAGTCTAGTATTATGCTTTACTTGGTCTAAAATGAAAGCCCAATTTTAATTCTATCTCCAAAAACTTGGCATACTGCAGTGAAAAATAATTTATTTGAATGTTGTTTTTTAATACATTGCAACTAACTTTAAAGCTTCCTCCTATAATACTCCCACTATGGCTTTTTGTAATCTGACCCTTTCATTAAGACTTCAAATATATTCCCAAAGACTTATCTCAGTGTTCTCTTTGCTAATTTACAAGTTATAAGATTCCAAAGTTACCAAAGAAGTTTTTCTCATTCTATGCAATTTTTCTCTTAATAAGACAAAACTTTAGAGTATATTTGTAAATGTATAAAACACCAAACAGAGGAACTAATACATTCTAAAGAAACAGGTAATATGCAAACTCAAAATGGGGTTTCATATATGCACACAATTCTGGGCTGGTTAATTTGGCAAACCCATTCGTGAACTTCGGTCAAAATTAAGCCTTTGGGGTTTTATAACCTATATATGCTGTATTTGATAGCAAAGCTATTTTGAAAGTGAATCCCCAGTTTACAAGATCTGGAGGAAAGAATAGAAGTGTATCTAAAAGGTTTATAAAATCACTAGCTTGAGCGTATTTCTTACTAAGTGTCTCAGTATTTGGCAGAGCAAAGACAAGTGCTGTGTTTCTGTTGGAAAAATAAGATCTGTGGTCTTTAGAGAAATAGTAGTGCTCTTCTCCACTTGCTGCTGGCTTTTTTTCCTGTTTGCAGTTGACTGTCATACATGGAGTCATGTCCAGGAGAATGCCAATATTGTGATATTTCAAACCTTCTTAGAGTTTCACAAGAGGCAGGTTTTTAACAGTAGTGGGTCAGTTGCCTGTGAAATTGGACCACTGTGACTTGCCTGACAGACTAGACTGGGGGGGAATGTGATTTAAGGACTTGAAACCTGCAGAGAAAATTCAGAAGAGCAGCATAGTGCAGATGGTTTACTTGTGCAACGTAGCTGCGGGGGACATAAATTAGTGAACTTTCATTAACAGTTCTGTTAGTTTAACTGCAGTGTTAGGCTCTCTCCTTGCCAAACAAATGTCACTGATTTCTGTAATGAAAGCTGGGACTGTACTGCAGTCCTGGTGGACACCAGCTTGTCTGCTGAGGGCCACTGGTGGGCTCTGAGTTGTCACATCCCTTTTCATGGGAGCTGAGGCCTACTGAAGGTTGATAAGGTGTCTTTTTTTTTTTCCATTGTAGTTGGTCTCAGGCAGTTGTACCCAAACATCTGAGCAAGTAGAGTGAGACGCTATCTTGTATTGTGTGAAATCTGAGAGATAATTATCTATTTGAATGTGTCTCTGAGAAGGCAGGAGTGTACACTGCAGTGTAGTAATAATACCATCTGGTTGCATAAGTTTTAGACAGAAATGACAAAACTTTTAAAAAATGAATCTGTAAAGAATAGCCTGGATTTTTGGAGGACTCTTAGGAGGTTTTGTAAATGTCGAGCCTGTCTTGCTTGAGAAATGGAAGGCTTGTAAAATGCATTAGAAATAGATGTTGAAAAAGAGGTCTGTATGGGCTTCAAAATCAGTCTTACTACATGGCATTATTTCCAATTGCATTGTCCATTTTTTAAAATTATATTTCTTTCTCAATGGTTATACTGACTGTTTTTTAAATAGTACTATAAAGAAAAGCAGGCACAAATGTAAAGCTTAATGTTCAAAGTTGTTTCCACTCTTTCTTACCTGAACTATGTAATTTAAATGCTTCCTAATCCATTGCTTTGCCAATTTTTGTTCCAATAACTTGACCAGATGCAGTGAATTGCGATGAGTTACCTATTGCTTTTACCACAGAATCTAGTGGTTTGGACTGGCAGGGACCTCTGAAGTCCAACACACTGTGGGCAGGGACACCTTCCACTAGACCATTTTGCTCAAAGCCCCATCCAACCTGGCCTTGAACACTGCCAGGGCTGGGGCATCCACAGCTTCTCTGGGCAACCTGTTCCAGTGTCTCTCACCCCTCATAGTAAGCAATTTCTTCCTCATATCTAATCCAAACATACTGTCTTTCAGATATGAGACATTGCCCTTGGTCTTGAAAGTACAGACCCTCATGTAAAAAGTCCCTCTCCCCCTTTCCAATAAGCCAACCTTCAAGTATTGAAAAGCTACAATAAGGTCTCTCCAGAGCCTTCTCTTCTAGAGAAAACCCAAGTCTCTCAGTCTTTTAAAAGGAAGAGCTGTTGCTTTCCTCCAATCCTTTTTCTGTGGCTCTTCTCTAGACTCATCCCTAACAGGTCCATATCTTTTTTTGCTGAGGGCCTCAGAGCTGGATGCAGCACTCCAGGTGGAGTCTCATCCAGGTGGAGCAGAGTAGAGGAGGAGAATCCCCTCCCTGTGCCTGCTGGCCATCTTTCTTTCTATGCAGCCCAGGATGCAGTTGGCTTTTTTGTAGGTATTGTAAGATTTCCTTTGTAAATCTAATTAATATGTTCCAACTGAGACAAAATTCTTAATGATGTAATGTCAGTGAATGAGGTGCAGCTTATGACGCAATTTATGTGAAAGCTCAGAATGTTCCTGGAACTCAGCTGGCAAAGTCCCTGTTAAATGCTGTTAGCTTTGTTACTCTTCAACTGTCTGCAGAGTTCTCTTCCTGTGGAATTCAGTCTAAGAATGGTATTAGAAAACTTGTAACATAGTGCCAATTTTGTGATAAAATACAAAATCAGGACAGCTATGAAACAGTGGCATTGGTGGCAGCTTCTTTTGAATAAATACTCAGGTAGTAGGCAGACCTTACTCTTTGGGACTATTTCAGAATAACTTGATTAACTGACATTTTATCAAAGAGTAAATTAAATGTGTAAGTTTAATAGAGATCTAGCTGGAATAGCTTCTTTGGCATCTCTCAGTGATGATAATTTACTTTATCAACCTTTTTCCCTTGCTAAGAGGTTTTTTGATCTGTTTTCTGGGTAGATGTTTTTTTTTTAAATGTGATATTGGGAAACCCTTTAAGTGTCTTTTTCTGTCTCTCTTTTTTGTATTATATCAAGTTGGATCCCTATTTAATAAGTTACTTAATAAATGAATTTCTGTTCTGTCATGCTTGTTTTCTGAAGATGATTACCAAAACTGGAACACAGTCAGCTCCATCCAGTGTGTGGCTGAACTCCAGTGCAATGACACAATGTGCAGGTGGTTGAATATTCCTTAAAAAGCAGCCTGTAAACTATGCCACCCATAATGCCAGTGAATAAAGACCATCTTCAGCATGAGTGTTCTTTAAAATGTGCATCTTGCTGAGGTTATTAGTCACTCTGAATTCAAGGACATGAGTGCAGACTTTGCATTTAGCTCCAGGAGTGGCATACCCGTGAAGTGCTGCTGCTTGGCTTTCAGAAGATGGCATGCTGTGAATTTTAAAACTCCCTCATTGTGGATGAACTGCAGCAAATGTCATTTTGTAATTGAGGCCATGTAAGTTAGTTATTCTACATGTATTTCTAACAATGACATTGCAAAAATCTCTTTGCTGGGATCAAAGAAATGTTATCATCATGAAAGGGAATACTGCAGTATTTGCTGAATAGGGCAAGGAAACAGAAGAATGAAAATTCTGCATCTTTCTGACATGTTTATATAATTGTCATCTTTTTCATGGATTAGTGTGAAGATTATGCTGTTGGTCTTCTGTTTAAAAGTAGAGAAATAATGATAATGGTGAAAATATTGCTGCTTCACTTAACATGAACGTGGATGAGAAGGAAGCATCACACAGAATTGTAGCAGCAGTTGTGACTTTAATTTGAGCAAACCCAACTCAGACAAAGATTTTGGGAAAAGAAATCCACAGATAAAAGTGAGATGGACCCTAATATTGTATCAGACCTAGAAAGACTTATGTAAAATAAAGGCTTATGTAAAATACAGAAATTACTTAACTTTGCTTCCCCCAGCTGCAGCCATTTAGTGGTTTCATTTTGCTCTGCCGTTTGTGTTATAAGTTAATTTAATGATATCTTTTACATTTGTGAAAATGGAAAGGTTACACAGTTTTTCTTTGAGAGAAGATATCTCCACCTTGCTCAGAATTAATGCACTTTTAAACAGTGTTCATAATTAGTGAGAGATCCTGGATGAAGTTGTGGTGGGGTGACACTGGCTGGACACCAGGTGCCCACCAAAGCTGCTCTCATTCCTCTGCTCCATGGGACATGGAATACATGGAATTATAGAATTGCAGGAGCTGATCCATAACATGGTCACAAAAATAATGGTAATGGGTAACTGCTATAATTTTAAATTTTTTTTTTCCTCCTAATTTTTTTTAAACCCTATGAAAGCAGGTTATTTGCCAGTGATTGACTGGTGCTGTAAAGGCATCCTTGCATGTCTGTCTGCAGAATAATTGTCAAGTAATAGATTGTGTGCTCAGTGCCACTGTTTCCATTACAATGCTCTTTACCTGTGGTGTAAATTGGAGTCACATGAGGAATGGGTTGGTAGAAAGAGGGCTTCAAACTGTGAACTGATTAATAATTAAAAGATCTGAACACAACCCTTGAGATTTTTGAAGTTGTCTGATTTTTTATAATTTCAGTTTTTTAATTTTATTAAATGCCAAGGTAGTCAAGCTTCTGTGAGATCTCAGGTTTTTGAGGAAAGGAATAGAGAGAACATGCACCATTTCAATGTCTGTTCATAATTTGGGGCTGCCAAACCAATGCTATTCGTGCTGACATCCTGTCTTTTCAGACAATTAAGTAATATATATTGAGATAATTAAAGACAATTGCTTGTAATAGCAGAAAATTATTATAATAGTTTTGTTTTCCAGATAACAATGCAGATTTATAATTTCTGTGACCACATCCAGAGCTTTACTACCAGAATTGACAGGGAAACCATAAATAGTTGTTATTCCATTATGCTAAATGCTGGGGGTATGAATTTAACTATGTTTTATTTAAAAATCCACGAGGTTTCATCCTTACATTAAATGGATCCACAGCAGTTTAACCTAAGCCCATTCTTGGTTTTCAAAACCTTTTTCATGTTTCGTCACACTCGTTGGTCACAAATCATATACACAGCTTGAATGGGAATGAACACTTTTTGAAGGTTTTAAAAGAAGACTTTAAATTATGTTGAGGTGAAAGAAAAACAAGCTTCAAAATGCTTCCATTTTGCAGTGATTTCATCAGGTAACTCCAAGCCTATTAGAAAATTTGGTCTCTTGTATGCTATTTCCTCATGTTCACGTGACATTTACAAGATTCCTATAATGGCATTTTCCCTCCAAAACTGGGAAGGTTTTTGATGGCAGAAGCTGTTTTAAAAAACAAAACAAAACAAAATACATATTTCTTTCAACAACATAGCCTGGGTGTGATTCAGCCAAGAGGTGCATTTAATTTTCGGTAACCTGGGAAGTTGTAACAAAGTGTGCAACTTGGGCTGTGCCAGAGAGTTTCTGTTTAATTAGGCTTCCTTTTTCTTTGTTAATTATGGCAGCTGAAAAGCTTCATCAGGGTGTAAAGAGCAGTCATTCATACGGAGGACATTCATATCTATGTTTGTTGATCTTTGATGATGTTATCAGTTTAGAGGTCATACAGACATAGTGAAGCTGTATATGCTGGGTTGAGAATTAATGCAGATTATTCTGATACCATCCATGCTAATTGTACCATTGCCAGTTTCTTTGTTATGTTTTGTTATGTTTTCCCTCTGGACTATTGCAGGTTTTGTCAGTGTAAATTTTGGTTAGCTACATAATACTGCCTATTTTAAGGCCATTTCACTCATTACTTTAAAAACCTAAATTATTAAGTGATGTAAAAATACCTGTGTTTTTAAAGTATAATTGCAGGGGTTTTATTTAAAGCATTTTAATAATCTCCAGTTTTGCCTGTTAGCAAAGTCTTTTTTATCCTAAGAAACTAAAAGTGAAAGACAAGCAAATGGTTTGAGATTATATGGATAATTAAGTTAATGGTCGTGAAATAGAACCTGAGGAATCAAAAAATGTGGTACAGGAGCATCAGGATAGTTTTCTAAATGCTCAAGGTTTTGATATGCTTGGATAGGACATGCAGCAGAGAGACTGAGGGAATCACAGCCTCAGGGGTTTACTCTCTGTCTTAAACCAAAGCTGAAAGTACAGCAAGAAACTTCTTGGCCCTTGGTGTGCAGCCCTCTGATCTCAAAGGGTAGTGCAGGTCATTGGCCTCAGAAAGGATATGTATTGGAATTGTTAAGCAGATTCAATTCCTGAACTTCTGTCCCTGGTGAGGAAGCTGCTTCTCTATCCTCATCTCCCAAGCTTCCTGCTGGGCTTTTGATGCTCTTTTTCCAGGGGTTTAGCAGAAGGTGCCATTTGTGGGGCCAAGTGCTTGAGTTTGAGTCTTGGCAATAAGGCACAGGACAGCCAGAGTGGGTGTCACTCAGACACCTCCTCCTTCTTTTGGAGTTATGAAAGCATAAATAGGCTCCCCTTGCAAAAGGCACCTGGACAGAGTAGATGCTCTGACAGAAGTTGCTCGGTAGAGGAAAACAAAGCCAAGAGCACTGGGAATGTGCTGCATTAACACCATGATGCACTAGAGGGCCCAGCCTGCATATAACCATTTCCCAAAAGAAAAATGGGTGGTAGGCTGGAGGAACTTCTGAGAAATTACAGTAATATTAGGAGGAGAAAGAGCTGTCTGAAGCCAACAGGGCTCAAAACAGGACTGAATGTGGAGAAAGGTGATAGAGTGACAAATGCATTCAACCTGAAAATGTAATCAGACAAGCATGTTCTCCTGCTGGAGAAGGGATTTAGCAACTTTGAACTCAAAATCATGTGATTTTTCTTCCTCCTCCTGGCTAGATTAAAAAGGGGAGCGATGTTTTTAATATTATATCATGCTTAACAAACCATTGCGTGCTGTGTCAAGTTCATTTTCCCTATCAGCTCTGGCTAAAACCCATTGCTATCTGTAGTCTAGCCTGAAGGTGACAAGAGATTTGAATCATTGTAATTAGGCACTCATCATGCTGCAAAAAGATACAACTATCTTGATGAATCAGTATGAAAAAAAAGCTGTGGTTTTTCTTCTTTTTTTTTTTTTTCTTTAACTGCAGTTGGTGCCTGGGAATGTGAGAGCAGAAATGGGTTTGGCAAGAACTGAGGCAGTTTCCTCAGCATGACAACTATTGTCCTGTTCTCTGTGCAGAAAAAGTTGAGTGGTTTTTGCCCCTCTAAGTCCTGTTGACACCTTCAACTGTTCTTGGACCTCTCTCAGGTTTTACTTGACAAACATTTTCATGTGTGCCACTTCTTTCTGATTCTGAGAAATGCACAAGAATTCACTTTCCTCACTTAAGTAAGAGCTCTGAAATGAGTTATTGTTTGCCTTTTAGGATTGTAGCTCCAGGGCACACTTTTGCTGTGAAGCGTAAGTGATGAAAAAGTGAATCTGCCCAGGTTTGTGGTTGGATGTGGCAGAAATGGGGTATAAGGAACTTTATCCCTCTGGGGGAAGGCATATCCATGCACATTAAAATGTAGATTTTGTGATGCTTATTAAAGCTGCTTTGTATTAATAATCAAATTTTGTTCTCATTTTTGCGTGTGTTTTAGAAAAGGTGCAGAAAAAATTCTGAAATACATATGGATTTCACCAGGTAGAGGTGCATTGCTATTTTCACCTTTTCTTTCTGGGAACAATGAGTTTCTCTCAAGACATTTTATCTTATCACTCACCATGCTTCTTTCCTGAGAACTTGGATAACATTCCTTTTGATTATAAAAATGTTATATTGTTCAAAAATTAATCAGGGAATGGCATTTATTGCCCAGTAGTGTACTTTATATACAGTCATGTCTGAATCCCAAAGTGTCTAAATTCAGGATTGTAACGCCAATTTATTACTGCTCCAGTTTTCAAAAGTGAAATGTGACTATGGATTTACATACTTACTTCAGTCGTGGTAGTTGAAATGGGATAATATTCTTTGGGAGGAGCAGGGAGCAAGCAGTATGTTGCTCACCCTACATGACTACTCTGTAATAGATCTTTCAGAGCTTTGAAGAGTGGGTGGTTTAAATGACTATGTTGTATGATTTTGTGGGTAATTTTAAAAAGTTACAGACTTTTGCTAGTCAATGTTAAAGCTAAACAGATCTGGAATGTACCAAAAGCAGATTTCAAGCTGGCATTTGTAAAAAATTTCTCTTCTGGAGTGAGCAAGTACTGATTCTGTTTGTCATGGAAACTGTGTCTTTGTTGAAATAGTTTTAAATCAGTTAGTATACAGTACTAAAATTATATATATACATACTAGAATTAATTTGGCTTTGCAGCCTTAGATATTTAACAAGAAATGTACCTGACAGTTCTCCTCTCTTCAAATTATGAACTAAACACTTAGCTCAAAGTAACAGCCCTGATTTCCAGATAGACAACAGATGCATCTATATTCAGAACACTGTTATTTCCCTTCTTGGTTTTTTTTTTTCTTTTATCACCTGACTTATGTAAGTAAAATCTGCTGAGTAAGGACACAGCATTTTTTAAATTATTACCTGGAGGGACAAGTTCACACAGTTTACCTTTCAGTTCCCACATTCATTTTTGGAGTTTGTTGGCTGATCTGATAGATTAGGTGAGTAAGGTAGAGATCTTAAAAGCTTGAAATGTGAAGGTGTTTCTTTAAAGGTTAAGGAAATGCAAATTGGTGTTCCCTACCCCAGACTGCTCAAGAAAAGACTATGACCTGAGCTCAAGGATTTTTTTCCATCTGGCCTTTGATATCAGTCATTAACTACATAGGTCCTGATGGCTGGGAAGATCCAGAGCTGCTTTGTGCTTGGCTGAGCACAAAGTAGTGGCAAGAGGAGAGGAAGGAAAGGGGAACTGAAGGGCTTGGCTACAAAGAAGTGAATGAGCTGAATTTAATGTAGAAGGAATTTGAGAAACTCGAGGGAAAAGTGAGGAATCTAACATGGAGGTTTGGGATTATGGGGTTTGGCTTGTACATCACCAATACGTAGAAAATCAGACGGGTTGCAGTGCCCTTCACTGTTTTGTCTGTCCTTGGGATTACAGCCTGTATGTGTTGTGGTACACAAGAACACTGAATATAAATTTTAAGTAGTGTGTCATTCCTGTTGCCATTTTGTTTTCAGTTTGATCGCTTATTCATCATGGGCGATGTTTTCTTTGTTTTCTGCTGACAGCAGAAGGCTTCCTTGTTCTTACATGTTGATATATGGCTTCGTTTGAGGGAGAATGCTGGTGTTGCCTTTAGCACAAATGATGTATGCATTTGCATTTCTGGAACTCTTTCAGAGTTTCCCATTTGCTTTTATCTCCTTTACAGAATGAGCAACTGTTCTAGTTTATCTTTTCTCGAGATCAGCAGAGATTGTTGATTACAGGGTGTAATAAATTAACTTGTCGACTTTTGCCATATTTCATGTTTATGCTATATGTCTGAACAATGTTGAAGATTTATAGAAATCTTTAAAAATTAATCTGAGATGTAAATGCTTGAGAACAAAAAGGTTTTGTTTTTTTAACTGGATTTTATTTCTAAAAGCCTGCTACGTAAAATTGCATGTCTCTATCTAGAACAAGCTTTTTAATTTTAATTGCCAAAGGGGTTTTCAAGTGATTTATTAGACACCTGACTGCAAAACTGAAAGTATAACATCGTAATCCTATTGTTGTCTTTATTTGCCTAAACCAGAAAAACAGAATTTGAAAATACAGTGTTCGTTAGAGTAAAAAATACAGGTTTTTATCATGTTGTGTTCTTCAGTTTGCTTTTAAAGGAATTTGTTTTCTTACTGTATTGTAAAATAGACTTAAAAAACTTCACAGTAGTCACAGTGTAATTCGTCATTATTTTCTTATCCGAAATTACTGAATGGGTGGTAGAAATTTGTAAATTTTACTTTTTCAGTAGAGTTAGATGATTGACTCTCCTATCCACTTGCAGGCAGGATATTTTGTTTTCCAGTTGCAATACATAGAAACAGTTTAGTTCTCACCTCTCTATACCATTTTGTCCTTCTAACCAGAAGTAACACTGTGAATGCATCAGTGTTTTGAGCTGGAAATATTACCCAAACTTAGCCTTTTTTCCACAACTTTTTTGGAGTGAATTCTTGAATTCCACAAGGAGAGAACTAGCTAAATACTTTTAGCAGACAAATTTTTGATTTTCCTAAAGAATAAACCATTTTCAGTCAAGTCACCTGTCTCCTTTTTTTGTTCAATGTCTTGGTCTGAGAGCTCAGAGGAAATTCAAGGAAATTTCTTTCATGGTTTCAAGGGACCATAAAGTGATTTAAAAAACAAACCAAGAAGCAACAAGCGACAGGCATTTAATTCTTGGTTCCTTTTTTTCCTGTGTCATTTTGTTACATGTAGGATTTAATTTTTGTCCTTTCAGATTTGAATAGACTCCCAAGTAATTTTTCTTCTTGAATTCTATTAAGCAGTAAAAGGCCCTGAATTATACCAAAAATCAGGCAATGCCTTTTAATTACTTTCTGAGAGAAAAGGTAAGGGTTCTTCATCTGGTCTCTCCCTGCTCCAATGCCTTCCCCCAAACAGGACTTTCCTTTTGCCCTTGGGCAGTTTTTTCTCATTCCTTTATCACATAAACTTGGCTCTGAATGCAGTGTAAGGGATCCCTGGGCAAGGCGCAAGTTAGACCTGAAAAAGGAAAAGTGTTCTTGCTCCCTAGAAATTAAGTTGGAAGTTTACCTATTTTCTCAAGGTAATTTTTGCCTTTTAAAAGCAGCACCTAATTTTTTCTTTTTGTAGTATTTCCATCTCTTCTGGAATGTTTACTCCTAAATGCCTCAGAAATTTCCTTGCCTGTTGAAATTTCAAGAACTCTGCTAACTGTATTTTCTTGGTCAGTAGTATTTCTTTCCCTATGGCTACTTCTGCTTAGAATTTGTCTTGAATTCAGACCCGTTTTCCAAGAGCTTAGTTATTGTTGTTTTTACTATGGGTAAGATTGACAGACTGAGGTTCTTTACTATAATTATTTCTTGAATTGTCCTGTAAGTTGGAGTTTTCTGTGTTTTGGCAAGGCAGGGATGTGTGTCAGTACCTCTTCTTCATGTTCTTTGGGTTTGATGCATTAGAAACTACCAAAGACCTGAGTTTGTTGTGGTGGTGTTAATGATGCAAGCTGAGAATTCAGCCCATCTGGTTTTGGAATTCAAGATTTTTTAAGTGTCTTAAGTATTTTTAAGTGTTGGAAAGAAGGAAAAATAGCAATTACCTTGTAATGAACAGTGAGATTTTTCCTTCCTGTTTGCACAGTGAACCACAGTTTGCAGTTAACACATGCATGGCTCTGGGAGTTTGGGAATTACCAGCAAAATCCCAGCGATGGCTGCTATGGAAGAACACCAGTACATGGGAATATTGTAACTCATTTAAGAATTATTTCCTTTTAATCCATAGCAAATGTCACAAGTTTCGAAAGTCGAATGGTAAGAACTTCCCTGAAGTGATGGTGTTATTTTTTTTTCTTTTTTAAATGGCATGTGGTAACCCAGATTGAGCAAAACCCCGGGCCTGGAGGAGAAAATTGCAGTCCTATACAATGTAATAGATTTTTTTCTTTCTATTTTCCAACATATAAATTCTAAATATTCTTGTCTTGTTAGAACTATCTTGATAACAAATAAGCTGTACAGCTCTTGGGCATATTTTTTTTAAATGCTGTTTTCTTGTACCTCTCCTGCTTTATGCAGCCCCTCAGTCACCCTTGTGAGAGAATGACCATGATTATTTTAGCAAACTTTCTAAACTTGGTAAGGGTAGACTCCACTATTTTCAAAGTAAGCTGCACCATTTACAACAAGTGCCTCATTTGGAACATCCTCTTCAGGACATTGCTGATGAAGTACAATCCTAGTTCTTTGTCTTTAATATCAGAGCCACCAATGCAGTCTTTGTTCTCCTAATGCTGCCATGTGAGAAACCTTCCCAAAGAGTTCTAGGTCTTTTCCAACAAAGTGAATTTTTGGTAGGCTTTCCCCACTTTCTGTCTACCTTCACAATATTTTCTTCCTCTCCTGTACATGATTAGTGAGACAAAAGAAGATTTGAGCCTTATGGAGAGGGAGTCAGGTTGACTGGAAGTAAGAGGTGACATTTGCATTTACAGTGTGTTTACTGGCTTAGGACAACATCCTAGAAGTTTCCAACCTCCACATGTTTGTTGGTATATGTACTGAATTTTCTTAAAAAGTATTAATAAAGTAAGACTTCTTTATGCAGATCTTTTCACTTCAGGTAAGTTTTAGTGATATCTATATTTTTGGTCTTGTTTTGGTGACAACAATGTTTATATCAATGTCATTAATATCAAGGCTACTGAATATTGATTATATTGGAATAAATTTTAACATTATCTTTGTGTTGGGAATAATTTCTATTTAAATTGCATAACTTGGAGACAGAAAAAATATATTGAGAAAGCTTTGAACAGACTTTCTGATGTAGGGCCAGCTATGTCAGTTTATGATTAGGTGAAGTGCCATGGATCTAATGGGACCAGTAGAGGAGTATTTTTATAGAGTATTGTATATTCAATATTGAATTTAAACTTCTATCTCTTTGTTCTCATTGGGCAAAAATTTATTGTAGCAGATTTGAGAGTGGGAATTTCACTCCACGATTTTGTTTTATACAAATATAAAAGCATGCAGGTGTTTACAGACAAGCAAGTGGGTATGACTGGATCCCCATATAAAATGCAGGTTTATGAGAGATATATCAAGAACTGCATAGTATGAATGGTGCTTTGAGGCTTAAACTGCAACCAAGCAAAAATGTGCAGCCTTCCCCTTTTGTCTATAATAGGGTTGACATTGGGAACCATGATCCCTTTGATCTTTACATAAAACAGATGAAAATGCATAAATTGCTTCTCATCAGAGATGAATTAAAGGAAAATAGCCTCCCGGAGGACAAAGCACCCCAGGCACCCATCAACAGCCTTACCAAATGACAGACCTGGAGGAGACTTCAAAGCTGCAAGCACAACTGCCAGTGAAATCCACCAAGAATCAAGATGCCATTAAAAAAAAATTTAAAAAATCACAGTTTACAAGTGCCCAGAACTCTCTCTTTAAGAAAAAGTGACAGAAACGCGCTACATGGACTTGCTTTTTAAGCCACTAAATGTTCTTTTTCTTTTAGGAGACTTGATAAAGGCAAGACTTGCTTGTTTAATTTAGTCCAAAAATGTGTTCAGACATGACAAACATTGGTAATTTTAGTGTCAGGTAGGGTTTATTCCATTTGAGTGGCATATTGTTTAGAAGCTGAAGTGTATGTTTTAGTGGAAGCAGATCAGACGTTTATTGTAATTGCTTCCTTGGTTGTCATCTTTATTTGTCCCTGTGAACACAGGCACAGTTAACATTCCTTAAATTGCAGAAGAAGAAGGAAATGTAAATACCAGGTTTGCTTTTGGAGGGGTGGGAAGGAAGATTTGAGGCAATAATTTAATTATGAGCACTTCCTCTCTGTGGAACAACGAATAACTTTATCCCAAGTTAAATCAGAATTCAGATCCTCTTCTAGCTTGGGTAACTAATTTAAATATAATTTAGATATTAAGATCAGTAGTGTTAAATATAGGAAGTAGGCTTGAATAAGGAGTATTAATTGCTGGTTTGTTTCAAGAGAATGTTAACCTAAACATAAATTTTTGCTTTTTGTTAGCATTCTATTTATGAGAAGATATAAAAATGTAACACTTTTAAGGATAGAGGCTAACCACAATTTTATGGAGTACTAAAATACTACTTTTGATTAAGACAGGTGTAATTCCTACAATATAGATATTGTTTTAGGAAGGATTTTGCCTGCTGCCAATTGTATACTTTGCTTATTTGTTGTGTACAGCACAATATCTGTATCCAAGCCCATATAAATTTGAGAGTCACTTAGTGGCATAAAAAGAACAAGTGACATTTCCAAATATGTAAGTGACAATGAAATTGTTCCGGGGGCTGAATGATTTGCTGTAGGTGAGATCAGAAAGGTTGCCAAATTCATTTTGTAAGAACTTATTTTCAGTTTCTTATGACCTTAATTGCTATAACTGAAGTATGTTAAGTCTAGAGCTCTTGGTTTTGGGAAGAAGTAAAAAGATTTTGCCAAGGATTTTGCCATCCTGTTTAAGGATGAAGCTAGGAAAAATTGCTGAGGAGTTTCTTTCTGTTCACATATTTTAAGGTTTTTCCCCCTTCCTGAAGACACTCTGTCTTCAGATATCTCTGCTCCTTGGATCAGGCATTTTTAAAAGGTTTTGAAAAATTGGAGTTTGTGGCTTCTGAGACCTTCCTCAGTTAGCTTTCCAGAGCTTGAATCTCCAGTGAATGCACTTGTCTCACTTTTGGGCCACCGACCCACCTGCACTTGAATGAGAAGAGATTGACTCCTGACACAACACACATAGCTGGACTTTCTTCACCAAGACTGATCCTGACTGATCCTATCAATAGCTGGACTGAAGTGGCAGGAGGCTGTAAGGCAGAGCAGGAAGTCTGCCTTGTTCTGTCAGGTGGGATGAGAGCTACAAAGAGAAGAAAGTGAAGTCTGGAAATGAAGAAAAATGTCTTGAATAGAACTTGATGGCCTGTAACAGTGCAGAGCAAGAGCCCCTCTGATTATGGACTTTTTCTCAGCATGAAATAAGAGGTCTTTCCTACAGCTTACACAGAGAACTGTCCCCTTTCCCTTAGTTTTTGCTCTAGTACTGTGTTTCTGCCTAACAGCAAAACCTCCTCTAATATTGAGTCATACTGCATTGACTGCTCAGCATATAAAGCCTGGAAACAAAGTCAATCATTCTTTGCTTTTGTGAGTACCTGGAAGATTGTTGCAGATAATATGCTTCAGTGGTGCTGTTTGTTTCTCCCATCTTAAGCTTTTTATCTCTGTGGATCCTTTGAATTAGACAGGGCCTTATGTTGTTGGGACTTCCATCTGTGTCACAACTTAGCAAAGAGAAATCTCAGTTCACCCTGAGTGAAAGTAGGCGTTGGAACATGGCAATAGTGTTTTCCTTCTATACAATATCAAGTGGCACACATACAAATTGCTACTGCAAGGCAACACAACAGTTTACCAGGCTTTTTTTGTTTTTTAAGAAGGAACTCATTTTCTTAAATCCCCTTTCTGGATGCAAGGGAATTTTTACTATTTCTTTCATGTTTGCTGTGTAAATCTGCTTGGAAAGGAAGGATCATGTATGACCATCTGCATTAAGCAACCAGCATGATGGACTCATCAAACACTCAGCAATATCTTCAGGCTCCCCTTAAGGTGGGTTTTATGTGTTAATCAGCCAGAGAGTGCCAAACTGGGCTCACAGGGGCATGAGGTGCCTCAGGGATCTGATGCACAATCTGGGACAATTTATCTTGGGATGGTTGTTGTGGTTCTTGTGCTGCCTCTGCTTTGGGAACAAGTCAGTTGCTTATGTAGCAGGTCCACAGGCTACGGTTGGCAAATGAAGGAAAACTGAAATGGGTGCAAGTGCACCATTGGCACTGAGCTGTTCCTTGCATCAGTGCAGGACTGTGAAATCCCAATTTCACAAGTGGCTTAGCCACTCTGCAACAGTGTGAGAACCCCTTTGTCGCCAAGGAAAAGAGAATTAAGGGTACAACTTGTATGAGCTATTGCATTTGTCTAGTGATGATCTGCCCTGCTCAAGAACTGACACACTGAACTAGAACAATTGTATCCTTTAGTCATTCCCTTAATCTTTCAGTATTCACATTCAAAAGCAGTTTAGACAAAGAATAAACAATTTAAGGCCTTAAGTACTGCAATGCTTGGCTGTACAGAGAAGCCCAGTTCACCTTCTAGATACAATCTCCAGCAACAAAGATATTTTTTAGGGAATTTATTTATGGGATTTCTCCACCTGCACAAAAATCAGGGGGTTTGCAACTGCGAATTTTCTGCTTATAAAGGACCCAAACAAAGAGTTCTCAAAAACTTTTAAACTTCTTCAGATCTCATAAGTTTGTGTTGAACAGCAGTCATGGCTCTGATGTGCATGCAAATGCAATTGTGTTTTGCATGCAGTCAATGGCAATTCTCTCTGATTATGATCATTTGATTAAGAATATGTATTCAGTTTTTCTGCTGTTCCATATTTACTTTAGGACTTGGATAGTGGTAGTCTAATGTGAAAGGCCTTCATCCTGGCAGGGATATGAAGTCACTGCTATGCTTCTGGGTTTCATTGTAGAAGCCCAACCTCTAACAGCTTTTAGTATATCTGCTTGTTCAAATACCATAGTTCTTTTTCTTCATCATCATCTTTGTCATCATCATCAACTTGATTATGAATTTGCCACCTTTATGGCCTTTCAGTCCAGAGATATTGTGTGGCCTTCTCTTCATTTGTGCCTAAATTCACCTTTTGATTTTCATCTAACACAGTATGCCTCATTGTTCTAGCCTGTGATCAAGAAGTGCAGAGAATTTAGATTTTCAGATTCCCAGCCATCCCCTTTTATTCAGAAGGGACGAAGGTGTTTGTCACAGTCTTCAGTTTGTTCATTCCTTTTTCTCCAGCAGCTGAGTGGATAACTATAACCATTGCTAACTATGACCACTGATAACCATTGCTGTGTCTCCAGCCTTTTCTTCAGGGAGAAAAAAAAGACTAGAAAAAGCTTCTGTTTACCTGCCTATAACTCAGTGCAAGATATTTAGGGCATGCTGAAGTGCTGCTGCTGTCTTGGCCTCCCAAATGAGCTGGCAGAGGGGAAGTTGTTTCCCCTTCTGACCACATGGAGAACAGAGAACAGGCAGAATAGAAGTGCAAAGCATGCAAGCATGTGCATCCCTGTGAGATGCCTCTCATCATTCCAGCCTCTGCTGCTTATAAAAACAAGTTGAATCATCCCAAATTATAGTCTGGCATATTAATGTAAACTGTGACTGGTTTGGGTTACTTTTAGTATGCCAGGTTGTGTTTGTTCAGCAACTCTTAAGCAGCATCTGTGGTGTTGGAGGGCAGAGGGCTGAATGGTGAGGGGAAGGAATGAGTACAGATGTCTCAGAGTAAATGATTGGTAGCAATAGACTTTCTTGGTCACACCATCCACTCATCTTCTAGTGGGAGAAACAGGACTGTTCCAGGCATGTTCTGAGGTATCCTTTTCTTGTGGAGCTGTTGTGTATAGCTGACTCCAGCTGAAAAAGCCTTGCTCATATCAGTGGTTCCCATTAGATCTCTCCTGAGAATGCAGTTTTAAGAAGCGTCTTTTTGGCAGCCCTGCCAGCTGACACAGCTCTCACTCTGTCCTTGCATCACTAGCATAATTGCCCTGGCACACTGTTTTTAGGGCTGCCTGGTGAGCTGGTTCATGGAATTGAACTGGTTTTAAATTGAACATTTTCCTTTGCATCCCTTATAAGCAGTTGCATCAGCACAGCTGAAGGAAGATCAGCAAAAGAAAAATTGTTTTTTTTTTTTAAGAGGTTTGTTGTCAGGACCTTCAGACTCCTGGAGCACCTTTGAAGGTATAATGCTAAAAAAGTTTGGCCAAAGGTGTGCAGAAGCCTGCACAGGAAGATTCTAGAAAACTGGTGCTTTCATGATATTGGTGACTCAAGGGGAAGTGTAACCATTATATCTGGAGCCTCAAATACTGTGCAGTGGAATCCCTTGTAAATATCTGAGGAAATATGTAGGTATTTTTGGACAAAATTTACCTTTATAAATTCTGCCTTTATTTATATTGAGCAAACATGTCTTGAGTATAGGCAGTAATTTAAAAGATCCAGCTTTTTTCCTTTTTTAAAATAAATTATGTGGAGATGAAGTAAATAGTAGGTGGAAGAATATAATAGAGAGAAAGATTGCACCTGAAGCAAGAGTTAGGTTTGGGAGGAGGATATGAGATGCAGGAGAACCATTAACCATTTAGATTGGGAAAAGTAGGTTATTCTGGATCCCAGAATCCAGTGCACATTGGATTAGGCCTGGGAATAGTAGGGTGCTTTTATTGGAAATGAAGAGCCTGAAGAGCATGGTGCACAGTGCCTTTAGCAGGGGACTCAAAGGTTTAGGTACTGCAAAATCAGCACTGAGAGCAGGGAGCCTGGAGCATCCTAAGTATAAATGGAACTTTTGTGGACGTTATATGCAAAAGCTGATTTCTTTTACTGAGCAGTTGTGAACAACATGGCTGTTTTTTCCAACAAAGGCCATGGGGTTTTTTGGGTTTTTTGGTTTTTTTTAAGGTCCAACCTAGGTATAGTAATGGGTGTGTTCCAAAAATAAAGATTAACCCTGTAGAATGTAAACAACTGAACCATTTTTTTTCTGCAAAATTATCTCACTTTCCACTTCCAGAAAAGAAAAGTCAGCCTGGTGAGGACTTACTTGTATTTCAGCTCACACAGTTGAAGATTTGCAAAGTTATTCACAACTTTAAGTAGAGTTGTAAGATTAGTAAGGTGGTTTGCCACTTCTAAATGTCAAGGCTGCCACCCTGCCCATAAGAATGAAAGTCTGGGCACTGGAAGACATGTTTTTCTAATACTACAAAGTCTGCCTTTAATCTTTTAAGTAAAAGCTTTTTCAAGAGTTATATTTTTGAATTATCCATTTCTTGAATGATGGTTTAAGATACGTGTATGTGTAGCTTGATTTCCATTTAACCAAGCAGGTAAGTTAATTGACTTTGACCCCAAACTAGTTCATCCATCAGGATCTAAGTATTTCTTTTATGTTAAAAACAGCCAGGGACTAAATAAAAAATGTAGTCACCAAGGTTGTATTGTAGGTAATTTTGTGTATGAAAAACACAGATTTAAACTGGCAGAAAATGGGATGGGTCTCGTTTGAAAGAAATGGTTATATGTTATCATATATTTATATATTATGAAATAATGTATTAAATTTTAATTAACATATTTGATAATATGTTTATATTGAAATAAGTTTTTTTTTTCTCCGCTGTGTGTGAAAGGCATGAAGTTGAGGTCAGTGTAAGGATTGGAAATTGGTGTTTGAAACACAAGGTGGTGCCATTGTGTAAAGTTGTGCTTCTGTGGAGTTTCTGAAGGCAGTGAAGGTGAAAACGGTGTATAAAAACTTGAGAGAAATGTGTGCAGAGAAGTTAGCAGTTTTAAATGAAAGATTTGTAGCACAGGATGAAGGGGAGTGTTCCTGGAGTTCTGGTTTTGTGATACACAGAAGGAAAAGGGATCTCTCAGGAAAGAGCTGTGTGATAAATTGATGTTTTATTTTGACTTTAAGTCTGCTTGCAAGTATTTTCCTTTTTTGGTTTCAAAGGGGGAGAGAGAACTTAACTCACAGTGTGAATCTAGGAACCATCTCCTAGCAGCTTTATATTGTGAATATATCAAAACAAGCTTCCCTTGTGTTACTTCAAATACACCCTAAAATGCCTTAGGATTAAAGCAATCATCTGTAATACAATATCTGTGGCTCATCGTTGATTGGCTCAAAACATGAAATACAGCTTTTTTTCTTGGAACAGTCAGTGTGTTTCCTTCATTGTCTGCTTTACCGAAATTCTGCATTCCTTGTCTAATCCTGAGATATTAAAATAATTAAGTGGGATAGTCACAGTTTCACTAATGAAGCATAATTGAGCTTTGGAATACTTTGATATTAAAATTAAAAAGAAAACATAAAAATGGATTTGCTGAGCATATGCACATTATTCCTATATATTGCTCCCTGGTTTGGGCAGTAACTGGGGACCTGGCTTTCCTAAGGACACTTGGGCTGTCCTGCTAGCAGTTTTTTTAGCCTTTAATCTTTATCGTAAAGTGTGTGCAACTCTGCTTATTGCATCTGTGAGAAGAGTTAGCTCTAACCAAAGTAATCATTATAACCTTAAGGTGTGAAAATTTGATTGCATCAATGTTTATTCTTTTAGGTGAAGTGGTCAAAAGAAAGTCAAAGTTTTGCAATAGCCATGCAGATCTGGTTGCTGTATGTAAATGATACATTTTTAATTAACCTGTTGGAAGAAATGTGTTTGACTTTATTCAGCAAATGCTATAGAATTATTGCTCCTATTGGGTCAGATAAAATATTATTTAATGTGCTTTGTTACTTAAATATATCAGGTCCTAATAATAATTTATGTGACCTAGAAAACACCAAAGCCTTGGCATCAATTTTCAAATTACTTCTTTCTTTCACACCAAGAATCCTGTACTGTAATAATGTCTTACACACAGGGTTGCTTATTATAGATGTTGCATGCACTTTAACTGCTGTGCAAAGCACCTCTCCCATGTAATTACACAAACATATTCTTAATTAATATGACTTGTGTTAGCGTGATCGAGCAATGGAATATTTTTTAGGTGTGTGTTTTGCAATCCAGAAAGAAGGCTGACAAATGTGGAATGTAGTTACTAAATATCGCACATCTCGTGAAGAAATCCTTGGAAAGGACAAAGGCCAGGACAGCTGTGAGACAATGAATTACCTTTGAAAGTCCTCAAGCATGTATTGATGCAGGAATTGCACTATCCCAGGTTCTTCCTCATCGTTAAGGATCTGTACAGAAAGGTGTTGTCAGATATGAAGAGCACTTGGGGGAACCGGAATAGTTTGTTTACTCCATGTGGAGCAACTTGACTCTGTCAAAGTGAAATGCCTCTCTATAACTTCATATAACATGCTGGAGTGATGTATTTTGTGTTCCCTGCTTTTGTAATTTAACCACGGGATATCCTGGAGGTAGAGCCTGTCGTGCAATGTTGTGCTACTCAGTTCCATGCTGTGGATCAGCTGGGGTTTTTTATGTGTTTGTGCAATTCTTCATATGTCAATGCCTGGAATACTTGCAGAAATGTTGGTATTGGGAACGAAGGTGGAAATTTTATGGTTTATCTCTCCCTGTCCATTACTTTTGCCATTCCATTTTGAACTGCTGTAAGGCAGCACAGAGCATATGTCATAGATCATGATAATCATTAATGGAAATAAGATTGTGCATATTTAGTCATGTAGAGAGATGCTTTTGGGTCTGTGATGTCATAAAACTTTTGAAATTATGGCCATACAGCTACTGAAGGAGTAGCAGCAGGGACAGGAAGAGAGTAGTTCCTTGCCCAGGACATTTATCAGAAGCCACTTTGGTGGAGCACCGCTTTAGGAGTAAATCAGCCGGTTGTTGATATACATGAGGAAGCAGTGTAATGATACACAACTGGGATGACCAGTGGTGGAAGCAAAAATTCAGTGTAACGTAGGCCACTGACCATCTCTGGACTCACTCCAGGGGGTTAGGTAGACAGGGGAGTTCCTGGCAGTGCCAACAGGTATTTTGCCATTCCCTGCTGAAAGCTCCCTCAGTTGCAAATCAGTTGAATATTGAGAAACAGCTGGTGGGACTGTTGTGGAAATTTCTGATGCTTTTAGGGAGGAGGCTGCTGTGAAATGCAACAGCAGTGGGGATGTTTCATAAATAGAGTGCTCAACATATTTAAGTGATATTGGGTAGGCAAAAACGCCTATCCTCTTTCCCCTTCTCCCATTACCCTATACAAAAAAAATCTTGATAGGAAAAAACATTTTATAGGATGCCACAAGCACACAGTGCCAGGTATGGACAAATATACTTAAGGCCTCCAGCTTATACTGCCCATGGGAGTAGGTCAGAGGAGAACAGATGTCAGCAATTTAGTCACTATGGATAAACCTGTGCAAGGCATCTCAATGCTGCAGTATGTCTTGAGGCAGGCTCCAGGAGATGCTAAAGTCTTGTGTTCAGAAAACCACTGGACAAAAAAAATTGAGATAACACTGCTGCTGTTTACCAGGATGGCATTCCTCTCTGGGGGTGCAGCAGTGGAAAGAGAACACTGGCTGAGAACCACCAGCAGGGAAATGCTGGACGTGGCAGTAGGCATGCCAGAGTCTTTGCCTTTTGTTTTCTCATGAGCTGAAGTTGTGACAAAGATGTGGCTGCTGTAATGTCTGTGTCTCTCATGGTACTGAGAAGACACATTCCTGGTAGTCTTTAAAGAGCAGTTTCAGCAGGTCTGTAGTCTTGGAGGGTGCACAGGTATGCATACAAGACCTCCTCAGATGTGAGGCAGTGCAGTGAGTGACAGACTGCCTGAAGAATAGGTAGGAATGTGTCTGTAAAACCAGAAAACCAACAAACATGCTCTGTAAAATTATTCCTTTGCACTTAGAGTGACATAAAACATCAAAAATTTAGCTCAATTAAAGTATGAGGACATCACTTCAGGGAGGTCAGCTTAAGTGCCCTATCTGTTTGAATGTCTTTTTTTAGACAAACCCTGTGTTCTGGTGATTGCCCTTCCTCATAGATGTATGGCTTCACTAGAGCCATACTCATTTGGCTGAGTTTTCCCATGACTGCTCAATAATAGTGCAGAGAGAAACCCACAGAGAATTAATCCAGTCATGGTTGTGCTAATTTCCAAAGAAACAACTGAAAATAAGGGGAGTTTGTAATAAATGCAATATAAAACCTGTTTACATGACTGATTCTCCTCCCCACCAGTCTGACCTTACCTCATTCCAGATTTCCCAGTTCTAGCTGAAAGCATTTTTCTGAAGAATGCTTCTAGGAAAATTCCGTTTTTTATCTTGGCTATGAAAGACTTGTATGAAAGACCTTTCAATGGAAAGGGGGAATCTGTCTAAATGTGTTGCTATTGAAAGAGGATTGGTTTATGGTCACATAGTTTGATATTCTTAGGAGGACTATACATTTAATCTTTGATCTAGAAATGATTTCAAGAGTCTGCTCATAAGCTAAAAGAATTTCTATCTAAATGTGACATCTTCAGCTCCAGGTATAACCAGAAGGATTGTATTTTTTTCTGAGTGAGTTGTCTCAAATATGGTTGCACTGGATAATTTCAGGGGGTTTCTTCTGTCTTCATTTAGCTAGTATGTTATTTTCAGATAAAACAATTTGCACAGGCTCCATGCAAATGATTTTTTGATTCTGTGTTCAGGGAGGAAGTGGACTGTCCTCTTCAAAGTTATAGTGCCATATAGAAGCAAATTGTTTCCAGGGCAGATGTGTAAAATTGGGTATTATACCTGACGTATTCCAGATCATTTTAAGGAAGGTAAGGTAAATATTTATGTATAGAAAGAGTGTTACTGAAGATTTATTTCCCAAATTTTAGCAAGTGAATATGATTTGAAGCAGTTGTTTTGGCACTTTTTTTTTTAAGCTGTCATGGGGCTTGAAATGATGAGCTTAACTGTGAAAGTACGTTTCTAAATTAATATTGTAGAAATAGTAAGGGTATATTCTTGCAAATATGAGTAGAAAAAATGATGGCAATATATCCCTCATCCTTGCTTTTCAAAAACAGAGGGCAGCTGCTTGTATGGTCCTAGAAGCCCTTCCCACCTTCTTATTTTCATAGTCAAGACAACAAACTTCCTCCACCATCATTACACAGTGCCTGAGCCACTGCTTGCAGAGACTTCTGTTGACCAGTTATATTTGGCTTTTTGGTAGGGATATAGGATAATTTCCAATTCTTTCAGACTATTGACTTTCCTTAATACTGTATATCTTCAGAAATATAAGTACAAATACATGCTGTTCTCAATAACAGTGAATATGTTCAACCAGTGTTTGTTTAATGATGAGAAAAATCCAAATCAATCTATATATTATTTTTGTAAACTATGCAATTAACTAAACTCAGCCTTTATGCAGTAAACATGCATTTTGGATAATCTTTTCAATGAGAATAATACAGACATTACACCCATCCTGATATGTAGAAGATGATCCATAGGGGGAAAAGATACATGTTCATAAGTCAATTATTTGAGAATAGAGTCCTTAATTTCTTCAGGCTCTATAAAAAGAATTTTGGCATCTGCACATATTTATTTTAGAGATATAGGGGTAAATCTTCAGCACAGAGCATGGGGAGTTAACCATGGAACATTCATTAATGTTAATGGGATTTCTATGGCTAATTCCCCACACTGAAAATTTAGCCCAAAGAGATTTGAAAAGTGATGTTGAGAAGCAAGTTGGTCGGTTAGTCTCATTACTCTTGTGTTATTAACTGCTCTATCTGCCACTGGCTTTGTATGAGCACTGAGATATTATACTTAACAGTTAATAATAAAGGGATCTATGCTAAATAGACATTGTATTGTGGAGGTAAAATAATGCAGTTATATGAGCAAATTTTGGATATATTCATTAAAGAAAAACCCTGAAAAAGCATAGAATAGATGGGGGAAATTCCTGTTAAGGCGTATTTTTAGACAGCAGAAATGGTTTACATTTCTAGTACAGCTTTAGCACCAAAAGGATTTTTTATCTTATTACATAGTATTTTACTATTGGGATGCAACTTCAGAGCTGGCCAGCTTGAGCAGGGAATTGGACCCAGTGACTTCCACGTTCCTTCCAGAATAAATTATTGTAAGATTTAGACTTAGTATAGCATTTTTCTGAAAGCCTTTTTGGACCAGTTTTCTTTTGTAAAAGTTAATTGAGATAAGAGAGGAAATTCAGTTTCTGTTTGTCTTTAAATTTTGAAGAATGGTTGAAACCTGGGGAAACATAAAAAGCTATTTCATCTACTAAATGGAGAATATTGTTTTAAAAGGAAATACAGGTTCCAATGAAAAAAGTTTATCAGATTCATGATGCTCTTTTTCCGTGTTAAGGATACACAGTGGAGAATGTATGTGAAATGTGTATGTGTGTGCATACATATATTCCATATATTCTCATTTCTCTCTCTTTTTTTTTTCTTTTTTGTATCTTAGCAGTTTCCATTGCTTTTTTAGGGCAGCTGTTAAATTGCTCTTCCAGTTGCTATTCAGAGCAATCAGGAGCCAGCCATTAGAGGGTGCTTCTGCACCAAGCAGCTGTCTTTCCTTAAAACCCAATTTACTTAACTTTAAGTATTTGTAGATTTAATGAGGAATCATTTTATGTTTCCTAGAATTACCCATTTTCTTCTTTAATTTGCATTCCTTCGTGAACTACTGTTCTTGGAATTCAGAGGATTAAGATGTAGATAACTAAAGGTGATTGAGAGAAGGTGGAATGATTCAAAGCAGCAAAATTATTACATTTCATAATTGTTACTGTAAAAACAGAAGAAGATATACATGGACCCCATGCAAGTGAAAAATGGGCTGGTCTCTTTCCTAATTATTGACAGAGAGGAGCATCTGTACTTTATAGCACTTGCCACAATATTACTGCCTTGTTTAGAAATAGATTTGTTCATTATAACTCCACTGCATATATTTGCAGCAAGAATAGTTAAATAGATGCAGTTTGAAAAATTCTACCATTGCTAATAAAGATTTAAAAATAAAATTCTCAGTACAATACAACAGGTTTTTTTTTCTCTGAAATCATCATGATTCCTCGTTCAGTAGCAAACTTAAAAATGCTCTGTCTTTTCTGTAAGAATGTGCAGACAGCAGAGTAGAGAACAGGATTTATAGCCATTTGTCTTAGGAATACAAATTTAAAGCCTGCACTTCTGACCCAGGACACTGGTGCAAGGCTAGTGAAGGAGAATGGAAATAAAAAGATTTCTGAGAGAAAATTCTGCTGTTATGGAATCAGTTCCTAAGACTGATTGAATAAAAGCCATTAAAATTCAAAAGGGGAACATAGCACAAAGCAGTACATCTCAGTTTTCTGCCCCAGGAATGGTCACGAGTGCTCGGCAAAGAAATCTGCCACCTGCAAGCCTTTGTTAAAGCCAGCCCGTGGAGATGGTGATTCTGAAAATACTCCTCCCAGAGAAGTTGATACATCTTTGCACTAATTTTCAGATTCAAGGTAAGGATTTCTGATATCCAACTGCTTTTGAAAGCTGCCCAAACTTCCAAAGACCTTCTCAACTAAAATGTTGGTTGATGGCTGAAGGAACTGGCATAGAGCTTGGAAAGGAAAGGGATCAAAGCTTTCTTCAGGAGCTTCTTCAGAAGCCATATAGCCTCCTAAGCCTTAAAAAAGGTAGCAATATGTCCCTTCAGGTGTAAGTGTCTACATCTTTATTGCACCAGTATATGTTTATATGCTCATAGTAGCATATTTGTACAAAGGGCTGCTGGTACTGCTGTCTCCAGTTTTACATGTACAGCACATGATGTCTTTCCTGAGATTGTGAGGACATTTCTTCTCAAAAAGCAGAGTTTACATTGCAAGGACACATGGAATTAAAACGGGTGAATCTTCCTGACATCATATTCACTAACAACTTGGAAATTTAGAATTTGCATATATATTTAAGTAATGTGAATTTCAGCATCAGTGGGTGTGCTTTGTGAAGCTGACATGCATCGTTGTATAACTAATTTAATTCTAATTCTTCCAAGAGGTTATTTGATGCTCATTTATGTTTCCTTTATCTGTTAAAAGGTGTATATTTTTGCTTTAGTGCCTGCACTGTCTTGTTCTGACTCAAGTAAATTTTTTGTCTAATTTGAGAGTGGTACCTAGGCAAAAGTAAAACATCTTTCTTTAGCATAGACTGAATTATTGGATATTGTGAATGATTGGATATTATCCTGTTCTTTCTATATAAAATGTGGACCTTCTGAATGAATCCACAGATAACTGGAAACATGTGAGTGCTTTAAAGGTAACTCAAAACTTGGGTGTTGAAGGTTATGTCATGTGTTATGTCATGTGTTGAAGGTTATTGCTCATATATTAAAAAAAAAAATTGAATGAGACCTATGGGAACAATATAAATGCTAAGGAAATCTGTAATGCAACAGTTTATAATGTTTGCCCAGCAAACTTCAGCCCTAATCTAATGTGTTTGGCACTATTCTTGTGCAAATCACAATAGTTTTGTACCTTGGAACAAAATACTGGTGTACACACTGCTCACTAGGAGCTTGGACCAATTGACCCAGTAGTAGTTTTTCCTCTGAGCTCAATGATGACAGGATCCAATTTTTAAGTTACAAACTCTTTGAAAATGAGCTACATGGATTTTTCTGCTGTTAGCATCTTTGAGTAGCTGTTGTAAATCACTGCTTGAGTTCACAACTGGTATTTTAAAATGAGAACCAAGTAAAAATGACTGATTAATTGAAAACAGGGAGTCTGCCTAATCTTATATTTTAGTCAGTTAATTACACCTTCTGGTATTATGCTTTATAATTTTAACAGGATTGATTCCTTCAGCAAATATTTCTTGTTTTAGAAAGAGCTGCTTCATGTGACTTTTTTTCCCCCAATAATTACAATAAATCCATTAGTTAATGATGCAAATAAGCATTGCAGTGAAAAAAAAGGATAGATGAACAAATATACTGGATATTCTAACTCATGACTAGGTAGAAAGGGGACACATATTCTGATGCTGTATATCTTGTCTCCTTCAAATCTAGTCCACTAGAAAAACACCCTCAATATGCAGCTGGACTAGAAAACAATAAGCCTGAAGCCAGAGAACATATCACCAGGATTATCTGAAAAAATAGATGGCCACTTCTATGAGGAACCAATTCTCCTTTCTCTCCATAATTTGACTATATGTTGAGAAGATGCTGCAAGCTAGCTGATTGTTTCTGAAGAATTAAGAGTTGCCTAAGAGTCCATTTTACATTTCAATTTTCATTTAATACGTAATACCTATAACTTCTACTGCTACATTACTTACAGAAGCTAAGACGAACTAGTGGTTCATACCAACCAGAAGTTAAAGCTCTTGCATCCGTGAAACTGGGACTCATGTTTGGAATTGCCTCTCCATCAGTATCAATATTTAGTATATCAAGTAAAGCTACTGCAATGTTCTGGTTTTTCAGGCAGATGAAGCTGGTCATAAAGTGGCATCTAACAGTATTTACCCAATGGTGACAGTATTCTTATCAAGAGGAAATTTTTCCTTAAAAGTGTTGGATGCTACCCATTATCTGTGTGATCTCTTGCAGATCCTAAAACTCGATTTCTCTTTACTACAGATACGCAAATTTAGAAGAATGGTGCTGGAAGTTAGTAAATCTATTGTTGTCATGTTGTAGGACAGCTTTGAGACCAAAACTGTTTTAAATACTGGGCAAAGGCAGCTGCAGGAATCTTACTGACAGCTGGTCTTACTCTGCTCCCTTAAGAGGTAGAATGAAGCTGATCTGAACTTTTGACCATTTTGGACATATCTTGTTTGCATTTTAATGAGGTAGATTTCTGAAACTAGCTGTACTTATAGACCAATTATTTTACTGTCGTGGTTCTCATAAGGGTGGTAGAGTAGTTTATAGTTCAGTATTAAAATCTGCGTATATTTTGGTTTATATACACCCCCACTGCTCATCAGTTTCTTTGTAATTATGAAAATGTTTAAACAAATGCTTTTTTTTCTTCAAAGTTATTTTCCCCGTTGCATATCTGCATAATTAGAACACAACATAAACTATACTGTAACATTACAATCAGGAATTAATTATTGTAGCATGAAATTTTCATTTTTTTTTCTAACTGCAAAGGTGAGTATGGCTTAAAATTGAAAAAATACTAGTCCTTTTCATAGAAACTTGTTTGAAGATCATAAAGGAGTACAAAAGAAGAAAAGCTTTTTGTTTGTGTTTGCAATCAAATCTTTCTTAAAAGGAAGTCTGACACACAGGCATTGTAATTTTTTTAATATTACATTGAAGAAACCAAGATACAAGTCTCACTGGATTAACTAGAATTCAAGTATAGCAGAAAAAAAACATTTAAAAATAAATGCTCACAAACAAGAATCTCAACAAGCCTTGCAAAAAGCTATTCAAATTTGATTTTCAACTATTAGTAAAGCTTAATTTTTGCTTGCCTAATTTATGGCCTGCATCTAAACAAAATAGGTCAAAAATAGCTACTGGAAATTATTTAAATGTAAAAACATCTTAAAAAGGAATGCAAAAAAATACATTTAAAGGTGTTGTAGATCTAAAAATAATCCATCTGTTTGTTCCAGTAAATTTATTCAACTCATACAATATACTCAGAAATACATTTCTATTTTTAAAGGGAGCCTACAAATTTGCAAGATTTATAAATGAAATCGATGTGTTTACCAATGTTCTTCAGAAAATTCTTTAAACACATACTCAGTGAACATGCAGAGTATAAAATATTAAAAGGCCAGAGCTGTAGAGTTCAGCAAGAAATTTGTTGGTACAGCACATAAATAGAAAACTAAATAGTTGTCCATGCTATATTTTCGAGTGCTGCTCTTTAACTGACATCCATACAGATCTGGTTAGTTGTGCAATAGCTCAATCTGAAATACTGCATAAAAACATAGAAGAATCTTATTTGTTTAGGTACAAATATAGTTAAAATTCAGATTGAGCTGTGGTTAACCCATTGCTTTGGACTTAACTGTTCTGATCACTGTTTATTTCCTAGCAGCCCATGCTGCAAGGCAGCTGATGAAATAAGATGCCAATTCATAGAGGCATAAATGGAAAGAAACAATTTACATCTGCTGTCTGTAGCACTACTGTAAACTCACACATTTACATCATTAATTTTCAATGAGAACTGGTGTTCTAAGTTTAAAGACCTGCCAGCATAAATGTCCTTGCAAATAGGAATTGCAACAATGGTAGGGCAGAGGAGCAAGGACTTTTCCTGTGCTTGCATTATTTGCAGGTCCTTCCACCTTCTTTCTGCTTAGCTTAAAAAAAGAGAGATACTGTTTTCTTCTCTGGCTGATAAGAAATAACTGTTACAAAATTTTATGACCTACTGACCTTTAGTATTGAAAAATTGGGTTATTTACAACAGCAATCACTATCTAAAAGAATGTCGTAAAACAGCTTGACATTTAGTACTTCTGTAATTGCCTTATGTCATGTGTCAGCACTAGATATCTGTAGTTTGGATCACTTATCTGCTATCTGGTTTATATAAAGGCCTTCAGGGTCTTTATCAAAATGTGTATATGAACTTTTCACTCTGTGAAGTAAAAACCTAGGTCAATTATATCTATTTTCTGTGACCTTCTTAACTTTTCACACCCACTCTGTCTGAGAGTTGTTACAGATTGTAATACTTGCCTGCAGTATCAATTGGAGAACAGTTCTTAGCTTCATTAGGGTTGTCAGAGGTGTGGCTGATACATAAACTTAAGTGTCTTCTTGACAAATGGCATTACCACCCTCAAATTAATTCTGCTTCTCCGTTGTTAATCTTATTATCTGTTCGGTTAATCAATAGCTGTCTTTCGAAAGAGTGAACCAATACTGTGTATTGGAAGTGTGTTTCTGAAGGCAGGAGAATTCAGTTTCTGGTCCTGTCATCTTCTACTTGAGTGATAACTCAGCAAAAACCGTGCCTCAGTTTTGACACATGAACAATCAATTTGGTGGCAGCAAGTTACCCCCATATAGATTTTCTGTAGTATTTTTGGATGTGTCCTTGAACTTTAGCACCCTCTATCTAGTAGTCAGAGTTTTTAGTTCAAAGATCAGAGGATGAACTGGACAGATGTCTAAGCCAACAATTCCCATTTTGAATAATGGTCCATGTGCCTTTTTGCCCAATTAATTGTGCAAGAAATAATTGGTATCAGCTGGAGATAAAATGTTTGTTCTGTTTTACAGAACATTTTTTACAGTCTTTACAGATTTTCAGTGTTCTTACTTTGTGTCAAATAATCTTAATGTACTTAAGGAGCTATATGTATATTTTATAGTTAAACATGTAAATATTTTAAAGTATGGAAACTCAGTAAATCGAACTGTCATTGCAAAAAAAAAGGATTATTTTCAGGCTCACAAAACAATAAAACAAACCTCACAAAAATAATTTAATGGAACATGATACAGCTTCGCAGCATATGGGAATAAATTTACAATGTATAGTTTTCATGCCAGAATTCTTGAGTTATCAGATAATGTATTTCCTTTCCATGATTATTCTGCAAGCCATATTTAGGCCTTTCTTACAATAGAAGTTTCACTGTGTATTTTGATACAGAGCGCTCTTGTGTGTTGTTCACCCATCTACAAAATAGTTTTCCTATTTAGATTGGGGAGGCTAGGATAATTAAAAGAATTTGCTTCATTCATGTGTTTGGCAAAAGTATTCTAAGTCATCAGAGTCTGAAGAGAAAAAAGTAGCAACAGTAAATATTTGCCTAGAGATTCAGATGTATGATAACTGATCAACTTTTTGTGTTCGTTGAAAATATTCTCAAACCAACATTTTAATATGAACTATTATGCACTGAATGGATTTACAGAAGCATGCCTGCATTCCTACTTCTTGAAATCAGAGGTTGGTCTTAGTGACAGGGGATCTGATTTTCATTTATACTACAAAATCTACACTTCTTTTCTCATTGGAAAATGGATTTAAAGAAGTAAATGAATATAAGAATGAAGCCCACTGTGTTGCTGAAGACAGCCAGGATTTCAGGCAGGGGTTTCAGTGCCAGAAGCAGTAATTGTGAGAAGAGACTGGCCTAGGCTCAGGAGGAAATAGCTGCAGGGGAGAAGGAGTTGGAGCTCAAGAAGCATCTAAGAAAAATGGAGGAAAAGGAAGATGAGCCTGAGCCTGTTTGTGGAGGGGAAGGTGCAAAGGGAGCAAAGGTATCGGGGAGCAAACACAGTATAAGAGTGGGGATTACCAAAGCCGGCTTGCACTTGCCATTACAGAATGGATTAATAACCTATTTGTTTCAAATTGGATTGGGTCAGGCTTTTGCTTTGTGTAGCCATGGCATTTTGGATCTGATAGGAGTGACAGAACAGGATTCACTGTTATGCTTAGCCACAGTCTCACTGGAAATGAGACTTGGCCTGGGTGCTGTTTGTGAGGCACTGCAGAGTTCCAGTGATGGAACACACATCTCAGGCTTTGCCTGTGCAAAGTGAAAGATGAAGACTAGAACCTCTTACCAGAAATTAAACTCAAGCTTCTGCAACTGAATGAATGAAACATTTAAGAATGCAGTCCTGTAGCTTATATCCTGCATAGGTAACAGAATTACTGTCCCCTGCATTCCAAAGAAAGGAGGCTAGATCACAGTGCCACCCTTGCACCCCTTTAACTTCTAACCTAACTGAAACTACGTCACTCTGTGCTATTTCTACAATGCCTTACATGCAAACATTTGTGAAATTTGAAAGTGGTCTGACTGAAAATTCAGAGCTGATGTTACCAATGAGCCCATTGGGCCAAGGCTTTAGAAGCTGATAGGACTCCCATAGTCAGCAGATGTCTACACAGGAGCAAGGGGCTGTTCACATGTGCCCATCTTGTACAGATGAGAACTTTGCTAGATCATCCAGCTGAGCACAAAACAACATTCCCCAGCTGAGCTATCCCTCTGTGTTCCTCAATTCTGGTGCAAAGACAGTCTTTCCTTGTGCCCACCTCCATTTTCAGGAATTACATATTTTTGACAATTTCTTTTGTGAGAAAACAAAGCAGATTACTTTTAGCTCATTTAGATCAATGAATTAAAAACTTTAAAAGGTTAGACAGAGACACAGACATAAGCATCATTTTCTTAAGAAACAAATTAAAACTATCAATATACGTGTATAAATTAGGCATTTTCCTGTAATTGCTGTGCTGCTGACTTTTGGTGTAATAACTTGTAGATGTGAAGGAAGAATCTGGATTGTTTCTGCTTAATGCCAGACTACAAAATGAAGTTTTACAAATTCTCATTATTTTACTTACTTTATTTCAGTATGGGTTTTATTATATATCAAACAGGCTGTGGCTTCATACAACTGTAAAAAGCTGAAGCCTGTCTTATAAGATTGGGAGAATGTTTTGCATTTTTTATCTGTGGGAACATGATGGAGAAAAAATTTGACTGGTCTATTTTTAAATTAAGAATTACATTAAATTTTATGTCGATTTAGCTAAAAATGTAAAAGATAGTATGTCTAAAATTTTTTTTTTTATGTTTTATACAAAGAAATTGTTTTATCAGTTTAAAGCATAGAGCAAGTAGCTACTGATCTAATGCAGGTAGTTCAATCTAAACTTCAGCTTCCAGAGTCAAATACTACATTTTTGAATCATACTTGTGCTGCAGGGAGTTTCTCTCCTTGGTGAAGGAGAACTTGGTTGCAAAGAGGAAGAAAAAACAGGCAGTGATTTCCACTCCAAATAATATGTCACAGAAATAGAGAAGGTGTTGCAGGATGACTTGATGACTTACCTTGTTTGTTGAACATTAAGTGTCTGAGTTAAAAATTAGCCATTGTGAATGAGCTGTAGCAATGCAGAGATTGGATGTTAACATTTGTGAGGTGGAAAAGGGGAGGCAGACCTAAGATCAAGGATAGTCTGCTCTGGCATCTATAGCTAGTAGAGCTATTGCATAATCAGTCCAAAATCAAATGAAAAAAATAAGTGTTTTTGTGAATTAGAGTCCATTGCAGCTATTACATTTTCCATTTATCTGAAAATAAATTAGACCTGCGGAATATGAAAGCAATCTGGGTTCTGCACCTGGGATGGGGCAACCCTGGGTGTACAGACTGGGGAATGAGAGGCTGGAGAAGGAGAGTGCTGTGGGAAGGGACCTGGGGGTGCTGGTTGGTGGCGAGTTGGATATGTGTCAGCAGTGCCCTGGAGCCAGGAGAGCCACCTGTGTCCTGGGGGGCATCAGGCACAGCATCGCCAGCCAGGCAAGGGAGGGGATTGTCCTGCTCTGCTCTGCTCTGGGGCAGCCTCACCTCCAGTGCTGGGGGCAGCTTTGGGCACCAGAAATATAAAAAAGGCATTAAGCTGTCAGAGTGTCCAAAGAAGGGCAATGAGGATGGTGAATGTCTTGAGGGAAAGCAGTATGAGGAGCAGCTGAGGGGACTTGGTCTGCTCAGCCTGGAGAAGAGGAGACAGAGGGGAGACCTCATTGCAGTTACAACTTCCTTGTGAGGGGAAGAGAAGGGGCAGGCAGTGATCTCTGCTCTGTGGTGACAGTGACAGAACCTGAGGGAATGCCCTGGAGCTGTGTCAGGGGAGGTTTAGGTTGGATATTAGGAAAGGGTTCTTCACCCAGAGGGTGGTTGGACACTGGAACAGACTCCCCAGCCTGCCAGAGTTCAAGAATCATGCAGGGCCAGGAGTTGGACTTCAGTGATCCTCCCAACTCAGGATATTCTCTGATTGTATGATTCCATGGAATAGGACAACACAAAAGGATGGCCTGTGACGATTCTTATAAAATAATTCCTGGTATTGTGTTATTTGTCAAGAAATTCTGATGCCATGTGAGTAGTGAAAATGCATTCTGCAGTGTTTTCTTTGATTTGGGCATTTTGTCCTATAACCTCTGCCCAACCCTTCATCTGAAGCACCTCATCTAGTACATGCACAGGTGCCATTGCAGCACTTTTGTGACTTTGCCATGGCATAGAGGGACCTGCTCCTGACTGGCTTTGTATTTTACCTTGTTTCTACTCCTCGGAGTGTGCTCCAAACAGCAACAGTATTTTGGAGGGATCCCCCTTGTTCATTGCTCTTTCATTAGGAACGCTGGGTTTCTTGGAGCACATTTCTGGGCCCACCTTCAATGGAACATGCAGATGGTCGCCACAGGCTGCCCTGTAGACTGGCAGCTACAGGGTTTATTCTCAGAGGGACACTTAAGGTAGTGTTGTCACACCAAGCCATGCTTCTGGCCCGTGAACCGCAAATTTCAGATGGTCTGTTGTAGTCAGCATCTCCTGTTTTCTACCTCTAGGTTGCACCTAGCGTGTTTTCAGAGGTCGAGTTTTTGGAATGCACTCACCCTGGGAGCTGAGCATTGCCTTTCACAAGTACCCCACTCTCCCAGGTGACTATGGAAAGAGAAGAAATGCAGCACCAGTGCCCCAGATCACTCAGGCAGTGCATAGTTTCTACTTATTTATCATTACAGCACCTGTGTTGGAGGTGTCAGAGAGGACCCTTGATATCAATTTCAGCATTTGTTGATGTGATAAAGTGGCCAGGCCGTTATTTTCTGTATGAATGGTTACTAAACTGAAAATTTCTTTTAAACAAAACAATCCTCACATCACACAGATACTGGCACAGACTGACCATTGCAAAACATCTCCATTTGTCAGTAAGCTTTTGCAACCACTCAAACATCCCTGTTGTTTGTGGTGACATTGTGAAAGCAGACAGTAAATGTTGTGTGAGCCAGAAAAAGAAACATTCCACTTTTACCTTAACAGTAGAATTATTTCAACACACTTTCTCCAAATTCGAATAAATTTTAAAGAGGGAGGGATAGAGTCCTTAAAGCTCAATGGGAGGAATTTTTATACATTTTCACACCTACCCTCTTTGCAATAGCAGTGCCCAGCTCGTGGAGTTGAAGGAATATTGTAAATACTGAGAGGCACTTTTCAAATCCAAAAAGATCGCTTTGTCATCATCATCCTCATCCCCACTGTGCTGGAATATAATGATGTGGAAAATTATGAGATGTAGTTGCATAACTCTGAAAGTTGACATGTATTTCTTCAAAAGGAGCAAGAGAAAATAATTCCTCTGAACAAAGTATTCAGGCTTGACGATGCCATCTTTTGTTATATGAAGCAAGTTTTCTCTCTCTTTTTTTTTCACCCTTGTAGACTATAACTGATCAGAAGGCATTTCGGATTAGAGTTTGTTAGACTGAAACAGTATTTTTGAGCAGCTGTCCATTCTCACTGGCACAACAGTAACAAACATTCCAATAATTAGCTGGTCAGTGAGTGCTCAGAGTCCAAGGAAGGGGGGAAGAAAAAATCTAAACCCTAAAGATTTTGGTAATTGACAAACCTCTTCTCCCTTTTTACGTACATGGAGAATTTTGCTTCCTGTTGGTTATTCCATGTGGAACTGAAAGGCTGTTTCTTAGAAGTCTTTGGGTTTTTAACATTTTCTAACAAAATTTCTTTTTTTCACATTTTTGAGGAAAAATTTCTTAACAGTATGCGTCTTGGACACTGAGTATTTAGTGCCCATTTGAAAACTTGCTTCTGCCTTTTGGCAAGTTCCTTCTATGTGTTTGACAGCGAAAAAAATAAGGACCTGAAAGTGTTTTCTGGCCTGTCAGTGGGGAAGGCACTCAGGAGCATTAAAGCATCATGGGATGGCTTTAAATTCAATAGCAGAACACAACTAGAATTGCCCATGGAGCCTACCTACAAGAGCTTTGGAATAATTTGGGGATTTTATGTTGGATTATCTGTCATGCCAGTCTTCTAGTCTCACCTTGTGTTTTGGGTTTGTGCAGCAGGATTTGGGTGGTTGGTGGCTGTAGGGGTGGCTTCTGTGAGAAGCTTCTGGAAGCTTCCTCTGTGTCCAATAGAGCCAATTCCAACTAGCTCCAAGAGGGGTCCAAGCTGGGCAAGGCTGAGCCCATCAGCAACAGTGGTAACACCTCTGGGATAACAAGAAGGGGACAGGGGACAAAGTTAGAGTGCAAGAGCAAATTGCAAGCATGGAGTGGAGGGAGAATATAGGAGAGAATCAGCCCTGCAGACACCAAGGCCATGAAGGAGAGTGAGGAGATGCTTCAGGTCCCAGAGCAAAGCTGTCTCTGCAGCCCATGGTGAGGCAGCTGTGCACCTGCAGCCCATGGGAGTCAACAGGAGAGCAGAAATCCACCTGCAGCCCATGGAGGACCCCATGCTGGAGCAGAGAGCCTCAAGGAGGCTGTGGTCCCATGGGAAGTCCATGCAGGAGCTGTGGCCCTGTGGAGAGAGGAGCTCACATTGAAGCAGGTTTGCTGGCAGGATTTGTGGCCCCATGACAGACCCACACTGGAGCAATCTGTTCCTGAAGGAGTGCACCCTGTTGAAGGGAGCAGGGAAGGAGTGTGAGGAGTCCTCCCCTGAGGAGGAAGGAGTGGCAAAGTGTGATGAACTGACTGCAGCCCCCACTCCCCTGTAACTCTAGGGGAGAGAAGGTGGAGAAATCAGGAGTAAAGTTGAGCCCACGAAGAAGGGAGGCGTGAATAGAAGGTGTTTTTAAGATTTTATTTCTCATTATCTTGTTTGGTATTAAATTAAACCGATTTCCCCAAGTCAAGTCTGTGTTGCCCATGATGGTAGGCAGTCAGTGGTCTCTCCCTATCCTTATCTCACCTCACAAGCCTTTAATTCTATTTTCTCTCTCCTGTGCCACTGAGCAGGGGAGAGAGACCAGCTTTGGTGGGCACCTGGTGTCTAACCAGGGTCACCCCACCACACCTTGTTTCAGGGCAAATGTACCTTCTCTCCTGCTGAACAGATCATCTGCCACTTGAAGGTGTGTGGGGTTTGTTTTAGTCAAGCTGTGGTAGGATTTTGAGAAGCTCACTCAATTTGATGACTTCCTGTTAGTGAGAGATTCTAATCTGGGATCTATGGGCCCTGGGGAAAGCAAGTTTTGTTTCACTTGCTGAAGTAAGTAAGTAATAAAAAATGAGAAAACAGATAAAATTATAGCGTACAATCTCCTTTTATGTTAGTCCACATGGAAAAAGAGGGGCTACCCTCATCTGTATTTGTACCAAAAATGGTTCTAATGTTCAACAGACCATCATGCTACTAATCTCCTTACATTTTTTTGCAAACCTCATTCTCACCTAAGATGAAGGTATATTCCATTTACTAGGCGTGTGTTGTGTGTTATGAGCTTTTTTTGTTTATTTTCATTGTTTGGGTTTTTTTGATAGAACTATGGGATTTAGTAAGTCAGCAAGACCTTTTGTACATTTGGGGATCAGTGGAAAGAAAATGCTATTTCCACTTGGTGCTATTTCAGTGGATTAGGCCGTTCTTCAAACATATATGTTAACTTGGGTGATAATACCTCAAGGTCTCCCAGCTTCTTTGGTGCTACCTGAGACTCTTGCACATATTTTTCATCACAGCACTCTTGACAGAAAGGTCTGATACTCTACGTGATAGAAATTCTGCAAACATTATCTGAATTGATTCATTATCTAAATAGCACTCATGGGAACCAAATGAAGAATCTACTTCGAAAAAGAAAAAAAGTTTGAATATAGTACCATACTAGCAGTGGTTCTAAAGGTTGCTGCATTGTGTAAACACCCCTGCTCAGTCCAGCTTTCAGTGGATCCTTGGGTTTAGCAGAAGAAGTGAAAGTTATTGACCTGGTGGCCCATTTATGACTAGGGGACTGCAGGAAATCACCAGCAGTCTGCTGGTTACTGTGTCTAGGAAGATTCCCAATGCTCCTTTGAAACACAGCACATCTTCCACTGGGGATATTCAGATGGATTGTTCAAAAAAACATAGCAAGTATTTAATAACAATGTACATAATACTTCAAATCATATTCTATATGCTTCACATCTGTTGTTTTGTCAGTTCTAATTGACATATTCTAAGTGGTTTGTTATTTTTTTTTAATTTAGAAAGACATAATTTGTTCTGACACTGTAACTGATGTCTGCAAATATTGTGTTCCAAACTGTTCCTTGACTATATTGACACTTCCCAATGTACAGAGTTTAAAAAATTTGACCAGACAGTCAAATTCTCATATATAAGCCAGATATTAAAGTAGTGGATTCAGTTTGGATATATCAAAGTATAACCATACAGTAAAAATAGATTATAAGGTGTATATTAAAAGCATCAAGCACAAAGTTATTTGCTTTAGTGAGAGCAGCTATACTTTTCAATAAATGTTGATTTCTCTCTGTGTGATAAGTATATATTCATATTGCATTTCTTATTCTATTTTTTGCCATTCATTATTCCTTTTATTGTGATCAGAAATTACAGCTTACATATAACAAAATGTCATCAGTGCTAGGTTCTTCTAGCACTTTGTTTCCAAAATACTTGCAGTTTCATGGGTGATAGAAGGTAAGAAATTGGTTCATGCTGTTTCTTTCCCTCTTTTGCCTAGTGCTGAGGTTCCATTTGTGACCAGATGTCCTTCTGCCTGACTGAGATGTTTCTGTGGTCTTTGAGGACCAACTTGCATATTAGAGGTGAGCTGTTACATGTTACTAGAACAAAACATCATTGATTGATGAATATTAAACTCATATAAAATTCTGAATACCCAAATAAAGTGGTTTTTATACTCAGGAGAAAGAAAATTAGGCAGCAGTACAGCATTTGAATTTAGTCAGCTTCTTTGCTTTTCTTGTCATAGAACTGTAATATCCTTTCAGGTAAAAAATGTTAAAATTAGATTTGATTGGATGCATTGCCCTTCTCAGAAAGCTGTGGCCAACTTGACTGTGAGCTTCAGTTTAATGACCAGTTTGGGTGAATGATCTACAGTCAAGTTAACTGCAGAGGCATTGTGATTTGTGCTCAATGGGAAAATAAAAGATTACTGCACATTCTGGGTACTTTGCATGACTACTTGAAATTTTTATACTTACAAGGATAAATTTACCTTATTAATTGATTGTTCCAGAAGACATATGACTAATTACTAGCCATGTACAAATTACCTTCATTCATCTTGCCTTGCTATTCCTGAAATATAATACTAAAAAGCCCACACTGGTTTGTAAATGGACCACATGAAATATTATTTATGACACATCATGCCAATTGTACCATAAAATAATTTTGTTGAAATATTATTTTGAATAATCAATTGGTATTCAGCTGAATGTTACTATTCAAACATCAATTCAATAAGCCTTGAAATCCCATCTTTGTGTGAGAATTGTTCTATGACAACAATAGCATCAAAAAGTCAAAAGCTGTATTTCATAGAAAAGTCTGGTGGTTTAAGTAAAAACACAGTTGTGATTTATTATAATTAAAGTTTTACTGTGGAGTACTGTGCCTAATTTCCACCTTTGACCTTCTTGCTTCCATTTATTCATTGCCTAGACACCTCATTCAAAAATTCTGAGGTAGAAGAGAGGATGCTGTCCTGGTTTAAAACCTGCCTGCCATTTCAGTGCCTTTCTACATTTTTCTTCCATGTAAGGAATTTCTCCCCATGGAATATGCCTGTCTGAGTTTAGAAGGACACAGGTGCAGTGACAAACTAATTATTTTAAAACGATGCAACATGATGCTGTACTTAGACCTACCCAATGGAGCTTGCCATGGCACACCTAAGTAATTACCTATCAGCCACATCAGGAACTGACTGGTGGGGTTGCAGTCCCTATGTAACTGAAACATCCAAATTTCTTTGCCACAGGAACCAGGTAGACAATAATACCTGTAGATTAAGAATATTGGATCCTTTGAAAGAGCAGCTTTATGAGTTCATGAATCTTTAAAAAAAAAATAACCCTTTCTTTTATTTTAGCTCAGCTATGTCAGTCATCAGAAAATATTTTAAGTTATTCCAATGTATAGTTTTCACCATGATCCTTACCTTTCCTTGTGAAAGAACACAAAATATGCTAATTAGGAAGGTGTTAAAAATACTTTTGCATGTGTGCAGCTGGAAGGGAATCAAAGTGTGTATCAGGGGAATGACAGCTCCAAATAAATGTAAGGGCTTGTCACATCCTTCTTCATGCCTTGTCTGCTGGTACTGAAAGTCCTAATGGTATTCAGGCTATATACTGTGCTTGTATTTTAACACCTAACACTGCTTTAGCTGGTAAAAACTGAGATGCTGAACTTTGCTTTCTAAGTTATGTTCATTTTCTAGTGTCATATCCATAATTTAATGCATTTACATTTAATTGTACAGATGAAGACATTGGGATCCACCAGTACTGTGACAAGAAAGAACCAGGTAAAATACCAATACCCATAACTGAAACTAAACAAAACTTTAAAATGTAAAATATTTCAAACCAACTGCTTGCTCTTCAAAATGCAGCTTCAAGTTTCTTGTTAGTATATATGGCCTCTGTATTTCTATGGAGTTTCTCCCATAGAAACAAAGAGTTTCTCCCAACTTACGTCGAAGTATTTAAAAACATTTTAAGCCACAGAAGAAGAAAAAAAAAAAAGGAAAAATATTCACATATACCAACCGTTATGTAACTAAAAACCTCCGTGGGATTTTACACTCTGAATTCTTACGGGTTTTAAGGTATTTTGCATTGTATGGAGCCCAGGTGATTGCTGGAATCCCAGCAGAGGGCATCTCTGCCTGCCCTCCGCAATGGCCATTCCAGGGCGAGCCAGCTATTTCCTTTACCTGATTAATCCCGCTAATCCTACAAGTTTCCCCACGGGCCGGAGGGGCTGTGGGGCTGAAGTTCCCTCCCTTTTCTCCCATCCGAGTGCCGTGGTTCCCATGCAGAATGGAAGCTGCTCACCTCCCTCCCTGCCCGGCAACACTGGGGCTCGGTGATGCCAGCCCTGCTCGGCTGTGACAGCTTTTCTTTCACTGCCAATTTAAGATATCTACTTTACAGGGTGAAAGCATTGGGGCTGCCTTGATTGTTTTGGAAATTTCTGTGTTTTATGAAACTGTGCTTGTCCTCTCTCTAATATTAATATTTGCTGACAGCAGTTGCAAGGATTAATTCGTCTTTTCATCCTCTTTCCTGTAGCATCACAGATGAAGCACAGTTACTTAGAAGAGAAGCAAAAGCTAGCAGAATGTAAGGATATTTTCTTAGTTTTGTCTTACCAACAATTTGCTAATTTGGATTGGTGATGCCCCTGGAAGAGAATTAAAATAACCTCAGACTGTTCCAATGTAACCTTCTGCACATGTCATCTAAGAGTGATGGTCAGAGAACTGCACAGCACAAAACAGTTGAAAATTTGTAATTATTCATTCCTGGTGTATTTGCAATCTGGTTTGTTGGGGGGTTTTTTGTGTGTGTGTGTCACTAAGCATGGTAGTGTGTATTGTTTTTCAAGACCATTGTCAAAAGGAATCACAAAAATAATCCAGATTTTTCCTTATGAAACTTACTTGACAGATGAGCACTAAACATTTTCCCAATCATCTCTTGACTTGCAACACCAACTGCCTTAAAACTGAAAATTATAACTAAAATACTTTCAGCCAAAATCAAATTCCAGATTAATAATCAGCTGCCTTCATAGAACAGTTTCAGCTCTGAAACATTTAGACCATCCCTGCATTACCTGGTTAAACACAATTTCAGTTCATGCTATCACACAGCACTACTGTGACAGTTAAAGATTTTTCTATTAGTACAACTTTTCTTTAGCTCAAGTATTACAACTTCTGCATTGCTCAGAGCAAAGGAGGAGCAGGCCCAGTTAGACCCTGTCACCAGCAGCCCCAGTGTGACAGGCAAAAGGAGCTCAAGCTGCTGTACCTCGTCCCTGGGAATGCAGGGATGTAAATATTTTTGTAAATATTTTTGTAAATATTTTTTTACAGGTGCCCACGGCACAAAGCCTGCACAGCACATTTTGGAAAGGAGCACTGGGGAACTTTATTCACAGCTGTTGATTTGTACAGATAGTTTGGTATCTGTACAGGCAATTTCCCATTTTGCATATGTGGATAAATATTCCAGTATTTATGAAGGCAACCATTGAAAATGTGATCCTACATGCCTAATTAATATTATCATAACAGTTCCACCAATGCTGGCTTCAGTCCAATGAAACACAAAGAGAAGTTGTGTGCTGGTGTCCTCTTTTGTTGATATATGAAATCCTTCATTTTTTCACTCTATAGCACTTCTATTGTAAGCTCCGTTTTGCAGGGAGGTTTAAGCATAACTGCTAAGTCATTCAGTCTGGAAGCTGGCATACAAACTGACAGCTTGGAGCTCAAAACTTTTCATCAGGTTTCCTTTAAATAGGAATAGATTATAAACAATGTGTTCTGGTTTCTCGTGGTTTTTATGGACAGAAACACAGAACACTTATGAACAGAAAACTGCTCACTTTTAAATGAAGAAATTTCACAAGTTATTAGAGCCTGATTCTCAGCCATGAAACAAGCCAATTACTGGCAACTCCAGAGGAAGCTTTGCCTCCTGGTTGCTAGAATTAATGTATTAGGTCAGAATTTTCGCAATAGTGTGCTGAACACTAATACATTTGTTAAAGGACTTCAGCAGTCATGAAGTTTCTTCTTTGCTTGACTTGGCAGATTCTTCAGACTAAATTTTCAAGAATGTCCTGTAAATAACTATACTCTGTAAGTTATGGCATTCACAATTGCCTGTTGTTAATACTTCTATATATGCATATATTCATGTGTATATATTTTGCAGACATGTTAGTGCCTGCTTTTTTGAAATTAGGCAATACAATGTTAGTTCAGAAGAATAGAATCTGTTTAGGATGCTTGAAACTTGAAACTGAGTTAATTTACTGGAGGTACCTTTTCATTGCAAGTGCTTAGCAGCTGGGTAAGGTCCTGAGAACTTTGTACACAATTGCCATGGGGAGGTCACAGTCAGTGTGGACAGAGAATGGCAACTGTTCCTATGACTGAGCCTTCCAAAAACAGATCCTTTGACAATAGAAGCCATAGCCATTTCCTTCTAACTGTAGATAAGTTTTATGTTTAAGATAACTTCTAGAAATCTTGGGTTCATGTTTCCACAGAAAAGGGAGTTCAACCCAAAGAACTTTTTAAAATTGCATATAGAAATGTATGTTTGTACACACACCCACATGTATAAATACACATTCACATATATATATATATATGTATATAATTTTTTTTCTACCTTCCCTCCCCCCCACCCACTTTTATTTGACAGCTCGAGATTATCCTTGGATCCTGAAAACCAAGCGACCAGACAAACTGCGAGATGCACTCAAGGAGGTAGAGGTATGATTCAGAAAGTTTCAAGCACAGCAACATCTAATCTGGTTTTCAAACCTCTTTCAACAGCTTTAATTTTCATAAAGATCCAACTCTCCCAGTGATGATAAATGTGCTTTTGTCTGGTGGGCTGTTCTAAAACAGCTGCATCTTTGTGTGGCATTTTTCATCTGTAAACTTGAAAACCAGAAGTCTGTTAACTGATAGTGACAATGTGTGCTGCCAACTCCACTCTCTGTTTTCTGTTGTCCTTTAGGACTTAATGCAGAGCAGTCCATGTGTGCTGAGCAAATGGAAGAACAAACATATCTGTCAGGTAAAGTGTCATCAAAAGGTCTTGCAGTGTTCAGTCAGTGGTGCTGAACAGCCATTCAATGGTGGGAGCAGTGGTGTTAAAATGTTAACTAACACAGAAAATCTTTGGGGTTTTTTTACTGTGTGGGCCCTTATTACGTAGATTGGGTTTATTTAAACTTCTAGCCAGAAATATATGTCTCAAATAAAAGGCCTGGGGTTTATCAACACAAAGAAATTCCATTAAAGGGCCCTGATTCTGTGAGATGATGATGATGGTGATGATGATTACTGTTATTACTGTTAATTATTGTTATTGTGATTATTACTATTATTGTTTGGGGAAAATGAAAACATCCTGTACCTCAAAATAGTAGGCTGAGGGAGCAGCTATATATTAAAATATATAGACATGTCTGGAATCTATGTTATATTATTTTTACGACCTAATTATTTACATATCTGTCACAAATCTTTTTACTTTATGCTTGTGTAATATGGGAGGGAAACTATAAACCAGCTAGATCATTAATCAAGTTATGGAATAGAAGATATTGTGACATGTGGCACACATATAGTTATGTTCTCTGGCTATATGAGTTCTACATTCTGTGTACAAGGAACACTTTTTCACATCCTTATTAAGACAGAACAGTAGGGCAGGGAGGCAGGCTGAACATGACATGCTCCATAATCATGTGCTTCTTCTGAAAAACATATGTAGTGAATTTTATATGTTTATACAACCTTCATGAGGAAAATGCATCATATTTGTAACTGCTTTGGCATGGGGAATACTTGTCAATATTACTGTTTCAAAAAAGGAATTTCTTTTTCTAACTTTTATGCTTTTTCAGGCTCATATTTTTTTCTTCTTATTCAAGTAGTTCCAAATGTGTGTCAGCAGAATGATTGCTAAATATCCAAATACTGTACAGTTAAAATTCCAGAAATACCTTTAAAAACAGCAAAATTTTAAAATACTTGACATGCCAAATGGCATGTAGCCTTTTCATATCAATAATAAAAATATGACTGTCTAATCTACATTTGCCTATCAGATCTTACTACTAGTAAATGTATATCATCCACGTACAAATTACATAGTATACATCTGTGAATGTTAATCTTCTAAAGCTGATTTAAATATTGATTGTATGCTAATTTGGGGGAATCATTTTTTCCTGTTATTATTGTTCTGATTAGGAAAGGAATTTGGTTAAGAAATACCAAGTCAATTAGCTGTGAGTGCATTCATTTGCTTCCCAGTTTGCTGTCTCTTCATTTGCTTTCCCTGTCCATTCCCTCTTTACCATTTTCATTCCCCTCCCATTCATCAGCATCCACCTGCATTCTGTACCAAGACATACTTTGGAACAGTAAACTCCTTGCCAGGATGTGTCATCTTGCCTTTATAGTATCACACCTTTGGCTGACTGTCAGTTCTGCATAAAACTCTTCTTTATTTTTTGACTTAGCATCCTCTAAGTTATTTCAGGCTTACATCAATATGAATGAGACAAATATAATTTATTTCTTCTACAAGATGGGAAAGAAAAGAGATGGGTGTTTTCATCTTAGTATATTAGGTATTGAACCATGGTTTGTATGGCCAGAGTATAAGTGATGGTATAGGTTATAACATAACCAGAGTGAAAGTTATAGGTAAAAATCATAGTCATTTCTCTGTCCTTAAATTCTGCTTTTGGTTTCTCAATCACAAAACAAAATGTTTTTTGTTTAATAGTGACTGATTATTGAAATCTCCAGCAAGGGTTAGAATGTTTTGCCAAAACAATTGTGTTATTCCACTTTCTGTCTTCCTGAAAATAAAAGACCTCCAACAAATGAAAATAAAACAGAGAAAAATGAATTATTTGGAAGAGTCTAGAACAGAAAAGCTGTCTTCTATCAATTTTGATGTCAGATGGTTTGTTTTTCTGCTGCTCATCTGTCTTTGAGCATTTGGCAGCAATAATGGGACTGTCCCTTTTTGATGCAAATGTTCCGAAGCTTCTGGAAAAGATGTTGTATGTTTATTTTTTAATTCTAAGTAGAATACTAATTAACTGTTTCAGCAGAGAGTACTTACCACGCAATGCTGTGATCTGTGGCATAACACTGCTGTATTCACAGCCTTTTTTGGATGAATACCAGAGCTAGTGAGAAGAGTCCCTGTTTGCATTAACTTTGGAGAGTTAAAGCAATGTGTCAGACAAACAGCATGAAGAACATGTAGCAAATTACCCTGATTTTCATAATTTCAGTGTTTTGGGCTAAATTTGAGTATATGGTTCAATTATAATATCTATTTTTCCTTTGCTTTGAGTAGCAATACAATGCCAAATAAACTCCTTTATAGAAATGAAAATATTTAGCTCAACAGCCACATTTTCCCATTTTTCATTTAATTTTCTTTGTATTTGAATCTGCCATATCTGTAGCTGAACCAGGAGCAGTTCTCTTTGTATTGTAATAACAATGTGCCATCCAAAAACTCAAGGGCTGTTGTACCTTGAGCAAGACAAATGCAAAGAAAACTGAAAGACGATGCAATGAAAACAAGACTATCCTTTAAAACAGTGCTATGATTTCCCTGAGATTTTGTGAAAAACAAGCATAGGGCTGCTGCCAGTGTGCCTTCTGTAACCTAAATACCACTATTCCTAATCCCTCACTCTTCCTTCAGCACTTCCATCTTAGAATTGGCCCACAGGCAAAAATTGGGGGCTGTAATTTTAAACATGCATCTGCTAAAAATAAGTGTGCTGTCATGTTAACTGTTTATGTGCAAATGGCCAATTAGGCTTCATGCATATGCCCCAATGAGAAATCCAGTTGTTTTACCAGCAAGTTATGTTGTCCATTGCATGAGTGTATTTCTCAAAGCTGGCTTTTCTGTATGAGTTTGCCTAGAATGACCATAATGCTTGCCCAGCTTTCTACCTTTTTTAGTATTTCATTTTATGCATCAAAATTTATCCCATTACTTTTTTTTTTTGGTGTGCAATCAGTGTGTTAGAAGCTTCATTTTCCCTTCCTTGCCTGTTGCCAAAAAAACCCAATGACCTTTATTTTTGCAGTCCTAAGTATACATTCCAGCACTGCTTAGAGCTTCTGAAATAGATGATGTGCCAGTTCATGTAAACATAACCTAGACAGTACAGGGATTTTTGTCAAGGAGCTTGCTCTCACGTTTAAAAGAGCTTAGTTGAGTCCTAAAGCACTGAGGTCTTCTCTTTAGCTCTGTTCCAATAGGATCTGAACCCACACCATTTCTGTATGGTACTTCTGACCCCCAACTTTGATGACCTGTGTTGAGTTGCTGAAATAATCCTGTAATCTTCAGTTAACTGATGTCAAAGGAAAATAAATAGACCATAAAAGAAGGATGACAGGAAAAAGACAAGAAGTCTTTACAATAAGATGCCACTGTACTCCTCAGCTTTCCCTGCCAGGGAGTAATAACCTAAGGAATTAATTTTATCAGTATTGTTGAGTTTACTCAACTTGGCTCTGGCTGCTTCTCTTCTTGGTCTCCTTCTCTAATTCTTTGGAATGCTTTTAAGTTTTGCCACAAAATCATGAAATCTTCCCATGAAATTATGCCATTGGTTAAGGTTTGGTTTTACAATATAAGGCAGTAAAAATAAATGAGATCTAGCTGAAACATTTGATTTCCAAGCTTTTTTTAGTTTTACATTTGCATTATGCTGTTGAATTAAACACTTGCCAACATTGTTATATATTTCATTGTATAAAAGCCAAGCACTAGCTATGAATCATATCTATAACATGCTAATGAAAAGGATTTATGTATTCTTTGCTAAATTGTTTTGATTTCATTTAGTTGTATTTGTGTTGCAATTTATGTATGTATATAAATACTTTTTCTGTTGCCATCATTGACATACTTAGAACTGGATTCTGAATTGAGATCCACAGCAATATTTTCTGGCTTGTTCTGTCAGCTACAATGCCCATAAGCAAACTGATTTAGCAAGATGCATGGTGACATAGCACATTTGATATGAAAACCAAGACATTCTGTCTAGAATACATGAGAAGCCAGCACCCATCCCCAATTACTAAGAGGAACACTGCCCTCATATTAAATTCCTTTGGTTGCTTTTGATCACAACCGTTAATGTGTTGTGTGGTTTTAGATATTTGGAGCTAGAAGTACAAATGCATTGATTATTGTGAAACAGTAACGTGTAACAACAATAACTTCATCTGTAATAAGGCATGCAACACAGTAATTATGGTGGGGTGGCTAAGAAAGCAATCTGGAATGAAGAGGTGGGGAAAAACCCTGGGAACCTGCTTGAACAAGAAATGCTTTGCAATTCTCTTCTCCTTTTGCATATTCCTTTGTCAGTTGGGCTCTCTAAGGGAAAACAGTTTGCAGCAATATTTTTTCACTGGCATATTTTCCTTCTCTTCCAATTTTAATCAGATAGAAGCAAATCCTGGCTTTGCTCCACAGGTATCTTTTTAGGTAGAAGGGCTGATAAGCAGCTGAGCTGCATGAATGAGGAGTCAGGGGCTCTGGCTTCTGAGGATAGATGGATCCACTTAAGTAGATGCTTAAGTAATACTAAAGTCCATAAGTCATGAACCTTTACTTAAGTCCTTTGCTTAATAAAAACTAACTCAAATACATATTGGAACACTTTGCTATTGGGGAAGGGAAGGGCTAAGTCTTCCCCTGAGTATATCCTCTGCTGCTTATGGCTTTCTTGCTCAGTGGAGAAAATTTTTTGGCATATAAAATGCATAATCCCTTCTATCAAAGTCTTTGCATTCAACTCCTTGATAACACAGAAATTAAATGTCCCTTCCTTCCCAGCATGTAGAATGGCCCAAACGTTTTACTCAGACTACATTCAAGTACAAAGGCTCTGCCTTATTCTTCCAATAGGTATGAAGTCATGCTTTCATATTTGTTTAGGAACACCTTGTGACTGTTTAAGCTCTGGAGATGACTCTTCTGATTTTGTTTTTTCCCATCATAGTACTTCAATCTGAAAAATTTATGATGTGTTTCATTATTGTGGATTTCTTTCTCTAATTTAATATATGTTAGAGGGAATGATGTAGTGCCTTATGCAAATAATGCCTCTTACATTGGCTTTTATTCTGTAACAATGATGGGCTCTTCCCTTTGGAGTTGGATCACTGTGTATCCCTGTTCAAGCCAAGTTTGTGATCGTCCCTATTTGCTTTATATTCATTCATGCTTTTGATTGGACTGCTCCCATCCACCAAAATATGAGCTTAAGTAGGCAAGCTTATGTGTAACAGCACTGAGATCTTATTATCATGGAACAGTCTTTGCACAGACTACACAGAACATAGCAAATTGAAATATTGGTTTCAGTTTGAGCACATAAATATTTTCTCTTTGATGGGATATTTCTGATGAAAGGTAGCACAGAATGATAGAATCATTTCAGGTTTAAAAGACCCTTAAGAATGCTTCCAGCTGTTAACCTAACACTCATAAGTTCATTTCTAAAATATGCCCTTCAGTTCCTCATTGACATGTATTTAATACCTCCAGAGGTGGTGAATCCACCACTGCCCTGCTTTCCTTAAGTACCTGCTTGTATTTCATGTTAAACTCTAAGAACTAATTTTTAAGAAACCTCAGTTCTAATCCAAAGCATTTTTAAAGGGAGGTGGTTGAAATGCACGTCTTGGCCACGTAGTATGTAAGGTCTCTGATTTACTTTTTAAATTTAGACTCCAAAGTTCCTAGAAGAATGAACTTAAACCTATGGACCAACCCCACTAAAGTATTGTAGCAAAAATTGTTAAAATACAATTTAAGATTTTCCCAAATATCTCAAACTTCTGAGGAGAATAATGAGAAAGAATGTTCTGCTGTAAAATAAAAGAAGGGAGGAGCACAGTGTGAGAAACAATAAAAACCATGGAAATTATATTACTTTTACCTACTATCTGTGATTCTGTTATGCCATAATGATAGCATAGAGTTCTATGCAATACTGAAAGTCCATAGCCCTGGTTTAATGACCAGTTTCATAAATGTAAAGCAAAGCACACCCATTAGCACAACATTTTATATTTATATAAATGTCTTGTCTTGAAACACTGGAGAGGTTTTCATTGATTCTAATTATAGCTCCAACAGGTGTGATTTATGCCATTACCAGGAAATTAATACATAGGAACAAAGTGAATTTACACCCTGACTGCACCATCCCTCTTGTTGGCACATAACACAGAAAGGTTGGGGGTGTTCTGCTCTCCTCTATCAGGCTGATATCCATTCAGCAATTTAGAACTGAGCTTTCTAGAGTATTTGTATATTTTTTTTTTATTGTTGCTTACATCACAGTTTGGCAACTCCTGGGTTCCAACCCTCACTTTTTCCAGTAGGTTTTTCGGACATTTACAGCCAACTATAGTCAAACCTTGCTGGACTTCATGTAACCAAGTTGGAAATAAATTGTGATTTTATCTAATCGAACTTCAACATAAGGACAAATTGAAGTTTTGAAAGATTGGAATAAAAGCTGCATGAGTGTAAGCGTGTCTAACATTTTTACTAGGACAAAACCTTAAAGGACATCTGTCATGACAGGCAATATTGAAACACCGACATATATATCTGTCAAATTAATGTGTTGTTAGACTTTGGCAGGATAGGAACTCATCATTTGTTCTTAGAAATTAATTTTGCATCACAGGTATCTTTTTTCTTTCAGTTTCGCGCATCACTGAATTTATTTTTAAAAAATGTGGGTTAAAGGTGTTAAGGCAAGAAAATAATTTATTTAAATACCCTTGTTCTGTTCTTTGGAGAGCACAAAGGTCTAGTAATATAGCAAAATATGTATAACTGAGAGTTTCCGTAACTGAATTTTTGGGAGCAGAGCATTGCACAAAGGTCGTGCCCAATTAGATCTCTACATTCCTGTCCCTCATACTTTTTATTTATTATACAATCCAGTGGATTTTACTGCAAGAAACTTTTGAAGATTATATTGCAACCATGTTTGTCTCACAGCTCCAGCACAGAGCAAACAGGGAATTTTTTTCTGCCAAATTCTCCTACAAGCACAAATGTTTCTTTAGTAGTTAAGTTTTTTGAAAGCACAGAGATTTCTTTTAAAATCTACTCTTAGGTAGAAGTAAGAGCTGGAGTTCCAGATTCCTGGCCTTTGGTGGCCCCTCTGGATTTGTCTGCAATGGTCTTTCTACTGAGAATGCCTTTAATGGGTTTTATTTTCTGAATTCCTTTGCTGTAGTTCTTGCACTCAGAAAATGACTAATGGTTTAATTATGCGAAGAAAAATGTTTTTCATAACTCCTCCCACTGAGCATTCTCTCTCTCATAGAAGATATTGCACAAGAAGGAGCTGATAAATACTGTGACTTAGTCGTCAAGATTATATGTATCATTTAATTTAAATTAATTAGGCATGAATATTCAATTAACTCTGAAATAACCCACTGACTATTCTCTCCAATAGTTTAATTTTTATTTTCTAAGAGAGACACCTATATCCTTATGTCAAGGAGTGAATGGATTTGTTGGGAGCTTACAGCTATCTCTGTGGTAGGGCACAAATATTTAATTTTAAAAATATATGAATGATCAGAATTACAAGAAGAGCAAAAAGGTGCTGGTTTTAATCTGTGATAATAATATAGAATTGTATTAAACCCTATTTATATGTTTTTGCATGCAGACTATGCAGTTACTTCATGCAGGAAATATCAGGTCCATGGATGATAGAGTGATCAGTGTAATTCCTTCCCTCATACAGAACAGAATTTTGATCTCCGTTCTTAACAAACTAATTCAGTACATTTTATGCAACATTTGGGGACTTAGCTGCTTCTTCAATTGTTCAGCAATTGTAGTTCTTGTACCCTTACAATTCAGTGTCGTGTTACATCTCTTTCTTTTATTGAAAAACCTTTCAAAGTCATTATAAGATATCTCCACATCAATGATAATTCATTTTTGTAATTTTGAACATTAGATTACTACATAATGGACGGCTGTTAATATGTACCTTGGAACACTTCACTTTATTAATGATTTTTGACACGTTGTTTTCTCACTCTTTGGCTTCAGCTCCTCTTTCACTCAGGTATCTTGGTGTCCCTGAGCCTTTCTGGGCCACAGCTGGAGAAAGTGGTGATTGACAGGACCCTGGTGGGGAAGCTCATCTCCGACACCATCAGTGATGGTAATTACACCCATGTGCAAATCAATTGCCTGCATTAACAATAGAGCACAGAAACAGTATGTCAACAGGTAGACTAATTATTGCCACTGGGGACTTGCAAACACAACAAGTAATTGCATGTAATGCTATAGTTACAACCCTCAGGACTAAGAACACTTTAAGAATAATATTTAACATCAAAGTTTTCAGGCTTGTCAAATGCTGCATGGGTTTCTAAAATTCCGTTTCTTGCACCTTGTAATCGCTGTGAATGTTGCCATTTGAACTTGTCGTGTTTGTGTCGTAGGAAAATGGGACAGAACCAAACATTAGCCAATTGAATAATTACATGGGATAGTTATTATTAAAGTTGTTATTAAAAAAGGCTGGATAACATTAGTTATGTGGAAGTGTTCTGATTTAGTTTCTTGATGCCCAGAATCTCACTATTGTTCATAACTAGTGACTGCTAAAAATTAAGTTTTCATTTAATGCAGAAGAAAACTTACAAAAACGTCCCTGTTTTCCACAGCTTTATGGTATGACTCATATCATTGAGAAATCAACTGGTGTCTTGGCTTCTGCACAAGCAGGAGTGTGAAATTTTGATGTGAGACATATTACATGTGCACTACCTTCCAAACTCTCTAAGAGTAGACCCACATTGCATCCTTCTAGTAAGAATATGCACTCAATGCAGATTTGATCTTTAATGATTTCTTTTTCTCTATACCCAGGCATCTATTGAATATTGGCCTATTTTTTTAAGAAACTACAATACTGTGTCACTCTGATCTTTTCTTATCAATATATTGTAGTTCAGTCTTGAAAGTTAACATTAATACAACTATGTTAGTAGAATCTTTATTTATTAAAAAAAAATAAACCCTGACCTCATTTTTAATTGCACAGAAAGCATGGAACATATTTACTATCTTGACTTCATTTTCCATTCTTCACCTTAATTACTGGACTACTAATTCCGTCTCCAGTTCTTTTCCCTCTGTTTCTGGAGGGATGATTTCCTACTTACAGGTGACAAAAAGTAGGAAGCCATGAAAGCTAAGGTTATACCAAATTTGAAGTTTTCTTGGAAATTATTTAGAATACTTTGCATTTTTTAAAAAAAGATTATATGTATCATCATATGTATCATGCCTTACCTTGGCTTAATATGTCATAGAAATGTAAATATTTGTTTAGAAAATACTGCTAACTAAAAAATCTTACAACTAAAACAACAATAAAGCAACAATTATGTTTTACTGCATTTATACCTCTGTATTTATTATATAAATAACATTATATAATGTTTCATCCTTATTTTTACTTATTTAAGATTTTCTTAGACCTCTATGTTTGTTAATACCCAGATCTAAATACCCAGAAACAAAACTGCCTCTGTTTTGTAAAAGCAAATCACTCAATAACTTACATTGCAATACAGTTTTCATTTTCATGAACAATAAAAGAAAATGCTTTTGTTACCCACACAAACAGTGCTCAAAATACAAAATTTTGTACTGTACTATCCTTACATGAGAAACATGAGATAATGTTGTCCTAGAGGTAATTAATTTAAATTCAACAAAACAGCATGTCTTTCCAAATCTGACTTCAATTTACAGTTGTGATTATAAAGTTGGCCAAGAGAAATTCTACATTTAGTACAAGAAGCCTGTATAAAAATAAAAGTTCTTGCTTCAGCAATTGTGTGTATACAGAAATGGATAACAGCTACAATCTGCCAGAATTACTTACAAAATTGTTGTAATTCTCATTCGGAGTAGCATGTCCTCTTAACATTTGGAATAAAGGTCAGATTGTGTGCACAAAATACAGAATTTCTACTGCTTTTATAATCCTCCTGCATCTCAGAAAGTCCTCCTGATTCTTATTATTTATAGGCAAAATTGCATCAGCCTCTGAGGTTTTTTGTAGCTCATCTTTAATGTAAGCTATGTCTGTGAGGACATCAAAATATTTTAACTGTGTATACAGATATTGAGGACACCATATTCAGTAGTTTTCAATTTTCATGTGTGTGCAGGATCTGTTACAGCTTCTGAATCCCCTTATCAGATACTTTATCACCTTTTTTTTCTTCTCCCCAAAAAGCTAGTGTTAATGTTACATTTCAAAGGCAGTTATTTGGCTCTAAACTCTACCCTTTAGCATTTGCATACCAGATACTTCAGAGTTGTGCCAGGACATGACTGTTGGAAAATGCAAGTGGTTATAAATCAGACCAAAGAAAAGCAAAGCTGAGTAGTCAGTTTCCCATGCTTTTACATAAGATTAAACTACTGTCAATCTACTTAAGGATATGTAAAATTTAGGTTTAAGAATCTGGGATATTAGTCATAAATGCTTTCTTTTTAAAGTTTGTTTTTTGGAGGTTGCTCCACAGAGTTTTCTTTGTTTGTTTCTAAATCTGGATCCACTTTAATTGGCATTTTGCTTTTAGGTGAGGTTTCTGAGTTTACAGTCTGAGCACAGCTTTCTAGCTTTGTTTTAAATCATCAGTGATTCTTCATGATCACTTACCCTCATGACTCACTTCATACTCAGACATCACTTCAAGTGTGGGTGCTGCTTCAATAACTGGGTAACACTGGGGAAAACTCCTAGATACTATTTTCTAAGTAATTTTCATAGTCAGATTAGTTAATCACTTTTATATTGAACTAATTTGGTCTAGCACAGCCTTATGTTAACAGTGGTAATTTACTGAGTCTTTCCCTACTCCAAGGGAGTCTGTTCCATCTTGGTGTTTGTATTGTTTGGGTACCCCATGTGAAGCTTCCAACAAATTCACAACCCCTCTAAAGCCTAATCCTGCATGTAACAGCCTCCTTGGGGTCTGCAGCAGCACCAGGAACCTTGCAATGTCAAAATACCAGGTACACCTCAAGTACTAATTTGTATTTATCACCCTTAACACAAGCTGAGCTGTATGAGCTGCATTTCCGAAATAATGGTGGATGTAACCGTAAGAAAAAATTACTGAAAGCTGAATACTGAGGTGAAAATTAACGTGGAAGGGCATAAAATGTATATTGAAATGTAGTGGCAATTTGATATGAGATAATTTATTCAGGTGTATGTAATCAGAGTATTCCCTAGGCTTTATTTCTCATTTCCAAGAAGGTCCTGACAGGATGACACATTGATATGTTTTAGGACATTACAGGGCTTTCAGTGTAATATTTAAGACACTGTCTTGAAAAAAAATTGCTTTTTGTAGTCTCTGTGGAGTGTTCACTACTTTGTTTTGTTACTAGAAACAGGTATTACAGTGCTGACAATTTTTATTTGGGTTTTTTTTTTCAGCTGTTCTTACAGACAATTTCATCATCTTGTCATTTGAGGACCACAACCAACTCTGCTTTATTCAGTTTGCAAAGCCAATGGATTCTCCTGATGTAAACAAAAGACTAGAAAAGCTCTCTTGTTTGGACTTTAAGGTATAGCTGCCAATGGTGACTTCAAATATTGCAATGTACATCATGAATCACTGGTGTTCACTGATACTGTCTAGCAGCATAAATTGTAAATCTTTTTATAATTGACCAGAGCAGCTCAAACTCTAAAAATGGCAGTTACTGAAAAGTAAAATAAAATTACAATGGCATTCTGAGTTAAGGAGTTAAAATACTGTGCCAAGAGGGATCCAAATGTCTACTGTGTTTATTTTCAGGCTCAGACACACATTTGACAGTTTACCTTGTGTCCATTGAGCAGCAGTAAGTGACCCTTGGCACATTCTTGGCATCTAACAAGCATGAAGCAAAGTCTGTAATGGTAAACCTCAGTGTAAAAGATTTAAGTTAATGTGTTTTACCTCTTGTTTGTTATGGGTTGAAAACACACACACGGTCAATTACTGTGGCTCAGCTGATACACACAAACACATGAAGCTCTGGTAATTTGGTCATCTGTCTGAGCTCTAAGGTTGTTGCAATTCTTTGCAGAAATCTAATTTCACCTCTAGTTACAGTAACGGTGGTGTTGGGAGAGTTGCTTTTAGAATTAAGCCACTGAGTAAGGAATCAAGACATAGAAGCTGAGCTTCTCACCACTGGCCAGCTATGCGTGTGGCCTTAGGCAAGTGCCTCGATGCCTCTGTGTCTCAATATACTAGTTATACAGTGAAGATTGAAATACTCCCTTTTTGCAGCCCTTTTGATGTGGGTTGGGCTTCACTACGATGGCACAGCAGGTGAAAGGTGGCCTAGAGAAAGCTGAGCTGACTTTAAACTATCCAGTCTGGAGGTCAGTGGAAACCAGCTCATCTCAAGATGAATGACACTGTGTCTTGGATGGATTGATCTGGGTAGACATAACTTATTTCCACCATAAGCACTTTGGCATCAGAACACCCCTTCCTTAGGTGGAAGTGCTTGGTGCTACAGCAATATGAAAAAATAATCAGCCAAGGCAATTAACTTTGAACAGTTCAAACAGGAAAGGGGCTGCATCCAATTCACTGCAAGAATGAAGAAGGGTCAAGCTTTTTTCCCAAGAAATGTAGAAAGATCTTCTGAGCAAAAGAGAGAGTTTGTATTTATTTCAGACTGGAATAAATACAAGAAAACAATCTTGTGATAGCAAATATTTTCCCCTTGACAACCCCTCAGTAATTTGCTTCCTCACATAAGGGAGCTTGCATCTGCAAGGCAAGCTTTTTAAGGATATGTTTAATTTAAGTTTTGCCATAATGTGTTTTAACTTGCTTGGGAGAAACACTTTCTGCTAGGATTAATATCTAATACATTTTCCAGGCTGTTTCAGTTCAGGGCCTCTTTTCAGCAGTGGCTTGTGTTTGCAAGATTGATCCAACCTCTATAACGTGGATTTGAGACAGTTCACTGTTCACTGGGAACTGAGCTGATACATACTTTACTTTAAAATGCTGTGCCTTGTGCCTGGCCTGTGGCGTTCATCGAGGCTGTGCTTTGGGAGAGACTGTGGTGTGTGGTGGGGCTTTTTCCTTAATAGCACTAAAGTTTAATGAAGAAGCTGTGGTGAACTGCCTTTGTCATTGGAGTGTGAGGGCCATAGCTCCTGACTTAATGTTTAGCCAAACCAGATGTATCTGCTGCACTCCTTAATAGGGTTGTTAAGTTCAGTTCTTTGCTGACACAGCTGAGCTTCTCCAAACACCTCCATGCTCACTGTTAACTTTGCTTTCTCTTGAAATCAGGGGGAATCACTGTGGAATACTTCTCTGCCAGCCAAAAAAAAAAAAAAATTTGCATTTTTTAATTGAATATTCTTTTGTGTGAGGCTTGCTAGTTAGGCAGCTAAATATAATTTTTATTATCTTCAGAACTGCACCAGTGTGAGACTGAAGAAAGTATTATTCACTTGTGCAATAATATTGTGGCAGCTCTCTGCATTGATTTAGAATTCTTCATGGCTGATTTTGGTCAAGCTTCTAAAAGCTGGAGGATTACAGCACTAGTGTCACTCTGCAGAAAAAAAGGATAGTTCTCAATTGCAACTGTGCAAATTATAACACTTTGTAACAATATGTAACAATAACAAATGTTGGGCGTTCGGGAGAAAAAAAGATTCTTTAGAGTTGAGGGTTTTTTTAAGAGAAATTGAACTAAAAAGGTAGCGTGCACTGGTATAGAACTAACATAGGGTTAAAATCTGGAGCCAAGATTCAGGAAATTTGATTGTAACCTTCATTTCTATCTCTGACTTTTGGCGTAGCTGAGAGAAATGTAGTATTTGGGTTTACATTACCATTTCTAAAATGCAAAAAGTGCTTGTAATCATATAATTAAATTTCTGAGGTATTGTCATTGTAATGATAAGCAACTTCACAACAGTGTCCAGGCTCATGGTGGGCAAAACTGGCAGCAATGCAGGACTGACAGAGTTCTGCCAATAATAAGAACAAGTCAACCATGCTTTCCTCCTCACATCTTGATATTTATCCAAAAGTTGAGTTTTTTACACAGTGCATACCTAAATGAATGACTTAATCTTTCTGTCCTCTTCCTTTTTAATTGATACCACCTTGAATTTTATTTGTACTTTGAAACAATAAAGGAAGACCTCTTACATGAATCACTACAGTCTTGAAGAACAGCAAAATAGAAAACCAACTATTACTATTTGCCTTTTCTCGGTGACAGGAATCCATGTTTGAGAGTGACATGTCTAATGCAAGACATTAAGGTTTACAAAGATTTGTGGCTGTTATGACATGTAAGATTGTGATGAACAGTTAACATTTTAATACAGGACTAATTAATACTTGTGGAAGCATTTGTGCTTTTCCAGCTTAATCAATGCATTGTCACCAAATTAGCTATTTAGATATGGTTCTATTTCAAGTAGCAGCTACCTGCTAACTATTGTGTATGTTTTATCTTTACCCATTAAAATATTTTGACAAGTAAAACACAGGATAATCTGAAAATATTGACCTTTTGTAAGTTTTTCCTGTTTGTGTTTTTTTAATCCATTTCAATTTACTGAAGGAGACAGAAAAAGGAGTTAAATGTTTACCATGAGAGAACAACATTGGTAATTACTTTGATTTCAGTTGCTTTTGATGTGTATTCATGGGATGAAGAGGTCAATAATATTATGACCATGCAAATAGAAAAGGGTTCTTTTTGACCATATAAAAAACAGCAAAGGATTATTAAAGCATTAACCTTGATTTTAATGGCCTTGGTTGAGAGCTGAGATCACAATTTGGATGAGCCTGATTATTTACTAAATACAATACATAAATGCAACGGGTTCTTAACACCCATTGCACTCTGGCATTATCGCATTACTGCCAGCCTTTGTTGCCTTGCAGACAGGAATATGAAAGCAATCTGTCATGTAGTGAGACTGGCTCCAGAAGCATTTCTCTGATAAGAAGACCCCCTGCCCTTTGCTAGTGTCTGGTCCAGTAGGCTTAGCCATGCGCTTAATCCCCAGAAAGTGGTTCGATTATTGCTGACCAGCAATGGCAAGATAGTTTTTTTTTCCCCTAGCTATCAACCTTCCATTAATTCCTTAAGCAGAAATGCGGTGCAATCTATATTTCCTTGGCATGTGTCACCCAGATGGTGCACTGCTCATGTTTTCAAATAACCATGCTCCAAATAACAGAGTTTGAATAATAAATTCCACAAATCCTTCCTGAGAAAGAGGCACAATTCTCAAGAGCTGCATAAACTTTACGCATGATGCTGTAGCTCATCCACATTATGCAGAAAAGTATATATTCTCTTGCAAAGCAGATGCTTGTGTTTCCATTCCCGAATTTTAGGAGGAAAAAGAAAAATATATGTTTGCTCAAATACTGCAGAATATATTTAATATTTGATTATGTCTTAAACACTAGCCTTAGCTCCGTGGTCAGCTTTGCAGAACTTGTCATTTAATATGGCTAAGCTTAAATCCTGTGTGGAGGTCGATGCTGTCAAGCAACCATGACTGTACATTTTGGTATTGATTGGAGTCATTGCAGTAAATTCCTTCTTAACTCATATTCCTTTCCATCCCAATCCCCTCCCCACAGATAAAAGTGTGAGCATGTCTTTCTGTCTGAGGAGATATTTTTCACGTTTACAGACAGCCTATATGAAGATATATGTACACAGTGCTCCGTGTATATATACATTCTTGCTCACACATCCAAAGTAAATGTTCCCATTTGCTCCTACTATGCTGTTTTATCACCTCAAATATTTCCTGCATTTTTTTTTCTTCCACCAGATTTCTTATGTTGACATGCTCGGACCAGAAGGTAGAAGGATGAAACGTCACCTGGCAATAAACTGTATGCAAGATATGGTCATTTGCTGGTGGTCAGCAGCTAGTGATGGAGCATGGCCTTGGTCTCCTATTTCCTGTGAGAGGGACAGAGCCAACCTATTGCTATTAGGCTGTGCACATGGCAAATTGGAGGTAAAGTGATGAACTCTCTTGTTACATGATTTTTTTTTATTTACTAAAGAAGGAACTATTCAACTTAAATGCATATTCAAGAAGATATAAAGACCACATATGACTAAAACATAAGACAGGAAGATCAGCCATTCTAATCTTAAAAACAGAGGTTTGTTATTTAACAAAAAAGCATCTTGTTTACTGTGTTTACTATTTTCACATCAAAACTGTCAACCTGAGAAATGTAGCTGGGAAGTTAAGTCTTTATCATGGAATAGCTTTGGTGCTGCTAACACTGAAAATAAAAGTGTCAGAGTTGCACTAGCGAACTCTGATCTGAATTAGCAATTGTAACTGTTGCATGCATGTCTGATGCAATTATTTTACATTGTCTGCAATGTTACATCTCTTTCAATTGTTTTCCGTAGAATATTTGCTATGCCCAGTTGGTGTTTAAATTTTTGTTATGGATCTTGATCAAATCAGGGACCGATATTTTTCTTAAAGGAAAAGTCAAAGCTCCCCATCTACAGGTGGGAATGTAAGCTATGAGGTTGGACAAAGCTACAAGCTCACCCTCTTCCTAATACTTGCTTAGCTTACTTTTTTAGGCAGATATTTTTATTTCAGTTATTTAATTTTTGTTTCACCTATTTAAGAATATATTAATCCAGTTTATCTTGTTAGGTAGCATTATAAAAATGAAGTTGTCTGGTCATACTCTGAAATATCTGGGGCCTGAATTTAAAATATAAAAGCTTTCTGGTCTAACATCATGGTACAGATGCTCCTGTATTTGGAATTTTATTTTTGGTTCATCTTTACCCACTTCTAATATGGACTAAAAAGGCACTAACTGTGGGAGAAGAGTACAAACTGAGGATTAGCTGTGGAATAGCTGTTCTGGATTAACTGTTGCAGACTATTTCCCTGTAGGGAAAACCCCTAAGTAACACTTAAGAATAAACTACCCTTACAAACAGCACCCTCCTCTCTTTAATTAGGGAAGATGTAAATGTCTTGGAACTATTACTTGGATAACTAACATTCATTTAAGTGAGATTCTTTTCCCTTGGGATTTTCTACCTATTGAAAGTGAAGAGAAAACATAGTTGAGACAGCTTTTCTTATTTCTGTCATTAGTCACTGTAGAATTGAAGTTAAAATTACCTCCAGCTCTGCCTTCTTTACTTCTTTTCAATTGACCTCTCTCCACTTGCGGTCATCTTTGACTCATCTCTCTCCTCTGCCTCATCTACACCTGCAGTTCTCCATTCCCCCTGCAGCTATGCCAAATCACATAGAAAAAATTACTCTGGGAGCTAAAATGTGTGGTTGCTCTTTGTAAGCTTTTCCAGTCTAGTCCCTGGGCCAGTTTGATATTATGAAACTTCATCCTACTGACATTTCAGACCTTATTTCTTACCATGACTTCTGTATGTCAAGGTTCTGACAACAACATTCCTGTGTCTTTTTTTTCCCTTCCCACATTTTTCAGAAATCTCCCTAATGCCACCATAATAGTTCACAGTCTCTGTTTTCTGAAATGTTTTTAGAGCCTCTTTTGTTTTTTTTAGAAATTCACAGAAACCACCCTGTCAGTTTAAAGCTCTCTGTGTTTCATTTTACATATTTTAGGGAGATTTCCAAATTACAGCATTCCCCTGCATCTTTCAGTACACCTTGTTTTCTCCTTTTCTGGTTTAAACACTAGTATAGTCCCAAGAACATCACTGGTGCTTTGCACATAATGATAATAAACATTCACTGAAGCTCTAGGCCTAAAGTTATAATCGTTTTAATTTGGCCCATATTGTAACAGAAATATAAGAAAATTCTCTTTTAAAGCAACACTGCCAAATTTGACTCTTAGGTTGCTTTCCCCTTTCTGATTCTTTGCCTGTACTTGTTTGCTTTAATTCTAAGATCTTCAAGTGAAATTTCTTTTCCTGTATTTATCAATAAAATACCAAGCACTAGGCCAGGGCTATGGAAAACTTAGTCATATATGAATAACAAACTGTCTTGCTGGTCATAATTAGGCTGTTCCATATCCTCAGCCCTTGGATGCTCAGGAAGGCTCAAGTCACCCTGCCTATACACTTTGCCTATATATCCATGACATGTCACCCATGGTACTGTATGCTTGAGGTTTTTTGTTTGATTTCTCTAGCATTCCTTATGGGCAGGAGTTAAATTCCTGTGCATGGATTGGGAGAATGTCGTAACCCAGCAGGTCCAGAAATAGGATCAACCTCCAGTCTGCGTTTAACTGAGGTACATTATTCCCCTACAGTCTTGGAGGGGAATTTTAGCTTAACACCTTTAACTTCTGAAGGTCATTTAATAGCTTATAGGTGAGAAAAAGCATAGTTAGCATTTCTAGAGAGCTTGAAAACAGTTACTCTCTAGGTCACATAGCACAAAAATACAGTGATTCTGTAATCATGCTTATTTGCCTCTTTGCCTCTGAGCCCTTTCCATTTGTAGTATTCCTCAGCTATAGATTTGAAATAAAAACAGGACACGCCATTGTTATTCATGAAAGTAAATCCATATTTATCATATTTGACCAGTAAAATGAATTTATTACCAGTAAAAGATTATTGTCAACAGAAGAAGAATGAGAAGCATGAGCTTGCTCAGTTTTGGAGCATTTATCAAAGAGAAGTGTAGTGAAGCAATACCACCAACATTTTAGTTGAAAATAGTACTATCAGTTGGATAAAACACCGTTATTATCTGGAATTAAGAGAAAAGCAGAAACTGCTGAATAACAAGACCATAAAGAGCTGTTTGGGATGTTGGGTTTATGAAACCAAGCCCAAGGAAATGAATGGGTGCTCCTCACAGGCATCACCTCAGTGCTGACCTGCAGAAACCACAAAACGACCTGCCAGCTATTGCCACTCCTGTTGCTGGGGCAGAGCAAAGGCAAAGGGGCAATAATTTCATACTACTTTCTGCCTGGAAGAATTTTCTGAGTGATCCTGGCTGCCCACCAGAGGAGTGCTTATTAGGATGAGGACAGGAATAGCTCTGGGATGAGACAACTCAAGCCCTCATCATGATCATCACCTGTAACTACACGTTCTGTGTTGGGATGATTCACTCTGCACATGGAGTGTTTGGGGTATTGTGTACTTCAGCAGCTCTTCAGCTTCAAGAAGGATATCCATTTCACTTTTTAAACACACTATAAATGGATTTGAATTTTGCTGCATGGCTTTATATTTTAGCATTTATTAAGGCTACAGGTAACCACTATTCCTCAACAAACAGAAATTACTTTTTCCTTGCAAATCTTGACTTATTTTACTGATTTTTTTTCTGAGATCACTGTTTACTGCATTGAATGCTGTTAGATTTGTTGAAGAATCATCCCTTGAAGAAACAAAAGTGCTTTTCTCTTTAGCATGTGACATTGCTTCAGTGTGCAATGCATGTTGCTGCCAGGAGTATTTATCTGTTGAACCTTTGTCTGCTTTCCCGTGTACATGGGTTTCCTCCAGTAAACTCAGCCATTTTCTAATTTATTTATTTAATTGTGAGGATTTTGTTTGGTAGATTTTGTTTGGGGTTTGTTGGGGTTTTTTAACGTTAAAGTACCAGCGATCAAGGAATGTTATTTAAATTGTCTCCCTGTGGAGATAATGCTGGCGTTTTGATTTCAAAACCAGAAGAGGAATCTTCCAGAAATTATTTCAAACAATTTGCTATGAATGAATAGGATCTGATGTGAAATCATCTTTGGATTAAATGCTTTGGGAGAAAGTCGTGTTAAAATCAACATGAACTTTATTCTGCAAACACAAATTAACAGGAGGTGCTGATGCCAGGGCTCAGTTACTGTAGCACTTTGCATTTGTCTTCACCATTCTTATTTTCACTCCATTTAGTGCTAGTGGGAATGACTGAAATTATACTTCAATCTTGTGGAAAAAATAATTTCCCTGAGAGAGAATATTATTTTTCTTTCTCCCAAGAGATAATATTTAATAGTTATTGCTCTCACATTGTGCCTCGGATTTGTGAAATAAGCACAGCAGATCTTTTCTGTGTGAGCTGTCCTACAGTTACTGGAGTGCTCAGAAAAACATCTACCCTGTGTGCCTGAAAGGCTGAAATGCTTCTCACACACGTTCAGCACAGAATGTGAAATCCTCAGTGTTACATCAGGTTAGAAGTTCAATGAATAATACGGGATAAAGATGATGATGATAAATTTAGAAGGAAAATAAGTGTTGACTGGAGATCTAAATAATAAGATTGCATGTAGGTCTGTAGATACAATGCAGCCAAATAAGTAACCTAGAGTAGAAACCTTTCATTTTTATTTAGAAATGTTTTTTAAAAGGGTGGTGGTTTATTCCTTTCATTTTCACTGTGTTTTATTTAAAACTATTTTCCTCTGGTGTGCACCACACTTCCCACTTTACATTTCTAATTAAAATGTTTGTTGCTATTTGGAACCTCACCGTGTGAAATTAAATAAGCACTTTTATAACATCCATAAAATAAATTAAACATTTTTTTCTCATCTGAAAGACACACAATTCAGTCACAGCAAGCTTATTTCTCTGTTTCTTTTGTTTTCTTTTTTTCATCTGCCTGGTAAGCCAATTTTCTGCTTAAGAACTACTGGTTAAAGCTCTTACTTGTTTTGATATGTGGACTTTATCCTTTCCCAGCACTCTATGCAAAATACTTCAATTTTAAGAGTTCAAAGATTTTCACTGAGAAGAGTGATACTGCCCACACAAGCTAGTGCTATTATTTCTCTCAAACATAAAATGGAAGTGAGTGTTTTAAATAGCATAGCAGGCCTCTTATTTACAAAGATTAACAGATTCCTTTGCTTGGATTGTTATGATTCCTGGTGCTAGGATTTGAAAAGCTGGCATGTGTAGCATCCCTCATCCTGCTGATGAGCTGATGCAGAGTCCAGGCCAGTACTGCAAGGGGAAAACAATATAAATGTGCAGTAGTGGTGCATGACTGCTACATTAATTAGGGAAATATTTATCAATTACAAGGACAGTATTTAAATGCACATACTGTGTTTTCTGTAGCATTTGTGTCATAAAACTTCTAAATTTTTAAATTGTTTATGTATTTATTTTAAAGAAAGTAATTGGTTTCGCTTCATGCAAAATGCTTCCAGAAATCTTTTCTTGAAATCCAAGGCTAAGTGCTTAGTCCAAGATTTATGGGCAGTATTTAACACTGAATGAACTTTACACCCTGCCCTGTGATATTATGGCTCTGTCTTTTCAGATCCACTGCCCTGCTGCCTCCTCCACAAATCTGACACTTGTTCTGCCCATTTCTGAGGAAACTCCTCCAGCTTGTGCTTTCCCAGAGGAAACTCCTCCAGTTTTTGCTTTCCCATTCCATAAGTAAATGTTTTGTTAAATGTTTTAATGTTACCTTTTAGAGTTCCAGAGAGCTGTTGCTCATCAGGAAAGAATCTCTGCAGATACCTTTAAAAGGAATGCTGAGGCACTATATGCACTACATTTACTACCATGTGGCTACTTACCAGATGGAAAAACAATTGGCAGAATACCATCTTCTTGGGAAATAAAAGTTTTGATAATTAGACTTCTTATCTTTCAAAAGCATTATCTTAGTGTTAATTAATGTTTCTGTAGTTGTGTCTCTCTCTGCTTTAGTCTTCCAGTTGGTGGCATGAGGAATGAATAACAAAACTAATTTCTGACAGAGAAACCCAAATCTTCCCTCTCAGATGAAAGAGAATATTCATTTTCCCCCTTCAGAATGCCGAATACCAGTTACATTCAGCAGAACTGGAAGGCAGAACAAAGAGGTCTCTCGGCTTGGTTCTCTTCCTGCAAGAGGCACATGAGGCCACTGATGCATGAGAAGCAGCTTATCTGTTCCAATCTGAGGAGAAATGTTTCTCTTGTTTTCAGCCAGAATATGAGCAGCAGTGTCTAGAAAGGTTTCCTTTAAGCCTTACGTGTTTAAACATTATGCCAAAACTGATGTTTTGAAAGGCAACAAAAAGTTTCTCTCTTTGCAGGAACTTTGTCCTCATTTGAAATTGTGTTACATACAGCAACAAGCCCTACCCTAGATTTCATTTGAAGGATTTGCTCTCAAAATTATGGGAAATTAAGGAGCTTTTAATCTCTAGACTCATTAGGTTAGTCTTCCAAAATGGAAGCTTTCACTTCCTTTTAAATTCAAGGTAGTGATCATCATTTTGTCCTACTTTTGCTCTAAGGCGGCAGGACAAAATTATGAATTGGGTGCAGTTTACTTGCTGACTCTCCGACAATCACAGGGCAACATTTATTTTTCTGTGACTATTTCCATTGCTGTTTTCCTCCAGTCACTCCTATAGAGTTATAAAATCTGTATTTCACATATTTTCTTCTCTGTTGCCTTAACCTTCAAGGCCAGTCTCTCTTCAGAATTTAATAGTGCTTTCAAGCTCTCATCTCTCACAGGCTTGATTATTGTGTGGATCTTCATGACTTTCTTGTAGCTTTTGAAGGGTTGTCCAGAGAAAAATACTGGTTGGGGGTCAAAATATGTAGCAGAATAATGCAGTACATTGAAACCTGCCACAGGAAGACAGAAATCTGAGTCCCAGAGGGCCTCAAGGCTCATTTCACTGAAGTTATGGAAGCTTTGAAGACTTGCTTGGGCAAGATTTCTGTTTCACACATTTGAAAGGGAGCTACCTGGGTCTCTGTACATGCTCTTCAGGAAAACTGCAGAACAAACAATAACACTTCACTTTGTCTTTATTTGGGGTTAGAGAACTCTGTGGTCATAGTAATCCTTTGTCCACAATAACCTCTTTTAGGAGTTTCCTTGCCATGCAATTTAACACCCTAATAAATTCACTTCTTCAGCTCTAACATCTGCACAGTAGCCACTGCAACATTTTGTGGGCATAAAATGACTAGTTGCAGAGGCTAAGCCATTGGTGAGGGAATGGTTGAGGTGAGAAAATGTTTTTCAGGCTATAAAAGTGGTGTAATATTTTATTTCCTCTTTGATATATATTTTCATGGATCTCTGTTGAGATTGGCTGATGTGGTTTTCACAGGCTGAACATGTTAGCTTCTGCATTAGGTGCTTTTGCATTAAGTGGTTCTTTGCATGTTCCTAGCTATTCATCTTAAACTACCAAAGATGTTTGTATTAACTGTCAGCTAGTTTCTAGCCAGAGAATTGTAATAATTCCTTTTTTTCTTTCTTTTGAATGAGAAACCCTTTTTCTGACAAAGTAAGTAAACTGTCAGAACAAAAACATCCTAATCAGTCTGATCAACATCCCAAAAAGCTTGTTCATAAATTTATTGGTTACTTTAGAAGTAATGGGTGGTATGCAAAAAAAAAAAATCTGAATTTCTTATTCTCCTTTGCAGGATGAAAGGCTAAATTGAATGTTCAGTTGGTCTTGTGATGTGTGGAAATTAAATTTAAATTGCTCTCACATTAAGTGGGCTTTTCTGTTTTCAACCTGAAATTTCCAGATTTCCTCCCTCACCCTCTCTCTACCTTTTAATCACATTTTTTACCCCTTTCTGTGCTTTCACACCACCTGGACTCAAGGGGCTTCCAAAAGTTGTGGCAGGTCAGCAGCTTTAATTTACAGTGAAGATTGCTGTGGGTATTCCTGAGGGTGGGGTTCGGCTCAGGTTCACATTTTCCTTTCAGTCATTATTTCTGCATGAACTAACACCAGCAAGCTTCTGACTGGCTTCCACCACTCTCATTCTTCTAGAGACACAGGTTTTCCCTCTATTTTTTATGAAATAGCTCTATTTTTTATGAAATAACTCATTTACAGCTGCTTTTCCTCCCACGGTTTCCCTGCTCAAATCCTGTACAACACCTCTCGTTCAAACCCATTTATCCTAATACATGAATCTTCACTGGTCTCCACTGCTGCCTCCACCATTTAGGGGTACTTCCCATGTTTCCACATTACAGATTCTTGCTCTTGGCCAGCTGCTGTCTTTTTATCACATTCTGCCTTTGTTTTCTTCCTCCCATTCGTTCAACTTTCAAGTATCCCATAATGATCCCCCCTTTTCTGCTATCACAAATTCATTCCTTCTGCATCTAAAGCTGTATGGCACTGAAGAACATCTACCACCTACTCATTTGGCAGTGGATAGTAGGTGCTGTTTTAACATGCCATTGTTTCTACCACTACAGTGTAATATTTTCTGTTACCATGGCCCAGAGCAAATGATCAAAAATCCTCTATGCTCGATGCTCACAGTAATCTACTATAGATTTTTCCAGGAATTTTGGGATTTCTACCCCACCCCACTTGTGAATAATTAGTTACTGTTTTATATCAGTCAGCTGCTCCTGTCTCCTCTTATCATCACTGTTAGGACCATCCCCTCTTTTATCTTCTGTTCTTCTAACCTGTTACAAAGTCCAGACAACAAATATGGCTCAGAATATATTGCAGGGATTTTTTAATCAAATGAATTAACCTTTTAACTGTTAAAAGAGTAGATTTCAGAGCTCCATTTAGAGACTGCCTATTTGTGACTGACCGCAGGAAAACGCATTTGCAGCAGTGTGTTTTTAAGAGTAAATCGCTACCAATGAGTACCAAAAGGTTTGGATTTTTGGCAGGTGCTGAGTCACATCCACACGGAGTGGGAGCCCCTGGATGCCAGGTTCAGCTCTGTCCAGCCCCACCAGGTGCTCACGGTGGAGCACTCGGTGTCACCAGCCAAGGAGCCCATGGCTGACAGCTGCGTCTACAAGTGCGTCAGGAGCAGAATGCAGTGCGCCGCTGTCACCAGGATCCCTCTGCCAGCCAGGGCCATCAGCTGCTGCAGGGATGTGACAGAAGACAAGCTGGTGCTGGGCTGTGAAGACTCTTCAGTAGTTTTGTACGAAGCCTACAACCAAGTGACTCTGCTGGCCCAAGCAGAGCTGCTCCCTGCTGTGATAAGCTACCACCCCTGCGGAGCCGTGCTGGTGCTGGGCAGCTCTCAAGGGGAGCTGCAGCTTTTTGACACGGCGCTGTCCCCAATTAAAATTCAGCTCTTGGCACAGGACTATTCACCTGAGGCAACTCTGCAATTCAGTAAGCACTGCGAGGTGCCCACCAGCCTCATCCAGATCCAGTGGGCTGCTGCTCCAGTTGCATTTCCCAGCCCTGACAGCTTGGATGTTCATGACCTTTTGTTGGTTAGATTTGACAAAGGACCCTTGGGAGTGCTTCACTTTAAACTTGGTAAGTTACTAAGCACATGTGTTCAACCTTGAGCTCTCAGGGAAAATCTGTACCCCACAAGGTTTGGAACACCCTCATTTGAGATATATGAGACCATAGCCTTAAAAGCACATTGTTCCAAAGATATCTGAAGATACCAAGGACTTTTTTATGTTTCACAATAACTTTATACCTTTTCATACGGAGTCTGACAGAATAGGGATATCTGCTGTCAGATCAGCATCTCATAATGTTCCTCACTACTTTACTAAAGCATAACAGTTTTTCATCTGGGAAATTAATTTAATCTGTAGTACATAATTTTAGGAATTGCATTCATTCTGTAATAATAACCCTAACAAGTTTAAAAAAAGCTATATTTAATAATGGAACAGTAATGCTATTTTCTTTACCAAATTTTTTTTTGCATGTATGATGTATATTTGTCCAGTGTTCTGTTCTTCCTGGCTTCAGTACACGAAGTTGCACCTTTTCTTTCTTTGAAGTCTTTCCCCAGAAGAAGGATGATTTTCATAACCTTCAGAGAAGTTTGGTCTCTCAATTAATTTGCCAGGAGTTGTGAATAAAAAAAGAAGTAATAATGCTAATTTTAGAATTTATATAGCACTTCTCATTTTAGGTGTAAAGAGACTTTAAAAGAGTAAAACCAGAACTAACTTCCTTTTATGAGCAGAAAACAAGAAGAAGTAAAGGAAAGCTAAAGGGCTTTACAAGAGTTACACAGTGGCTGAACTAAGAATAAAACCCCTGCAGTGGCTCATCAGTGAGAACTGTATTCATTTCATTCAAGTCAGGCAAGTTACAGTGGTGCAAGACCATTGTGAGAGCTAAAAAAACAATCATGCTTAAAGCCTCTGACTCCCAAGCCAGTGTTTCAGCAGGGCAGACAGCCATCCTGGAAAATTTCAGCATTTTGCCCATTGTCTGTCCAAGAAAACAGGATTACTTCTGTAGATCTTTATGGGATTTTTTTATCATTCTTTTGTATAAAGCTATTGAGATTGGGAAGAAGCCTTTTTTATATGAAAAAAAAAGAAAACCAAAACCAAACAACACTCCAAAAGACTCAAAACAACAACCTAGGTGACAGTAAGATTTGAAAACCAACTTTATTTCTTTATTTAATGAGACATGCATGTACTTTTGTGGGGGAAAATCTGTCTAAAATTAACACAGACCTAAAAATTTTAAAGACTGAATTAAAAAAATTTAACCAAGTGTGCCACTGCAAAAAGGTAAATTAATATAATAGGATATTAGCAGCAAAAAATGTTGGATTGACTTGTAGTTGTGTAGTTTTAAAAAAGCTGATCCAGTTTATTGCTGTTATCCAAAAAAACCTATTAAAAAACCCATTTACAGGTTATCATTTATTTTGAGCTAATTAGCCGCATTAAGTTCAATGACAGGTTTAATAGTTGCAGAGTACCCCAGAACACTAATTATAACAGCTATTTGATGTTTTTGTGTGTGTTGGCCATTAAAAAAAAAAAACAAAAAACAAACCCTCTAAATTATCTGTGTCCTGATTTGGCTGGGATGGAGTAGAGCAGGAGGCACTCTACCCACCTCTACCTTGCTTTTCTTCAGTCCTCCCTGGTGAGGTTTTCTCACAACAGCTTTCCAGAAAGCACAGCTTTCCCCTTGCTATCTTTAGCACATTTATGTTCTTACCAAGGCAAGCAGGCTCTCAGTACAGGGATTTAGAGGCCTTTCCTGCTAATTGCCAGCTTGTAAACTTAATTGGACTGTCTCCCTGGGCACCGTTCCTAAATCAATTAGGCAGTGAGTTGGCTGTCACCTCTTTTTCCCAAGCAGGTTGCCTGGAAGCTCACCACCCAGGAGAAGTCAAGCATCCAAATGGGAAGATGTTGACCTCTACAGCTGAAAGTTATCACATTTTAAAATTCATTCTGTATAATTACTGTAAAATCTCTTCCAGGAAGAAGGCAAAGCTCTCTCCCTTCTTCTTTCTCTCTCTTTTTGTAGTCCACTGTGCAAAAATATGCTGCTCTCTATTTCATCCTGGTTTTCAGCTTTACACCTCATCTCCTCAGTTTGCCACACTGCCAAGGGAACACTGTTGATTAGTGAGCCTCTCTTCACAGTCTCAGCAGTTTTTAGGGCTCTGCTATTTAAGAAATAATGCAGCATAAATAAATAAATAAATGCATTAATAAATTATAGCAAAAATTTAGGTGCCCATGACAGCAAGACCCAGATAGGCATTCAGGACTGAAATAAAATCCATAAGTAACACATGGCTTGGAATTGTTTCCCACAGAAGTCTTTCAAGAAACTATGTCATTGAGAATAGGCAAGTATGTTTTTAACTTCCATCTATATTACGGTTTTGGACAAGTTCTGTGCATCCTCATTGTGCTGTCTATCCAGATTTATTTCAGGGAAAGATTGATATTAAACATACCCTCAAACACTAATGGCAAATATTTTTGGTGTCTAATGCCAGACTAATTTCCACAAGCAGCTTCTTGTCATTGATGCCAACCCAGATGTTGGATAATACTAAATGTGGTACTGATGCCAGTGGTTCAGCATTGCTGGCCTCTAAAGGCATTTTAAATGTAGCATTATATTTAATTAGCATGAAAATATGTATTTTCATCTTTGCTGAGAGGTTAATGTGGAGATTGCCCAGCTTCTGTAATACTTTAAAAATGCTAAACATTTAGGAAGAATAAAGTCTGCCATAACTATTAGATATTAACATGTTAAACATAGCTGTTACCCCATGTAATGTCCATAGGCTTTAATGCATGCAAATATAAAGTGAAATACAATAGAGAACCTTTCTTTAATTATGCTAAAAAAATAAGTATTTCTCTGTTACAAAATGTAAATATGTACGGTTTTTCCCCAAAACCATCAGTTCTATATATGCAAGTTCTCAGCAGGTTACTTCTCCTCAGGCTATAGTCAGATGTTTTCCTCCACTTTTTTTTCTCACTTCTTATTTCGCATCACAAACAGTATTCACAACATTTGTTAAAGATTTGTGAGGCATATTTTATATATTTCAAGTCTGCTTTTCTCTGTTATCAGACTTTGTTTTCCCCAGTCAGTCCTATGGCTTTAATATCACTATTGAAATTTAGCTTGTTCCCTTTCTCATCAGAACTTTTTCCATAAGTTTGGTTTCAACAAATATAAACTGAGAAAAAACAAACAACCAAAACCCCAAACAAACTATGTCTTTATTTAAAGGAAGAGAAACAGTAAATTTATTCTGGTCTCTTTCTAATATTTGGAGGAGTACTGATAAAGAATTCTCTATCAGAGCAACCCAAAGTGAGCAGGACTTGCTAAAATGCCTTGTGCCCTCTGTCACATGATCAACTGGTTAGTCAGAGACAACAAATAACATTATTTCCTGAAGCTTTTCAATCACCTTTTCTGTTCAGAAACTGAGATCTACAAGTCAAGAAACATTCTTGTGGCAAACTCGTTCTTGGTTTTGGGGGTGACTGTAATTCAGAGGTCTGTAGTGTCAATATGTTGATAACCTTCATGGTATCCCCTCAGAAAAAATGCTCCACCTAGGGAATATTGCCAAGCTAGAAGGAAGGTCCAGAGCAGTTGCAATATGGAGAAGAGTGATTGAGTAAGAGTTGCTTTGAGGTTGGAGCTGCTCTACACTTGTGTGCACAGATACATCTGTGTGAGACAAATGCTGGGGTTTAGGTTTGTCCAGCAGTGTTTCCCTACAGGAAGGAGGTGCTATGAAAGTGAATTTATTACCTACCATAGAATAGTTATTAAAGTGCAAATAAACTTGTTCTACCTTGTCTAAGCCAAACTTCATTACATGATGTTGTCACCAGTGACTTTTGGCTACATTCATTCAGCCTCCATGTGTGAGGTTCACCGATTATTTTTGTCTGCTGTCCAGCACCCTCAGTCTAAGTACACCAAAACATTAAGGTTCTATCTCATGTAAAAAATTTAATATTGAAACCCATAAAGTTAATTTTAAATGATGGCGATTATTTTTAACTGTGCTGAAAAGTAGTCAGCTACAGTTTTACATACTCTGTATCAAAGTCGAAACCCATTATTTCTATTTGTAATATTTCTTCTTGAAGGTGTGATCACAAGAGGACAATTGGGCCTTGTGGAAATCATCCACCAGTACCTTCGTTTTGATGAGATACAGGAGGCAATTAATGTCCTGAGCACCATGAACTGGAACACGATGGGTCAGCAGTGCTACATCTGCCTGAGTGCCATTTGCAACCACCTTCTTAGGCAAAAGCTTACACCAGACAGAGAAGGTAAGAGACTGTTTATATTTCTAATGCATTTTTGTGGTGTCTTGTTAATTCGTGTGTGGATTATGACAATATATTTATTGGTTGTATAAAGAAGACAGTAATGAGAATCCAGTCAGCCAGCCAGATTATGGTGCCTCATAATCACAAGTCATTGTAGACAAGTCATTTCAGTAAAATCTGGACCAATGTGTTGACTACATTTTAGTTTGTATCAATAGTGATACTAAAATAATGCACATGGTTATATAGATCTATGTATATGCTATAGGCATTACTTAATATATATAGCACTAATGTAATGTTATATAATTTCATTACATTCTCTAAATTTAGGTTATGTTACAGACAAATGTTTGTTAATACAGGATTGAAATGTTTGTGTTCTATTCATGCTGAGACAGCACCAACTTAAGGAGGGATGTTTTCCAGCAACAGGGACAAGAGATTTTATTATGTTTTTTAAGGTGTTATCAAAGGGTCATTCTTTCATTACAAGATGCAAAGGCCTTGAATACACTATCCTCTGCTGCCTCCTTTAGGATTAAAGCACTTGTCCTCACTGTAATCTAGCCCCCTACAGTAGTAGCTGGGGTCTCTCAGAAGAAATTATGAATTTTAGGTTTAGCCCAGACTCTGCTGAAGCCTGGTGTGGTGCCTTCCTCTTGATTTGCTGTCTATCTTGAAACTCAATAGACTTCAAGAGTTGAAGTGCCTTGATTTAGTGAAGGTGTTATCCTCCAGTCTAGCAGGCAGACAGCTGGAGACCAGGCATCTTTTGTGGCAGGAGAGAATACTTAGGATTCTGGTGTGTTTGATGATAGAAAACCTCCAAGGTGTCCTACATTGCTGCCAAGCCATCAGCTATCCCATTTTGTGGGATCTGATTAGAAAAATCTCTGCGTTGCAAACAGAACATATAGGCTCTAAATAAAACATGCTTTGAAAAGGACCTGAGAAAAGGGCTGACCATGAAACTCTTCTAAAATTATTTACATTATAAACAGATGTCTGTGTGTTTCCCCCATGCAGCTCTCTAACACTGTTGAAAGCAGAAAGAATTTTATTCCATCCCGGAGTTATTCTATCTGAATCTAATAAATTTGTCATGGTAATTTGTTTTCTTTTTTATTAACAAAACCCAGTGGGGCCTTTTATTTATAGTGATGGGGCAGTTATCTTTGAGATCTTTATCCTGCCTTCAACATCAAGCTGGGCTATTTAATGAATGTATAACTGTGCTAGTAGTTACTCATATTCCATGTTGGTTGAAATATTTCAGAAGTACAAAACATGCTATCAAGAAAACAGCAATGGCAAGAGAATATGGCTTGTTTTTCTATTTTAATCTAAATTGACTGCTGCTTTGAAAGAAAATACCTTTTAAGTTCGACTTATCTTACTATCTAGATTGGAGATAACATAAAACTAATTTACCAACAGTTTGCCTGTGTAACTAACACAGTACTATTAGCACATTTAGTGCTATCAAGCCTAATAAAATGTAACTATGCCTAGAAGTAAAGAACTATTATCACTAAATACAGAAATGCCTAGTTCAAACTAACATTAATAGTGGCAAATCAATGAGATTCTGTCTGCCTAATGAGACAATAGGTTATATATTGCCTTTAAAGCAACATAAATACACAGCATATACATATATAACAAATTGTCCCTTTTCTGCTTGTTAGGCCTTGTACTATGTTGTTAACTCTCAAGTGAAATCCAAAGAGCATAAATATTATTGATAATTTAATTTCTTTTCAGCTAAGCCTGTGGGACACAAAAGTATACTTGTTTATTTGTATTATTTATAATTTTGTATTAAAACATGTAGAAAAATGCCTAAGAGCTTGAGCTGTGGAGTATAGCAGTCCGAAAGTATTTAAAGAAGAGAGAACTTGTGCAACAAAAAGGCTTTATTTTATTGATTACAAGGGAGGTTATCCTGTTTCCCACCACTACATGCTGTCAAACCCTTAGGGTTTCTAGACCCTTTTATTTAAAATTTTTAAAGAACTGTGGGCCGAAGGAGGTTCCTTAGACCTCAAGGCCATCACAAAGAGGGTTCTGTTACCTGCTGACCTAACACAATAATCCCTGAAAAACTGAACTCCCTTGTTGTTTGCCTAAGAGGACAAAGACGGTTTGAGCTAATTGAGAGTTGATCTCTACTGGACAATCTTGTTCAAACTGTATTACTCTCATGAGTCACTTTTAGTTGTAGGCTGCTGGTGAGAACTTGATGTGTTATAGACTTCTTTATCCTTTTGATAGCTTTTGTTGCTCAAAGTCATTGTCAGCTCTGCCTCCAAGCCAAAGTTTATATGCACATTTGTGTTTGTACAACCTGTCACATTTTAATTTCATCTGTCCTACAACAACATCACATTTCATCACTGCTTGAGGAATCTGACTGACTGCAAACATGAGCAACCTGTTGTAATGGAACCTAATTCACTTGTTTCATTGCTGCTGTGTTTGAATTCCACAGCACAGCTTGAGGCAAGCCTTGGAACCTTTTATGCTCCAACGAGGCCTCTCTTGGATAGAACTGTGCTGGAGTACAGAGACCCCATCAGCAGATATGCAAGAAGGTTCTTCCACCACCTGCTCAGGTGAGTGACAGTTTCATCTTCTATCAACTTAAAATTAATTGCACATTTCAATAACTACCTACTTTAATGTGGTTAACATTTTCCAAGAGGACCACCCCTGAAAAAAATGCATTCATTGTTAATGTTTGTTTAACTTGCACTTTGTTCCTTTCAAATAGAGTAATGCAGATAAAGTGCTATTCAGAGCTCTTCTGTCATCAATACACTTAAAATGAATCACCCTTTCCCGTTTAGCTTGATAGAAAAAAAGATAACCTGCTTCTGAGAGATTGATATTCACCAACTACTTGCAGATTAGCTATTGAAAGAGCTTACAAATTTGGAGAAAACACAGAGTTTAAAAAGATGCGAGAACACAAAAGAATGCTGAATAGTCCAAGACATTTTTATCTTTGCACTACTGAAATCTGAATATTTTGTCATTCTCACCTTTAAAATTCTTATATATAAATTAATGTAGTTCCAGTAATTTTCAGTGTCATTAAAGTAAGGGGAGAAAAGGCAAAGTTGAATTTGTCTGTAAATTATATAGAATCATGGAGTGGTTTGGGTTGGAAGGGACCACAAAGATCATCCCATTCCAACCCACCCACCATGGGCAGGAACACCTCCCACTAGACCAGGTTGCTTCAAGCTCCATCCAACCTGGCTTTGAACATTTCCAGAGATGGGGCATCCACAGCTTCTCTGGACAACATGTGCCACTGCCTCACCACCCTCACAATAAAGAGTTTCTTTCATACATTCAACGTAAATTTCCCCTCTTTCAGTGTGTAGCCATTACTCCTTGTCCTACCACTACAGTTCCTGACAAAGAGTCCCTCTCTGGCTTCCCTGTAGGTCCCTTCAGATACTGGAAGGTTGCTATGGGGTCTCCACACAACCTTCCCTTCTCCAGGCTGAACCGCCCCACTTTCCTCACCCTGTCTTCAGAGGGGAACTGCTCTGATATTCATAATACCAAATTCAGCAAGAATTTAGAGAGCATTGGTTTATTGTTGTATTTTGCCTTCCAAATAAAACAGTAACTTAAATTTCTATCCATTATAAATATCAATATGCAGTAGTTTAACCTCTGCACAAAAATACCTGCAACATTACCTCTGAGAATTATCCAGTGCATGAAAATAAGGAGAAATTACCTTCTGAATGACACAATGTTTGTAACACCTTGTTGAAAAGGGGTGTAGATGGACATAGTGAGAAGACTTACAATGCACCCTTTTGCAGTGATTCATCCAGATTGTATATACATTGTTTCTATAGGCAAAGCAAGTTACTTTGATAGCACCAACTGTGCTTTTCTTCAAATCTAAACAAAAAGTATTCTATATTGTCTTCTCCATTTTGAGTCTGAGGAGGATCATCTTTCTGGTAAACAGATCCATTCCAATAGGGAAATTATTCATTGCAGAAGAATGATCCAATATTTACATAATATGCACCAGTCTTTCACTGGAGTTTTCTTAACACACATGGCCACAACAATGGGTATGAAGTTTGTTATTGCCTTTCTCCTAGAAACCAGCAGGAAAGATGCTGTTGTGGCTGTGGCCACCTTGTAGTGCTGTGGGCCAGTTGCCTGCAGAGGACAGATGCAGGAAAAATGCCTCAGAGATTTTTGAGAGGTGTAACTCTAGTGCTCTTACATCTGCAAGAGAAAGGTGTATTCCCTCTGACTCAGGATTTGCCTCTAAGTGCTAGCAGGCATGCAGAGGCATGGGGCCCTGGCTCAGCTGCCAGCCCTTGGGGCTGCAGCTGAAACACTGACTCAATTCTCCTAAAACAAGAACCTTCAGAGTCAGAATGCTGCCTGGACAGCGTGGGGCACAGGCAGGAGGTGTGCACGAGAGTCTCCTCATGTCTTTTACCTCCCACTCTAAAGCAGCCCTTGAACAATCTATGGTTGTGCTGATTTTTGGAACAAATGTGTGTTATTTTGCTGCTTTCCTATTGTCAAAGGGATTTGTATTCAACCGAATCAAAGTGATAGGATCATGTGATTGCTGCAGAACAGATGGTAATGCTTAAAGCTTATCTCAGAAGACATAATCTAAGTACAAAAATAAATGTTCAAATGTGGGAGATTTATCTGAGGGAAAGCAAGGAAATGATGTTCAGAGCTGATCATTATTGCATTAAAGTGGCTGTGCCTTAATTGGTGTTTATTTCCTTTTAGATGTTTTCTTAAGTGACTAGAATGATTTGAATGTAGGCTAAGCAGAGAGAACTACAGATTTGTTGGGGAATAGTAAGCCATGGTTCTGGGTGAGTGAGTGCCATCCAGGCATGATGCAATGTCTAGGAGGATCACAGGGAGGCACAGTGCTCACTGATTCAGGCACATGAAAGTTGCAGCAGCTGCTGTTACATCTGTCTGGGATAGGCAGCAAGGCAAGGCACTTCTGCCAGCCTGATTTACAGCTGTGGGTTCAGAACAGGAGGAAAAGTGAGAAGGGAATTGCGCTCTTGCCTTCTCAGGTCACCATGATATGCCCATGAGGACACTGAAAATGGGGAGTTCCTCCCACTACCTGTTTGTCAGGAAGAGTGACTGTATCTGGGTGTCAGGAAGCCTACATTTTAAGTCAGTTTTATATTCTCTGTCTCAATCCTTGTCACTCCCAAATGTCTGAAGTCAAGCAGATGAGTCTTGAAAAGAATCAAGAGGCCAGCTTGACTGATCAGGGATATTTTGGAGATAAGGGAAAAAAGGAAGGTGTGTGCCCAGTGAAAGCAAGGTCGGGTGACATGAGAGGAATACAGAGATGCTGTTTGCCACTGTAAGGAAAAAATCTGTGTGGCCAAACCTCAACTGGAGCTGAAGCTGCCCAGAACAATGGGAGACAATCAAGAGTTTTTTTAAAATACATTGATAGCACTCGACAGTGCAGGAGTAACATCAGCCTTTTACAGGATGAGGATGGTCACCTCACAATCAGGGACATAGTCACAGCAGAGATGTTTAATACTTTCTATGTTTCTGTCTTCAAACATATGACAGACTAAGGGGAGGTCCCAATGCCCTGAACTGAGCCCTGAGGACCATTCTAGGGCTCCCTGGGGCCTGATGGGATTCATCTGAGAACACTCAAAGAGCTGGCTGATGTCACTGTGTGCCCTGTCTCCATGATTTTTGAATTGTTTTGGGAATGTGGAGAGATTCTCCTAACTGGAAGCTGGTGAATGTTGTCCTAGTGTTCATTAAGGGCCTGGAAACTGCAGACCTGTCAGTCTCACTTCAGTGACTGGTAAATGATGGAGAAGATTACTGGGAGAGGTGCTGAAGAACACCTGAAGGACAACACAGTCACTGGTCACAGCCAGCACAGCTTCACGAGGGGAAAGTCCTGTTAATCAGTCTTGATTTCCTTTTCTGACAGTGTAACCCACCCAGCTGATCAAGGCAAGCCAGTTGATGTAACCTTTTTGGATTTCAGTAAAGCTTTTGAGAGTGTCTCTCACAGGATCCTTCTGGACAAAATGTCCAGCACACAGCAGGATAAACACATCCTGTTGATGGATGAGCTCACAGGTTGGGCACAAAGGGTTGCAGTGAACAGGGTGACATTAGACTGGGCACCTGACACTAGTGGGCTTCTGCAGGGCTTCACCCTCAGCCCTGTGCTCTTCAACATCTCCATCAATTACTTGGATGCAGGACTGGGAGGGATACTGAGCAAGTTTCCAGACAATAAAAAACTGGGAGGAGCTGTTGACTCCCTCAAAGGCAGGGAGGCCCTGCAGAGAGATCTTGATGAATTAGAGAGATGGGCAATCACCAAGTGTATGGAGTTTAACAAGGGAAGGTGCCAGATGCTGCACCTGGGATGGGGCAACCCTGATTGTGGTTTTGGATTGTCGTTGGATCCCCAACCATAGACTGGGGAATGAGGGGCTGGAGAGCAGTATTTTGGAAAGGGACTTGGGGATTCTGGTTGATGGAAAGCTGAATATGAGTCAGCAATGCCCTGGTAGCCAGGAGGGTAACTTGTTTTTTCAGCCTGGAGAAGAGGAAACTGAGAGAAGACCTTATTGTGGTCTTCAGCATCCTCATGAGGGGAAGTGGAGAGGGAGGCACTGATCTCTGCACTCTGGTGATCAGTGACAGGACCCGAGGGAATGGCCTGAAGTTGTGTAGGGGGAGGGTTAGGTTGGATGTTAGGAAAAGGTTTTTCACTGAGAGGATGGTTGGGCACTGGAACAGCTCCCCAGGGAAGTGGTCACAGCAGCAGCCCTGACAAAGTTTAAGTGTTTGGACAGTGCTCTCAGGCACATGGTGTGATTGTTGGAGGTGACCTGTGCAGGGCCAGGAGTTGGACTTTGGTGATCCTTGTGGGTCCCTTTTGACTCAGGGTATTTAATGTTTCTATTGCTCTATTATTTGAATTATTCACTTTTTTTGCCTTATTCATTTAGCACTGAATACTTACAGGCTAGTTACAAATAGCTAATTTATCTCTTCAGAGTGCATTTTTTTTTTGGTCACAACAGATGTGTCTGCATGACCAAACCAGAAGACTTGGATGCAGAAACACTGTAAACTGAGATTGACAATTTGAAGCAGCACTAGGGGACATTTGTTACTCTCTTGTGAGTGTGAGGAGACAAAAGCTAAGTGATCACTTTTTACCCTACCGCAGCAAGAAGTGGAGGAAATGTAGTGCTTTCTAAATTATGGGCAGTAAAATTGTGGCTGATATTCAAGAAATATTTCTTGGCACAGGGTAGGACCTTCTGAAATTCATTTGGGCTTCAGAAAGAGCAAGCAGCAGATTCACAGAAGTTAAATCTAGAAGATAAGGAGCTAAGTAGAGGAACTCAGAAGTTTGGTAGGAAGAGTCGGGGAAGTGGGGTTAGGAGCTTGAGTAAAAGACAAGGCATTGGGGAAAAAGGTCTAAAGGCAGGTTTGGGAAGGTACAGAAGTCCTGCAAAAAGGGCAGAGTGGCAGTACAGGATTAAATGGGGGAAGGCAGCTTAGGATGTGTGTGGTGGGCTGTAGAGGAGACCAGACACATCAGGGATGGACAGGGAAGGGCGGAGTCTTTCATACAAGATTAAAACCTTAAAACACTCAAATGTTTCTAGATCTAAATCTGAAAGATGTTCATATAAACAAAAGTTTTCACCCCCTCTCTCCAGCTTTCCTTTGAATGCCCCACCAATCTGCCTTAAGCCTTTTTAGAAGGACCAACTCAGGGGAGAGAAATATTAATTCATTCTACATGCTGAGACAGTCTTTGACCTGCCTGCTGAGTCTGCCAAAAAGGTGCCAGTTATTGTTGTACTTTTAAAGATGTGAGTGTCGGTATTTACCAGAATTGAGAAATACAGTTACCTTTTCAGAAAGGCTATCCTCACCTAGTGATAATCATGTGTCAGTGATCTTGCTCTTTACAGTAGGCCAAAAGGTTGAATATTCAGTTGCAAATACTGGGAACATCCATTTTCACATTATCAGGGAGTTTGTAGGCTGTCTATTTTTCTACCATTAATGAGGTCAGCTTCTAGAAAGCACTGAATGCTGTGATGGCAGATTCCCTCCTCTGGCATGAGGGCACTTTAGAAAGAAGATGCTCCATCCAAGCTGAGATGGGCAAAGGAACACTGACAGCAAGACTGAAACAGATTGCAATTAGAAGGAAGGAAAATGCTTTGCAATATATTTGACTCAGCCATGTTATTTGTATCCATCATTATAAAAGCTAAGTTCTTGTATTTGCAAACCACACATCATCTTCGGCTTCCACTAAAATAGAAGCTTAGAGCTTTGCAGGTATAGCAAATGTAAAATGTGGAATACCTCCAAAAACAAGCGTTCAGTATACAAAATTAAAATTAAAGGCCTCTTAATTATATGCCGGGGATCCATTACAGCAATATTTATGGAACGAATAATTATTTTCACTCTAAATTCTTATCTATAATTAAAAAATACAGGAACTGAATTACAAGTACAGAAATGTGTCTTAGGTGTTCCTTGCCACTTCAGTAGCACTCTGGTATTTTATTATGATGTCACCGCTTATAATAATATAACGCATTATATCATTATGTAAAATGTTGAGCAGAGGTGGATTTATTGGGAAGCCTTGGGGAGGTGTAACCTCCTAGCCCCCACCCTTTTGCTGTGTGTATTTGTGAGATGGGGGAGTGGCTGCACCACCTCCTGCCTCTGTCTAACAGCCTGCTGTAGCCATGCACAGAACACAGAATGGGATGGAACGATTTTTCACTCGTTAACTGTGGCATCGCTGACTCACGGCTTTGCTTCACTCTGATCAAGCATTCGTAAATTGTACTTGTCATATTTTCTAATGCATGAAATTATCTTGTTTGTTTGACACAGACACACAGGCACAAACACACGCCTGCTCCGTTGTGTGCCATTTTTTGAGTGGGAAAGCAGGGCTAGAAAGTAAAGTCTGAAATGCAGTGAAGGAGTTGCAGAATTAAGATGCAGCCACAGTTCTGTGGTTCTGCTGTGCCCTTTCCTCCTTTGTTATTCTGTTCTTGTGTTTGTGAATACCCAGTTTAAGGATTGGGGTTTTCTTGGGTTTTTTTTTTCTCTAAGTGGAAAAATACTAAGATTCAAAACCACTTGGACCTTTCCATCTGATAATTTCATCAAGAGACAGTAATTTGTTTTTTTCTCCCACGGCACAAATATGTTTACTTATAAAGCAAAACTTTCTTGTAAATAACAACACAGTGCTTTTTTGTCTTTCAAGAGAAAAGTGCAACTCTGATCACATTCACTGGTAGAACTTTGGATGGATTCATGAAAGATTCTCCTTTGTATGAATCCAAAAATTAGAACCTCCACCGTGTTTTTACTGTTGCTGTTTCCACTCCTTCACAAATCTCAGAAGTGTTTTACTCTTCCCAGTGTTCCGTGTAAGATGCTACTGGGTAAATGCAAAATATTATCTTCATATTGGTCACAACATTCATCAAGTAGTATGACTTTGCACACAGGACTTGATAGAGCCCCTTTGTAAATAAACACTCTTAAAGAAGATGAGAAGGTAAGTGGTCATTAGCATCAGGGGAGAGCTGCTTCCAGCCACTACTGATCTTTATGGATCACTTCACTATGCAAGAGTTCTGAAGTGCACTGCTATACTGCAAGACATGATGCCTGGACACAGACAGTTATCACTTAAGTCCAAGACAGCCTTTGAAAAGCTCAAATAAAGCTCTTTCGCCCTGCAGGTGCATCACTAATGCAGTACTAACTACCCCTTGGTAAGCAGGTTCCCCTATCACTACACTGCAATCTCCAAAGTAGATATTCACCATGAGTATTTCCATCCTAAATAGGACCCTAAATCAAAGGTGAAGAAAAAGCCTCTGCTCCATAGGAATTGTTCCCAATCCCATCTGCTGCCAACTGTAGGGAACTGAGAGACAGAGTGAGCAAAGAGCTTTTATGATCCTTTTTAAGAGCACCCTAGAAGTAGAATCTATAATTATATTGGTACATAGTGTGTCACAAAATATGTATAAACATTAATGATGACATGGTTGAGGACTAAGAATGTCTTTTATATTCATAAGGTAACCTATTAGGCATTAAATTATGCCTTCAGATAAAATGACCATTGATGGCACTCAGGTTCTCTATGGTGGCCACATGAACAGAATTCATCTCTATGGGAGTAAGTTCAGTAGTAGCATTTTCACTAAAGTAGCACCTTCTGGAGAGGACTTTGAAGAGTCATTTTTTTGTCATCTTTTGAAAAACGATCAAAACCAAAGGTTTTCATATTACCACAGCCCTGATAAATGAGAATTTATATTGCTGTGATGGAACTACACATGAAAAGATTCCCCTGGTCATGCTTCTTGACCTGTTTTAGAAACAAGAAATAAAGGCACCTATTTAATGAAACTAGGTTATTTTTGCAGTTAAAGAGGTTAAAGATCTCAGAAAAAGTTTAGACTGTCTTTGCTTCAGTCCTATGTTGTTAATGATTTCTTTTCTTAAGCCAGCTCCAGCACAGTTTTCAATTTCAGTCAGATACTTTGATGCTACAGGAACAACTTTAGGATTTAATTCTCTAGCAATGATTACAATGTAAGAAATAATGAGCAAAATATTGGGGTGGGGGGACAACGAATGACACGACATAATTGCTTGAGAACAAAATCCCGCTAAGATAAACCATGACAAATCTCTGTCAGAGATTTGGGCAAGATTTGCTGCCCAGCCTAATGGGAGAGCCATTGCTTGCAGGATGGGAGGAATGGCTCCTTACACACACTTAGAGCAGTCCCAGAGCTGCTATAATCTAGAGACACTTTGCTCAGCCACCAAGAGATGCTGTTTGGTGGCCCAGAGTGCCAGAAGTCATCCAGTTCTCTGCTACGTCCCCACCCATGGGAGAGCACTAGAAAAAAGGAACATGAAATAACTGCACTGGGCTGATGTTGTTTGTGCCAAATCTATTCCCACATGCTGGTTAATCTGACTTTGATATTGCTACTTTCAGAAGCTGAGCCCACATTGAGACCACTGGTGTGTTGTGTTGTGTAACTGATAATCTGCCCTCGTGAGGTGGCTTTTTCCTGCTGTACCAGCTGTGCAATTTCCCTGAAATCTTATGGGCTTTGGGCATACACTGAGTGCAGAAACAATGCAAATACGTCATATTCATGGACAAAACACTCAAAAATTAGTTCTTAACAACACATCTCCATCCTTGAGCAGCTGTTGTAAGTCAGCCTCAGCCTTCCCAGATCATTAGTTTCTCCCTCTCCATCAATTCCACCTAGTCACTAATTGTATCTCTTTATGGAGTGACACTCAAAAATCTCTGCTTTGAGGTCCTCACCAAGAACTGAATTTAAGATTTATTTTTCTTCTTTGAAGACTTTCCAGATTACTTTGTGTCTCATCTCTTTACCAAGACACCTTTTCTCCGTTTATCTTCAGAGTCTTCCTGAGCACCACTACTACACTTCCCTTTACTGTACGTGGACCATCAGGCAATATTCTGTTGTGAACTCAGCTCATCAGATCAGACTTTTCTCTCACTCCCTCAGCCTTTTTTTCTGACTTTTCTCCCATTTCCATCCAGTGCCCTGCAGGAAGAACTAACTGAATAGTCAGGCAGCCCCAGGCTTTCTTTCTTCAAATGCAGATCTGCCTTTTATGGTTCTTCAGAACCCAAGAGCCTGCGAAGGAAAGAACACCATAAGGGAAATTTAGAACAAAAGTCAGCAATAGTCATTTGTCCAATAACTGGATGGAGTGTCTTGGGGGTGCACCTCACCTCTCATGCCTTAATAATGTAGAATTCATGTGTCCTACATGCTCATCTGGGCTTCCTCTGTAGTTAGTCTAAAGACATGAGCACCCAAAGGATGAGTAATCCCATCGAAGGGAGATGTCTCAGATAAGCGTGAAGAGTCAAACGTCAGTGCCTATCCCTATCAATTAACTACAAAAGGAGCCTACCTAATTAGCTTAAATTAGCCATGTAAAGGTAAGCTGTTTGAAGATAAATGGAATGATTTGCACTGTAAATGTCTAGCTCCTGTATCACATTATTACTGGCCAGTTAACAGAAAGATCTTAGATGCTCAGATAGTTTCTGTAATAGAATGTGAGAGGCACATAGACTAAAAAAAATATATGGCGAAAAGTTTACGAAAAGACATAAAAACCAGACAGGCATTCAGATCTCTTTAAAAATCTCCTTTTGACTAGTTGGTCAAGATAGGAGAGAATGGGGATGTTCCTTGGTTTACACTGGTAAGTGCTGAAGTATCAACTAGACATACATAAATAGTAATAGATGACCAGCACTAGGTAAAATTAGTTCAGAATTTCTAAAGGTAATAAAGCATAAAACATCTGAAATACACACTGTGATGTGCAACCTCACATTTAAAATGACCTTAGCACATGAGGACAGAAACATGGAAAATATTAAGTAATTTTCAAAACAGTCAGAGAGACCTTGGAGAACTATAACTGTGTAAGTCCTGCTTCTGTACCAGTGAAATTAGTAGAAACTATATTTTAAAAATGTGTGAACACACAGGCAAATAATATTGTATTGGGGGAGAGTCAGCAGGATTTCTGTAAAGGTAAGTCGTGTCTCAAAACTCCAAATTCTTTGATGTCAGGAATCATGTCAGTAATGGATATCCAGCTGCTACTGATGAAAGTTTGACCACTGAAGACCTTTTTGGAAGGTCTCCTATCAATATGTCTTAAAGAAACTAAGCTGCCACAGGATTAGAGGAAAGCTTCCCTTTCATAGATAAGTAATTCATTAAAAAGTGGGAAATTGGGTAAATGGTCAGTTGTCATGGAGGTCACCAATGGAAATTATAAGCATAGCAGATCTATACTTATAAGTAACCTGGCAAAGGAGCAAATAGTGATCTGCCAGCATTTGCTAAGGATACTAAATCATTAACACTAACAAAGATCAGACCTGCTGTGAAGAACACCAAAAGGGCTTCACAGGATTCAGTGACATAGTGTCAAAACTGAAGATAAAATTAAATGTAAATAAATTCAAAGTGAAGCACTTTGTACACAGTGGTGTGTGACTCCAAACTTGATGTGTAAACTGATGCAATCTGAGCTCAACATTATTCTGGAAGATGAATTTGGTCCTATAACTTTCAGCTATAAAATACTCAGCTCAGTGCTCAACAGAAGTACAAAAAGTAAATTGCATGCTAGGAATTCTTAGAAAAGGACTAGACAGCAAAACAATGAACTTCAGTTCACTTGAGTTCTGTGTGTAGTTTTGGAGTCCCATAATCTGTAAAAGGATATAGTAGAACTCAAAAAGGTTTAGGAAGGGCAGCCAGGATGATTAAAGGCATGAAACAGCTTTAGTGAAAGGAATGACTAAATAGACTAGAACTCTTCAACCTAAAGAGGAGGCAGCTGAGATAGAGATCTATTAAATTGTGAGTGTTAGGGAGAAAGAGCACAGTAAATGACTGCTCACTGCTTCTTCTAATACAAAAACTAGAGGTCATCAAGCAAAGCTAACACGTGGCAGTTTCAAAATACAGTGATTCTTCACATAGCGTATAATTAAAATATGAACCTCCTTACCACAGGATGTTGTGGATGATAAAATTGTATGTGAGTTCAAAGGCAAGGTTCAGAGAAGAGAAATTCACAGAGGAACAGCAGCCTAGAAACCACCTCTGGCTCAGCAAATCCCTGAACCACAGATTGTTGGAGACTAGGAGACTACTTAGGGAAGTATCACCATATGCTTGCCCTGTTCTAATATTCTCTCCTAGCTGATGGTGAGGATTAGATCAGGAGTGCCTTCAGTCTCAGCAAAAGGCTGTTCCTATGTTTTATGTTCTGGACTTGTTGTCATGCAGAAAAAGCTCATCAGACTCAATAGCTTTCCATTTGCTCCCTCAAACATGTGCCAAAATTCATACAAAGTTCAACAGAATTGCTTGTCTGTCTCTCCTGTGGCTGTATTTGCTGTAATGGAGCTGTTATATGTGGGAATTTTATGAGCATTACTACTGTATTATTTTATTATAAAGAAAAAATTTGGCTATTGACAAACCTACATAGAAAAAGTGAATATACTCTAATGGACTCATTACTTGGCAAGTGATTCAGAATTTGGCCCTGCACCATGATTCTGTAAGTAGATATTTATCTTTAGGCAGCCAGCTTTAGAAAATATTGAGCTAATATATTTTCTCCAAGAAGTCTTAGCACTAAAAAAGCACATCTTATCCAGCGTCAGGCATGAGGGAGAATTGGCCCTGTACCTCATAGAAAGCAAAGGAGGAAAAGGCCCTGTTCATCTTAACTTTAATACCAAATTTCCATCTGCTGCAGCTCGAAATTGCAGAGATATCACATGTATACAATGGGGATTTATTATAGAGGCAGCAACTCATCCTTAACCACAGCGATGATACTGGGCCTCTGTTATATAGCTGTCTTTAGTGTGTAGACATGCTGATATGTTTGCTCAATAAAATCCAGCTTTCAAGACATACTGTTAAGTTTACATGATCACCAGAGTGAGAGGGATAAAGCTGAAAAAGAAGAAAAGCAGAAGCGAATTAATGCAATAAAGGCTAGGATTTAACAGACAGGGTTGAGTAAAATAAATGTGAAACAACAGGTGTCACTGACTCTTATCAGCATTTTTAATTAACACCTGTTTTTAGCCCAGAGTACTTTGGAAGAGTATGTTGGAGTGTGTCTGTATTTAAAGATAAAGATAGGCTGTTGAGAAGTTACTAAGTAGTGAGAGGTTGGAGGAATGAAGAGGTTTGGGGGTGGGGGAAGCCTGTGTTTGCTGGGTGGGTGTTGGTTGCAGCTTAGAGAAACCTGAAGGAAAGCCACGATGATAAAATTGCAAGGTAGGGAAATAGTGCTATAGCAACAAAATGTGTTCTCTTGAAGGAAAATGAGTTTGAAAAAGAAAATAAGGAGTGTAGGAAATTCAAAGGCAGGACAAATTACAAGAAAAGACAGAATCTAGTTTAAAAGGAAATAAATTGTAATAGTTTCAATTTTTGTAATAATATTTGATGATAGTAATAAATTTCTGTTATCCAGGCTTTTATGACACCTACTCCTGAAAATTTCAGAGCTCTTGACAGATATGAAAGAATTCTGATTCACAGTAGGAAGAGGATGCACTCACACTCTTCAGTGGCACATCCTACAAAGACCCAGGCCAATGTGAATGACCAACATCACATTGGAAGTTTGTGGCATAAATGTTTGTAGAATCAGGATCTTGAAACCAATATTTCTTTGGTGTAGGTTTGAGGCAGTTTTAGAGTCTTGCAGTAGTGCTGGTTTATGATTAGTTTGAGCAAATTTATTTATTTACCAACAAATTATGTATCTTGCTTTATACCTAAACCCACTATTTTTTTTCTAGAGTATTTCATACATCTAGACTATTTCTTGCAAAATATATATTTTAGGGGTTTAAATGATCCCTTGTTATTAAACTACTTCATTCAAAAATTAACTTGGTTCACTTGAAAATCTGACTCAAAAGATAGAAAATCTGTCCTGAGAAGAAGAGTGACCTGAACTATTTCACACGAGAATATATATTGGTTTCCTAAAGCAGAATATCACCCTGCAAGATAGGAATCACATGGTAAGATTATTAACTTTTTTATGGTTGGTTTGGGAGCAACCTCAAGATTCACAGCTAGTTGTTGCCCTCAAGGGCTTTCTCTGGCCAGAGAGTCATAATGTCTGGCTTCCCTTATTAGCTTTGCCTTTCCTCCTATTTTTTAATTTGGTTTGCTTGTGTGCTTTCTTGCTTCAAACCAGAGGGTACCCTTTGATGTGAAGGGCATTCAGTTCTATGCCCAATAATCTATAAAGTTATAGGTGATCTTCCTTTAGGTCAGGATATCTTGACAGCATCCTTCAAGTGACAGAAATTTTGGGTGCCTTGAGATACTTACGTGTTTTGTATTTGTATGCTGTATTTTCTCATGGTTATCCACTAACTCTTACCTGAGACCTATTTGTGTATGACCTCTGGAAGGTTCCATAAGGGATTTCTTTTTAAACAAGTCACTGAGGCCCCAAATCCAGCACTTCACTTAACATGCCCATATTCAAGGCCTGTGGAAAATTATAGGTCATAAACCCATACATTAATGCTTTCCTAAATCTGGGCCTGAAGGGATGTATAGATTATACTTGGACAGCCTTTAGAGCTCCTGCATCTAAAATACAATTTAGGATACAATTTAGGAGATTATCCCCTTGACTCACACACACATAGACCCAGTGGCTGTTTCTCCATTAGCCTTTGGTGTGCTCTGCAGCACTTTCTCTCCGTCGGTGTCTTAGAAGGTAACCAGGCTGTGAACCCTCCTCAGAGGTTTGTGTGTCCTGTTCAAAGGAGCTCATCGTCTAAAAACCAAGTAGCATAATAGCAGGAGGATGGCAAAATAGTACTACTGGCATCTCAGAGGGTGGAGCTTTCCAATGCACCCATTGATCCTTCTGCCACTTCCCTGCTAAGTTACGAATCACTGGTGAATCTCAACCAATTTAACAGAGGCTAGAAGTCTCAGAAATAAGCAAATGCCTGCAAGTTTTGTGAAAAATCAGCAACCAGTTGAGGTTAAATAGAATGCAGGAGGTTATCTGTGTCCCCAAAAGCTACAGTGCAAGTTCAGCAGATAGAAGTTCCGCCAATCAAGGCATGCACTGCTGAACACCAGGCATGATCCTCATGGCCTCTTGCTCAAACCTTTCTTGGGAGGGAGCTGAGGATGCCCTGCTGGGAGAAGGACAGTGCTGTCTGGAGCACGTTTTGGCAGGGTACCTTGGGAACAGGAAGAGTTACTGTGCTGAGCCTGTGTAGGAGGAGGCATAAAATAGCTTCTTTGGAGAGTTCCTGGTCTTCAGGCTACATTCAGTTTTTTACACCCACCTTATTTAAAATAGGGTGTCCTACTGAACTCATTAGGGTAAAATCGGATCAGGTTTTGGTTGACTTTTGTTTAAAGTGAGTTTTTTGGGGGTTTGTTTCTGGGTTTGTTTTTTTTAAGAAATGTGAGACCTTGATGTATATATTCCTCTCCAGCAACTCTTAAGTACCACTTTTTCAGCATGCACTATAAAACGAAGGCTAAAATGAAGGCTATAAATCTCTGACTAATAACTATACTTTATATATGATGGATTACACAGCAATCTAAGTCTTCAGAATTTACTGAAATTTTACTTTAAAGTATTTCATTGGAGGTCAATAGAATTTCAGGGCTGTCATTTTAAGGATCATTACACATGAGAATTTTTCCTGTGAAATAGGTAAGTCCTTAAGCCCAGGTTTTGTAAAAGGGCTCTGAAGCTGACACACTACTACAGGCCTAAATCAGTGGTGTTGTCTTCAACAGTTGGTCGAAAAGCAATCTATCCCCATTTAAATCAACCACTTAGCAACCTAGCCACACACATTCTAGGTTCTTTAACCTGATAAATCTCTAATTATTCTGGCTCAGAATTCCAATGGAACGCAATTTCAGAGTCATTTTGCAGATGTCATTCTTTATTTGAATATTGTCTAATTTAAAAGGAAAATATTTCACATAATAACAACATATTTTGAGAGGGAAAAAAAGCATGAAAAGCATTTCTGTTCCAAAAATTGCTGATATGAGAATTTATGGGGAAACAGCTCCTTTTATGAATAATTATTATTATTGTGTTTAAGAAATGGGCAAGATGCCTAGAAATTGAATGAAAGAATGAGCTATTAAATTGAAATATTAAATGAAATAACTGAATTAAAAGTGATCATGTAAACCCAGCAGTAAATGTTGGGAGCTGTAGCTGATTGAACATATTTTCATCATCTGTTTTGTATGCTTAAATACAATTGCTTGATGTAAGTAAACACTTGATTGATATTCTGAATACTTTAAAATCTGCATATGCATCATGGAATACTGAACAATTAAAACTTAATTTCAGTGTAGTTTGATTACATGTAAATTATTTCAATATTCATTTTTTCCTGTTCTGTTTGCTCAGTGCATATTTAATATCCACTTTTTGAATGCGTATCACTCTTGATTGGACTGTGAGATGAGGAGGACTCTGAAATTTCTTCCATTAAAAAGGATTGCCTTATAAATATTATTTGTGCCACAGCTTTTCCCCTGCAGATTATTTTCTAAATGTTGTGTACTCTTATTGAAGACAAGGAAAAAAACTGCTGCAGCCCTCCTTTATCAGCCCAGCACAAGGAATATGCTTACATGGTCGATGAGCATGTCTAAGAAGGCTTGTTGGTTGTAACTAGTCCCTAAAGAAATGTTTCCATCTTTTCTGCACTATATTGCTTGCTTGCATGAGCTCCCTCTCCCTTCCCTTCCTCCTCCCTCCACATGATTTTTTTTTTCCTGGTTCCTGGAGGTCTTATGAGACATTTTAATATTATGGCTAAATATTACAAGTATTTTCAAGTTGACCATTTTCAGTCTGAAAAAATATATCTCTATCTTTCGGCGACCACATTCAATTTAGGAGTTGTGGAATACAAATGAAAAAATTTTGCCTTTTGATATATTTCTAGAACATCTTCTAGAAACCAAAGAGACTTCTTTTCCCTTCTCTCCAGGCTGCAATCCATACAGAGTTTTTTAATCAACAGTATTTCAAATTACTTTATTTCTGAACATTCAACAGAAGGAAATCCCAGGCATTTGATTCTTTTATTATTTATGCCAGTGAAAAGAATAGCCTTTCTGAAGTTACAAATAACATCATATTTTTATACTACTTATATATTTTATTTAAAAATAAAATGCTTTCCTGTCATCTTTTCAGTTAAATTATATTCCCAAAATACAGGCAGGCAGTAGGCTTTCACTTTACCATGGGAGACAGGTCTGGATTCTTCTCTGCCTTGACCATTTTTGACCTGCATGACCATTGTTACATTATTCACATTTCCTCTTGATTTCCTTTCTCATACTAATAGCCATTTTTTTAAACTTTTTTTGAATACATGCATGAGTACATATAATAACAGTATTCTTTTATTATATGAGAATTTGAAATTAATATTGCATCTACTAAATGGCTTGCAGGGAAAGGTTTTACTCTATGTCCTACATAGTTAGTTGCTGTTTCAGAGTTCTAATCTTGAAGGTCATATTTCTGTTGCCTGTCACTTTGACCAAACAAGTGGCTGAACTTCATGGTTTGCAGGCAGATTTCCTTATCTCTCGTTTTCAACAGACATATAACAGACTCCAGATTGCTGGAGTTATTGTGAATCAAGCAAAAAGGGGCAAGGTGGAGAAAGGGGTGGGAAGACACTGTCCAACACTGAGGACAGTGGACATTCCGTGGACATTCCATTTTAGAAAGTAAATATTGTACCTGATGACTGTAGCACAAGAACAAAAGGGGGAATGTATTACTTGGGGGTTATTTTATTTGTTTGGGGAGCTGATAGACTGTAAGTGAGTGTGCTAACAACAGCAAGATAAAAAAAAATCCTTATAAAACAGATATCATTAGTTTTAGGTTGGTCTCATGCTGTACAGACCTCTCTATAATGCTTCCTGTACATTAAAACCAACAAAACTTTCATACCAAAGGATTTCAAAATAACAATTATCTTTAGTAAAGCTAGGTTAAAGAATGCTGGACATTCTTGACTGATTTAATACTGTTGACCTAAGCAAGGCAAACTTGTCACTCTTCTTTGAAACATCCACCTTATTTTAAAGCACTTCAATTTATATTAAATTAAGAAGTAACTGTGATTGTTATTTCCAACACTCTTGGTTTGTGAAAAGCATTTCTTTGATAGTCTTTTTTTTCCTTTTTTTCTTTTATAGTATGGATCTGAAAACAATGAGCTAATGTCACACTTTTATGAATAGTGGCCATAATGAGACTGAAGTATGCATGTTGATTAAAGGGAAAAAATTGAAATCGTTGCAAAACTGCAAAGAAATGACAGCTTAAGGCCATGATTCTGTTCTGCAAGTCAATCAAATGAGAAAGTTAGTTTACATTCTTTGGTTGCAGGCATTTTTGCCTTGGCTAAAGCAAATGTCATTCAAGTAGTCTATATAGTGATAACTTTGGAAAAACAAAATAATGATACAGACATTCTTTTTAGCCAGTCACATAGCTGGTTTCTGTTCAGTTTCCAATTTCCCCTCTAAGTACTAAAAATGTGTATTTGATCCATAATGGAAAAGAAAAATATGCCAGAAAAATATATAGACATGATAGCTCTTCAAGATCCACATATTTTAACATATACTTTTTTTTTTTTTAAAATTAAAGCACAGCTTCAAAAGCATCATTGCAAAACAATGTATTGTATTGGAAAATCCTTCACAGGAATCATGTTGAAAAGCTTCAGATACACAGACATGCATGAAAAAATGAGGGTGCACTGCCAGTTCCCTGGTGATCAAGAGGTTAACTTTAATTTATCTCTTCCCCTCCCTTAAACTGGTTCTGTGAGGAGGGCTGCAAATTAGTACTTGGAAGGCACAGCTGGGAGATTAGCTTTAGGGAGGGAAGGACTCCCCACTCCAGCTCTTAGGAACCTCACCTGGAGAGTGCATTTCCTTTTCTACTTAAGGTAACGTATTATGCCTTCTTGTCACGAATGTTATTCCTTGAGGAAAAGTCCTCTCTGGCTCTATCTTGCAATCTGATGAATCATTCTAAGTGTGTGGTGGAAGAGAGGAGAGCGATAAGGCTGTAGCAGGAGGGAGCCAGGAAACCACAGAGGCTTTGGCCAGGAACAGGAATCCTGGTGTGGTGCATCATGTGGGACTCCTTTACCCACCCAGGGGAAGGAGGATTCCCACTTTTCCTCTTGCTCACACCAGTCTGAGGAGGAGCTGCAGCACTGCCCTCTGTTTCCTATGACACCACCAAGGTACAGAGCTGTAAAAATTCTGGCATTCGTATGGTGCTGTCTGACAATATGCATTTGACAAGCACAACCTACACCTTTCTAACACTGAGAAGTCACAATGCTGTTTTTCCCCCACTGGGGCAAAGAAGTCACCTCCTTCCCAGACTTCAACTGATCCATTGTTAACAAGTGGAAAAGGGGAAAAATTACCAATGATAGAACAAATACAGAAATAAATATGGAATCAATCTTTTACCTCTCAACTGAAATAAAATTGCGGTGTTTGAGTTTCTAAAAATAATCACCAAATCTACTTTCATAGCTGATCTTAAACACTAAAAACGTGCAAAAGAGGAAAATGTGTACAGATAGAATCACTTTCAATAGTACATTGTCACATAATAGTTATTATTATTATTAGTAACATAATATATATAGTAGATATGTCAAGTATAAGAGAGGGACATTAGCCCAGTGCAGAATTTCCCATTGGGATTAGCACTGGCCAGTGCAATGTTGTATATATCCTCAGAAAGCTTCTGATGGATGGCTTGTGTCCTCCTGCCTGGGTGATGCTCAGGTGGTACCTTCTAGAGCACATCTAGAGGTAATTTTTGCTTGTGATTTATGATCTTTCCTCCCTTATTTTACTCCATTGATGCAATCTTTTTCACTGTAGGATCTCAAAAAACTCTGAGGTGTCTGTGCTAATACTGGGCTAAGGTAGTTATGAGTATCACCCCCTACCTTTTTCAGTCCCTGAGAATTCATGACTGAACTGGATTAGCATCCTCAGAGAGCTGTATCAAGGGGTCTGCAAGGACAAAACTCAATGCAAACTTCTACAGGGACCTCTGAAGTAATGTGAGATTTGGGATTTGTATTTTCTGTAGAGGATTTTGAGGTTCCTACCAGCATTGTTGGGGATACTGTTTATTTGTGTTGTGGTCAGTATCTTTGTAAAGGATGGATTTGTTAGGATCTACAGGATCTTCAGCTCCCTGCAGATTCAGCCAGATCTGATGGGATTCAACACTGAACCACTTGGTGAAGGTTTTAAACAATGAGGAAGGTTAAGGGTAGTCACTGTCCTACCTCACAGTTCTGCAATCTGAGTATGAGCCTATCAAGTTCCCCAATAAAGCTTTGGCATCACTTTTGATGAGCACTGAAGGACTTTGTACGTTAGCAAAATTTGATGCAGCTCTTAAATTAACCTCAGCAAGCAACATGTTTCCTTTTTCTTTCAGGTATCAGAGGTTTGAAAAAGCATTTCTGCTGGCTGTCGACATTGGTGCTCGGGACCTGTTCATGGTGAGTTGTTTCTGGAGACAGAGGCTGTTGGAAGATGTTATTTGTCAGCTTTTGCACGCATTAAAACATGAGTTCCAGGTCATTTGCAGTATTGGACACATACTGAAGACAGAACTGTTCTAACTTTGCCATCATGAAACTCATCAGTAGGAATTGAGTGTCCTTAGCGTCATCGATATTTTCCCCAGCATGGCCTACAGGCGATTCTTTATTTTCCAGGAATTATTACATATGATTTTAAACTTTCCCTTTCTCCATCTGACATGATGTGGGTGAATGTCATCTTTCACTCTAATAAGCTTATACATTTCTAATCTGTTCCTTTAAGTCCAACTGCTGAGTCCTGGACACAAGAGCTGTCCACGTCCTGGGGATCCTGAATGCTCTTAGTTTGTCTCTTGGGGTTTTGTGAAAAGTGACAAATTATGAACGCTTCTGCTGGTACTTTTAAAACAACAAAGCTCAGCAGCATCAACACAAGGGTTTTAACATTTCATGCACTCTCTGCCCCCTCCCATTTAATTAGCTACAAAAGTAAAATTAACCAGCTCTTAAAAGGTCCTCTGTGCAAGCACTGCAGGAGGTTCTTGTTTTATAAGATCTTGCACCACAATGTCACAGTGAGGTCAGATGGACAAAGCCAATCCTGCTCTCCTAGTCTCTCAGCATGTTGCTGCTCCACAGCTGATTTCATTGTTTTCAAAGAAACAATAGGAAAGGGCTTGTTGAAAAAAAGGCCCTTTGAACGATTCGTTTGCTTGACTCTTTTGCATAATGAAGACATTCTGTTGTTTAAATTAAGCTTTGACACTAGATGTTAATATCATTTATCCCATTAAGTCACTTGCCCTGCTAGTTTGATCTTGATATTTAAATTGTATGTTAAATTACACAATTAAATCCTGCTTTTAGGGGTTATGAAAATTCCCTTCTAATTATATAAAAAGTTGTGTGAACCTTTTGATGTTTTTTTCACGGCTCTAATCATCTGGCTTGTTCCATCTAATTAGAAAGATGTGAATACCGCGATAAACTTTCCTAAGTATGCATCAAAAGAATGTGATGGAAATGTCAGACTTTTAGGAAATTCATTACATGTTCTATGTTTACTCCCCTCAATTTTTCCTCTTTTTAGATCATCTCTTTCCTTTTCTCTCTTTATTGAATGTAACCTCTTCAATATAAATTTTATACCTAATCATGCTAAGCACTGCTGCAGCCACATATAAAGATCCAGACTGTAGTATGTCTGAAGCAGATTAAAGCTTTTTGTCAAGGGCTCTCCCAGTGTCCAGATAATAAATACTCCCTAATTTTAGCCATTCTGACAGAGTAAATGTCCCAGTATTTGCCATCAAAAGCCCTCTCTCATATGACTGAGAGCATTTCCTACATGATCTTTCTCCTTCCCTCTGCTGGCAGCAGGACTGAGGGAGCACTTCTGTCCCAGGGTGGGGAACAGCAGTGTTGGTGATGAGAGCACAGCTGCTGACAAGAGGGAGGGACTGTCAGTACCTGGTTCCACAGGTAAAATGTTCTATTCTCACCAAAAAGGCTCTCCAGCTTTCCTCAAGGGGAGTTTCAGTGTTCACAGAGCCATTAACTCCATCCTTTCCTACTCTTCACCTTTCCTCTCTCAACACCTACTCTTCTTTTCCCATCCTACCAATGCCCTTAAACATAAACGTATATTTCCAAAGAGTTCCTCCTGCCTTATGTTATTGGGAGATCAAAACCAGTTCTTTAATGTCCTCGTTCTGCTTGCATTACCTTTGAGATTCCTCCTAGTTTCCCCTAAATTATGCAACAAGCAGCACACATACTTGCCTCCTCTGGGGAAATGTCCCTTTGCTAATTCATCATCTCAGTCAGTCACTAATGAACAAACTTTACAATTAGCTAACAGTGGTACTGCTGCAAGACCACTAAGTACAGGACTCAAGAAGTTTAAGCATGCATAGGTCATTAAGAGTATTTATTTGTGCCATGGTAATTTCCAGGGAATTTGGCTTCATTGTGCTTAATACTCTTAATTGTGTGATAATTAGATAAGCTCTTCCATGAAACCTTACAGTCCTTCTAGGTATTAGTATAACAATACTACTTCTAAACAAGGGTTGTGCATCCCTCACTTCTGCTTAATACTGAATGATTCCTGTATATTGTTTATGTAGGGCAAAATGCAATTCATAACATACAATTTGGCTTTGCATATATTTAAAGCATTTTTATCTGTTTTTAAAATCTCAGATAGCTCTAGGAGTCACATCACCTTATTCCAAATTAATTTAATTGGATTTCAAGACAAAATAGTCTAAATAAAGATATCTGATGGCATAAGCAAAATGAGAAAGAAAAGAATCTGTTTATTAAAGGGGAACAGAGAAGGAACAAAAAGGAAAGTACAGGGAAGAATAGATACAGCAGAGGTTGAGGAGGATGCAAACACTGAGTTCCCATCATCTGAGACTTCTAAGAACATGCCCTGTATCTTTGAGAATTTATCCTGAACATCAATTTCACCAAACAGGGCTCTACAGCATTCCCATTATTTGTTTTGAGATTGCAGGGAAGTTGCAGAGAAGGCTGTCTGAGGCCTAATTTCTTTCAAAGAAACAAAAAAGAAAAAAAAGGCTTAAAACTATAGCTGCAGCATCACTAGATGATGCCATAGCAAGACACACATACACTGCTGTGTCTCTCCCTGAGTTTTACCCTCACGTCACATCCAAGTCCATCAATTAATATCATCTCCTACAAAGTTCAATTAAAAAAAAATAAAACTGAAAAGGACATAATATCACGAACAACAGCTCCGTTTATTGGGCAGTGACTGATCCAATCTGTGACAGAAAAGATGAAGCAGCGGAAGGGTTGTTAGCTTGAAACCCTTTTATAGTGCAATCCAGCTCTCAGCTGCTGAAAATTCAAAAGGCCATCCCACGTACCAAAGGTACCAAAAAATACAAGGAACAGACACTTTAATAAAACTGTCAGATCTTGGGTGATACACTGGTGGGGAAAGTGCATGCTTCGAAGAAATGTTGGAGTGTTGCCCAGAAATATCCTATAGACACATCGTGTTTCAAATGCCTTCTGCTCACCAATGGTCAGCTCTGTGAGTCACAAAGGTGAGAGGGAAAAGGAAGTAGTCCAAAAAAGTAAGCAAACTGTTAAATGATAAAACAGAGTCCTTTCAGCAAGCTCCTGATAAGCAGCTGGAAATTGTTTTTATTGTCACCAGTGTGTTTGAGAGAGACGTGATCTTTGGACTGATAAATTCTTTGGCAATTGTGTGAAAAAAAATCTGTCATGAATATTCAGGTAATTTAATTTTTTTTCTGTCATTCTTTAAAGCACTCTGTAATCTGGTGTTTCTTCTTTCTCTTTTTTAATTTTCTAGTTTAATTCTACTCAGAATTATAAATTCTTAGAAAAATCCAATTTTGCTGGTTTATTTGAATGAGAAAAAACTAAATTGGATCTGAAATTGTCTAATTAGGAGATTTCATATCTGTAATCTTTTCTTTCTAAGGGTGATTAAGAGATGAGGCAAAGGCTACTTTTTTTTTTATTGTTCCTCATGACAGCATCTTGAGGAATAACAAAGAAAGCCACTTACCAACCCACTGCTAACCTTTATTTCTTACAAGGGCCCCATTAGTTAATGACGGATATGTGGCATCTTTACATTTCTTTACTCAAACCAGAAAATGGGCAAAACCAAGACCTGAAATGACAGCTGCTTTGATACACAGAGAGTGCATAACCTCTTCACTGACAAAGCTTCATCATTCCCTGCAGTTGTTTCCATCCCATCCCCGAGTTTACTGTTTGAAATCACGTGGAGGTATACAATACTTCTCATAGTTTAAGCTACAAAAAGGCAATCATTAAGCATTGTCAGAATGTCTTTTAAATAAGTCTGCCTATACATCCAAATCTCTGTTAGTTCAGACTTGTCCAAGAGCCCTTGGGTTTTCTATTGTTATCTAAATAAGCTGACAATATCTGCTGTTTAATCTTCATAGAAATCATGCCTTGTTACTCAGGCCTTTTTCTCCTGACAACCATGTTAGACCTACAAAGGGAGGAAATACAGAGTTCGCCTCAAGTTCACAACCCATTACTTTGCTCCAAGACACTTGGACATTTTTTAAGTCACACCTGTGTTTGTGATGAGGAAACACTGCTGTCTCCTGCAAATTCTGTGGATCCTGCAAGTCAGCTCCAGGCTTTCCTGCATAATCAGTCTCAGTTTTCCCAAGATTCTCAGTTTTGTTTCAAAGTTGTTGATGATGTTGTTGTTGTTGCCATTTAATGAGGGGTTACTAAAAGCAGTATGTCTTTCTCCTAACACTATTGCTCTCACACTTTTTCATATAAACACTTCTTTCTAGAGTAAAGTCACTTTACCTGTAAGAGTTTCTGTCATATTGATTTCACCTGAAATCATCCACATTAGTGAGAATATAGGTGTTTTTATGGCATGCAGAGGTCAATATTTCCAGCAAATACTCCTTTCCCCTTTAAATTCCTGCATGCAGATGGCTTGCAGAACAATGGTATGACTCAAATCTTCAGATGCCAAATGGTGTCTTCAACAAAGAAGTAGGGGAAAAAAATTTTGCCAACTGTTCTTGGATTTCCCTCACTTTCTATCTCACACTTCATCACAGAGCAGCATGCGTCTGTGATGGCAAATGAGAGGGGAATTGTCTCTTGATTAATGGTCAAGAATGAAATTTTACTTCAAGGGCCAAAATCAAAGGCAGTGAGACTGTAGTTTGTCAGCAGGAATATACTCCCCCATGAATAGTACTGTATGTAGTACAGGTGGCTTTCACCTCAAATATTAACATGCAGTAAAAAAGCCTTGACCTTCAATAAGGGCATGCAGTGACTGGAGAAGGGGGGAATGGCTTTAAACTAGCAGAGGGCAGGTTTTGGTTAGATATTAGGAAGAAACTTTCTTGTGAGGATGGTGAGGTCCTGGAACAGAAGTTACCCAGAGAAGCTGTGGCTGCCCCATCCCTGGAAGCATTTAAGGCCAAATTGGAAGGGGTTGGGAGCAACTTGACCTAGTGGAAGGTGTCCCTGTCTAGGGCAGAGAGTTGAAATAAGTTGATCCTTAAGGTCCCTTCCAACCCAAGCCATTCTATAATTCTATATAACAATATACCCCCGCTGGAGCCCTCTGATTTTTGGCTCTAGATAAAAGACTATATCCAGAGTATTAGCAACTATTCATGCTAGACAACATTTTTGGAAAGCCCCTTTCAAAGGGCTTTCAGGAGTGACTCAGGAATCATGTCAACTCTGTGGATGTTAAAACCATTGAGCAGCCACTGTTGCTCCTAGTGCCTCCAATATCAGCACAGGGAGGACCATCCATCCCCTTACCCTCACAACAGTGAGTATGACAATATTCAGACAAAAATTAATCCCTAAAAGGTGGAAACCTTTGAATCATAAAATCATTAAGGTTGGAAAAGGCCTATAAGCCCATTGAGTTAAACTATTAACCCATTACTGACAGGTCCACCACTAAACCGTGCCTCTAAGCACTACATCTACATTTAGCATGCTCCAAATACAGGCTGTCAGCCAGGAGAGTTCCAGGACTTCAGATCTGATTTACACAGAGCTCTCTTTTAACTCAACAGAAGTCATGTTAAAAGTAGACAGATTAGTTTCTTTCATACGCTGAGTCAATAGCTTCACTTTTATCAGTGCGTGATTGGTCAGTGTTTTATTCATTGCTGCATTCAACAGCACAAGTTAGGAAATAAATTTGCATTGGAGGGAATTAAAATGTAATGGCAGCTTCATCAGTTCCATCTGTGTTTGTGATCTAAGTAGTAAAAGAACCTCTTTCTTTCGAAATCCCTTTTGTTACTCCTTTGAGATTCATTTTAGATTAATCTTTTTTCTTCTCCTTTATTTCCAAAGGACATCCATTACCTTGCTCTAGATAAGGGTGAATTGGCACTGGCTGAAGTGGCAAAGAGAAAGGCTAATGACATTGATGCAGAATCAATAACTACTGGGATTGGTAAGAATTAATGGTGTTTAAAAAGCCCTTTTTGTTTTAATCAATACTTTTCCTGTAGAACATGTTGTTATATTTGTAGAGGGGTTATTGTTTTGATTGCATTGTTTTCTTTGAAAGCGAGACCAGATTTTTATTTGTAACTAAAGAACAGTATTTTTATTCATAACTAAAGAAGGAGGCTTATAAAAATCACAAAGCTTAGCCTTTCAGTACCCATGTGAGGATAGCTGTGAAGCAAAAAGATTTATACTGTGACTATATAGAAAAGTTCAGGCAGTACAAACTGAACTGAGTGCAGGAGGCAAGGGACTGAATCTGAAAATCATTGTTCATATCAACATTAAAGGCCAATCTCACTCACCTCTAAATATTTGCTGGTGCACACTGGAGTCACATCCAGCATTGATACTTCGGCAGCACTTGGATGGAACATTTGCTGATGTGAACACAGGCTCAGATCCTGGCTTTAGAGCAGCAGCTTGGCATGCAGTGAGGTTCTTGCCATTCCATAAGGAGTATCGATGCAGAAGTTGGAGTGTGAGACTAATAGGTAAAATACAGATGACTTTTCATGCAGGGGAACTCATAACTCATTCACTTTCTCCTTGTGTTTGTTCAGAATTGACATGAAGAGATGTATGCATGACACCATTCTGATTTCATGCCTTGTGACAGGAACCAAGCAGAAGCTCTCTCCTTCTAGGGAGCTGACCTCCACTGGAGACAAAAGGGAAAAAAACCCACAAAGTCTGAAAATGTCTGTATAAAACATGCACAGTTCTGTTTCGCTTATTCTACTGCATCATTGAATATTAGAGGAAAGCACTGAGCTTTTATTCTTATCCCATGCCAAGAAGCAGAATAGGATTAAGACTCAGAAGGTTTTTTGTGAGTCAGAGTTGCCAAGCCTTTGAGACCCTGGGTACCATGGGATTCTTTTAGAACTGTACATCTCCTAGTTTACCCAAAGCATACAAGGGAATGCCACTCCAGTACACAGAAGTGCAGAGATGCCATATATGCATTTATGTGGCATTTATGCAGCTATTCCTATAGATTGTGTAAATCCATTGCTTTCAAGACTATGCAGTACAGAATCACCTCCTTCTCTCTCCAGTGGAGTAGGAATCAAGCAGTGCCTCTCCTGAACTCTTCTCTTCAGGGTCTTTCATTTTCATGTTAAAGTCAGTTAAAACATTTTTTCCCACCACAACTGGGCCTGTGGGCAAACCCTTTCACCACTGGAATTCGAAAAAAAGGACATCTGTTTAGGTCATCCCTTACTGGGCAGTCTTTAACGTGTACAATTACATTTCCCTTGCTTTCTTGTCTCTTACTTCTCAGGTATTTGTCTGCTGCACCAAATAACTGAGATACCCAGGATCTGCATCTGATCATTGCCTATTCTCTGACATTTAATCCAGAAAATTTAGACTCTAATCTGTATCTTCATTTAATTGCAAATTACTAGATTTCTGAAGTTAGGTTATTTTTAAGTTTACTGAGAGCCTTTTGTAGCATTGTAGACACAAGTGCAGGGAGAGGGGTAGGGAAAAGAACTGAGGTGATCACAGATGTTTTCCTTGCATATCAAATGTCATACACATGTAACTACAATTCAGCTATAAATGTGCAGCACACAGTCTTCTTCTCCTCCAGACCAGTCCTACAGTTACCTCTGCAATGCCCCATTAGCATAAATTATTAAAGTCATTTTATATGATAAAGACTTTTGCTGAATAATTAACTATCAGGATGATTTAAAATACTTTTCAATGCCCCCAGGGACAAACTGTCACTGAGACTCAGTCTCTAAACAGTAATGAATTTGCATCCAATTCATTTTATATGAAAATAAACAGGAATCTCCCAGGAGTTTGTTTCGCTGCAGATTGGATCTCACTTTAAACATGTCAAATCTCAGCCACAGGTTTTGTTTTGTTGTGCTTTATTCCAATGTCCTTTCTAATGGTATTTTTATTTCACAAACTGTTGTTGGCAAAAAAGATGATGTGAGGTATGAACTTTGTGGACCCAATGAAAACAAAAGGTAACAAGTGCTTTATATGTAAATTACTGTACTTTTCTGATACTTTGAGAGGGGGAGAAAAACTCATGCCAGAGCCAGAAGTATGAAAATGCAGTTTCAAACAAGTCCATCTCCCTTGTCCACTTCCCAAGCCCAGTCTTCTTCAGCTAGTCCCTGCTCTCTGGAGCTTCCAGCCACTCAGTTCACTAATGGTCACACTTCCCACATCAACCCCCAAACTTCCTCAACACCAACTTCAGCCTTCTACAAGCAGATAGTGACCTAAGCAAACAGAGGCAGCAAGCTGCAATCAAGTGCTCTTCAGCTTATACTGGACACCTCTCTACAGCATATTTCTTAAATAGATATATATATAGATATGTATAGATATAGATATTACAGTATAATATTTGGTCTTAAATAGTACAAAAGTGAACCATTCTCATGTATCAACATCTGTTGAAATTTCCTGAGCTAGCCCATCCCCAAACCTCAGCTCAGCACTACTTGAAAATAAGATGAGTCAGTGCTTCTGGCTGATTCCCAAGCCTTTGAGAGTGCTCCATCTTGCCCCAGATATATTTAATTTGTCGAGATACTTCTGTGTACAAGGCTCACTTCAAACATAATATATTTCAAGCTCAGAGTTTCAGGAAAAGTGTCAAGCTCCTACAAATAATGTAGAATGACAATATAATTTCATCTGAAATTTATAGACATCATCCTGAGTTCTATATGGGTAGATTCCTTACATACATTATACCATGATTTGTGTCAAGACAAAACTAAAAATAGGTTGATTTTTTTAAGATATTCTGAATTTTGGCTCTTCCCAGTTCATCATCACATGATTGCAGTTTGCTGGACACTGTTTTGGAGAAGGCACCTTCAAAGCTAAGGATGTCTGTGGGCATCTGGTAAAAACTCCTGTAGACCTCAAGAGCACAGTAGTTTGGTGAGAATATTGCTGAGCAAGATGAAGTGTCAGGTGAACTATGATTTTGGCAGAATCAGATATTTTGTTCATTTGATTAAAATCTTCAAGGAAAATTATTCTCATAAGATTTTATGTTTGACAGCCTGTGAAAATGCATCTTGAGGGATGAGAAGATTGAAGTAATGGTGCTGTACATCTCAGAAATGGCATTAATTGTCTCCTCTTTCCCCACTCTTACTTGATCAGCAGACCACTGGCCATGGATACTGTGGTTTCTTCTGCCAAAGCTTTTCTGTTGAATTATTTCTGTAGTAGATCCACAAGTTCCTTAATGAGGTCAGGGAGTTTTCATTTAGCCTTGCCTAAAATGTATGCTGTGCACCTCATTTCACTTGATTAAAAGAGAGAATAAATAATTTATTCCGTATTGGCGTATATGTAGGTTACTAATAAATTCTGTTTATGAGTGTAACCTGGCATATACTCTCCTGGAACAGTATGGTCTGTGGTGGGAGAGTGAGTCTGTTTGGTGCTGTGAGGTGTAGGTTGCTAATGTAAAACAACTGACATGGCAGAGCCTGTTAAGAAATGCCATAACTAATAATGATCATGGAGGTGAAGAACTCAGCCCTTCAGACATCATTGCTCAATGAATATCCAACGAGGAGCATATGTAGGCAGTGTCAGAAAGTTTCCCAAGGCCAACTTCCAACAAATTACATTAGGGCCTAGCAAGGTGATTTTACCCTTCAAATCAGCAGTTTTCACCCAAAAGGGATTCATGTTGCGACAAGACGGATAACTGCTGCATAGTTGAAAGGCAAATTGGGAAACCTTGTATTTCTACTTAGAATTAAATTGAGAATGTTAGTAACTCTAATGTTTAGGCAACATTTCTAACAGAGGTATCTTAACAAAAACACTGATGTTCAGATAATTGCATTGTTCTGAAATGCTAGATGGGTTTGACTAACATTTTGGTGGTTCACTAATGTCTCATGAAAGTGCTTGAGGTTTTTCCATTTAAAATAGAATTTTAAAATATTTCTGGAAGTATTCCATACTATTTGCAAGATAGGGAATCTTATCAGTTCTCACAGACACTGAAGTCTAATTTCCCACAGTGTTTGTAAAATGACATTCAAAGTGTAGGGACCCTACATATTTCACCTCACTGGCAAGGAACATCACCAGTTTGAACCTTAAGTGGAGAATTAATTAATTTTATCTTAGTTCTGTGGTAGTGTTTTGTATTGAATGGCTTGCATGTGCTTTGTGATAATTAATAATGACACATCCTACGGTGTTTTGTCTGAGATACCAGTCTGGTCTTGCATTACAGTCTGCTACCTCCAAATCTCTTATCATTTACTCAGATCTTCCCCTCTTCTTGACAGTCCTGGGGAGCCTGCTTGCATTTCAAGACCATGTTTGGCATTGTCCCCTTGTGTTTGTAACCTTCTCTGGCCCTGCATTAGCCTACTTGCTAACATTTCCTTCTCCTCTGATCCATAATGACTCCTTTCATCTCTCAAGCAGTAGAGTTCTTCCTCGTCCTCACATACCCTCTCTGACACTAATGGCAAAGCCTTCTTCATTTCCTGCTCTTTCTTGGCACATGCAGCTTTCTCTTGTCATCTATCAAGTTTCAAGTTAACTGAGAATCTTGTCCTTTATTTCATTACTTTTATTTCACTGTATAACACATTTATGGCATGTTTCAAAGGTATTATGTCAGGTGATCTGGACACACTCAGGGGACACCTATTTATGCTACAATTTTTTGGAGCCTGTTGCTGTCAGTGTAAGTGTTAGATCTCCTATTTATTTATTTATATTTTCAGTTTAAGTCAATCAAAACTTCTGGAATCAAACCCTTTGCTTTTATTTTTCTGATAATGTGACTTCTCCCCCAGAGAGCCAGAAAAAACATTTTTAATGAAAAATATTTTCTAAGTATGATTGGCAGTTCACCTATGGCAAGAAATTAGTTTCCACAAGCACTTTTTTACATTTTGTGCCACCCAAGATGAGTGTCTTTGAAGATCCATAGTAATTAGAAATTAAATTTAACTGTGCTCTTATGTACACTCTCTTGAACATATGAAGCCACACGCAGCACTTGACACGGAGCCCACTAAACACAATGAAAGGATTTCCACCACCTTTAGCAGGTTTTGGATGGGCATTTTAGCAAGCAGCAAGCTCATGGGTAGGCCTGGCATGAGCAGGACTGCTGCCACCTGCAAAGAGCTGGTCTGGGAGGACTCTCTACTTGGTGTAGAGTAGCTTCAAGAGGAGGGAGCAGCAGCCAGCACTCAAGGCATGGCATCCTAGTTTTGAATTTCCAGCTGGTAGTGAGGATTTTACTCTCAAGAGAGTTACTGGCAATTAATGCTCCCCTCCTTGTGTTCTTTACAAGAAATGGAGTTGTTTGTTTTACTTGGGGTCTACAGTAACGCCAAACTATTTCTGGCTCCACCTCATCTCACTTCTCCTCTTGCTTGTGTCATGATGTCAGTTTTGATCTATACCTTCCCACTGCTAGACAGCTTTGCCTAAAGACATAATCCCCAGCCCCTAATAATTATAAGTACATCAAAGGCTAGTTGGTTTGCTTAGCTGCAGAGGTCTACACAAAGATCTGTGTATCTTCACTTGAAAGAGATTTATAGTTTTGTGTCAAGCTTTGGAATTATCATGGTCTTCCTTTTTTTTTCCTTCTTTATAGTGGCATCTTCTTGCCTGCTACAAAACCTGATTTTAAAAGCACAACTCTATGCCCAAAATGAAAATGCATTCTCCTTAATATTTTAATGGTCCTCTTATTTTGTAATGTCTGCCAGCAATAAAATTATGCCCTGTTTAATATGAAAAAATCTTGCCAGAAGTCATAGAGCAACTATTTTTTGCCAGCTTTAGGGTCTTACATTTTTTGTATCTATAGCCACATACTGAGACTGTTCTATAAACAAAACAAAACATTTACAGTATTTCCAAATTCTGGAAATTGAAAGGAGCTGTCTGTATCTGATCTGGTTTTATTGTACTAACAATTAGGGTGTTGCAAGGCATGTGGGGACACTCAGATCTCTTCAGTATAATTCCATTTTATCCCTGTAAGCCAAGTTGATACACATGGACAACGGTGAATGGATGGCACTAATTACCAAGTAAACAACATATTTTCAGTGGCAACAGATCAAGAAGAAAGTTTAGAAAGTGAAAAAAATTCACAGAGGTGCACCTTGGGGGAGGATGTAACATGATAAAGAATAGTTCAGCATAAAAGATCTAGAAGGGATGCCCGTGGCATGGCATTGAAGTGAAGAGAAGCAAGTCAGTACTCAAGCTGTTGACATTGTAGCTAGGAATTTGAGTAGGAATTTGGCTTCTTATCACTGACTGCAGTCCATAGACTGTAGTAAATTTAAATAGAAAGCACACATAGTTAAAATAGCTGTTGAAACAAACTATCAAAGAAATTGATGCATGGAAAGTGTCTTAGCATGAAGACTGAATGAATACCTTTCTGGGAAATAGGTCTTAGCCAAATACAATTTATGCATTAGTCAAACACATGTTTTTCTGGCTTGGTTCGGGATACCTGGATGAAATTTAATAGCCTCTAATTCACTGTATGTCAAACTAGATGATTTACACCATATCATTATAGTATAATATTCATATGTTCTGGATTCCACTCTTGCCTACAGCTCTGTGAAAAAGCCCCTGGTAAATCTCCCATTAGCTTCAAAAGGCCCACATGTGGGCTAAAAGACTGCAGTTAAAAGCCACATAATATATATATAATATATATTCACACATCTCACAGTATGCACGTGTGTGTGTACATAAGTGGGTGTTATATTTACACATACACAGCCAAATGCTGGCCAGCCATAAAAATAGCTCCACATCTGAACACAAGCCAGAGGAATTATTACGTATTTGTATTTTGCTTCGTGACATCACAGAATCCACTGTTCCTTTTTCTTTTTTTTCCTTCTTTTCTGAAAGAGCAAGCAATAATCCCAGCAGGAGGTGCTTTCATAACTGCTGCAGCTGGCAGTGCTCACGGTGTGTCAGGAGCATGTTTGTCTCACACACCCTGCAGCCGTCCCTCAGCCTCTCGCTTTCCGACAGGGAACTCGCCAGTTGCATTTCTGCGTGCTGAAAAGGGTTGGCAAACACATATTTGCATGGCAGTTGGTATGTGTTTTGTCCTGTTTGCTCTGCGTAACGTAACGTGATGTGACAGGCTGTAATTCATCACATCAGTTGCATGACAGCAGAGGAATTGGAAAAGAGGTGCACTGGTGGGCTGATGAGAGGTGTCAATTTAATGTTGGATTGTAGTCTCTCAATATTAAGGATTTTTAGAGTGACCGACCAAAGAATTATCTCCAGGTATTCCCTGTGCAGGTGAGTTGTAGAAATAGTGAGCAGGCAGAGCAGAGTCAGCATCAGGAGAAAGCTGAGGATCCCTGTGCTCAGAGGGAGCAACTCTTGTACATATGAGAACCTTTGCACATCTGGTGTCAGATCAAACAAACAAACAAGAACACTGAAGGACTATTTATTTATTTCCTCCTCTTTCACTGCACTCCCCAGGCACACCACAGGTCCTTATGTGGGAATACTGTGGAATTGCCGACGGCAAAATCGGAGGTTGAGGCTGTTTTCCTCCAAGGACTCCTACACAAGAGACTGCTTGATGGTTCACCCTTGAAAAATTCCCGCAACAAGAGTGAGGCTGTTTGATAACCTGATGTTAGTTCTTGTTGAACGCTTCCAGCCTCACAAAACCAAGTTCCCTGTTAAAATCCAGTCTCAGGACTTGGACATTCCAATCAGAATGTGGCTGGTGAAAGCCATAGGGAAGAGCTCAGCAGGGCCAGAGGGGGAGCTTTGCATCCATTGCTCTTCTCAGCCATGCACTTTCTGAAGTGTCAAACTTGGCCAGAAGATGAAAAGAAGGGAGTTGTTTAAGAAAAACCATTGGTGAAAAGGTGATCTGCAGTGCCTAGCACAAGGCAGTAAGCACATCCAGAATGAATTACTTTTCTCTTTACTCAACATACACTCTGTGTTTAATTTCAGCTATTTGAAGTATCTTTTCCCTAAATATCCCTCCTTTCAGTAAGTCGGCGCTGAGACTTCTTTTTACTTTAAATCTCAGTGCCATGAAACTGCTGCAACTCCCCAACTCATGCATGAATAATACGTCCCCTTAAATAATATTTTTCACAGCATTCAAGATACCAAAAGTGCTGAATCGTGCTAGATTTCAAACTGTAAATTCAGTCTTAAAAACAGATTGTGAGGCAGTTGGTTATCTCTGCAATGTTGATATTATGAAATGGCAAAATATTTTAATATGATGAAAAGATATCATTAATGATAGCTTATAAGCATGTATGGTGCTCACTTTAATTAGTCACTTACTGCAGTCACACTGCCAGTGTCCCACCTTTGCATCTTTATGATAATCAAAGCTGCAACAGCCTCTTGATTTCTGCCTCCTGCCCTCCCAGCCCAGAGACACCACAACACCAGTAAAACATTAGGGTAGGGTTCTCACATAAATTAGATCCCATGGTTTAACCACTTAATTGATAGTTTAAAAAATTTCCCTGTAAAGGAACGTGGAAGTCAATATTCTTTCCTGTAGATACGTGTTTAAAAAATAAGCATGGCTTCTCTTTTTTATTTTTTTTCCTCAAAAAAATTAACATTGCTTCATGACAACTGCTAGCTTGTATTTTCTGCTTGATGGAACCTCTGCTACATCTTACTATGGTTACTCATTTACCTCTTCTGTATTTAGTAGTTTCTCTTGGTAATGTTCTTGCTGCTAAGTGCACCAGATGAAGAGGAGGTTCTGGGGCCATCCCAGAAACCCAGCAGAATAATCTGAGGGTGTGATTTTACATCACTTGGTAGATGCTGGTGAGCCATCAGAAGCCTAACATGAACTCACCCTCTGACTGAAGGATTTGGAACCTAAATCATGTTTGAAGTTCACTGCTAAATTTCACCACACTTCTGTTTAAATAATACAAACTTTTATCAAGCCGATGGGAGGTGATGGCTACAATTAATTATTCATCTTACACATAGGATGCACTGAAGCCGAAGAAAACAGCTACAAAGTGCTTACCTTAGGCCTTGCTTTGAGCCACCAAAGGGCAGAATGTTTAGATCACAAAGGTGAATATGGAGCCAGTGTTGGCACCCTGTGCTGCAGTGTGAGCCCAGATCACCCTGCTCATTGTGCAGCCATGGCCTCAGGTATGTAAGGGAGGAGTTAGCACCACGCTGATCACTGTAATAAACACAATTTTAACTATAAAACATTATGGAAAAAATCCTGCTTTCCTCAATAAGTCATGAAGAAAGCATAAGCTTTGATCAGTGCCTTATTTTCATATATTATTATCAACTGCCCCAACCTATTCCTGTGTGTGTTTGAAAGTTTTACTATCTACTCATTGGGATTAGAAATAAAACAGCAGGTTAAGAACTGTATAAAATTAGACCTTTACAGCCATCACCAACCTGCTGCATGACTCTGGCTGCTCCTTTTAGCCTTGGATGGTTTTGTTTTCCTGTGGGGACTGTGTGAGCTCTCTGTGACAGGCTGCCCACCCTTTCCGCACCATCCCATGCCAGAGCCCCTCACTGTCACCTCCCTGGCATTGCCCTCCCCCAGGCTGAACACACAGCCAGGTGAAGTCCACCTCCTAAGCCCACTTATCCTCTGTAATTTTTGCCACACAGGGTAAAAGCCCTGGAAAATTCCCACACCCCTGGGAAATCAGCTGTAATCCTCTGGTTCGTGTTTGCCATTAGGTGTCAGTGTGACAACAACCATGGTACACAAAGGCTACTCTGGGGTGTGCAGGCATCCCACCCCCATCCTAAACTTCTCATTGTCCACTCAGGGAAATCACAGTGTGAAACTGAGGGGAAGGAAAGGCTGAAGAAAGCAATAAACATTTTATTTCCGGGTGTTTTTCCATCACCTAATTGAAATTATTTACTAACAGATAAGTCTGTTTGCATTTCATTCAGCGTGTCTCAGGTTCCCGGGGCTGCAGTTGTCAGAGAAGGGTAATATTTACAAAACCAGAAGAGTTTCTTGCTCACACTGATCTCACTCTATTTTGGGGTAAAAGAAACAGTAAATATTATCAGTAATTTGCAGTCAGCAGGAGGTAAACTGCTTTGCCCAGTGCAAATGTTAAATTACCTGTGTAAGTTGAAGCCTGACAATATTGGTGCTTATAGACTGGTCCTTCACAAGTTGCTTAGAATACTGTTTTAGAAATTACAACTAGAAGTTCCTCTCATTCCAAAGAAAATAATATAAAACTTAAAAACTAGTTTTAAAGCAACTTTTTGTGTCAGAAATACTGCCTGTTGTTGGTGTATCAGTGTTATGTGTGATGAAGAAATAGTAAAATACATGGCACATATTAAGAAGTTGAAATTGTTTTCAAACAAAGTTTCAGACACTTCCCAAAATGTAGCAAACAGTTTTTGATGCACTGGAGTTTTAAAAGTTTTTAAATAAAAATCAGGGTTTGGGGGGGAAAGTATTTTTAGAAGAAAATTAATTTATAAAATATTCTTTAGTAGCCATATTTAGAATACCTGAAGTATTTCTAGGATAGCATTTTTTTTGCCTTCTGTTTGGAACTGCAAATGTTTTCACCATTAACTTAAATTAAATTTTGTCAGGTAAACATAATGGCTAAACCAGCTTAGCCTTCACCAAGATCAGAGAAGAAGATCATTGGGATTCAGCTTTGCCTTCACCTTTTTGGTTTTGAAACGGAACAGGTTCTGAGCATCGCTTAAATTTGGTGTTGTTTTTCTTTATACTGCTAGATTAAATCTCAAGTAGCACCATGCTGCTGTGATAACCATCTGAGCAAGCTGGCTTTTCTTTTACCTACTTCCAGATTTCTAGTAATTGCATGGCACAGAAGTGGTTAGTCCTGAGCATGCACTGCACAGCCCAGGGTTATCCTAGCCAGGACAAGAATCCTCAGGTACCATCTCTGCTACAATTCCCAAAGCTGAGCAGTTGCAGTTCTCTTCACAAGAACCAAGTCTCCCAAAATTTGGTAGCCCTGCCCCTCTTCAATTTGGGAATGGGAAATGAAAAATCTTGTGTGCCAGTTTGATGTTGTCCTTAAAACAGATAATTATAGGCTTTAGGAATAAAAAAGATGACTGATTAAATGGCTCCAGCCATCTGCTATTGCAAGACTGTGAAGTAATCCTTGACCATTTTCATATTAAGAGTTGCCACGATGATGTTCTCCCACTGCTTATGCCACTCAGCTTGCCTAGAAAGCTGTCTCCTCTGCTCTAGTTTAGTGCTCTAATTTATCCTAACTCTCTTTTGCTTTGTATTATTTTAAATAGCAGTGATTAAATCTTTATATTGGTGCTGTTGGGGGGATTGAAAGTCCCTGCTGTATTACACATCTATTTTGACTGCAGAAATATACATTGAAGAGCTCCTTATTTTCACATGTGGTTTCAGATCAGGTTCTTCTTCTTGTTTGTGGCACAAAGGGAGCAGATGAAAAGCCAGCTAGGCAAGCACTTTTAAAAACCCCAGCACTGGCCACTGTGGCTGCTTGTGCCCCTGCTCCATTGGGGTCCCAGGGGAGGCAGAAGAAGATGCTGAAGTGCCAGGCACAAGCTGCTCACATGGCCCTCTGCCACCGTTAGTTCAGGTGAGCCCAAAGGTAATTTTGCTGGTTTAGAAGCAAAATCATCTGTCAAATAAACCTGAAATCAGCAGAGAGCTGTAAGCCTGCTTTACACTGAGTACTGTTATTAAAGAGTGTTGCTTTGAGCAACTCTTTACGGATCAGAAAGGATCCTGGTGCCAGGATCCTCCCTGCAATGGGCTGAGTTCCCAACTGCAGCCTAAACCAGTCCAAAAATGTGCCAGAAAACATGAGGAAGGGTTTCCGCCTGAAGTCAGAGAAGAGGCAGAGGGAGCAGAGTCAGGCTGGTGTGGAAGGACTATAAGGGCACAGGAACAGCCAGTTAGAAGTAAACATCTCTGGGTGAAGCACATCTGTGTGTGAAGGACTGGTGGTGGCGTGTAAGGAAGGAAAAAGATCACTGCAGCAATGCAGGATAGTGGAAAGATGCCTTTATAAGGGCAAATTTTTCCCATTGAACATTAATTGCTTTCCATGGATACAAAATGCACTTTAAATGATAAAAGGAGTGGCTGACAAGCAATGCTGTATTCAACAGATATCAGAGAATGCAATGTAGGTTAATTACCTTCTCTTAAATAAATTTCTTTTTTTTTTCTAAAGAGGTGAGCATCTGCTTGAGACAGAAGCTTATCTCCAAACTCCTGTTGTCTACTTCAATGAGAAGAGGAGCAAGAAAGGGAATGAAATGGGATGGTGAGGAGACACCAGCAGGAGCCATGGTGACTTTTTTTCCCTGGCATCAGGCGTCAGTTTTTTGCATTGCATCCCATGGACTTTCCCCTTGGTTACCTTCAGAAGCACAAGCAATGCCAGGAACTGCCCACAGCTCCCTCCAGAGCTTTGAGCTTCCCCAGCAGTGTCCACAGCCTCTGCTGCTGCTGACACAGTTTATTTAAATAGGCAGGGAGAAAGTATTGGTGTTTGCAGAAGGCAGTGTATAGTGTAAACTACCTCCGTGAGGTTTGACAAAGAAAAAACACTCTGGTATTCCTGCCACTCTGTAATTGAGGGATATCAGTCAGGTGAAGATCTGCCCAGGGAGTGGAAGGAGCAGCCTGGGAATGAAAAACCCACTGTTTCTACAAGGTTGTGTTTCCCCTTCAACAGGGCACATGAAGTGTAGTGTCTCCCCTTTCCAAAGCTGTTTTCCCTCTAAATCAGTCTCTTCAAGTGGTGAGGGGTGGGAAGGAAAGTATCAACCCATCAGTCAGGGTTTTCAGTGCCGACAGAGCCACATCAGCTTCTAAAGCCTTTGGGCACCCAAACCACAGAATGCGCTGGTGGTTATCAGCAAGTCTGTGCAGCAAAGCACTGCAGCAGGTGAGTGACAGGATGCAAATAGCAGGGAGGACCTGCCCCTGTCTGCTTCAGTGCCTTTTCAGCCACACCTTTCTGGTAAATTGTAAAATGTCGGTCAGGGCGCTCCGGAGATGGGTAAAACAAGGTGTGCTCATACCCCAGCCTCTTTTATGTCCTAGTGCCTTGAGGTGCCTTTAGAAAATGCATCCAAGTTTTGTCTTCTGTTGTAGGATTTAGCCAAGAGACACTGAGCAGAACACTGTGTATGTGTCATTAAGAGTGCTTAGCAACAGGATATTCTGTGATTCCAGATTTCAGGATATCCTAATGCATATTCTCTGTGTTTGTGTATATAGGCACTCATGTGTGTGTGTGTGTGTATATATATATATATATATAGATAGATGTAGATATATATATACACACACAGAGTATATATCTATATAAGCATATATATATAAGCACAGAGTTTGCATATATACACATCCCAATAAAGTTTGAGGTTTTGTAGGTTTAAAACAAAGTGTTGGTACCAGCTGTATAGCATGTTTTCTAAGCATTGCATCACTCTTGCTAATTTTCTATGCAGAGACATACGCAGACCCCGTAAAAACTTGGTCCTCATTTTATGAAAACTTACCTGAGACATTAGCAACTTAGTATCCTAAAGTCAGTATTTTTAAAGTGACTAAAAAAACATGTAAGAATTTTCAGGTTTGGTACACATTAAGCTTGTTGATATCAGAGTAAGTTTAGTCCATAAAACCTTCCAGCATGAGTAACATTTTTTTTATCTGTGAAACCCTCTGACTACAAACATGTTAGTCTGCCAGAGGTTAGAAAGCAATGCTGTTTTATAATTTGGGCTTTATTTATGGGTAGTATTCCCATTTTTTCATTATTTGGAATAGCAGCTAACTGGTCCCAAGTTTTTCTTCATTAAAAGAAAAAGAAAAAACCCTCCTTTCAATAGGAGTGTGCTTCACACTTTTCAAACTTCAATAGCATAAAATTTTTCACTTGGTCAGAAAACAGATTTAATTTGCTGCTAGGTTAAATATTAAAGGTTTCAGCCTTACGACCATGAATTCTCAAATTAAATTCAGTGCATTGCTTAAATTTCTAGCTGCAGTGCATTTAGCCTAATTGCTTTGGTAAGTTGGGTGCTTAGTAACTACTACCTCTCTGAATTTTCATCTTTAAAGGCGAGCAAAATAAGCCTGAGGGCCACAGGTGGTCTAGCCTGCTCTTTGGGATTCACCTGTGGGGTCTTTGGATATCTCTTCCAGTCTGTCTGCATCCTCACACCATATCTGATGAGGCTGTTCTGCTGACAAGGGAGGGCATTTAAACACCTGTAGGTTTGAGCTGTTTAAGCCCAAATCAGTTTTGAAGCAACAAGAAAGGCTGAACAAAATGGTTCAGATTTCAGTGGGTTGTCAACTAAATGTGTGCACTGGGCCTTTAAGTATTTGGCCCGACACATCTTGATTGCTTGGCTTTTGTTTTCACCCTTGGAAAGTCAGCTGGATAATGCCCTGTAGCCAAAGTCTATTCTGGGATGCTGTAAGTGGGCTGGGCTGGGGATGCTGGGGTGGGGGGAGAGGGAGACGGGGGTGAAGGGAGATTTAACCAAAAACAGAGTTATATTCAAGTATTTCCAAATTTTTGTAAGCCAAGCTGTTTGCAGTCCTTTTCAGTTTGCTTGCCATGTTAAATATAAAAGTCATAGGGACAGGATATTATCCCAGTGATCCAGTCTTTAAGGTGGGCTCTTCTCTTTGGGGACAATGCAAACACAGAGGTGATGGAAACAATCGAGGAAACTTCCACCACTGGCACCCTTAGAGGCAAGCCCTGAGTGTCTAGTTTTTTCCTCTTTGTTTACAATATTTTTAAGGCTTTGAGTTCTCACGCAACATATATGTCATTAAATGGCTGATTCCTCTTTGCACACGTTGTTGTGATGGCCTGTGGCAACCTGAATTAATTGTTTCAGTAGTTGATGGTGGTTACTAGCCGTAATTATTATAATTTGCATTTATAAAAACTTCTTTCATCTAAGGATCTCAAAATGCTTTTGCACACATTTAATTAAGCTTCACAACATCCTGTGAGGTAAGTGTCAAGAGTGTTGTTATATCCATTTTTACACAGGTTTCTCCAAGAAAACAAGGTCAGTCCCTAACATGACTGGTATTTGGCTCACATCACTCTTGCACAGGACGAGCAGCACGGCTGCAGGAATTAGGAATGCTGATCTAGGTCACTTTGCATCTCTCACATAGCTCTTGCTGCTGCCACGCCGTGTGGACACACACTAAGCCATGGCAAACACAGTCAGAGCAACCTCAGCCCACATTTCCAGTCTGAGGTGTCCTTTCCCTCCCAGGAGCACTGGAGCAGCAGAAAAGCCTTGGGAAGAAAAAGAGATAAGCACCCAACATGATGTACAAGATGACAACCCACGAGATGACAACCCACCTTGCAAAGATCTGTTCTTTCCATTTTCTACCCTAGCATTTAAGCCTCTCTGTGCAGTCTGTGCACAGCAAGACATTCTGCTTCAGCCAAAGCCAAGAAAGCAGCTGCAGGCGATGTAAAGTTACCCTTTACCAGCCACTCGCCTGCTCTAGAAGAGGCTGCACACATTCACCTCCACCCCCTGCCATCCTTAGGACCAACCCTATGGGCAATCAGCAATTCTGAGATCTAAATCCTAGATTACCACTTGACAGATATTTAAAAGCGAGGATCAACCGAATCAGAATACACTTGGAACTTGGGGGGACAGCAGTTTCCAAAAGCTCATTTCTTTTTCAAACATATGACTATGCTGTTTAAATTGAACCTAGCTCTCTGTAAGCTCTGTTGATCACCATAATAGCCCTGAGGAAGATAGGGCTAAGTAAGTGCTTGCAAATTGAGTAAGGAGTCCCAGGCCATACCTTCATGAGTTCTCTACCATCCTCATCAATTTATGTTTACATAAATTGTTTACATGTGGCAATGACCAGATTAGCTATTTGGAAAGAACTCTGCCTGTGGATGCACTTATTCCAAAATAAAAGCCACTTGGCTTTTCTAAATCAAGTGCACTTACAGGTAGAGAATGACTGTCCTGAATAACATAAGAAAGAAAGTAATTTCATTCCTAAATAGGCCATTGAGCAGAAATACTCTGAAATAATCTAATTTCTCGTGTTGATGCTTTTTAAGGCACTGACAAACTCACAGAGTTAACAACTAATTTTGTTTTCAATCCATTGTTTTCTTGGAGAGGGTGTGCCAGTGCAAGGCAGAGTCAGAGATTCTTTTCAGTTTCCCTGAGTCAATGTACAGGATTTATTCTGGTCCATGTCTCTCTTGTGGGGGAAGGAACACTGGCAGCCAGAGGAGAAGGCCTGACACAAGAACATAATTTCATTTTACCTCATGGTGTGTACTTGACTTCCATCAGAAAGGGGACACTCATTGGCCTAAGCCTGCATTTTCACTGAAGCTTTCTTCTGCTTTTCTTCTCCTCCAAACTTTTTCATGTCTGCTGTGGCACAGAAGAGAAAAATATGGCAGCAACCATGCTTGACATATGTCACAGAACACAATGCCATGGGAATCACAGCATCAGGCCCACAGAGGGGATTTTATTGCAGCTACCAGAAAGCTTTCAATAATCTCAAATCAGTATTTTTAGGGTATGTTTCTTTATTTGGTAGGGGGGAGGTAAAAATTCTCCTCTTGTTATCTCATGTTGCAGAAACTGAGACTTGATGGGTACTACATTATCCTTTTTGGACCTCAATCACTCCCAAAGATTCAAGATGAACTCTGCCTGCCCAGGCACCAGAGTCGGTGCCCCGGGGAATTTCTTCATATCTAAGGGATATGCAGGATGTGTACTCGCATGCCCTTGCTGCCTCTCAACTCCAGCTGTACATGCAGTTTTGCTTTAGGAACCTGTACCTCCAGTATTGCAATATCTTTTTCAGTCTCTGTCATCAAGAGTTTAAATACAGTTCAGATCAGTGTTAGTGGCCCAGCTCCAAATGAGGAGAATTGCTGCAATTCGTTATCTTGACAAATTAACTGGTCTGAGGCAATTCCTTTTTGAGAGAGATACAATTACCTAACTCTTGAACTCTAGCCTTGCTCCAATGCTATGGCATAGTTGTGCACCTGCTCAAAAAGTGTGGATACTACGACTTTCCCACCCAGAAATACAATTCCTGCACTAGGAGCCGATTAAGAAAAATGGCTTTCTGCAGACCAAGATGGTCTGGTTACACAGGGAGGGACAATATTGGAAATGCAGGGTCCTTGTCACCAAACCATGAGAGGAGGGGCTGGCACAGAGAGTGCTATACCAGAGAAACACATCACCAGTTGTCCCATCCTCTGTTTTGAGTCCAGCTTCCTGGTCCAGTGAAAGAAGGTGGCTTTCCTGCTCCCAGTCCACCACTTGGAAAAGAGTAGCCCATTAAACAAAAAAAACCAAAAAAAAACCAACATAAAAAATAAAACCAAGGTATTTTGTCCCTGGGATTTAGGAATTTCTAGTTTCAGTCCTACAGTCCTTATCTACCTGGTGGAAAATAGGTCGCCATCAGAACTCCACTCCTGATGTGGACAGGAGCTGGTGCTCCTGGGGAGGCAGAGTGACCTCCAGCCTTGCCCTCACCTCCTGGCCTGGAGGACCAGCTCCCTTCTGCCTTTTCTACCAAGCCATGAAAATACATCCGCAGTTACACATTGTTCTTCCAACCCAACGTGGGCAGGTGCACTTCTCATCCTCTTCCCTGTGGAAAGCAACTTCTTTTGCCCCTCAGCCATTGCTCACCTGTGGGCATCATCTTTCCTTGTAGAAGAGCTCCCAGATGCTAAAAGATATCCCTTAACCATGCATTTGAACCACTGCCTCTTGGAAACTGGGATAAAGCTGTCCTGCAGAAGGCCTGTGTTTGCCTAGAGCCTCTTTGTATGGACTTGGTGTCTGGGAGTTTCCTTGAGCTCCTCTTTGAACTCCAAGCCTTCAGCATCAAAAACATTTTACCCTCAATTTCTTTTCTACTTTATCAGTTTGGCCAGCTTCCAGCTGGCAGCATTCATTTGCAGCCTCCCATTCTGCATCTCGTGTTTGCAGATGCATTTATTTTTCAATTAACCCCTTGGAATGGTTTTCTTCTCCCCGGAGCCTACCTGCCTCCGGTCTGGCCGGCACTTCTCCCTGCTCTGGATGCCCTTGAGGGCAGAAGCCAGGAGTGGAGGAGCTGGGTCCTTGAGCTGGAAGTGCCAAGCAGAGGGTGTGCCCCATGCAGAAGGCGTCACGGAGAGCAGCTGAAGGAACACGCAGGTTCGGCAGCGCCGGCTCTGCCCGTTGTGGGTTGGGGCTTGCAATGCCACAGGCGCTTTTCCCGATGTGGAGTCTCTGGAGCATCACTTATATATAATGAGATCTTCCCTGAACGCTTTTGCTGGGATGCTCCGTGTGCCCACAGTGCCACTGCTGCAGCCTGCGCCCCAAACAGTGGGAATGGCTCTGCTCCACAGCAGCTTTTCCATGACTTTCCTTTAGAACAGCTGTTTCTAGAGAGTCACCTAAAAGGAAAAAAAGGAAAATAAGGAGAAATAAAGACTTTGTCTAAAGCATCACTTCCCAAACAAAGCCATTGCCTAGTCACCAGGGCTGCCGTGCCTCCTGTGCCGGCTGTAATTGCTGAGCAGTAGCAGCCAAAGGTTGCTCATCCTGGCACTCCAGCTGGTTCTCAGGCATCCACTGGGAGAGGAGAACAGCCCACTTGCCAGCATTGCCAGGCAAGCTTCACACGGGCTGGGAAACCTGATAACATCTAGAGGTGCAGCATCTCTATTGCTGAGACACCAGGCAAGCCTTTGAAGTGAGACAGCCTGGAATTGAAGCAAATCCTTGGTTATTCAGTCTCTTGCAGCTGGAGACTCAACGTGGCTTGGTACTACCACATCTGGTACTACCACATCTGGATCACCCTGTAAGACACACCTTCTTTCTTTTTTTTTTTTAATTAATTAATATTGGCACTGCTGGGGTAGTTCCTAGGGAACCTGATTGCTTAGGCTTCAGGGAGATATAAAATTAACTATTCAGGCTGTATAGTGGTTAGCTTAATTTTGTGTGTGATTCTAGCAGAGCAAACGAGTGGTAGAGATTGAAATCTCAGCCAAGGCTAGTAAAGACTCAGCATTTCCATTTGCAGAAAGTTTTAAAGCCAGGTTTCACAGCAAGCTGCAGGAGACTGCTAAGTGAAATATAACTGTCTACAGTATAAAAAAAAGAAAAGTTGTTTACAAATGTTAGCTACTTCTTTCGTTTTATCACATAACTTTTATATTAATTCTTAAATTTCCTGGCACACCCACTAGAGGAGTTTTGCTGCTGCTAATACCCCTACTATCCAACTAGGGAAATAATGACATGTTATGCTGCTATTAAGGGTTGATTCTACTAGTAGTGATTGAAGTGCCTTATCTTCTCAGGCATCAAATTTTTAAATTACAAGAGAAATGGGACATATTCAGATTTAATTTCAGAATTAATCTTATCCAGCTCTCTAAACAGTAACAGCTGTTCTCAATGAGTTTTAGAAGTACTATAAAACCAATATTTCGACAATTTGTATTTCTGAAATGCAAACATGTCAGCCTTGGGAATTAACAAAACAACACAAGAATAATCTAAAAATAAAAATCCATGGAAAACTAGCTGAGAAGAAGCAAAGAAGTTTAGAGTTACATTTTTCCACACTCACAAACAAAGCCTCTGTGGTTTCCCTGCAGGAAATTGTTGAAATGAAACAATTTTATTAGAATATGTGTATTTAGAAAGACATTTTCAGGGGAACAATTGTAGCCAGAAAAAAGGGCTGACCACACTCAAATTGACAATGGAAGTTCCCACTGATTTTGATACCAGGAGAGTTTTATGCAGTGGCTTTAGAAATAGCTTCATGTCGTTTGAGAAAACCTGGGATAGAATTAAGTTATCACAACTTCGTGTGAAATCGTGCTCAAACTCATGCCTTCCACAGCAATTATTTGTCTTTTAAAAAATCCCCAAAAACTCATAAAATCACGAGAGCTTGCTTTCAACAGGTAAAAATAACCACTTAAATGAAAAAAAGTTACTGCATAATAAGAGGAGATACAAACTTATTTACATAGAATTAGCTGTTAAGGTAAAAAAAATTAATTTGTTTAAATGCCTAAAAGAAAAAAAGTGTGATTGTTAGTAACCTCTGCTGTTTTACAGCACTCACTTGAATTAACAATTTGCATTTCTTCAGACCTATTATTTGTTTCTCTCAGAAAAATGCCACTATTTTCCTCTTGTTTTTTAGTAAAACAGCAATGTGGCTAAAGTCTGTGTGGTTCACTGAGAGTTTGTTGGGATATATTTGCAATTCCCGAAGCAAAAAAAAAAGTGATATTTTATCTCTAGAAGGAGTTACATTTTTTGAACTTATTGAATTTTTCTAAGATCAGCATGAAGAGTTCTGATTAAATGCTTGCTTCAGCGTTTTAAAAGCTTCTTGTGTCCCTGTTGCCTAAGGAGGTCGTACACGAGGATTGCTCTGTAAACATCAGATTGTACAGAATTGGCTCTGCATACCATGCCAGGCACACAAAGAGGAAGTCAAATGGCTTATCTCCCGCTTATCAACTAGTTTATTTTTCACGCCCAAAAAAGGCTGCTACAAGAGCAGCTGCTACTTTGTAAATAATTTAATGGCTTCTGTTAAGTAGAGCTGTCAATTTTGCAAACAATATTAAAAGGAGATTTTCGCTTGGCCACGGATTTGCACGTTTTGAAATGCATTTTTATCCCTGAAAGTCCAGTGGAGGATACTGGAGAATGGAAAAGGCTTCTGATTTGCAGACACAGATTCAAAAGAGAGTAGATATGGTTAAATAATGACAGATGTATGGGCAGGGAAGGCGTGATATCTCATCACCTGCCATGCATTACCTAGAGAGCATGCTGCTCATTAAAGCTTAGGAAAACTTTCACTGGACTTGTAAAGAAAGATATTTGGCTCTTTCAGACAGGCGTTTGATGTAGCAATAGCAATTACCACCGAATTTGGGAAATGCAGAGTATGCATTGTGAGGTTGGGTGCACACAATATTATCCCAATATTGATCACGACAAATGGGATTTTTAAAATATTTTTAGCACAAAAAAAAAAGTATTATTGCATCTGATAAATGAGTTTAATGATGAAACCACAACACTAACCGCAATACCAGCTCTGGAGTTTTTGAAATTCAAATTCAGATTCAAATCCCCAGATCCTAAGCAAATAGTTGGCCAGAATTTAAAACAGCAAGAGTTTATTGTGCAAGAAGCCAAAGGAGTATCCCAGGTTGCCTGAATACAAAATCTCAGGTGAAACTTGTGATCCCTCCAGTGCTAGCACAAGTCAGGTCTCTATTAAGCACCAAACCCTAGGTCTAAATGTGAGGACCACCACTCTCTCCCACCTCTGTGGCATTGATGCCAAAATCCTTCTCTTTTCAATTAAAAGTGGAATATGTTCCCTGTAGTTTGAGAAGGGCTGCGTTGTTTAAACAGCGTTCCTTGTGCGTTTGTTTTTCCTGTTTTAGCACTTCTCACAGGGAACTGAGTCTGTGTCCCACAACAAAAATATTTATTTCTTTACTCTGTAGCTCGTATCTGATGGGTTTGTGGCTTTGCACCACTCTTGGCATCTGATCCTATCAACTGTTCTACACTGCAGCTGTAACCCCAGACTGGAGCAGGTTCAATGCTCATAACTTGAGGTCAGTTCCAGATATTTATTTGAGATATGAAAGTGCAGAGAAATCTATTTGTGCTCTTATGGGTGAGAACCTTGCTCTTCCCCTGGTTTTGTGCTTGCAGATGCCAGACTGCTCTGTTTTCCATGAGGTTCCTATGGATTCAGTAGCATTATTTAACAAGGTGTAGCTCTGCTATATTCCCAGCTCAAAATATCAAAGTCACTGGCCATGCTATAATTAATTGCTCATAGCATTCATATATTAGAAATATGGTACACAAGGGCTCTATACATCCAAATTGTAGCCACTCCAAGTTAAAAAGCTTCCTGAAGCACATGCATGAGTTACACTGAAGTGATTGGTGAGAGGACTGGGATTTTCTCAGCTCTGGTTCTCAGCAGGGACAAGAATACACAAAGTAGTGTGATGGAAAGAGATCAACACAAACTTGACCCAATTCTAATTTGTTTCTTTTCTCAATACACACTCATCTTTTGGCATCTCTCAGGGTTGTATATTCTGAAATGCACCCACTCAGTCTCAATGGCTGAGAAGTCATGGACATCTTATATTGGTGAAAGTTTGTAACTTAAAGGGGGTAAGTTATGTAGGCCTTAGATGTTACTGAGGAAGTGGAAAGAGAAAAAAAGAGAAAAGAAAAATTACTTACAGCTGCTTGACTCGCACTGTACATCTGAGCTTTGACATTTTGCAAATTAAAAGGTCTGACATTCTGTTTCTTAACAAACTAAGGCCAAGTGAAGAGGGAGGCTCTTCAGGACCAAAGACTCAGTTTCAGGTGGAAGCACAGCAATGAGAGCTGTGTTCCCAAGCAGAGGCTGGTAAAGTTTGTGACACAAGACCTGCAATGGTTTTTGCCTAATTATTTTTTCCCCATCAACAGGAATTTTGATTAAGCCCTTTCCTGGAGTTTTTCACGTATATGAAAAGCAGCTTCTCACAAACCTTCATAAGTTCTCAATATTGTTCCCTTCCTTCTCTTGGCTTCTCACTCTGCAAGGCTCCAAGAAGACATCTTCCGAGAAAACTCCCTTACTTGCCTTGGAGTTGAGTTCTGAGATGTAAAGCATTGCCTGTACCTGTTTTCCCCTCTGCTTTTATTCCTCTTTGGATTTTTTATTCAAGGTGGAGGAGAAATTGCACCAGTGCTGGTTTAGCACCTTTATTTATTGTAGTGTGGTGTGTGTGCTTGAGGTGTGCTGCCTTCAACCGAGTTGGCCATTTGCAACTATTCCCCACATTGTTCTGCATGTGGGAAACAGCAGCGCAGACAGAGAATATCATCCACCTGGGAAAGCCAAGCCTTGCCACGCTTCACCCTCCTTCACACCACAGATCCAGTGATATTTAGGTAGCATGAAGGGTGGGAATAGTCCCCAGCAGTCCTATGGTATTGAATTTTTAGGACTCTGAGGTTCAGAAACGCTTAGGAGGAGATTTGCCCTCCTAAGCCAGCGAGCGTTCCGCGTCTCCAGACAAAATGTAAACCAGCAGTGTGGCAACACTGGCCAGGGTGTTCCATCCTCCCCGCTGCCCACGGTGCTGCCATGGGTATCATGCAGATTAGCTCACACAGGATCCAAGGAGGTGGAGAACAAGGGGAGAAAAGCAGGATTAGAAGAGGAAAAAATGCAAAAGGGTCTTACAATTTTGAGAAAAGTCTTTTAAAGTCTTTATCTGTAACAGGATTTTTTTTCCCTTAATCCAAACTCTGCTAGCCTGCGGTTTGATTAAATTTTTTATTTATTTATTTAAAGTCTCATACCTAGAATATGAAATTCCTCCTCTATATTTTTTAAGTGGTTCAGATATTTTTAAACAATTTCTTTTACCAAAAGGCTCATACTGGAACTTGTGAATTGGAAGCCCATGCTTCACCTACTGGAGACTTCAGGTCTTGATTGTGAAACAAAATATTTTAAAATAAAGCTAAGGGAAGACTTTATTTTTAAAGGAAGGAGTTACACATACCCTGCTGGGGAACTAGTCCAATTGGTAAGACTTTGATCCCTATGGCAGCAGGGAAATGCTCATGTGCAGCAGCCTTTGGCAGCCAGCTGGACCTTCAGTAGTTGACAATTTAGAGAAGGCATTTCCTCCTTGCTAACCAAAGCCAATACACACTCACTCTCTGCCTTTCAAAAGCTCTTGGACATGTTTCTTGTTGCTGGTCATTGGCTGCTTGGTCTCCTTTCCAAGGGAAAAGCCAAGGGTGAAAGCTGTGGAAGCATGTGGGTTTCCATTCAGTTTGATCCATTGCAAGAGAGGACACTCTTGTCCTTATGGACATCCAAGACAAACAGTTAGCCACTCGGTACTTTCAAACTCAATAAATGTGATACCTTGATTCATCTTAACAGAGCTTCTGGGGCAGTCAGACGAAGAAGAGCCACCTTGTGAAGCTTTCATTGACCAATCTCCAGAGCAGGGAGGAGAGTGCAACCTGCCTACTGACAGACCACCAGTTCAGAGCAGCTCCCACAGGTGAGTTGCAAATAGTTTTGAAATTTATGTTTGATATTCTGAACCTTCCTGACAACTGCTGTTGTTGTCTGCATCATGACTGTAAGCAGGATAATATATTAAGACAGTAAGGGGGACCAAAGAAAAACCTGGAAGCCTGAAGGACACGGCATGAACTAAAAGAAATCTCCTGAAACATAGACAGTTTACAAGCTTTTAACACACACTAGCACAACCATTTTCAAATAAAATAATTTGGGCAAAGGCAGCCTTATTTGTTGTATGTGGAGAAAAGAGATACAGAGCAATGGAAATGCAGCAAATTAACAGTTGCACGTGGTGAACAGAACTTTTAAAACTTGACATGATCTTTACAGATTTCTGTAAGCACACCACTACCCTATGATCAAAATCCCTGGGATGAACTTTTGAGAGTGCCCTTCTTCTGAAGTTGGTTAAAACCTTGAACTTAGCTATGAGAGAAACAACAGTATGGGTGACTGGGGTTTTTTCCCAACACTTTTGTTGATAGTGAACCTGTGCACCATCTTGCAATGGATAGGAAATTAGAAAGGAACAGCTCTTCTGCAAAGATTCAAAAATTATTTGTTTCTCTTATTTTTCTTCATTCATTCTTGGTAGAAAAGAACAGTTATTTGTTCCCAGTGAGTATATAAATGTGTAGTATAAAGAGACTTTTTTCCTATGCCTACTGTATATATAGGAATGTTTTTAGTAAATCTAGTGTGCTTATGACATTGAACTTCCACATTGCGTTCATCCTAACCATTTTATCATAACTGTGCTGAACACACAGTTCATGTGGGCAAAACAGATATTACTTTCTCTTTCTGGAAATCTGTATGATAACTAGTTTTCTGTCTCCCCTAATATGGGGACATTGAGCTTTTTCAGCAGGAAGTGTTACCAGCTGCACACCACTAGTGAAGTATTTATTTCATACACAGCCCACAACCTTTAGGATACAGGATATGCTCTAAAGCTTCCAGAGCTATCTAATGGGTTTGGAGGTGGGGCCTGCCTTTAAAAATACAATGCACAGTTATTCCATATCAACTTTGGGGGTGAAGATAGCACCATGTTGATATGGGCAAATAATAAAGCCAGTCTCCACACTGGAGGAGACTGCGTTGTCTGGAGAGGGCTCTCCAAGTGCTCCAATAAAAGGAGCTCCTTTAACAGCGCACCAGAGCAGAGACTAATCCCAACACGCCTCTGATCCCAAGGTACAAACACGCTATCCTCCCTCCCTTCAGCTCACCTTTTCGCTTTCAGAGGTTGCTATGACTCACACAGATCTGGCAGTCCCACGTCTGCCTTCCTCAGGCGTCCTGGGAGAGAGACTGAGAGTTCAGCTTTCCCCCAACTCCTGGGCTCCCCACCTGACCACATTTGCCTGCACCTCCCCAGCTGGGTCACCAGAAGTTGCTGAGCCTCAGGAGTGGTTCCTTGCAATCACCAGAGCCACGTAAACTGCTTGGATTTCCCAAGGCTTTTGGTTGGAGAGCATAAAGCAAGCTCCCACCCGTGTCCCAGCTCCTCCGCCTGCGGACACCTGGAGATGGAGCTGACCTCTGCCGGGAGAGGCCAGAGCTTTGGGTTGTCACTTACAAGGCTATGGAAGAAAACTTCTCACGGCTCCCCTGGCTGGCCACAGCTGCTTGAAGCCTGCCAACAAGAATTTAGGTTTCGAAGGCACTCCCTGTGACAACACCAGCCAGCTGGGAAGATCACCTGCTGAGGCACAGGTGACTCCAACAACTTCTTCCCTGTGCTTAAAGAAAGCCACAGATGGTTACAAGCACCTAACTGTGACTTGGTTTGCCTCCAGTTTCACAGAGTCATTCTTCTGACAAGCCTGCCTCAGACTTCTTTGTGTGAGGAAATCTCTATAAAGAAAGGAAATTTTAGTGTTGGGAGCCTGCATAAATAGGGCCATTCTCTGTTCTGCAGTCATTGCAATGTTTCATCTCTCTGTCCAAGATACTCTGGCATTACCAGAGATTTACCAGGGTTTGTAATTGGCTTCTTCTGGGTAGCAGTGGTTCTTTAAGTTCCTGCAAGACACCACACCAGGGCTTTGCAGTTGTTCAGCAAGAGTATCCAATGGCTGTTCTTTCTTCTTTCAGAGTAATTTCTTATCTGCCTTGGCTTTCCATCTTTGTACCAGCTAGTCACACCAGTTATTACATTACTGCGTTTCTATCACAAACACCCCTGTCAGACCCCGATGCTGTCCCAAATCTGCATTTTGCTCAACTTCCCAGAAGCTCCTCTCCAGCACATACTTCTTTATTTTTGGTGTTTCAGCTTTTGGGACAGCTGAAGCATGTCTCATGAGTTACACCTAGGCAGAAGTCCCAGGCAAGGGCACAGTGAAGACTAGCAGAAGGCACTTAGGTTTCATTTGCTTAATAAACCTTGTTTCTGATGCCCTTCAGGGAGTCTGACATCTGCATATGTATGACTGGAGCCCAATTTTCAGGCTGTGTGATTAAAAAAATCACTTCAACTAACTCTTCACATCCTCATCTCCTTTTCTTGACTAGGAAAGCCATAGTCTGGTGAAGACAGGGACAGAAAATGGACAGAAGAGGCTGCAAACTAAATAACCATTCATAAAACAATTTCAAGGGTTTGTTTCTTTGAGAACTTATTCTGGATTTAAATCCATGGTGTTTTATGGAAGCAGCAATAGTGTTGCTGCCAGTGGAGAGCTGTAGTCAACTTCCTGAGCCATACAAACACACACAAGGTTATGGGCAGTGAAGATTTCAGGACAACGTTCCAGAGAGCAGCGTTTCATTTGCTTTCTGATTTCTTTCACTCTAACATAAAGAGAACTGTTAAATACCACCAACAATGCACAGTATAGTGAAAAGTTTGTAAGATAAAGATCTCACCTCTGGCTTACATTTGGCATTGACCATTGCCTTCTCTCCTTCCAAGTGTCAGCCTGGCAGTCCTTGTCCTCTCATTATTCTTGTTACCTGTTTATGAAAACATTTTGATCAGCATAACCCTGCAGCAGAAGCCTGTACTTGAGGAGAATAGTTTGGATGCTGCTGTTCAGAGCATGCTGATCAAGGTAGCATGCTGATCCTCTCAGCCACACAAAGGAACTGATTGAGTGCCTGTGACACAGCTTATTTCTGGGTGAGTCACCCAGTGAGTGCTGTGACCATGCCAGAGTCTGGCACCAGAGTCACACAGAGCTGTGCCTGCACTCACTCCTCTGCCTCATTATCCATCTACTTAGTCCCCATCTCCCAAACCAGAAATACTCCCATTTTACTTAGGCTATCTATTCTTTTAATACAAGTGATTAGCATAGAAGGCAAGAGTCTTTATCATCATGGTGATTTTTATCATAAAACTTTCTTGTTATGTACTTCAAAATACACATATTCCTACTTCTCTACAAGGTTTTTATGGAAGCTCACAAGCATATACAGGTTTAAATGTTTTGAATCTGTAGCATCACTGACCAAACCTCAGGAAGTGTTAATGGCATCTTTCAGATCTGCACATGTTGGTTATTAAATCAGCGTAGCGGGAGAGAATTAGAGTTATACCACAGCATCCCCTTTTGTGTGTCACATAAGAAACAACATTAAATGGATTTCTTACTCCTACTTGACTGTTCCATGCAATTAAAGTAAGTATTCATCACCATTATAGCACTTCTGTTTGTTCTTCCACCTTTTTCAAAAGTCCTCTTTAACCAGGAAGCAAACCCAGTCTTAAAATAGCAAGAATGTAGGCTGAGAAATAATGTCTGCCAGGTCCAGGTGTAATCCTACCAGCTGCTTCATCTGCCCAGGTGGCTTTCAGTTCCAGAGTAACTCTATTAAGAGGTGTGATGCAGGGATGTGGTGGTGTGGTGTAGGAAATTCATGTCAGGAGTGGGATCCAGCAGCTCAGCAGTGCTGCTCCTGCCTGGTTGCTGCAGCTTTCCCTCTCTTTTCTTCCTTCTCTTCCTTCTCACTCTTTGCCACTGCTCAGCCCAGGAGCTTCATGTGCCTCAAGAATGCAGCAGCAGGCAGATAGAGATGGCTTTGTGCAGAGTTGCACTCTCGATTTCTACATCTGTAAAACTGAGATAATACATTACCGAATTCAGAAGGGCAGATTAATCAGTCAGTGTGCATGTTGCACCTTGAAAATACAAAATTAACTCTTCTTAGCCCTAAAGTGCTCGAGATGCATCAAGGTATGCTCCATGGCCTCTTGATTCCAGACAAAGGCCCTCTTGATTAAATTAGATTGCTAGTGTATTAACGCATTAGCACACTTGAAGAAAGAAAAGTTTGAAAAAGCAATTTGGCTTCATCACATGAACGGTGTGTATACTTAATGGAAATTTTTCCAGCATTCACAAAACAAAGAAAAATCAATAAAATGTCTGCCAACTGTTCCACTGAAAACATTTTATAATCTATAGCACCAAGAATCCCGAGCCAAGATAAACCAGCGCTGCTGACAGAAAATACTGACAATTATTTTACATTGATTCAACTTGGCCCAGCCCAGACTGACCTTGTTTATTCATCTCAGTCTCTTAATTCATATTAACTTGGCATCAAAATGGGACATGTGGCATGTGTGCTGAAGACCCATTTCTGTATCTTAGACTGAGATAAATGTAGTGCATTGAGTACTTCCAGTGCCTTGAGCTCTTAGGTAGATTTATATGCATTAGACAGAACTGGTTAAGTTCCTTTTATCCCCGCTGGGCTTTTCATGTCTGTTGACTCTAAAACTAGAAGCTCAGTAGAGGTAACATCTTCTTCTAAGCCTTCGGATATACATGAAATCCTCCCAGTACTGGTCAATTTTAAAGACACATCCAAAGAGGATGGAGGGTTTTAAGCTCTTTTAAAACATAAAAACAGAAGGGTTATGGCAATTTGGCAGCCAAAAAAGCAATTTGTGGGTCTGGGCAGAATCTGAGGCTGTGTGTAAGAAAGCTGATCAAGACACTACGGAGGAGATAATGGGGTCGAAGAGCAGAAGAATCCCCCTGCTTTTGCAACCAGCATAATCTGGCCTCCAATAAAGTTTCTTAGTTTCTTGTACTGAACAATAAAGCTTAGTGTGATGGGAGAGTTGCATTACTGCAGCTTAAAAATGTCTCCAGAAAGCTGATGAGGAGAGGTGCTTTTAGTTGCTTTACATATGCCCAGCTGCTTGCATAGCCGTCGCCTGACTGGTAGTGGGAAGACAAAGGCTCAGGGAAAATCTGAGCTTTTTCTTTAATTATTTATGTTCTCATCAGTAATTAAGGGGGTTTTGTGCCTGGAATGTATTATTTGTATTATCAAAGCTGAGTGAGATTTCGCACTGTGGCAGTGAAGGAATTGGGTGCTGCACAGAAGTTTTTATTCTCACAGCTACACCGCTGTGGTACCTGAAAGCCACCCTCGAGTAAAACACTACTTGAGTCCAATGTGACTGTATCCACAGAGGAGCAAAAGCTACCCAATTGATGAGAATCCTCCCTAAAGAGTTCCCAGTTGGCCTGGCATTGGATGTTTAGTTTATTTTCTCTACTTGACTCATTCTTGATGAAGGCAATGCTCCCTTGGACTTCACTGAACGCTTGGCAGGTTGGGGATGGCAGGACGAGCGGCGTGTCAGCAAGCCAAGATGGCACAGCACAGCTTCCAGGTTTCCAGTTCCACTGCACTGGGAATGGATTGCCTTTCCACATGCCTGTGTAAGCAGAGATTAATGACGAGTGAAGAAAACAAGACCAGCAAAACCAAAAAAAAAAAAAAGGAAAAAGAAAAAAAATCCATCTGCATTTTCCATAACACAAAGCTGGTGCTTTCCTCCCTGCACCTCCTTCACAGCTTGGATTTCAGTGATGGAAGTGGTGTGGGGACAGGGTTTAACTGCAAAAATTGCAGAAAATCAGTGCTGTATTTTGGGTCTGATATCCTCCTCTCCTGGCATCTGCCCAACTTCCTCCACGCAGGGCTGCCAGCAGTGCCTGGTGCCTGCAGTGTGCGCTGCACATCCCCAGCCTGTCCTTCTTAAAAAACCTGTAATTGCTCCAAAAAAACAGCAGCCTTATACCTCATCTTTGAATGACAGGACGGTGCTGGAGTGACTGCATGGCCAAACAAGCAATCCTAGTGACGCTCAGTCAACAAACCTACTGGCATCTGATAGAAAAGAGCTACAGTTTGTAGCCAGGACATTACACAGGCTGCTGTATACTTGAAAAGAAAGAAAACAAACATACCAGCTTTGCTCTGCTCTGCAGTGTGTCCCCAGTTGCAGTCATTGGTCCCTCCCCTTCTATCACTTCTGTTTTGTTTTCCAAGACCCACCAGCTGCAGACAGGCAGAGGATGCTGAGCCTGGAGCGGATGGCCAGACCACCTTCCTGAGCAGGAAAACCTTTTCCAGCAGCCAGGAAGGTAAGTGAACAAGTCTCTTTCAAACAGGAACAAGGGGTTGAATCTAGAAATACTAGTAATTGGTATCTTGAAAATTCATTTGGATCCAGGAGGAAAAATAAGGCAGTGGCATTGCAGCGTGAGCTTGGTTTGTGTATTCCTAGCAGGGAGAGGCAGGAGGACTCAGCTACCAGCCCATGGAAGGTAGAATAAGTCAACTGGTCTCCTGAATCTCCTTATCTTGGAGCAGTATCCATGACTTAGCAAAAACAGGCAGGGTTTGTTACTCTTGGTCGTTGTGGCTCTGTCACTCTGTGCAGGAGCCAAGCAGCAGCAGACCCTCCATGCTTCCCTGGCTCAGGAAGCAGCAGCTCACAAGGCTTCTGTGAGGCTCTGGAGCAAAGGTGGCTGCCCTGCTTCAGCACTTCTTGGTATTCCCACCACAGCCATGCCCAGGGGGCACAGCAGCTCAGCAGAGGAGCAGTCCAGCACGAGGAGGTCATGGTTAAAGAGCTGTCCATGAAGTCAGCCAGGCAGGGATAGGTCAGTGTTTGCACAAGGGGCGAGACGAGGATTTTTATCTCCTGCCCTGCCTGGGTGTCCCATGGCTGCTCTGACAGGTAGGTAGGAACAGAGCCAATCTGCAGGCACCTCCAGGGGAGCTGAGGTGGTTCCTACAGCCACAGCTGAAAGAGATAATTCCAAACAAGTCAGTTATGGATACACTTCCACCAGCAGCTTGCCACCATCACAACGGGACAGTCCTGCTGCCCCCTCACCACCTTCTGCCACCCACATTCACAGGATTGCACAGGGAGCCAACAGCTCATTAACCCGACCCAAAAAGGTTGTTAATTTTCTTTCCTGTGGGATTTTGTCCATCCCATGAACCGACCTGCCCTGTGTGGGGATTAGAAGACACCACAGACAGCACCAAACGAGGGGCAGAAGGACATTGCCTGCAGCAGGACTCCTGTTTGATGTTGGCAGCTGTTAATTCAGCTCAAGCTGTAACATGAAGCCTCATCCTCCAGCAGCTCCTGCAGCAACCTGGCAGCACACAGGCTGCAAAGCCCTCCCAAGACAGGAGGTGAGCACTCAGGCAGGCAGCCCGTGCCAAGCCCCAGCACCCCTGAGCTACCCCAGTGCAGGGACAGAGGTATCATACAGCCACAGCTCTGTCCCCATGTGCCAATTCCTGTCCTGCAACAGCTCTCCACCAAGTTGAGACTGCATGGGATCCCCAGTCTGCTGCTGGCCTTGCATCTCCACACTGCCTTATCCACAAAAATCGTGGTTGTTTTAACTTGTTGTGGTGTTTGAGGGAATATATATCCTGCATGTATTGGCTTGTATAAACTATATCTTTAATATTTTAATTCATCCATTGAATAACATGATATAAAATAGCTTTGTTTTGTTAAAAAAAAACAAAAGTAAAAGTTACCTAATACCTCTGTTTGTTTGGGTTTTTCAGTGAGTTAAATGGAATGTAAATAACGGTGGGTGTTCCTGTTGTGTTTTTTTCTTTTTGAAGGAAATACGAGAGCCATTCCATCAGAGCAGGTAACCCATTTCTGATTTATTATTTTATTTCTGCTTATTGTTATTTACTCAATTTTGAAGCTTCCTGAAACTCCCCAAGCCTGTCCCTGCAAGCTGGCTGCCTGCAGGGCTCTTCCTGAGCTTGGTAGAAGTGCTCCTACACGGTTCTGCTAGAGTAGGGCTTCACCTGCTGCTTTGTGTTGAGCACAGCACATAAAAGTCTCGTCCTCCATCCATGTCTGTCTAACATGAGCTAACCAGTGCTTGGATTGGCACTTCCAAGACAAAGATTGCAGGGAGGAGGAGTGAGATCCTTCCCTATGGTTTCATTATGACTCTGAACTGATTTGCTGCCAATAGAGGTGGTCCATCCCTTCCCACACTGCCAGCCTCCAGCCCTGTGTCCTCATCCCTCTCCCACACTGCCTCGCATGCTCTCACTGGGGAGGGAGAGGAGGAGACCTCCCTGTGGGCAGGGACACCCTGCCCTGTCCCCCAGACCCTTCATCTGCCACGGGACATTCCCTGCCAGCCTGGTTTGGGATCCCAGGTGGCTGGGAGTGAGTGGGGTTGCACACAGAGCACAGAGTAGGGCAAGCCTGGCCCCAGAGCTGATGAGTCAGCAGCACGCAGCACAAACGTGCTTCTTCACTTCTACTTTAAAGGAAAAAATAAAACTAAATACAACAAATGGTAAAATAAATATCGTGGCAGCGTGGATGAAAGCACAAGAGTGCCTGTGTTTTTGCTTCCTCCCAATTACAACTCCTGTTTAAACTTTCATTTTTGAAGCCAAAGTGTTCAGTGTTTGGCCTCAGTGCAAACAGATCATTAAAAAAAAAAAAAAAAAAAAGAAAGGAAACACTTCAACCTCCCAGCAGAGCAGGATGGCACTTATTTATTTCTTTCATTACAAAACCAGCCTGTGCCAAGTAAAATTGTGCTCTGAGAGCTGTTCTACCAGTCCTGAAGCACTGAGGAAGAACACACAGCAGCCCCACCTCTGCAGCTTCCTGCAGGCCCCTGTGCATTCGCAGTGGGTGGAGGATGGGCAGAGGCTGGGGACCTGGTGACAGAGTTCACATGGCAGGGTCACACTGGGGGGAAATCCTCATCTCACAGGATCTCCCCGTTGGCCTTTGGATGATTTTGGTGGCCTCAGGACACAGAGGGAAGTAAAACAGCAGCAGTGATGGTCTGGAGACATTGGTGGGATCCCTGGGTTAGCCAGCAGTTAACCTGTTCCTGCCCTGGAGCTGAGTGGAAGATGCTCCTTGCCTTCACATAAGCAGCTGAATTAATAAACTGAGAAGTTAATTTGAAATCTCTGGACTACAGCAATGAAATCCACAGGCCCAAACATTCAGGCTGTATGACAAGAGTGATGCACAGAAGAATGCTTTGCCATCACATCATTAAGGACTTGTCCAAGGAAGTGGCTAAAGCATTCTCTGGTTCTGAAAAGTTACTGCAGCTGAGTGGTCGCCATTGCTAGAAGCTGGTGGGTCAAATTGTGACCTCTGTGAGCTGGGAAGAGATGTGTTTTGATTTCAGCACACAACGCAGAGCTCCTTGTGCACAGGAAGATGGGGCACAAAATCTGAGCTGCTCTGGACCCAGGGAAGGGAGGCAGCAGCTATGGGCTGCAGAGGGAGATGTTCCAGGGTAAGGGGAGCCAGTCCTGCACACTGGGAATTTTGGAGATGAAAAACCATTCATGTGACACTAACTTCATGCTTCTGCAAAAACATCTCTGTCAACATTTTGTCCTGGCTTTTAGTGGCATGTGGAAATCCAGAAGTCTTGCAGCAGCTGGATCCCAGCACAGGAAGCAGCACCCAGCAAATGAGAGCACATCCTTCCCACTGGACTAACCTGTGGCTTTAGTTCAACCCATCCCAAACCCACCATCAGCAGCTCTTGCCCTGGACACTGCCACCAGCCTGCTGCACGATGGACATCCCACCCCCAAGGTGCCACTTTACCCCTCTGCTTCCCAGGCTGGCATCCCCCTGACAGCACTTCCCGCTGTTGCTTCAGCGGGAGCTCTCATAACACTGGGCTGGGTGCCACCCGAGGGGAGCACACCCAAACCCGGCCCTTCTTGCACAGCCAATTCTGCAGGAAGATCCCTGCAGCTGGGAGCTGGAGGATTTGCCTTGCCCTCTTTGCCCGTTTGTTTGGGGAAGGCTGGAGCCAGAGGTGACCTGTTCCCAGCACCAATGGCCACAGAGGGCTCGGCAGGGATGGATGTGACACGGGCCTGTCTTCTGTAGGTGCATCACAGCACGAGAACTCCTCACTCCTGCTGCTCTCAGCTATGAGGAAGCTTCTCCTCCCTGAAACTGTAGAGATCGTGCAACAGACTGTTCCCAGTGACCTGCCAGAGCAGCTGGCTGTCACACAGCCAAGCAGGGCTCAAGCTGTTGAACAAGATCTGCTTTCTGGAGGAGAGCATTCCAAGTGGCTCAGAGGCAATGGGGGACACCACCTGTGTCCCTCCAGAGCTGTCACAGGTCACCTGTGTCCTGCCTGCAGCCCCGTGGTGTGAGGGTGATGGTGGGCAAGGGCTGCTGTGGTGTTCTTAGCAGGACAAATTCAGGCTGCAGGGCTTTCCCAGGCTGCTTTTGGGCTGGCCAGAGGATCCCACCACTGAACATGAAAATGGGGACAGCAGCAGATGCTGGAGGAATGAGGATAAGCTGCAGCTTTCCTTGCCCTGTGCATGGCCAGAGTGGCTATGGCTCCTCAGGCAACAGGGTTGAAGCAAATGAGAAGTGAGCATCTCATCCACAATATTTGGAGTGACCAGGATTCAATGTTCATGTTCTGTCCTGTCTTCCAGGAAAGGCTGGAGGTGAGATTAGGGTGGCCTGGAGGACTGTGCTTGAGACCCAGCCTAGTCTTGCTGCTCTGAGCAGGATAGTCCCAGAGGTTATTCTGGGATTTGACAATCCTGAGCAACTGTGTAGGTTGGTTCAAAGAGTCTCCAGCTAGCAGCACCCAGACGTGGGTCAGTGAAACCAAGGCTCCAAACACCCTGGTCACCTACCTTGGCACAAACAAGACCCTTTGGAAAACGTTAATCTCAGCTGCTCTCTTGTTCCTGAACCAGAATATTCTAGAGGGCGATTTAAGATGCTGAATCCAGCGTCTCTTTATGGCTACCAAATGGTGGTTTTATTATATTACCACTCAGCTGAATACCTGTCAGCCAGAATGGTTTTATTTTATGCTATCCAAGGGAAACAAGGCCTTCCCAGTGAAAAGGAGTAGTACCTGTGGATCCTAGAAACAGGCATGTCCTTCCACACAGTCATTCCTGCAGCCTGGAACCAGGCAGTCTTCATCTAAATAAAGCAGGTGTTTAAAATAATCTCCCGGGGCTCCTTCATTTATTCTCCTCTCTCCCACTCTTGTCCTTTCCCACCTTCACCATGCCCTTGAGAATAATCCCAGGAGAAAAAGCGTAGCCTCCTGGGAGCAATGCAGCAGCGCGGGGAAGAGGCTTCCCTGCATTTCCCACTCCAGGAGAGCAAAAGGATCCTCTGTTCTGCCGCAGACCTGTGGAGACAGAGCAAACCACTGCCTCCATCCTGCTATCCCTGCAGGTCCGAGATGACTTAGTGGCTTTTCAATTACAGGGTGTGCCTCCCCATGCCGCTCCTCCCTTCGCCTGCCGGAGCGGGACCACATCATTACCATGAAAAGCCCCACGATCTGAACTCTCCAGGGCACAAGTAGATGCTCTCCTGTCAGGATATTCATGTTTTCCTTCTCTGGGTGACTAGCAGCTCATTACCATAGGGAGCAGCAGTGCAGGGCTGGCTGCCCCTGTTCCTGGACAGCCCTCTTCCTGTACAATGAAAATCAACTCTCATCAAGTTATTACAGCATCTTTTATTGCTGGGGTGCTGCATCAGAAAAGATGTAGATATCAGCAGAGGGTTCCAGTCATTACCACTCTCCAGCCTTTGATTAACATTAAATACCTCTACAAGCTTCACACCACATCACAGGCTTCCCACGCGACACCAACTCTGTTTTAGTGTGACCAGAGAGGTTTGCAAATAGGATATTTTAGCAAGTAGTTTTTTAAAAAGCAAGTAGGAGACAAAAGAGCCACCTATTCCTTACCTTCAGTCACTGATGCTCCTCATGGCTTTACTGGAAAAAAAAAATTGTATTTTTTGAAACTTCAACAAGTGTTGTTTGGAGAGCAAGGAGAGTCCACAGAAAGCCTGAAGCCACCCAAACCCCAAGGCACATCCACACAGCCCCACTATGAGAGCTGCTACCAAGTAAAACACCTCGTGATCTCCCTGAAGAGCTGCCTGAGCAGAAGTCTCCGTGGTGAAGCTTGAAGTTTCCATGCTAGAATAACCTCGAGGGGTCTGGGATCCCACCATTGGTTTGGGTGGGACACTGGGGACACTTTCTTATCATCTTCAAAATACCTCTAAGGATTTCCAAGGATTGTATTGTGGCAGGGCCACCTCTCACCATCTCCCTGCAAGGGAAGAGCCAAGGGATGGGCTGGAAACTCAATGTCCATACAGAACTTGTTTGGAGCTGTTGCACTTTTACTGCTCCCTCCATGCTGAGGTAGGGAGGCTGTGGAGGGAATGCTGTTTTGGAGGGAGATCTCTATCTCTGTGGTGAAGTGCACATGCCATGAGATGGAGCTGCTGCTCTGGTAAAGGTTCCTTATGAAGCTTCGAGGGTTAGGAGAATTTTTTTTTCCATCTTTCCTGAAGTCAAGAAGCCAGGGAGTCACTCACATGAGTCCTGTCCACCCTCACCAGTGCTCCCACAGCCTGGCACAGCCCTGACAGCCACCTCCTGGAGCCCAGCCCACCCTCTCTTCCCACGCCAGCCGGCGTGTTCTGCCCTCTGAGACAGGACAAACACACGTTTCCTTTTGTTTCCAGCTCCACACCTAGTTTTTTTCTTTGCATCATGAAGGGCTGGCTACTCATCTGTAATTCAAAAGAAAGCAATGACTCACTAGACTACATCGCTTTCCAAGGCAAAGCATTTTATGCATTTCGCAGGCACGCTAGCCCTGGTTATGAAATAACCTCTGCTGGTGGCACACATTCTCCCCATCGTCATGCCCTTTGCAAAACCAGAGAGCTGGGGCCAAGCACAGCATGGAGATTTGTGCTTAAATCATGCATTTGCATTGTGTGAGGAATGCAAAGTGCCATCCCCACTTTAAAACCTGGCTGGCCACACGCTGGCAGGAACCCAGCCTGTGCTGTTCACAGGATGTTTTAATTAAAAGGTAACAAAAATCTAAACTTTCACTTTTGCCAGGAAGCTTCCAAGCACCAGGTAAGGGGTCTCAAAGGCAGGTGGAGAGCTGCCAGCCCCTCACATCCCAGGGGATACCATGCATGGTCCCTGGAGCTGCAGGCCCTGGTTTTCCCAGGAGCAGCAGGGGCAGAGGGTGATGAAGTGACTTCAAAACAGGTGAGAAGTGCCTCACCTTGAAGGACAAGCCAGTCTTCACCACTTTGGGGCAACACTCTTCATTCCCAGGCCAAACTGGGCCAGTGTCTGTGATTGTCTCTTCTCTCTGGGCTGGGGTGGTATTTTGATGCCTGTGTTTCCATCCCCAGTGCCTCTCCCTGCAGCCTGCCTGATCCTGCCTGTCTTTCCCCCACAGGAGACTGGAGACAGTGGCTCTCTCCAAATCGTGCACTTTGGGCTGGTGTGACTGAGCTGCCAAAGCAAAGCAGAGGAAACCTCACTGAGATGGGGAAGTTCAATCCTTCAGTGAACTTCCAGCCAGCCCTGGATCTGACCACCAGGCTTGGAAATCATCCTGCCCTTAGACTTCCAAATTATTTCTGAGCTCACATGGACATGTCCCTGCACAAAGTGCCCTGTGTTTGCTTGTGGAGGGCAATTTGGTGACATTTTCATCAAAGATGTCAGAAAAGCAAGTAATTGCAGATCCCTATTTACTGTATAAACTCAATGTTGAAAAATTTGTGGGGGGTTCTTGGATGAATCCATAAGCTTTTCAGGAGAAAGTCTGTAATTCTCAATGCATTATATGTTTTTACAATCTTCTCTTGGAAGCAGATTTGAATTTCCACTTAAGGCTCTGAAAACCTTCCTATTGAGATACCAGCAGATAAGATCTTCACTCAGGATACCTCTGTGAAAGAGCAGCCTTTCACAGTCGGCAGCATTTTTCAAAGAATGCTCTCAATTTTCATATCTAGATATATCATCTTAGTTGAATAACCATTATTTTGCCTTGAAAAAAAGATGCAGAGCCTCTTAAACATCATTCCATTGGAGTCCAGATTTTAATCTGCCTCCTCTAACCACAAAGAGAAAATGCACTGAGAAGGTAACGTAACCTGTGCCAGCCCTCTCTTTTTTCCTTCTGGCAGTGAAGAGGGACGAGCATCATCTCCAGTCCTTCCTCCCACCAATTGATCAAGTGCAGAATGTAGAGACACAGATATTCTGTATTCTGTCATAGGCACGTGTGTGGGTTAAGCTTGAGCTTTTGGGGGAGAGCTGGATGGTTGAAACCCAAAGCCAGTGAGCTTCTTGAAATTGGTTTTATGTAGTGAAAATAAAAGCACAATGTTAAAAATAAAATAAAATTTAAAAACCACAAGCCATTAGAAGCATTTCATTAACAAAAATTCTGCTTTTACCCAAATATCTGCAATCTGTTTTCCCCCGTGAGTCAAAATCCTGCTGCCTGATGGGTGATTTTGGTTGCACTGTTTCAGCACTTCATCCCAATCTGCACCTTTCCCCATGAAGGTTTGTGGTTTGAAGGGAGTGAAGGGGTTGTGATCCATAGGGTTTTGTAGACTCAACAGGGAAAAATAAATAAAGAGAGCTTTGAAACAGAGCAGCTGCTGCCTTGCCTCCCCACACAGAGCTGAGATGGTGATGGCTGAGCTTGTAGAGGAGCTGCCTTTAATGTCCCACGGATTGAAATTGAATTTCTGGAAAACACACAGTGCTGGACGGCGGTGACTGGGGGCTTGTTCTGCCTAAGAGGCTGCAACACATCGCCTTGCCATACAGCTATTTTGCTGAATTGCAGCCATATTTCTGTCAGTACAAGTGATGGTCTATATGAGGGATTAATCTGACACCAGACAGTGATTCTTAATCCTTCAGTATATCATAATCTATTTACTTTGCATGCTAAGAGGATTTCAGCTTAAAAATATACAGGAAGTGATACTAGAAATGTACATAAGGTCCAGAATGCTGTTTCCTAAAATTGCAGTTTTTCATGAAAAAATATCCTCACATGGTTTTCTTGGGAAAGTCCTGTCTGTCCAGGAGAAAAAAAAAAAGTGTTGAATAGGGATTTAAGTGGAAATAAGCAAATGTTTCCCTTTAGGCTTCTGCTCTGTGACCATTTTCAGCCTCCTCCTTCCCCACAGCATTTTGTGCTCGACCGTGCGACATGAAAGGAAAGCTCTCCTGCACAGCAACTTCCTCAGCTGGGAGGTTCACCTGCAGACTTTTCACTGACAAAATCAAAACAGGTTTGGAACCAACACGGGATTTTATGTGCATTAATTGCTGCTCAAAGTGCATGAATTAGCAGCGACTGGCTAACACGGAGGTCAGCTCAGGGAAAACCACAAACCAATGGCTCCCTATTCGGCTGTAATCACCTGTTTTCTCTGCACCCTGCCAGGAAGGCTGCCTGCAAAATAACTGTAATAAGTCGTGTTAGTGGCCATGACTTCTCAAAATGCAGCAGAATTTTTAGTTATAATTCTTTAGTAGTTTAAGTCATGTGCAGCCATAACGGTTTGAGTTCCCAAAGCACATCCTGCACCCAAAAGAGGAGTTGGTCACCCCAGCCAGCAGCAACCTTGTCCAGCCTCTGCCCACCTCTGCATGGCCTGCTAAAGCTGTTCCCATCATCACCTCTCCCAGCTCCCTGCCCCATGCAGGGATTTAACAGCAAAGCAGGGACACTGCTCTGATAACAGCAAATAAGTCATCAATTATTCCAAGTCCAGGGAGCACCAGCGTAAAAGCCAAGGGCAGCCCAAGCTGGGCAATGCTCTCCCCTCTGTCCCTCCTCCTGCCCACCGCAAATCCTGGCCCTTCATTCCCGGCAGGAAAGCCCCAGGTGCCTTTGGAACAAGAGCTCCAGGGCAGAGGCAGGAGCTGCGCGGGGCTGGGGCAGGCTGACCCTCGGCAGCTCCGTGCTCCAGCAGCAAGCGCGATTTTCATTAAAAAAAAAAATAATGGTGGTAGCCAAGCACCCAGCAGCCTTCTTGCTGGAGAGGTGAGGCTCGAGCCAAGTAGGCAGCTGTCTCAGAACCGGGTTGCCCTAAAAAGCTTGGCAATCCTGCTGGCGCCTGCCCCTGGAGCCGGGCAGCAGGCACAGTGCCACCTTACCTGCCCTGACTCATGCCCAGGGTGGCACTGCCTGCTCAGCCTTCAGGAAGCCCACGGTGGGAGAAGTTTGCAAACTAGGGAGGGTGCTGAGGCTCCCCCCAACCCAGCTGTGACCTTTCCCAGCCCATGCTCGCCCACCAGCAGGCACAAGCCACGTCTTGCCCGCCCTGATGGCACTGACTGGAAAAAAAATTAGAAACAAATAAAGCCAAGCATTGAGGGCACAGCCGTGATTTGATGTGATCTGGACCAGCTCTCCTCTGTGCCTCCGATGCCAGCTGGGCTCAGCAGGCAGCTTCAACACCGTGCTTCGGTGCGAGAGGGGCAGGAAAATGCCCGAACTGCAGCGTGGGAGTTGCTGGAAAAACCACTGACCAGCAGCACCAGATGTTGCTGGTGCCTAAATCAGGGGGGAAAGGCGGGGGGACATGGGCATCCCTTGGAGTCCTAAACCCCAAAGCAGACCCCAGGCCCAGCCCCACTGCGAGGCACTGAATGAAGAGTCACCAAAACCAAAATTCAGGCTCCCCTCTTGGCTGTGTCTCTCAGCATGGCTGATTTACTGAGCACATTTTATAAGGATGATATGAAGGGTGCATCTTTTTCTAAAGACAAAAAGTGTGTGTCTGGGAACTCGTGTTACATACCTGCTGGATCTTATCTCTCATGTTCTCACCAAACCTGGGAAGGCAACTCTGGTTCATTTTGAGCCCAGCACAGTTTTTTGGTTTTTTCCCCCAGCCCCAGGAGAGTTGTGATAACTTTTTCCCCTTTAAAGGAAGGTCTTGGGGATGCAGAGACTGGTGCACCTGGACCCAGCACACACAGCCCTGCCTCAAACTGCCTGTACAGCCACACTTTGGTGATTGCAGAAGAGAACAATTCTTTTATAAGTATATATATATATGTATATATATACATATATTTAATACTTACGTATTTTTTAACTATAAGTACACACAGAAGGAGACAACAAGGAAAAGAACCTGTCAAGGAAAAATCCCCTAACATTGACTCAGCCGCACTCGTCCCCTCCCACAGCTCCCTGCTGCACCGGGGGGTGTGGGAGGTCACCCCACCTCGGGGCTCTGCCGTGACCACGACCCCGCGAGGGTGCCGGTGGCTCCTGGGGCTCATCCCACTCTTTTCCCACCGCAGCCGCAGCACCACAGTGCCAGCCCCGCTCGCTCTGCACCAGGATGCTGGGGCGGGGAAGCTGGGGGTGCGGGAGGGAGGGTGGGAAATCCTCCCCAAAGCATGGAGTTTTGACACCTCTCACCCCACCGCGGTCACCCTGCCGACACCACGGACGGCGACACAGCCCCGGAGCTTCCAGACGCAGTGGGCACTGCTGCAGGACCACAGGGAGGAGGATGGGAATTTGGGGATGCTCCCCGAGCAGCGCACCGATGGCCCAAGCAGGGGAGCAGAGCAGGTCCGCGCATCCCCGGTGCTGTGCGAGTAGGAACAGCCCCAACAGGCAGCTCCAACAACTGAAGGGAAGGCCTGGGGGTAAAAAATAGAGAGGGAGAAATAATTCACCTCCCTGTTTTCCCCAGCCGGATCCCAGCCGGCAGCGGCTGGGGATAGCCCGGCCGGGAAGGGCTGGAAGGGCAGCAGCAGAACCTGCACAGTGGGACAGAGGGCCGGCTGGATGTGTGAGTGACCCTCGCACCCACCGCCAGCACCCAAACCCGCCCGTGGGGCCAGAGTTTGGGGCTGCCCCACCAGACCTGGGGGGAAATCGCTGTTCCGGGCAGCGCTTGCCCTTCCCGCGAGTCCCATCGGCACCACGGGGCGCCAATTAATCAGTAACCAATTAGGCGTCAATTAACGCAAGAATGGGTCCCCAGCCCGCGCCTGCAGAGCACTCCGAGCTCATCACACACATCCCCATCCTGCTGGCACCCCCAGGAAATATTTCCCCGTTCCTCACTCTCCCCAGGGAAGCATCATGAGGAAGAGGAGGCAGGAGGGAGGGAGGGAGGAAGGAGGACAGGACACGGCTACGTTTATTAGTTTAGATTTTATTGGGGTGGGGGGAAAGAAAGGAGGAGGGGTTGCCTTACAGTTGAAGGGGTTACGGCATCAAAAGTCACACGGACGCTGTCCCTGTCCCCGCAGCGGGGCGAAGGCGGCGGGAAGCCGCAGCCCAGGCGGGGGAAGCAGGAGCGCAGGGCTGCAGCCCCGACCCGCCGCAAGGCACCGACCGACACAAGGGGCTCGAAACAACCACAACGAAAACCGAACCGAAAAACACACTCCGAAACGCCGTGCGCCCCCCCTCCCCAGCCCCGAACCAGAGCTGCTCGTCCCTGCAACCCTCCCCCCCCCAAAAAATAAACCAAAACTTTTTTCGCAGCTTCTTTTTTTTTCCTCCTTTCCTTTTATTAATTTTTTTTTTTCCAAAAGTTTTGGGTTTTTTTGGTCTGCAGGTTGTGGATCAGCTGGGCAGCCTTTCCCTCCCCCTTTGCCTCCCCTCTGGGCACCTCCCGTGGCCGCTGCCTCCCCCCTCAGCCTCAGCCCCAGGACGGCACAAAAGCTTGTGCAGAGCCCTCGATGATGGACGGAGGACGTGAGATGGGGAAAGATTCTTTTTTTTTTAGGGAAGAAAATTAAAATTAAAAAAGATTTTTTTTTTCCTTTTTTTTTTTTTAACGTTCTGTTCCTTGTTAGACTCTAGATAAATGCCAACCCAACAGCATCAACTAAAAATAATCGTGGTCACTGGAACGGACCGAGTATTTACATCATTCCCGCCGCTCCCCGCGGCAAGAGGCTGTACAGGACTGGCAAGCAGGGCTTTTGCACCCGCAGGGGCTGAGGGTCCCCCAAAATCTGGGGGGCACTGGCAGGGCAGGAGCCAGCCTGCGCCTCTGCCCGGGGGGCAGCCGGGGACACGCTAGGCTTTTAAATTTTATTCTTTTTTTTTTTTTTTTAAACTCCTCTTCTGTTGCGTTTAAAAAAATAATAATTATAATAAACCTGGTGGAGCGGTGCAGGAAGCAAATAAATATCAGTCAGTAGAGATGGGGGCGGCAGGACCTCCCCAGGGCATCGCCACTGCTAACGAAGAGGGAGGAGGAGGAGGAGGAAGAGCCAGAGTCCTGCCCAGGAGGCGGTGGGGAGTCCCCGGGTGGGGGTCAGTGGCAGCTTGTGGGGACACCGATCGACCCCTCACAAGACCTGGAAGCGCCAGGACGCCTGGTCCTTGTAGTCAAGGCAGTCGGGGGAGTTGAAGTTGAGCTTCCAGGAGGCGGCGGCGGCGGCGGCGGGCTCCTTGTAGTCCAGGCAGTCGGAAGAGTTGAAGGGCAGCCCCGTGCCGCCGTAACCCTGGTGGTGGTGGTGGTGGTGGTGGTGGTGGTGGCCCGAGCTCTGGCTCAGCGGGTGGTGGTGGTGGTGGCCCGGCACCGAGGAGGGACCCATGGGGCTGAGCTGGTGGGGATGGTGGTGCGAGTGCATGGGCGCCAGGTAGGAGCTGCAATCCACGCCCCCGAAATAGGACGAGGAGGGCGGCGCGGGGTAGCCCTGGCCGTAGCCCCCGCCCTGGCTGTAGGACACGGGGTAGGAGGCGGAGGCGGCCGAGGCGGCGGGGCCAGCCCGCTGCATGCAGGAGGCGGCGGCGGGCGGCAGCGGCTCGGGCACCGTCACCCCCGCCGGGGCCGCGCCGGGAGAGATGGAAGCGGGGCTCCAGATGGACGAGGCCGGCGTGCTGAGAGAGGCCGGGGCGCCCACCGGGGCCGAGGAGGCCGAGCTGGAGGAGGAAGACGAGGCGGAGCTGGAGGCTGCTGCCGGCGGCGTGAACTGCCCGCTGCTCTCCGAGCCCGAGCTCTCCCGAGCGGGCGATGATTTCTTCTTGGCCGGGCGGCTCTTGGCCCCTCCGCCGCTCTGCTGCTGCTGCCGGCACTTGGCGCGGCGGTTCTTGAACCAGACCTGGCGGGAGAAAGCGGGGAGCGAGGGTGGTGGGGTGAGCATGGACAGGACAGACCCAGCAGGGGCTCTGCAGCCTGCGAGCAGCCAGCTGGCCTCGCCCTGGCACCAGTTCTCCCAGTACCCACGCCCAGCCGCTGACACTGCACCCTCACATCCCCAAAAATTCCACGCCCGCCTGGCATCCCGGCCACCCCATAACCTGCCAAAAGCCAGGATGACCAGGGTCAGGCTGTGGTGTCCCAGCTTGTGCACATCCCTGGCACACTGACAAATACATGGGTTTGGGAGGCAGATCCTGCGTTGGGTGCTGCCTGCATATCCCACCCTGCTGGGTATCCAGAGAGCACTGCCCAGAGGGAATACCTCTGGGAAGCACCCAGGTGGTAGGGCTGCTATACCCTGGAGCAGGTGGAGGGCGACGGAAATATATGAATAAAATAAAATTAACATAAGGGGATAAAAATAAAAATAAATGCTCCCTCTTCGGCTAAATGTCACCACAGCGGGACAGATGGGAGCCCACAGGCATCCCTGTCCCGAGGAAACAGGGATGAGTGTGGATGGAGCACCTGAGCTGAGCAGTGCCAGCTGAACTGGGGTGGCCCTGCATCCCTGCATCCCCCCATCCCACAGCAGTGCAGGATTCCCCCACGCAGGTGCAGTACCTGGACTCGGGATTCGGGCAGGTTGATCTTCAGGGCAACTTCCTCCCGCATGAAGATGTCAGGGTAGCGAGTCTTGGCAAAGAGAGCCTCCAGCACGTCCAGCTGCGAGCGGGTGAAGGTGGTGCGCTCCCGCCGCTGCTTCCGCGGGGTGGCTGGGGACGAGCAGCACCACGCTGGTCACGCTGGGTCCCCAAGCACCTCCCGCACGCCCCGGCACGGGGGGAGCCCCGCTGTCCCTGGGGCAGGGCCCTGAGGGGCACCCCAGTGCTGACCCCAAAACAGTGTCCCCCCACGCCCACGGCTGCCGGACCCCATCCCGCTGCGGGCAGGGAGAGGGGCACAGGGATGGGGAAGGGTCAGGCCTGGCTCCGGCGGGAGCTACGGGGAGATTTCGTTGTGTCGAAAAAAAATACTTTCTTTTTGTATAATTTAAAACTTTTTTTATCCTTAAAAACCCCTGTGAAAACGAATAAACCCCGGGGAAAAGGGGGAAAATTCAGCTAGACCCCAATCTCCCCAGGCAGGAGTGAAGGCAAAGGGGGGAACCCAGCCCACAACCTACCCTGAACCGTACAGCCCCACCGGCCCCTCCAAACCCACACGGGATGGAACTTTTCCCCCTCCTTGCTGGAGGGATGGTGGGACTGGGGGGAACACTCACCCGGGTAGCCCACGGAGGGATGCAGCAGGTCCATGGCGGGCCCCGTCAGCCCCAGCCCATTCATGCCGTAAGGGGGCTGTTTGAGGTAAGACATCATGCTAGAAGCCGGGCAGTTTCTTCCAAAGTCCCGCAGGAAAAAAAAAAAAAATTCAAAATCTAATCAAATGTATGCGGCGGGGAAGTGGGAAACGGAGGGGGAAAAATCTGACAAAAAGAGCCCCCGAAAAAAACCCAAACGAGAGGCAATAAAAATTTAAAGCCAACGACAATTCAAAAACGGAGCACAAAGTCGGTGTGAAAGGAGTTTTTTTCGTTCCGTCCCGCCGTCACAGCCGCGACGTCCTCGAGCGATCGCAGGTGAAGTGAGAGAAAAATAAAAAACGAAGGGGAAAAAAAAAATTAAAATAACAACGAGGATCGAGAAACAGGCGGATTTCTTCCCCGCGCAGAGGCGAGGCCGGAGCGCCTGGGGAGAGAGCGGAGAAGAAGCGGGTGAGGCTTCGGCCGCCCGAGTCCTGCCGGGGGGTTCTCGGGGCTCCCACCCGCGCAGGGGCTCCGCGCCGGCGGCTTCCGATCGCTAATTCGATTATTATTTTATTTTCAACGAAGGCGAGTCGCGCGCAAGTGCCGAGAGGCAACAGTGGCCGGCGATCGGGAGAGATAAAGCAATTATTTAAAAAGATAATTGGATTAGGAATCAAAAGGAGGTATCAGAGGAGGGAAGTATAATTAATTTAAAAGCGAGCAGACGGGGGACGTTTTAATTAGAAATGGATAAGAGTTAAAAAGGGGGAAAAGGGAAAGAGAGCGCGGCGGCAGCCGAGCGGGAGACAGCGGCGGCAGGCGGGACGGGACGGCGGCAGGGCAGCCCGGGGGGCTCCGGCAGGGCCGGCGGGGCGACGCGCACACGAGAGCTCCGGCGGCAAAACGCCGCGGATGAGCGCGGAGGGGAGCAAGGAGCGGAGAGAGCCCGGGCGGTCCCGCCGAGCCCCGGGGAGCCCCCGCCGCCGAGGCTGAGCAGCTCCCCCCGAGCAACGGGGCAGCGGGGGCACGGCGGGAGGTGAACGCCGGGCGGGGGTTCGCGGTGACCCCCTAGGCCGGGCGCGGGTCGGGCGGCAGCGCCGTGACCCGGCGTTGCATAACTTTGTCGGGACGCGGCGGAGCGGGCCCGTCCCGGGCGGAGAGAGCGGGGAAGAGGGGGGAAATCAAAGTGAAAAAGAGAAGAGAGCAAAGAGGAAAATCCCGAGGCAGCCCCGGCCCGGCCGCGCTCACCGCCCCTGCCCACGGTGCCGCGGGCCCGCTACGCTCCGTCCCAGCGCCGCCCGCCCCGTCGGTGAGCTCTGTGCCCGCCGCCCCCGCCCGCCTCACCTGCGCGGCCACCTGCGGAGCGACTGAGCGCCCGCCCGACGGCCGCGGCGGGGGCTGCGCGGGGCAGCGCGGGGCGGAGCGGGCGGGGGGCGCGGAGGGGGCGCGGCGGGGGGAGGGAGGGAGGAAGGGAGGGAGGGGGGCAGGCAGGTGAGAGGCGGGCTGGGGAGGGGGGCCGGGGGGGCGCCGCCCGGAGCCGAGCCGCGCACCCCCGACTTGTCGGGGTGCCCCGCGTTACCTTGCCGGCGGCCCGCGCTGTCGGGGCGATGGAGCCGCGGCCCTGATGAGGATTGATCACCTACCCCCGGCCCTACCCTTGTATGTGCGCGCAAAGCAACTGCGTAACCAGCCCGGCGCCAATCCCCGGCCGCTCCCCGCCTGACTGACAGCCGCCCGGGCAATGGCAGCGCGGGGCGACGGCTCCTCCGCACCGCCCCGCGCCGCTCCGCGCTCCCCCGCGCACCGACCCCGGCGCCGCGGAGCGCCGGCCGGCCGAGCCAGGGTGCGGGGGGCGGGCGCTCCGTGCCCCGCGCAACCTCCGCGGAGAGGGCGGGCGGTGGGAATTGTTGGAGAAGTCCGGGAGCGGAGGGGGGGTGGGTGAGCCGCTCCGCGCCCGCGCAGTTCTGCCCCCTCCCTGGGGAAGCCCCCCACGCCGCTGCGCGTCCCCGCCGCCCCAGGAGAGTGCAGAAAAAGTTTCGGCCGCCGCCTTCGCCCGCACGGAGGGCGCTCCCGGAGAGGGGAGGCGGTGTCGCGGCCCCCCCATCCCGATGCCCGGAGGCTCTCCCAAACTTTGTGCTTTAAAATCCCAATAAAACTACAGCGGCCGCAGCTTTCCCCGCGTGTCCCGAACTGAGGGGCTGCTGCGCGCCGCGGGGGGCGAGCGGGCGGGGGCCGCACGGGAGCGGCGGGGACAGGGGCGAGGTGACACGGAGCGCTCCGCGGGGCCCCGCTCGTTGCTCCGGGCGGCGGGGTCGGGGCGCGGCGGCCGCGCAGGCGGCGGAGCAGCCCCGGACCTCTAAAGAGGCTCCGGTGCGCGGCTTTTGTTGGTCTCCCCAAATCAACTCCCTCTAATTGCAGTGGAGCTGAAAGCGAGCTAATGTTCAAAGGCGCTGCCCGCCAGCCCCGATCGCAGCGAGGTCTCCCGGGGGGAAGACTTTCCCCCCCATTTTATTTTGTTTCTGTTGGAGTTTTTTTTTCCCCCTTCTTTTCAAATCTTTTTCCAGTCCGAGGAGGGAACCGTCTAAGCCGGGCGGGAGGGAGCCGATGAGCAGATGAGCAGAGCAAAGGAGGTTAGCGAGCTCCTCCGCTCTCCCGCAAAAGTCAGCGACACGGGCACTTCCCGTAACAAAGGCGCCGCGGCCCATTCACAAAAAAGCAAAGGGAGAAGGAGGGAGGAGGAAGAGTTTGCGGGGGCAGTTCACCCCCCTTCCAGCCCCTCTCCCCCGTTTTGCCCCGCTCCTGCCGGGGCAGTTCCTGGCTCGGGCTGCGCTCCCCCCCGCCCCCGCCGCCTTGCCATCACTTGGCCCCGCCGGGCAGCCCCGGAGCTGGCGGGCAGGAGGCTCCCCCCGAGGCTGCTCCCCCCGAGGCTGCTCCCCACACACACGCACCGGGGGGTATCCATGCGCCCCCAAGCCTCCCGCAACTCCCGCGGTTGCCCAATCCCCAATTGCGGACGCCTCCCCGCAGGCTCGGCCGGGGGCTGCGGGCAGGGCGGGCGCGGGGCTCGCCACCCCCCCGAGGTGACAGTCCCGGCCACTCCGGTTCCCCCTTCCCTCCGCCGGACGGAGCCGCGGCGCCCTCCCCGCTGCGCCCAGGTAAGGTCGGGCATGGCGGGAGCTGCGGGTGGGCAGGGGGCTGGGCTGTGCGACCCCAGCCCCGGAGAAGGGCAGGGGCAGTGCGGTCCGGCTGCGGGCTTGCCGAGCTGGGGGCGAAACACGAGGGACACGCACACTTACTTTTCCCTCAGCCCAGTGCCTGAGTTACTTTTTTGGCTTCAAAAGCTAGGCAAACACCGGGCCCCCAGGCCGGGAGGATGCTCGCCCGCGGCCCCCCTCGCCCCAGGGGCAGCCCCACACTTCAGGGCTTAGCAGGTCCCGGTGCTCCGCCGGAGCTTTTGCTGTTCTCTCCCCTCCCGGGTCTCCGCCGCGCTCCGCAGCCGCGGAGCCTTCGGAGAGTGTTCCCTCCCGTCCCCAGCCGCTGTATTTTTACGGGAGGGCAGAAGAGCAAGGTGGAGATCGCTGCCCCAGCCCTCCCGGCGCCGGCGTGCTCCGCGCATCTTCCCAAACTTCGCACGGGGTCAAACCCACCTGCCGACCCCGGGGCAGCCCCCAGTTTCCCAGGCCGGCACATCCCGCGGCACCGGCGGCCGCTCGCACAGAACCGGGCGCTTCCCTCCTCCACGGGGGACTTTTTTTGGTGAGAGCGGCAGGGCGCAGCGCGGAGCGGGCCGCGGGCCGCAGTTGCACCTAGAGCCGCCAGCACTTTTGGGGTCCTTTTTGGGGTTCCCTCGGAACGGCAGCCGCGACCCCGCAGGGTTCGAGCTCCTTCCGCCCGCTCAGCTCCCGCGGGTGCTTTCCCTGCTCTCCCGCAGCCGCGCTTTGGCCGCGCATCCCCCAGGCCGCCGGCGGGCGGCATCGACTCCGCGGGGAAAAGTTTTACCTCCCCTTCCCCGAGTTGCAGTTTACTAAAATCAAACGAAAAACTTTTCCGTCTGGTGGGTTTCGTTGCCGGGGAGGCCCGGGGCTCGGAGCCGCGCTGCCCCCCCCGCCCCCCGGGATCGGTCCCTTCCCGCCCCCCGAGCCCCCTCCCCGGCCGACCGCGGGTGGGAGGGGTGAAGGGAGTTTCCCAGGTAAAGAGGAAAGCGGCAGTTACGGTAAGAAAGATTCGGGTTTTATTGAAAATTTTATATATGACTCGGTGTTGTAATAAATAAACGAGACGAGCTCCACGAAGGGACGATGCGAGCGCGGGACACGCTTGGGGGCACACGGACGGGGCGGGGAGCGGGGCGCGCTGGGGAACGCGGCCGGGCGCAATAAATAACGCGGAGCGGGCGGTCCGGTCCGGTCCGGTCCGCGGGGGGACGCGGGTGGGAAGTGTCGCGCTGTCCCGGGCCGGGCCGGTCGCTGCCCCGGGCTGCCCCACTCCGCTCGCAGCCGCTCGCAGGGTTTTGTGCCAGCTCTGGGGGAGAAGCCCCCCGAGTAAACCAGAGCAGCTCGGCTCTACTCCCGGGGAAACGTAAAACTGATGTAATAAACCACTGGTAAATACAGCACATTTTTAATAATAACTGGGGTGGATCTGACCTAACTATAAAATGTAGGTAGCTTATTAAGTATTACATATGGCAGGACTAGATGAAACCATTCCCAATGATTTTTTTTTTCCCTATATCCCCCTCTCTAATCCTATTACGACAAAAACATTTTTATTTCAAAACTCAGCCCTCCTCCAGCTACAGAAACCAGGACAGACTATTTCTTCTCCTCCTTCCGCCCATCTCCGGCATCGCCCGCACGCCAGGGGTCTCGGCGATTCCATTTCCAACGCTTTCGGCAGGAGAGCTGAGCCCACACGGAAATCATGGGACAACGCGAGTTCGCTTGAATGGAAAACAAAAAAACAACGGAGTGGGGCCCGGCGCAGCCTAGATCTGGCCTAAGAAAATGGAAAAAAGTTTAAATTTTTTTTCAAAACATCTTTTTTGTTTTTTTCCCAGTCTCATGTCGGCATTTTAAAAACATAAGAAAGCCGCGCTGCGATTTCTCTGCCGCCGCGGGAAGGCCGCTCACTGGAGAACGCATTTCTCTTCCTTCTTGGCCATCTTGCCTTTGTTTTGCTCCAGGGTCCTCTCCAAATGCTCGTCCTCTTCCTCGGCCCTGCGGAAAGAGGCGGCGGGAGGCGCGGTGAGGGGCTGCGCGGGATGCGCTCCCGCCCCGCTCGCCTCCCCGGCCACGCCGAGCTTCCCCACGGCCACGGCGCCCGAGGACTTGGACCAAACTTTCCGTGGCGACCGTGGCAGCTCGGCGGGGACCCCCCCACTGCCCGACTCACTGCTTCTCCTGCGCGTCCAGGTCCCTGACCAGCGCGTCCCGTTTGTTAACGAGAATAACGAGTTCGTCCAGCAAGAGCTGCTCTCGCCTCTTCTGCGCCTCGGTCTTCTGCCAGTCTGCGGGAGAAGCACAACAAGAGCAGCGGTGAGAGCCGCGGCCGCCAGTGCCCTGCACAGCCAACCCGGCCGGAATCCCAGCCCGCTGCAGCCTGGCTCGGCATGGCCTGGCACGGCCCAGGGCAGCCTGGCATGGCACGGCCCGGCCCGGTCCCAGCCCTCTCTCCCCAGCGAGGTTACCGCGGGGACAAGCGCAGCCCGGCGGCGTTTCGCCCACCTTGGCTTCGGAGAGCTCAGCAGTGATTTTGGGGTCGTTTGGGTGGGGGTTTCTTTCCTTTTTTTTTTTTTTTCTCTCTTTTCTTTTTAGTGTAAAATTTGTTTTGTTTTGTTTCCCGCACACCTGGGTCCGCCGCGTTTGCCCTCCCGGAGCAAAGCCCGCTCCCCGCAGCCGCGGCTCCTCTCCCCGCTCCTCGCCCGCTCAGCGGCTGCAGGAATCTCACACTGCGCACCATATGCTCCCGCGGTAACTTTTTAAAGGCAGGTATCGCTTAATTAGCATTCCCCACTTTGAAGTAAAAAATACACTTGCTGCACAACATCGCGGGGCCCCTCCACCCCCGGCGCTGGCAGGCTGGCTGTTCCCGAAGGGATTGCTGCGGCCGGAGCGCAGCCCGGCCCGGCGCAGCCCCCCGGGGATGCCCGCAGCCTCCGGCTCTCCAGCCAGACTGCGAGGGCTTGTCGCTGTCACTCAAGCCCCAGCCTTCCCCGCCTCCCTCATTAAGAAGGTAAACAATGAAAAGCAGGAGCAGTAGATTATGAGGGAGATAGCAGGACAATCGAGGAGCGGGAGGGAAAGAGGACACCAGCTCCAAAAAAAAAAAAAAAAGGGAAAACCACCGGGAGGAGAAGCCATCGCCACCAGCCCGGCGGTGTCCTCCTCCTCCTCGGCCGCGCTTCCCGAAGGCGAAGGGGAGAGAGGGTGCAGTCCTTTTGGCTTTCTCCCCCACCCCCCCGCGCTCTGCATTGCCCTGGGCGATCATGTTAAAACTCACATGGCTGGTGCTTATTCAGATAACCCGAACAATGCTCCCCACCGGTTACCATGTGAATCTTCACAAACCCCGCAAGAATGCGGTGGTTCAAATCCCCCTGACCCCCCTCCAAAGCCAAATTTATTCAAGACAGCAAACTGCTCAGAAGCTTTATGAAAGCAAGTGGTGCTAGAGGGAATTCAGCCTTGTATTTACAAATTAAAAATTAGATGCATCATCATGCAATAAAGGTTGGAAGAGCGGCGGAAAGGCAGGAATGTGTAACCGCTTTTATCGCGCCCTCCTCGCCGTCCGCCTGGGCACACGGGCCCACGAGCGAGCTCCGGGAACAGCAGCACGCAGGAAAACCCACGGCGACACGTGTTTGCAGGCACTGCGAGCTGCACACACCGCGGCCGCGTCCTGCAGGCAGCGGGGGAGCCGCTGCGGGGACAGCAGAGCCCTTCCCGGAGCTCCGGCCTGACAGGGCACTGCCGAAACTTCCCGGGAGTTTTCATTTTTTCTCATTTTTTCCCTTCTTTCCCTGGTTCTCCTGCTTTTCCTTCCTTGTTTTCTTTCTTTCTTTTTTTTTTTTTTTTAATGTATCCCTTCCCCTCCACCGCTGCTACGGAAATAATTTTCCAGGTGTACAGAGATTAGAAGTGGAATTAGCAGCCAAAATTACTGGTAATCCAAGCCATTTTTTCCTGCCACAAAGCTGCTTTAATTTGGGTTAGCAGCCTTTCAGGTGCTACTTCTTGGAGCAGTGTCGATTTTTTTCACTGCTGCTTCCCCTTCTGCTCCTTTTGGGCAAAGCTGCTTCAGTTCAGCCCATTCTGAACACACTGCTCTGCCACTCTGCGAGTCACAGCTTCCCCAAACTGGAGGGTTTTGCCCACAAATAAAGCCCCTCACATGCAATGAGATCTCAGCATGACAAAACCGCCCTGAAAAGGGCCAAGGCAGCGAGCCAGACAGAAAAGGAGAGAGGCATGGCAGGGGATTTCAGGGGTGTTTGCTTCCCCCAGACGTGGTCCCCAACTTTCAGCTTAACTTTCCCCTGGCTTCAGCTGGGAATTGTGCTGAGACTCAGGCTTCCCTGCACATCTGGGCACATGAAGCTGTGCATGAAAAGGGACTGAAATCCTGAAATCCATTGTCTCTACCTGGACTTTATTCAATTTTTTGCAATTTTGATAGGTTTCACTTCTTATTTTTAAAGCTTTTCTCTTTTTTTTTCTTTTTTTTTTTTTTTTGTTCATCCCGTGTTCTCCAGTTTCAGCAGCAACTTTAGTTTTTGAAATACCAAACAAGTCAGAATATTTCAGTATAGGTTTTGCTCAGTGCCTCACTGTTTTTCTCTGTTAAGTCCCTTCCTAAGTGCTACAGTTCTTGTTGGTTCATCATGTAGCCCTGTGAAGTAAATAATGTCTTATCAGGATTTCATGGAACAAAATTGTGTATGTGTTATGTTTTTTGTTTGTATTTTCTGCACTTGCTTATTATAAATGTTTGAAATACACCATGAGAAAACTTGCTGGCAGAAATATTCCCTTGCAATTTTACTTCCATTTCTAGAAAAGGACTCTGCCTTTCCTCCCCCCAAAATAAACAGTCAAGCAGTAACTAGTTAAAAGGCAAACTGACTCTAGATATTTAAATAACATTTTATAGGTGACTACCTTGCAATCTTGTTTTATCCAACAAAATACTGCTGGGCAGGAGTTTTGGGAAGCATCCCTATGTTTAAAAAAGCAACTGTGTTCAAGTTTGATTCCTACCTGTTGTGCCTTTTAAGCCAGGATTACCTATAACACCTGTCACATAGAGTTACCCAGGCTGACTGCAGCTCTGGGAAGCTACAATATGGGCTGTGATTAATTTGAAGATTTCAGAATAATACTGTTATAAAAGCTACACTCTGGACAAAAATAGGATTAAGCTCTGAGGCTGTATATGAGCTAAAAGTGTTGAAAGCTAAAGCCCCCGTGCCACCACTCGCGACGGGCAGTTTAAAATGACAGAGTTTGCTAAATTCACATTGAAGTAGAAATGTTTTCAATTATTCATCTTCATTGACTTCATATTGTCTTTTTTTATTTCCCCCCACTGCTTAAACTGATAATTACTTTGAGCAAACAGACGTCCAGTTCCCATAGAAATGCTTTAATAGAAATGGTCGAAAGTTCTCGTAGCAAAACCTTCAACCTTGCCACTATAATAAATAAGCCCAGCACTTTGATGAAAATTAACACTAGTTTTGTAAAGAGCACATTGGGGGATTGCAGTCAGGTCTTATCTTTAGTTCCAGTCAACTAGCAATCCTGAAAGAGTTTGCATCATCATCAGAGCAGGCCATTTGATAGGATTCTGCTGCTGAACCTAATCAATCTATGGAATACTGTGGCTGCGCGGTGTAACAAAGCTAAAATAGATTTACAAATGGGGTTTTAGAGGATAAGCTCCTCCACAGGATTACATATTGATTTTAAATATAAAAAGCTTATCATATAAACCATAACTACAAAAATAGTGAACCTATGCATAAATCCTTTTAGAAGAGCACACACTTCAAACTATAAGCCAAGAATAAATCAAGATGTACAAAATCCGAAAGAAGATCCATTTCTTGGGCAGAAAATGAACACACCACCCCAAGGTGTGCAAAAATGAACTTATCTTTTCTAAGGAGGCATTAAAACTAGACTGAAAAAAAAATAAAAGGAAGGAGTGAGAGGAAAGGTAGCTGAAAGTGAGGCATCCCGGCGCTCGGCTGCAGCCGCAGGAAAAGCCAGGCTCTGAAATGCAGCACCTTGTGTCCAGGAGCAGCTGGCTCCAAACAGGATGCCTGGGGAGGTGCAGAGGTTAAAAACGACCCAGTTTACCTGCATTTTCTCTGGCCTGTTAGTGAGGGATTTGCGGCCCTTCTCGGTCGGAACAGTCCGAGAGGAACACTTTCTAGCTGCAAGCAGGCAGTGCGTTAACTCTCTCTTTCTTATCTCTACGGCTCCGTGGGGGGAGGGGGGGAGAGGATGCCTTTTTTTTTACCACCCTCGGTCATTCATGTGCTCCTCGTGAAGTGCGGTAACCCTCCAAAAGGCCATTCAGCCTCCATCCGAGCGGCCGGGAAGGAGCCAGTGTCTCCACATCGCTGAACATCCTAACGGGAAGCACCTCCGGCCGCCAGCGCTGCCCGCACGCTGCCCAAGCAGGCACGGCAGAACCGCCTTTATCTGCCATCAGCAGGCTCCCACCTTCTGCAAAAGCTCTTTTCTCTCCCTTTTTTTTCACCCCCCCTGTCATCAACCAGCTAAGTAAATTGGTTGACAGATTTTTAAACAGCATAGTCACGCGTGGAAGAGTTAGAGCGATTTAGCAAAACAGTAATTACCACCTTTCAAAGACTTATCTTTTTTGAGTTCCAGTTTGGGTTGGGGTGTTCTGCCTTTCTTTTAGTCAAACAAACCGCTCCCATCCTGTTACACAGATATATGTATGTTTGTGTATATATGTTTTCTTTTTTTCTCCTGCCCATATACTTCAGTTCTGGAACTGGTAAAAGTGAGATTTGCCTTTTCAACTCTTTCGGGGAGCTCAAGCACTCATTAGCAATTGGTTAAATGGCCTCGGAGCCGACAGCGCTGGGCTGTCCAGGCAGCCCCTGATTCCTCAGAGAAATCAGACTAGAAATGCTGTGGTTTTGCCAGTGCTTCCCAAAAAGTGCACCTTTGCATCTTCTGAACACAGAAAACGCTGATGTGCCCATTGAGAGCCAAGATGTCACAAATGCGCATTTTGGGTTTTCACATTTTCTTGGAAAAGTTTCTCCTTGAATATGTTTTCTGGGTAAAAGCAGATAACTTTTAAAAGTTCTAGAAGACCAATAATCTCACTGAGAGCTACAATGCTAAATGAGGACTTTGTTGCATAAATAAAAAAATCCCCCAAAATAACCAAAATTCTCCAGCACTTATGTTTGCTTCCTAAACCTCTGTTTAGTGTATCACCAGTAGCAATAAGAAAGAAAGAAAGAAAGAAAGAAAGAAAGAAAGAAAGAAAGAAAGAAAGAAAGAAAGAAAGAAAGAAAATAAAGAAAGAAAGAGAGAGAGATGAAAAAAAGGTGATTTTCTAGAGTTTGGGCATCCCCCTCTGAACTTACAAAAAGAAATGAAAAAAAGATTTTTGTTCAAGGCAATGTGTAAATGCCACAGGCTGCTAGACATTCAAATGCTGCTGCTATGACATTCCAAGGCAGTATACATACATGAGGCAATTTAACACTGAAATTTTAGATTTAAATCCAGTATCTCTTAGCTCCTCTCCAGTTTTAGATTATTTTATGTCTTAAATATTTCATCAGTATGATTCCAAATTAATCTGGCTTGTCTCTGCAGAAAGCAATGTATATATTTATGACTCAGGATTATCCAAGAATATAGTGAAGATAGTCTTATGCAAAAAATATAACCACAGATGGAGAGATATGAAAAAGCTACCTGAGACCTGCTGCTTTTTTCCAACAAACTTATGCTCCCAGTGAAGTCTCCAAACTAATTAGAATTGATTTATTATGGATCAGGTACCTTATCAGGTGAAGAAAGAAATTACCATGGACAGTCAAAGGGTTGAGAGGTCAATACAGAATAGCAAAATCAATTTGCATTGATTAGACAAAAGGTCCATTTTACAGAGCCCAAAGGATTAACTTTAAAGCAAACATCTTTGAACTATAAGGCAGCATTTGTGACTGAGAGGTATAAGCGGTGCAGCTTTAGAAAACACTTAAGATATTTAAATAAGAAAATAATGCAAGCAATGGTTTAAGCTATCTGGATGTTTATTTTTTATTATGAATCATCCCAAGGATTACTGTACAATTCACTGGAAAGCCCTATGGAAAGGGTGCAATTGTTTCATTTATCCCGTGTCAATCTTCCCCTGAGTGTTACCTCCATTCAGGTGAGGTGACTAAACTGGGGAGAGTCGCAGAGAAAGGAGAAACTCTGTGCGAAGGATCGCACTAATCCTGCTGCTGCTTGTGATGAAATATCTACTTGACAAACATAGCATTTTACCACCAAAACCAAGGAGACTTTTTTTTTCCCTAGTGAAATCCTGCTGTAGAACAGGTCTGAAACATTAAAAGGAAGGAGGCTCTCTTCTGTGGGTCACCCCTTCCTTTTTCTGCGGCACCCAAAGCAGCAGGAAAGCCAAGAGACCATTACTGCAACAAAAAACTGTAAACCCCACACACATTCTTTACCTCCTCATCACTTTGTTTTCAAAGTTTATTGCAACAAGACCATAGTTCTTTGCCCCATATCTTGGATGTTTTTAAATTTTTTTTAATCCTGAAGAAAATTTAAGAATGGGATTGCAGCCTGAGCGCATGTGCCGTGTGCTATCACTTGAAGTGATGCAAACACCAGCATTACTAATGGGCTTCAGAGAAGCCTCCAGTTTGGTACTTTCAGGTCCCAAAGCTGAAAGTGAGGCAGTGAGCACTTTCCCCCCTCAGCCCCCAGCACTGCTCTTACCTTCAATAGCCAGCATTGCTCTTAGCTCCCGGTTCAGCAGCTCGTAGCGCCTTTCTAGGTCATGTTCCTTTTCCCTAGGCAAGTTGCAAATGTTCATCAATATGTTAATTACTAAATCATTAAACACTTAAAAGCACCTTTAACTTACATTGATTTCAGGACTCGCAACTGACTTTTCTCTTTAACTTTAAGCCACTCCAAACAAATGATACACAAACTTAAAACCTGGCTCAGGTGGCCTATTCAGCAACAGGGCCTTTTCATTTTATGTAAGGTCGGCTTTAATTCTGTCAGTTTAACTCCATTGTGCCACAGGATGCAATTATTTCATATTCATCTCTGGAGCAGCTGTTGTGGAATGTCCAAAGTATAAAATATTCCCCCAGATCCAATGAGCAAATTCCAGCATCAACCTATTCACCAAGATAATGTGACACTGGAAGTATTATTCTACATACATTCTGCCCTAATCAACAACAAAAATTAGACAAGGGATTAGAAAGCTTAATATTTTGAAGGTAAAATCCTCTGTCAAGTTCAGACCCAGCAGGAGATAGGTGAGCAGAGGCTCTTCCCAGGGAAGTATGCAGGCATCTACACTAGGTGGCATTACGGAAAGAAATATCAAACTGAAAGAAGCTGGAAGAGAAGCACTCAGGGCAGAATACCTCTAAAAACAAGCAGTGCCTTCTCCCTTCCTCAGCACTGCCAGTGAGAAAAAGTTCATTTGTCCTTCACAGTATCACTGCACTGTGACTGATTTACTGACATCCCTTCAGCAGCCTGGTGCTGCTGAGCTAGAGATGGGATTGAAGATTTCTACAAAGCAGGTAACAACTCAGATTTGTCTCTCTGTATAGACTCCACCTGTCTCATCTGAGGCACAATCCAAATCTATCTGTGCATTTCTAAAATGTGATTTTATTCTACTGTTGGGCCTTTGAAAATGCAGCAGTGCTTAGTATTTCTTTAATTTCTTTTTTCACAGCTCTGGCTAATCTTGTGTCATTGCACGCTTCTCATTTTCAAGTCTGAAACATGAGAAAAACAAGTTACTCGATGTGTAACACGTCCACACTACTCACTTTTGAGGGGTTATTTTTGGAACTTAATGGGAAGAGAGTAAAAAAATTTTGCCATTTATCTGAAGGGCAAATATTTGTGTAAATCATCCTTTTGTAAATACATATGTTCATCTGTACTTACAGAAGAGAAAGCTGGTTCATTCGTCTTATTAAGGCATTCTTCTTATTAACCAGCATGAACCACTCCTGCATCATAGCTTCTTCTTCTTCTGTGTTTCTTCCTGCAATCAAAAGAACTTCATTACTTATGTGGCATTTCACAAATGGAGGTACATATTTCCACTTCAGATTTTGGAGTATCAGTATCACTGAGCATGACAAGGCATATTCTCTAAAGGTAAAAATATTGTATGACTGCAAGTCCTACCTGCTTTATAAATAAACATTTGAAAGCAGCCATTCTGCTGATAACCTGACCTAAATAAATACTTTTTAAAAGGACTGTGTATTTTAAATTCTACCAAATGAACTATATCACTGCAATGCTTCCAGTAAAAAAATACTGCTAAAAGATTTACTTTACTGCTAAAAGATGTCTGGTCATCACCAAACACAAAATCAATCCCTGTGGGCAAGATCCACTCCACCCATGCAAAGCCAGCACAGTCAGGATAATGTGGCAGGGATCAAAGTAGCTGCAGAGTAGATGCTAATCCTGAACTCTTGGCCAAGCTGTGGGCCCCTGCTCAGCTTCTGTCTCTATGGCCACTCTTCCAGGTGAGGTGGAAAGAGCTGCTCCTCTCCTCAACCTGCAGCCAAAGGGAGCATCTGCACAAATACAAATAATCCAGGTACCCAAGGGTCCCCAAGTGTGTATGCATGGCCTAGTACCCCTTTCCCTAGCCTCCATCCATCCCAGGCAGGATCAAGATCAGGACTCTCCACAGTCTTGCAGGCAGTACTAAGCTCTACCAGATCCTCTAAGGCTCTGTGTCACCACCTCTGCACCACAAGGGAAAGACAGATGAGCATCCAGAAGGCTCCTGAGTGTGCTTTCCATGCAGCAGGGCTGCTGAGCCAAATTCCACTCTCTCTGAGCTCAGGGACTAGGAGAAAGTCCTTTGTGGAGGCTGTGCTTCACTGGAAACCTGCCATTCTCACCCCTCAAGCTGAGCTGAAGAGCAAAGGCTATACTGGTCCTCACTGAACTATGAAACTCACACATTTCATAAGGTTAAAATTAATCTTGGAATAAACATGGAATAAAGGCAAACGAGCATGAGCTGAGTCTTGTGAGTTTGTTTTCCAGCTTTGGTACTAATTAATTGGAAGAGGGTGGGTAGATCTCTTGAGTTTAAGCACCTCATGCAATATGGCAATAATCACCTGTAGTGATCCTGCAAGGGTGCTGAAAATTAATTCTTTGGTGTTTGTAAAGGGGTTTGAAATCTCTGATGCACACTTGGGGATGCTATCTTATTAACTTAAACCATAGGATCCCTTGTGGCAGAGAAGCCATTTCTAGCACCTGGAGCTGGAAAGACACCAGAAAAATATTGTTTTGCTCTAAACCAAAACATCCAGTTTCCATATGGGAGTGTTTCATATGCTTGCATGTAGGAGCTCACCACATGCAAGTTCACACCTCAGTGCCACAGTAAGAAAAAGTTCCAACATTTGGCATGCTCTTCTTTCTGATAGTAGACATCCACCCATATCTGCTTATCCCCCTGGGAAGTACCTGCTCAATGAAACTTCCTGGAATGGTGCTTTTAGGGTTGCAATTTGCTAGCAATGAGGCAGGAAGGGCAGAGTATCCCAAAGAGTGGATGGAGCCACAGCTCTTTTCCATGCAAAAGCTGCAGGGTCCAGCTCCTGGGGCAATGGAGCAATGAAAGACGAAATCTGACGTAGAAATGCTCTCCCCCAAGACCTCCACTTCAGGTTTTGTGCACAAAATATCCCACCATGGCATTTACAACAATATTCAGCAGTTCAGTACACTTTGCTGCTAAGTTACAGATCAAAGGCCTTGCTGCTGTACTAGTCCATCTAACAAAGTCTGTTTTTAGAAGTTATTAGCAACCTTTTGTTGAAATGCACCAAGTAGTTTAAATTTATTTAGGGGAGAAGTCAAGAAGAAGGGGATAGATAGCTTTTTAAAAAAAAAATTATTGCAAAATGACCAAAATGACCTATTCTGTAATGCATGAGATTTTTTACAAGCAATGTGGCAAAGTTCTCACAACCAGACATCTGTGGCTACAGTTACATTTCAATCAGTTTGTTAGTTTTGGGGTGGACTGGGATGTCTGGCTGAAAGATTATAAATACAAGCCCTTGCTGCATTTAATTTTGCAAGCCTTGGAAAAGAAATGGAAGAGAGAAATGTTTCCAAAGTATTCAGCTCGATGGTGGATCTGACTTTGGTCCCATGCAATTTCAGGTTAAGAACATAAACTTAAGATATAATCTTCTTTCTATTAATGCATTCCTCCTAAACAGAGTTAGTTGCAACATATAATGAGAAAAGATCTGGGTAAAGCTTGGAGCTGTCGAGTCAGATCTGCACAGGTGTCTATTTTAATATATCCACGCTGACACCAAAGCACATGCAATATCCATAGAATAGGCTGGTTTAAAAGTGAATTAACAAAGTCTTGATTGTTTTTACAGAATTTTAAATCTGTTTTTGTATTCGCTCTGGACCCATGTGATGCCCTGACACCGGTCATGTGATATCGGCTGCGATAGGCACAAATCCCCGGGCAGCAACAAAAGAAGAAAGAGCAAAAAAGAAAAAGCTGAGAAAAAGCTTGCAATTTGGAAAAAGGCCAATTTTACCCTGGCGAAGGCCTTTTTGATCAGTGAAATGACACATGTGTGCAATATTAATAGTAGTCGATGCTGATATTTTATTTGTCGACCATCAGCTTTTAAATTCTTGTGCACAGAGCTGAAACAAATTTTTCCCAGGCAAGCAAAATAAAGATGAACTCCCATATATAACAAATTTAAATAACTCTTCGGCAAACACACCAGCCTTAGAGCATTACTTAATTTTTTTTTTTTTTACTTGGTGAAAGGATGCACATGAAACACTTTCAACAAAGAAAAACTGAGTGTTCTTACTGCAGCAGTACTGCAAGCTAAACTCACATTTACAATTTCTAAATAAAAATTTAGAGGAAGCCTTTCTTCAACATGGTTTTACTCTGTAAAACCCAAGCTGCTGCAGGGGTGGTTGTTGTTTCCACTTGCCAAGTGTAAAAGAAGTATTTAATTACAAATGCTTGAAAATTTAAATTGGGAAAATATCTGTGTTGTTCTTGGGGAAAAAAACACCAACAAACTGTACAGATTATTTAAATGAAGCAAAAAGCCCATGCTTGAGAACAAATCGATCCCACACATGCAAACCCCTTATCTAAGCCAGTACAAGATGCTGAAAATCTATAAATAGCCCACAGATCTCAAACTAAAATTTTTTCCATAATACATGCATTACACTATTGTTTTTGATAAACAACAACAACAAAACCCTTTTAAAGCTAGTAAGTTGGACCATTACAAATTAATCCTGACTTTAATAACTGGTTAAAGACCCCTTCAGCTTTATAAGTAACAAAAAATATTAAAGCCTGTGATCACAGCGAGCTTTTCTCATTTCTCCTCTAACCATTTGTTATTTAATCCAATACTAGTAATCCAATTTGTCCATCAGACTTTTAAAGGGCAGAATGCAACTTCTCCAGCTTAGACACTTTTCAAAGTACAATATATTTTTCAAATGAATGCTGGATGTTTCATTTTTTCCCCAACTGTTCCTAGCTCTAATGTATGAGGAAAAAAAGAACAAGATGAACATTGTTCGTACTGATTAAGTAAGAGCTCATTAAAGAGCTGTCAGTGCTGTACTTTGAATATGCATGAAGCATATAATCAGATCTAGTACCGTCACTAGAGGAGAATACGGTAAGTACAAAGGATTGATTTAATTACTTAGAGTGGGCTGTGGTGGTAAAGCAGTCTTGTTAGCGCAGAAAGAAAAGGAGGTTGTATTCTGGCACGGTTAGGGGAAAAAGGCAGTTTTAGCTTCTGCCACAATACCTAATCTCAGGATAAAGCACTTTACATTGTAGCTTAAAATGAAGACTGCCAGTTTTCTAAAAAGACCAGAATTCATCTTATCTTGTTTAACCTCATCTGGTTAACTATCTAGCAGAACATATTTATTCTCTTTAACACGTAATTATGCTTATACCTTTTTATCCTATAGTTCAATAATGACTTCTGAAAACAGTCTTCAAATAAGAGCGGGTAGTGCTGCAAACATCATATGCATGCAAACTGCTTGGTAAGAGATTTGAAAAATGCAGCACCAGAAACTCAGATGAAACAGTGAGTACACGCGCCTTTCTGTGAGAAGTCAATACAGTTTTTAATGTCGGACTTTAACCTGAGGAGCCTTCTGGCAGGGTTTCTCTCATTTATTTTCTTTTTCCCCTTTTCCTTTCTGCCTTCCCCCCCACCCCACTCCTTTCTCTCTCTCTCTTTTTTTTTTTTTTTTTTAATTAATTCATTCTTGTTTTATTCTTCCTGTAGGAATCCAAGGGAATTCTCTCACATCAACTCCCAGTGCCATTTTCTAATTTCATTGTCTGGCTTGAGTGGTGAAGGATGCGTGCTCTATTCTTCTCTTCACTTGACATCTACCAGAACCCTCCTCAATGATTAGGAATGAGCCCAACACCAAGCCTCAAATAGCACAAGACATTAAATTCTGCCCTCAGATATGAGAAACTCCTTCTGCCTTCTGAGTCGCGATTCTAAGCTGTAATAGCTCCTGCTCAGGATTCAACTGAGGCTGCAGCATAAAGTTTGGTAATTTTGTCCCTTACTGGAACAAATTTTACAGATAGCCAAAGTACTGATAGTGAGAATTTTAATGATAGCCAAGGAAAAAAAAAAAAACCCGAACCACAACCCCAAATCCCTTTCTCCCTTCTCCCGTGGCACATCACACATATTCCTGATTGTTACTTGAAATCAACTTGAGTCAATTTTCTTCTACAGTCCTCAAGAAGCACAGTAACAAACACATTACCCCTTTTTGAGAACAATATAAGCAACTAGCTTATTTTAATGTTGTGCAGCTTCCTGGCAGACTTTTACAAACACAGCTTCCTTCATATTCTTCTGGATGTACAAATGGATTTTTGTTTACACTGTAAGCTAATTATTTCTTAAATTATTTAAATAAGAAGCATCTTGACAAATGTCTCTTCTGAATCAATTTGAAAGAACAATTTTTTTCCCCCTTTCCTGCTGAAAGTACTTTCAAACTCAGCCAGCTAACAGTGCATGCATGTACCATTAGACCCATTATTTTTAAGCCGTTTGGGCAGCTAGACATTAGATAAACCCAATATGGATTAACATAGTAAACCTGTACATTGCTAAGAAAACAGAGAAGAAAGTGCTACAAAACACTGAGAATACCACTTAAAAGGAAGAAATAGCAACAACATGCAGGGACAAGATTAGTTTACGGTGTAAATGGATGAATGCAGTAACTCCTCTACACTTTATACCATCATAAATCTGTCAAGATAAGACAATAGATTAATACTTTTTAAAAAATCCTTAAATGTAAACGTATTTAGCTGTTGTGCAAAAATGAATTACAACCTGTAGAAGATAAATAATGAAGGGTTTACATCAGCATCCCAAACCAGCCCATTCAGTCTGGCAAGAAATAACAGGTTTACAGAAATCACTCTGTGTGCCGTCTTAAGCAGTAATTGTTTTTAAATTTTATTTGCACTGTGTGTAGTGTGTATGCCATGGTGTCATGGTTAAGCACAGAAACCTTCCCATGTCTCCCCATTTACCTCAACAGAACTACATGAAAAACAACCTACTTAAGACAGAGCCCATTCTTCATCCATTTGCTGATGTTTACACACAGTTTTAAAATAGAATAGAAGAAGCTTTCTTCACTCAACACACTTGGGTGAAGAGGCCAGCAGGAGAATGCCAGTGCATGGGAACTGGAGCGGGGCAAATAACAACAAAAACTGGCCGACTTTGCTCTGCTCCTCTTTCTGGGCTATTTTATAGTTGACAGAAGCTTGGTGACTACTGAGAGCTGTTCAAATGCCAGTGAATTCCACAAATTTAACAGGAAGGTCTTTTGAAAACATACCCCACTGTCTTTATTTGTCTGCTTAAAAAAAAAAAAAAGTTGTGTTCACCCAATCATAGGGACGAGTTTTTACAAGTTGCTGTATTAGGAGCAAGTGGACAGATTGGCTTGTTTACCTGAAGGAGAACATGAATGGCAAATAAAGAATAGTTCTAGGATGTGTCTCATCTTGTCTCCTAAGAACCTGGGGAAATTCACTGAAATTGAAGGTGGTGTGTTTAAAACCGATAAAAAGAATGATCTTTCCTCAAAGCCTCATCATTTACCAGTAGAACTCGTCGCCACAAGGCAATGTTGAAACTAAGAGCTCAGCAAGAATTAAAACCAGGTTGAATGCTGAATATGGAAAGGCAAAGCTGCAGCAATAAATATTCAAATAAACAAACAAAAAACCACGGGAGGTAGGAACTGGATGCTCCTGCTCTAGGACATGAGATAACCTTTAATTTTTAGAGGTTAACTTAAATGTTCCCTGGGGCCAGGTTAGCCTGTCACTGGCCCCTGCACAAATTCTTGCCCCTGCCTGGGTTCAACCCATACCTGTCCCACTATAGCAAGTATTCTGGACCAGACTGCAGGGCTGATTTGCTGTGGCCATTACAGTGTTCCTGAAAAGAAGCCTGGGAAGGGATGAGAAACAACGCTGGGTGTTTTAGCTGACCAACCTCACATTGCTAACAAAGGCTGGTGGAAGGTCTCAAATGCTTCCAAGTCAGCAGCAGACTTCCCACTGATTTTAATAGTCTTCTCATCTTGCTCACTGTGAACAGCTTATGCACAGATGAGCTCTTGTTTTTAATGTGAGTTACTGAGTTTAACAAATACTTCAGCAGAAAAGCCTATATTCACAACAGATATTCACAACAACTCCTTTGCAAAGGAGAGTTACACAAGACCTACTGCAAAATGCCTCTGACACAACTGAAAGCTACAGTGTAGAAATTGTTCAAATGACCAGTGGTCCACAATTTTTCACTAAGTAAAATATAGGCATCCCTAAAGAAACCCCCTTTTTTTTTTTTTTAAATCACCCTCCTCTGCTTTCAGAGGGCTACATTTGGTGGAAATACTCAGAACTTTGGATAAAATATTTTTTCCAAGTACTCAGTGTCAAAACAGAACCCACAACAGACAGCATGTATGGATGGGCTGCTCCACCTTGAGCTTCAAGCCTTTCCCTTGAGATCACCACACCCAGATTGCTTTCAGCATACCTCCTCCTTTCAGAGCAGGAAGACCTCCTCAGTTATTAAAAACCCCTGAAAATGAACAAGGAGAGCCACCAACAGATAAACAGGTGGGACTGTTGTTCAGATGACACTGCAGAAGTGCTAGCTAGCAGATGAAACCCTAGCACAAATTTTTGAGTCCGAGCTGGATGGGAAAACGCCTAAGGAACATTAGAAAGGCAAATTCATGGCCACTAACTTGCTGTCTGAGAGCAGTTGAGAAGGAGACATTGATGTCCACACAATGGAGTCTCATAAAGGTAGGAATCGACTGCCAAGAATCTGCCAGGCAGAGTTACATTGCACTGCATTGTCTGACTCTATTTCAGCCCCCAAAAGTACTGTAACCCTAATGAAACAGAGCTGCCACCAAGGAAATGCCTTTATCACGAGCACACATCAAATTAGTTTAATATCAAGAAGGAAACTTGTAATTTCTTTGGTTTCTGAAACATTCAAAAAATCAGAGAGGCTATCTGAAATTTTGAGAGCTGTGTAAACAGAAGGTCAGGGTTCTGACCACATCTCAACGCATGCAGGGATTTATTTACCTGCAGTGGGACTGACTCACAGGAAGACACATTCGTGGCCTGCAATCTGGGCAGCCTAAAATTATCACAGGACTGAAACTTCCACAGAAGACAAATTGTGGAAGACAAAATCCACAAAGACTGCTGATTTTCTCTACATGACGAGTTAACACAGCGGCCAGTAGAAAATAACAGAAAATCAACCAAACAGAATACCTGGGCCAGATAAAGATTATGAATATATTTTAAATATGGGGCCATCCATCCAGACCAAGAAATGTTGTTCCCCAAAATTCAGGCAACAAGAGGGAAAATTCAACTGAAACACCTGGAGATTCCTGTAAGAAAGTGATGCCTCGAGGAAAGTGCCTGCTGGGAATCCTAGCACTGAGTAAAATCAATGCTTGTGCTTTATTACCCTCTGGTATTCTTTGTACCTAAATTTTCTCACATAGCACAATTTCAGAAGAAATTTCAGCACAGAAAAACATGCACCATTAACTGATACATTCAAACTTTTGAAATAACGGAAAAAACAGTAGATCATGCTTGGAAATCTACCAAGAAAGGGATGATAATCTCACTGATGAATTATTTCACTTGCAGGTTTACAAGTAGAGTTGAATACTTTGTTAGGAGTGATAGTAATTTCTCTATGGCTTGTAACTACTCCTTAGAAGAGTTTACTACCTGTTTACGTGGCAAGTCATGGCTGGGTAAGATTCTGAAGTGAGAGGCCATTTACCTAAAAGTTGCTGGAGTGTGCTCTACTAGGCAGCATATTATTCCATTTTTGCCAAATGTTGCCTTACTTCCTTCAGAACATGTTCTCCTGGAGCTGGAAAAGGGTGGTGGACATTATAAAATTACTTCTTTGATGAACAGGGCTGCATTTAACCCAAGCAGCTGCCTGAAGTGAGATGATGGCTGGCAGTGAATGTGACCTTGTATCTGTGTTAATGGAAATGTGTATTCTTACTGGGAGTTGGCAGGTTTGCACTCCTGGGATCCAAAGCTTCCCACGGCTAACTGGGTGAGTTCAGCTAGGCTGAGGTGTCCCAAGGCCCCACAGCTTCCACTTTTGACAGAAAAGGTGTTTTTGGTGGTAAATGGGAGAAAACCAAGAAAGAATAAGCGTGGTCTCTGCAGACTGCAGTGGCACTGTGGGCCAGGAGCCTCGGGGTGACCAAAGGGCCTTTCTGCTCGCCTTGCAGCAGACACTGATTGCAGAGAAAGCTAACTCCGGGCACAAAGCCAAGGACTATGGCTACCACATGAAAGAGCATTTATACTGCAACACCACAAAGAAAGATGGAAATCAGTTAAAAGAAGCAAGTGTCTGTTGGGTCTTGTAAGGCTTTTGGAAGGCTTGCAAGTCTATTCATAGCGCCTAGGGCTCTCCCAAAGCAGTCTCCTGCTATGCGGGCAGTGCTCTACTTGGACTCTCTTCTTCAAGCTGGCTTCAACCTGTTGACAGGTTCTTTGAAGGCAATGATGAGGCTACAAAAGCCAGGGAAGTGCTTGGAGAGGAGGCTGACTTATCGCTCAGTGCCTTCAGCCAATGGGATTCTGTGTTACTTTGAGAAAAAAAATAAATATGGTCACTGCTGCTGCTGAGCCGCTTTAATCATTTAATGGATTTGGCCTGGGAAGCTGAACACGTTTGGTCTTGGGAAGGTCACCTCCTGTGAACTTTTGCCTACCAATGCACAGACCTAAGACTGAAGAGATGTGGTGAATTAGAGAGTCAGAACCATGAACTCTGCAGTTTGTTTTGTGGAAGCTTCTCAGCTGTAGAAACACTGAGTATTTGGAAAAGTACGGCCAGACCATCTTCCCTTACCAAAAGTAAGTCTGCTTTGCAGGAATTGTTAATGGGAAGAGATGGATGGATATGGGAAAGAGTTTGCCAGTAAGACTCTATGGAGGCAATATGACAACAGAAACTGGAGAGAGGTTGAGGAGCCTCAAGAAACCATGATCTCAATCGTTCATAAAATGCATAGTTCTGGCAACTACAAAATACACACTTGGGCAGAAATTTGTGTGTGTGTGATCTTGGCCCTGAACACTCCTGTCAGAAAATCAGCTCGCTGGTGTGCCAGTTTATTGGCATTAACAGACTCTCATGAACAGCTTTCTCTGCAGAGCTCTGCAGGCCCCAGGTCACCCAAGCCACACTTGGCTGCAACAGAGAAGCACAGTGACCACATTGTGAATGAGACCTTGACCATAGTGTCATTGCACTTCTTTCACCCAGGGTTTTGGTAGTTGTCAAAACTCCCATTACCACAACCCTGGCAGCAAGTTAACGTTTCTACACAATGAAGAGAGACACAACTCAACAAATACTTTAGAATATTGCTTTGCTTCCAAAACAAGCAGTAACTACTAAGGCACAGTTTTGTGAACTATTATCATGACAGAGCAAAAATGTTTTACTCATGTCAAAAAACTTTCCTTCCACCCGACACAAATTACTACCAGTAATATCCTTTCAGCTTCCTAATTGTTAGGTATTTCCACTAGGGGAAGTTCACAAACCAGCACCAGCAGAGACCCAAACCAGTATCACATATGTATCACTCACATAATCTAAACATCTTTGAAATGCTTTCACTCACTTTTTATGCTAAATGTAAAAAGTTACGCAGCAAAAATGTTTTCAGAGATATTTTTACATTTTCTATCTTGCCAGGAAGGCTCTTGTTACACTGTCCTTCCTCTTGCTCTGCCTTGGGATGTGCATCTTTGCCTTTCGCAACATGGTTGGTCAGCTCATTACCATCTTGTGGTTTGCAAGTTCTCAGTTCACCTGAGATTAATCATTCTGAGCCAAGCAGAACAACAGTGCAGGAAAGCAAGGCTGACAAACTGCTATAAAACTTACAGTGTTATTTATTAATTCTTGCTCATTTAGGCAAGATATGAAATATATGAGAAGACCATGATTTTTTTTTTCTCCTTATGTACATGCACAGATATTTTTCATATTGTCTGCTTGCAAGCTTGAAGAGGTAGCAAAACCAATTTTTAAATTCATCTCTCAGGCAAAACTGAACATTCATAATTTTCCTCCCCAAGCCCTGACACTGGTGAATACAAATCTGCATTTACTTTTGGGAATTCCAAAGAGAATTGTGAATTCAATTGTTTTTGGAGGATGAAATTTGGCTTGGGGAATAGGATGCTTCCTCCTAGCTCACCCCTTCCTACTCTAGTGCGGATTTCTCTTGCAGACTGGGTGACTCCAGTAAGGAGCATTCAAGATGGTATAATACAGGCTGGTAAATACAGCTCAGTAATCAGGGTTGTGAAGGTGCAGAGCACAGAAGGGATTTATTTTTGATAGTGAATCTATACACATATACATCATCAAGCCCCCATTGAGAAGCAGACCACTCCAAGTGATTAATACAGCTAAAGGGGGCAAATAAGAGATCAATGACAAAAATCACCTGGTAAAAAAAAAAAAATAGAAGGTATTGCATTAAAAGGGCTTTTACTTTGCATGCGAAACAATACCGAGAAACCTGTATTTTAGCACTTGTGCTCAACAAGCTCTCTAAAGTATGTCGGGATGAGAACAGAAACCCATCCTTTCTAATAATCTTGTGACAAAAGCTAAAAGACATCATCCTATTAACTAGTGATCTCAACTGCTAATGCGGAGTACTTCCTGGTGTCTTTTATGTAGAATGCCGCTATTAAAAAACCACTAAACATTCACTGTGAACAACACAGAATCATTCATCTTTTATCAGCATCTCTTGTTAGAGGAGTATGAGAGGGGCTGAAGGTGTCATTGATATTATAGAGCGGAAATTAATCAGAAATTTTTCTCATATTTTCCTCATCACACTCATTTACTTTTGTACAAATTTCCCCCTGCTAAAAAGTTCATACCCAGCCCCCTGTTGTACGCTTTTAAGTTGAGAATATTCAACGAGTGCGTCAACTGAAAGGCACCAGGTCCCAACACAAAAAGCATTCGAAATTCTCATTTAGTTGTCTTTATTTTGCTAGCGCCATGTGGTCCTTGAAGATGTAGAAAACACGGGAAGCCGAGTAAAGATCAGAGCAAGCTCATTAGCATTCTGACAAAATTGGAGTGGTGGAGATGTATAGTTTGCCTAGTTTGTCGTTTTGAAAGCTACCGGTGGTAAGCTTTCTATTTCATTGTGCTTTTGTCTTTTTTTGGGGTTTTCAACGCAGCGGGGTGGTTGTTAGCCTAGGTTTTCACAGTGCATTGTGGGAACCTTGCCTCACATTCAGCCTATATAGTATCATTTGAGTTCAAGTAAAAAAAAAAAAAAGTAATTTTTTTTCCTATTTATTTCATAATCACCTATGCTAATGCATAATTGTCATCTGGCTGTCAAAGCCCATCTTGCCCGACACCTGGTTTATAAAGTTAAAAGACCCCCAAAGCCCCCCAAAATCACCAAATAAAATGAAGTCTGAGCTGTATTTAAAAATAAAACCTTTTAAATATGTTCCCAGTTTTCTTCAAAAGACAAGATAAGAAGAAATTAATTTAAATTCCACTGTTTACAATAAACTAGAAATGAATTTGAGACAGATCCAGTTGATTAGAATTCAAAAGAGACTCTGTATAAGAGCCTCAATTCTATTTCAGAGCCTCTTGAAGGAAAGATGGGTTTACGCTCCAGAATTATGTAAATAATGAATTACCTCTTAGAAGACCTATAGAAGTTATTACTCTGGACATTTTTTTTTTTTAAACATAAGGCTCACTTTGAAGGGCTAAAAGGGCTACATTAATGCTGCTATTCGACATGAACGTTTCCAAGTTGCAATGAAATGGATAAAGGTCTTTTTGGATGAATTTATCTGCTAAATCCTTGTGGTTGCCCTCCTATCTCGGATGATGACCCAAAAGAATGTCAACAGCTCATTTCCCAGAGAGCTGGGAAGAGTCACTACACAAGCCATAATCTGCACGTTCTCAAAGAACCGTTTCAAACATTACATTTCACAAGCTGTTTAAAGAGATTTTTTTTCCCCCCTCTCATCTCCACTATCCTACCAGTACTTTGGACATCAGTGCCTTGGAAATGAGTGCTTTAACAAAGTTGAAACATGACTTTTTACGTATTGTGTTGGTGGGTCAGGCAAATGCACGCTTGTACATGCACCGTGCAACATGTGAGTGTCCAATGCTTCCCACCCGCTTCCGACCCACATCACCAAATTCCAGCCTAGCTATGGCAGGGGCAAGGAAACACTAAGACTAAAAATATATCAAGTCATCCTTAATATACCCATTGGATTTTTTTCTACTCATATAATGCGTGCCAGGCTGCCAAATCACAGATATCCTTTTAGTGGGAAAGGATAAAACCCAGCTTAGAAGGAGATACAATGGATCTAGGTATGGAATACAGTAAATTTCACAATGGAGTGTGGACTCTAGATTTCTTTACTTAGCAAGGGGGAAAGGATAAATATTAAGGGAAAGAGCTGCTTTACAGAAAACCTTCAAAATTCTTTCTTTTTGTTATGCATTTGGGCAGCATCATTATCTCTACCGTCAAAACAGACTGAGAGCTGCAGGCAGCCTCTGCTGAGCAAGAAAAGCAAACTGTCAGGCCAAAGAGGTCTTTAAAAAACAAACACACAAAAAAAAACGTGCAAGAAGGTAACTGCCTGAAAACAGGAACCTCTGGGATTCCTATGTGGATTGACAGATTTAAATCTTTCCATCATATTTATAATCTAATTTCACTCTATGCCTCTCATTTCACTCATGTGAAATACAAGAGATTTCATCACAGGAGATGTTGTTACATTTGAGCTACATGAGGAATTATAATCCCTCCCCAAGTAAAAACAATACCCTAACCCTGAGAATTAAATAGCAGTTTTACTCTAAACTTAACAAAAGGCAGAATTTTGTCAGCTCCAAGATGCCACCTTTATTTCAAATCTCCTTTTAAAGACTCAGTTCCTTTTCACTTGGATTCCAACTCCCAGCAGAGGCAAATAACCTGGAGACTGTTATCTGCACGACAGTAAGGGCGACCGAATTATTTTCTATACTTTGCCATGTGCTTATAGCTGCAAAATTATTTATCTCCTTCACTGCATTCTACTACGAAAGTTTCCTCCAGAAGAATCGCCGGGACCAGCCATATCAAATTAGAGGGCAGTCAGGAGTGTCTAAGTCCAGCTTTAAAACAAATCATAACAATTACTTAGCCATATGGAAAATAGGGTATGTCTTTCCTGAAAGCTTTTATATATTTTCTATCTCAAATTTCAACTTCATTAGAAACTATTTCTGACTAGCAAGCTGCAAGATTGCTAAATATCTAACTGTTAACCCACCATGAAGAAAGAGACTCTTTTGAATGGCAGAACTTTTCCAAGATGCAAATGAACAATAATCTAATTTTGAGAGTAAATTAACTGAAGGATTCATTTTAATATGTTTTGAAGTCTCCAAAATGAAGTGGCAGTTGCAGGCTGTGCAATACACACACATCCGTGCGCTCATGCTCACGTACATAAACTAACACTACACCCAGCTTCCATCCTCAGGAGAACTCACATTGTATTTATGTTTAGGTTCTTATGACTTAAAGGCCAGATGTTTCACAAATGACCAACAATTGGAGGTTAGAATAAATTAATGACTGATTTCTGAGCTTTGATGGAATTAAGCATACTTCTTTTCTCAATGTGCCATGTGAATGTTTGCCCGCTAAACTTTTTTTTTTTTTTTTTTTTTTTGACAAGTGAGGCCACCCGGCAGAAAACAACTGATGCAAAACCCAGGAGTAATCCCTCTGTTTAGTTCAACACTGTGGTTAGCCTTAACACTGCCTCTATTATCCAATGGATTTAGAGAAACTTTCATTTATTTGTTGGCCTCAGTCTTCCAACTTTGTTGCCTTCTTTAAAAGGACCCAAGACCCATTCCTATGTAAATACATTTGCATAGGGCCACAATGAAACTTTCTGGGGCTGGGATTAAACTTGCAGAACTAGATAGCTGTGCTGCGCATATTTGTGATCTTCATGTAAGTACTTTCCCAAATACATATAAGTGAATGAAGCTGATGTCCACTCTGGCTACAGGAATGCCTGCAGTTTAAAAGAAAGGCTCCACTGCAAACTGTGGACCAAAGCCCCGAAGGCTGAAGCAAGCGGCAGAAACGGCACCCAAACGTGGAAGTACAATCTATGGAAAACGAAGAAAAAAAGCCCTTTTCAATTAGGAGCTGCTAAAATCAGCACATTACTTGCTGCAAAATGTCCTCTTCTCTCCCAGCTTGTTCTGGTAGGACAGGATCCCTGGTGTATAAGTAATGATTCATAGCCACTTGCATTTCTCCTTTTTTTTTTCTTGCTGCCTCTGTTTATACAGAGTACCTAGGGTATAGCATATTATTATAAACTGTACTCAACACAGCCTTCTTCCAGCCAAGGCAAATATAAAGCTTTGCATCCAGCCAGTCTATTAGGAAACAGCACCAGGATTAATCCCTGCAATTACTGCCCTCAAAAAATGCTAGTGGACACTCCATGCAATTCTGCCATTCCCACACACAAAATGCCAATACCTTAAAGGCTTATGTTCTATAAGGGAGGCTCGATGGACCTAAAGCATAGCTAAGGAGTGGTTTTGCAATTTCACTGGCTCTGAGGACTGTGGGCCAGGAATTGCAACTGAATATATTCTTTTGGTATGCATTTAAGGAGATAACACCTTCTTCCAGGGCACATCGAACACAAACACGTAACTCCTTGTTTAGCTGTGCATTTTGTTCTAATCTAGCTTAAAAAGCTGTGTAAAACTACTTCAAAAAATCATTACTATAGCATTATTCAAGTACACTACTACAATGATTAAAAAAATGAAACCAAACATATCAAATTTAATTACATGCAAAAATACATTAGCCACTAGAAAATGACTTCCTTAACCAGCAGGATGTTAATGAAGACACTGTCACAAATCATAACCCAGTTCTGATTTACACTGTATTTTCCTTATTCCTGACTGCATGGTGAGCCTCTGCTGCCCCATGTAAATACCATATACAAACCCAATTTCTCTCGTTGGACTAAGCACATCAATACAAAAGCAAATGAACTACCAAAGTGCCCTAATTAACAATTTTGCAAGTGAATGCAGACATCAGTGCCACACTGCAGCCATTAAAGTCTATCCCTTGCCATATCTGTTTCTGTTAACATTTCAATAGACCAATTAAATGACCTTTCCCCCCTCAAACTCAATTAAGCTATTTGAACATCAATTGATAACTTACCATGTATTTATGCAAAATGCGCAAGCAAGAGATTCATTTTTTTTCCAATCCTAATGATGTTTTGAAGAAGAGAAAACTATCTTAACTATCCTGTCCTGGTATTCCATGGAGAGGGGGGGCAGGGATGGGATTGCCTCCCAGGGGAGCCTGGTGGGCACGGTGGCATTGTGGCAGGCAGTTTGGAGAAAGCAGGTGTGAGGCAGATATTCTTCTTCCCTGCCATTTGGTCCCTACCAGGCAGCTGTCTTGGGAGGCCAAAAGAAAGCAGAGACAGCCATCTCTTTCAGCTTGTTGGAGTATCACGTTGCTGGGTCACAGCCAGCACACTGGTAGGTGGCACAGGGTCACATCAGCCAACTTGCAGATATCCAGAGTTGTTTCTTTTTTTTTTTTCCCTGTGTTTTCCCCTCTTTTTACTTTCGTCTCGAGTTCTTACCTCTCGTTGTGCAGCGGAAAGGGGTGCCCAGCACACACACACACCTTTCCAGCATCCCAGGGTAGGTGTGACATTTGACTGGAGCCTGCCTGCCCCGTGTTAAAAGAGGTGATTTGCTGACATTTGCATTTTCCCAAGGGGCTCCATACACCATGGATCTGTTTGCCACAAATTCAGGGGACTTGAGCGGAAGGAGGTCAATGTCTCCTGTTGAAGAGCTGGCCTTTGCTTCTCTGCACAGGTAAACTGTTC